>NC_073241.2:95991428-97327857 GCF_029281585.2 Gorilla gorilla gorilla
GTCAGGTTACCTGTAAGTCAGCAAGCTCATTGATATTCAGAAGCCACCATTGTCCCTGGATCTTGCGTGCTCCCAGCACCCTACTTTTCTAGGCATCATTTACATGCAGGCCACAGCAGATCTCTAAAGTGTATTTCATAGATAAAGAGTTAAGAGTACTAAATTTGTATGAAATGTTGTGAGGCTTAATTTTTCTATTTATTTCTGAGGATTCCATTATCTCAGTGTTGAGTATGTTTGTGAATTACTGTTTTTTTTTTCCACTTACAATTTTCCAAATCTAAAGATATAATATCCACAATCAAGCTAACACCATAAATAAAGCATTGCACAGTGGCTCACACCTATAATCCCAGGACTTTGGGAGGCCTAGGCAGGTGGATAACTTGCAGCCAGGAGTTTGAGAACAGCCTGGGCAACACGGTGAAAAGCCATCTCTACTAAAAATACAAAGATTAGCCAGGAGCGGTGATCTATGCCTGTAGTCCCAGCTAATGGGGAGGCTGAGGTGGGAGGACTGCTTGAGTCCAGGAGGCAGAGGTTGCAGTGAGCTGAGCTCCACTCCAGCCTGGGCGACAAAATGAGACCGTGTTTCAAAAAATATATAAAAAAGTAAAAACAAAGAAAGGCAATGGCAAGTAGCTTATAAGAAAATTAACTTGTTTAAAGCACCATTTCTGAGTGTGAGTAAAGATTGCGTGCTCTGTGTGGCCCTGTCCTGCCCTCTGTCCATCACACCCTACAATTATTATTGTGCCTTCTGAAACAAGATTGCCTTCTCTTGAAATAAGTTAACTCTGATCATAAAGAAAGTTTTGAAATGGCAATGACAAAATTAAACCTTAGAATTAAAGAATACAGCAATAATCTAATCTCCAATCTCCACCCCTATACTCAGAGTCTTCCTTACTACCTCCTGCTTCTTGATCTTTCTTCCTGTTTATTTAACACTAAAAAGACTAGCATTTTATATTTCTCCTCCAGTATTGTCCATCTCACTGTATCTCTGTGCATTCCTATCCTTACAGCTTTGGTACTTAATCCCAATTTCCTTTATCCTTTCTACCACTTACGCATCAAGCTCTTCAGCATCAGCAAATACCTCATATTCCTACTCACCTACAAACTCCCACTCAGTTTACGTTTAATTCTGTGCCAAGTTTTTATAAACCTCCAAGTAAATCTGAAGAAAACATTTGCAACTAAGCTGACTTACCTCAAATTAAACTCATCACCATAGTTCCAAGGAGACCATTCTTGATACTCATGAATCATACCCCAATTCCAGCTGTATTCCCACCCATTCTTCTGTCTCCTCAAATATTCAAGCCCTCCTCCTCCATCTCCACTCACAGCTGATGAGTTTGCTTCCTGTTTTACTGAGTGTCCAGGACTCCGCCCCTGCTTGCTTTTCTCCTCCCTCTCAGGCCACTACTTTTCATTCTAATTTGCCAGCTCCCTTTGTTACCCTGACCATCATTAAGGAGTCTCAGGTATCAGCCATTAATATAGTATCATATTGATCTACTTCCTTGTTGATCTCTTCTAGAGTTGTGTCTCTAAGTACCATATATATGCTGATGATTACAATATTTATGTCTCCAGACTAAACTTTTTCCTTGGAATCTAAACATTATATATACAACCTGCTACTTGACCTCTCTAGGTGGATATCCAAAAGCCATTTCAAATATAACATTTGCATTAGTAAGCGCTTAATCACATCTCCCAAACTTCTTCCCCATCTCAATTAATGACAACTGCTTACTTCCAGTTATTTAGGCCAAGAGGTTCAAGTCATCCCTATTTACTCTCAGTTTCTTCAATACCTAATTCATTCAGTCAGTAAGTCTGTTTCCATTACCTTGAATAAATATCTAGAACCAATTTTGCTTAATGTTATGAACCAATGTATACACTGCAGAAAATTCCTATCCATGTGCACCAGTAGACAGACCTGGTACATATAATTAGAATGATGATCATTATCAGAAGAATAATCAGATCTGCATGGAAACTGTAGATACTGTGACTGGAGTATATACGTACTACTGTATATTACATATCCATACAAGAAAATCATCCTAACTTTTCTGAATATAAAAGAATGCTATATTTGTTAATTTATTCAAAATATACATATTAAACTCACATAGCATAAAGCAAAATTCTTGACGTTTGAGATTATTGGTAAACAAAATAAAAATACCTGCTTTAGTGAGACATTCTTATGAGAATATAAAGAAAATTTTAAAAATCAACATAATAAATATATTAATTATATGAAATATTAGAGGGTTATGAAAGCAATAAAAATGGGGAAAAGATGAGAATGATAAGTGGCAAAGGAATATTTCAAATTTAAATAAAGTGATCTGTAGATAATATGGTGGGATACTTTGTAGCAGGGAACAAATGCCCCCATTCACAAATCAAATTTGCTGAATCTTATATATTTAATATTGATTTGAAAAAGCAGGATGCAGAATGATAGAATTTACAATTTGTATACAGCAAAAATCGTATTTCTCATGGATAAAATATATGCTAAAAAACTACTTGAGAATTTTTAAAAATGTGGTTGGTAAAATAATTAGGATTTCCCATTGAAAATTCATTATATACTTTCTTAATTTGTGTGATAAATTAATGGATGCTAATTTTGTTGTCTTTTTAAATAAATTTTAAAAATATGCCTTTTGTTGCATACATCAAATATTTTGCTTTTAAAAGTTAAAATATTTTTCATGATAATGTGCATAGTTTTATATTATCCCTTTGCAAACTATATTGTTATACACATTCATAAGTATGAAAACAGAAAAAAAATCTAGAAATATATAACTTTAAATTGTCAAATGTCTTTTCACCTTCTGACCAAATTGTAGGTTACCTGGAGCTGACAAATGTTTCTGTCAAGATATATATTTTTTAATAATAAAATTAATAGGTTTTATATGTAGAAAGAAACAATATTTATTTAGAAAAAGTTACATAACTTCATAAGTAAAAGCAAAATTCTCAATGCTTCAGCAGGCCCCGAGCTCATTCCTCTTCTTCTGAAGGAGAAAGCCAGGTGCTTCTGCTTTGGATTGGAATGATTGGGCTGCTCCAGGTGGTGTCTGTGAGAATGTTTCTGGAGAAGATTAGCTAGCGAGCAGGTGGACTGAATGGGGAAGATCTGCCCTTAGTGTGGGCAGACACTATCCAATCAGCTGGAGGCCTGAGTGAGGCCAAAAGGCAGAGGAGGAGAGAATTCTTGCTTTTTGTCTTCCAAAGCTGGGATGCCCTTCTTCTCCAGCCTTCAGATGTCAGAAATCCAGGTTCTGGGGTCTTTGGATTCATGGACTCCAGGACTCACACCAGTTCTCCCGTTTCATGCCCAAACTTTCAAGTTCTAGCCCTGAGAGTTGCACCATCAGTTTCCTTGGTTCTGAGGCCTTCAGACTTGGACTGAGCCATGCTACTGGCTCCCCTGCTTCTCCAGCTTGCACATGGCCTATCTTGGGACTTCTCAGCCTCCATCACCAAGTGAGCCAATATCCCTAATTTATGCTATGTTGTTATGATTATGTTATTGGATTATGTATTTACTATATACCTTTTATCATTATTTTAGGGTACATTCCTTCTACGTAGGCAGGACCTTCAGGAGAAACTCCCAGAAGAAGGCATTGTTATCTCAGGTGATGACAGCTCTAAGCCTGTTATTGCTCCAAAAGACCATCCAGTGGGACAAGACGTGGAGGTGGAACAAGATGTGGAGGTGGAAGAGAGTGACGTTGATTATCTAACTCTGTGTAGGCCTAGACTAATGTGCTAATTTGTGTGTTTGTGTCCTAGTTTTTGACAAAAAAAAAAAAAGTTTAAAAAGTAAAAAATTCAATAAACTTAAAATAAAAGAAAGAACATAAATAAAAAATAGTTTTGTATAGCTGTACAGTGTGTTTGTGTTTTAAGCTAAAAGGAATCAAGTTAAACAAAATTAAAAAGTTTACAAAGTAAAAAAGTTATAGTAAGCTAAGGTTAATTTATTAAGGAAGAAAACTTTTTAAAATAAATTTAGTGTAGCCTCACTTTATAGTGCTTCTACAGTCTACAGTAGTGTACAGTAATGTCCTAGGCCTTACGTCCACTCGCCACCCACTCCCTGTCTCACCCAGAGCTACTTCCAGTCCTGTAAGCTCCATTCATGGTGAGTATAGTATACAGGTCTACCCTTTTTAATCTTTTATGTAACCATATTTTTATGTACATTTTTAATGTTCAAGTATGTTTAGATACATAAATACCATTATTTACCATTGCCTACAGAATTCAGTATAGTAACATGCTATACAGGTTTGTGTCCTGGAAGCAATAGGCTCTACCATATAACATAAGTGTGCAGTAAGCTACACCATCTAGGTTTGTGTAAGTACACTCTTCAATGTTCACACGACAAAATCATCTAAAGACACAGTTCTCAGAATGTGTCCCCTTCATTCAGTGATGCCTGACTGTACATATATGCATTTCAGAAGTACTTAATATGAACCCTGTGTAAACTGAGGTAAGGTGATAATTTTTTCATTCAGAACATTCTCAAAAATGTTTAATATTTCATAGAAATATGTTAGTAACAGAAACACCACAGGTGTTAAAGCAACATGCTTGATTCTGTACGCATCTGTAACTGATAAGTACACTAAATTTAGGTGCAGGTGAAATGATTCTATGTCTTTAAGGTCATATTTGAATATTTTCATATTTAAATTTATATATATTATATATTTTATATATAATATATATTATATATTATATATATAATATATAATATATATATTATATATATATAATAATATATATATTATATATGGAAAGAGAGAGAGAGAGAATCACTTTGTCACACAGGCTGGAGTACAGTGGTGCTATCTCGGCTTAATGCAGCCTCAACCTCCTGGACTCAATCCTCCTGCATCATGCCCCCAAGTGGCTGGGACTAGAGGTGTGTGCCACCACACCCAGCTAATTTTTTTGTATTTTTTATAGAGATAAGGTTTTGCCATGTTGCCCAGGCGTGTCTCAAACTCTTGAGCTACAGTGATCTACCCGCCTTGGCCTCCCAAAGTGCTAAGATTACAGGCATAAGCCACCATGCCCAGCCTGAAATTTATATTTTTATAAGTATCTTTTATTTATCCTTTTTATGATTACTTTTAGATCACTTTATTGATTGACTTTATTTTTCTACATGTTTTGGTGAATTATTTCATTAATGGATTTTGTTTCAAGATACAAAATGGTGTTGTAAAGTTTTTGTTTCGAGAGTTTAATATCACCAAGAGAAGTATTTCTCTTTTCCTTTGTTACCCATGGATTAAAGTTTAGTTGTTAACCCACATCATCAGGGCTCGTCAACCAACCAGATCATGAGGGATCTCCTTAGAAATGCGTCATCTCAGGACCCTTCCACAGGCCTGCCCAAGCAAAACCTACATTTTAACATCTGAAACATTCACAACACTGTTCGAGGGACACTATTCTAATCCATCTATTTCCCCCCTTTCTCTCCGCTGATAGTTTAGTCCTTTATAGTTCATTAAAGTATCTGCAAGAGGTTTAAGTGTTTTCTGTTTATACTCCCCTTCTAATAAAAAGAAAAGAAAACAAAATCAAATCTCTCCTATGCCTTAGCTTCTCTGTAATCTGAGGAAAACATTCACAGCCTTCACCACAGATAAGCCTTCCTTTTAAAAAGACGTCTGTGTGATCTAGTAGCAGACAACTTCAGCGAACCCCTCCTGGATAAATCTGAATGACTGTTAATTTGACACTGGACTTTTCTGTTTATCTATGTGCCATGATCTTTCCTGTTTCCCAGTGTGCAAACACTATGCATGTCAACAATTGTTTTCCATTTATGATCCAGTTCCTTTTATTTTGCTAGTTGTTATGTTTTCTTCAAATTGGCACTAAACTAGATATCTAAAGAAAAACTTTCTTTAATCATTATTGCTGACATTTTATTTAATTAGTTGATTGTTTAAAAATTATTTTCTTTTTACAGAGAGACTAAATATACCAATGGATAGTAGTCAGGCCATGTAAGCCAAGGAGACTTTGACTCAGTCTCTGTAGCCATCATTCAGAAGCCAAACGGCCTCCGCAGCGATCGGCCCAGAAGAATCAGAGCTTGGTTAGTGACTTAGAGCTTTCCTAATATTTCCCCCTGCTTCCTACTTAGGAACAACCAGAGAAAGTCAAATATGTTCTCAGAAGAATAAATGAGGATGTCCCACTTCTTAGTAGCCAACCCCATCTTCCCCATACCTTCCAGTCCTCTCCGACACAGCTGCCATGACTGCCATCTCCCTTTTTTTGCTATGAAACCTTCCTATCCCTCTACTCACCTTTGAGTTTTTCCCAAACTCAAAGGCAGAGGATAGTGGCTGACTCCTTTGCTAGAGCAAAATCTAAATGAATCAGCTTTGTTTGACTTTTCTGTTGGTTTCTCATTTGGGTCATCTTTGTTTATTTCCACATTAGTAAATTAATGATTTGAAACAAAAAATGTCTTTATCTTGGATGAAATTCATACAATCTGGTAGAAATAACAATTAAACAAATACGAGGAGATTAGCATATTATCTGTGCTTTTCTCTCAAAACTAAGAGTTCCCACTCCAGATTTAGAGTATCTATTTTTAAGTACGAAATACATTTTTGGTTTAGGTGCCCAGAAGCATAGACATATTGACATAATATTATGTTCAGAAAATGTTTAAATTAAGAAAAGTATCGTTTCACTCTTCCAGTATTTTTTTTTTTTGGTCCATCTTTTAAAATACTTTGCCTTGGTTTATATAGCTAGATTGTGGAACAACAATTAACAAAAGTATTTCTAACCTGGGGGCAGTCATTTCTACGAAATTAATTTCAAAATAGTATGCTATTGCATTGCATTTTTATGCAAGCCACTTTTATAGAAAGCTGTATCCCAGTGCATTTGACAGAGTTAAATAATACAATTATGGAATAAAGTAATAGAAGTTGAAGAAAAAGATATGGTTTCAGATGAGATTTGAAATGGCAGCTCCAATAATGCAGAAAGATAGAGAAAGCCTGTTCCAGATGTCAATCACTGCTGCTGAGAGGACTGGCAGCAATGATTTTGCGTGAAGTAATACAGAAAGGATAAATGAGTTCTATGTATTTTGGATGCATCAATTTTTATTATGCAATTTCAAGCAATGAAATTAAGGTTGAGAAAAAACAACTTGTTAGATCTGAAAGCATAGTTTGATTTGGATTTAGATTCTGGTGATATTCATAGGGAACCTACTAAGCACCAGACAGCATACCAGAGTTTGCAACAGGTTATTGTGAGTTGCTAGAAAACTCCTACTCTATGATTATATAAAAAAAATTAACTATGGGTGAATGAAAACCCAAGATGCCAGAGTGCACAGCAGTAATTATAGCTATATTTACAAAAAGATCAATTATGTTTTCAGGTTTAAAAATTAATATTTTCTGATTATAATTATACATATATACACATATATATGTGTTTAACATTTACCTGAAAATCAATATTTTCTGATTGTAAGTATAAGATATATATATACATCTTATATGTATTAAACATTTACCTGATACAGAAAAGTATAACTCATACTAATAACTCATGCTAATAAACCATACTTTTCTGATACAGAAAAGTATAACTCATACTAACTCATGCTAATAACCCATAATCCCACTACTCATAGATAACTACTCCTAATATTTTTATTGACTTTCAGATTTTGTCTATGTATTTCCATACCTAATTTATATATGCATACATATCAATAAATGTACATGCTTAAATTTATAAATGGAAATATACTATTCATAGCATTTAATATTTTAAAATTATAATTGCATCTCTTTGAGATAAAATACAGCAAAGAATCTCTCATTTAAAATGACAGACATGAATTGAAGTGATTTGTTTGAAATAACTCTGCAATTCACTGGAGTAAACATTATTAAGGTTTGATTAACAAAACAAAAGGGCTAATCTATTTCTGTTGTCCCATTCCCACATGCTGAGTCCCACCTGCCTGGTTCCACCTGGGTTCTTCTGTCCTGATTAGCCTGTTTTAATCAATGGATATTGGCTACTGCCCTGCAGTCTGGCTTTGCACAATGGTGATCGTGAATGCCCTTTATTAAAGCAAACTTGAACCACGTACGCTTATTCAGGGGGAGCCAAGATTGTCCAGCGGCCTCAATATTCAGTGCCTTTCAAAAGTTAGTCTTCTTTTTTCTGTCTTTTGGGGTTAAAGTGAATACAGCAGCTCTTCTGGCTGTGCAGAAGCCTTGGTAACCTATGGAAGCCCTACCTTTTCTAAGAAAGTAACCTGTGACTTCAATACTTCAATTTTATACCTGAATATTTGTTTTTCTTTATTTCAAGCTATCCTTATAGCAGATGCCTAGTTTGGCATGGCTTCCTTGAGAAGCATTCCAAATCCCTCTATATTATTATCAGAATATACTTCTTAGTGTCTCAACTTCAGGAGAAAGATGACTCTCCTGTTTTAACCAATATTAATACTTCTCCCTCATCTCAGCTTAAATCAAATCCCACAAATTCCATGAAGACTCCTGACTGTCTCAAGACTTTTATCTACCTCCTCTGAACCAGTGGGAAAGGTTTTTCAGCTCTTACACAAAAACACTATACTGATTAACTGACAATCAACCTTTATTCAAACTGCCTCTCTAATTAACTCATAACACTTAGAAGGCGGATTCTATATTTGTTTACCCAAGCATCCTGTGGAATTTCTCATATACAAATGTACTAATTAGGATTTTCTTTGCTGGTGACTGAAACCCCACTAGGATAAGATTAAGTAATTATTTGTTCACAATGGAAGACAGAGTTGCAGTTAGCCTCATTTTGAGAATGAGATAACTGTCATCTCATCTCTTTCTGTGGACCCTGGCTCTATATTCTTTTGTTGCAGATAGACTCATGTATTTTGGTGTGTATGAGAAGGTGAGCAAATATTGCCATAAATAATATTCAGGTGGACCTTATAATATTCTTACAAGAAAGTTTTTTTTTTTTCATAGAACTCACCCTAGAAATTTCTAAAAAAGAATTCAACTTTCACATGCCCATTCCTGGATTTATTTCTAGGGTGATGGTGAGAAGGGGTATTATTATTAGCTTTCCTATATTATTTGTCTATTTGAGTAGTCATAAAGTATAAGCATATGATTCACATCTTCCAACAAAATCATGTATTTGTTTAGAGTCAAAATGGTTGCCAAAAGGCAGTGCTAAATGATTTCCCGATCATATTAAAATGCCTTATTCAAGTTGACTATAAATCTATTATTAGTAAATGTTAATAGATTACTGTAGCATTCAATGATGATAATATATGTGATAACAAAGACTTCCAAGATGAGAAAAAACCTTTACCCAATGGTGGTAATTTCTTCCATCATTATGCTGCAGTAGAAAATATTTCTGTATGAGTGTTGGTTTAGAGAAAGTCTTCATATCCTAAAAATACTTCCTTCTTCAGGAAAGAAAATGAAAGACTGAAACAAGACATTAAAGGCAATGAGAAGCACGATTTTAAAAAGTATTATGTAAAAAAAATGTCAATTATGATGTGGGATTTTTGCTCCTTAGCTCAGTGAGGTCCAGGTACTTGTCTCATGACCAGGAAGAATTAGGCACATGGCCATCGAAAGCTCTCAGCAAAAAGAGGGGGTGGGAAGGGTGGATCTCCTACCTGAAGACAGGACAGTTTCCCAATATGGGTGAGCCCAGGGTTTTTTATGGGCTCAGAATAGGGAACGTGTGCTGATTGGCTTGTGAGTATGCAAAAAAGTTCCAAGCAAAGTCAGCACTCAGAAGTGAGCACGACAGTGCAGAAAACCAATTAGGAAATGGTAGCTATATGTAAAATAGGTGAAGGATGGGGCTCAATCAGGCTCAATCAGAGGAAAGTGCGCCAAATGAGAAGGTGGGTTCTCTATCTGGTCCAAGAATTTGCATGGGACAGTTTCTGGCTTAACGGTTGGGTTTCACCAGGGACCTGCCGCTATCTGCCAAGGCATTTGTCTGCTTCCTACCTCTATCAGTTGTTAAGTGCAGGTTAGCTAGGGAATATTTTAAATGCAGAAAATAATTATCATTATCTACTGATTATTTTGGAAAAAAAAAGTTCTCTATGAGATTTAACTGCATCACACCTGAACAATTTACTGCATGATCGCTGTCATCCACAATAAATAAACAGTACAAAAACACTTTACAAATTAACATTTCGATGAAATATACAAATTATTAAATTATTTTAAATTTAAGATTTACATATGTTATTTGATAGCAATATATCCTGTGAGAAGTGTAAGATAGCTGTTAACATTCTCCTTTTCATTTTTCAAGTTTTTTTGTGTGTGTATGTGTTTGTGTGAGAGAGACAGTGTCTCACTCTGTGGCCCAGGCTGGAGTGCAGTGCTGTGGTCTCAGCTCAGTGCAGCCTCTGCCCCACAGGCTCAACTGAGCCTACTCCTCCCACCTCAGCCTCTGGAGTAGCTGGGACCACAGGCGTGCACCACCACATCTAGCTAATTTCTTGCATTTTTGGTAGAGATGGGGTTTTGCCATGTTGCCATGGCTGGCCTCGAACTCATGGCCTCAAGTGCTGTGTCTGTCTTGGCCTCCCAAACTGCTGGGATTACAGGTATGAGCCACTGAGCCTGGCTACAATTTCAAGTAATGTGTCCAAATAGCTATGTTAGGTGATTTTTATCGTTAACCCAGAATCTAAAGCTTACTGTTTGGTGTAACACTGTGGAAGTACTTGTAAATAATTATATCTGCCAGGCCAGGCATGGTGGCTTCTGCTTGTAATACCAGCATTTTAGAAGGCTGAGGCAGGAGGACCTTTTGAGGCCAGGAGTTCTAGATAGACCTGGGCAACAAAGAGAGACCCTGTCTCTATAAAAACCAACAAAAACAATGCAAAATTATATATGTAACATTTACAACCAGTAAAATTTAAACATCTTAAAAAATTAATAGTGTAGATTCACTCAACTCTTTGAGATTGCTAATCTTATGCACTGAAATAAAACAATGCATTCCAATAAAACCTATTAGAATATGTACTGTCTTCTGGGTGCGTTCTCAAATATACCTTATAGGATATTTACAAAATAGGAAATATTAATCCTGTTTCATAGAGGAGAAAAGTTTCAAGAGGTCAAGTAAGCTACACATGGTCCTAAAACTGACACAAAAAAATAAACACCAGCTTTGAGGACTCCTTTGCTGCTGTCTCTGCTGGGGCCCTGTCACTACATCTGCGGCCTATACATAGGTCAGTGTTCTCCAGTAAGTGCTGAACAAACTCCAGAACATGCTGTCAGACACTGTGGAGGCACTGAATGAGTCAATTGACATTTACATATACATTATCAATGAGTAGAATTAGATATGCCAACTATGAACATTGAGTTTTCTGGAAGTTTCCAATGTCTTTATTTAGAGCTTATTTCTTGAATATTTGTCATTCTCAAGGAAATTCCAAATAGAAGAAATTAGTACAGAACGAAAATAAAATCACCTTACAAAAATATTTAAAATCTTAGGAAAATGTAAGACACACTTGAGTCTTCTGACATTTTGGAAAAGAAATTGTAAAAAGAAACAAACTGAGTCCTGGGAAAAATATTTTCAAAACACATATAAAGATTAGTTATTTTAAATATGCAAAGAACTATTGAAACTCAACAATATAAACAAAAAAATGGACCAAGACCTCAACAGAAACCCGAACAAAAAAGCTATATAGACGCAAATAAGCATATGAAAAGATAAATTCTATATCATATATCATCAGGTAAATGCAAATTAAAACATCTTCGCAATTTCACCATACACCTGTTAGAATGGCCTAAATGCAGAACACTGACAACACCACATGCTGGCAAGCACATGGGGAAGCTGGAACTCCCATTCACTGCTGATAGGAGTGCAGAATGGTACAGACACTTTGGAAGACAGTTTGGTGGTTTCTTACAAAACTAAACATAGCTATACCATCTAGCCAATTGTATTTCTTGGTATTTATTGAAAGGAGTTGAAAAATTATTTCCACACAAATCCCTGCACATGGATGTTTACAGCAGTTTTATTCATAATTATCAAAACATGGATGCATCCAAGATATCCTTCAATTGGTGAATGGATACATAAACTGTGGTACATCCAGAAAATGGAATATTCAGCACTTTAAAGAAATGAGCAATCAAGTCATGAAAAGGGGTGGAGAAATCTTGAATGCATATTAGTAAGTAAAAGAAGACAATTTCAAAAGGCTATACATTATGATTCCAACAATAAGACATTCTGGAAAAAGCAAAACTATGAAGACAGTAGGAAGATCCTCAGTTGCCAGGGGTTAGGAGACAGAGAGAAGTGAATAGACAGAGAGAAGAGGATCTTCAGGGCAATTAAACAGTTCTGTATGATACTACAGTGGTGGGTACATGACATTATACACTTTTCCCAACCAGTAGAAAAGACAGTACCAACAGTGTTAGCATCAGCTATAGACTGGGTGATTATGATGTGTCAATGTAGGTTCATCAATTGTAACAAATGTACCACTCTGGTGGGGATATTAATAATGGAGTGTGTGTGTGTGTGTGTGTGTGTGTGTGTGTGTAGGTTGGGGACTTTTATAGGAATTCCCTTTACTTCCCATTCATTTTTTTGGGATCCTAAAACTACTTTAAAAACAAAATATTAATATCATTATAAAACAAAACAAAAATCAACCAAACAAAAAAATCCAACAGCTGTGATTACCCTAATTACAAACAAGTGTGCAGTGGGACTTGTGTATTTTACCGACAGTGATCCTTGAGAAAACCTTAAGTTTCCTACTGACCTTAAATTTTATCATTCTCAGCATTGTGAGGCAAATAGTGAATAACTACAACTATAAAATAATTTTATATCTTTATCTACATGTTCAAATTTTATTATATGCTTCCTGGATGGCAAAGAGTTGGTAAACAAAATAAATAGCTAATTCTTGTTTTCTACAATTTCTTACTTTTCCTGAGAAGAACAAAAAACATTTATTTCCTTAGTAAATATGCTATTTCTTTCCTGGGAATGTACTTTTACAAAATAAGATAAATATGCCTGCTGCAACTATACCACTTAGAAACAGAAGCAAGAAAACATAATCACTTAAAAATTTTTGGAATATAAATGTCATTACAAATAGAAAAACAGTTGCCCAGAACCCTGTGATCCTGTAGGAAATCAGTTAATAAAAATGAAATTTAAATGCACAGACATGAAAATCCTGTACTAGTTGATAGACTTTATCACCAGTTTGTGTTCTTATCAATAGCAGCAGACATCTGACTATATTCACTTTGATTTACTCTGAGCATATTTTTCAAATTTAAACCTATTTTAACAAGACAAATGAAGTGACAAATGCAATAAATTAGATATGCATTATACAAGCAAATTCATTTTTAGCCCTGTAGTTACAGAAAAAAAAAATTAAAGAGAAAAACAAAACCTCACACCTATTCTTCATCTTTACTAAAGGAAGATGCCAAATACCCAGTTGGGGGGAAAGCAATTTTGAAGCAGTAGCAGTCATTACAAAGAAGATGACTCTGTGAATGTGGAGGTTACAGGTTCTTTTCTTTCCTCCTTTCTCTTTCTTTCTGCCCTCCCCCATCAAAACACAGCTTAGAGAACAGTAGCAGATGTCCTCATTCCAGGGAAGTGCCAAGCAGCCATCTCTCTTCTGCTGTGACGGCTTCCACAGAAGGGAAGCTGTTTGCCCCGTTTCGTTCTACATGTTTGTGAATATTTGATTTTCACAGAAGACAAAAAAGGGCAAGAGCTTTGGAATTCAATAGAAGGTCAGAGTGGCAATCTTTTTGCCTGTTCCAGCTTCTTTTTATACTCTGACATCTGGCGCCCATTACCAGAACAAATTAGAGCAATTCCAGGCAACAGCAGAGGAAGAGGACTTCCTGTTCTCAGACAGCACCGTTATCAATGTGAGCACAGAAACTAAGGCTCAAAACAATGCAGCCATAGAAATAGATTTGTGGCACTTGTTTTGCAAGTGTAAAGCATAGCCCACAGCAAGTGTAATTAAGGATGTGCATTTCATCACAGAGCAATGATACTATTGATGAGGTTCAATTTAACTTTCATGTTATTATGATATTAAACCCAACTGTGTGGAATTCCACTTTCAAAATCCAAACATAACTATGAACTCAGGTTTTTAGTTTTTTGTTTATCAAAGCATGAAAATCAGTCATAAAAAGTATTATAAAACCCAACAACTTAACTCATATTTTTAGGATGCTACAATGTGTCTACGTAGGTCATTCAGAAAATTCTTCATTTAATAGGTCTGTCTCCTATTTAGTTCTTTCCACTTTCTTGATCACACATACTGGGTGTTTTGCCAAATACCCCTTGCAAATACCTCTAAAAATCTCACTGAAAGTAGCTAAACTCCCTTAATATTTGCTCTACCTCTTTGGAAGCTGTATTTGGCTTCCTTTAAAAAATCATATTTTTTCAAATAAAAATGAACTATTCTAGGGAACTGCACACAGGAAAGGAGCAAACCGTATTGTTCAAATAGAATACAGAAGTTAAACTCCTCAATAACTTGCTCAGTGGCTATGGCAGTTTTTCATCTAAAATTTTTGTGATATTGGGTATGCAAATCACAGATCTGAGCCACTAAATGGTAACTTAGGATGGAATGCATGGATAATTAAGTGATTCTGTGATGTCTTTAAAAAAATTTTAAGCTGGGCATAGCGGCTCTCACCTGTAATCCTAGCTCTTTGTGAGGCTGAGGTGGGTGGATCCTTTGAACTCAGGAGTTTGAGACCAGCCTGGGCAACATGGCAAAACCACTTTTCTACAAAATAAATATAAATAAAAAATTAGCTGGTTATGGTGGCATGCACCTGTAATCCCAGCTACTTGGAAGGCTGAGATGGAGGATCATTTGAGGCATTGAAGTCAAGGTTGCAGTGAGCCAAGATTGCACCACTGTAATCCAGCCTGGGTGACAGAGCGAGACCCTGTCTCAAAAAAATAAAATAATATAAAAGTTAAAAAAATTAGAATAAATTATGATAGTCACTGAATATGTGTTGTAATTATGTGTATTAAACCATAAAAATAGTTTTGTTCTAATCAGTGGATGGAACAAAATATAGTCTCAGAACTTTACATTTATTCTTGATTATATACATACACCTACGTTTTCTTCATTTATTGTCACAATGTCCACTTTTCTCTTCCCCAACTTCCTCACTATAATTATATGTTGATTTGTGTTATTTATATAAAGTCTTGACATCAAATTTTTATCATATAATTTGTGATATATATTTGTGTATATGTACACATATGGATACACTTGTATTCTATATAATATAATGGGGATTCACTAAATATTAAATGACAAATTACCTGTCCCCTCTACTTAAACACTGTGATTTGCTGTGCTTATTTAGTACAAATTTTGGATTCTTTCCAGTACTATTACATGTTAGTTTTAAATTTACATGTAGAATCTAAATACTAATATTATACCTACACTTAAGTGAAAAATATTACAACAGAAGAGGCAGAAAAAATTTGGTGAGAGTTGAATGCTTTGCCTAATTTGTTCTTTTTAAAAGAATTATGTTTTTAATAACATGGCAAATTTGTTGGCTTAAAAAAGAGATTTCTGCACTGTAGAGGTATGATAAATAGTAGAGCTACTGCATTTGTTGAGAAGCTCATGGGCAATTGGAATGGACAGCTCTAAGATATGTGCACCATGAGTAAGTAGTTGAGACTGAATGCTATGCATTGCTTTCTCATTGTCTCATTCTGATAGTTTTAAAAAACATTTTGTCTCTTTTGTTGTTGTTTGTATTTGTCTATTCAATGCTTTTCTAGTTGGGTCTATGATAGCATAAAGATGAAAGATTCCCCTTGAATGCTATTATAATTTCTGTACATAATCCATAAACGAAAGAAAATACTTTTCCATAATAAGAAATGTATTTTGCCTTTGGAGTAGAAATTCAATTTTTTAAGTGAAAATAATTATTAAGTATTTATTAAGTATAAGAATTATTATTTCATCTTTCAAATATTAATATTTCCATATAATTATATTTTCTCATAACAATACGATTAGTATATTTTATCTAGTTTAAATAGTTAGATTTTATAACTCTCTTCTACAGGATTATATTATGTGAATGATAAAATTCACATATCATAACCAATTTTGAGAAATGAAAAAAATGTGAGTAATTTTTACTTGTTATTTTATTATATAACTGTAGGGATATCATTATTTATATATATAGATTTATGTAACTAATTCACATATTCTACAAATGTGTGTATATTATAAATTAAATGCCAAATGCTTTTTAAATAAAGTATGATATAATTGTAATTTTATTAGTTTCCAAGAAATTTAAATTTACAATTAACCAAAATGGTCTAACTGTAGTTAAATTTTACAAGATTTTTAAAAATCTATTTATTTTTATTTTATTATTATTATTATTTTTGAGACAGAGTCTTGCTCTCTCGCCAAGCTGGAGTGCAGTGGTGAAATCACAGCTCACTACAACCTCTGCCTCCCCGGTTCAAGCAATTCTCCTGCCTCAGCCTCCCAAGTCATTGGGATTACAGGCGCCCATGCCCACGCCCAGCTAATTTTTTGTATTTTGGTAAAGACAGAGTTTCACCATGTTGGCCAGGCTGGTCTCAATCTCCTGACCTCGTGATCTGCTCACCTTGGCCTCCCAAAGTGCTGGGATTACAGGTGTGAGCCACTGCACCTGGCCAGAAAATCAATTAAAAAATCACTATACATTACTAAATTATGTCCCTTAAATACACAATTATTTTACTTCCACTATGTGAGAAATGCAGTTAAAATACACTTGAGTCAATAATAATAGTGATAGAGGTGGCAGACAGATAGATGCTAGGCAGATGGGTGAGGTTGCCTAGAGAACCTCCAACCACCCATGTCATTGCACAGGGGACTTGCCTAAACACGTGCACAGTGAAAACTTCCTTCCCTTAACGCATGTGAAGTAAGTGAAATAAATCAATGTGGAGTGGCTCAGATCAAGGGCCCACATACACACTGGAGGAACTGGGTGGAGCCACCAGGAATTTGTGCCTTATGGTGGGGAAGAATCTGGCCCCTTCAGCTTGTGTGTGGAAGCCCTGGTATTGTGAAGTGGAAATCTTTTTGCAGGACCCCTTTCTTTGCTGAGAGCTTTCCTTTTGCTTAATAAATTCCATCCTCCTCACCCTTCAATGTGTCTGCATGCCTAATTTTTCCTGGTTGTGAGATAAGAACCTGGATTTAGCTGAACTAAGGAGCAAAAAATTCTGCATCGTTTTGGTAGCCCATAAGAGGACACGAGGAAGGATGAGTAAAATACAGATCCAAAAATCTTTTTTCCCTTTTGTTTCTGCCTTTCTCACATTGAGATTTTTTTCTGAAGGCAAGGGAAACTTCCCCCAGCCGCCGTTGCTCTCAGGTGTTGGGACTGTTGGCCTTGTTTCAACCCAGTCTTTTCTATTTTTTTCTTTTTTCTTTTTTTTTTTTTTTTTTTGAGACGGAGTCTTGCTCTGTCGCCCAGGCTGGAGTGCAGTGACGCCACCTTGGCTCACTGCAAGCTCCACCTCCGGCAACCCAGTCTTTTCTATGGCATTTTCCTTCCTTTGGGGGGCTCTGTAATGGCACCTATCTTTTCTTTTAAAATATGGAGGTGTTCCACCCTCACCACAATGTCCATAGGTGCCCTAGCAAGACAGAAGGATGAGTGGCAGCTTCCCATCCCCTTTCTCTCCTGGCTGGGGCCCATGGTCATGTCTGCCACATGTGAGTGTGGAGTCCAATGGCCATACAAGGTGGGAATGAGCCCCAGCCACTGCCCAGGCCCCTAGATGGGCTCAAGAGCCCAGGCCTCAAGGACTCAGGCCTCGCTGGCCAGTGTTCCCCATGACACATCCACAGAGTCTTCCCCCTGGCCAAAGGGGACAGCAATTAAAAGTTTCTCTCTCTATTGTAGAAATCCATTTGCATAAGAATAAGAGGTTCTTCCCCTAGACATTCTCCCCATCCACAGTTAAGTTTTTTTTTTTTTTTCTCTTGGCTGTTGGGAGTTAACTTTTATGTGATAGGTTTTTTCTTGAAAGGAGAAGGACCCCAATTCACAGGAAACCATTTTTCCCTCCCTTCTTTGAGAAGGACCCAATTCCAAGGCTTCACCTTAGCAGTCAGCTTATGATAAGGAGGCAACAACCAGTCTGGCAAGGGGCACCTGGGGCTCAATGAGTCCATGCACCTAGCTGAGGCAGCTCTTTTGTCCCAAACTCAACTCCAAGTTTCAGGCCGAAGCCCTAGAAAAAGAAAACTGGATCTGAGGGATACAGAGGCAGATGACAATGGAAGTTAAAAGGCATAGTGCACGTGAGCTAATTCCTACCAGTTAAGCCAAGCTTCCCTTTTCTTTTTTTTTTGAGACAGAGTCTGGCTCTGTCGCCCAGGCTGGAGTGCAGTGGCGCAATCTCAGCTCACTGCAAGCTCCGCCTCCCGGATTCACGCCATTCTCCTGCCTCAGCCTCCCGAGTAGCTGGGACTACAGGTGCCCGCCACCATGGACAGAGGACATGCCAATATCCATGGCATAAATGAAGTTTAGGGAAATCGAAGGCTACTGCCAGGTGGGGGAAATGCAGTGCATGGGTAAGAGCTGATAATCCTACCGACTAGGGCCCCTGTTAGCATGGGTGAAAGCCATACTGGCAACCATAGGAGTCACCCTGTCCAGGTCGCTGGGACTCAGGGATATAAGGTCAAAAGAAGTAACGAGGACACTTTTTCCTTCTCTCCCTCTCATTCCCCAGGTATTTGCTAGGAAGAGAAAGGAATGAGGGATATCTGGCTCCCTCCTTTCTAGTTGAGTAGCCATTCATCTTCAGTCTTTCCCCTTTTCAAATGCATGCTTAACCCTGAAGCTCCTTTGAAAAAAAAAGCCTTCGTTTTTCCTTTTTCCTTCTCTGTCCTGTCTTCACAGATGGGTAATTGTGTGCCCAAACTACAGGATACTTCCCTTAGATGCATTTTCCAAACTGAGAAAAGTTAATTTCCCAAACCTTAAACTGGTTGGCTTAGAATTGAGATCAGTGTAAGGGAACCCAGAAGCTTGACATGCTGGAAAAAGGGTAAAAGTTTTTGTTGCCAGTTGGACTTTGGACCTCCCTCTCCTTATGCAAAGCAGTAAAAGGAATGATAAAGATAATTGTTTATTTTCTCTGTAAATATATATATATATATATATATATTTTTTTTTTTTTTTTTTTTTTTTTTTTTGAGATGAAGTCTTAGTCTGTCACCCAGGTTGGAGTATAGTGAAACCTCCACTTCCTTGGTTCAAGCAATTCTCCTGCCTCAGCCTCCTGAGTAGCTGGAATTACAGATGCATGCCACCACCCCTAATTTTTGTATTTTTAGTAGAGATGGGGTTTCACCTTGTTGGCCAGGCTGGTCTTGAACTCCTGACCTCAAGTGATCCACCCACCTTGGCATCCCAAAGTGCTGGGATTACAGGCATGAACCATCACATCTGGCCCTAAAATTTTGATTAATGAAAAATAATCTATGAGTTTGGTATTAAGCTTTAGCCAATCTGGTGTGCTTTGTGTCTCTTAATTGAGGCTTGTTGGGTTCACCTGCTAGGTCACATTTGATAAAGTTCAAAGCCAGCAATATTGAATGCTTGGAATGACTAAAGTCAGGTAATAAGGGATTTAAAAGGAATTTCTTAAAGAGTGCCCAGCTTATTAAAAGTGGGTATCCAAGTTATATCTATATTTGAAAGGCCTTTATGTTTTTCTCTTCTTGGATATTTTTTTTTTCTGGAAAAGGTTTTTTCTCAGTCAACAGAATTACTTTTCTCCACCTAGTATTGTCACTATTAATGCACGCATGTGAGGCTTAAAGATAATTTCTGATGGCCTGGGGCTCCTTGGGAAAAACAAAAGGCTCCATGGATTCCATATGGGTGAAATCTCTGTTTTCCTTGTGCAACCCCAGGAATTAGAGGCAAAGAGGTCCTTCGCAAAAGCTGTTTTTGTCTTACAGCTCTACCTGTTTATTAGGCCCTAGAAACTGCATGCTTTCCTAGCCCTGCTCTTAAAGGGTCCCACCTGGAGGCCAATAATCCAATTAGGAGATTGGCAAAGGAAAAATCTTATAGCTACTGGATCTTCTTCTGTTTGTCCATGTAGTCATATATGTGTTGTGTGTACCTATAAAAAAGAGCTCGAATTAATTGGCTTAAAGAAAAAGAAGCACATTGATGAAATTTTTTTGAAGGAAAAGTAAAAGCTTTAATGGCTTTAAGTTCATGTGACCATAATATTTGAAAAATAAAAGCAGTCTTAAAGATTATTGGTAAAATGCAGATGCCATTAAAATGTAAATAGATGGTCTAAATTATGCAAGTCAGATACTAGGTTTGCTAAATGTTTTAAGGTTGTAAATTGCTTTTTTGGCCTTTGAAAACTGTTCAACTTGCTTGCTTTACAACTTGGTAAGACCTGGGGACATACTGGAATTAACGACACCCTTCACTATGGTGGAAGGTGTTAAACTTTATCAGTGCCTAGTGCATAATTGAAACAACTTACCAGATTTTACATTAAAGTTAAAAATTGCTAAAAGTTACCATTATAACATGTAATTGAGTCCACTGAAAACAGATTTACATGCAAGGTGTGTAAGGACAGTAAACTGTGTTTTTAGTAAAAAGATATAAGAAGGCATGGAAATGTAAATTGTTGCCTAGTGGTAAAATATTGTTTTAAATTAGATAAAATAAAGCTAAAGGTTTAAACAAGTTGTAGAAAGTTTCTAAAAATCAATCATGCAAAAGAATTCTGTGTGTGAACATTCATTAAATTCAAAAGAGTATTATATATGATTTTTCTATAAATTGAGCATTGGAATAAAAGCACAGGACTATTCCCTTAAGGCACAATTCTGCTTTTTAGCAAAATTTGTCAAGGGTTATAAAAGGTTTATAAGACTCTTACTTCATGGTCAAAATGGTTAAGATTGGATAGAATTGTCTGTAAGTTTTCATTAGAAAATTGGGGTTGATATTAATAGTAAACTAATATAAGGATAACGTTTGGCTTTCTCTCTCTTGTACAAGATTTTCGTGTAATAGTGAAGGGTAATGAAAGATTACCATTTGCCCTGCAGATAGACTGCCAAGGAAAATAAAGAGAAGACAGGAGACAAATTCCTCCCTCTTAATGAGTAAAGATTTTTGCCTTTTTAAAAATTTTTGAGTCATCATTTTAACAAAAGAAATAACTTATGGTAATCTGTAATTGTATCTCATAATGTCAAGTGTTTAAAGCTCTAACATATTTAACAGGCTTCTCAAAATCAAACTTCAGTTTCAAAATTGTCTTTCCTGAACCCTATCTTCCTGAACGGGGCCCCTGGAACATCCAGAAGGAGTTAAACTGTATTATTAGACATGTTTAGATATGTGGGATTGCCAAAATGATGTTTAATCTTCTTCATGTTATATTTTAAGGAATAATATTAATATATGTTCCAAAATTGCATGGGGTTTCTAGAAATTCTAATGTCTGAGTATATGCTGTCAATCATAATTAAGGTTATGTTAAATTATTGTAAACCATGGAGATAAACAAAATTATTTGTCAATTGTGTTTTTAACTGTAACTACCCTGGACATTTTGTCATTTGGGGACAATTGGTGTCTTGTTTTGATCCTCTTCAAAAGATGGTTTATAATCAGCTATAGAACTTTGACAGGTGTTCTCAATGTGGATTTCTGATAATTTTGAGGATTGTGAGGTTGGAATAAAATAAAAACATACAGGACTCATGAAGAGATGAAATGTTAATGCATATCAAGCAAAACAAGAGTTAATGGAATGGACTGAAGTAATAGAAAACTCAAGTAATCTTTTTTCTAAAATGTTTTGCTTGAAACATTGCTGATCCGTGTTTTCTTTTTTAGAGTCAAGGAAGCTTTTATTTTTAGCCACTTATAGTCTTTAATAATTGAGTAAGGTATATTCCTGTGAACCGAAGCATGTTTGTTTCTCTCTGCCTGATTCCTCTAGAATTTGGAAACTATCTGTTAGTATTCTTGACTTATGGAAATATGGCTATTTGCGTCAGTGCAATAAGAATACATTTTCTTTTGCAACAGGAAGCAATTAGAGATCCAAGGCTTCGACTAGAAGAGTAGCTTCCCTTTCAGGAATCAATCTCGACTTGCATAGCTGATAAAAACCCCTTGGGAAAACTGGCCTCATACTTTGTCCACACAATCCCTTTACAAGTTCCCTAACCTGTGATGAGTAAAGAATGTCACTTTCTAACAGGTCCAGGAACCCCATATTCTTGGGACCTGAAGAAGAGAGGAATTCACGCAACTCACAGATATTTGAGGGTACAAACCCATGCCTGTGTTTGGCTTTAAAAAATCCTATCTGAGATTCCTTGTGGAACAGAGTTCCATCAAAGCCAATTTTAAAAGCCTTTGTAAAAATAATTATTCTTGCTGTACTTTAGGTGAATAATCAGGCCTAATAGAAGACCATTTATTTTGCAAACAACTCAGTCCTATCATGATTTGCTTTTAACAAAAATGAGGACTGGAGAGAGATAAATTATGTTTCAAAGCTTATCATATTTGTCATTAAATTATAGCCCCATTAGTTGTTTTTAAGTTTTTTGCCTACATTTTGGCATAACCCTGCTTATTCCTGTAAACCAACCAGTGATTTCCAGCTACAGCTCAGAAGATACAAAAGGGATGCATACTGCAGAAATCTGGATTAGTATTCTAGTTCTGGGCAATTATCCTGCAAATCCTGCCAGGTGATGGGAGTAAATAGGGTGCCCATAACCCAGAGGTTTCTTTTTTGGGAAAATAAAACCAAGGGAGCTAATCAAAGCCAAGCCCCATGCGCCCAAATCTTAGCAAGCATAACTATAGCCACAAGTTATCTAAGCATGCCCATAGCCCTGGGATTTTGGGGCTGTCCTTACCCCATCCTCCTTTTGTTTCTTTTTAACACATGTCTTCTAATAATCCGGTTTGGCTCTTCTTGCCTTCAGGCTATCAAATTCCAAATGGTCATGCAACCAGAGCCTCAAGTAATGGCCACCTTTTATCAGGGACCCTTAGATAGGCCTCTAAGGGATATCTGACTGCCGTTCCCAAAAGAGCACCCTTTGTCAGCAGGAAGCAGTTACGATTGGTCATCATCCTTATCCTTATATTAAATAAGCATTTTTTTCTTAGAAATTTTAGTTCACTCCTCTTTATCATAGTCCATATTTCTACATAATATTTTTCAGCACTACCAGTCCCAAACATCTCTCTGCCTCCCAGGCTGTAAACGGGGAATGCTAACAAGAAAAAACCTCCAGCTCTGAGCTCAAGTCCTGAGAGTTTTTCTAAGTATTTCTGTCACATTAATTAAAAACAATCTTGTCCAAACTGTAATTTCCACATAGGAGGAAATAGGGTTGGGAGAGGAACAAGTCAAATGCTCATTATTATTTTTTTCCCCTCAATTTAGAGAACTAGTGTTGATTTGCCAGTGGACATTTGTCTTTCCCAAGATTTCCTGTCTTTTACTAACCTTAATATGTGTTATCTGTCCTATTCAAGTTTAAGGGATCTGCTAGGGCGCCACACTCCATAGAACTCAGCAAGTTTACTTTAAGAGCATGAATCAGAAGAGAGTGATACTTACCTTTTGGGAACTAGAAAAGGCATGAGACTTTGTTCACTCCACAGCCTGCCTCTAGACAGAAGGAGTTCACAATCTAGGGACACACTGATGAATGAAATGCCAATAATATCCCTGGCTGTTCTTTGAATTTTGCTTTGAACCATGGTATAACTGACATGCAGTAAACTGGAAATACTTACCATGTACAACTATATATACATATATATGCATGCTTGTGTGTGTGTATATACACATGTACATATACACGTATATACATGTATATACACATGTATATATACACGTATATACATGTATATACACATGTATATATACATGCATATACATGTATATATACATATACACACACACATATATATATTTACACATACCTACACAATCTGTGAAACTACATTCAAGATAATAAATGTATCTCCATGACCACATTATCTTGTGCCCCAAATGTAATCATGTTCAGTAGTTCCTAAACTTCCAGGCACAAAAAACACAGATAAGCTATCTTTCCCTATGGGTTAATTTGCATTTCTTACAATTTTATGTAAATGAAGTCATACTAGAAGTGCTTTTGGTAGGGGAGGGGCAGAGAATTACTGTCTTTTTTTAACTCAGAAAATTTGAGATGCATACGTGTGGTTCTATGTATCAGTAGCTAATATGTTATTGTCTAGCTTCGTTTAACCATTTACCTATTAACAGATATTTATGTTCTTTCCCGTTTTGGCTACCTCTAATAAAATTGCTGTGGATATTTGCTTATTGCTTTTTGTGTAGATATGTGCTTTTCACTTCTCTTGAGTAAAAATGTAGGAGGGAAATAGCTAGATCACATGGTAGGTATAGGTTTAATGTTTTAATAAAGTGTAAAACTATTTTCCAAACAGATTTTGCCATTTTACATTTCTACCAGCAGTGTATGAGCCTTAGTTTACTTCATCTCCTCCTGAACATTAGGTATGGTTTAACTTTTTAATTTTAGATATTCAAATAGGTGTGTAATGGCATGTCATTGTGGTATTTTTTGTCTATTAATATGATATATTACATTGATTAAATTTCAAATGTTGAATCAATCTTGCATTCCAGAGGTAAAACACACTTGGTCACTATTCATTGTTCTTGCAATATATTACTGGATTCATTATGCTAAAATTGTGCTAAGAAGTGTAAGACTCGCTATGTCAAAAATGTATTTAAAATCTTTCAAGACACATTCTTTCATTTATTTCTTAGTTTATTTTTTAATCACAGTATAGCTATTTATTTTATTATCTTTGTCATTGCCACTATGTGATTAATAGGAAGTCATAATTTTCATTTGAATGGCTGCATGCAAATTTATGATTACCTACTTTTTCCATTATTAAAGTTAAGACTGGAATGTGGACATTCAACATACTTTCATTCTTTGAACAATTTTCATGCTATCAATTACCCTACAAAAATGGTATTTTTTAATAAATCTTGATGCATAGTCTAAGACAATATATCAACTTTTAATGTTGTATGAGAAACAACCTAATAAATATTGGGCATGATTCTTCTTTTCAATAATTTCTTAGCTAAATGGAACAAGTGAATAAAATTTCATCTCGATAATACATTCCCATTTCTGGAGATTTTTTTAGTCAAAATTATTTTAAATGCTTATTTTCCATTACTAAATTTTATTTGTAAGCTAAATGTTTTTATCAATCTTTACTTTTCCTTATAAGTTGTTAGCTAATTGGAAAAAATGTACACATTTATTATAAACATTTTCTCTGTTTTGTCATTTTTGTTGTTATAGCAAATTTAGAGGAAAATAGAATGCATTATTTATATGGATGCAGATAACTTTTATCTATTGCTTTGTGTTTCTTGTATTTATATTAATTTTAGAAAATGATGCTTTGTCCAGGCTACTAGTATTTAGTTTTATGTTTGGCAATTTTATCATCTTATGGTGATATAATTCCTATTTTTTAAGTCTAATCAATTAATTCTTCAGCTATTTGTCAATGTTCTGAAGAGTATGTACTAAATCTATTAATTCTTTCATTTTTAACCAAACATCTTAACCCTTTGTATTGAATATAACATTTTATAGCAATTTTATTTTATCACTTTTTATCATAGTGAATTTTTCTATATAAGAATGTTTTTCAGGGCTACTTTGTCCCTACCAACCATCTGTCTTTGCCTCTGCTAGTAACAGATGGTTTTAATTATTGTTTCATTACAATTAGCACTTTGTAATGTTGATAAATATCTGTCAGTGTAAATACAGAGAAAAAATAACTAGGTTATAGAAAAATAACTATGTTAAAGAAAAGTTATTCATGAAAAGCAAAAAAAATTAGAGTGTATTGTTGTGTAATCATCCACATAGCTTGAGAATTGGTCTCATTTGATTTATTAAACTGTATTTTTTCAATTATGCCTAAATCAGATTGTTCCTGTTTATCTTCATCAGGTAAGACTGAATGTGAAAACAGTATAATACACAGCATGGCAGGTATTTTTAGAACAACTGTTTTGACTCTTAATCTTTTATTTCTTCTACTGTCTCTGTTGTATCAGGCATTATATATTACTGTCACCCTCATATGACTTGTAATAGTTAAAAGTAGTCCAAAAATAGGCATAGGCTAAGACACTGAAATAAATAAAATTGTTGAACAGGTTTGAAACTGACATCATTATCCATTCCAAGTTTATTGTCTGATATGGTTTGGCTGTGTCCCCACCCAAATCTCATCTTGAATTGTAGCTCCCATAATTCCTGGGAGGGACCTGGTTGGAGGTAATGGAATTGTGGGGACAGGTCTTTCTTGTGCTGTTCTTGTGATAGTTAGTAAGTCTTGTGAGATCTGATGGTTTTATAAGGAGGGGTTACCCTGCACATGCTCTCTTTTGCCTGCCTCCATGTAAGACATCCCTTTGTTCTTTTTTCATCTTCTGCTGTGTTTGTGAAGCCTCTCCAGCCATGAGGAACTGTGAGTCCATTAAACCTCTTTCCTTTATAAATTAGCCAGTTTTGGGTACATCTTTATTAGCAGCATGAGAACAGACTAATACAATGTCTCCTACTGAAAACAGAAAATAAAAATAACTACATGTCCCATATATGTGTTAACATATCAAATGAAATGATTTACTCTAGTTAGCTGCATATCTATGCCTAGCCTTTATCTCTATAAATCTAAAATAGACACAAACACACAACTTGTTATAACAATGTAGCTATTCTACAAATCAATATATTAATACTTGGAATAGAAACACATTCAGAGATTGACAATATAAGGTCTTAGTGAGCAAAATAAAAATAGTGATTATTTCATAGCAAGAATGCAAGATTTATTTTGTCATTCATCTCTAAATTAACCTGTAAACAAATCTCTTTACTTCTAGTTAAAAGACGGAACTAGGGGAAGAGTCAGCAAAGAATTTGACTTATGGGAGCACAGTTACCATTGAGGGCCCAGAGAACTGTTTGTATGTACAAGACTCCACCCACTCAAAAGCAATCAGAGAAGGAAGAATGACAGATGAGAAAGTGTTCCTCAAACCACACATAAGGCATCTTATATATCCGTAATAAATGGCCTCAAAAATAATTAAAGAAAACATTTCCACTTACAATAGCTTAAAAATGCAGAAGTTTTAAATTTAACAAAATAATAGTAATATTTGTGTATTAGAAACTGTATATCATTGTTAAAAGATACTAAAGAAAATTTAAAGACTTGGAAAGACACCCATATTCATGAGTGAAAGATTTAATATTTTTAAGATGACAATATTCCCCATATTGATGTACAGATTTAACATAATTCCTACCAAAATTCAAACTGGCTGGTCTGCAGAATTACAAACCTTTCCAAAACTCCACTGGGAAATGCAGGAGACACGGAATAGCCAAAACAACTTGAATAAGAACAAAATTGTAGGATTCACATTTCTCTATTTTTAAATTTACTATGAACCTACAGTGATAAAGACTGTGTGATACTGGTATAAAGATACATGATAGATAGATAGATAGATAGATAGATAGATAGATAGATAGATAGATAGATAGATAGATAGATAGATAGACGGATAGAATGAATTTAAGAATCCAGGAATAACCTCTTATATTTATGGCAAATAATATGGAGGCAAGTCTGCTAAATACTTTAACAAAGAGAACAGTCTTTTGGACAAAAGGTGCTGAGACTACTGGAAATCCACATGCAAAAGAACAAAGTGGCATCCTCCACCCTGCCAACATCATATTCAGAAATTCCTTTAAAATGGATACAAGCTAAAACTATAAAACTTATAGATGAAAACACAAGAGTAAATATTTGTAATTTGGAATTAAGTAACTGTTTCTTAGTTATGACACCAAAAGCACAAACAAAAAGAAAAAAGTTGATTAATTAGACTGCATCAAAATGCAAAATGTTTGTGTTTCAAAGGGTACTGTCAAGAAAGTGAAAAGACAATCTACAGGATAGTGAAAATATTTGCCAGTCATACATCTAAAAAGGGACTTATATCCTGAAGACATAAGAACTCTGATGCCTCAATAATAGAAGCAAATACCTAGTTAAAAACTGGTACAGAATTTAAATAGACATTGCTTCAAAGAAGATTTGCAAAAGGACAGCAAGTAAGTTAAGGATGCTCAAAATTAATAGCTATTAAGGACATGCAGATCAAAACCACAGTGAGAAACTACTTCACACCCACAATGATGGTTGTAATAGAAAAGACACATAAAACCAAGTGGTGGCAAGAAATTTAAAGTGGTATGGCTGCTTTAGAAAATATTTCATCAAGACTGGGCAACTGGCCGGTCGCAGTGGGTCATGCCTGTAATCCTAGCACTTTGGGAGGCCGTGGCAGGCTGAATGCCTGAGCTCAGGAGTTCGAGGCCACACTGGGCAACATGGCAAAACCTAGTCTCTACTAAAAATACAAAAATTAGCTGGGCATGGTGGTGCATGCCTGTAATCCAAGGTACTCGGGAGTCTGAGGCATGAGAATCGCTTGAACCTGGGATGGGGAGGTTGCAGTGAGCTGAGATCGTGCCACTGCACTCCAGCCTGGGCGACAGATGAGACTCAAAAAAAAAAAAAAAAAGAGAAAGAAAAGAAAAGAAAAAGCTGGAAAACTGGACAACAAAGTTTGACACTGCCTTTACAAAAAAAATCAAAAAAGTTTGTCAGGCGTGATGATCCGAGCTACACAGGAGGCTGAGGAAGGAGGGTGGCTTCAGCCCAGGAGGTCCAGGCTTCAGTGAGTTGTTTCTACCACTGCAGTCCAGCCTTGGTGACACAGCAAGACCCTATCAAGAAAAGAAGAAAGAAGAAAGAAAAGAAAAGAAAAGAAGAAAGAGAGAGAGAAAGAGAGAAAGAGAGAGAGAGAGAGAAAGAGAGAAAGAGAGAGAAAGAGTGAAAGAGAGAAAGAGAGAGAGAAAGAGAGAGAAAGAGTGAAAGAGAGAAAGAGAAAGAGAGAGAGAAAGAGAGAGTGAAAGAGAGAAAGAGAGAGAGCGAAAGAGAGAAAGAGAGAGAAAGAGAGAGAGAAAGAAAGAGAAAGAAAGAAAGAAGGAACGAAGGAAAGAAAGAGAAAGAAAGAAAGAAAGAAAGAAAGAAACAGGGAGGGAGGGAGGGGAGGAGGAGGAAGGGGAGGAGGAGAAGGCGAAGGAGGAGGAGAAAGGGAGGGAAAAAGGGAGGGAGGGAGGGGAGGAGGAGGACGGGGAGGAGGAGAAGGAGGAGGAGAAAAGGAGGGAAGAAGGGAGGGAAGGAAGAAGGGAGGGAGGGAGGGGAGGAGGAGGACTGGGAGGAGGAGGAGGAGGAGAAGCAGAAGGAGGAGGAGAAAGGGAGGGAAGGAGGGAGGGAGGGAGGGAAAGAAACCAGTTCATCAGTTTCTCAACGGGTTGAACATAGGGCTATCATAAAATCCAGCAATGCTACATCCAGGTATACTCAAGAGAAATGAAAATATGTGTCCACAACAAAACCATTACAAGAAAAATGATATCAGCACATTTCATAAAAAAGTGATTAGTAGATAAATACATTTGTGTCATGCCCATATAATGGAATATTATTCAGCAATAAAGATCAATAAAATGCAACATGAATACATTTTGGAAACATTATGCTAAGTGAGAGAAGCAAGTTACAAAAGACTTATCTGGTTCCATTTATGTAAAATGCTTGGAACAGGCAGATTTACAGAGATTAGTGGTTGCCTAGACTGCAAATGAGTTTCTAGAGGAGTAGGGTGTACTGTCAACTGGAATAGCTTTCTTGTTGTGGAACAAATTTGTTCTAAAATTAAATTTTGGTGATGTTTGCACTTCCTTGTGAATTTACTAAAAAACTTTGCATTGTACACTTTAAATAAGTGAATTGTGTGGTATTTCGAGTGTAACTCAGTATTGCTTTCTGTTTTTAACCGAAATTCTTGTTTAAAAAATTAAATTGGGTAATTTAGTAAATAGTTTTAAAAAAGGTGTGAAAGAAAAAGTATTGCATTTTTATTATATTTTCAAATCAATATGTCTGGCACATAATTATCTATGTTTTAAAAGCAGGAACTCTATAAAACAAACTTTAAGTTAGTTTGAGTCACAATATAATATAATCCACATTAATGGTATTTTACTGCATTACAATACATAAAAAAGAAAGAATAAAACTATATGTAAATCATTGGCTGAATTGCCTACCGGCACTAACTAGAAGTTTTAAGCAGCTAAACAGGAAGGTATTATAAGTAATGTTGAGATGAACTGAAGTATACAAGAGAAGGTGTATAGGTTATGTACAAATACTGTACCATTTTACACCAGTGACTTGAGTGTATTCGAATTTTGTTACCTACAGCAGGTCTTTGGAACCAATCCCCTGTGGATACCAAGAGCACACTGTACTGTTTTATTGATCTGATAACCAAGATTGCTAATAAGCGACAAAGGGGTGAGTAGCATAGACAGTGTGAGTATCCTGGACAAAGAGCTGGTTCACGTCCTGGATGGGATGGAGTGGAATTGCAAGATTTCAAGTTGAAAGCGTGAAACTTGCAAGTGGAACTTATGAATTGTTCATTTCTGGAAGTTTTTATTTAATATTCTCAAACCGAGGTTGACTGTGGTAATGGAAGCTGCAGAAAGCGAACCTACGAATAAGGGGGACAACTGTGTATTTATTTAGTGGATAAGAGAATTGAATTTTAGAAAATATGAAAATCAGCTGGCTGTGGTGGTGGGCGCCTGTAATCCCAGCTACTTGGGAGGCTGAGGCAGAATTGCTTGAACTCAGGAGGCAGAGATTGCAGTGAGCCGAGACTGCGCCATTGCACTCCAGCCTGGGTGACAGGAGTGAAACTCTGTCTAAAAAAAAAAAAAGAAAAGAAAAGAAAAGAAAAAAAGAATTGATGTCGAGAAAACTTTTGTCCGATTGGAAATGACATACATTGAGAAGTCCTATTTACATTTGTGGAAAGTCTCATAGCCATTATATACTAGAATGACTTTTCTTTTTTTTTTTTTTTCAAACAGAAGAGTTTGTCTAATCCTTGAAGAATTGTTTTTCCCCCCAAATATCCCTCTCTTATCAGTGTGGCAGGATGCACTGGACAATCATTAGCATCTAACTCTTTGTAGCATTTCCGCAGTTCTGGCTGGATCATTATAATTCTAACCAAATACATCAAAGCAGTTGGATTTGCAAGAAAATTAAATTAATTCAAATTATACCAATTATAAGAAAACCTCTATATACTTTTTCAAATTGCCTATGAAAGAAAAGGTGAACTCTTGGTCAAGCTCTTTAAATTTTTTTGTGCAAATAAAAAGTTTTAAAAGTAAAGAATCATGGCAAATATTAAATGTCAGTGTGCATGTGGCTGGTTGAGAGAGAAAAAAAGAGTAGTTTGTAAGCCTTGGTATCTCACAGAATGCTAGATTACTCAAGCAGCTTAAATTGATTTTAATGTCTGCAATTCACCTTATGTTTGTAACAATTCATATGTCAATATGGTCAGTAATATGTGTTTTCTTTCTTTTATATTTAAATCTCCTAGCTTTTCCAACATCTAACACAGGAAATGATTTTTGAATAAATGAATTAATAGATGGCTTAATTCCTCATTTATCTGAGGTCCTGAAATTGTATCTTGAACAATTTACAGACTGGCTGGTTTGATGGATAAAGAGATGTGAAATATTGGAAGAGGATTAAATATAAGAAACCCACAGGAGTTTCTGAGATGGAACAAAGTATTTTGCAATTGGCTATCAATTGCTGCAAGGGGCATTACAAACTCCACTGAAAGATATTAAACTTATTGTTTGTATTACCTTCTGAACCACATTATATAACTAAAGGGAAATTATATATATATATATATATACACACATACACACACACACACACACACATACATACACACACAGATATATCTACATATAAACTTAAAAGAAATGTAATACTGGGTTAAAGCAAAGGACATCATTTGAGGGTTAACCTGGAGATGATAAAAGAGAATTTTTTTTTGAGAAATCATATTTTGAAGTACAATAAAGTGAATAAGAGTATATAACGCTGTCAAGTCTGTATTTATGTAAAAATCCCACACTAAAGATTCTGACATTTCTGCTGTAAAATAAATTCCTTAAAAAAATTACAAAACTTCACAAACTGAAACTTTGAGACTGAAAAGCAATGTGGCAATAGTGAGGTAAGAGGCAAGACTTGACTCTGGACCAGACTGAAGACTGGCTGAAACAGGGAAGAGGTGATAGCACCTCTCCATAAGACATGCCCTCTAGTAACATGTCCATTTGCCATTGCCATGGCAACGACCTGGCAGTTACCATGCTTTTTCTAGAAATTTCTGAATAACCCACCCCTTAATTTGCATGTAATTAAAAGTAGGTGTAAATGTGACTGCAGAACTGCACCTCAGCTGCTACTCTCAGCACACTGCTTGTGGAGTAGCTGCTCTGCAGGAGCATTCACGGAGCTGTAACACTGCCACCTCAATAAAGCTATGTTCTTTCACCACTGGCTTGTTCTTGAATTCTTTCCCAAGTGAAGCCAAGAACCTCCTTAAGCTAAGCCCCCATGTTGGAACTCACCTGCCCAGCATCAATAGGTTCTGGCAGCTCCACAAATGGTTCCAATGTCAGTTTCCCGCTCGTGTACACAATGAGAGCCTCATTGCATTCCTCCCACAGCATAGCCCTGTATACACCATTTCCATTTTATTGTGGGGCCCTGTTGGGCACCACCTTTCTCAGTGAGTACCCAGTACTCAGTGAGTTAGAGTACCCAAATCATTAGGGTATGTTAAGTTTCTAGACTATTTTATGTCTTTCAGTCATAGGAGCAGTTTTAATTAATGCCCAATATCAGTCCAATATGGCATGTGTCATATGATTGTGCTTGGAAATTTCTGGTCCAAAATCCCAAATACTGTTGCTGAGTGGTGATACCCAAAGGGCTTTTTCATAAGCTTCAGTCTGTGGAATTGCAAGTTGCAAATACTTTCAAAATCATATTTGAATGTGGAACTAAATGGCCATAAATCAACTGAGCCACTGTTTTCAATTCAGACATAGCCTGCAATTGTTTGGGCCCCAAAGCCTACAGGAAAATAGCTTTTGAATGGAAGATTTGAAAAGCTAAACACCTATGAAAATTTTAAACCAAAACATTGCCAACAAGAAGGGCAATAATTGGTACATGGGGAAGTGATGAAGAGTGCTACAGCAGGTATCAAAACTAAACAAAGCAATCAAGTGGTCAATAAGGCAAGATTTTTCTTGGAGCCCTGGGACAAGGCTAATGGAAGTGAGGCTTGAGGATGGGGGTTGTGATTGAAAGCAGGCACTGAAGGCAGCAAACACCAGGCCAACAAGGCATGGGTGCATCATTTTGAAGAGGAATTTCACGTGCAGGTATTATTTTTCATAAAATAGAGTGAAAAATGCCCCTGTTCCCTGTGCAATTTCTGTCTTGTTGAATGTAATAATTCTATTGCTCTTATGCTAACTTATCCTGTCTGGAGAAGATTGGTTTTCCGATATGCTTCCTAGCTATTCTGAAATAATTTTCACATTTATCAAGCACATATGAGCTAACTGACTTCATACCAATTTCACACTAGTAATCAAATAAATGCAAAGTATAAAACTAAGAAATGATTTTCAAGTCCTTTCTAATTAAGTCTACATTGGATCGATCTATAATTGCTTTTAATTTTTCATCCCCCTCCCATAACTTTTAAATACCAGTACAAAATTTCTCCACTCTTCTCAATCCTCCTATTTGACTCCTGCCCCGCTGATTTCAAGGCATGGTCTTGGCTTCTTCGTATTTAACTATTAGAATAGCAATGGTAATAATAATAAACAAAAAACAATAATTTAAGACCATTGAGGTACTTTCTCTCAGATATTTATCAGACCATAGCAGCTTAAAGTCAAGGGTGGTAGCTTATTTTACATTATATTCTGAGTCTTACATGATCTTAGGAACATGAGTTTTCTCATAAGTTTTATTAAATAAATACGTGAACGAATGGGATTGAGAAGCCCTGTATATCAGACTCAGTGAATAGAGGATACAGGGAAAAGGCTGAAGGAGACACATCGTGGAGTTTGAGATTCAGGCTAAAAGGGTAACTCACCTGAGGAGATTAACAATTTTCTTTAAGTATCTACTACGCTTTATTCAAACTAGATAGTTTACGCATTTTAAGTTGGGAAGAATAGTATCATTTCTAAACTATTTGAAAAGTATCATTTATCTTTGACATATTACATTTAGTTTCAAATAATTACTTAGAAATTATGCTGCTCTATATCCAATTACTTTAAATAATTTCTCTGAAGTATTCATTATACATATGATAATGATTGTGATTCGGTGTTTTTGACATGGATTATATTCTGAAATGAGAGAGTCTGTCCTATGCAAGGAAAACGTCCTTGATATATGCATTAATTTCTTTTAAACTGATGAAGCGTACATTTCCTTCATCACAATCATTTCAAAATGCTGTTTTTTTTAACATTATAGAGTTGTTTTCTCTTACTGGAGATCTGTCATCTGTTTCATGTTCACAAAAAATACTATTTAGCAAACAATTTAAATAGTACAATATATAGATCTCTGAGAGATATTAGGGTCCACTGATGCCACTTGTAGGTCTGCTATAAAATAATTTGTGTGCATGTAATTCTGTTACATAATTGCTCATATGTAATACTTCAAAAATGCAATGATGCATTAGCCATTTATTCACATGAAAATGATGGTTAGATCAAATTCATGATTTTTGTCAAACAGGATGTCTGTACTTTTTGTCTGTTTTTTTTTCTTTGCTTGCTTTCAATTTCATTACAATTTTGCTTCTTGAACATGTCACTAAACTTGCCTTAGAGATCTGAGAGACAAAATAAAAGTCGAGAATAGAAATGAAGGTGACAAATTGTGGTGTTTGCAGCTATCTCAAGTCCATTATCTTTCAATTGTAGTCCTTTTCTTTCCTCCCCGCTGTAAATCCACTACTTTCAAATTACTGCAGGGTAACTTGCTCTATCATTGCCTCCACTTATGGAAGAAAGTTGAACCTCTTGAGCAAGATGTTGAATCAATATTATTGTTATAGTACTCAAAATAAAAGCAACACTAAAGTATAAATTCATGTCTAGTAAAAGCAAGGTCAGTTTTTGAAAAGAAAAAGCAGAGGTACGTATCATAGCTCTCTATATTTTCCTTAAATATTAATACAAATATAGAGACTTTTCAAAAATCGTTGAACCAGACATGTTTTATACACGACTTAATTTTAAAACAAAATTGAAATTATGAATATTCATTTATTTTACCTGCTTATATTTACTATTCTCAAATACATAAAAATAGTCAGCAAAATAAATAATATCTCTAACCTATTTAATAACTAACATATTAAAAATCTGTGCATATATATATATATTTCTACCAACCCTGGATTATCCTGCATCTCTGCCTGCTTTTAATACATATTGTTCATGCTTGTTGGTTTCCAGTAACAAGCAGGTTTTTAATTTGTGGACATTTCACTTTTCCAGGGTCAGCCTATGAAGGAATAAATGCTAAATAATTGTACCCTACATTTTACATCCCGAATAGTAAACATGTTAACAACATATGACTCAGTTGCTTTCTCCGTCATTGATATTATCGTCACTAGCATTTCTTGGTTCTTCATGTCTTTACCTCTCTGATTTGCATGGCATAAAGCCTAAGAAAGGATCTAACATCCCCAATTAATAAGCAAGCAATTCAAGACCAAGATTTCCCATTTATTTTTCAGGATGGCTTATGACATTACCCTAAGGTCCCCATATATTTTCAGAAATAAACTCAGGCATATCTAAAGTGATGGCTTAAATTAGTTCTAAATGTACAATCTCCTCAATACTTCCATAAAATGGTATTTACATAACTGATAAATTTATATGTGGCATTTTCGAAGTTTACTGTAATTGCTTTCCCCAATGTCAAGTAATGAAACTTTGGATTTAATTAAAATCATTTTGATAAAATTCATCAGGTATTTATTGAGTATAAAACTCGTGGTCAGTATTAAACTAAGTGTGAGGTAGGATTAAAAACATAGAAACTTAAAAGTCAAAAAGTTCCTATGACTTGGAAACAGGCAGAGGCATAAGATATAAACAAATATAATGTATAATAAAGCACTAAGAATTGAAAGTCAAAATAGGCAGTATTAATTTAGGAAACATATTTTTTGCACATTTTGAAAGAACAGAATGAATGTATATTTGAAAAAGTAATTTTTTATTTGAGATTTTAAACTATTTTTCAGGAATTATGTTTAATTATTTACTCTGGCAACACCTAACTTTATCTTTGAAGAAAAAAAGTTATAAAAAGAAAAATTGTCAACTAGCCAGCATGTTTCTCCAGCCTCTTAGACTGATTTATTACTCTTTTTACTAATATTATCTATAATCATATCTCTATCTTATATTCATTGTCATATTTATATCTGTATCTATAGTGTCTGTATCTATATTTCCTTGTACATGTATCTCTAAACTTATTTCTATCTATATCTATGTATTTATTGATATCTATGTTTGTGTCTATACACCTTCATACACGATTATTGTTTCCCTAATTAAAATACAATATATATGGTGGATGTATATAGTCAGTACCTAACAAATGTCCCTAGCATCTGGTAAAAAATGCAAAAAAAATGAATAAAATATTAAACATAGATTTGTATTCAGTCATATGTCACTCATTTCAGTAATGCACATTCATTTTACAGCTCTACTCCCTTCTGAATTAGAATATTTAAATGAGCTTATTATATAAGGGGATAAGTTTATGCTATATGAAGTCTAAATATAAAGTTGCCATCTCCAGCTAACTGCCCCATCAAATAGCAAAGAGTTGTTTATCCTTTTACAAATGCCAATAATTTTACACACAAAAGTTCCATAATTGATGTCCTACCTAACATAATAAAAGGAGGAAGGAATGTAAACTTAGTTATGAATAATAGTAAAAATGGGTACCTATCATTTTTTGAAGGAGATTTTTGGTTTTGTTTTTGGTTTAAGCGCTGCGTCTCAGTTTAAAAGTTTATTTGGAAAGACATAATTGGAAATTAAAACACATTTCAGACCTTCTGGAATGCAATTGCATTGGTACTATAAGAGAGAAGCAAAGGTGTGGAGTATTTATCTTCCCCATGGCTCACAATCAATAAAAGCCATATATGACTATGCATGGTCCACTTTTGTCTTCATGGTGCCTTGTTTCGTACAATTAAAGAAAGCTCAGTTAAAGAAAGCCAATTTTAAAGTACATTAAATGTTGTTAGGAAAAAAAAAAATCTCCCTGGGAGATTCAGGTCTGTGAAAAATGACTTCTTAAAGGGATAGTATTATTCTACGCAGGCTTGAAAGAACATCTGGCCTTTCTAGAGATTTCAAAGATTGCTGGCATTTAGCAGATGGATGGTAGTTTTATCTGAAATTAAAGCTAAGAAACACTTTGGTGCCTTCCCCAGTTTGGGAACATAAAGTTCTGTGATAAAATAGAAGTTTAATAGAATCTAAATACATTATGCCACTCTAGGTAAAAAAGATAACCAAGTGCTTTTTAGTGTTTTATATGATTGAGTGGGTATGTATTTCTCTAAGATTAATATTATTCTACTGTAGTTAACACGGATTGTGTACTGACTTGATTCATAATTTGCGTTCAGTTGGAAAGAAAGAGGACAAGCTGGATCAAAGCCTACTGGAGAATGGACTTAAAACTATTTGATTCTCATCATCCAAAACATCATCCTAAGTAAATATGCCCATCACCTTGTCATCCAATAATTGTATAGTCAGGTTGCTTTTGAATTCGTAGCTGATGGACGTGCTTGAGATTGTCATTATTACTCCAGGAATATCCACATAGTTTTAACAGCAACCACGTTCATACCCCCAAATACCCTGGTAACAAATTGTATATTCACCCTATGATGATTTCACCCTAGCAACAACTGATTGATAGGAGTTTGGCGATAATGAGTCTACAGTGGGAGCAGAGAGGCAGTGGAAGCCAGTGGAGAAAATGAGGTGAGGAATTCAGACAGCCGAGTATAAAAAGGTCCCCAGAAAAACTCCAGCTGGCCTGCACACTGGGAGAAGGGTGGAGCCTCGGAAGTTAGCATCTTTTGCAGCGGGGAGGAGCTTGGCCTCTCCTGTTCTGGGGTGGTAAACTGGGATTCCATCTGTGAGGTGGGAAACCTACTACCAGGACTCTCGCTTTGCTGAGAGTCCCTGTTTCCCCTTTTAATTTCCTTTTCACCCAATAGAACCTGTCCTTCTCAGCATTCAAAGTGTCTGCAAGCCTAATCTTTCATGATCACGTGACAAGAACCCGGCTTTTAGCTGAACTAAGGAGAAAGTCCTATAACAGAATTTAGAACTCAAAATTGTATGTTTAGATATAGTTTTCCTAAACAGTCACAAGAAATAAACAACAAACATCATCAACTGCTTGCCCATTTCTAACATTCATATATTTGTTTTGTGTTTACGCGTGTTGATTTTCTGATCTTTAGATTGGTTTTGCTTTTCTATAGTGATTTTTTTCTTTTTTTGTACGTTTTCTTTGTTATCATGTTTAATTTTAAATATATATATATATATATATATAAACCCCAGCAAATTATGAGCCTATAAACCAAGTAGATCACAGTGCTCACTGAGACAGTAAAAGTATTAATAGAAGCTGTGGTACTTGGAAAATTCTAGGCAGATGCTGGGTGTGGAGATGCGGGGTGGAAATGCAGTTTCCATCATCATTTTGAATTGAAAATACTATGAGAGTTTAGACTAAATGTTTAAAATATACCCTGAAATTTCTTTTGCTGAAATTTAAAATGTACTTAGTTGTAAGGAATGAGTACGTATTCCCAGATAAAGAGGAGCAAGGTGACAAATATTATGAAACAACAAAAAACCTGGTCAGCTGCTCTAAGGATATATAATTTCATTTACATTGAAAATTATACTCTAATTCTTACTTGGTAGGATATGAGATACCATGGTGATAACACATTGGCAATGGTTTTAGTGAAATGAGACTTTTTTTCTCTCATTATAGAACAAGATGACTTTTATACATTTCTCTCTTTTTCTAAAATTCTACCTCCCATATTCCAGGTGATGTGCTGGTTGCTGATGACACACTGATAAACATTCTGGTGATGCAGCCAGTTCATTGTAGGGCTTGCAGTGTGTATTGGGAAGCACAAATATTGGAAATAGTTTATGGCTAGTTTGAAATTAACTAAATATGTATATATGTCAAAGTTCTACAAAGTAGAGAAGCTGTACTAGGGCGTATTTAAGGAAATTACACTCTTCTGGGGAATTATGGGTGGCTTCCATGAGAAAGTAATATTTATTTAAGCATAGACTTGAGAATATTTTGACAAAATCTAGGCAAAGAGATAGGAAAGATGTGTGGTTGGGCTGTGTATTTAACCCTCTGAGCAGGCGATAATGCTGGACTCTGTCTTTTCCTGCCACCATGCATAATTTGTTTTTTTGAAACAGAGAAGTGAAAACAGTGAAGTGGCTGAGTTTCTTTTTAGAATATTCTCAGATTCCTTTTTTTTCCTGTATTAGGCTGAAAGGAGCCTTTAATAGAGTTCATAATTTTGGCTACTGCCTAGCAAATGTATATGGCTTTTATTTGGAAATATAAACAACACTTAAAAATATTTAACTGCAGAAAAATAAAATTAATTTAAAATTTAAGGAAAACCTAGTGTTGATTATTTAGGAAACATTGGAAACATTAATGGAAAACATTAATGCTTTGGAAGAGCTTTGTTTATCTATGCTCAGTTTCAATCTTGTATTTTTCTGATAGCTGGGGTTTCTTCAAAGCTTCTTACCATCTCACTTATTTTTTAACAGCTTTATTGATGTATACCACATATATCATACAATTGTCCATTCAAATTATGCAATCTAATATTTTTAGCATATTCTCATAGTTGCACACCCATCATCACAATCTAATTTTAGAAAATGTTTCCCTTACCTAAAATAAATGACATTCCAATGACCAGTCATTCCATGCTAAATTGAACACCCAGTTCAGCCCTTGACAACCACTTAAATATTCACTATCTCTATGGATTTACCTATTTGGGGCATTACATATAAATGGAATCAAGCAATATGTGATCTTTCGTTATGGGTTTATTTCATTTAATATTTTCCAGATCTATCTATGTTGTAACATATATTAGTACTTTATTCTGTTTTTCCCCCTAAATAATATTTCATTGTGTAGATATACCACATTTTATGTATCCATTTGTCACTTGATGGGGATTTGGGTTCTTTCACTTTTTTGGCTATTATGAAAAAATTATGCTATTAACATTCATATAAAATTTTTTGTGTGGTCAAATGTTACCATTACTCTTGGGTATATATTTCAAAATGAAATTACTGGGTCATACGGTAAATCCATGTTTAACATTTTAAGACCAAAATGTTATTTTTCAAAACAGTTGTGCCATTTTATATGCCCCCCAGTAACATATGAATATTCCAACTTCTCCACAGCCTCACCAACACATTTTATTGATGTTATTGCTGACTTTTTAAATTTTATCATCCTGGTTGATGTGAATTCATCTTTCACAGTGTTTTTGATTCCCACAAAACTCATGGTTAATAATATTGAGCATCTGTTCATGTGATTATTGGCCATTTGTCTGTATCTCTTTGGGATTAATATCTGTTTAAATTCTTTGTCATTTTTCAAATGGGTTGTCTTGCTGTTGTTGGCTGTAAGATGTTTATATCTTTCAGACACTAGATATTTGTCAGATAGATGATTTGCAAATTTTTTTTTTCTCATTCTCTGGGTTGTCTTTTTACTTTCCTGGTGGTATTCTTGGCAGCAAACAAGTTTTTAATGTTTATGTAATTGAGTTTATCTATTGTTCCTTTGATTTTTGTGCTCATTGTGTTGTAAATTAAAAATTATTTCTTCACCCAATTTCAAGAAATGACCAACAGAAATATTCTATGTTTTCTTCTACATTATCTTCTTTCATATCTACTGTTTTTCAGATAATGTACCCCTTAGTATTAAATGTCATTTTTATCTTGCCAAAGCATTTTGGTAAAATGATAAGTTAATGTTGCCACTTTTTTAACTTACCTCCCTCCCAAAGAATATTCAGAAAATACTTAAGTGCTATCAAAAGCTTATATGTTATAAAATATCCTTTTTATTATAAAGTTTAAAAGTGCTACCAATCAAGCATGACCTATATAATGACTATCAAATACATTAATATTAGATGGGCATGTTTTAATTCCCACTCAGCTTTCTATCTTTCTATCTTTACCTGCTAAATAGGAGTAATTAATTTTAAGCCCCCACTAAACCAACCACAACAGCCTTGGGGATCAAATAATAAATAATCTCAATTAACCGAACCATATCAACAAGATTATTTTACTGCATCTTGATGTTTCATGTATCATTATAATGAATAGTAGTCACTTTTATGCACCTAAAACTGTCAAAAGATAAAATTACAAAAAAAATAGTTCTAAAAAGCAAATTGGTTTCTATCAGCAATTCATGAACTGGGCAGAGTCTCATAGAAAGTTATAGAAAATGTTCTCCACTAGGTATGGCATAACAGTCTATTTTTATATAATAGCTTTAGTGGGAACAAAGAAACAGCATAATACAAAAAGCAGTTTTTATGTTTCAGTTAGATTATTTCAGTTTGCTTTTTTGGTAGTGGTAAAAACAGAGGGAACTTCCTTAGCAGGAAGGCTAAAACTAGTCTGTTTGGATATATGGCTATGATCTCTTATTCCTCTTTCTTGGAAGGTTAAACAACTTAGTTTCAGTTACGTACATGGAACTTTAGCATGAGTGGCTGCATTCTGGCTTGGTTTGTTGAGGTCTGGAGTAGAAGCTCAGCTCAAAACAGTGGAGTCCAAGAAATTTTACTTAACAACTACATTGGCAAGCAATCCTCCATTCTTTAGGATTCTCTACTAGCTGTTTGTTGTTGCTGTTGTTTAAAACCAGAATGTCTTTTCCAATATCTCATAGCCTTTTTTTTTGAATACCCAAAATATATTTGTAATATTCATACTGATAAGATTGAATTTGCAAATAAGAGATTTTCATGATATTTCAATTATATACATTGATATGATATAGAATTTAGGTTTGCATATGTTATTTAAAAACTTCTTGCACAAATATATAAGTAACTTTTTTTCATCTCAGAATGTATTTTCATATGATACCTCAGGAGAGGAATAAAGGTCTTGAGTTTCTGAATTCAGATACGAAGAGACACAGATAGACAAGAATAATAGGCAACATCATCTTCTCTCTGGGTTAGTGCAGTATAGTGAAAGCAATAGACATGTCAACAAACACTTATGATGTTGGGAGAATTGAAGTAGGAGATAGCTACAGAGCATCACACAAACACAAAATGAGAGGCACCTCAGTATTACTAAGAAGTCAGCTCAGCTTCCTATTGTAAGTTACATTTGAGTAGTTTGGGGTAATGAGTGGAACTTCTCCAGGAACCTACCCACTGTGAAACATTTCGCAAAATATGTGCTCTCAATCAAAGCCAAAACCAGTCAATGTTATAAGACATATGCTAAACCAGAATGTCAGAAAGTGTTTGTAAGTAGTTCATTTTGCTGCAGAAGGAAGTTGCTTTACTGTGAAAGTCATGTGGGAAAGAGGATATATATATTTGCTACAAATAAACTTATCAGAGAAAAAGGCAAAATTCTTCCTATATTTCATGTGAATAAATTGTCAACTTACGCACGCTTCTTTTCCATGTATGTGTCAGAAGTGAAAAGGGATAAAGAATTCTGATGACGATTCTTGTGCTGTTATCACACATAAAAAAGCAACTGAGAGCAAGTCAGCAAGGTGGTAATGTCTAGACTCAAGCGGCAAGTACAACCTGCATGATAGAATATGAGAAGGCCCAAAGGTTGGGGTTCGCAGCAGGGGTGAAGAGGTTGAGCATTAAAGGCAATTTAAAAGAAATATCAGAACTCATGACACTGCACGAATGGAAGATCCTAGAACTGCAAACCAAGATAACTAAGTGACATCACAGATTATAGCTTTGTTATCTTAGTCATTAATGATAAGGCATAGGCTTTAAATATAGTTATTTAAAGAAAGCCTTTGTTCTCTTTGGGCCAGTATCTCTTCAGGTTATTCTTAGATGAATAGGATTTTAGAGGTTAACATAAAATTGTATACAGACAATAAAAATGAATGTGCCTCACAACCAAGAGAATCCAATAATCAAAACTTTAAACCTTTAGTATGAAATAGAATAATTATTCCGATGAAATATTTTTTTTCCTATACTTAAAAATATGTGCTCAAAGGGGAATACTTTCTAGGGTATGTTCTCTGAACTTTTTGCACTTCCTTTCTATAGAGAAGCTGTACTTTTATATCTTCACTAGTTAACATTGCTTCATTATAGCTTAATTTGCAAGAAAAACATTGAGAAATATAGGGCTGTTGTTCAGATGAAAGAAAATTCACTGGGATATAATTAATGCCATAAATGTTTAGTCATTATAATAAATATCATATATGATATTACTATATGTAGACATACCTATTTTTAATTAGAAACACACATGTAAATCACATTAAGAGAAATTAAAATGATTTTAAAGTTTTGAACATTTTTTATTTTATCAAACAATTCTGGATTAAAATTTAATGCATATTTTCTAATTTATTTGTAATATAAGGGGCTTGTCCTACTTTTACAAACATTTATATAATAGACTTTATACATATTGTATCAATCAATATATAGCCTATTAAATGTCAACAGCTATATACATATTTATATATTATATAAAGTTTGGTGTATATTTATCAAAATTTAATTATATTATCCAAATTCAGCCATAAATTTCAATAAAATTCATTTCTAAATTACGAAGTTATGACTGTTATTTAATATATTTAGTATCTGAATGATACTAAAATGCTATCCATAAGAAATCAAATGTGTAATAAATCTCTTTCTGTGTATGTATATGTGTGTGTATGTCTGTGTGCTCATGTATGTGTTTGTGTCTATAATTTTTATAGTATTTAAGATTAAAAGAAAAAAGTACAGAAATCTCTTTCTCTTTTTTTCTAATTTTAAAGACAAGTATGCAAAGTTCCCAAGGAAAATGCCAACAGCCAAAGTAGGCAAACTAATGACTTACACTTTATCTACTTATATATTTATCATCAAAATGTGCCCTTAAATGTACTTTTGAAGCCATTCAAATTATATATATATATCAGTAAATAACTTTCTCAAGGAAAATTACTTTGGGATTATTTGAAAACAATCTTTCTCCTACAAAGTGCTCCCTTCTCTCCTACTAAAGGCAATTACATCAAAGCAAGTCTTTGTTGCTTAAGAATTCATATGCTTCAGCTACTTAGTCAATATGATCATAATTCTGATGTCATGGAGTCAGTCACTGAGAATTATAACAGTACATTTTTCAAATTATAAATGTTGGATAAAAATGTAGATGAAGGAAGGAAACTATAATGAGCCTTGCTTATCTAACTCTTTTCCAAACTGTGAGAACAAATCAAATCTTCCCTTACATACTTCAAGAATACCAGTCTTCACCCATTTATCCAAACCTTCAACTCACCAACTCTCCAATACTGGGTGAGTCAGGCTATGTATAAGTAAATGTCCTAGGACACTGCTTTCCAGAAGGACTTTTAGAATGGTAGCTGTGCATTTTTAGCACATCTCACAAACTACAGTGTCTGGAAGTGAGGTAGAAGGCTTTTGATGGAACCCAACTGCAACAAGATCCAGATTTTTGCAATTAACATACAAAACCTAGAGCAAAGTTTATGTATCTGATTGTGGAACAGATGAGGAATCTCAACAAAGTGATGAAACAAAAGAAGACCCATTCTAGAACTGAAATTTGCAATGTCTGAAATGTAAACTTTCCTAAATAACCTTAAGATTAGGCAAGAAAAATGGCTAAAAGTACAGTCTGTGAATTTGAAGAACAATGAACATCATTTGATGTAAAGGAAAGATAAATATTGAAAATGAGGACAACTTCAGTGAATATTGAGACAATATCAATAAAGTTTCTGGGAAAAGAAAATGTGGCAAAAATATTTGAATAATTGATGACTGAAAATGTACCAAATTTGATGGAAACCATAAACTTTCTAACCAAATTTCATGAAAGATAAATAGAAACTGCTCTTAGACATGTAATAGTCAATTTACTAATGACCAAAACTAAGAAAACAATATTGAGATCAGCAAGAGAAAAAATAATATATAGAGAGTGTCCCATCAGAATCACAGGAGACTAGAAGAGAATATAACAATATCTTCAGACCTCTGAAAACAGAATAAATACTCTCTCAAAACAGAGGTAATAATCCTCAAAAGATAATGTGTCCGGAATTTATTCCTTCTGGTGGGTTCTTGGTCTCACTGACTCCAGGAATGAAGCCATAGACCCTTGCGGTGAGTGTTATAGCTCTTAAAGCTGGTGGATCCGGAGTTGTTTGCTCCTCCCACTGGGTTCGTGGTCTTGCTGACTTCAGGAATGAAGCCGCAGACCCTCACGGTGAGTGTTACAGCTCTCAGAGGTGTCATGGATCCAAAGAGTGAGCAGCAGCAGGATTCATTATGAAGATTGAAAGAACAAAGCCTCTGGGGAGGAGCCAAGATGGCCGAATAGGAACAGCTCTGGTCTACAGTGAGCAATGCAGAAGACAGGTGATTTCTGCATTTCTATCTGAGGTACCCGGTTCATCTCACTAGGGAGTGCCAGACAGTGAGCACAGGTCAGTGGGTGCATACACCATGCGTGAGCTGAAGCAGGGCAAGGCATTGCCTCACTCGGGAAGCGCAAGGGGTCAGGGAGTTCCCTTTCCTAGTCAAAGAAAGGGGTGACAGACAGCACCTGGAAAATCGGGTCACTCCCACCTGAATACTGCACTTTTCCCATGGGCTTAAAAAACGCCGCACCAGGAGATTATATCCCGCACCTGGATCGGAGGGTCCTGTGCCCACAGAGTCTCGCTGATTGCTAGCACAGCAGTCTGAGATCAAACTGCAAGGCGGCAGCGAGGCTGGGGGAGGGGCGCCCGCCATTGCCCAGGCTTGCTTAGGTAAACAAAGCAGCTGGGAAGCTCAAACTGGGTGGAGCCCACCACAACTCAAGGAGGCCTGCCTACCTCTGTAGGCTCCACCTCTGGAGGCAGGGCACAGACAAACAAAAAGACAGCAGTAACCTCTGCAGACTTAAATGTCCCTGTCTGACAGCTTTGAAGAGAGCAGTGGTTCTTCCAGCATGCAGCTGGAGATCTGAGAAGGGACAGACTGCCTCCTCAAGTTGGTCCCTCACCCCTGACCCCCGAGCAGCCTAACTTCGAGGCACCCCACAGCAGGGGCAGACTGACACCTCACAGGGCCAGGTACTCCAACAGACCTGCAGCTGAGGGTCCTGTCTGTTAGAAGGAAAACTAACAAACAGAAAGGACATCCACACCAAAAACCCATCTGTACATCACCATCATCAAAGACCTAAAGTAGATAAAACCACAAAGATGGGGAAAAAACAGAGCAGAAAAACTGGAAACTCTAAAAAGCAGAGCACCTCTCCTCCTCCAAAGGAACTCAGTTCCTCACCAGCAGCGGAACAAAGCTGGACGGAGAATGACTTTGAAGAGCTGAGAGAAGAAGGCTTCAGATGATCAAATTACTCCGAGCTACGGGAGGAAATTCAAACCAAAGGCAAACAAGTTGAAAAATTTGAAAAAAGTTTAGAAGAATGTATAACTAGAATAACCAATACAGAGAAGTGCTTAAAGGAGCTGATGGAGCTGAAAACCAAGGCTCGAGAACTACGTGAAGAATGCAGAAGCCTCAGGAGCCGATGCCATCAACTGGAAGAAAGGGTATCAGTGATGGAAGATGAAGTGAATGAAATGAAGCGAGAAGGGAAGTTTAGAGAAAAAAGAAAAGAAACGAGCAAAGCCTCCAAGAAATATGGGACTATGTGAAAAGACCAAATCTACGTCTGATGGGTGTACCTGAAAGTGACGGGGAGAATGGAACCAAGTTGGAAAACGCTCTGCAGGATATCATCCAGGAGAACTTCCCCAATCTAGCAAGACAGGCCAACATTCAGATTCAGGAAATACAGAGAATGCCACAAAGATACTCCTCGAGAAGAGCAACTCCAAAACACATAATTGTCAGGTTCACCAAAGTTGAAATGAAGGAAAAAATGTTAAGGGCAGCCAGAGAGAAAGGTCAGGTTACCCACAAAGGGAAGCCCATCAGACTAACAGCGGAACTCTCGGCAGAAACTCTACAAGCCAGAAGAGAGTGGGGGCCAATATTCAACATTCTTAAAAGAATTTTCAACCCAGAATTTCATATCCAGCCAAACTAAGCTTCATAAGTGAGGGAGAAATAAAATATTTTACAGACAAGCAAATGCTGAGAGATTTTGTCACCACCAGGCCTGCCCTAAAAGAGCTCCTGAAGGAAGCACTAAACATGGAAAGGAACAACCGATACCAGCCACTGCAAAATCATGCCAAAATGTAAAGATCATCAACACTAGGAAGAAACTGCATGTACTAACGAGCAAAATAACAAGCTAACATCATAATGACAGGATCAAATTCACACATAACAATATTAACTTTAAATGTAAATGGACTAAATGCTCCAATTAAAAGACACAGACTGGCAAATTGGATAAAGAGTCAAGACCCATCAGTGTGCTGTATTCAGGAAACCCATCTCACGTGCAGAGACACACATAGGCTCAAAATAAAAGGATGGAGGAAGATCTACCAAGCAAATGGAAAACAAAAAAAGGCAGGGGTTGCAATCCTAGTCTCTGATAAAATAGACTTTAAACCAACAAAGATCAAAAGAGACAAAGAAGGCCATTACATAATGGTAAAGGGATCAATTCAACAAGAAGAGCTAACTATCCTAAATATATATGCACCCAATACAGGAGCATCCAGATTCATAAAGCAAGTCCTGAGTGACCTACAAAGAGACTTAGACTCCCACACATTAATAATGGGAGACGTTAACACCCCACTGTCAACATTAGACAGATCAATGAGACAGAAAGTCAACAAGGATACCCAGGAATTCAACTCAGCTCTGCACCAAGTGGACCTAATAGACATCTACAGAACTCTCCACCCCAAATCAACAGAATATACATTTTTTTTTCAGCACCACACCACACCTATTCCAAAACTGACCACATACTTGGAAGTAAAGCTCTCCTCAGCAAATGTAAAAGAACAGAAATTATAACAAACTATCTCTCAGACCACAGTGCAATCAAACTAGAACTCAGGATTAAGAATCTCACTCAAAACTGCTCAACTACATGGAAACTGAACAACCTGCTCCTGAATGACTATTGGGTACCTAACGAAATGAAGGCAGAAATAAAGATGTTCTTTGAAACCAATGAGAACAAAGACACAACATACCAGAATCTCTGGGACGCATTCAAAGCAGTGTGTAGAGGGAAATTTATAGCACTAAATGCCCACAAGAGAAAGCAGGAAAGATCCAAAATTGACACCCTAACATCACAATTAAAAGAACTAGAAAAGCAAGAGCAAACACATTCAAAAGCTAGTAGAAGGCAAGAAATAACTAAAATCAGAGCAGAACTGAAGGAAATAGAGACACAAAAAACCCTTCAAAAAATTAATGAATCCAGGAGCTGGTTTTTTGAAAGGATCAACAAAATTGATAGACCTCTAGCAAGACTAATAAATAAAAAAAGAGAGAAGAATCAAATAGACGCAATAAAAAATGATAAAGGGGATATCACCACCGATCCCACAGAAATACAAACTACCATCAGAGAATACTACAAACTCCTCTACATAAATAAACTAGAAAATCTAGAAGAAATGGATAAATTCCTTGACACATACACTCTCCCAAGACTAAACCAGGAAGAAGTTGAATCTCTGAATAGACCAATAACAGGAGCTGAAATTGTGGCAGTAATCAATAGCTTACCAACCAAAAAGAGTCCAGGACCAGATGGATTCACAGCCGAATTCTACCAGAGGTACAAGGAGGAACTGGTACCATTGCTTCTGAAACTATTCCAATCAATAGAAAAAGAGGGAATCCTCCCTAACTCATTTTATGAGGCCAGCATCATTCTGATACCAAAGCCGGGCAGAGACACAACCAAAAAAGAGAATTTTAGACCAATATCCTTGATGAACATTGATGCAAAAATCCTCAATAAAATACTGGCAAACCGAATCCAGCAGCACATCAAAAAGCTTATCCACCACGATCAAGTGGGCATCATCCCTGGGATGCAAGGCTTGTTCAATATAGGCAAATCAATAAATGTAATCCAGCATATAAACAGAACCAAAGACAAAAACCACATGATTATCTCAATAGATGCAGAAAAGGCCTTTGACAAAATTCAACAACGCTTCATGCTAAAAACTCTCAATAAATTAGGTATTGATGGGACGTATCTCAAAATAATAAGAGCTATCTATGACAAACCCGCAGCCAATATCATTCTGAATGGGCAAAAACTGGAAGCATTCCCTTTGAAAACTGGCACAAGACAGGGATGCCCTCTCTCACCACTCCTATTCAACATAGTGTTGGAAGTTCTGGCCAGGGCAATGAGGCAGGAGAAGGAAATAAAGGGTATTCAATTAGGAAAAGAGGAAGTCAAATTGTCCCTGTTTGCAGATGACATGATTGTATATCTAGAAAACCCCATTGTCTCAGCCCAAAATCTCCTTAAGCTGATAAGCAACTTCAGCAAAGTCTCAGGATACAAAATCAATGTACAACAATCACAAGCATTCTTATACACCAACAACAGACAAACAGAGAGCCAAATCATGAGTGAACTCCCATTCACAATTGCTTCAAAGAGAATAAAATACCTACGAATCCAACTTACAAGGGATGTGAAGGACCTCTTCAAGGAGAACTACAAACCACTGCTCAAGGGAATAAAAGAGGATACAAACAAATGGAAGAACATTCCATGCTCATGGGTAGGAAGAATCAATATTGTGAAAATGGCCAACTGCCCAAGGTAATTTACAGATTCAATGCCATCCCCATCAAGCTACCAATGACTTTCTTCACAGAATTGGAAAAAAGTACTTTAAAGTTCATATGGAACACAAAAAGAGCCCGCATCGCCAAGTCAATCCTAAGCCAAAAGAACAAAGCTGGAGGCATCACACTACCTGACTTCAAACTATACTACAAGGCTACAGTAACGAAAACAGCATGGTGCTGGTACCAAAACAGAGATATAGATCAATGGAACAGAACAGAGCCCTCAGAAATAACGCCGCATATCTACAACTATCTGATCTTTGACAAACGTGAGAAAAGCAAGCAATGGGGAAAGGATTCCCTATTTAATAAATGGAGCTGGGAAAACTGGCTAGCCATATGTAGAAAGCTGAAACTGGATCCCTTACTTACACCTTATAAAAAATCAATTCAAGATGGATTAAAGACTTAAACGTTAGACCTAAAACCATAAAAGCCCTAGAAGAAAACCTAGGCATTACCATTCAGGACATAGGCATGGGCAAGGACTTCATGTCTAAAACACCAAAAGCAATGGCAACCAAAGCCAAAATTGACAAATGGGATCTAATTAAACTAAAGAGCTTCTGCACAGCAAAAGAAACTACCATCAGAGTGAACAGGCAACCTACAAAATGGGAGAAAATTTTCGCAACCTACTCATCTGACAAAGGGCTAATATCCAGAATCTACAATGAACTCAAACAAATTTACAAGAAAAAGACAAACAACCCCATCAAAAAGTGGGCAAAGGACATGAACAGACACTTCTCAAAAGAAGATATTTATGCAGCCAAAAAACACATGAAAAAATGCTCACCATCACTGGCCATCAGAGAAATGCAAATCAAAACCACAATGAGATACCATCTCACACCAGTTAGAATGGCGATCATTACAAAGTCAGGAAACGACAGGTGCTGGAGAGGATGTGGAGAAATAGGAACACTTTTACACTGTTGGTGGGACTGTAAACTAGTTCAATCATTGTGGAAGTCAGTGTGGCGATTCCTCAGGGATCTAGAACTAGAAATACCATTTGACCCAGCCATCCCACTACTGGGTATATACCCAAAGGACTATAAATCATGCTGCTATAAAGACACATGCACATGTATGTTTATTGCGGCATTATTCACAATAGCAAAGACTTGGAACCAACCCAAATGTCCAAAAATGATAGACTGGATTAAGAAAATGTGGCACATATACACCATGGAATGCTATGCAGCCATAAAAAATGATGAGTTCACGTCCTTTGTAGGGACATGGATGAAATTGGAAACCATCATTCTCAGTAAACTATCGCAAGAACAAAAACCCAAACACCACATATTCTCACTCATAGGTGGGAACTGAACAATGAGAACACATGGACACAGGAAGGGGAACATCACACTCTGGGGACTGTTGTGGGGTGGGGGGAGGGGGAGGGATAGCACTGGGAGATATACCTAATGCTAGATGACGAGTTAGTGTGTGCAGCGCACCAGCATGGCACATGTATACATATGTAACTAACCTGCACATTGTGCACATGTACCCTAAAGCTTAAAGTATAATAATAATAAATTTAAAAAAAAAAACTGGCCTTATGAACCTTAGACCAATCTTGAGGGTATAAAAGGCTTCACACTGAAGTGGCCATAAAAAAAAAAAAAAAAAAAAAGGAAATTATTATAGAAAAAGCAGTAGAAATCATGGTGCTGTTTATTATCATTTGAAAAGTATTTTTTTATTTTGTTCTATTAATATGTATCAATATGAATGATGCACTCAGATCTTGGATAATTATCACATAATGTAAATAATAAAAATCATTTATAAGACACAATTAAATTATGCCTTTCTTACATATATTTTTTCTATTAAAATGTGCTGAAATTTACTTCTTAAAAAAATAAAAAAAATAAAAAATAAAATGTAAAAAAAAATTTTTCAGAAACAAAAAATAAAATAAAAATGAACAATTATGCTAAAAAAAAAAAAAAAAAACAAAGCTTCCACAGCATGGAATGGGGACCTGAGCAGGTTGCCGCTGCTGCCTGGGGGGTGGCCAGCTTTTATTTCCTTATTTGTCCCCACCCATGTCCTGCTGACTGGTCCATTTTAAAGAGTGCTGATTGGTCCATTTTACAGAGTGCTGATTCATGCATTTACAATCCTTTAGCTACACACGGAGCGCTGACTGGTGCGTTTTTACAGAGTGCTGATTGGTGTGTTTATAATCCTCTAGCTAGACAGAAAAGTTCTCCAAAGCCCCACTCAACCCAGGACGTCCAGCTGGCTTCACCTCTCAGTAAGGCAAAGTATTATATTAAAATAAAATTGGAGAAACTTTTTTTTTAAACCAACAGACCTATACTTCTAGAAACACTAAAAGAAGTCCATCAGCAACACAGTACTGACACCAGATGGACACTCAGATGTGTAGGGAAGAAGAAGGAGCAGCAGACATGCCAAACATGTAGGCAAATATTTTTAAATATACATTTTCCTCTCTTAATTTCTTTAAATAATAGACAACTGTTGAAAAATATTATAACTCTATATCACAATGATTACACACATATCACACAAACAGTGAGAAAGCAGCAACTATTTTGTTTCAACTTCTTTTATTTTACGTGAAGTAGTATAATGGTAACTTTAAGCAGACTAATATGTTGACAATGCACAATGTAATCTCTAGAGCAATATTGAAAAATTGCAAACAGCCATAGCTAAAACATCAATAGATAATTAAAATGGAATGCTAACATTCATTCAAGGGGCACATTTCTAGAAATTATTTGCTCCAACAAGGACCTCCAATCCATTGAGCCTGTCAACTTCTTACTGACCATCTCCCTCATGTCTCCACATTCCTCATGATTCATCTAGGATTTTGAGGCTTCTAAAAAATATTTATTCTTTTACATACACCTTCAACACCCTTCTCCCCCACTCTGTCACGGTTTCCTTGAATGCTAATTCCACTTACTTGATGTCTGTTCCTGAGCAGTTTAAGGTTGAATGCCAACCATTCTGACTTATATCAACCGAAATTTACCACTGCACCTCAGCAGGGTAAACAAGCCTGCTAATTTTCTCTAGTCAAAGCATTCTCCCAGTTTCAGAAAGGACTGTTGTAGTGAGTATTCTCTTTACATTACCAGTACAACTTCTTCATTGCATACCTGTAAGAAATGGCCTTGATTTATTTCAACAGGGAAAAAGAAGCAAACAAATGGAATGGTTCATCTTGATACCATTAAATCTCTTACTCTAACTGTACCCGGAAACCGTGGTTTTCCACTTGTTAGAATGGAATAACGGCCCTGCCTATCTACGTACGGCCAAGCTCTCCAGTTCTGCAGTGAATCTCAAAACAGTTCTCATTTTTCTAAAACATTATTCAAGGAATAAACCACAATTGTTTCCTTTATCATTTGTCAGAACGTTCTGACATTGACTTCCATGTTGCCACATTTAGTGGGCAATTTCCTGTCTTCATTCTATTTGATATCAGCAAAATTTGAGGGAGATACAATGGCCCAATTGTTTAGATGTATATGTGTTGGTTTTTTCACCTTCTTCTCTAGCCAATCCTGCCTAGAATCCTTGCTAGATTCTCTTCTACAGAAAATTTACCTCTACATATAAATATCAGATGTAAATAACAGTATATTTCTCCAAGGGTCAAAAATTTTTTAATAACATAAATCAGTTAAAAGGAGCAGCAGCAAGTCGTCTGAACTTTCAACAAAAATTAAACACAAATGAAAATAGTACTATTTTATGTGGGTCTCAATATCCTTTTTTTTTTTTTCCTTTTGATACAGAGTCTTGTTCTGTCACCCAGGCTGACTGCAACCTCCCCCTCCCAGGTTCCAGGGATCCTCCTGCCTCAGCCTCTTGAGTAGCTGGGATTACAGGAGTCCACCACCATGTCAAGCTAATTTTTTGTGTGCTGTTAGTGGAGATGGGGGTTTCACCATGTTGGCCAGGCTGGTCTTGAACTCCTGAGCTCAAGTGATCCATCCACTTCAGCCTTCCGAAATGCTGGGATGGTAAGCATGAACCACTGCATCTGGCTTCAATCCTTTTAAAATATCATTTTTTTAATTCAGCAAATATTCAGACATACCAAAGAATAGAGACACTAAAGGGGGAATATGTCTGGCCTGTCTTTTATCTTCCGCTGAGCAGAAATGTCTCAGGGCCTGCAGAAATTTCATTCAGGACAGAATGAATGTTTCCTCCACTAAGTTAGGTTGAAAGTAAAGTTTGAGACAAATAAATGTGTTTGATTATTATAGTCTACAAGGTATGCTTGTTCAATGTGAACAACTGCATTGGCTTTGGAGGGCTGATCTTTCAGTCTGTCCAAGATGTGAAATATTAGCATGCAGAAAGGGCCCTTTCTGATTTAAATCTGAGAAAGAAAGACTGTCTCCTCTAAGAAATCTTTTGCTATTTTAGCTACATCAACGGTAACTGAAGTTGATGCTTTAGATGGCATGTAGGTTGCATTTGCTTCAGTCTTTGGGATAGGAAGGGTTCTAGTCTGAAAGGAAAGTGTCAGTTGGAGAAAACTGAGAGCCATGTTCTGAGAGCACTTACACTTGTAATCGTGGGTTTCTGGAAAAGTGGAACTCTAACAGGGATTGGGAAGTAGGTTAGTAGTAGAGAGGGGTCCAGAAAGCTTCCTTAGACTCTGGGAGAATCTTTTACTACATCAAAACTGCAAAATTAAATGGACGTAGAAAGCCATTATATCTCTGTTATATACTTTAAAAAGCTCCACAACTAATTAGAAAAAGTTGGCTATGGTTGGTTATTAAAGAATAACTCTAGTTATTTTTTTATATTCTATTCACTATTTTCTTCTCAGTCTCAGGTTATATTGTCAATTGATTATCAGAATCTTTATGAAGAAGGTATCTTTGCAAAATCATTTTATTCTGAGACTTTATTTTAAAAATATGACAATACAAATATCATCCTTTAAAAGTCTTCCCTCTAGCCTCCAAAAGTATTACCCATATGAGGTATACAAAGTCTTGTACAACACATTATAATGTCACTACAATTCTTCCTATTTATTCCCAAATGAGGAACATTAGCAATGACATTAATAACCAGATGAGAAAGAAATCAAACTTCAGAAGACAGAGAACAGAGCATACGCTCATATCTCTTGTGGATGAAGCTATGTTTATATCAATGATAGTGAATTTCAGAATGTACTGTCCTGAATTTTGCAAGCTGAACAAAGACATATTGTAAAACAAGATCAAGCTTTGTGGTAGAATTGTGAACTGCTAGGAATCAATAAGAGGAGAAAGTTCATGTTGCCACACCCCAGTCAGAAATGAAGTGGAAATACAAGAAACCATGCCAAAGGTAGGTGGCTTTGCAAACAAACCACAAGTACTGACTCCATGAGCAGCTTAGTCCCTAGGCTCAGATATTTGCCTTTTTGAACAGCTGTTTATTGTAGAACTTGACTGTTCTACAATCAAATTTTTCTCAATGAAACACAGAGTTATTACAGATCTTGAATATATTGTTCAGAAGTCACAGTGAAAATGTAAAATCAAGAGTACTCTCTGAAATACCACTAAGACAGAGTGATTTCTGATACATTCATTCCCAAAACAGTTCTGATACATTCATTCCCAAAACAGTTCAAGTCTCTTGTCTATCTGATATATGACAGGAATAGGCTTTGCTATAAAAACTGCAAGGACAAATGAAACTAGCTCTTGCGGTCAGATTGCCTACTTTCTAAATGAAAGAAACTCAGGTCAATTCACATTTTAATATGTTTTTGTAAAAGGCATAAATGGTATATGCACAGGGCTTTTTATGAGGAACATAGAAGAGAGAATTAACCATGTCTAACTGGTAGGAAGCACTGAAAGTCACCTCTAGTACAATATTTCTCCACACAAACAGGTTTAATAAAAGTGTATGTTTCAAGGCATAATAAGAAACTCCAGCATTGTGGTTGGGCATAGTGGCTCACGCCTATAATCCCAGCACTTTGGGAAGGTGAGGTGGGAGAATTGCTTGTGTCTAGGAGTTTGAGACCAGCCTGGGCAACATAGAAAGACCCAATCTCTACAAATAATCATAATAATAAATGTTCTAGGCATGTGGCACATGCTTGTAGTCTCAGCTATTTGGGAGGCTGAGGCAGGAGGCTTGCTTGAGCCCAGGGGTTTGAGGCTGCAGTGAGCCGTGATCATGCCACTGCACTCAGCCTGGACCACAGAGTGAGACACTGTCTCTAAATAAATAAATAAATAAATAAATAAATAAATAAATAAACAAACAAATAAAACTTAAACATTGCTTTGCTACTTATAAGATAGATGGGGTAGCTGAGGCCTTCCTCCAGGGTGGGATCATGCCAGCTGATGCACTGGAAGGCTCATAGTGCTTGTTCACATATCTGATTCCCAGAGCTCTGTGACAGATCCTGAGCCATTTTCTCTGGGTGGGTAGAGGAGAGTTGGTTAAACCCTTCCAGCCAGTTTACCAAAGCAAAGGTGCCAGACAAATACATACTATGCTAGTTTAGTTTAATTAATTTATCTTACCATAGCATTTTATTTATGTATTTATTTTAGGATGGTGGTTTATAGGAGAAACCTAATAACATAAAGGCACTTGTGACTCAGGAGAGAGGGCCCCACAGGTTGTTGGTAATATTACCCGAGCAGTGCAGGAGTATCTTGTGAGTAGCCTGTGCTGTAGGGTCTGCAGCCAGAAAGAGAAATAGGAAAATCTAAGGGAAAGTAGAACACTGTGTCAAATGCTTATAAGATCTCCAAAGCAAGGACATGATGGTGGAGAGGAGGGTGGCACTGAAACACTCCCAGAACATGTACTATATGATTCTACTACATTTTAAAATTCACTCATCACCTTATGCCTTTCCCTTTTCTTTCCTACTAGATGTGAGTCCCTGGAAGGCAGGGCCCTGCTCTAATCTAGCTGTGTTTTCACAGCAAAAGCAGGCAATGGAGGAATCAGAGAAGGCAAATGAAGGGCAAAGGCTCCCATGCCTTGATGAGGACAATAGATTGGTCACAGTTTGACTGATGCCTGGCCACTGCAGGTAAATGAATCAAATGCATACACAGCACACGGATTATAGCTACACACATAGCTCACAGGTTATCTGTGGCTGATCAAACTAGTGTGCAAAACTCATGGAACGCACCCAAAATCCTGAATCATACATTCACAAAATTGGGGGAAAGCTGCAAGACGAAACTTAAAGAAGTTTATTTTGGATTACAGTATATATTTCTGATATGCTCAGCTGGTATAAACCATTATAAACAGAATGGTAGAAAATAATAGGGTGACACTTGCAAATAAATGAAATGCATGAGCTTGAAATCTAATAGACTAAGCTTTAAGATGCATTGTCTTGCAGGCCATGTGACCTCAACTCATTTAACCAAAGCCTCACTCATTTCATCTAACAACTAGAGATGGTAATTTCACTTAGCACAAACTCTCCCACAAGTTAAGATTTGATATATCTTGACCATTATGTTTTTTTCAGTGAGTTGTATATGAAAGTATTTCACTGTGTGCTTTTAAAATAATATTTATTTTTGTTTGTAATTGACAGATGATAATTGTACATATTATTGGTGGACTGTGTTATGTTTCAATACATGTATACATTGTGCGATGATCAAATCAGGGTAATTAACATATCCATCACTTCGAACACTTTTTTTTTTTTTTTTTTATGAGACACAGTTTTCACTCTACCTTCTGGGCTGGAGAGCAGGGTGCAATCTTGGCTCACTGCAACCTCTGCCTCCCGGATTCAAGTGATACTCATGCCTCAGCCTCTTGAGTAGCTGGGAATACAGTCAAGCACCACCATGCCAGGCTAATTTTTGTCCTTTTAGTAGGGACGGTATTTCACCATTTTGGCCAGGCTGGTCTCGAACTCCTGACCTCAAGTGATCTGCCCGTCTTGGCATCCCAAAGTACTGGGATTACAGGCATGAGCCACCGCGCCTTTCCGCCTGTCATTATTTTTTTTGTGATTAGAACATTTAAAGTCCTCTCTTCTACCTACTTTGAAATATGCAATATACATTATTATTAACTATATGCTTTTAAGAATGAAAACACAAGTTATGCTCCTTAGCTTACAAAACAATTTTGAAAAGTAAGGAATATTCATGAGAAAATTAATCTGGGAGACATCAAAAATATATACTGTCTATGTATGTATGTGTGTCTTTGTGTGTATGTGTTTTACTCTATGTATATTAGAAAGAAAAAGAATTTTTTTGTATATGTAGCCATAAGAATAAAACTATCACTGCAAAATGCAGGAAGTGTAAAGAAGAAAATAAAAATTAAATCTATCCTTGAAAAATGTGCAGCAAACTTTACAGACTCCTGAGATACTGTGGTGCCTAAGAGACCAAGAATCCTCCAATTTTTCTGTCCAGATTGGGATAACTTGAAAATAATGCCAAAGCATATTCAGAATTAGTTGTAGAAGGGGCCCGGATATTCCCTAGTATAGAAGTCAAGACTATATTGAAAAGCATTTAATTGGTGGTAGCTGAGAGTTCACCTCTATCAAAATATTCAAAGCAAATGATGATTTCTGGCCCCTACTTAAGAGCAGGAATCAAATATAGGAAGAATGAAGATACTTTGGTATAATGGGAGCTGGTTAATGCAACAGGATGTGACAGTGGTTCTTGACTTGCACAATCTTTAGATACACCACTTGCACTTGCTGAGCTTGTGATGAAACACCTTCTGTGTTTTTATCATATTCAATTTTATTTTCCTGTATCAAGTGTTTTTCACACCTGTTTTCTTGAAGGATTTGAATACCATTTCACAGAGAAAAACTAATGACCATGAAGTTGATGTTGACATTTTTACAAATGTACCAGTATTTCAAAACACAACATTATAATAAATATTATATTCAAAATATGTCCAGATTACATATACTATAAACATTTGCTACATTCAAGAAATCAAAGTGTAGCTGATGCACATGAAAAATAAAATTTCATGTTCATTTTTAGAGAATTTTTAGAAATTGATATTTATTTTAATATTTCTAGTTGTACAATAAAATTATTTATAAGATTTGTCTCTCAATCCAATCATCAGTCTGTGTGATTTCTGAGCAAAATCTTATATTGGAAAATGTGTGGCATTCATGTTACCTTTTTTGTAGAATTCTTCTTCTGTTTTGTGTGTTTCTAGTCCACCTTTCCAGGTTCTCCAAGGTCTCAAATTACTTCTGATTCAACTGGACAGTATAATTTGGATTTCAATTCTATTTCGTCTTATCAACATTTAAATGAGGTAAACAAAAGAGACATCACTGTTTATCTGACAGTTTGTAATTTAAATATCATTTATTACTTTTGGTTGGGATTTGTATTTTTTTCTAGAATATATATCAAATGTCAAATCAACGTCATTTCAATCCATACAATTATTTTAAAACTTTATACATGTTTTCACTACATGGAATCTCAAGAACCATTAGTTTAACTTCCTCTATTTACAGCTTACAAAAATGAAGTTGATGGAGGTTATACTATTTGCCCAATAGTTAGCTGACATAAGAATTAGAAAAAAGGCCAGGTGCGGTGGCTCACACTTGCAATCCTGGCACTTCGGGAGGCCGAGTTGGCTGGATCACTCGAAGTCAGGAGTTTGAGAACAGCTTGGCCAACATGTTGAAACCCCGTTTCCACTAAAAATACAAAAATTAGCTGGACGTGGTGGTGCTGCCTATAATTCCAGCTACCCAGGCGGCTGAGGCAGGGGAATCGCTTTAACCCGGGAGGCAGAGTTTGCAGTGAGCCAAGATCTCACCACTGCACACCAGACTAGGTGACAGAGTGAGACTCTGCCAAAAAAAAAAAAAAAAAAAAGAAAAGACAAAAGAAGACCCATATATTGAGTTAATCTATTCACCAATCAGTTGGCAAATATGGATAACCTAGCAAAATTATTCAAGTTTCTCATCTTATTCTGTGAAACATTTCTGCATTTGCTAACTTTAAACTCTAGGTGCATTTTCATCTTGGCTGTTTTTCCCTATATTTAAAACCAGACTTCTGGCACTAACTTAGACAACAGCCAGGACAACTGAAAAGGGTGGACAGAAAGCAGAGGCTGTAACTCAGAGATTGGAAATGTATATCTCAGGGGGTTTGTGAGGAAATTCTCCCACCCACGCTGTACTGAATGTGTTTTCACATCATTCTTCAATCATCAGTTTTGCTACATCGTTCTTCTTAAACTAGCATAGAGTTATTAACATTTTTCTATTTGGACTTTTTTTTTCCAATCCATATATTTATATTTTGCACTGATAGAAAATGATAACTATGGAACATGCCTATAAGCAATGTAATAATGGGTTCATGCTCATCTTCCTAACATTCTATTGCTTGACTATTTTGTTTTCCATCTTGTGATGAACACTTCCCTTATTTTGAAATGTTGCTTGGAAAATTATTCATATCTCAAGGCTATGACCGCAGAGTACAAAGGCCAATTTGTTTCAAAATGCCATTTTTGTGATCCAAACCCTTTATGTTTCCAAATCAGCAACTAGGGAACATTAGGCTCATTCAGGTCCAGTTCACAAAAGTCAGCCTCCTAAAAGGCTGCTTTGTGCTCTGCTTTTATGAATTACATGCCTAGTAATATTACTTTCTGCAAACTCATATGCCATATGTGTGTTGTTGTTTCCTCCTACTAATTTCTTACAAGTATAAAAAGTGATTTTTTCTTGCCTATTCTGACAGTAATTATTATTATTTTTTATTAAGTTAAAAAGGAGTCGATATTCCTTATAGAAACAAATATCACAAGAGCCAGTATGAGCACACTTCTTCCATCCATAACGTGTGAAATCTGAACCCCTTCTTGAGTAGGATTCTTAGACACTTACCATTCAACAATGGCAGAACTCAAGTTCATTTTATTGTGGAATATAAAATAAAACAGGATGTTTGTTGCTTCAGTTTCTAAAATGGAAAATTCTCCAGTAGCCACATATGAAGACTAATAATTTGTGACTGATTTTATAATGCTCTTTACCCAGTGCAATAAGAGCATAAGGTTCCCCAATTAAAGGCTCAAATTTAACAGAAAGATTATGTTTTCTGATTTTGAGAAAATGAACTAAGAAGCATAAGTTAATTTTGAAAAAATATTGATTAATACTAGTATATACAATGTTTAGCTACAAAGGAGTAATATAACAAGGAATAAATATGTTTATTTAAGAGAAAAAATATAGCAATGAAAATAGTGCTTGTGATGACCATAAACTCCTTAATTATTCCTCATATCAAATGTCAAATCAACATCATTTCAATCTATAGAATTATTTTAAAACTTTATAAATGTTTTCACTAGATAGAATCGTCCTAATACAGAATGCTGAACTGGAGCAACATTTCACTTTGATTAAACTATTTAGTCAAGGAAAGGCAATAGACATAAGCTATTTGTTTCTTCGCTATTTTTGTGTGCTTTTTTACATCATATACATTTCTTTTTCCTGCAGAGGACCAACATTGGGCTATTGATTAGGAAGCAGGTGCTTGGCCAGAAAGCCAGTCAAATCTTCTGAAATAAACTTGGTGCTCAGTGGTATGACATGCATCATGCTGTACTACCACAGAATCCATCTGTTCAGTGAAAACCACGGACACTAAATTACAATCAATATAATGAAACATGCACTGTAATTATAGTCCTATAGACCTATGTTTGACCCTCAGTTCACCTTCTCACAAGTTATATGCCTGATATTTAAGAAACATGCTTACTCTGACATTTTATAATTAAAGTAAGGATATCAGAAACTATACCAAAGCATTGTTGTAAGGATCCTAAATAATATTGACTAGAACAGTAACAAAAAATTTCTACTTTCATTTCATGAAAAAGATGATTTAGAATGTCATTTAATTCTTCATTGATTTAAGATGGTTTTTTATTATAGAATTATTTTTCATCTATGACAGAATTGATTTTATTTATTCTCTGTATTCATACTATCATTAATTATTTCCAAAGTGACCAAATTAACACCTAGATAATTAAAAAGTTCATTATCAGTATCATTTACAAATTGGCTCACCTAGGTATACATTTATTTTGGTTTTCAAGAAAATCATCATTCCGTTAGTGAGCTAAGAGACTTAATAATACTTGGAAAACCAGTGACAGGTACAGCTGTGTTTGAATGATATTTAAAATCAAACACTACTACTAAACATATATTAAAGATTATCACAAATTAAAACATTTATGAGGACTTCCATTTGTACATATGTTACCTGTATGAAGAAAAAAACACTTTTCTTGTGTGTATATAATATGGAATGAAATAAATGTTTTGAAAGTTTAAAAATACTAAATCTTTTTAGTCTTTAAAACATCTAAATGTCTAAATTTCCCAGTCTTATACTGATACAGAAGCCTCTATTAATGTTCATAAAAATCTGAAAAAACAAGACTTTTTTTCCTCTGTAAATGTCATGATTCATAAATGTCAAGATAAACTTGCTTTGAGTGTTATGCAATTTAACATGTCAAATATCATTGACATCACAAAATCATAGCATGAATAGCATTTGGAGATGCCTAACCAACCTTTCTTGTATGTAAAACTCTCAGACATAGCAAAGATAAAGCTGTTTACTTTTCTAGCAAGAGAGTATGTTATGAAAAGTGATATAACAACATTAACAAAATAATACATTGGATTTAAAATGTCACATCCTTTTGCTTCCAGCTTCTCTACTGAATATAGGCATTGGAAAATTACATTCAGCAGAGGACATCATATATTCTTTGTGACTTAAATATACTATTTAAGCATATTTTTATGGAGCAAATATCTTGTAGAAGACACGTTGTCTTTAGACAGAAAGTTTATAAAGCAAATTTTAAAATACAAGGAGTTTTGTATTACTTCATTTTCATACTGATACGAAGAAATACCAGAGACCGGGTAATTTATAAAGAAAAAGAGATTTAAGGGACTGACAGTTCCACATGCCTGGAGAGGCCTCACAATCATGACAAAAGGCGAAAGACAAGCAAAGTCACATCTTACATGGTGGCAGTCAAGAGAGTGTGTGCAGGGGAACTGCCCTTTATAAAACCATCAGATCTCATGAGACTTATTCACTATCATGAGAATAGCAGGGGAAAAACCCACTCCCATGATTCCATTAAGTCTCACTGGGTCTCTCCCATGACACATGGGGATTATGGGAGCTAGAATTCCAGATGAGATTTGGGTGGGGATACAGCCAAACCATATCAAGTGCTATGGACTAAACTGAGTCTCTGCCAATATTCATATGTTGAAGCTCTAACTCCCAATGTGATGGTATGGGGGCATCAGCTTTTGGGAGGTAATTAGATTTAGAGGCAATCATGAGGGTGGAACCATAAAGATGGGATTAGTGCCTTTTTAAGAAGAGGAAGAAACCAGAGTTCCCTTTTCTCCAAATGAGGACACAGTCAGAAGGCAATCATTCGCAGGCCAGGAAAAAAAAGCCCTCACCAACACCCAAATCTGCTGTTCCTTATCTTGAATCTCCAGCCTCCAGCATTGTGAAATGTACATTTCTATTGTTTAGCCAAACAATCTGTGGTATTTTGTTATGGCAGCCCTAACAAACTAATACACTATTTAACTTTACTTCATATTTAAGTATTTTAGCTGGGATTAAATCATTCATTTATTTAAAATATTTATTTGAATTATAAATGCTGGTTTATTACTAAAACAAAAGTCAGAATTTTATTTTTAAGTAGGTTCCCATCAGCTTAACTAATGCCACTTGACTGGCAACATTTACCAAATGCTAATTATTTTAAGGCACTGTCATTGACTCCTGAAATAACAAGATTAATTAAGCACAACCCCTCTCCTCAAGTCGTCTTTGATCTGTCTAAGAATAATTGACAAATATTCCACTATTTTTGTCCAATACAGCAGCCAGGAAACAGGGTAGAGAACCACAGTTTGAGCCCAAGTCTTTTTTTTTTTCTTCGAGACAGAGTTTCACTCTGTCACCCAGGCTGGAGTGCAGTGGCATGATCTGGACTCATTGCAACTTCTGCCTCCTGGGCTCAAGCGATTCTCCTGCCTCAGCCTCCTGAGTAGCTGGGATTACAGGCATGCACCACCACGCCCAGCTTATTTTTTTTATTTTTATTTTTTTCAGTAGAGACGAGGTTTCACCACGTTGGCCAGGCTGGTCTTGAACTCCTGACCTCAAGTGATCCACCCACTTCGGCCTCCCAAAGTGCTGGGACTACCAGCGTGAGCCAGCATGCCCAGCGAACCCAAGTCTTATTCATAGATCACCTTGAGAAATATCTGGTAAACTGGTAGGCAGGCTACGTTATCTGCCTCCTCTAAAACCATCAAATCATAACAAAAACTTATCCTAACTAAGAGAGAGAGAGAGAGAGAGAGAGAGAGAGAGAGAGAGAGAGAGAGAGAGAGAGAGAGATGCTCTCCAAAGGTTTTTGTCAGAACTCAGGATACTCCGTAAGGCCAATTTCATGTGCTTAGCATGTATTTATTGCAGAAGCTAGATATCTGCTGATGTGGCATAATACTCTGCTCTGTTTGGTTGAGTGAGTCTTTATAACAAGGAATATACCCTGACCCTCAAAATTACAGATCTGTTTTTGAGGATATCATAAAAGTAATCTTCTCTCTTCCACCCACCAAACTGACCATCTATTCCTCACTAACATTACTCCCAGATTCTTCCCTTGCCCAGTGGATTTTAAAACATAGCTTCCAATCCCAGACGATCTCTGCTACCTATGTATGTAAGGTCAAGCCTTTTGTTAATTGTACTACTCACTCTGTTTTCTAGCAGTAGTGTGTGTATGTGTGTGTGTGTGTAGGGTAGTGGTGACTTTGTAACATTTTCAAGGTTAATGCTTTAAAGACATCTTCGAGTAGCAGTTTTCAGGCTCTATAAAATCTAAAACTTCCCTCAACAAAGAAATTAATTGGAGTTACTTACGTCAAAGGTCCCACTTCCATCTATCATGTCATTATAAGAATGCTAGCATGGCATTTTCCTTTCTTGCATGAATGCCAAATGTTAGTCATGAGGCTGCACAGAGGATGCATCAGAAGCTAAGTATCCAGCCTAAGAAAACCGGAGGTGAGATTCATGTTCTCCTGAGTTACTGAGTATTCCAGCTTTTACTAAGACTCTGCTTTTTAAGTCCTAGTCTGGGTTTCTTTTTTGTTTGAAAAAGAAACTCTCAAAGAAAAAAAAGTATCCTTCATCTGATTGTGCTGATGTAGGTCAAGTATTACACTTGGGACATGTTCCCGTTGGCCCTCACAGGAACTAGGATAGGTTATCTGAACTGTGCCTCTTAAAACCAGCATTTATTTTAAGTTTACAAAGGAACTGACTCACCAAAGAAATTGTTAGGATGAAAGAGTCAGGAGTAATAATGCCCAAGTTGCTACATTTGGTCATGTGAGCTAAAATACATCAATATTTTAGAAGGAATATACTTACAGCAAAAAGATTGGAGTGAAGAATATGTCAGCTTGAGGTTTACATTTCAGACGCCAGAGGAGTCAATTTGAGAACTTTGGCATACTGATGGATACATGGAACTTAGGAGAGGTAAAGTGGACTGTCATTAGAGAATCAGGAGTCTCTGTAAAGAAGCCATAATTGCACTACTATATGCACTAAAGGATGGAACAGGTGATCAACCAAATAACAGTGTATGAAGAAAGAAAAAGAAAACATGAACAAAAGAATAATGACTTACAAAATAATACATCGGCAGGAGGCTGAGGGTGTGGGAGTTAAGAGGAGAGAATGATCTTAAGTCAATTATGGTAAATGAGCATTTCAAAGAGAAGGAAGTGGTCCACGAATTCACCTACTGCAGAATAAAGTCAGTTAATGAAAAAGTGAAGAAGGACCAGGGGAAATAGAAATGAAAATACCACATAACTATGCAACATTGCCAAACAATTCAAAACATGCTGTCTTTGAGGTCAGAAAGGTTTAAACTTAAAGACTGGAGTGATAAACTTTCTAATTCTGAGACCGCAGGTTATTTAACCTACTTAAACCTGAGTTTCTCCCTCCATAAAAATGGAAATACTATTCTAACCTTTTTGAGGCTAAAAGGAAAGAACAATTGTAAACAACTTGATAAGTATGAATAGCTTTCAGCTATCACCTGGACTGTAATCAAATGCCTCATAAATAAGTATATAAGATTCCATAGGAAACTGAACTGAAACCAGGTGCTCCTTTCACGCCGACCTTCAACCTCGGGTGTCAATAATGACAGGAACTTGTATTCAGAATTGCTCAAACTCTACTACTCGTTTTAATTTCCCTTCCCGAGCGTCAAGCATGCATGTAGCAGCTTCCACTTCAGAATTATTTAAATCAACTACTTTAAAATTTCTAAATTTAATCTTGACTAGTATCTGAAGGAAAATTTCCTTCCCCCATCCCACTCTTTTCTTTTCCTTCCTCCTCCTTCTCTTTTTCTCTCCTTTCCTTCCTTCCTTCTCATTTTCTTTTTCTTTCTTTTGTTCTCTTTCTTTTTTCCTTCCTTCCTTTCTTTCTCCCTTCCTTCCCTCCTTCCTTTCTCTTTCTCTTTCCTTTTCTCTTTCTTTCTCTTTCTTTCCTTTCTTTCTCTCTCTCCCACCCTTCCTTCCTTCCGTTATTTTTCTCTTCCTTCTTTTCATTGAGAGGAAATTTTAGTGACTTCCTCTTTGCTAAAACTCCACATGACTCTAGAGTGACTTATGAAGCATCCAAGAGGCTTAGGGAATGATTTTTCAGCGGGTTCTTTCTCCATCCCATGCTCGTCTTTCTCTGACTTATTCCACTTTTTTTTAATCTCTGTTTCTCTTCCTACTGTTCCTTATTTGTCCCACCTTCTTTCTACTCTCTTTCTTCTCCCCTTCTTTCCTTTAGGACCTCAAGAAATCAACTAGAGAGCATTTTTAAACCTCCCCTTTTAATAAGAGGATGATAATTCATGTGTTGTTTGTGTCAGTGATTCCAATACAGGAGCAGGGCTGTTTGCAGGCAAATAATGGGATGCCCAAAATGAAACTACAGGAAGAATCTTGGGATGAGCTGGAGACTTACAAAACTTCTAGTGTTCATATAACATAACGCAGCCTTGAGCATCCACAAAGGAACACAACAAACACACTTCTTGAAATGTGTATTACACTTTAAATGAAAGACTTTAATAAACTCTTTCCACCTAGCCTTTCTCTGTATTCTTCAGTTATTATATCAGTATTTTAAACAAGAACAAATCATAGGTAATCAAAAGATAATCTGTGCACAATTTTTTCTTTTTTTTCTTTTTGAGATGGAGTCTCGCTCTGTGGCCCAGGCTGGAGTACAGTGGCGTGATCTCTGCTCACTGCAAGCTCCGCCTCCCGGGTTCACGCCGTTCTCCTGCCTCAGCCTCCAGAGTAGCTGGGAGTACAGGTGCCCGCCACCATACCCGGCTAATTTGTTTGTAGTTTTAGTAGAGACCGGGTTTCACCTTGTTAGCCAGGATGGTCTCAATCTCCTGACCTCGTGATTCGCCGACCTCAGCCTCCCAAAGTGCTGGGATTACAGGTGTGAGCCACCGTGTCTGGCTGGTTTTTGTTTTAACTTTAATATTTATCTTTGAGACTTTAAACTCTTAAGAGCCTAGTTTCAGAACTTAAAGAAATTAGTGCTATCTAGAATGTCTTGGCACAAATTCAATATCTCAACATTTTATAAAACTCATAGAATGAGACAGATGGAATATGACTTGTCAGGATGCAACATTATCATTTCTCAACTAGCACTATTGTTGGACACGTGACTTAGTTAAACTAAACAAAAATTTTTTTTTTTTTTTTTTTTTTTTTTTTTGAGACAGAGTCTCAACTCAGTCGCCCAGGCTGGATTGCAGTGGCACAATCTCGGCTCACTGCAAACTCCGCCTCCCGGGTTCACACCATTCTCCTGCCTCAGCCTCCCGAGTAGCTGGGACTACAGGCGCCCGCCACCACGCCCGGCTAATTTTTTGTATTTTTAGTAGAGACGGGGTTTCACCATATTAGCCAGGATGGTCTCGATCTCCTGACCTTGTGATCCGCCTGCCTCGGCCTCCCAAAGTGCTGGGACTACAGGCGTGAGCCACCATGCCCGGCCAACAAAATATTTTATTTGTGATCCATTTCGAGTATTTCATATTTCAAAATAAATAAAAATAGTATGATTCAGATTTCAAAATAAAGCTTGAAAATATTTTAAGGTAACAGTAAATTTCTTTAAAGAAATAGCTTTTATAAAGATTTAGAAGAGGGGCAGATGTGGTGGCTCACACCTGTAATCCCAGCACTTTGGGATGCCTGAGGTCAGGTGTTCGAGACCAGCCTGGCCAACATGGTGAACCCCCATCTCTACTAAAAATACAAAGCTTAGCTGGGCGTGGTGGCGGGCACTTGTAATCCCAGCTATTTAGGAAGTTGAGGCAGGAAAATCACTTGAACCCGGGAGGCGGATGTTGCAGTGAGCCAAGATCACGCCATTGGACTTCAGCCTGGGCAACGAGAGTAAAACTCCGTCTCAAAAATGTTCTCCCATTCTGTAGGTTGCCTGTTCGCTCTGATGGTAGTTTCTTTTGCTGTGCAGAAGCTCTTGAGTTTAATTAGATCCCATTTGTCAATGTTGGCTTTTGTTGCCATTGCTTTTGGTGTTTTACACATGAAGTCCTTGCCCATGCCTATGTCCTGAATGGTATTGCCTAGGTTTTCTTGGTTTTTATGGTTTTAGGTCTAACATTTAAGTCTTTAATCCATCTTGAATTAACTTTTGTATAAGGTGTAAGGAAGGGATCCAGTTTCAGCTTTCTACATATGGCTAGCCAGTTTTCCCAGCACCATTTATTAAATAGGGAGTCCTTTCCCCATTTCTTGTTTTTGTCAGGTTTGTCAAAGAGCAGATGGTTGTAGATGTGTGCTATTATTTCTGAGGGCTCTGTTCTGTTCCATTGGTCGATATCTCTGTTTTGGTACCAGTACCATGCTGTTTTGGTTACTGTAGCCGTGTAGTATAGTTTGAAGTCAGGTAGCATGATGCCGCCAGCTTTGTTCTTTTGGCTTAGGATTGTCTTGGCAATGCGGGCTCTTTTTTGGTTCCATATGAACTTTAAAGTAGTTTTTTCCAATTCTGTGAAGAAAGTCATTGGTAGCTTGATGGGGATGGCATTGAATCTGTAAATTACCTTGGGCAGTATGGCCATTTTCACGATATTGATTCTTCCTACCCATGAGCATGGAATGTTCTTCCATTTGTTTGTATCCTCTTTTATTTTGTTGAGCAGTGTTTTGTAGTTCTCCTTGAAGAGGTCCTTCACATCCCTTGTAAGTTGGATTCCTAGGTATTTTATTCTCTTTGAAGCAATTGTTAATGAGAGTTCACTCATGATTTGGCTCTCCGTTTGTCTGTTATTGGTGTATAAGAATGCTTGTGATTTTTGCACATTGATTTTGTATCCTGAGACTTTGCTGAAGTTGCTTATCAGCTTAAGGAGATTTTGGGCTGAGTCGATGAGTTTTCTAAATATACAATCATTTCATCTGCAAACAGGGACAATTTGACTTCCTCTTTTCCTAATTGAATACCCTTTATTTCTTTCTCCTGCCTGATTGCCCTGGCCAGAACTTCCAACACTATATTGAATAGGAGTGGTGAGAGAGGGCATCCCTGTCTTGTGCCAGTTTTCAAAGGGAATGCTTCCAGTTTTTGCCAATTCAGTATGATATTGGACTTATCTGACAAAGGGTTAATATCCAGAATCTACAAAGAACTCAAACAAATTTACAAGAAAAAAACAAACAACCTCATCACAAAGTGGGCAAAGGATATGAACAGACACTTCGCAAAAGAAAACATTTATGTGGCGAACAGACACAATGAAAAAATGCTCATCATCACTGGTCATCAGAGAAATCAAATCAAAACCACAATGAGATACCATCTCACACCAGTTAGAATGGCGATCATTAAAAGTCAGGAAATAACAGGTGCTGGAGAGGATGTGGAGAAATAGGAACACTTTTACACTGTTGGTGGGAGTATAAACTAGTTCAACCATTGTGGAAGACAGTGTGGCGATTCCTCAAGGATCTAGAACTAGAAATACCATTTGACCCAGCCATCCCATTACTGGGTATATACTCAAAGGATTATAAATCATGCTGCTATAAAGACACATGCACATGTATGTTTATTGCGGCACTATTCACAATAGCAAAGACTTGGAACCAACCCAAATATCCATCAATGATAGACTGGATTAAGAAAAGGTGGCACATATACACTATGGAATACTATGCAGCCATACAAAAAGATGAGTTCATGTCCTTTGAAGGAACATGGATGAAGCTGGAAACCATCATTCTGAGCAAACTATCGCAAGGACAGACAACCAAACACCACATGTTCTCACTCATAGGTGGGAACTGCACAATGAGAATACTTGGACACAGGAAGGGGAACATCACACACTGGGGCCTGTCCTGGGGTCGGGGGGAGTTGGGTGGGGGAGGGATGGCATTAGGAGATATACCTAATGTAAATGACAAGTTAATGGTTGCAGCACACCAACATGGCACATGTATACATATGTAACAAACCTGCACATTGTGCACATGTACCCTACAACTTAAAGTATGATTTAAAAAAAAGATATAGAAGAGACTTTTAAAAAGGAAATTTCACATGGATTGCTGTCTCAGTGAGAATTAAAATAAATGATATCTGTCTTTGGGTTAAAAGAGGAGGAAAGGTTCATGCTTATCTCTGTTTTGCCACTTCTCATTCCATCATGTTGGCCTCTAGGGCTTCTCTCTGGGTCTTCGTCCAATTGTAACACAAAAAACAACAACGTAATGAAGACATCCATGAATTTAATTCTTTTTTCATTTATTTATTTATGTATTTATTTTTCAAATTTTAGCACTTTAACTTCAGGTCATTAGGTTTTTGAGCTGTTCATAAGAATTTGAAATATTTATTATTATTTCTCTTTCATACATATATATATTTCGCTCCACTCTTTTTATCTCTGGCATCCCTTCTACATTGTAGTTCTTTTCTCATTCTCTGAATGCCTGAAAAACAGCAATTTTCTAACTTCCACATCCAAATTTTTACGTTACTTTTTTGTATCATACAATCTAGTACTTTTATTATGGAAAGAAATTCTTTCCTGCTTGCTTGTCTTTTTTTCTTCTTCGTCTTCTTCTTTTGAAAGAAAACACAATTAACTTTTATCTACCAAAAGATTTCATGCAACTTAAAGGTAAGGACCATATTTTGTTATCTCTGGTTTCTGAGCTAGCGTTTTTTGTATATCTTATGCAACTCCTTACAATCAAGGAAAACACAATAGCAACAAGAACAACAAATAAGCTGGCTTTGACTCTATCTTTAAATGGAGGTACATTCAGAGAAATGATGGCCTATTACCCAAAAATGTTTGAAACAAATTCCTTGTATTTTATCTAAGTATGGAAAAAATGCTAAGAGGCTGAATACCTTATACACATTAAAAATAATAAACCAAGTTTGAAATCCTTTCTCCATCTTCACTGCCATGTCAGCATAGAGTCTAAAGTGAGGCAGGTGAGGCAAGAGAGCCATGAGCCTAAGGTGCAAAACTTAAGCAGGCACCAACAATCTCAATTGTAAACATAAGTCATGTTAATTTCAATGCACTATTGAAAAATCAAAGTTCATTTGATGAAATGCATGATAAACAAAATATTGAAATTTCACATAAAGACCCAAACTTGCACGTGAACAACTCACTTTCCTCCTATCACCCCAGCCAAGCCCCTGTTTGTTGCCACCAATTCTTGTTCACATATACTGGTAACAAGTGATCCAAATTCTTACTCTCGATACACACTAAGCTACAAATAGAACAAACACAGCCCTTATAAACACACACACACACACACACACACACACACAACTTTTCCCTCCAATTCTATTCAAGTAGTAAAGTGAGTTGTCTAACTGCTCTTTCCTTTAGTACACATTAGCCATTAGGTATAATACTGTGTCTTCTTGGGTTTATTTATTTTTCTAAGTCCCCTTATAAACTAGTTTATGCACAACGAAGCCAGGCCCAGTAAATGTCCCAGTGAGCGAGACTGTAATTCTTAGAGAAGTTGTGCCCATCATCTATAAGAAAGACATGCAATATAGATTCATATAATGACAATGTCAAATGAGCTTACATTCATACACATGTGTTTGGTTTTTAAGCATTTTCACTTATGGTTCTTGTGTGCTTCTCCCCTGTGAGTGACATAAGGATTGTATTGTTATTACTAACATTACAGATTAGAAAACTGAAGTACAGAAAGGTAAAATAACTTGTTCAAGTCAACATATCTAAAAAGTATCTGTATTTAGTGGATGTGTTGGATAACCCAATCTTAACGCACCTTTTTTTCCTTTGGAATTTCATATTGGAAGAAAAGGGATTTAACTCATAATTGCAGAATTATTATTCATATTAGTGCTTCTTATATATTGTAAGAAATCCAATATTGGAATAGGACATAAGTATGCATTGCTGTATAACAGCAATTATTCTGACTGTACCAAATAAACCAAAAAAATATAAAACTGGTTTGTGTCTATGTTTCCATTCAGTTTGACAACAACGACGGTATGTGCTGTCAAAAAAAAAAAAAAAAAAAGAGCTGGCACCATCACAAAATATTTTTTCTTCCTTTTGGGTTGATTTGTGTGTCAAAATGATAAACTAATTGTGCAAGGAGAATCAGCATTTAGGGTGGTGTCTATTTTACCTGTCACATCCGTCTGTATTGCCAAAGTGTAAGCTGATAAAAATGCCTGAAGACTTTCCTTATCAGCCAGCAATAGTCCTGATTTTAAAGAAGGAAAAACTAGGCGCAAGGCAAGATGTTCAGCAAATAATGTAATGATAATCATCCTGAAAACAGTGGAAGCAACTTTTTGAATCTATATCCATTTTACGACAAATTCTTATAATTGAAAGAAAATCAGAATGATGAAAATTATTAAGTATCCATTTTTTAAAATATTCTTCCATACTCCATACCAAAGTACTCACTTAAGAACTTAAGATGCAGCCATTAAGGAAAGGGGTCATACCCCTCTGGAATGCAAAAATAATGTCTCAAATAATTTTCTAAAATAGCCCGAAGCAGCTCAAGTAGTTTCAGATTGCTTCAGGCATTCTTAAATTCCTAACTGACAAGCATTACAGAATTCGGCTGTAATCATCTTTCTCATTCAAGAAAAAGTTAATAATTGCAAAAATAGAAACCAGCTTCCCACATTTGCACATTTTAAAATGGAGAGCAAAGGATACAATGCCCTCCAGCTCATATATATCTTTGAACAAGATTGTTAAATAGTGCTGACTGGAGAAAAATAACCAAATGGATTTCATCAGACAGTTCTGAGACTAGAAGGCATAACCTTCTTTAACGATGGCACCTGGGAAAAAATTGCAGCAGTTATTATAGTTGAGTGAAAATTATCACACTTTTGTGAAGATTTTTGAAAAGTGGTCTGTTTTTTTCTCCCTCAAAATCAAGAAAAGGTAGTTTAATGAGTTTAATGAGCCTGAATCATTAAACAAAACTAGAACTCATACCAACGTCTAGTAGATCTCATTGTAGCACGATATTGTTGAAAATAAGTTGGTGTAATTTTTTATATTTACTGGCAGCCAATAACCTGAGTGGGTGCATTTATGACTTGCTCACAGTGAATGACACCAAAGGTATTTTATACTTCATACTCACTTAAGGTGGACAGAATGTTAGAGAGCCTCACATATCTTCCAACACAAGAAATGTTAGTAAATAATCCCCAAAGACAATCATTCACCTTCAGCATGCACTACTGCTAGCAAATGAAAAGCTCACTAGCTGACTTCTCTAATGGTGCAGAAAATCTACCCTTCGATTTTTTTTATTATTTTTTTGGCAAAATCTGCCATCTTCTAAGCTCTTCTCATTGTTCTTATGTCTGTCTTACGGGGCATCCCTGAATAATTATAGTACCATTTCCAAATAGCAGGCCACCAAATCTAGAAGCCTCTATGCCCACGTTCCTATGGCTTCTAATTCCACCATTTGAATATCTCCAATTTTCTTAACTGTTGCATTTATAACATACACATTAGACACCTAAACGTCACCTCAAATCCCACATTGCTTTCTTACATGTTTTACAATCTTGTGAAACACAGGGAGTGATCACAGAAATTCAAATTTATGTTGCATACAAAAACAGAGTTTATTTCAAACCTAACACAGTGGAACTAAGCTCCCAACAGTCAGGACGTCCCGATCTCCATTACTGTAAACTCTACTTTTGCTGTTATTTTCTTTTCTCTTCTGTCTCTCAGTCTCTTCCTCTCTCCACATTCAATATGGTGGGCAATCTTATTTTTTTCATCTTCGAAGTACATTCAGAATTTGACCACCTCTCACCTCCCCTGCTGCTATATCATGAGTCCAAGTGAAAAATCATATTTTGCCCGAATTATTGTCATAAACTCTGAACCACGCTCCTGAAAATTTCCTTGTCATTCAATGTTCTTATCACAACCCAATATTCTTACTACAGTGATCTTATTAAGCCACATGGAGCTCATGTCACTGCTTTGCTGGAAATCCTTTTGTGTTTTCCCCTCTCACAGAGGAAAGGACAGTCGTGTTGGCAAACTTTAGGGCCCATCATGACCTGCTCCGTTTCCGTGCAGTGTTAGCTCTCTGAGCTCAGATGCTCATACTCTAAGACTGCCCTTCCTCCTCTCACTCTGATCTAGCACCACCTGTCTCCTTGTTATATCTGAAAAGGACAGGTACATTAACACTTTAGGGCAGGCTTTTTCAGGATTGACACTGCTGATCCTTTGAGCTGGGTAAATTTTTGCTGTAGGGGACTGTATTGTGCACTCCTAACCTCTACTCATTAGATACCAGTAGCAAGCCCTGTCTCAATTTGTGAGAACCAAAAATATATCCAGACACTGATAAGTGTCTCCTGGGGATCAAAATAGTTAAGAATCACTGTCCTAGGGTCTTTGTATTGGATGTTCATCTTCTTAGAATGCAATTTAACATTATATGTAGCCTCACTTTCTTCTGTAATTTAGCCAAATATGTTTTCACAGAAGCTTTTCCTGGTCAAAGCAACAAAAATGTAACACAAAACCTCATTTTATATTATTTTCTGTTTTGTTGTTGTTTATCCATAGCTAATAAACTTTTTATATTATTAATTGTTTATTTGTTTCATCTCACTAGAATTTAAGATCTGTGCTCTGTCTCTTTTGATCCCTAATGCTTTTCCAGTCTTTGAAACATTGGCACATAGCAAAAATGCCGATTTACATTTATTGAATGAATAAATTTGTGAACAAATGAATTAGTGAGTTATAGAGTTACTTTTGCATATTCCAGGAATTTCACTGCTGCAAATGGAAAAGAATGAAACATAGAATGCCAATCAAGGCAGCATGAGTTTCATTCGTAAGAAACTCATTTAATTTTTCCACAGCAAGCCAACCTTTCATAAGGTTGGAAATATGGAGAATAAGTAAATGGGAAGATACTTTCTGGCATCTTCCTTTGCTCATCTCATGATGAATGTAATTATGCATTTCTATTGCTAAAAATTATTCATAGACCAGTAATGTGTACAAGATAATTTTTGGAATAAATAGAAATTGTTAGAACTATCACTCAATTTATACTGACAGATTCTCACCTATATCAGATGCCTAACAAATCAAGAGTATTTGTATGTTTTCTGTACTATTTCTTTTATGTAAATGGAAGGAAATGTAAAAGTTGTGCGTGTGTTTTAGCTTCTACCTCAAATAGAAATGCTGGGACCATGTGCGCAATCATTTGGTATTTATTTGAAGAATTTAACATCTGACTACGAGGGTAAACATTTATAGATGTACTTTAAGATCACTGCATGAAGAGTTTGGATTGTAATGTGGTACAAAAAGATGTGCCTGAAACCTTTTTCGCATTGCAAACATCAAATGGAGCGGAAGACAGATGGGATTCACAATTTTAAGGAAACAGTATAAGCCCCTAATGCTGGAAATTAGTTCATGTGCTCAACAGCTGCTGAAGTTAGGAAATCAGCCCCTGGATGGGATGCCTGTAGCATCAGATCTCTGTGAGAGACAAGAACACAAAGTGTTCACTGGTCGGAGCAAAACCAGTGACTTCTTTCTTGAGCAAGATCCCTGAAGTCTCCTTAACCATTAACTATCAGAAAGAAGGGCTGAAGAATGACAAAGGCACACACAGGCACCCACATAGACAAAATAGAAAATAAATGACAGAGGAGGGGTACACATTGGAAAATACTACACCAAGGCAAAAGAAAGCTCTAGTCAAATCTATTTTTTTTAGCGTTTGAAGAAAATAATGAAAATATATCCTAGTAAAAGGCCATAACCAGGGATTCTATAAGAGTAATGATGCAACAATAAGTAATAGAAATATGTAATTTTGGTGCGGAAAGGAAAGAAATTAACGAGCGATAGAAAGATTTTGAAGAAATGAATTGACCCCACAACCAGTCTGAAATTATAAGAGGCTACAAGTATTTGATTTTTTTGCTCTTCCCTCTCCAAAGGCATTAATCACCAAAGATCAGGCACTGATTTGAGGACCTTGAAAGGCATTGGGAAACGGCACAAATTCACTTTTAACATCATTTTATGTGCATCTTTCACATGTTATATTGTCTGGGACGTCTGCACATTACCAAACCCACTGGAACAACCTGAGTTTGGTATATATGATACTTTATTTCTCTCATCATGTATATCAGTGTCTGATTATACTGTGTAATCTTTTTAATAAATGGGATCATGCCATACATATAATGCTGTATCTACTTCTTTCACAATGCAATAGGTTACTATTTGTTTTTGAAGTCAATACGTTTAGTTCTCTTTCATTTTTATACAGTCTGCTTACTATGCCATTATGCAGAGATATTACAAATTATTTATTAGAGTTAATAAAATATCTATTCCACATTTAGAAAAATCTAAATTGTTCTTTAGTATGAAATCCCTGCAATGGATTTTTTTATATATGTTAGTACATTATCTAATTGTTATTTAGCATATATGTTTAAATAGTTTATCTTTATTGTCAGATTCCTCTTCAAAATAAGTTGTATAATTTTCTAGTTAACAACTTATTAGAGTACTTTTTTTTCCTGTAAGCTCTTTCAGTATATTTAAAAGTTACAAATGTTATCCTGAAACAAAGCTGATTTTTTTTTTACACTTATGTCATTAAGGATATAATGCATATTTTACAAATTTATTTTCCTATTTCTTTTTTACTGTTATTTCATTACCTTTGACTTTTAAAAGTTTTATTAATTTTGAAAAACCCTGTGTATATTATTTTTATGTCACACAAAAGTTATAAAATTAATAATTAGTAAGAATTTAAAATAATGATTAATCCTGTATTCGTCAGCTGATTTCAATTCCACATTCAACACATTATTTTACTGTTTGAAAGTGTAATATTCGTTTCATGAAACTTATTTTTTATAAAGAAATAAATTCTAAGTTGTGTGTATGCCTACTGTCATTTTAGAATAGATATTCAATTCATTATAAGCCATTAATTAATAAGGCTTTTTTTTTTTCTGACCTTATCTTCCTCTGTAGCCCAGGCTGGAGTGCAGTAGCATGATCATATCTAACTGCAGACTTGATTTCTTGGGCTCAAGCAATCCTCCCACTTCAGCCTCCTGAGTAACTTGTGGGAACATAGGCACATGCCACACCACACCCCTGGCTAATTTTTTAAACTGTTTTAGAGAAGAGGTCTCACTATGTTACACAAGCTGGCCTCAAACTTCTGGACACAAGCTATTCTCTCACCTTACCCTTCCAAAGTGCTGGGATTACAAACATGAATCACCACGCCAGGCCCAACTCTGACATTTCTTCACCTTAAAAAAAATTCACCATAGAGTTATACTGCATGGATCTGTTTCTGGATTCTATTCTTTCTATAAGTCAGTATAAGATTAATTCTGGCATGGCAAGTCAACCTTCATCATCCGTTTTCACAGTTCATTTCACAATTACCTACATTTATTCTCACAAACAAATTTGAATATATATACGTTTAATTGTTTTGTATTTGGACACATTACTCAATTCTTATTTTTAGTCATCTTTCAGTTCATTGTTTTTGAAAGTACTATTTTTATAATCATATCAAAACCAACTTTAAATTTTCTTTAAAAACACAAGTTTGAGAAAATTAGGTACCTGGGAATTTTAAGAAAAATGTCAGTCATGTCACAGTGTGGGTTGCTAGTATGTCAGTTTCTACTTTGCGTTATGTGATCATCATTTCAAAATGCTTACCTGCAAATAAAGCTTAGTAGGTACACCACTAAATTACGCTCCAGTTAGAGTTGCCAGATTTAGCAAATAAAGGTTCATGCCCAGATAAATTTGAATTTCAAATTATCATCAACAGTTTTTTTTTTTTAGAATAACTGTGTCCCAAGTATTAAATTGAAATTCAAATTTAACTGGAGTCTCATATTTCAACTGGCAACACTAACACCAATACAAGTGTCATTCAATTTGAAAAACTGTCTTTAATTTTAAATTTGTAAGTTTATCATTCCTAATGTTTGCATGTATTTAAAAAACAGTTTAATAATTTAATTGGTCATTAAAAAATATCTAACAGAGAATAATTGGATTCTTTGTAACTCAAAGGATAAATGCTCTAGGGAATGGGTACCCCATTTTATAAGATGTCATTATTACACATTGCATGTGTGTGTCAAAACAGCTCATGTACCCCATAAACATATACGCCTTCTATGTACTCACAAAAACTAAAATTAAAAATTAAAGGCCGGGCACGGTGACTCACGCCTGTAATCCCAGCACTTTGGGAGCCCAGGGCAGGAGGATCACGAGGTCAGGAGTTCAAGACCAGCCTGACCAATAAGGTGAAACCCTGTCACTACTAAAAATACAAAAATTAGCCAGGCGTGGTGGCACGCGCCTGTAGTCCCAGCTACTTGGGAGGCTGAGCCAGGCGAATCACTTGAATTCAGGGGGTGGAGGTTGCAGTGAGCTGAGATCGTGCCACTGCATTCCAGCCTGGGCAACAGAGCAAGACGGTCTCTAAATAAATAAATAAATAAATAAATAAATAAATAAATAAATATAATAAAAATAAACATTTTAAAAAGTTTACTTAAGTGATTGATTTTCCAAAAAAGAATTTTTTCTTTAAAACATGAAATCGGTGACTGCTAATTTTTTATCACAATAAAATTTGAAAACCTTATGTGTCACAAGATTCTTAGTTAATACAAATCCAACTATAGGGAATCTCTGATCTGTGGCATGCCACTCCACTCCAAATACAGGGTAAAGAAAAGTAACAATGTTCTCCTGCTGCTGAAAGTTTGTTCTGAAAAGCTTGGAGGTTAGGTACCACAGATGAATCCTAGAAGGCCCAGAACAAAATGCTCCGACCTCACTGAAGAGCTGGTATGCTGAACATTTTATCAGGATCCAAAAAGTTGATGTACTCCAACAATGCCACCTTCAGGCCAGACCACACTTAGGAAATCCCAAAATTAACAGTTTACTTTATTTTTGAAAACTTCACCTTAAGAAAATGAAAAGAAAATGAGGGGAAAGGAATTTCTGAAGGAGAAGAAACTAGATTTCAGAATGTTGACCATTTTGAGAAGCAAGTTTAATCTTGGAACTGTTAATTTTATTTACTTGTATTATCTGTATGATGTTACAGATACAAACCACAAATAGTGTGCATTCTTCTTCCTTCTTTTATAATCCCTCTTTACCTTGCACATTTTTATACACTGTCATTTCACCATTTTTTATTTCCTGTTCCATTTTTTCCTAATATTCAACACATTTTGTTTTCTTCTATTTCTGTGCTTTTCTGTGCTCCTTGTTAAACTAAATTCCCAAAAAATGTGCAATGGTAAGCATTTTTCCTAACCATTAATGTTTTTTCACAAACTATGACAGCAAAGAAAGAATGTAGGTGTTCCATGAAATAGCTGAGAGAAAATGAAATCAACATGAATATCTCTCATTTAAGCCACATGGAGTTTAGCAGCTGCCAAGGGTAACAGAATGGTTTAAGTCATTTCCTATAAGCTCTTCACACAAAAAGAACAGGAATAAATTGGATTGAATCTATTTGACTCAGCACTATCTTGTGACTTTATGATCTGTTGCAGTTTTCAACTGAACTATCTGCTTACCGGTGCTCAACTCCATTTGATCTTTGGGAGGTAAGAGACCTGGGGATAACTGTTAGATTGTGAACCTTGGATCAAAGCCACTCTAGACTATAATGAGCATATAGTAGATATGTATTTGGACATGCACGTCTCCAAAGGTTCAGTATGTAATGAAACTATCCGTATTCTGTCTTCTATTGCTATATTTATAGGAGATGTCGACAGTCTCAATTATACCACATCATCATCTAATTTCACGCCATAAAAGCATGTTAATAATTTGTCCGTACAACTTAATGAGGAATTTTTTTTTTTCTTAACCATGGTAGTTGACTTATCCTTCAACCTCCTACTTTTGGGGATAGAATTAGAGTTTCATAAAAGAACTCAGTAGTACACTTGCTGCTTAGTTAAAATCAAATATAGTGTACTGGTGTTATTAGAAGTGATTAATTGTTTGAATGATAAAAATAATATTAAACACCATTCTTAATGCAATGTTTATATGAAAAACATTTTAGAGATGTGCTCAAATATTACTGCTTGTGATGTAACCATATGTTCTCCCTTATATTAAAAGGTTTACCAAACAACTAGTATTTCTCCTGAGCATAGCAGGATGCCAAGAACCTCATTTAGCCAAAAGACTTCTTTAAGTGCCTTATAGAATCTCTCTACTGCATTGTTTTGAACTTATTTATATTATATACAAGCACTGAATAGGTTAAAATCACTGCTACTGGAAAAAATACACACACAGGGATAAATGGATAGATACAAGAATATACATGTTTTAAAATTCTTCTGAAGTTATCTTAAACTCTTTACTATTATTAAAATAATTTAATACAAATCTCTCATATTAATTTTTCCACATATAACATTGCATACTCTTTCCAAGAAGAACAGAGGTAAAAGAAGAAAATGTTCTGAATTTGCTTTCCAACATATTAATTTAAGGACATACATATTCCTTGGAAAACCATTTTTTTCAAAGCTCACAGGTTTTCATTTGTAGTGCTTGTTCTGTTTTCCACTCTCTCTATATTTTTATTTTAATGTCAGTTTCCTCTTGGATTAAGAGTTATCTATTCAGTAGGAATTGTATATTAAAATAGTCACCAGGAGAGAGGTTTCTTTTTATCTTTTTTTTTTTTTTTTTTTTTTTGAGGTGGAGTTTCACTCTTGCCCAGGCTGGAGTGCAATGGTGCAATCTCAGCTCACCACAACCTCCACCTCCCGAGTTCAAGCGATTCTCCTGACTCAGCTCCTGATTCTCCCAAGTAGCTGGGATTACAGGCATGAGCCACCATGCCCAGCTAATTTTGTATTTTTAGTAGAGATGGGGTTTCTCCATGTTGGTCAGGCTGGTCTCGAACTCCTGACCTCAGGTTATCCGCCCGCCTCCGCCTCCCAAAGTGCTGGGATTACAGGTATGAGCCACCGCACCTGGCCTCTTTTAAAGTGTTGTATAAATCAACATATACATTATTATTCAACTTCCCATGTTAGTACAATAACATCCCCAGAATTTTTTGAATGTATAGGTATTTTCATTCTGAACAATATTAAAATGTATATTTTTGAATGTTCAATGATTCTTTCAATGGAATATGTAATTTCTGTTGGCCAAAATGATTTAATAATGCCTATTAGCTCCTTCATATGTATATATTGAATATTCCATACTCAATAGTGAGTAACCAACTTTATTTTCTATTTCTCTCTCAAACAATATTGAGACCAAGCATAATTTTATGTTCATATGTTTAAGTCCAGGGATTAAAGTATAACAGTCTTGCTCTACGAACTACTTTCCTAGAAGATAAGACTCTGATTGAACTAGAACCCCTTGCTTAATTAAGATTTACTTTAAAGACTTGCCTCAATCTAAAAATAATGTTATAAACAGTGTCCAATCCCAGTTAATCCCTTGGTTTGCAAAACCTACCTTAAAATCACCCACCATAGGCTCTTAAACTATAAAATAACCTTTCCATAATTTCCACATTTGGAGATTCTAGAAGACTCTATGAAGGTAGTTTTCTTCCATAGTGTGGTAAATCTAACAAACTTACCTTTTCTCATTAACATGATTTTTTTTTAATTTTTACTTTGGTTGTCCTTTGGACATCAACAGCCCACAGCAGAACAATGCCTTAATCTCATATATCGCTGTTTTACTTAATGCTCTTCCTATACATTCTCTTATCTTCTATTATTCTAATCATACTGTGCATGCTGTTTTAGCAATACCTGGTGTATGTATGTATGGTTACATAGAGAGACATACATATGATTTATAACCCCTGTATGTGCATTCTTTCTGTCATAAAACCATATCTGGTTTTCACTTTTCAATTATAAATATAAAAATTTTGTATTTGAAGTTTTTATTTATATGGGTCAATTCTTGATATTATTTTACCATAATATTTTCATCTTTATGTTTTTTGTTAGAATGTAATTTTTGGTAGAAAACTGGACATTTTGAATACTATATGATTGTGTATCTGGATTCATTTTTTTTCCTTCTTAATCACTGTTATTTTGCTGTGTGTTTGTTTGGTTGCTTGTTTACTTAGTAACATGCCTGGACAAAACCTATAAAATGTATGCTTATCTCGGCATATGATTTTGTGTGCCTCAGTTACATTTGTTTTTTAAAAATTCTTATTATTAATTTAAATCATGACCTCTTGAAGACCACCCTTGTGTCTGCATAGCTTTGTGGTCAGAAGCTGTACTCAGACATCTGAGCTGGTAATTCTTCTATCTTTGTGGCTGATGCATTTGAGTTTAGGGTAGCATATTCAAAGACCAAATGGTGTTCAGTTGTCTTAGCTTTTCCTTTCTGCTGTCCCCTCTCACTTTCCCTGCATGTGGGCACAGTCTCACAGTCAGTCTGGGCTGCGTCCCCAGACAACGTGTTCTCCAGGCATGTGCATGCAGTTTTCAGCGGGACAGGTGTATGCAATGAGTTCATCACAGCATCAAGTAGCTGACTCATTCCCTGTCACCTCCTGATAAATTTTTGTCCAGTCAGCTAAATTACTGCTTATTCAACCAAGTCTACTAAAAACTCGAGTTCTTTGAATGACTGTTTATTTCTTTTCTTATTTATTTATTTGCACCACCAAGATTTTTACTCCTATTGTCAATGCCTACTATGGGCAAGGGGATTTCTACGCTTTAAGTAAAGTAACAGCCATCTGTTGGCAAAGCTGATCATTTTTCATGGCCTGCCCTAACCTTGGAGAACTACCATGCTGACCAGGATTTAAGTGGGAAAAGTAGGGTAAAAGAGAGCCCTATGCAGAAACTCGACAGATGCTTCATTTTTCGAACACAGCATGGTAGTCAGAATGTTATAATGACCCATGGTTCTGGATGTCTGGTGTTCACAACATATGTGATTTCCTCATTTGATGGTGGTCAGAACAAATTACTTGCTTCTAGATAACAGTATATGGTCAGATTGAAGAGATTGTGAAGATGTAATGAAGGTCCCAAATCAGTCATATTTGAGTTAATCAAAAGGGAGATTATCCTGAATGTGTCTGTCCTAATTAGGTGAACACTCTCAAAAGAGGGATTGGGCTACCCCTGAGGTCAAACACCCTTTGTAGTGGCTTAAGGAAGTCAGCAGCCCTGATGAAAAAGCTTAAATGGCAAAGAGCTATGGGTAGCCTCTAGGAATTTTCAACATTATCTAGGACCTGATTGAAGATTCCAGCTTACATCCAAGAAAAAAAAAATAAAAGATGCTGTCACAAATCACAAATAAAATGGTTTTTCCAACAACTTGAATCAACTTGGAATTGGACTATTCTCCAAATAAGCCTTCAGATGAGAATGCAGCCTGGCCAGCACATTGCTGCAGCCTTGTCCAACATTGAGCACTGGAGCCTGCTAAGCTGGGCCTGGATGGCTGAGCCACAGAAATGGCAAGAGAATAAGGGCATTTTGTTTTCAGCTAATAAGCAGAATAATTTGTTACACAGTAATAAAAAAGCAGTTACTCACATTTAAGTGTTTTTCCTGAATAAATGCTTTTAAGTTTTCATATGCTCTTGGTCAATTTTAAGAACATTGATACAGTTGTTTTAAGAAAGAGGATTTGCTGAACGATTTACTCCACTGTATCAGAGTTCCCACTTGTAACTTCTTTTCAGTTCTTCTGACTCACAGTATTAGAGATGGGCCCACACTGTATTAATAGGTGAAATACAACCAAGTTTTCTTGCCTTCATTTCTTGTTTATCTGAAGTTGTTGATTTTCACATGGAAACAATATGAAGTGTGATTTTTAAACAATGGAATCAAACAGTAAAATTAGACTTTCATAGCACAGGTAATAGCTGCAAGTAAAATAAATTGAGATGGCATCAAGTTCAAGTATTGTTTCTCAAGTTTCCTGTGGATTACATGCCCATTGAATAAAATAGTAGATGAAAACTGACCCAGTTTTGAATGATGTTATCTCACCTGGCAGTCTCCTGAGTTTAGAAGTCCCTCTTTTCCCAACATAGGAGAGTTAAATGTTTGCCTATACTATCTAATTTGCTACTGTACTTCAGAAAGTGTTTTCCCTCAGGCTTCATTCCCCACAGCTGAGTAATTCCATTTAATCTCAAGTCACATATGAGTTGCCGAGAAACATGTCAGGGATCTTTCATTCTTGCTAATTTTAACCAATATTATACAGTTTGGTAGAAAATTTATATGTCAGAATATTTGAAGTTTTGTACTTGTTACCCATCTCAGAATTTCTACTACTTATACTTAGAATGGCTTCATATTTCCCCAAATCTATAAAACTCATTTCTTTAATAATCACCTCAAAGCCATTAATGGAATTTTAAAAGGCTTTTATTCTTTTAAATATCCAGGTTGATTTTGACATTTAAAAACAATCAATAAACGTACATTTTTAGAAGTAGTTCCTGGATAACTAATATTGCTTGGTTTTCTGATTAACAATTGTAGATTCCAGAGCCTCGTCCAACAGAGTAAAATAATAAAATGTGTGTATAGAGGCCACTGGCAATGAAAATATTTACAAACATCTTAAATTCAGTATATTTTAAAGGCATAGCTTCTTATTCAGGAAAAATAAATCTTAGTAAATTATGTCTCTCTAAATATTTGAAGAACCATCATATAACATTACTCACATAGCTTCTTATTCAGGAAAAATAAATTTTAGTAAATTATGTCTCTCTAAATATTTGAAGAACCATCATACAACATTACTCACTTAGAAACTTTGTGGAATGGCAATTTTCTTTTTTAAAAATTTAGACAATGAGAACTTATGGATATGCAGATGTCAACCTAAATGACAGAGAGTAAGGTTCTATAAAAAAATGATAGTTATTTAGGAATGGGCACTGTAATGGGAATACATGTGCCATAGTAAATGCTGGGCCTATTCAGAGAGATAAAGGAAGGCAAAGGTTTCTGAGGAAAAATAAGGAGGGTTACATAAGTTTTGAGACAATGAACCTTGGCTGCAAGGATCCATAATGAGGGTGGCATCTGTCCAAGCTGCACAAACAGCTGATGAGCGGATGTACTCACAAAAATGTGTGTGTGTGTGCGCACATGTGTGTGTCTATGTATGCAGGTATATATACTACCCTGCTGCATACTGTCTTGTTCAAAAGAAAACATAGTTAGAATACCAATACAACCATTCTGCCTTTTATATTTATTATAGTATTTAATAAATTATATTATATATTCAACATTTTATTATAAAATAGGTTTTGTGTTAGATAATTTTGCCTAAGTGTTGGCTAATGGAAGTGCTCTGAGCACATTTACTAAGGTAGGCTAGGTTAAGCTGTGATATCTATAAGTTTTGTGTACTCAGTGCATTTTCAACTTGTGAAGTTTTCAACGTATGGTATGTTTATTAGGAGATAACCCTATTGTAACCCGAGGAATTTCTGTACTTGGTTCTACTGTGATCTAATAGGTAGTTTGTTTTATACAGAAAATAAAATCATTCTTTTTTTCATGGTTGGAGGTAGGACATGAGTATACAATCTCTGAGGAAATAGGAAGAAAAAATGTATGATTATTTCAAATAATGCAGGGAAGAAATTGTGATAAAATTCAATAGCAACTTTTAAATCAAAGCAGGTGTATATGGGAACCTCTTTATCTTGGTAAACATTAACTTCTAAATAAAGATCACCTAAAACTATATCATCCTAAAAATTTTTAAGTGAGTAATTGTAGAGATTGTGGTTCATTTCTGAATAAACTTATAGATTCTTGATCAATGTTGATAGAAAAGTATAATTTTAAATCCAGCTAACTAAAAATATATTTTTTGTGTGTGTTGGCACAACTATGTTATTTCCTAAAGGTAATCATGATGGGAGGTGAACATCTTTTCAGCCTTTATGCCTATAATTCTTAGTAATTCATTTCTTGTCATTAGGTCTCATTTTTTTTATATCTTCAAAAAAAGACAAAATGTATGTCCTATGTTGCAAGTTTTAAATTCCATCTAAGGTGCATATATTACCACACTACCCTTGTTTCTATTTAATTTTATGGAAATATTTTTTAAATTATTATTCACTTTTTTCTGTTTCTATCTTCTATTATTCACATATACTTTTATCTGTATTTCTGTTTCTTAGCACAAATCTTAATAAAAAAATACTAAGTGGTCTCATGTGGATTATTACTAAGAAGTTGTACCAAAAGCATGTTAAAAAGATTTTAAAGAAGTATGAGTTTACCTTCTGAGAATTTAGGTTTCAAATGAAGAGGGAGAAAACAATGTGAATGGACAAGTGAAATATGATAGAGAGAAAGGTGACTAAAACAAATACACCAACACAAAATGCTTACTGGAAAGGGCAGGTTAGAGGAATGAATAAAATGGTACCACAGAGATCCAACAGTAGCCTTATTATGATAAAATATTGGGAAATAGAATACAGAGGACATTTACATTGTCTAATATTTTGGAAAAGAAATGGACTTTAAAATTCTAAAAACATATGTAATAATTCAAGTGAAAGCCAAATTTAACAAGAGTACTCTGATGATAAACAGTAGGTACAGATTATAAAGAATAGGGCTAATGGGATTTACAATGGTGCTACTGTTGAACTGTCCCCAGATTCATAACATGAATGGGATTAGTTATTTTATAAAATGGCAGAAGGAAAGTAGCCAGGCCCTTCTGTTCTTTGATCCCTTGTACCATGAAGGGGCACAGCATTCAAAGTAGCATCCTGGAAGCAGAGACCTGGCCTTCACTAGATGCTGAACCTTCTGGTGCCTTGATCTTAGACTTCTCAGCCTCTAGAACTTTGAGAAATAAATGTCTATTACTTATAAATTACCAATCTCACGTATTTTGCTATAGCTGCACAAACCACCCAAGTAAAAAATGGCAAAACTGCAGTTAGTTTTGCACCAACCTAATAGTTTTAATTTTTCTATGAATAGAAAAAACATTTCTTCAGTTAGAGTTTTAAAGTTTTCCAGAGTCAATGCTGAGCCCTCTATTCTTTTCTACTCTTTCCCTTCAGGGGATTTTATTTTCTTGTGAGATAGAGTCTCGCTCTCTCGCCCAGGCTGGACAGTAGTGGTGCAATCTCGGCTCAAGGCAACCTCCACCTCCTGGGTTCAAGGGATACTCATGCCTCAGCCTGCCAGGTAGCTGGGATTAAAGGTGTTAGCCACCATGCTCACCCCTCTTTTATTTTCAGTCACTATCCCCATACCAATGGCTCTAAAACTCACATTCCCAACTCAACATTCCTTCCACAGTCTAGACTTTCATACCTGGCTTCTCTTTAATATATTTGCTTGGATATGGCAGCACACGTTTCTCAATGGTTAAGTTTGAAGTTTTCATCTGTTTGTCCCAACTAAATGAGGTCTGTATTTAACAAGTTGCTGAAATCTGTATATTGGCTACCATTGCCATTCCTTTTAAATTCTTTATCCTAGCTTTCATTTCATGACTGTGTTCTTCTCACACTTTCTTCAGTATTCCTCTAAAATTAATTTACTTTTCTGACTACTTTCACTATACTGGCTTAAACCATCGTAATTATACAAATATCTGTCAGAATGGTTTTTCTCCTTCTACAATAAAGCTTAAGGTAATTTTTAGCACAGTAGCCACTTATATCTTTTTAAAATGAACGTAAAATATTGTCATTTTTTCTACTTAGAAGGTTGTTAGTGGTTTTCCAACATCTTTGGGTAAAATGCTAACTCAGAAATAGGATTGTTAAGACCCTGTCTTGGTCAGACTCCCGCCTACCATTCTGTGGTCAAAAATTCAGCCATTCCAGTAAATATACCACTGACATTTGCTTTCTTAGCTACTTAAACTCTCCAAGCATTATCTCACCTCAGAGCTTTTACATTTGCCATTCTGTCTGCCTTGAAGATTAAACCTATTCTCTGTCTACAGCTAATTGCTTTCCTTCAGGTTTCAGATGAAAGGTCACATACTCAAAGATTACACTAATGCCTCAATCCAAATGAAGTCTTCCCTATAATTTTTTTCAAGGTGATCTGCATTTCTTTTGAAATTTATATAATAAACTGTAATGTTAATTTACTTAATGTCTGTTTATTCTTCTTAACAAGATTGGAAACTTCGTAAGGGCAGCCAATATTTTGATTGTTTGTTTCATTCACCAGTGTATTCTTGAAATCTAGAAAAAATGTCTAGCAAATAGCAGGTAGTAACTAACTTTTTTATTAAGCCATCAAATGCTTCAAAATAAAAAAAATCTGACAACAATTATTACTGAACAGGAGAGATTATCTACAATCATCAAAAAATGTTTATGGAGACCTAGAAAAAATTTAACCTAAGAGACTTAAAACTCTGTTGAAATTTGGAAAAACAAAAAAACAAAGAAAATCACCCCTGATTTCTTTGCTATATAAAAAATGAAGGAGAGAACCATCTAAGTATTTTCATCACCTCCTAATCAGTGTTTCTTGTACTACTCTAGTCATTAATAAAGATATGTGGGAGGTATGTGTGTGGAGTGTATGAAACAGGAGGAGAGTAAGGGAAAATTAGCATTAGAAATAGATATAGATATAGGAAAAATAGCATAGCCTTAAGTCACTGAAAGAACTCATGTAAATTAATTAACGCCTACATTTCTTTGAGTAATACAGGGCACGTTCTATACATTCCCTTTCCAGACCTATGAAGTTCTTACCAATCTTTGCCCACAAGCATTACTATGTAACTGAACATGCACTGGCAATAGGTTCATTTGCTCCAGCAATTGCGAGACCTTCTCCATGGGCCTGATTCTGCCACAACTGACACGCGCATAATTCCACCAGAAGCCAGTGGCAGTTTTGCATGATTAAAGATGGCAGAATCAGGCCTATACATACATTTCCATGCAAATGTGCTTGAGAAAATAGCATACAACACATTATGTAAACATATTTAGAATGAATAAACACACTCAGCTAAATTTTCAAACATCTGTTCAAGCTCATGGCAGTACCCGCAATTTGCATACCTAACTGTTTTAAACAGGCCCTAATTTTGCCCTCCGTATTATTAGATTATAGTAACCTTTAAACTCCAAAATGCATAACTTTTATGGTACGGATGATGCTAATTAGCATTTATAAAATTCAACTTCACTGCCTTTTAGCTTTTGACTTCCTTCACTGTTTACTGTTAGAGAGAAGAGCACACAGCAGTGTCTATGATTGGGGGAAAGCTTTTATGCATCTTCCAACTGGATTCATGCATTATCAAGAAAAGAATTGAGACTTGAATTATTTGCATAACTGTGCTTCTAGCCATATACAAATGCAGAACTTCTAACCTCAAGATGCATATTATACCCCCTTACTGGCATAAACCTGCCATCGCTTGTAGTTTACATATCCTGGAGTTCAAAAAATGGTGTAATCCCAGGTTTTTGTTTGTTTTGTTTTCTATTTTTATGTAGCATGACCTTCTACAGTCTCTATCAGTTTCTGCCAAAAGTCACATAAATACATAATATATGGTCTAAGAAAAAATACTATGGTTAATTTGAAAGCAAAGTTTCAGAACAAGAGCCATAGCTTTCCATTCAAACAGATTAATGAAGTTGGTCCATCTTATAAAGAAATTGTGGAGGAGACAAGGCAAAGATTCATTTGTTTTCTTTAATAAGATCTGTTTTTAGAAGATATTACTTGTATAAGAGTTACAAAAACTAGTTAAAAAACAAAAATAAATGATTTTTACATACTCTCTTTTCTTGTACCTGTGCTTAAAGAAAACTGCATTTCTGATTTGTGAACCTTGCATATGTGGGTATTTCTTCCAAAATCCAGTTGCATCTTTACAAAAGTAATGAATGAAATAAACCTTATAACCAATTAAAAATAATTATTCAAATTATTTCTGGTAAAGTCAAATGCATTCATTCATTTATCCACTCATTAAATATATAATAACTCAACCTAATACTCCACTTGTCCCTAGAGATGTGGTGCTTAAGTACATAGATACAGTCTTAGTTTCACAAAACTTGCAATCTAAGAGGGGATACAAACAAAAGGCAATTAAAATATGTGTGGTCATTCTACGATAGAGAACTATCAAAAATTAAAATTTGTTGCCAACATTGGTAGGTATTCATTGATTAGAGATGACTGAACATTCATTTTGTCTTTCATTGTGAGGTGGAATCTAATATTTGCCCCTTGAATAATTGGTGAACTCTAGAAACTGCTTGTAATTGATCTGATAACACGGAAGTAATGCTATGCTAATACGAGTTCCCAGGATTTATATATATATATGTATATATATTTATAATATTATATATTTATTATTTATATATATTTATTATATAAAAATTATTATTATATATTTAAATATATTTAAATATTATATAAATATATAAATATATTATTTATATATATTTATTATATAATATATAATATTATAAATATATATACATACATATATATACATACATATATATATACACATACATACATATATATATATATATATATATAGCATCTAGTCCTGTTTCATGCCACACTGGCTCTAGGGGAAGCCACACCCTATATAAGACTTGTCACTACAATGAGAACACCATGCTGGGGAGGCCACCGGTAGGCATTCTAGTGAGAGATCAAGTTAAGCCCAGCCTGTAGGTGCTCTGCAAATGTGCCAGATGTGTGTGCAAAGCCCTCTACATGCCTCCAAACCATCCCATGTACGGAACTAATGCCACACACGATCTGAGTCATTGACAAATAGATTCATAAAATGTAATGAAATGACTGTTTTCTTTTTTTTTCCTCTGTTTTGAAATAGTCTGTGTAACTAATCTAAAACAATTTAGCTGCAATTGTGGTGCCACTGTAACTAAAATTAAAGTACACGACATTGGCTTTGGGACTAGATGACAAACAGAAGCTAGAATAGCCTACAAGAGCCCGGCCCTAAAAGCTGCAAAGGCCTCAGGGAATTCTTGGTGAGAGCTGAAAAGACAGAGATGATATTGTTATTAGAAAATGGGCAGAAGGTTTGGTAACACAGTTATCTTTGGTCACACATATAATAGACAATACACTTAATATCCTGGTTGAATTTTGCTAAGAAGCCTGTCACAGAGAATGTTGAAAATGCTAAATACAGTCACGGGTTCCATAACAACATTTTGGTCAACAAGAGACTATATATACCATGGCCCCTTGCGATGATAATGCAGCTGAAAATTTCCTATTCCCTAGTGACTTTGTAGCCATCTAAAGGTCATAGCACAATGCATGGCTCATGTATTTGTGGTGCTGCTGGTGTAAACAAACTTGTTGCATTGCCAGACATGTAACAGTATAACATATACAATTATGCATAGCACAGAACACTTGATAATGCTAATAAACGGCTATGTTGCTGGTTTATGTGTTTGCTGTACTATACTTGTCACTGTTATTTTAGAGTATAGTGTTTCCACTTAATTAAAACAGTTAACTGGAAAACAGCCTCAGGCAGGTCCTTCAGCAGGTATCCAGAAGACATCATTATTGGAGATGACAGCTCCATGTATGAGAGTAGCCCTAAGGGTCTTCTAATGGGATAAGATATGGAGGTGGAAGACAGTGTTATTGATGACCCTGACATTGTGAAAGCCAAGGCTAATCTGTCTGTCACTTAGTTTTTAACCAAAAAAAAAAAAAAAATTTAAGTAAAAAAAAATTCCAAAATTAAAAATAGCTTATGGAATAAAGATATAAGGAAAGAGGCCTGGCACGGTGGCTCACGCCTGTAATCCCAGCAGTTTGAGAGGCCAAGGCGGGTGGATCACAAGGTCAGGAGATAGAGACCATCCTGGCTAACACGGTGAAACCCTGTCTCTACTAAAAATACAAAAAAGAAAGAAAATATTTTTGTACACCTGTACAATGTGTTTGTGTTTTAAGCTAAGTGTTATTACAAGAGGCAAAAGTTAAAAAAATTAAAAATTTATAAAGAAAAAATGCTACAGTAAGATAAGGTGACTTTATTATTGAAGAAATAATTTTTAAAAATAAATTGAGTGTAGCCTAAGGGTACAGTGTTTATAGTCTACAGTAGAGTGGACGGTAATGCCCTGGGCCACCGCATTTGCTCAACACTCACTCGCTGACTCACTCAGAGCAAATTCTGCCCTGCAAGCTCCATTGGTAAGTGCACTATATATATGTCCTATTTTTTTTCTTTATACCACATTTTTACTGTACCTTTGCTATGTTTAGGTACGTTTAGATACACAAAAACTTACCATTGTGTTACAATTGCCTGCAGTAATCAGTATAGTCATGTGCCACACAAGTTTGTAGACTCTGAGTGATAGGCTATATCATATAGCCTACATGTGCAGTAGGGTGTAACTTCTGAGTTTGTGTCAGTACAATCTCTGATGTTCAGACAACAACGAAATTGCCTAACGATACATTTCTCATAATGTATCTCATCTTTAAATGATAGGTGACTGGAGTTATTTTAGGCATACATGAGAAGGTTTGGTTAAAAAATTGTCCAAAATAAAATAATTATTCAGTTTTAAGCACAATTTGGAAGAAATATAAAGGATCCAGGAATTACCGCGATCAAATTACAACTTTTCTGATCCCCAGTTTCTTCTTTAACAAATCTTTCAAGTAAGAGACAAGACAGAGATCAAGACCAGAGCATTCACAATAAAGCACTGACTAAAGTTTAAGATCTCAACAGTGTGACTTGAAGAAACCGTATTGTGACTTCAAAGAACATTTAAGGGAAAATCTAGTTGGGTTTCTAAGAATATTAGGTACGTGCTTACCAGACCCATTTGAAATAGACAAAAAGGCTTCTACGAATTTCAAGTGTGATGTTACCCCAGTAAAATGATTCTCAGCACAATGTATAAAAGAGTCTAGATTTAAACGAAATATGAGTGTGACTTTTATCTAATGAATTAAATGATAATTCTATTCACAGAAATATAATAAAATTTTAAAGTAACTGATACTATTTGAATGAAAAAGACTGAGGCTGTATAATGAAAAAATGACTTTGTACTCTCAAAATTGTACAAATAGAATGGAGGCAGAGAAAACTACTCAGCTTTAAATCCAAGTCAGACAGTGAAACCAAGAGCCTGGAGAAAAGAGGCATAAACCACAGACAGTATTTTCCAGGCAGCAGTACTGGGACCTATTCAAGAACCTGGCACCATGTGCCTGGTAATTTTCAAAATTTCTATGAACCATTAATGACTATATGTCTTTTGTTTTTCCCTTTCTGAATGGAAATATCTATTATGTTTTCCTACAGGTGTCTCATTTTTATTTAGTAGATGTATGGGGGTTGGAGAAGATATTATGTATCTCTACACTTTGCAGGTCTCGGTTCAAGAGAAACTGTATTTAAGAAACTGAACCTAAGAAAACATACAGAGGTAATCTTGTGCCTATCTGAAAATGTTATCCATATTACTATTCTAAAATTTTTGCCAATGCTATACTGAAATGGTTACTTAGAAGAGAGTACATATGTTGTATTTTCAGAGCTTAACAAGTCAAAAGCTTCCAAACTAACCCTTTATTTTTATTTATTAAAATAGTTTCAGTTGAAGAACACTTGAAGATCTGAACACAAAGAGGCATATCTGCACCTAGAACTGATTTAGATAACAAGATCCTGAACTTCGAACAAAAGAAGTGATGGATGAGACTTTGTGGAGGGGCCTTGGAGCAACTGAGTTTATTTTGCATTTGGAAGGAATATAAGTAATTTGTAGCCAGCAGGCAGACTCCAGCATATTAAAATGGCCAAAATATTTTTGCTACTTCTTCCATTGAGAGGGAGAGTTTAATTTTTATCTCTATGGATCTGGCTGTTTCTGCTACTAATTTACAAAAGAAACACTGTAGATGTGACACTGTCAGTTTCCTGGACCAGGCTTTAAAGATCTGGCATCTTCCATGTACTGTCTCTGGGACTGCTAGCTCAAAGTTCAAAAACTTCCACAAAAGAAGGCCAACTATCCTGAGACCACTGTGTTGAAGAGGCCATGCCTAAGAACTCAGACCAACAGTCCAAGCTGTGCTTTGCCTTCTAGCATTCCCTGCCAAAGCACGTGGGGTGTGAGGGGAGCCAAACTGGCCTCTCTGTGACAGTCCATCAGCCAAATCAATTGCAACAAGTGACCTCAGTTAATGACACATGGAGCCAAAAAATGGCCACCTGAGACATGCTCACAATTTCCGATTTTAAAAAGCAAAAAAACATGAGATATAATAACAAGTTCGTTGTTGTAACACACTACATTTTGGAATGATTTGTTAAGCAAAATTAGATAACAAGAACATAAGGATGAGAAAGGTCTCCATTTCTGTTTATATGAAGACAGGCAGCTGAGAAGCATGCAAGATAGTATTTGACAAGTTCTTTCTCAGTCCAGATTATTCTGGTACTTAAAAAAAATTATATACTGGAAATCCTAAATCACTTGGAGATACTGACTGTAGTATGTAGTGTATTCAAATTACAGTCTATTTTTAAACAATAGGAAAAATGCAAGAACAATACTATCAATTAAAGTTGATGTCAAGATATAATTGTAAAAAGAAAAGCTTGTAATATAGCACACTGGTTCACCCAGAATTATATATATTAATTAATAGTTAGCCTTCTTGGGATAAGTTAAAGCAAGTAATGATGGATATCAAAACTCTATTTTGTACTATTTATTAGATAAACCATATGTCCACTTTTGAAATGCAATTTTCTTTTACTTTTCAGAGATTGCTTAGCTTATAATACTTATTTAAGAGTAGAACAAATAATTCTCTCTATCTGAACTTTTGAAAAAGTAGATAAAAACATACTGTATCCCAGCCGGGCGTGGTGGCTCACGCCTGTAATCCCAGCACTTCCAGAGGCCGAGGCAGGTGGATCACGAGGTCAGGAGATCAAGACCATCCTGGCTAACATGGTGAAACCCTATCTCTACTAAAAAATACAAAAAATTAGCCGTGCGTGGTGGCGGGCGCCTGTAGTCCCAGCTACTTGGGAGGCTGAGGCAGGAGAATGGCGTAAACCTGGGAGGCGGAGCTTGCAGTGAGCCGAGATCGTGCCACTGCACTCCAGCCTGGGCGACAGAGCGAGATTCCATCTCAAAAAAAAAAAAAAAAAAAAGTGTATCCCTTAGTAAGCTTATTTTATAACCTTAGTAATATTCAATGCCTAAATATCTAAAACTACCTTAATAACTTTTTAATGTATATTTGCAATATATGAATGTAAAGTGTAATGAATAAAATACAGTAATTACAATAAAAAATGCATTTCCCATTATCAGAACTCTTGTTCAAAGTGCTCTTCTAAAAGAATAACATGTATTTAATAGATATGGCAGAAAGCTAGAAGTAATCAGTAAAACCGAGAATAAAAAATGTAGTGAGGAACACTGGAATACAAGTTTAGAAAGTGTCACTTTGCAAAGTTACTTTCTTGAATAATCCTCTTTCCTACCACCCTGTCACAAAAGACAACCTATGAAATCAACAAAAATGTGATGAAATATAATCGATTTGATTTTATGTATGGTCTTAATGAAATTTTGATATAGTTTAGGCAGATTTTTATCTCATGTTTTTTGTTTTGTTTTGTTTTGTTTTTTTGTTGTTGAGACAGGGTCTAGATCTTTTGCCCACACTGGAATACACTGTATCATCAAATACCTTCCACCTCAGCCTCCTGAGTAGCTAGGACTATAGGTGTACACTGCCACACAGGCTAATTTTATTTATTTTTATTTTTGGTAGAGCTGAGCTCTTGATATGTTGTCCAGGCTGCTCTTGAACTCCTAGCTGCAAACAGTCCTCCCACCTCGGCCTCCTAAAGTGCTGGGATTACAGGCATGAACCACTACACCCTGGCCTAGATAATTTGTTTGAAGAAAAAAAAAAGAAAGAAACACAAAAATTCTTCTAAGGAAGCATATTAAAAACAGGTTTTTCTGTTTCTTATTTGAAATAAAATAAATCTAAAATAATAGGCTGATGTGCCCTTACCACAAACAGAAGTAACTATTTGTCTGTGTGAAATATTATTTCCCTGCAATAAGTACACCACTGAGTTCAGATGTATTTATTAGTCTATAACTGGAGATAAAAATATAACCTGATGTCACAATAATTTCTGCAGGCTTTTGAGGCACGTTCTTATTCTCCTTCCATTGTACCATCCTAAATTAACTCTGGTGAGAAGCTTCACTTCCACTCTTCATTCTATATTGAGGAGCCATGGGTCTTGACAATGAAATAAATAACATGAAATACATCTGTTTTCCTTTCTGTTAGATAAAAGAAACCCAAGAGAACACTGTAACCTGAAAATAATCAACTGATGAGTAAATGACAGTCTTCCGCATTTCTAATACACTCAGTCTGGCAAAACTGTGGCCTATACCCTTAAGTTATATATTTATAACAGGCAGATAAACATCATCTTTATTTACAGAACTCTTAGGGAACTATATGAAGTAAGCTAAAAATATTTAAAAGAATATGTAGGATTTTTTAAAAATATATTTTTATATTTTTGATTAGTCTATCATTAATGCCAATACAGTCAAACCTAAAGAGCATGCTCCCTTAGCCCTCATACCAAGATTTGGGGAAGACATTATTGTGTTCAGTCTGATGAAAATTTCAGGTAGTTTCTTTTGTATAGGAAAAATGTTCACCAGAATATTTTAGGATCAGCCATTTGAAAGAGATTTCCTCATCAGTTTAGGTGGAAGAAGTCCTTGAAGTTTATCATTGTTAAGAAGTTAAGGGTGAAACTGTTGGTGGGAAGGTAAATTAGTACAGCCATAATGAAAATTTTTTGAAAACAAAAAATAAAAAATATAACTATTACATGATTCAGCAATCCCATTGCTGGGTATATATCCAAAGGAGATGAAATCAGTATGTTAGAGATATCTGCACTTCCATGTTCAAAGAGCATTATTCACAATAGCCAAGATATGAAATCAACTTTAATGTTCATCAACAGTTAAATGGATAAAGAAGATGTAGTATATTTGCACAATGGAACAGTATTCATTCATAAAATAGAAGAAAATCATCTCATTTGCAACAGTGTGGATAAACTGGAAAGACATTATGTTAAGTCAAACAAAGTAGGCACAGAAAGACAAATACTGCATGATTTCACTTCAATGCAAAGTGTAAAAAATTTGAACTGCGGTGGCTCACGCCTGTAATCCCAGCACTTTGGGAGGTCGAGGCGGGCAGATCATGACGTCAGGAGTTCGAGACCAGCCTGGCCAATATGGTGAAACCCCTTCTCTACTAAAAATACAAAAAAATAGCCGGGTGTGGTGGCACGCACCTGTAGTCGCAGCTACTTGGGTGGCAGAGGCAGAAGAATCACTTGAACCCAGGAGGCGGAGGTTGCAGTGAGCCGAGATCGCACCACTGCACTCCAACCTGGGCGACAAGAGTGAGACTCCGTCTCAAAAAAAAAAAAAAATTTGAACTGATAGAAGTAGATAGTAGAATGCTCATTACCAGGGGCTTGTGGAGGGAGGGGACTGGGAAAATGTTCGGACAAATATGTTCAAGAAAGCTATTGTCCAACATGATGACTATAGTTAATAACAATGATTATAAACTTGAAAATTGCTAAAAAGAATATGTAGGATGTTTTAAAAATATATTTTTTATATTTTTGACTAGTCTATCATTAATGCCAATACAGTCAAAGCTAAGGAGCTTCCTTCCCTTAGCCCTCACAGATTGACATATTTTTACCACAAACATAAGTGAGATTATAAATATGTTAATTAGCTCGATTTAGTCATTTCATAATGTATACATATTTCAAAACAACAGCCTGTACATGGTAAATACATAAAATATTTACTGGTCAATTAAAATAATAAATTTCAAAAATAAGTAAAACATGAAGAATTTGATCATTAATTACAATATTTATAAATAAACCTAGATGAATAGATGTCTCTCTTTTCTCTCTTACTTTTTCTAAATATTTTTACAGAGTTCTTAGCTGTCTCCCATTCCCCTTTATCTCACCAGAGAAAGTGATCCTCTTTATAGTGACCGAAGCTATTAATGGTAATGTAACGCAGAACAAAGACATACAGAAGGTCAGAGGGGCAAGGGACTTAATTTAAGGCAATATCTCTTTCAGCTCTGTCACTCAACCCATGAATACATTGAGGTCCATAAGAATTAAGTTCATTTTTCAGTCCAAATAGCTGGATTCCTGAGCATCTCCACTACTTTTGTTTAAAAAAAGGTCATGGGGGCAGCAGACAAACAAACCAGAAGCAAAACAGAAAAACCATACATAAAACAAAACAGAACCAAACAAAAAAAATGCCTTTTTGTAGCGCTGGTGTTAGCTGTTTTCTGACTCTGAATTCTTAAAGCAGTTAATTTCACCTTCCATTATATTATTACACATTATTTCTATAATTCTGGTGTTATTAATATTTTCCTCAATAGTTTATATAACGTGTTCACTGAATGCATGCTATGTGAAGGCATTGCACTGAAAAGCTAGGGAATTGTTTGTGGCTTAAAAAAAGGGATGAACTCCATTATGAAACATATAAATTTAAGCATATTAATAATAGTAAAAATGATAAGCATGCATACAGAAATATGCAAAATATGCTATGAAAATGGTTGTTTTCAGTAAAATACAGCAAATATCTGTGTACCTATTCTTGTGTGGACCCTGTGCTTCTCCCAGAGATGATATAAATAAATAAATAAATAAATAAATAAATAAATCCAACATGCCATATGGAAGAAATAGACATGCCAACAAAACATGTCAGGGCAACGTTATGAATGCATTAACTTTCAGTCTTAGAAGTTGGCCAACAAAAAAATGGAAAAAATATTTAAAAAGAGAATTTTCCAGGAGGAAGAATAATGGTGAGCAAAGATACAGAGGTATAAGAGGTACTCGGAAAATGGTAAAGCAGTTTTATATCCTTAGAATATGGAGTACAAAAAGAAAGGATGGGTACGTGGTGGGGACTAAGTCTTAGAGATAATAATGCTCCCTGGCATAAAGAGCAAGTGTTAATTTTAGACTTTAGTCTAGGTAATCTTAGGTTTTAATATAAAGGGAGTAGGGTGATGCTGACATTTTAAAGGTAGGGAATGACATGAATAAATTCAGATTTTAGATGCATTGCTTTAGAAAGTGTAAGAAGGGTGGGTTCACATGAAAGTGCAGCAGAGAGAAAGTCAAGAGGCTGAATTAGTAAGGAGAATTGCCTCAGTGAGATGTATGCTTAGGAAAATGCACACATCAATAACATATTCAGGACAGATTGCCAGCAATTCACAGCTGGCTGGATGTAGTGGCTAAGGGAGAGTTAAGAACAGAAAGGCTAAATCGAATCCTTTGAAGGGAAGAATCGAGTAAACCTTGTTATGGGGGTTGCACATTCTAAGGAGAAAAGTGCAAAAATATACAACACCCTGTATTACATAATTAATTTATTGTGCTAATCTCCAAGGTACAAGTATTAATAAGAAATGGGCAACAAATTGTTCCAGTTTGTTTTGCTGGCCATGTGAGATATTTCATATATTTTTTAAACTATAGTATTAAATTTTATATATCTAGTAAAACTATATTTCATATGTTTCAAAAGTATTAATAAGTATATATTAGAGTATAGATGCAATTATTAGGTATTATTATAGAGTATAGATTGAATTATTCAGTATTTGAAAAGATATTTTATTTGCTTTTAGTTTTCTGTGAGAAAAGCTATCTAAAGTAAGCCAGAAAAGACAGAGCATTTTTCAGTACCAAGATATGGCTCTTTCACTACAAAGCTGCTCAATTTATCCCAGTTCTGGTTGATCTTATCCACAGAGAAGACAGAAAATCCTTCACAGTGTATTTCTGAACAGAAACTGCTCAGATTAAACAAGTTGTCAACCACCCAGGATCATTATACCGATCAGGATTTTGGAGATATCTAGCAGAAAAATAGAATATGCATCTCTTTTTTTTTTTCTTTCTATGTTAGGTATTATGTCCTGAAAACATACCTGCATAACATCACAATAAATGTGACAAAGGTAAGAGTTACACCCAAGGAATCAGGAAATTTTCATATTATTTTTAAGTTGTAATTATACAGTCTTACCTACTGGAAGTATCTGGACAATTTGACCTTGTCAAAATAGGTATCAATTGGTTTAAGCAGGTAAGTGTAATACAAATCCCAGAAACATGCGGGTATAGAATGTGACAGCAAAGAGAGTATAGAATTAGAACTCTAGAGCCTATACTGACATTGTCAACTATAGCTGTAGGACCCTGAGTTAATCACTTCTTTTCTAATACCTTCACTATTTTATTTCAAAAATTAGGGTGTTTTTTTTTTTTTTTGAGACGGAGTCTCGCTGTTGCCCAGGCTGGAGTGCAGTGGTGTGATCTCAGCTCACTGCAACCTCCACCTCCCGGGTTCACACCATTCTCCTGCCTCAGCCTCCCGAGTAGCTGGGACTACAGGCGCCCGACACCTCGCCCGGCTACTTTTTTGTATTTTTAGTAGAGACGGGGTTTCACCGTGTTAGCCAGGATGGTCTCGATCTCCTGACCTCGTGATCCGCCTGCCTCGGCCTCCCAAAGTGCTGGGATTACAGGCATTGAGCCACCACGCCGGGACAAAAATTAGGTTTTTAATTAAAGAGGTGAAAGTAATCCCTGCTGGACACCAGACAAAGTGAAAGTAAGACTTTTGAATATCAAGACTTGATAGTCCCATCAGAATGTACTCAAGAGTCAAAACAGGATAGAGACAGGCTACACTGATTCCACACACATGACTGAATGTGCCCCTCTTCTGAGTAAATATTTAGCTCTACTTCAATTCCCTTGCTTTCTTGATAGATATTAGGATACACGACCATAAACTGCTCCAACTTCGACATTGTCTAATCTAGAATAGCCCCTGCTTCCCTATCTCTGTCTCAGCTAACACAAAGAGAGAAACCCTTGCTTTTTCTACACAGAGCAAGACTCTGTGTTTGGATCCCTGTAAGCCAGTTCTTTTTTTTTTTTTTTTTTTTTTTTTTTTTGAGGCGGAGTCTCACTCTGTCGCCCAGGCTGGAGTGCAGTGACGCAATCTCAGCTCACTGAAACCTCCGCCTCCCGGGTTCACGCCATTCTCCTGCCTCAGCCTCCTGAATAGCAGGGACTACAGGCGCCCGCCACCACGCCCAGCTAAATGTAATTGTAATATGTAAAAGTGTTACATAAATGGCAAGGCTTGACTAGATCCGTAAGGTTCCCAAAAATTGCATCAGCAAGTTTACGAGACTTATTACTTCAATTTTTTATTCATATTGACAACCTTATTTTGAGTACCAACACCAAGCGAACAGAAAAGTGAAAACCGACCTGCGTCACAGACAGATCTACACTGTGTGTTAGTAAGAGCCTGAGATACGTAGTGCTGAATTTCATTTTATTGAGGAATAACCTGGAAAGACAAGGATGTGAGAATACCCTCCCAATAAACATAATTTTGACCAGTATATCTCTGGACCTCATTTAAGTGAAAGATCAAACTAGTAGAGAATGACTAATGATTGACAGGGAATTCAGGGATCTGGAAAATAGGTGATGGGAGATCTGGGGATAGTATGTGAATTGACTATTTAGAACAACATAGAATAAGAAAAAAATAGATTTTATATAAATACTTAACTAGAAGGCATTAACAGCAATGGAGGTTCACAATAATCAGGGGAAACAACGGTCTTGTCTGTAAGTTAAGTCAGCAGCTTAGATAAATTACCCTAACTTGCATAATGGGCCTACTTACAAAATGCCCATGGCAGCGGAGAAACAGACTATGAATGGCTACGAACATGCTCAAAAATGGTCTTCTTGACGGTGCTGGTCTATTGCTACTGTGAACAGCTGAACTATCAATATTTCACCATTCTCTAAGTATATGAGCTGGTCTTCTGGATGGTTACAGAAAGATATTTTGGATATGAATTGCTTGCAATGTTAAACCAGTGATACCACTTGCAGATTTATTGAGAGGTTGACCTATATGGTTTACATCAACAATCTTCCATGTTCTCTACATTATGGTTAGAACTGGCTCACAGGGGCCGGGCACGGTGGCTCACTCCTGTAATCCCAGCACTTTGGGAGGCCGAGGCCGGCAGATCATGACGTCGGGAGATTGAGACCATCCTGGCTAACACGGTGAAACCCAGTCTCTACTAAAAATACTAAAAAATTAGCTGGGCTTGGTGGCGGGCGCCTGTAGTCCCAGCTACTCGGGAGGCTGAGGCAGGAGAATGGTGTGAACCAGGGAGGCGGAGGTTTCAGCGAGCCGAGATTGCGCCACTGCACTCCAGCCTAGGCGACAGAGTGAGACTCTGTCTCAAAAGAAAAGAACTGGCTTATAGGGATCCAAAGCTGGACATAGGAAGGGGGAGTAAATCATGAGGATGGGGTATTTATTTTATTTTCCCCTGCTGCAGTAATTTCCTCAAGCCAGCTATGGTCACTTTACTAAAGGTCACTGCTCTTCTTAAGAATCTGCTTGTCTCTCTGTCCAGAATAAATCCTCACATCATTTTTTTATGGCGATAACAGCAAGGGGGCTGGCAGCATGGGGCTTCTGCATTATAACTTGTTCTTTCCTTGATCCCTGCCACATTTTTGTAATCAAATAAAACATAATGTAAGTGTGTCATCTGTTTCCAATTTTAAACTAAATTTAATAGAATTTTTTTTGTTTTGTTAAAGAAAATAGAAAAGTATAACCGGCACTTAAGGTTGGAGAATACAAAACACAAGCTACTATGTTTGTCAGGCCAAAAATATACCCCTTTACCGGTCAACACATTTAATCCCTGTCTTACCAAACCTATCTGATAATATGAAATTAGAGTTCAGTGAGGGGTTACAATGGAGTAGAAGATGTATATTATGAGACAATTATAACTGGGTCCTTTGCATTTCTGTATGCCTTATGATTGTGTACATTTTTGACTGTCTCTTTGAGGATTTGTATAGCAGACAGCCTGGGAAGATGGAGATATTGTCTGCCTCTGGGGAACAGAGGATGGATTTGTTTTCTGGCTGCAATATTGAAGCCTTTGTCTTACTCTGAGGCAAAGGTTGGATAGATATACTAAGAACACTTTAAAACTTTAAGGTTTCCTAAGCTGTCACTTTTTCAGCTATGACACAAGTCTCTTGTGTGTACAACATCCAACTGGGCTTCTCCACACTGCCCCTGGACTTTGAGGGCAAGGGAAATTTATGGGAGCATGAAGCTCATGATGCCTGCTGTGTCTTGAATCAGAAGAGTTTTTCCTCTTTTTTCTTTCTTTTTTTTGTGGTGGGAGGGGCGGGGGGTAAAACCAGTAGTCATCTTTGTTTTCCCCAGCATCCATGAAACTGGAAGGCTATCTTGCTACATAAAATCAGGGTAAAATTTCAGTCCCTTCACTGTTCTTAAGAATGTAGTTTCCAAAAAAAAAAAAAAAAAAAAAAAAGGTGATTATGTTATGGATGGTCTTAAATGCTATAATGAAAACCATTTATTTCAGCAGATAGTGGAGCACAATTTATGGTTTTATTTTTGCAAACATATTTTGGAAGTATATAGAAGTGACATGACTAAAGCTGGGCTTTAAAAGTGAAGAGTTAAGATGACTGGATTGAAGTGGGAAGATAAAATGTGTATAATGAAGTACTAATATTTTATTGTGTTATATACTGAAGCAAGGATATTTAAGTCCTTCTGAGAATACAGTCCATGAGCACAGAAATTAGATACTATTTACCATGCATAGTCATTACTTGTAAGCAAGTAATAAAGGGCTAAAAAAACTCAACATTTAACTTTAAAGTTTTAAAAGTAAATGAAAAAAAGTTACTGGTGTCAATTACAGAACTAGAAAAAAATAAAAATCAGTGTTTTGTGGACAAAATACTTTTCTTTAAATGCATGAAGACATATAACTGAGTAAAATATAGAGAGTAAATTTGAACCCAGGACATAGATTAGAATCTATTCTTCTACCTATGACTGTTGAGAACTATTCTGAAGCAAAAGGAAATTTTTCACTGCCAAAATAAAATAAAAGTAAGTTTTATTAGAAAGAAAACCAAGATACTATAGTTACCTTGAAAACAAAGGAGAGAAGGTGCATCAGAAAAAGAGGTGCCAAAATTATCAATGATTGTGCAGAGATTAAGTCACATAGGATTACGACAAACTGTTCCAGACAACTAATCTTGCTCTCCACTGTATCCTCAGAGTCTGACACAGTGCCCGGCTTAAGTTAGTATTAAAAATGTTGATATTGAATAAATAAATATAAACTAGAGTAGTACTATACTCATTATATCATCAAAATATCAATTATAGTATTGCTGTTTATGGATATTTCATGGTAAAACTGACATTTTGTTTATTTCTCCTTGAGGTAAATATCATTTGTTTCTTTGGGAATATTTTTCTCGTTAGGTGTTTTCTTTGGGGACCCTTCCTGAAAATAATTACTCTACTTTAATATGCAAGTTTTATTGCTTTATTTCACTCAATGTTTATTCTCCTATGGTATTTGTGATGCAGAGTTTAGAATAAATTTTCGGGGAATAGGAAATAACTTTAAATGCTGCTTGGTTAACAGAGAGTGTTTCACTTGCTATTTCATAAATTCAGAGTCAGCAGAGTTTCCTTTGCCTGTCTCCTTTGACTCATCAATGTAGAATGAAATCTAATCAATCTGCAATCATGCTAATCAATGTACTGTGCTACTTTCATTGCAGGAAAAAATAATATTGTTATAAACTCAGTTACATATTAGAATAATGCAAAAATTGAAAGTGCTATTCTGTGTGATATGTAAATGAATCATTTTATAACCTGAGGCTTTACCATCAAAATTCCATTTAGATCCATCAATTTTCATAAACAAATTAAAAGAACTTGTAACTCAAGAATGAGAAACAATGAATTTAAAGTTACAACTTATTAGTTATGTGAAATGTCACAAAATAGATTACTTGTAACAGCAATATATAAAAATACGCCAGCGTAGTGAAATCAAAAGCTTACGTTCCTTCTGTACCACACTGAGATAAATATTATAGAAGACTGTTGTTGTCTAATTGACTGAACTTTTTAATAACTAAACCAATGACTTTCCTCCTTCTGAACTGGGGAAACAATGCAACTTGTACTCTTAGATCTCACAAGTTTCACTTCATTGATTATTCCTATTCTCTGACATAGATTATCATCATTATTTGTCCCATTTTTAGGGTTAATAATTTGTATCTTGTTATTACAAACTGAAGTACATTCTTTAACTTTTCCATGTATTATCTTGGTAACAAAGGAAATAAAAAGTAAGGACAATTAATCTCAGTTCTATTTACATTTTCCATGTATTATCTTGGTAGCAAATGAAATAAAAGATTAAGGGCAACTGATCTTTCTCACTCAAGTACCTCCCACAATAAAGACCTATTATTCGTATCAGAATGAGTTTCGCTCTATGTGTACGTTGTGTCAGAGTTCCCCCAAAAAACAGAACAAATAGAATATATATAGAGAGAAATATGAGAGGAAATCGATCATAGGGATTGGCTGTATTATTTTGGAGGCTCAGGGTGTCTCACAATATGCCATCTGCAAGCTAGAGAAACAGGGAAGCTTACAGGTTGGAACAGTGCAAGTCTGAAGGCCTCAGAAGCAGGACGGCCAGTGGTATAACCCTCTGTCTAAGGCCAAAGGCTGATGACCTGGAGTTCTAATGTTCAAGGGCATGAAAAAATGGGAGAGAGGGAGGAATTTGCCTTCTGCTTTTTTGTTCTACCCAGACCCTCAGCTGAGTGGATAGTGCCTGCCAACACTGGATCAGGGCATATCTTTCTACTCACTTCTCTGATTCAAATGCCAATCTCCTCCATAAACTCCTCACAGACATGCACTGAAATTATGCAATAATACAGCTTTCTGGGTATTCCTAATTCAGTAAAGTTCACACTTAATTTAAGCATCACATACATGTACACACACGTCTCTCTCTTTCTCTCTCTGTGTATATATATATATATATATACACACACATATATATACACATACACATATATGTGTGTATTTATGTGTGTACATATATACACACACATATACATATACATGTATGTGTACGTATGCATAGATAGATATACGATTTCTACATTGCCTTGCCTTATCTAAATAGTAATTTTTCTCTTTCATATTGAATCACTGTCCCAGAAAACCAGTTATTCCTATATCCATGTATTAGTCCATTTTCAAGCTGCTAGTAAAGTCATACCTGAGACTGGAAAGAAAAACAGGTTTAATTGGACTTACAGTTTCACATGGCTGGGGAGGCCTCAGAATCATGACAGGAGGTGAAAGGCACTGCTTACATGGCAGCGACAAGAGAAAATGAGGAAGAAGCCAAAGCGGAAGCCCCCGATGATAAACCCATCAGATCTTGTGAGACCTATTCACTATCAAGAGAATAGCACGGGAAAGACCAGCCCCCTTGATTCAATTACCTCCCCCTTGGGTCCCTCCCACAACACGTGGGAATTCTGGGAGATACAATTCAAGTTAGATTTGAGTGGGGACACAGCCAAACCATGCCATTCCACTATTGTCTTCAAATATCCTTTAAAAAAAAAAAAAAAAAAAAAAAAAAAAGCTTATGTTTCCAATTCACAGTTTCTACTAGGCATTCCCAATTGTGTGCACAGTTTTGTGTCAAGACTTAAGGAATGCTCTGGGGTTGCAGTGTGTGCAGATTAAATCATGGAAGTTTTATATGTCAATGAACATCCACTCCCTACTCTTTTCCAGAGCAGTGGAAGTGAGGAAGCAGCTCCACAGAAGTATGTTCAATGTATAGCTCCATTAGACACACAGAAAATAATGACAGACTCAAAATGGGTATTTGGTCTCATTGTTTAGTTATTTCTCCCATTTCGATTTTATTTCATCAGAAAATTTACTAGAAAGTATTATAGTTTATAGCTCTAGGTTAATAAACACATTTTGGTGAAGGGTAAAATATTTATATATTTTTTCAAATATTACACAATAAATAAAGTGGGAAATCAACATTTTATTCATGACCATTGTGTCATATCATAATATTCATATTAATAATGCAATATTATATTTGTGATTACAGTTAGTGGTAGTTTAGTACAAGAAGAGGAGATGATAGATAGGATAGGTAACTTTTTTTTCACCTATTTCTAGCTGCCCAAATTGGCTACAAATGCATACAAAGACACTGTCAATGGATATAGAGACAAGCAATAATTGGGGCTAATCAATACTTGATGAACAGTGCTAACCCATACTGATGAACACAACTATGAGCTATAAATTTCCTTGCAAAAAGGTTGACAGAGATAGTGTCTTCAAAAAAGTAACATTTAATACAAACCTATAATGATGTAATAATGCATAGGAGTCAGCTTGGGAAAAAGTGTGCCATGGAAAGAGCACAGATGTGTGAATGTTCTAAAGGAAGGATTAATTTGCAGAATTCCCCAAACAAAGAGGAGGTTAATATTGTAATGGATAGAGCAAGTTATTCATGCAATACAGAGCCTGAGAGGAAGCTAGAGACCAACTAGTTCATGCAGAGCACTGCAGGTAATTTTAGTCCCATGAAACTTTATTCTAAGGCAAATGGAAAATCTTCCCCAGTCATTTTAATTGACAAACTGAGTATATGTTTTAAGGAAATCTATGTGCCTGATTTTCAGAAAGTGCATTGCAGCAGCAAGAGTCACACAGGAAAACTAGGTCAGATGCACACACACATGGTCCAGTTAATGGGTGATGGCAAATTGAATCAAGGTGTTGTTAGTAGAAATAAAATCAGAGGCAATTAGGCAAGAATTAAAATGGTATGGGCAGATCTGGGTGATGACATTGATATGGTTCCAAGGGAGAGATTTAAAAAGATCAAATGTCTTTGAAATTCACAACTGGAAATACTAAAGCATATACTTGTAACGTTGATTCAGTTTTGTTTATTTTATATATTTTCTCTATCCGTGAACTGCCTTGTCTACCATTCTCAATACAGAATGTCACATTCCTCTGACCTTTTACCCTTACGTTCTGTGATGGTTAATTTTATGTGTCAACTCATCTTGGCAATGGCCTCAATATTTCAATGGGCCTATATCAGGCGTCCAGATATTTGGTTTAACATTATTCTGGGTATGTCTGTGAAGGTGTTTCTGGAAGAGATTCACATCTGACTTAGTAGACTAAGTAAAGCAGACTGCTCATCAGGATGTGATGGCAGTGCTGAAGGCCAGAAGTCCTGAAGGCCGAGTAAGAGAATTTGCTCCCTCTGCCTGACTGGGTGAAAAATCACCCAATTGCTTATGACTAATTTTCCAATGGGAGTGATTTACGGATTATGTAAAGCTTAACTGCTTATTTTTAAGTAAAACCTGAGACATTACTCTTCTCTGGCCTTCTAGATTCAGACTTGGACTGGAATGACATCATCAGCTCTCCTGAGTCTCCATCTTGCCAGCTAGAGATCTTGGGACATCTCAGCCTCTATAACTGTGCTAGACAAGTATTTATTATCTATGTCTATCTATCTACAATCTACCTATTATTTTACACTTGATCTCAGCCGAAAGGCAGAGAAGCGATCTATTATTTTATATCATTATTATTGATACCTTATTGGTTCTGCTCCTCTGGAGAAGCTAGAATAAAATACTTACTAGGTAACATCCTTTTTTTTTTCGTTTTAAAATTTGTTCCTTGGTGATCACTAAGACTTTTATTAGTAAGGGGCTTAGTAGAACTCTAGAACTAGAACTCTTAGGTATGTTCTTATGGAGAACAAGATCTTTACTTATCCAGGTAAATTACTTATTTCAATTAGTATGCAACAAATGATCAAGGAACTCCAGCTGAGGTAACCATTTTAGCCCACGAATTATTGCTTTCTTAAATAATCTTTTTATTGGAGTAAAACATACCTAAAGCAATGTGCAAAAATTATAATGTATCATTTAATAAGTTATCAGAAACATAATTCATCTAACTGCAGCCCAGGTTAACCCATGGAGTATTTTCATCACTCCACTATCCATTTGTTCTTAACCAATCACTACTCTTCCCTAACAATATCAATTATCCTGACTTCTAAGTCTATATAATTTTTGCCTGTTTCTAAGCTATACATGAATTAATGTATATTGCATATTATTTTGATACTACTTTATTTTGTCCAATAGCATATTTGTGAAATGCATCTACTTTTTTTTCACACTGATAGTAGTCCTAGTATTTTAAAACAGGTTTATTGGGATATAAGAAATTTTGGCATAAGTATACACCCCTCAAAACCATAACCACAGTCAAAATAATAATGAAGATGTACATCATTCTCCCAAATTCCTTTCTGTCCTTTATTCTTCCTTCTTATTTCTCACAATTCCTGACCCACATTTTCAGGGAACCAATGATCACCTTTATGTTACTCTTTATATTGTAACTATTAATCACCACGTGTTTCATTTTATAACTTTATCATAGTTTATAAAGATTCTCCCATATATGTAATTCTGGACACAACCTTGTCACATGGGCATGATTAAGAATAATGGGAGTTAAAACTGAGGTTTAGAGGGGTTAAGCTGTTTACTTAGGGTGGATCTCCTATTAAATGGCAGTTAGCCTTTAAGTATTAAACTTCACCCTAATTTGGATGCTATGATTCCAAATTCTTAGCTTTTACTACATAATACAATTTTCATACTGAACAGTAAATTTTCTCTAGTCAAACTTCTGGAATTTCTTCATCATAGCAAAGCACTTATTTCTGCTATTACCAATATTTGCATACTTTAAAAGTTCAGCATTCTTAAAACAAAATTGTCCCACTGCCAATGGTCTTCACACGTTCTAATGAATATAGCTGACATTTAGGAAGGCATAATTAGTCAAAACCATAGCTTACCACTTACTATATTATTGAGAAAAATCACCCAGTCATTTATGACTCTAATTTTCTAACAGGAATGACTTATGGATGATGTAAAACTTGACTATTTTTAAATAATAGAAAATGAAGGGAAAAATAGAAAGGGTAAGACATTATACACTTATTCATATGCTAACTATAATGAACTTAGCTTTGACATATTATCTCTGCCATTTAAATGATGATTGTGTATAAATACTTGTTATGCACTTGAACCTATAGCAGAGTGTGACATCCTTCAATAAAATATTCAGTGTGATGCTTTGAGGTCTTCAGAGGAACATGAAATAGTTCCCAAATTGCACATTACATGTAGTTTTCCATTACACACTGCACAAAATGTCCTTGACATTCAAGAGTGTACTATCATATTTTAGTCTAACTCACTCCAGGGTGTATTTGAAAATACCCTCCATTTGCCTTTAATAATAATGACTTGTCATATGGAATCCAGCTCTCAGATAATATAACATAATATGTACTTGGTGGTTTTATTAACTGTCAAATGAAACCCAATAGTCATCAGAAACATTTCCCCCTTCTGTCATGCAATTGTTCTCAGCATGTTTCATTTCTGACCATTAATGTAAAAGGTTAATAAACTCAACTACTTGATGTTATTAATATTCAACATGCACGGCAAGTGAATCATTTTGCAAGCTTTTGATTTTTAAAGATGCTGGGCCATTAATGTTACTATTTTGTGGGCTTGTAAAATTACACCATGCAGCATGCATGCCATAATTTGAATACTAAAAGGTTTGTGAAGAATTCTTTGCTACATTACACTTTACTCACCTTTACTGAAATTCGGACTCTTTGGAATGTAAAATGTCTCTCTCTTCTTAATATTTTATTTTCACTTGTTCTTATTCCTTATTAATAAATAGCAATATTTAATCAAATTTTTAAAATTTCTGGCTGTATTGGATCTCTGATTAATATAAAATCAGATCCAGATTTTATCTAAGAATAATTTAATGGTCAATGTCCATTGTTATATAGATTATTGGTTAAATATGTTTAACTGAGTCTTCTAGTTGTAAAATATGTTACAAATGTAAAAGGAATTTGAACCAAGTTTCAGGCATAATTCACAGATTGTTACTCAGAATCATTAAAGGGGTGTAGGGTTATGAAAATAATGAATTACGAATAGGAGTTTGAAGACTTGAGCTTTGTCTTCAATGTGTACTTTTAATTCAGTTTTCTTTTTCTTAATTTGCCTGTCTCTCAGTTACCTTTTTCCCTTGAAATTGAAATCAATTTCCTACAGTGCATTTTATTTTCAAATAAATAGCTAACAATAAAAAGCAATAACAAAAGATACATTAACTAAATCAATCTTATTGAAACAATCAGAACTGAACAAAACATTGAAAGTTGTTAAAGTAGTCATTGAAATTTATGTTGGCATACTGAAACCGTTATTACGTAAGAAAAATGTCTTTGACACAATTGACAGAAGAAAGGAAGAAAAACATTTAAAAGTGTAGCATTCTCCTTTTTTCTAGGTATCTATAATCAACCACCAAAGGAAACTAAATATAAGTGTTAAGCATTTAGAGGATAACAATAATTAGATATTCTTGTTCCTAAAATAATCTCAAAATAAAGTAATCCTAGGAGTAAGTAGTATCATTGAGAGGTTACTTTTCAAGTACATAAAAACATAACCATGTATGTACACCTACATATACTCACATATACATAATAGAAATATACACAGGGCCAGATGTGGTGGCTCACACCTATAATCCCCACACTTTGGGAGGCCAAGGCAGGCACATCACTAGCCTGGTTAACCATGGAGAAACACTGTCTTTACTACAAATACAAAAATTAGCCAGGTGTGGTGGCGCAAACCTGTAATCCCAGCTACTTGGTAGGCTGAGGCATAAGAATCGCCTGAACTTGGGAGGCTGAGGTTGCAGTGAGCCAAGACTGCACCATTACACTCTAGCTTGGGTGACAGAGTGAGGCTCTATGTCCAAAAAAATAAAAATAAAAATGAATAAATAAAATTAAAAAGAAAGAAATATACACAAAAAGTGCTTATTTTTCTGTAACTTACAAGTATAGAGAATTTTAAGCATATTGTGAATATACTATTAAAATATACTGACCAATATTATCAATAGGACATTGGCCTAGCTCCAGAGTGCTGAGCTGCTGCCTTAGAAGAATTTGACTCTGATTTTCATGTTGTATCTGAAAGTAAAGATCAAAGATATTACCAGAGTCTTTTCCTCAGGAGGATGGGATAAAATTAATGGTGGGGCATAATTTTTGGTGCTAAAAATACTTGTGTAGGTAATTTGAGGTTGCCTTGATCTGAGGCTTTCAATAAACACTTTAGTGAGCAAGAGATCTGTTGGAATCTTTTAAAATATAGTTGCAGCTTTACAGAGAGGTACTTGATAAAGAGAAATATATATAAAGATTTTTGAGAAATTGAAGACATCTCAAATAGCCCTTGATATGGAGAATAATCTTTTATTTCTGTCCGAAGAAAGAAATTCTCTAGCTCTAGTAATTTACAAATTTAAGGAGAATTTTGCACTTTGAAATACCAACATTTGAATGGATTTGTATTATAACAAATAAAAATAGAAGGGAAAAAGCAAATCAGACTTACATTTTTATAAAGATTTTGTACTCTGAGAACGAGATGGCAGAAAATGAGAACAATTTAAAATGTTTAATTAAGCTTTGTTATAAAAAAGGGAACAAGTTGATTTGGATTTCTTGGGTCTACATGGGACAAAGATTAAGAGATACCACCAAGACTAAGTTGGCGATAAACGAAAATCTGGACCTAAACTAGTACAAAGTCATTTTATAGCCACCTGACTATAAAGTTCCTTGATACAATAGATAGCAGAATATGACTAGAAGCAAATGCAAATAGTTAAAATTCCAGGATGAAATGATCAGGAAGCATGCGTAACCCAAAGCCTCAGCTCTTAATGTAATTAAGGCTACAAAATATTTTCTCTGGCTTCCAAAATAGGTAGACAATTTTTCTAACTCGCATAAAATATTATCCATCATTCAAGACTCTTATGAAAACATGTATTAATTATTGATTTGGACTCTATAAGGCTTAATTACACAAGGGGAAACCTGCTTATAAAATAATCTTTAACAAATTGTTCTTAAGAATCTACACATTACCTGTGTAATTTAAAATTAGTGAGCAATTTCTTTCAGCTTTGGTGTTTAACTTGCTTAGAGTTGATCATGTTAACACTGAATTCAAGTAAAGATAGTTCTAACATTGCGAAGATTGTAGGTAATTTAAATATCTACATAGAACATTTTAACTTTGCCTTGTTTCAACCCTGCATAAAAATTTAAACTCCAAGTGTATGTCAACATTTTTTTCCTTCAGCTATGCAAAGTGTTAGAAGACTAAGCAAAGAATCTTTAAAAAGGTGATGCTAGCTAGCATTTGTACAACAAATAGGCATTTCAGTGACTGTCAATAAAGTAATGGAAAAATGCCTCTATCCTCAGCTATGTGTAACCCCCTTAGAAATAGTGTAACATATTTGATAAAATAAAATTTATAAAAAATTTAAATAATTCTAAACCAGAGAGTAAATGATAACCAATTCATAAACTTAAACTTTGTCAGAGATTTTGACTGCAGTTGGGCTTTGAACTGATAAAGACTGTCAGTTCATGGAAAACATACCACTCCTTTATATCTTTCTGTCTGCCTCAGCTACTAAATAAATGCTGGATTTAAAATAAGTATTTCAGGCCTGGCACGGTGACTGTAATCCCAGCACTTTGGGAGCCCATGGTGGGCCTGAGGTCAGGAGTTTGAGACCAGCCTGGCCAATATGGTGAAATCCCATCTCTAAAAAATAAGCCAAGCATGGTGGCATGCACCTATAATCCCAGCTACTTGGGCGGTTGAGGCAGGAGAATTGCTTGAACCTGGGAGGCAGAGGTTGTAGTAAGCAGAGATCGCACCACTGCACTCAACCTTGGCAACAGAGAGAGATTCCATCTCAAAATAATAATAATAATAATAATAATAACTATTTCATATTGATAAATATATTATTTATAGCATAGATGCTTTGGTAAATAGGCTAATAAAAGGAGACTGAAGTGCAAATATATTTGTGCTGCATTTGTGTACACACTAACATGTGAGGGAGCAGGGGCTCAAGCAGAGATATTTTGGAATTCTGTTTCTAAAATTATAATATTCATATTATACTCTACTCATCAATATATTTATAATAACAATATTTCTAATAATAAATAATTATTTACAGATCTCAAAAAAGGTCCTATTCTTTTTTACAAAATATGAGACACATATATTGAAATTAAGGCTACTCTTTGTCTATCACGCCTGATTTCTCTTTCAGGTTGACTGTCTGGAGAGCAGATCATTGCTTTATGGTAATGGTGTGAGATCACCCTTATAAGAGAAGTCAAATTGGAGAAATGTGGGAAGAGGTATTGAAAAGTTGTAACTTTTATAGGTTGAGTGAGATCTGGAAATCTAAAAATATATTAATTTAAATGGTTAGTCTGTTTTAGGATTTTTGATTCAGGCTTTCTGTTACAGAGGTATTCCTGCTGTAGATACTGACATGAGTCAGAATGGTGACATTTACAGAGGCAGTTTTCTATTGGAGCTGTCGTTTTCAGCTCAAATTTTTCCTAAATTGGTTTTCGATTGTTTCAGCTGGAATGACTAGAGGCTCTGCCTCCATGGGGGGCAGGTGCATGCACCTGCCTGGATTTCTCCTGTGGCTGATTCACATTTGGGCACTAGTGAAAATACTGCAGAAGTTGTATGCAGGTAAGCTGTTGCTGTAATCAGATATAAGAGATGCAAGAATCTGACAAGTAAGCCCTAGCACACAAACCATTCTTTTGCTGGACTCTAGAAAAGAATCAGATAATTATGATGATGATTCAGCATCCCATGCTTAGGTATTTAGAATTAAATTTTAATTTCTTTCTCTTGTTCTTTGGTGAAGGTTTTTAATTTCCAAGCAATTATTTGTTAATTCATAGAAAGCTTTTATTGTATTAGAGCCCGAAAATAAATAAAACCAAAACATCACATATTGCCTCTGCCGTTAAACACTTACAGATTAGTGAAAAAGAAAACACAAGTAAACAAAGAATTGCAATACACTGACGAAAGTCCAATAACAAATATTTCCCTAAGCAGAACAATATGAGAGACCAATAAATCAAAGTCTACCTCCAAAATGTGAGTATCTGTCTAAGGCAGGTGATGGACCCATTCTGCGGATAACAGTTCTGCTACCAAAATGTAAACTTGACTTCGTTTAATCAAATGATTCTATAAAGTATTGAAAATAATAAAGGCATCTCTATAGCTAGATTTTTAAATTTGTTAGAAAAATAATAAATTATATATTTCTATACCTGAGTCACGGAGTTAGTATTTTGCATTGTATAACGCTCTGTCAAGGAAGCACTGGGTGATACTTTATCATAGAATTGTCACTGACTTATTATTTAGAGTTTATTAATGGCAAGTGTTTGTGTTCTATGTTATTGTAACATCATTATTTCACAAAACACAGAAATTAATAAAATATTCATAGATATAAATTAGTCATGAATATTAAAAGACTCTAATTCATACAGACATTCAATCAACTAATTATCCATAAAAAAGATATTTACTACTTGAATTGCCGTCTACCAAGAGTAATTTTGGCAGATATTGTAAATATTTTCTGTCAAAAGCAACATTCATCTTTTGTTTAACAAAAAGACAAACAAAACGCATATGAGAGATAAAAGTATGCTTTAATCAAGACATGGAAGCTGCTTCTTATCCCATGCTGTTATGTGGGTGATTACATTGGCTAATACTTTCATGATTTGTTTTATTTTTATGAATATACACATAATATGAATTTGAATAGATTTTATACTACAAAATATGTGGAAAACTTCAATCCAAATTCCATCTTGGGAGCATATGTCATACATTTTTTCATCATGATAGCCTGATCTTTTATTAATAGGGTCTTCATTACTATTGTACCTAACTTTTTTTATATCATTTTGCCATTATCTCTTCTCTCCTCTTCCCCCTACTATCTATGTATTATAAATTTGTCATGTTTTTGTATCTCTTTTTTTGAGTTGTCATTTGTTGGGGTCTAATGATAATGTAAACAGTTTTGGTTATGATTTTCATATTTTCTCTTAACACTTATTCTCCCACCAAACATCTTATTTGTTTTGTCTTAATGATACTTTCTTTTTACTTTCATAGAATAATGAAAAAACTCTAAAATGAGGAAGTATTGTGATTTATATTTTATCTTCAGATTTAGCATATAGATATGGGTAATTATAACTGGACAATAGGACAGTTTGAATGTGTGTGCGTGTGTGTGTGTATGTGTGCGTGTATGTGTGTGTGTGAGACAGGGTCTCACTATCTTGCCCAGGTTGGAGTGCAGTAGTATGATCATAGCTCACTGCAACCTCTGCCTCCTGGGTTCAAGTGACTCTCCTGCCTCAGCCTCCTGAGTTGCTGGAACTACAGGCGCATGCCCCGCTGATTTGTATTTTTAGTAGAGACAGGGTTTCAATATGTTGGCCAGGCTGGTCTTGAACTCCTGACCTCAAGTGATCTGCCCGCCTCTGCCTTCCAAAGTGCTGGGATTATAGGTGTGAGCCACCGCACCTGGCCAAATGTATTTTTTACATATGCTCCGGTGCTATTATTCACAGTATTTTTTCTTTTTCTCCTCCTTATTTTTTTTTTTTTTTTTTTTTAGAGATGGGTTCTCACTCTGTCACCCAAGCTGGAGTGCAGTAGCTCCTAGATTCAAGCCTTCAAGCCTTCCGCCCACCTCTGCCTTCTTAGTAGCTGGGACTACAGGTGCAGATCTCCACGCTGGCTAGTTTTTAATTTTTTTGTAGAGGAAGTGTCTCACATTGTTGCCCAGGCTGATCTTGAACTCCTGGCTTCAAGTGATCCTCCTGCCTTGGCCTCCCAAAGTGCTGGGATTACAGACATGAGCCAAAGTGCCCAGCCTAATTTTTTTAAAAATTACATTTCTAGCAATGACATTTTCCTAGTTCTTAGTAACTACCAATTGATGATTTACTATTTTCCTGGCATTGTGATAACCACTCTGAATGCATTATGTTAGAGCTTCTTCACAATAAATCCATGGGGTGAATTTCTTTATGAATCCACTTTCAGATGATAAATATTAGCTTATTACAAAATAAGATTAAAATTTAAAGATAATAATTATTTCAAGATCAGACTGGATATAAACGTAGCAGAGATTGTATTCTCACTAGGTTGCCTGCTCAAGATCTTAGCAAAACATGACCTGTGTATACACCTTGTCTTCTCACATTAATTTTGGGAGTTATTCTGAATTTCATTTGTTTTAGTTTTGATAATGCAACTGTATTATAATAACTATGTGATTATAATAAACATACATATAAATCACACCTTACCTATAACTTATATTTCAGGAATTTAATAGTTTTCCAATGAAAGTAGATACACCTCTAATAAAGTTTTCACTGATGTATTCATAATGAGAACTGCAGAACTCCCAGCTCATAACCCCATCCAAACCCCTCCCCTAAGAGACTTGATCAACCGCTAACATGGCTTCTAGCAGCATAGGGCCATGTCCCTAGGATGATCCCAGGACCGCATTAAAATGCCTGCCTGAAGAAGCACAAGGCTGACAGAATTGACTGTTCCAGCCACACCTGAGACAGGGCCAACAGCCCTTTCTCAGTGCATTTACAAAAAGGGCCTACAATTGTGAATATGTGTCTCTCACAACTTAGATGTGTCTCTCAAGGACGTGAGAGCCATTTCTTTGAAATGTAATCCTTAGAGAGGATAGATCCTGTCTCCTGGTGTCTGTGGAAGATAGAATTCTAACTTAGATAGCTGCCAGCTAACACACTCAGCTGGCCTGATCACACTGACACTAACCAACACTTCATATTTTTTCACTTCTCTCACTCTACTGAGCCCCTCACTCCCTCCTTCCTCATTCCCCTTTTAAAATACCCAATTTTCCTTTGTACAAATTGAAGTGGATCTCAGCTCTTTATTCTACTGTCAGTAATATTTGAATAAAATCTGTTTTTACCACTCTAAGATCTGGCTGTTTTATCTTTGACAGTACAAATCTATATTTGTCTTCATTCAGTCAAGTAGTTAACTGAAGCACTATTTGCATTATTCCAGCTAAAGGAGAGGTAAACCAAGTGCATATGCAGGATGATAAAAGTTTATTTTGGGCCCCAGCGTGGTGGCTCACACCCATAATCCCAGCACTTTGGGAGGAAGAGATGGGCGGATCAGGAATTCAAGACCAGCCTGGTCAACATGGCGAAACCCTGTCTCTACTAAAAATACAAAATAATTAGCCAGGCATGGTGGTGCGTGCCTGTAATCCCAGCTACTCAGGAGCCTCAGTAGGAGAATCACTTGAACCCAGGCGGTGGAGGTTGAAGTAAGCCGAGACGGCATCACTGCACTCCAGCCTGGGTGACACAGAAAGACTCTGTCAACAACAACAACAAAAAAACTCTAAGAACAAACTCAGCTACACCTACAAACACACATATACACACACACAAATCTACAACAACCCTACAGTAAATAAATTTTCTGTGGTGTAGCACTGAGCTTTGATATTGTAATTAAAGAAATGTTTTCCTAAGTCATTAAAACATGTCAAAAGGTCAGAATTGTTCCAGTGGTTACAATCTTAAGATTTCATTTTAGGAAAAAAATAGCATGTAATTTAGATTTTACAATATATTTGAATGCTTCCTTTGATGTTAATCTGAATTAGTTATAATTTATTGTGTATATTTAGCTACATATGTGGAAAGTATTTTTTGGTATACTTCACAGCTACATTTTATGGAAGGCATTACCTTTCACTTGTGATATTAAAATATAATAGTTTCATTTCATAATGAATGTATGTAACAAAGGATTTTCTAATTGATATAAAGACTATAATTTCAAGTTTCATAAAGACATCTTATTTGTGTAAAACTTTAATGGAGAGGAATCATGAATGTGTTTTTATGCCCATTTACTTATAAAATATGGGAAAAATGGAAAAGATTAGATTGACTGAAAAGATTTTAAAGATAAAACTTTCATAATTCCGATAATTGTGTGTTCTTTGGAACACTGGGAATATATTTAGATGGTTTCTCTTAAAAGTAACGCAACTGTCACACAATATTATAATTAATTATACAACTTTCTTAGCATCTCAAAAAATTAGTGAGATCTGCATTATTATGTTCAAACATTGCATAGATATAGAAGTATAAATGTCTATTACATTCCAGTAAAACTTCCAAACTATAGGTATTTTTAAGAAATTTAAAAATTATTTTTAAGCATTTTAGGACCTTAAAATACTCTTTAAAACAAAGGCTTTACCAACCAATTCTGAATATACTCAGTTTTTGTCTTATTGTTGTTTTTTTTTCTCTCGTAGCCCTTAAAATAAATGAATTAGTTTATATTTCATCCAGTTAAATTTTAAATATCAAAAAGCTTATTTTATCTATTAAGAATCCAGTATTTTCTAAAAGTCTGATGACTTCTATTGATTTGTTATAAATTTGTGTATATTTTACACTTCATACTAATGAAAAATATATCTCTGTTTTCCATTTTGATTCTTATAAAACCCATTAATGGAAGAAAAATGATGACTCTCAATTGTCAATGGCTGAGGAAAAAATATGGTTGTCTCGTCACATATTCTTTGGTGATGCAATTTGGCTTTGCTAGAGAATAAAGCTCCATCTAAAAACAAAGACGTTTGATTTCCATTTTATTTATAATAGCTGATTTTTAAATATTTTTAAAATTGTTAATGTTTTGGGTACATAGTACATGTATATGTTTATGGGGTACCTACAATGCTTGATGTAGGTATACGATGTGCAATAATTACATCAGGGTGAATGGAGTATTCATCACCTCAACCTTTTTTTTTTTATTTTTTTGGAAAAATACTGTTTGTACCTTCCACGGTGATGATATCTTTTTTGACCATGTATTTTATAAAATTTCCAACCATTTTCTTGAAATTAGAAAGATTCCCAGGCAAATAGCAGATTATTATTAGAAATATTATGCTTTTGTTTCCATTCTGTAGTTTCTGTTCTGAAGCTGAAACTTTGAGCAAATCACTACCTCCCTTTGTCTTAATATCTTTACTTATAAATGATTTCACTGATCCAGATGAACTCACAGGTCTCTGACAGTTTGAGCATTCTTTAAAAACAAAGATTTATGTTTCTTTTCTCATAAAATTGATAAGCTACTTTAGTTGTATCCATGGAGACCAAAGGTTCCTACCTGGTTTCAGAAAGTTTCAATGCCTTCTCATTTGCTATTTTTTAAATTTTTAAAAGCTTGATAAAAATCATAAAGATTAAAAAATAACAATGAAAGGTGATGGATAGGTTAATTTGCTTAATTGTGATCTTTTTTATGTATATGTATATAAAAATAGCATGTTTTATAATGTAAAGATATACAATAAAAGTCATCAAGACATTTACAATATATATCATGGGAAAGAAATTATATTACTGTGCAAGGCAATTATGTACATACCAAAGCTGATTATAATGTTTCAAAACTTAAGGGAGACATGATTCCCAGCCACATCTTGCCCAATTATTCCCTAGATCTCTAAGTATCTGCCATATTGGGCTTTTTTGTTGTTGTTGTTGTTGTTATTTTATTTATTTATTTATGTATTTAAGACAGAGAGTCTTGCTCTTTCACCCAGGCTGGAATGCAGTGGTGCTATCTCAGCTCACTGCAACCTCCACTTTCCGTGTTCAAGTGATTCTTCTGCCTCAGCCTCCCGAGTAGCTGGAATTACAGGCACCTGCCAACATGCCCAGCTAATTTTTGTATTTTTAGTAGATACAGGGTTTCGCCATGTTGTCCAGGCTGGTCTCAAACTCCTGACCTCAGGTGATCAGCCCTCCTCAGCCTCCCAAAGTGCTGGGATGACAGGCATGAGCCACCGTGCATGACCGATACTGGGCTTCCTTTAGTATCCGGTTCTTTGTTCCACACCCTCGTGCAAATTCTGTAGCCTTATCTCAGAAAAATTATTTTCGCTTTCATCCACTGGCTAGCTTCTATAAAGTCTTTAGGTCCTAGCTTGAATACCACTTGCTCAGGGCTGTTTATTCTGAACAACCCAACATTGTCCTGCCCCCTCCATACAGAAGACACCTTGTAATTATTCCAGTGTTTCTTTTGAAAAAGGCATTACAGCCAAAGAAAAATTGAGTATCTACTCATGGTATTTCCATTTTGTTACACAAATATTTTTATAATATAGTCACAGTTCTGCAACTTGGTTCTTGCATTCACAAGCCTACAGATTGTTTCATGTCAAATTATAGTGCAGAGTTTAAACAGAACACAGAAAGTTTTTCATTTTAATGTTATGATTGCATAAAAGTCATGAATTAATTTGTGATATTTATTATGTTGACATATCATGCTTCATTTATCACGTCATGATATACAGACATTTGAAGTTTTTCTAGTCTCTTTTATACCAAAAAAAAAAAAAAGAAAAAAAAACCCACTTTGTACGCACATTACTTTGTACACATGCAGGTATATATTGGTACAATATCCTAGAAGTAGATTATCAGTAAAGAGTTAATACATTTGAAATTTTTATTAACAATGTGAAATTGTCTTCAATAGTTTGTGTGCCACATTTTTTTCTTTGCTTTCCTATATTTTCACAATAATATATGTTATGCTCAGTTTGGGAATCATTGCTAATACAAGAAGCATATTTAGGAAATTATTTTCCTTCCTAGATTCCTCAGAATGTGTATTATAAATGAATGTTTAATTTTGTCAAGTGCTTTTTCTGAATTTTGAAATAATGATATATATTTTTCTTTATTTTTGTGTTAACATGATAAATTACCTCGACAAATTTTTGAATGTTACACCAACCTTGCAATCTTGGATGTATTCATTTGCAAGAGCTGCTGTCATAACGTACCACAGGCTCGATGGCTTACACAACAGAAAACATACTGTTTTCCGTCCTGGAGGCCAGAAGTCTCAGACCCAGGTGTCAACAGGATTAGCTCATTCTAGGGCTTTGAGGAAGAATCTGTTCCATGCCTTTCCTAGCTTCTGGTGATTAGTCAGCTGTCTTTGGAATTTCCTGACTAGGTAAGACATATTATCCTGATACTTGCCTTCATTTTCACATGACATTTTCCCTAAGTGTGTGTTTCTGTGTCCAAATTGCCTCCTCCCATAAGGACACAAGACATATTGGATCAAGGCTGATCCTAACAACTTTGTGTTAACTTGATTACATATGTAAAGATTGTTTCCAAATAAGGTCACATTCTGAATGAAGTACTGGGAATTAGAATTTCAGTTTATCTGTTGGTGGTAGTACAATTTAACGCATAATACTGAAATATGCTTGGTTATAATATATTTTATATAGTCCTCGATTTTATTATGTAGAATTTTGTCACTACTTTTTACTCCTGTGTTAACAGGGCATATTTATCTGTAATATTCTTATTTTCTGGCTTTGCTGTTAGGATATTGCTGGCCTTATTAAATTAGGTGTGATGTCTTCCCATCTCTTTCTTTATCTAATTTTTTCTATTGATTCAAATAGTTTGAAAATAATAGGTGTTATTTCTTCATAATCCTCAGAAATTCACCAGAAAGCACATTGAGACTGGAATTTTCTTTCTGAGGAGACATTTGTCTATTAATTTAGATGTCTTAATAAATATAGGGCTATTCTAATTGAGTGTACTTTATCAATTTGTATCTTTTGAAAATTTTATCAATTCCATCTACCTTTATAAAATCGTTGACTAAAAGTTATATATCGTGGTTTTTTTTTAATATTACAGGATCTCTACTTATTACCCTTATTTATTCTTGGCATTGTTCTCTCTCATCTTATTCTTCCTTATTTTCATTCTTTTTAAATTTGTCTTTGCCTTTCTTTTTAAGTATTTCAAATATCTTGTTTTTAGCTTTGTTAATATTCTTTCTTTTTTGATGTGTTTTATTTCATTTTCTTCTGGTCTTCTTTATTTTTTTTAATTCTACCCTTCCTTTTGCTTAATTTGGATTTACTTTGTTCTTTCTTTTTCTACCTTTTTAAAGTGAGCCACTGTTCATTGATTTTAGAGCTTTTTAAAAATATTGTATCTAAAACTACAAATTATCTGTAAGTACTACTTTATATGCATCCAGCAAGTTGAGATATGTTGCATTTTTATTACTTTTCAGTTCAAATATTTTCTGATTTCTTTAACAATATCTTTTTTCTATAAATTATTCAGAAGGATATATCATTTCTCAGTAATTTTAAATTGTCTGGATATTTATTTTTTTATTTTTAATATCATTATGTTATGAACAATGTTATGAACAAAGAATAAAGTATTTTAATTATCTGACATATATTAAGACATTTTATGGCACAGTACATGGCCTATCTTGGTGAAAGATGTACATATATCATGAAGAATGTGTTTCTGCTCTTATCAGACAGTGTTCTAGAACTGAACATTAATTTAAAATAGTTCAGTATGTTCTTTGGATCATCTAATTTCTTACAATTTTTGTGTAACTTTCTTAATTACTGAAAGTATGAAAATATTCTAGTATTATGGTCGAATTGTTTGTTACTTTAATTTCATCAATATTTGTCTCAAGTATATTGAGGATTATAATAGGCATATGCACATTTATGATCTTTATGTCCTATGTGTTGTAATATCTGGCCATTTGAATTTTTAAAAAGATACAGTACTCATTCCAATCCTTATTTTGTCCACATTGGAAGCAGCAAAAGAAGTAGGTTATAATTATAATAAGTTATGTTCCCAAATATACTTAACTGCAATGACAAAAGTGTACAGACCAACAACGCATTTAAGAAAAGTAAATTTCTGATCATCAGGTTAGCTGATGTTAGATGGTATCTGAAAGATATTCCAGGAGTATTGCTTACTAGCAATACTCAGTTTAATGTATCAAATAAATATTTAAATAAAGAGATTTTTTTTTTAGAAACTTGAATGAGTAATTAATTCCATATGGTACATCTTCCTATACTTTGGTCCATATGTCTTCTATTTTTCAGCTAATTGACTGAAGGACTGAGGGAGGAGCTTATGTCTATTACTGCCCTAGGGCTGTAGATGTAATGATACAGCCAGGTTATACAGAAGAGCCGTGAAGAACAAAATAGAACCTAAGGGCATACCTGAAAGGGTTAGTAGACAAGAAGAGTTTTTATTTTAATTCCTGAAGCTCCACAATTGTATCGAGTTTTTAAAGTCTTTGTAGCATTTTCATAAAGATATCTTTATTATTAAATATATATATACACCTATATTTCCAATTTCATAAATTGTGATCATGTCTGAGTTTTGTCTGAAAGGGAAGTTGTCATTGCATTGGTCCAATTATGAGCTCTGTTTGTTCCTTTATTTATATTCCTCTAATTACCCATTGATAAAAGTCTGTCAGTGGATAATGCCTGCGAACATTATCAAATGGTTTGGTAATGACTCATGCAGAGCAGTGATATCTTTCCTTATTTGCCTAATCAGTATCATACTTTTCAATTTGCCTAGATCATTACCTCTGGCATGTCTCACAATACTTCTGGGGCCCAGGAATTTAGCTAACAATTCTAAAATATAAATCATCAGTCGCTGGCAAATTGTTTTTTCTATCTACACTACTAGAGAGATTGTATGAAGTATAAGCAATACATTCTAGATGTGCAACCACCAAGAAATTTAATGATGTAATCCACTGATATTATTCACATTTCGCTTGTTTTGCATGCATTCATTCGTTTGTGTGTGTCTATTAAGTTCTGTGCATTTTCAGCACATTCATAGATTCATTTGAACGCTGTTACAGTTCAGATACAGAAAAGTTTCATCACAAAGTTTTCTACAACTACCACTCAGTGGCAAGTCACAATCTTGCCTTACCCTGTTTCTAAAGTCTGGCAACCACTAATCTGGTTTCTACCTCTATAATATTGTCTTTTCAAGAATATTATCCTGATTTGATCATCATGCAAGATACATATGTATCAAAACATCAAATTGCATCCCATAAATATGTAAAATTCCAATGTGTCGATTAAAAATAAACATTAAAAATAAATAAATGTTATATAAACTGAATCAAACAGTATGTAGCTGTCTGAAACTTGTTTTTTAATGCAGCATAATTCTCTTGAGACCTATCAAAGTTGCATGTGTATTAATATTTTGCACCTTTTAATGGCTGAATAGAATTCCATGGTACGGATGTGCCACAATTTGTTTAACCATTCATCAATTTTTTGACACTTAGATTCTTATTTCCAATATTTTTTGTTTTGCCAGTAAAGCTGCTGTGAACATTTGTGTGGAAGTTTTTGCATATAGATTAATAGAAAAATATTTATTTCATAGGTAAAACAGACACAATCAAATTTTACTTTAGCTTCTTTGTGAAACCTAAACACGGGCTTAAAATTAATCTCTTGATAGGAACAATTACATATTGTTTACTCCTGCCTTGATACTTTTATCTCTAACATTACGTGTCAGGTGGTAAATATTTAGGTATCTAAAGAGTGTGGTCTGTAGAGTTAAGCTTCCCGAGTTATCCACTTAGTTGTGTGCTCCTTAGAAACTACTTTGTTCCATCCTTGGTACCTATGGGCAAATGTGAGTGATTTCAGTACATATTTAATTGAGTGAATGAAGTTAGAGAAATTACAGAAAACATTTTCACAGTCTTCTCAGAGAATGAGCATTCAAACATTATAAGGTATAATACTTATTTTAATAGAAACAATGTAGCCTTAATTTCTATAAAATTAAAACATCTTCTATTTTAAAAACTCCCTAAAATTTATAAAATGAAAGTATCATTCACTCATTGTCTCAGGAAATTAATACCTTACATTCATAAGAGTGATTAGCAGGTAAGATTTTGCCTGTTTTACGATAAGAATTTAATCTTCTGAAATGCTAAAGATTCATTTGCAGTTATAGGAATAGAGATGGAAGACACTAAATTGAATGCAAGTATTTTTATTTCTAATTAAATGTACTAAAATGCAAACTAGGCATGATCTTTCTTTTAATGCTTTAAAGGCATTGAATAAACAAAATTTTTATGTGAAGAAGGATGAGAGAGAAGCCTAATTCTAAAAGAATATAAATGAAGAGTTATGCATAAGCTATTTGTTATTAATGATTTCTAATGCTAGGAGACATCTTACATCAGCAGACATATTTTCTTAACATGTTTTCTGAAGTTTTATGACAAATATGATCAGTAATAAGAAAGTTGAATTTATGCCCTGGAGATCTGTGGAACGTTGAACTTGAGAGAGATAATTTATAGGATACATTTTAAATAATCACTCTGATTAATCCTTCAATTTGTTCCTATATTCCATGGTTTCTGATCCCATGTAAACTTGACAGAATTACTACCGTGTTTTGAAGGAAATAAAATAGCTATTTCCCTTCAATAAATGAAAGGCCGACAAAAGAATATATGGCAAATCATAATATAATAAACACTATAAGATTATATTTGATTCATTATAAAGTGCAGAAGATGCAATAAAGTAATAAGTAAATAAAATAGCATATTGCTATTTTTACAGAACTTTCTTAAGTTTCCCCAACAACTACATGTTTGATTTTTAGTCCTATTTATATTTCCTATTGCATTAGTATAATATAAGTTGAGCTTCACTAGTGGATAAGGATTGATGAGACCCTGTCATCAAGCAGGGTCTTATCACTGGACCATTGATTTTGGCCCAGAATTTTCCTTTTGTATCTGATAGATGATTTTAACAATTTCAGAAAATAATATTGATAGATGATATCGATATAGACATATAGATACACATCTATGAACACTCTCTTGATTCATGTTGGTAAAAATTAACATTCTGTGTCTATTTCTCTCTAAATGATTTTGGAATTCACATTAAAACATTGAAAAACTTAGCTATGCTTTTATAATAAAGTCTCAAGTGTCCTCAACTTTTCATTAAGTCAAATGTGATCCCCAGGGAAAATTGTTGCAGAGATTTGCTTAAACATCTCAAGCCAATAATAATTAATTCTTTGCAATTTTGATCTTTGTATGGCCCAGAGGCCACATTTCAAAGTTCAGGAAGATTGCAAGTGTACTGGCCCATTCTCACGCTGCCATGAAGGAATACCAGAGACTGGACAATTTATTAAAAAAGAGGTTTCATTGACTCACAGTTCCACATGGCTGAGGAAGCCTCAGGAAACTTACAATCAGAGCAGAAGACACCTCTTCACAGGGTGGCAAGAGAGAGATTGAGCGCCCAGCAAAAGGGGAAGCACCTTATAAAACCATCAGATCTCGTGAGAACTCACTCACTATTACAAGAACAACATGGGGGAAACTGCCCCCATGATTCAATTATCTCCACCTGGTCCTGTCCTTGACATGTGGGGATTATTATCATTCAAGGTGAGATTTGGGTGGGAACACAGAGCCAAACTGTATCAACAAGCATGCTGCAACTTTTACTTTCTGCCTAATTGAGGCCTCATGTTTCTGGGGGAGGGGTTAGTAGGTAGCTGTGATCCCCCGTGCTTTCTCCTTAGCCTGCTCAGAATTTGCACAAGCAAGCTGCCTTCCAGAACACCAGAGATATATGAAATCTCATAAAGGTCCTCTATGACTATTCTAACCAAGTGTTCCTTTTACATTTCTATATTTCTTTCCAGTATTTGCTTGCCCCAACACATATCACCATCTCAGGCTAGTTCCATATTGACTTTCTCAAATATTTAGCAGTCTTTCTGGACACTCCATTTGTTATGCAAGTGGTACCTCTGGGTTTGCTGTTTCTGTTCTCTGACTCCACATCAAATCAGTCTGCCCTGCTCGGTAAGAATTACTGCAATCGAACTAAGAAGGGAATTGAAACAGGGGCATCTCCCAACCAAAATGCCATAGGCTCCTATGTCTCACAGACTTTTCTAATAAAGACTTCTCTGTATAAAGCATAAGACATCTAATTCGTGTCCAGAGTTCCGGAGTGATTGCTTTGACAATTTATTCTATCACTTTTTGAGGAAAGAATTTGTGCTCTTTTTTCAACCTTTCTTGAAGTCCCACACAACACTCAAAAAGTTTTTGCAGTATAGGAGACCTAGAAATCTCTAAGCATTCTTTCCATGTTATTCTCTATTATATAAAAATAATTTGCTTCCAGAGAATAAAGCAGATGTAGCAGAAATTTTTTGTAAAGGGTGAAAGAAAATTCAATTGATAGAATATTGATAAGAATATACAAATATTACTTGTTACAAATTATTTAAATAGCTTAATCTTTAATATTGAGGATTGAGGTTAGTCAATTAACACACACATTGTACTATTATAATATTCAGTAAGAGCTCATTTTAAAATTATGTAATGCAGTATACTATGCATGATTCTTATTCCAAGAATATAACTGGTTCGTTTCATTATCAACATTTATATTATAAATAAGCTATGAATGAAGAAAATTAAGACAAAAAGGAATGCAAGGATAATAAATTCCTGGAGATATCCATGCCTTTTTATATTGTACTTATGTGAAAAGATAATTGCCATGGTGTTACATATCTAAAGCAAACTAAAATAATAATAATAATAATTCTCAATCACGACCTAATACTTTGGAAAATTTATATTAACTATATTGTGGTGTATCTTCTTTTCATTAACAAATTGAAAAAAAAAACTTCCCATAATTTTTTTTAAACCAAGAAGATTATATTTACATTATAACCCTGCAGCCCATTGGTTTACTTGATAACAAATTCCTCTCATATTCTACATGCTATGTTTCAATGGTAAAGAAAGACTCAGTATTAACAGCATTCTGGAGGAGAATATGTGTCAGGAGAAAAAGATGCAAAATTCATTGCTATCATCCTTCTGAACATTATCTTTATCAGAATGAAACTTCCGAGGTTTTCTCATTCTCTATGAATAAATCATTACTTCATCAGATACTAATATATAAATGTCAAATTATGTTCAACTATTTATATAAATTGTGGCTTAGGTTTTTTTATATTTTTCTTAGAACTATCTTATTGACTTTTTATAAATAGTTCCCATTGTAGTTTTTTACAGAAAATAAATAATTTTGTATTTATACATTAATTAATAGTTCTGTTTTCCACTTTATTTAATAAAATTGCCAAAACTTCTAATTGGAAAGTTATGTCTATCTAAATGTTATACTTTCTGGAAATCTTGATATTAAATTAAATGAATTAAATAAACTAAATTTAAATTATTTATACATTGACTAAAGATTCTTACATTTTGGTCAAAATATGAGCTATTCAATTAATTAATGAATGTTATAATACATTATTATATTTATATACATTATTATATTTTCATATTTATATAAATATGTATATAAATATATATTTATATACATTATTATATTTAATAAATATCTTAAATGTCTCACACATTATGACTGAAAATATTTTCCTAGTTGTGAAATAAAATTTGAAATAACATGATAATCACCTACAGTTGATAAATTTATAAAATATTAAAATTTAAAATTTGAAATATGTGATGTGCTTTTAAGGTTTCCTTTGATATAACTTGTATCAATTATGCATACATTTTTCCTGCTATTTGTTTTACTTGGGAATCTCCATTTCTAGAAAAATGTTTGACATAAGGATTACAGGTCAAAAATGTTAAAAAGAACTGAAACCCCCAAATGAGTATTTTCTTCTATGTCTTCTATGTCTCAATTTTGCAGATTCTGTTCATTTTCTATATTTATAAAACTCTCATTTTATAAATTTTCTTTATAGAAAATTATCTTACAAAAGCCATCTTGGTTGATTATGTAATTGTTTGCAGCACTCGTCAGCAAACTTTTTCTGCAAAGAGGCAGTGTTAGGCGCTGAATTATGCACCCACATAATTTATATGTTGAAGCCCTAATTCCCACTACCTCAGAATGTGATGGGAATTGGGGCTAGAATCTTAAAGTGATAGTTAAGTTAAAAGTAAGTTCATTATGGTGGACCATAATCTAGTACGACTTATGTCTTTATGAAAAAAGGTAATTAAAACATGGAGAGGTATAGCAAAAAAACATGTGAAGCAGCAGGGAGATCACCATCTACAAGCTTTCTTCTGAAGCCTCAGAAGAAACCAATCCTGCAGACCCCAGGAGTCTTGGATTTCTCAAATTCAGAACTGTAAGACATAAGTTTCTGTTGTTTAAGTTACCTGGTCTGTGGTACTTTGTTATAAAAGCCCTAGTAAACTAACACAGCCAAGAAAGTGAATATTTCAAACTATGTGGCCTTATGGTTCCCAATGGAGCTACTCAAGTCTACTATTGTAATGCAAAACCAACCACAGACAATATGGATAAGTACGATTGTGGCTGTATTCATGTACATAAATATGCTGAATATGGTTCATGGGTCATGCTTTCCTTACTTATGATTTAGGTGAAAAAAGGCAAATAAAGAAAACCAAATATTTCAAAGAAAAATGTAGGCACAGAATGGAAAGAAAGACTAATACCATAACAGACTGGGCATAGGCAGAAATTCCTGAAATTTTTCACTTTACACTTTGTAGAAAACTAGTAATCTCAGGGACCCTTCCACTGCAATTCAACTCTATTCCTGATACAATACAGTCAATACCTTGCAAAATATTTTTAAAATCTCAATAACCTAAACAAACAGATAGGTGAAAAGAAAAATGATCTGAGCTGGAGTGTATACAACAAACAGTGAGGAAAGTGGATAAAGCTCAGTAGATGAATGCCAGTGTAAGTATGCAACAGGAAGATGTTGCTGTTGCTTTGGCATTGTTGGGGAGCTGAATCTAAGACTTCAAAGGATAAAACATCCAAAGGAGATTGAAAGGTCTCAGATTAATAGCAAGCTCTCTCCCTTCCCTCCTCTCTTGTCAAACAGTAGAAAAAAGAAACCTTCCCTAGATGAAAGAATCTCCAGATTAGACTCAAGACATTCTCATACATTAGGCACAATCATATATAAATTCCCCCAGATTTACTTACTGACCATGTAAGAGTTAGCCAAATACCTAATAAAATGTATATTCATGAAAGTATTCATAAAATTGGAAAATATAATGATAATAGAAAAAAATATATACTTAAAGAAATGAAATAAATTACAAATTAAAAAATGAATACTACTAAGGCTATCATAAATATCTGTATTTCCTCAAAAAGAAAACCTTGATGGATCTTGAAATACCAAAAAGATTGCAAATAAAGTAAACATTTTATGCTGATTGCCGGGAACTGGAAGGAAGGAGAAGTGGAGTTTATACTTGTTTATACTAAACAGGTATAAAGTTCCAGTTAATCAAGGTAATTTTAGAGCTCTGCTACTATGCAACTTCATTCTGGAGTTAACAATACTGTATTATGCACTCAAACATTTGTTAAAACAATGGCTCTTGTGTTAAATACTCACACTAAAACAAAACAAACCAAAATAAAAAGATAAAATCCATCAAAAGTGACTCTTTTAAAATTTACATGGAAAATAAAATAAATGCCATAGAAGAAAATTAATGGATAGATTAACCAACAGATTAGACACAGCCAGAAAGAGAATTAATGAATAGAACTAAAGCAGTTATACACTGTAGCAAAGATAAACAAATGGTTAGATAATATGAAAACATTTAAGTTATGTAAGATAGAAAGGTTGATTCAAATATATTTCTAATTATAGTGCCAGAAAATAAGAATCGTATATATAGAAGAGAGGTTATACATAAAGAATCATAAGCTGTACATTTCCCTACATTGATAGAGATCAGATTCCGTCAACTATCAAGCACAATGTATATAGAGTAGGATAAATAAAATGAAGTCCATACTTATGCACATTCAGTCTGTTAGACTGAATAACAGACATACATTCAGAAGGAAAACAGTGTTTATAATCAAAGGACTCGCAGTCATATAAACCGCTGATTTCTCAAATGTGTAAACCGAAGTGTCTGAGACAGATCTCAAGCGATTGAGAGGTTTATTTTGCCAGGGTTGAGAATGCACCTAGGGAAAGCAAAACAAAAGAAAACAAAACACAAGTTGCAGTAGAATCTGTGACCTGTGCTTTCTCCAAAGAGGGTTTTGAGGACTTCCAATATTTAAAGGAGAAAAAAACGCCCAGGAGGGTGATAGAAAAATAAAAAGAAAGGAAGGTTCTTGTGAGGTTTTGATTAGTGCTTACCGAATGCACATTTTAAAAGTGCAAAAGGAGTGAGGGGAAAAGTTGATTATGTATTCCTCTGGAGCTCCACTGATCTACATTTTCCATAAGACAAAGTAAGCATGTGAAATTACAGCTATCTGTTTGGGAACAAAAGAAAAGCAGATTTTGCGTGACTCAGTTCCCAAGCTTAACATTCCCTTTGGCATAGTGAGTTTGGGGTCCCAAGATTCTATTTTCATTTCACAAAGGCAAGAATGGGTACCAAAATACAGAGGAATCAAAAATCTCACAATCCCCAAGAGAATAGTATTATCAACTTAAATTTTATATTCTGCAAAGCTATCTTTCTGGCATAATACTAAGTTAATGATATTTTCAGATGAAAAACTTGAATTTTCTACCAGTGCCTCATTGCTAAAAGACATTTCCAAGAAAAAAATTCAAGAAAAAATGAAAAGGTTTTCAAGTCGAAAAGACCAAAATGCAAGTAAGGAATGTGAGAAAATCAATTTGAAAATCATGTTAATACATCTAACAAACAATGCACGAGGTTAAACAAAACCAGACATACATAACGCTATACTTTGAACATAATTTATTATATTTGCACAGTCCTGAAAGCCTGTATTTTTAAGGCATGTGAAACATGCAGAAGAAACAAGAACTAGAGGGTACAAAATCCCAAAATGCCAGTAACTCCTTCGAGTGAATTGAAGACCTTTAGCAATGCCTGGGGACTCTGCCAAGCAAAGCCAATCTAGGACAAGTGGATGAAAATCTCTATACGAGAAAGCAGCTGAGCTTCTTATGGTTACATAGAACTGCAATGACACAATAAGATGCAGAAGAATCTTCAAACCCTCAAGACCTTTGTCCAATTCTGACTGAGTAGAACAGGAGTCTGAAGAACCAACTGACAATGAACAAAGAAAATTATAAGTGTCACCACACTGGGGGAGATGACACTATTTCAAAATGTAAAACAGGTATTGATATTTTCCTTAATCATATTATAAAGGTTAGTAATCATGTTCACTATAATGTTATTGAGTTTACATTTTTTGGAGAATCTCATGATCAAATTGTGGAGATAGGACCATCCATATGGCATTAAACAAGGTTTATGGAGGTTAATATTCTTGCTCAAAACAGCCACAGAGCATAATTTCTAACCTTTTAGTAAACTGACTGAAGAACGCGGTATATACAAACTTCTTAATAAGTGCTCATTAAGTGAATCAGTGAGTGGACAAGAAAGAAGCAAAACAATGGTTTGGGAAATATTATTCAGTCAAGAATTTGGGGATCTATTATAAGGAAAGATTGGTTACACTTTCTGGCCTTTAGGTATTTATTGACCAAAGAAACCATGTTATTATATTAACATATAATTAATTAATATAATATATTATACATATAATATATTATATTTAATATATTATATTAATATTATATTATATATAAATATTATATTATATTATATATAAATATTATATTATATATAAATATTATATTAATATTATATTATATTAACCCAGAAGTAAATTACTCAGCAAAGTTGAAATAGTATCAGTGCAATTTCCCAGGAATTATAAGATATACACACACATACGCACACACACAGATATATATATATATATATATATATATATATATATATTCAAGTACATCCAGCCCTAAAGTTGACAAATTGCGAAGATTTAAAGACATGGGTAAGTGCCAGCTTCTACCACTTTGTATGGTCATATATCATCCTGGCAGAATGTAGGGTGATGAGCCATCTCATCACCCTAATGTCTGACAAAGAACTTGGATCTCAAGTGTAGTTCAATTTTCTTAACTCAATCCTTTTAAATGTTTGAAACACTCTTAGCATTTTGTATATCGATCATTAGCAGATCAGAAAGTAGTGTATTTAATCAATGTATATGAGCAGGACAAGATACTTAAAGTAAAAAATGGCATAAAAATAAAGTTAAATAATATTACTTCTGATACATTTGTATTTGAAGCTTATTGAATGAACATTTTAGTAAAGAGAGGCCACATAGTAAATATCCTTTTTTCAGAAGATAAGTGGGATGTTACACGGAATAAAATATCAATATTGACTTTTAAATTAATTTGAGATTAATGACTTTTTTATTTAAAAGAAGAAAAATGCAGTTTGTTTTGATTTTGGGGGCAGGCATTTTATTTTTTAATCTAAGACAATGCTACTCAAGGTCTAATTCAGTTTAGATTAATGTAGATTTCTAGATTTTACTGCATTTAATAAAAATAGTATATTAAAATAAAATGAAAACCATCTTGTCTAGCTGCTTTTAATCTTTTATTTTAAGAAGTCCTCTAGGAGGCCTTCCTTAACTCTATCCTAGTTTATGTGCTTTTCTGGCCTGTTCTATCCAACTGCATGCTTATTTCGACTTCAATACTTAAACATATTTTTCACATATAATTCTCTCCTTTTATTAGCCCCTTGAAGAAAGATTGTCTTTCATCCGTATCCACATGGAAGAATATAGTGTTTAGGATAGAAATATGTACCGCAATTGTATTTAATAAATGAATAGATCAATAAATGAATTGATTTTTAAAAGTTTTAGCACAAAAGAAAAAAACATCCCCAATACTTGCAAGGAATTAATTTTATTTAGAATAATCATATTGATATAATTTTAGAAATTTCAAAAAATGACATGAAAAAGAAGATTATAGAGATCATTTACTATAATCCCCATTTTACAGTTGAGGAAGCAGAGGCACAAAAACTTAAATATTTTTCTCTTAGTGTTTTAATAGTGATAAATTCAAAAAGACATGAAAATTTTCATTACGTTTTGCTAACTACCTTCTATAAAATTACACACACATACACACACATGCACAAACACACACACTTAGAACTAATTAATAATTGACAAACAAATGTTTCCATTAGATTATATGATGTTAATTGTAAGATTCTTTGGAGCTTTTTTGTAAGTCTCCTTTCAGTTACTATGTTAGGTTAGTAGATCATTTCGTTTAATTCCTTAAGGTTCCGGATAGCCTGAATTGTATGCCATGAAAAAAAATGTGTATTTCTTTAGTTTCCTTGTCACTAGCTAATTTATTAACAGATGAGTAAATAGTGATAAATTTCTTTTAAATCTCAACTTATGCTAATGATGCTCTTAAATAAGAATTGCCAGCTTGTTAGACATGTATTTTTTTAGACATGACTAAGCAGAGCTTTTTAATGCATTTTCCCAGCCTGAAAAAAACATACCAATGGTTGTAAATGTAATTGTTCCTGTGGCTTAAAATAATATCACATGAACAAATAATGTAAATTGCCTTGTACAGTGTTTTCTAACATTTCTATCATTTTCCACAACAGATATGTGTCATGTCAAAGACACATTATCTCATAATTATTGTGCTGTATAAAGATAAATATGTTTTAACAGATAATTAAAAATTTTTGCAATTTTGTATTTTCCTTCTTAAAATAAATATGTACAGGATAAAGCTTTAGCCCGCGATATTATTGTTATACCCTAAAAACAAGTTTTCATGATTGATAGGGTTTGGCTCTGTGTACCTACCCAAATCTTATCTCGAATTGTAATCCTTATAATCCCCACATGTCAAGGGTAGGACCTGTTGGGAGCTGGTAGGATTATGGGGGCAGTTTCCCCCATGCTGCTCTCATGACATTGAGTGAGGTCTCAGGAGAGCTGATGGTTTTGTTTATGTTTGACAGTTCCTTGTATGCAGGCTTTCTTCTCTCTTTTGCCTGTCACCATTTAAGCCACACCTGTTTCCCCTTCTGCCATGATTGTAAGTTTCCAGAGGCCTCTCCAGCTACATGGAAGTGCAAGCCAATTAAACTTCTTTTCTTTATAAATTACACAGTCTTGGGCAGTTCTTTATAGCAGTGTGAGAATGGACTAACACAATGATGAGATGAAATGGAAGGTCTAGGAGCTTCTAAAAAACATGAACTATTCCTAGTGAACACAAAATGGCCACTAGGAATAGTGCATGTTTTTTGAGAAAAAAGGAAAATTAGGCATTTTTAGTCTGATATTTATATTTATTTTTATCCCAAAGAGTCTTAAATATTATTTCAAGAAAGTGTGACAACTAAGAAAAATACATAAAAGTCTACACAATCCCCAAAATGTAACCTTATATTATGTGGTATGAAAGAAATCATGTAAATACCCTCAATCTATTGGTTGTTTTTGCTTGAAATAGTTTATAAATGTACTATTCCAGTGATCAAACTTTCTCATGCAGTAACAACAGAACGTTGTCAACCAAAAGATGTTGTTTTAAATTTAAGCAATGTTTGGTTAGAAACATTTGCTTACTCTTTAACCCAGGAATATTTACTGTGGTCATTTATTTAATGAGATAAATAAATTCAAGCTTATAAAATTGTTAATTTCTGAGTATAATCTGTCCCATGTTTTAGAAGCTAGGTTTTGGTAGAAACAGGATTATCCAAAAATATTTAACATACTCATAGTTTATTATATCAATAATTAATAGTATAATAATTATTACTATTAATAGTAATAATTAATAATAATATAATTAACTGTAAGTATGAGAATTTTCTTCTTTGCTAGAATTCTCATTGTTGACATTCTTGACCTTCTCATTGTTTTCCAAATATGTGGTAAATTTTCAAATAGTTTCATTTCAGCTTCCAATTTGATGATTTTCATTTTTAATCTATTAATGCATTCTTATTTTGTATTCCACAAAGTAAATGACTTGTACTCTTAAAAATACTCAGGTAATGAAAGAACAAAGATTATTCCAGACTAAAGGTCTGATGATTACACTGTGGTTATATGAGAAAATTTCTTTGTTTTAGGTAAATATAACCTAAAAAGCTCAAGCCAAGGGACATTATACTTTATAATTGGCAACTTACTCTTAAAAGTTTCCAAAAACATTTATAGGTGTGTAAACTGTTACATAAATAAATATACGTGCATATACAAATATATGTGTGTATATATGTAAATAAATGATAGATTAATATATAGTCATACGTAACAATAGATCATGAAAAGGCAAATGTGAGTAAATAGGAAACATTCGTAGAATCTAGATGAGTAATGTATGTAAATTGTTCATACTATTTTTTGCAGTTTTCTTTTAAATCTGAAATCATCTCATAGTAAAAAGTTAAAAAAACTAAATTTAATGGTTTTATTATATTCATATAAATATATCGAATAATTTAAAACTTCATTAAATGTTTTAAAATTTGTCTGAAATACTTTACATTTCAAAAACATCTATTAAAATCTTATTCTGGCCGAGTGCATTGGCTCAAACCTACAATCTCAGCACACTTTTGGAGGCAGAGGCATTGCTTGAGGCTAAGTGTTTGCGATCAGCCTGAGCAATAAAGCAAGATCCATCTCTACAAAAATATATATATATATATATTTTTTTTAAAGTAGCTGAATGAGTGTGGTGGCTTGTGCCTGTAGTTCCAGACACTTGGGAGGCTGAGGTGGGAAGATTGCTTGAGCCCCGGTGTTTGAGGGTACAGTGAGCTGTGATCATACCACTGCACTCCAGCCTCGGTAACAGAGCAAGACTCCATCTCAAAGTAAATAAATAAATAAATAAAAATATCAACTACAACAACTTATTCTGAGTCAAAGACTAAATTAAAATCCTACAGACAATTCAAAAAATATAAAATCAGGATGTTTGATAACATATTGAAATAGAATAATTTGCTGAGTGTCTCTTTCGCTCAAAAAATCCTGTTTAAATTTAAGAGTTGATATATCCAGAAAGATAATTATAGCAGAGTAATGTAGAAGTAAAATGTGTCAGCTTTGATTATACATAACAACAAAGCAAAGTTGTTTTCCACATTCTTACACGATCATTATGGAAAGTACTATATACTATGAAAACATTACAGTATTGTCACTGCCAGAAAGCAAACGGTTCTCTTAAACCACTCTTAGAATGCTTTTAAAATTGTGTTTCCAAATCTTGCAATAAGAAAAGTTTTAATTATTATCAATTTAAAGCTCTGAAGTTTGCATGAAAAACATTACAGTGAATAGAAGGTGTAATGCACAATATTGCATGTAGTTGTACCAAAATAAAAATGAGCTCTTTCTGGTAATTTTCTTTGTTGTTTGAATTGTTCTGGTAAATACACAGGAATAGCAATAGTGAAACTTTAGTGCAAATTTATGTTCTCATTTTTTATATCACTTTGAAAATGAAAATATGTATTTTACTGTACTTCTGTAGATAACATGCTTTTACAACGTCTGACTAATTTTTCTTTATTGGGCAAAGACATAAAGATTTGCTATAATGAATTGCATAAGGATTTGTAAAACTGACCCTCAAGAATTTAATATACTGGTAAAAATTGACAACCCGAAATTTATGACCCAAAAATTAAAAAAAATAGTTGGAAATTAGGTTATCAATCTGGGTCTATTCTCGTGAAATCAGGTAGATCATAATAAAATCTTGCAGAAAGAGCGACTATCTAGATATATGTCACATATAGCTTATGTTTCAGGAGAGTTAAATATTTGGGAAACTAGATTCAATTTTAAAAATAGTTTTCCTTCCACGGATTTATGTACGTGGGACTTGGTGGCATGGTGACTTGGATACATATCCAACAAGGCCAGGGCAATTCGTGTCTCTCCTACTTTTGAAAATCCCCAGAGTACTTTGATGGGTGCATATGGTCTTTGGTCCTGCTTTGGGATAGGGAGACTTCAGTCTCACAACTAATACATTTTGTTGCTGTTGTGGTGGTGGTTGTTGTTGTTAAAGTAGGCAAGGTAGGGATAGAGGGACGGACAAGGATAAGAGGCAGATGCAGAAGGACAGGGAGTTACACACCACTGGTCGGGTTTGACTCTAACTTTTGTTCTCAAAAGTCACAATGGCCACCTTTGAATCTTTTAAGCAAAGCTTGAATGTTTTCAGCCCACAAAAGGCTGTCCATCAAGTACTAGGTCCTCATTAGCGATGTCACCTATCCTGGCTTTAGGAACTCTTGGCTCCGCAGCCACACTGCCCTTGGCTGATGCTGAGAGAAGTCAAGGAAGTGCTTTTGTGCTCACTTGGAAGAAATAAACTAGCATACTGTGAAATGCTTCTTGGAGCCGACATCAGTCCCCAAGAAATAGCACCCATTTATGGTCTCACAAACTCCTAGTCTTCTTGAAATCAAAAAGTTAATTGTCATAGATACAACTTTTTGTTTTCTTGAAAACAAAGTTTATGAGACCATAAATGGGTGTTATTTTAAGCTACTAAATTTATTGTAATCTCTTACACACAATAGTAAATTATAGTAATATGCTGGCTGTACAAATTAACCAAGGATGTCAAATTTCTCTCTTTCTTTTCCTTCCTCCATCCTTTATTTCTTCCTCTCTTCCTTTCTTAAAACACATAGGATTGTAGCACACACTAATGCTTGATTTTCTCCTCGTATATCATATTATAAACATATTGCTGATAAGACATAACAGGTGAAGTTTAATGTTATAATTTGATATTAATTAGACATTTTGTGATCTCTAGTCATTTTTCACTGTAATTTTGGACCTTTGGAATTCTATAAATATTGTTGATTAATTGTTGGTGAATAAGTTATCTAATCAATTAAATATCAATAAAGCACACCTCTTGTTTTAAGAGCAATCTCTAAAATTTAAGAAATTTGGGCCCTTAGTTTCACTACTCACAACACAAGTGCTCAAAATAGAATATGGCTAGTGGCTACCATATTGGATGTCACAGATACAGAATCACACACCTTAAACACAGAACATCCTACTGAATATCCCTTATTTATTTCATGAACCTAGCATAAACTGTTTTAATAGTCTAAAGATAAATCACATATTTCTGCACTCTTAGACATTTTATTCCAACTTTACAGGGTCAGGTTGGTGACATAATTCTATCTCATATGAATGTTTACGCTCAAAATATACTCAATATATTAAAGACATACTGAAGGTGAACAAATGGTCATCAATTAGCAGTAACTAATTACTCTGCTAGTTCTCAGATCTGATGTGTCTTTTCTCCTTCAAAAAATATTGTATTAAAATAATAAATTTGATAAACTTTATGAAATTGGATGATGAATTCAAACATAATATTCTCCTTAAATCTGAAAAATATTGTCAACGTTACCACAAAAATAAAGGAAGGTGAAAAAAGTCTCCTATTTGTTCTGAAAATCAGACTACTTGCCTCCAGTGCTTAAATATAGAACAAGTCTTCTTGCTACTTTGATGTCATTGGAGACAGGGCACCATGGTGGTTAGGGCATACTCTGGGACTGAATAGCCAAGTTGGACTTGTAACTCTGGCATTTCTTAGTTGTGTAATATTTCTGTGCCTCAGTTTCTTCATCTAGGTATTGGTAATAATAAATTAGTCCATAATTACTAGGATTTTTGTTGGAATTGAATAAATTGTCATACATACCAAATTCAGAACTCGAAAAATATAAAGTACTTGGTATATGTTAATCATTACTATAAAGTCTTTTTTTCTGTAATTTGTTGAAGGATCATGTCAGCTAGTGTCATATATGTTTTATGAGACTCAAGATAAAAAAAGAAGAAATTACTCAGAAATTTAAGCAATGTGGAAAATTGCTATACTTAACCAACCTACACTAGTATACTCAGGTTTATGAGAATAAATCTTATAAGACTTCAAATATTCGAAGTCACATAAGTGCACCTGTTGTATACCATTGCTTGGTATACAGCTGTTTTAAGAATCCGATGTCCTAATTATCCAGAAACATTGTTGGAGCAAATGATTTTCCTCTGAACTTTCCCGAAAATAAAATGTATAAACCATTAACTAGAAAAGAATCATGACTGAACACTGAACACTATCATATACTGTCATATATAAAACTCAGTATGACAACTGTAGCTAGGCAGATGCATTTAGAAAACATGACATTAGTTCCAGCCTGCTCTTTGATCTGAATTATCAATTTAATTAGGTTAGACTGCATTGAATACAGTATCCAAATCCTTTGCAGAAACGTTTTTTGTTTTTGTTTTTTTTTTCTTTTTCCAGCAATTATGTTTCTTAACTGCTTCAAAGTATTCCATTTACAAGACATGGAAAACAGTCCTTAAAAGGGGAATGTCCTTTCTGTATTCTGGCATTTTTGATGAACACCAAATGTATTTTTAAATAGGATTAACATTTCATCTTTTATTTAACAGAAAGCAAAATAACTTCAATTTCCTTGAAAGTCTATTAAATTTTCAGCCATTGCTAAATAGTCTTCTAGAATAGGTAAACATCCTTATAGGCTGAACTAATGCTACCTTATCTAGAACCACAAGTTCTGAAGGTGCAATATGAGAGTGATGATTTATTTTCTAACGTTAAAGGCAAAGGATAAGAGGTCCAACAAAATAACATACAGAAAAAAAGACAAGATTGTGGATATTACTTAGAGCAGATGCCATCAATATCTCACCATTACCCCCCTTAGTATTTGGCATCACCAGATCTCATGGCTACCAACTGTCAGTAGGAGTAGGTATTTATCCAGTATGCATGGGACAAACAAGAAATTCCAGAGTGTTCATGCTCCTTAAGAATAGGAGTGAAACAAGGGATTCCATGTGGAACTATCTTGACTGCCATCTCCCACTGTTGAGGTAACTCTGAGGTATTTTCTACACTGCTTCTCTGCAGCAGTAATCTGTTGACTATATATTTTATAGTGGTCTCTTTTTCTTCCAGTCTCACATATGTGATCCCCTAAAGGTTATTTCTGAAAGAATCTGCCAAATGAACTAAATTCACCCATATACTGGCCCCAGGATCTGCTTTTCAAAGAATTCAACTTAAAACATCTGTAACAGAATGGAGTAGAAAAAATGGGTAGCAATCAACTTTGCAACTGCTACTTTTGGGCAGCTGCAGGAGAAGACACCCAAAATCTCAGACTGAGTATCCACGCCATGTTCACTTTCACTTCTATCCACACAATTCACCAGCTAGTCCTTTGGACAGCCAAAGCTACAGCGCAGGATGAGTGCACAAAGGACAAGGGAAGAAAGTGCAAGCGGTCTTCCATTCCAACTCACTTTCCCAACTTCTCCCAATATTCTCCAATAATAAGTGATTCAGAGAAAGAAGAGCTCCTTTCAGGGATGCATGATAACCATTAAGAAGCTACCATGGAACCACAGAATAGAAAAAAGAAGTTATCAAATAATGAGGAAAGTTATAGGACAAAAATAAATAGCAGAATGAAAATAAATGATTAAATTGGTGAAAACCTTATTAAACATACAAAGGAAAAGAGAATAAACTGAAAATAGCCAGTCAGCTAAAAATAGTCATGGATATAGAAAGTGAATATTGGGAAAATATTTTTAATATTAATTTAAAAAGTGTTTTCCCACCATGTAGAAACTCGAGAAAGAGTATGCCCTGGTCTTTTCTTGAACAAAATAATAAAAAAAGAAAAATTTTGTGGAAAAACTCCAAGTAACAAAATGGTAGCTATAGTAAAATGTCTATGGTGATCACTGAATACATTTAAATATAAACTGAAGGTAGAAAGATGTTGGAATTATTGTAACATAAGAGAAACTAAAATATTGTGTGGAAAATAGATATATCCATATTTTTGAATAGCCATTAACCATTGCTAAATTGTGTACGTGAATCTTTCAGTAGTGTGAGTAGAATAGAAAAAAAGGACTCATTATTTTTAACTTTGATCCTCTAAAAGTAATAAAATATAAGGTTATTTTCCCCAAAAGTTTTTTGTCATAGGTTACTAAGAAGGCAAACATAGTTGGGATGAGAGGCTGGATAGGAATTAGGAAGTCTAGATTCACACACGTAACTATGGACATGCCAATTTAAAAGCGAAGCAAAATGAAATAACTCTTGAAGAATCCACTGACTTGGACAAAGCATAACTGGACAGTTCATTGTTTGGGAATCTAGAGTTGTCTGTGTGTGTGTGTGTGTGTGTGTGTGTGTGTGTCTGGGTGTGTGTGTGTGTGTGTGTGTTATGTATATATGAATTGGGCATATATTTGTCTGCATGTGTTTGTATGTGTACCCTGTGAATAAGCACACAAATATGCCTTCAATAATAGGAAACATGTTACACCCTATACAAGACTTGTTGTGGGGTAGAAGGCAAATGTGTAGATTATTTTTTTGTTTTAAAGAGGACCTCAACAATAATCTTCATTCCCAGTGCTTTTCTTAAACAATGTGATTTTGTTTCTTCTCCCATGGAGAGTTTAGATCCATGTCCCCCACACTTGCAATTGGTTGGGATTCAGAATCACCTGTTACAAAAAGAGAACTGTAAAAATGATGTTATATGATTTCTAAGATGAGGTCAGGATAAAGATGACCTGTCTGCCTGCCATTTATGCAGCAGAAGAAACTAGCTCTTTTTGGATAGTAATAATATTAGCCTGAGTTTTGGCAGATTTTCATCCATAATGTCTGTCATTGGATAAAGCACTATGGACATAATAGAGGGCTAATGCCTGAATACCAGGAAAACAGAAAAAAATGTAAAACCAAAGTAATATATTACAGTTATTATACATGGACTTTAGAACAAATATGATTATTATGTTTAAGGGAATATTCAAAGATACCAGAAATACATAAAAACAATTACAGTAGAAATACTGGTAATAAAATTAAGAAATCGATATTTGAGTTTAACAGTAGCTTGGACAGAGCAGAACAAAGGATTCATGAACTTGAAAGACTGACCAACAAAAATTCTGATTGAAGCACAAAAAGACAAAAGGATAAATGAATACAAAAGAGAAAGAGAAACGGATAGTGCAAGTGTTATGTACATTTGTTACAGGTGTTCAAGATGAAGAGGGCAAGGAAAATGAGGAAGGTGCCACATTTGAAGAATTACCATGAATTTTACAAAAGCGACAAAAGATATAAAACTAGAGTTTCAAGAACCTTATAAATTCCATACTCTAGATTATAAATGACTTAAAATCATTTTTAGGTACAGACATGAATAACAAAGCATAAAAATATAATTTTAAGAAAATCAGGGAAGTTTGATTACAGATGGCAGATTAAATAATATCAATAATTTTCAGTTTTGTTAAATTTAATAATACAATTATATTTATATAAAATATGTCTAGTTTTTTGAAAATGTATAGAGGAACATTAAACAATATATAGGATTTCGTTTAAAACATTGAATATTTCTGCAAACCAATAATTAAAAATTATAGATGCAAAAATTTGCCAAATATCTCACTAATTGTTTGGTGTAACTAATTATAATGAGATTTGTTGTATTAATGTTATGTATTCAAAAATTAAAATATAATTCATAATTGATAAAGGGTTTTACAGATTTAAAAAATAAAATTTTAAAAGATGTATTAATTTATAATATATAATATATACTAGACAATTCATAAAACAGAGATGACGAATAGAAACTTAAAACACAATTTAATGGTATTCCTATAGAGAGAGAGATTTGTTCATGTGTTGATTACTTCCTCTAATACGTGTGTATATGTTTGTATATATGTGTGTGGGTTTCTGTTTTGCAAAATTGGGCTAGTAATATTTTCATAATACATTAAGAATATTTTTCTGTCATCTTAAAATTTTTTGAAATATTTTTTAGTTTACCATTATAAGACTGTTACATTATTTTTGAAGGTCCTTCTCATCAAATAATTTGTTTTTAAAAAACTGCCAGTTTTAAACATAGTACTCTGATAAACATGATATATACCTATTTCTTGCCAAGTCATTTTATTTTCCAAAATATGGTTATGGCAGATGAAGGATCACTATGAATACTTGATACCATTCTTCCCTGTGAATCTGGATTGGCCTATGTGACTTGCTGGACTAATTTTCTATTAGTATTCATAGTGATCCTTCATCTGCCATAACCATATTTTAGAAATTAAAATAACTTGGCAAGAAATAGGTATATATCATGTTTATCAGAGTACTATGTTTAAAACTGGCAGTTTTTTAAAAACAAATTATTTGATGAGAAGGACCTCCAAAAATAATGTAACAGTCTTATAATGGTAAACTAAAAAATATTTCAAAAAATTTTAAGATGACAGAAAAATATTCTTAATGTATTATGAAAATATTACTAGCCCAATTTTGCAAAACAGAAACCCACACACATATATACAAACATATACACACGTATTAGAGGAACTAATCAACACATGAACAAATATCTCTCTCTATAGGAATACCATTAAATTGTGTTTTAAATTTCTATTCGTCATCTCTGTTTTATGAATTGTCTAGTATATATTATATATTACAAATTGTCTAATACATCTTTTAAAATTTTATTTTTTAAATCTGTAAAACCCTTTATCAATTATGAATTATATTTTAATTCATCTTTTCTAGATGAGTTCCAGCATCATCAACAGGAAAAGCCTTGCCCATTCCTGACCCACTAAACCATCACATAAAATAAAATGGTTATTGTTTTTAAGGCACTATATTTTGTATTTTTTTCTGTGGAAATAGAAAAGCAGGAAGGTTTTTTATTGGCATTATTATGGAAAATAACATCAGGTTTACATTTATTTTCATATTATATTTCTATATTAATCAAACTTCATTCCAGACTTAGTGTGCTCCAACTTTTAATATCATACACTGTATGACCACACACTTCCAATAAATATTTGTAAAATACATATGTGAATAGTTGCACAATATGAAATTTATTAAATGTACAATGTAGACATTTGAAAATAATAAAATGTGGAAGAAATAAACAATATCATTGGATAGATTGCTAGTTGAGAGAGATTCATCTTAATGGGATAATTTTGAAGTCTTCTCTGCTGATTTCTAGCCAGAGATATTTTACTCATTGTTTTGAGAAAGAACTTGTAGTGGAAGCAGAAGTCACGTTAGCTCTGACAGTTAGTCTCATTTATACTTTTAATACTTTTTTAAATCCACAGATTCTTAGCAAGTATTGTTTTTGGTATTACTCATCCATTTCATTACATTTAACTTAATGGAAACTATATAGCATTCTACTTAATTAGAAATAATTAATTAAAATACATCTAAAAACACAAAAATTACCCCTGGAAGCTTGTGCTCAACCTTTCTGCAAGTAAAATTTCCGTTATTTCTCAGTACCCCTCACATTTGTGAGTTGTTGCCACATGATGATAAATAAGGACTGAATGCTGGTAGAAGATGGAATCTATATATTATATATTACATACATTATATATTACATATGTTAATATATACTATCCTATATACTACATATTACATTTGTAGGTTACACACACACAATTATTTATAGTAACTTCTTTCTCTGCTGCAATTTGTGGATTTGTGTCTCGACATGGTTACGTGGTTGTATGCACAACACTTTGTAGAACATTGATTAAGATGGTCACAATTTGAGCTATTCAAATTCAAATATTACTGACAGTTCAGTATTAGACATTTTTGTACTGTCTCATAAGCATCTTATATACAATAAAATATCAAGGATAGCCCATAATACTATTTATAGTATTTGTTAAGTGTATCAAAATTTATAAAGGTGCTCTTTTGTGATTTTTAATTCTGGAGGTGTTAGTCCAGGGTAAACTTCTTAAATGATGAGTTAAATAAAATTTGATTTGAAGATACCCCTTTGCTTTACTTGAAAAACACTCTGGCATTCTTCATTGCTCCAAGGACATTTGTATAGCTTTTCTAATTAAGGCCATCAATCTTGACCATTTTTATTGCTGATTTGTGCTACAGGAGTGCTTGGCTAAGCCTTTGAAAATTAAAATATCATGGAGTGGTTGTTTGTATGGCGATTCTAGCTGTCACTTTGGTGTTTGGTTTCCACAGTCTAGTACTCATTACATTGGAGGAGAACTCCACAGATACAAACTTTGCCTATTAATGAAGGGATTTACAATGACAGAGAACAAACAACAAACAGACAACAAGGAAAAATGCAAAACTGAGATTCCTAAGGTGCAATGTCAGCAGGCCTGTAAGAAATTACTCTCACATCCTGCATTTCTCACTTAAAACCAAGATTGAGAATTATCCCTTCTAACTGTGGCCATTTTACTAGGCTAAAATTTAATTTTATCCTGTTAGTGGCACAAAAGTTATGTTCACAAAAGGTTACCTTCCCAAGCTCATAATCTCCTAACCACTCAATTCTCAGTAAATGATCTCATTTCCTACTTTATCCTTTGAAGAAAAAATTATAAGAACAAAATTTATTTAATTATTGCACCAAAATTACCTGAGCTCCAGTCATCCTTTCTTTCTTCTCTAAATGGAATAGATAATTGCTCCTGTTCCCATTTCTTCCGGCCTTCTCAGGTAGAGTGATCATCTCTTTCACCTTTATCTTTACAGAATCAGCTGTAATGCTACTTTGATACCAAATAAAACAAAAATTTACCCATATTGGTAGCCCCAGTGTCTAGTATCAATTCCATTCAGTTGCCTCCTGTTCTTGGCTGCTTTGAGTCTCTGGTCTGCTAAGTTGTCTGCTTTCACTGTCAGTTCAATAAACAAACCACAGTGACTTATCCAATGTTGCAAAAGTGCTTCAAATATTATCCAAGAATCCCCACAATCTCTCCTCTGCCACCCTGCTCCTAATAAACAAAACAAAAAACTCCATTATAATTCTCAGTGAGCCTAGATTAGTTTTACAATAGCCATACCACAATTTCACTAGGTAAATGGAAAGATATAAACATTATAGTAACATTTTATTTTACCCAAACATGTCCCAGACTGATAATATGTACAATAACGCAAATATATTTTCAAGTTCAAAATTGAAAACAAGTATGTCACTTTTTTAACTTCTAAGATTTGTAACTGAAAACTCAGCCCCTTTCTTCCGTAATAATATATTGAATTTGAGTTCCCATATCTAATGATGCATTCCCCATTATGCAATTTAGATTTTAAAGCTTGCATATTGTCATTTAACTATGATGTATCTTATCATGCCAATATCAATAGAAAACATGCACTGTTCGAAGACGGTTTTATAATTAAAGTGCTGAAATATATGTTCTTTGTTGTTTACTAATCAACTTTTATTTTGGAATAATTTTAAATTTACAGAAATGTTGCAAATGTAATACAAATATTTTTAGTACACCTCACAAAGTTTTAGTTTCTCCTAATGGCATCTTACATGACTAAAACATGTTTTTTTTCTTAATCTAAGAAGCCCACATTGTTAACTCTAGACTTTGTTCAGATTTGGCCAGTTTTTCCACAAACATAATTTTTCTGTTGTGGGATCCAATCCAGGATACTGCATTGCATATAGTGATTATGTCTACTTAGCCTATTCTGGTTTCTCAGTTTTTCTTCATTGTTATTAGTTTAACAATTTTGATAAGTACTTCAGAAGTATTTTCTAGAATGTCTCCCAATTTCATTCAGTTTGAATTTCTCTGGATTCCTAACTCATAATCAGACTGGGTTATGGGTCTCTGCAAGGAATACCACAGAAGCGATGTGCCCTTTTCTTTGCATCATATTAGGTGTTCATAATAGTCACATGGCATCAGTGATGACTTTAAACTTGGTCACTTGTTTATGATAGTGGGACACAGGTTTCACCATTGGAAAGGTACTCACTTTCTCTTTGGTCTTTAATAAATACAGCTCTCAGGCTGGGTGGAGACAACTAGCTGTATCTGCTGAAATGGAAGTATTTATGTGTCTTCATTGGGGTTCTTCCACAAAATGTGTATCTTCCCACATGCATTTATTTGATAATTTATGTATATCAGTTCAGTATACATAATTCATTTAATAATTAATAATTGTGTTTTTACACTTTGGATTATAATCTAGTACTACGCTTATTATATTTTGTTGCAAAAATTGTTCCAGATTTGGCCACTGGGGACTTTTCAGCTGATTTCTGTGTCCCATTGATCTGACTCTATCCTCTTACTTCTGAGCACTTCCTTCTTGTTTCTACAAGATGCTCCAGGCTCATCTTGTGTTTTCCTCACCCAACCCTAGCATCAATTATTGCTCTGAGGAGAACTGGTTCCTTTTATTGGAAACTGGTATTTAGAAATCAAGATCTGAGCATTGTGAGTGCTATTTGCTTTTGGAGTTCATTTCATCTAGGTGCTCTCAATAGAAACAACTAGATGTTTGTTATATGTATGTAATACCAATCCATTTTTATATGTACATATTTATAATTGTTTATTTACCCATGTATGTAAAGCATATGTGTGTGTGTGTGTGCGCACATGTGTGTGTTTGTAAGTTTATACTGATATCTTCAACTCTCATCCTACATATGGTATTCTTTATGGCCTGGCTTTCTTGCTTATCTGGAACTTTCCTTCCTAGCAGTGAAAAGTCTGTAGTCCACCATCCATCATCTATTTACTTATTTATTCAGCCCCAGTGTATATGAAAAGTAGTTCCAGAATTTGTAACTGTTGCACCTATGAAAAATAAATTTACCAACTAAAGTGTTTATGCATAGTTCATTTATTCTTTTACATTGAAATTTGCAAACACCATTTTCTAAAGCTACTGATGTCAGCTTCTATTACTCTCACACCCCTTCCATGCTGCTACACTACAAGTACAATGTGTTACAGTTCAATTCTTTTGTTGTAATCTGCATTCCATCCTGAGATCCTCTGGCATCCTGGTCCATGGCTACTTTTGTTTATTTATTTTGAATAGTTTGTTTCATGATCTGTTTTCATTGGCTACATACATTAAAATTATCTCCTCGTGCTGTGCAGTTCTGTGTGTTTTGAGAAACACAAGGAGTCAAGGAGTCATGTATTCACCCCAATACCAAACATGTCAGTTCCTTAATCCTAAATGTTCCTCTTTGCATCTCCTCTGTAGTCAAGAACACCCTCAACCTCTGACCTCGGCCTACCACTTACCTGCTTTCTGTACATATTATATGCCTTTCCTAGAATATTATATGAATGGAATCATGCAACGTGTAGCTTTCTGGGTCTAGTTTCTTTCACTTATCAAAATGCATTTAAGATTCATCCATATTGTTGAAAGAGAGTTCCCATTTCTCCAAATCCTGGCTGACATTTGCAGTTTTATCAAGTATTAGCCACTCTAATAGGTGTGTAGTGTTACTTCATCCTGGTTTTAATTTGTACGTCTTTAAAAAAGACAAAATAATGTTTAGGTTTTTATGTGTAATCCATGTCCTTTTAATACTTATTTTGATTTTTACAAGTACATAGTCAGTGTATACTTGGGATAAATTAGATATTTTGATACAGGCATGCAATGTGTAATGAACACATCAGGGAAAACGGGCTATCCATTATCTCAAACATTTATCATTTCTTTGTGTTACAATCATTTCAATTATACTTTTTGGTTATTTTTAAATGTACAATAAATTATTACTGACTGTACTCACCCAGTTGTGCTATAAAATACCAGGTCTTATTCATTCTTTGTAACTATGTTTTTGGACTCATTAGCATCCTCACATTTCTGCCCACTCACCACACCCTTCTTTTAGGAGTTATAGTTTATTGGTATGTTGCTGCTCACAGTAATATCTAATGACACTTTAAATTTCTGCAGTATTAGTTGTAATATCTCCTTTTACATCTGTGAATTTATTTATTTAGGTTACTCTTTTTTTTTCTTAGTAAGGCTAAAAGTTTGTCAATTTTAGTTATCTTCTCAAAAAAACAACTTTTCATTTCATTGATCTTTTGTATTGTTTTTCAATTTCATTTATTTCTGCTCTGAGCTTTAATATTATTTTTAATTCTACTAATGTTGGGTTTGGTTTGCTCTTGCTTTTCAAGTTCTTAGAGATGCATGGTTAGGTTGTTAATCTGATATTTTTCTACATTTGTGATGTACATACTTATTGCAATAAACTTGTCCCTTGCACTGATTTACAGATTTTGCATGTCCCATAGGTTTTTGTATGTTGTGTTTCCATTTTCATTTGTTTCAAGGAATTTTTAATATTCTTTTTAATGTATTCATTGGCCTCCTTTCATTCAGGAGCATATTGTTTAATTTCCATATGTTTGCATAGTTTCCAAGTTTGCTCTTGTTATTTATTTTTAGTTTTATCTTGTTGTGATCAGAGGAGACACTTAATATGGTTTCAATGTTTTTTAGATTTTTAAGACTTATTTTTTGACCTCACATATGATCTATCTTTGAGAATGATCTACGTGCTGAGGAGAAAAAATGTGTATTCTGTAGCTGTTGGGTGAAATATTCTGTAAATATCCTTTAGGTTCATTTGATCTATAATGCAGATTAGATCCAATGTTTTGTTGCTGATTTTCTGTCTGGATGATCTGTCCAGTGCTGATAGTGGGATGTTGAATACTCCAAGTATTATTGTAATAAGGTCTCTCTGTCTTTATTTCTAATAACATTTTCTGCATAAATCTGGGTACTGCAGTGTTGGGTACATATGTATTTACAATGGTTATATCCTGTTGCTGAATTCATCTTTTTATCATTATATAATGAACTTGTTTGTCTCTTTTTATAATTTTTGACATAAAATCTATTTTTTAAATATAAGTATAGCTATCTTGTTCTTTTTTGTTTCCATTTGCATAAGATATCTTTTATTCGTCTCTTTATTTTCTGTGTATGTGTGTCTTTATAGGTGAAGTGTGTTTATTGTAGCAACCGATTGTTGGATCTTCTTTATTTTTATCCATTTAGCTACTCTTTTGATTGGAGGATTTAGTCCCTTTACATTTAATGTTATTATTGATAAGTAAAGACATTACTCCCATTAAAATATGTTTTCTCATTGTTTTATGGTCTTTTTTTCTTCCTTCTGGTCTTCCTTTTTGTGAAAGTGAGGTAATATGTTTTCATTTCTATCTTTATATTTTTTCTGTATCTGTTTTAGGATTTTTGGTGTGATGTTACCATGAGGCTGGCAGATAACATTTTATAACACACTATTTTACACTTATGATAATTCTGATTGCAAAAGCAAACAGGCAAAGAGAGAAAAATGATAAAACTATCAAAACATTATATTTTAAATTCATCACCCCCTCTGCCACTTTGTAACTGTTTTCTCCATTTGTATCTTATTATATTATCTATGTCTTGTAAAGTTGTTGTAGTTAATTTTTGACAGGTTCATATTTTACTCTTTCTACTCAAGACATGGGTACTTCACACACCACAATTACATTGTTAGATTGTTCTGCATTTGTCTGTGTACTTATTGTTGCCAGTAAATTTTTATACCTTCAGATGATTTCTTATTGCTCATTAACATTCTTTTATTTCAAAATAAAGAACTCCCTTTAGCATTTATTGTAGGACAAGTCTCATGGTATTGAAATCCCTTTTTGTTTGTCTGGGAAAGTCTTTATTTATCTTTCATGTCTGAAGGATATTTTCACTGCATACAATATTCTAGGATGAATGAGTTTTCCTTCAGCACTTTAATTATATCATGCCACTCTCTCCTGGCCTGTAAGGTTTCTACTGAAAAATATGCTGCCAGACATATAGAAGCTCATTTATGTGTTACCTTTTTCTTTTAAGTTGCTGCTTTTAGGATCCTTTCTTTATCCTTGACTTTTGGGAGTTTGATTATTAGTGTCTTAAAGCTTGAGGTAGTCTTATTTGGGTTAAATATGCCTGGTTAAATATAACCTTGTACTTGAGTATTGGTATTTTTTCCGTAGGTTTGGGAAGTTCTCTGTTATTAGTCCTTTGAATAAACTTTCTATCCCACCCTCTCTCTCTAGCCCTTCCTTAAGGCCAATAATTTTTAGATTTGCTCTTTTGAGACTATTTTCTAGATTATATAGGTTAGCTTCATTATTTTTATTCTTTTTTCTTTCGACTTTCCTGACTATATTTCCAAATAACCTGTCTTGAAACTCATAAATTCTTTCTTCTGCTTGATCAATTCTGTTTTTGAGAGACTCCGATGCATTCTTCTGCATGTCAATTGAATTTTCTTCTTCCAGAATTTCTGCTGTATTCTTTTAAATTATATCAGTCTCTTTGTTAAACTTATCTGATATAATTCTGAATTCTTTCTCTGTGTTACCTTGGTTTTTATTGAGCTTCCTCAAAACAGCTATTCTGAATTCTCTGTCGGAAAAGCCACATATCTCTATCTCTCCAGCATTGGTCACTGATACCTATTTACTTTTTTTGCTAAGGTCATGTTGTCCTGGACAGACTTGATGTTTGTGGATATTTGACAATGTCTAGGCAATGTCTGTTGAGTTATTTATTAAGGAGTTATGTATTTATTGTCATTTTCATACTCTAGGCTTGTTCATACCCGTTCTTCTCGATAAAGCTTTTCAATATTCCAAGAGAATTGAGTGTTATGATCTAAATTTTTGGCCACTGCACCCATATTTTCATAAGGAGGCACCCCAAAACCAGTAACACTGCGAAAAAATTCAAACCGTTTGGATGAGTTATAATTTCAATCACAAGTCTTTGTGAACTTAGAAATGTTTTCTTAGATGTTACAAACAGGTTTCTATCATTTACCAAAAAAACAAAAGAAAGCAAGAAAAAAAAGCTCCTACTACCTGAGACTAAGAAACAATATGATATTGTAAAGCAGTCTATTATAATTAACCCAATTGTACAAGTAAATTATTGAAATTTCTTCAGTTCTAGCTGGGGGTTATTTATTTGTTTATGATTGTTTATGGTTACTGTGTCCACCATGAGGTCTTAACATTTTTGCCTTTAATTCTTCCCATGGGTTTGAGCACAAAACTATATGGTGAATGATGTTGTGAGTATCTTACCCTTGCAATAATGCAGTCCTGTTTTTTCCCATATCATAAGAAGTCTGGTATTATTATTGATATTTTGACTGAAATTATCATTTTCTCCCTTAATCATTTAACAGATATGTATGAGTTGTAGACAGCAGATTAATTGCCTTTTATTCTGTTATTTTCTGAAGCCTCATATTTTTGCAATGAATTCTCCCTTAAATGTTTTACCTTCTATAAGGAGATTTTAAAGAATCTTTTGCTGGTTGTTATCTATACTTAGATGCAAATACAAACTGTTTATTTACCGTGGCCTACAAGACCTTACAGGTTTCACTCTTCCTACACTAATGTCCTCCTGAACCCTTTATCATCATGTTCCAACCCACGTTTCATTTCTATCTATCCTTCAACCTTCCAAGCTTATTTCCAAATCAGGGCCTTTATACAAACAAGATGTTCATTTTATATTGGAATGTAATTTTTGAAATATTCATATGGATTTTCAACAATCATTAACTGCTCAGTTGACATATCACCTTTTAGGGAGACAATTATTCCCCAAATCTGTTGTTAGGGTTGTTTCTTCAATTACAATGTAAGAAGGGCAGATTCATTGTCTTCATCATTTACAACTGCATTTCTAGTACCTAGAATAAATTCTGATACATAGCAGGTTCTCCCTAAGTATTCTTAAATATAAAAATATTATACGTCTTCCTAATTTGTTGAAATTGTCAGAATTTCAAAACAGTAGTAATGGAAATTCCATTTTTAAATTTTCATTTTAGAAGAAAGACTTTGGCAGGTCACAGTGGCTCACACCTATAATCTCAGCACTTCGGGACCCAAGGCAGGTGGATAACTTGAGATCAGGAGTTTGAGACCTGCCTGGCCAACATGGTGAAACACTGTCTCTACTAAAAATACAAAAATTAGCCACATGTGGTGATGCACACCTGTACTCCCAGCTATCTGGGAGGCTGAGGCAGGAGAATTGCTTGAACCCTGGAGGCAGAGGTTGTAGTGAGCCAAGATCACACCACTGCACTCCAGCCTGGCAACAGAGTGAGACTCCAACTCAAAAAATAAAATAAATAAAATAAAATAAAGAAAGCCTTCATCAGTATCATATTGGCTTTAGATTTGAAAATAAGTATTAAAAGTACTTTTATAGAAACATTTTTCTATTTCTAGTGAGTTAACTTAATCTGTTCGGGCCCACTGTCTGTACTTTGGCTTAAGGACATGCTGTTATTCAGCGCCTATGAATCATTTCTGTGATAGCAACACTGAGTGCTATCCGTAAAACACTAACAACATAGAGACATTCAAAAATACATAGATAATACTATTTCTGAAAGAAAATGAGTTCTACATATCTAACATCTGATTATTAGAACAAAACATTCACATACTGTATATATCTTTCTCTGATAATAAACAGGGGTTATCAAGGAGAAGAAAAAATTCACCAAAACACAGATGCATCTTGTATATTAAAGTTTCTTTTTTTAGAGACAAATTTATTTTAAGATACAAGCCAACTGGCAATTGATACCAAAATGCCAAGTTTTTAAATTAACAAATACTTAGTTATATTAGTATCGAGAATAATATATCCTAATGGAGATAAAGAAAATATAAGGATTAGTTATAAGTCCAGCAAAGAGATATATAGGGGAAACTAATATAATTTTTTTAAAAAATGCTGTCTCTATAGGTGCACTTTCATTTTCATGGAGACCTTCATCTTACTTTTCTTGGTTAGCTGTTATCTCTGGAAAAACTCCAGAAACACTGCCATGACTTGCCAAATGTTCCAAAATTATAGAAGAATTTCAATGTCCTTACCAACTAAGGCAGAGTCTTTTTAAAAACTACAGAAAGAGGGTATAATATAGAATATAAAGACTATGGAAGTATTTTATTTTCACAAAGTATTATTCAGGAAATTTGATATACTTAGGTTCTGAAACTTAAAAATCTATTTCCTTTATCTCTCATGAAGATCCCCTTTGCCACTCATGTGACAAATGAAGTTTAAATATTTTGTATAATTGCCAATATCCTGGTGAGAAGCCTTTATAACAAATGTGTTCACTCTCTCCATTAAGGTTTATACCACTATGAGCCTGAGGTACTATTGATCGGTTTTTACTGTGGTTGCCAAAATCCTTCTGCTACAGCAATTTCCTGTAATTGTACTTGTACAACAAAGCTAGTGACATTTGAGAGTAAGGGCAAGAATTAAAAAGATAAAACATTTTTGAGGCTCTAAATATTCCCAGTAATTTGAGAATTAGGTTATCATTAAATAAAATATAGTCTTTTCAAGTTAAAAATGCAAACGTTTCTATTTTAAATTTATCCACAGAGGCAGGCTCTGTTATTATAGCTTGTTATTATTTTAATCATTAATAAAACTATTTTGAGTTGAAAAAATTAGGTTGATCTGCTTTGACCTCACTTATACTCATGTCACTACTCTCACTATAGATTTAGCGGACAAGATTTTCTATGCACTCTAACTAGAGAAAAATGATATGTTTGAAGACAAAGAATCTATATCTTCATGCTGAGTTATAAAGGCGGCCCTTTCAAAGAAAAAAAATTACTCTTAAAACTGGGTTTCAATTCAAGATCTAAGTTTATGAAAAATAATTTCTATTAATCCTCTGAGCTAGGGATTTTGAAAAAGCATACAAATGAATTCAAAAAGTAGAAAGAGGGATAATGCATGATGATGTAAGGAAAGAAACACCATCCTAAAAGAGGATTACATTTTACACAGTCGATGAGAATGGGAGGGAGCATACCTGAATTAAAATGTGAATGTGAAGTTTTTAATCCCTGAGTCTGGGAGGAGACAATAAAAATACATCGAACTGCCCATTTATGTTTGGAAATCCTAGAAAAGAGGAATTGTTGTCCAGCTCCTTAAGATGTCCTCTAGAAAGACTGCCGGGGCATAAAGAGATCCATATGCCTTGCGTCAGCAGTGACTGAGCTGAGAATCTAAACAGATAGGCCTGAGGAGCTTTCAGAGTTTCCTGGATTCTAAATAGGAATATGAAGATATCTGTAATGGGCCATTGTATCTGGATAATTTTGATAATTTTCATCATCAAGATTAGGAAAAAATTAAGTGGATGCTTGGGACATGTGCCTCTGTCATGTAGGAATACATGCATATTTCAATATGAACGTGGCATGCTAAGTAACTTCTGATTATATAATGTGTTTGGCAAAATTGTGGCTTATAACAGCATTAATCCATTTATTCTCCTCACAATCCCAAAATTTGGAAAGGGCTCAGATGGCAACTTTTATTCTATATGACAACACTGGAGGTAGCTCTACTTGGCTGTCAATGTGGCTCAGACATAGAGCTAGTACACTGATGTTGGCTGCTGAATGACACCTCAGCTGGAAAGATTAATTTCCCTTTTTTCTGGAAATTTCCACCTAGCTGTTTGGGCTGGTTTTTTTCCTCATTGGAATGATAGCTCTGTTTTAGTGACGAGTGCTCCAAGAGGCTTGGTGAAAGCTAAAAGTCTTTTTGTAACTTAGCCTTATAAATTCCATCTATTACCTCTACCATATTCTATTGCTCAAGCAAGCACTAAAGTCAGCCATTTTCAAGGGGAGTAGAATTTGATTCTAATACTCTAAGTGAAGAGTGGCAAAAAGTTTGTGGTCATCTTTCTTCACAACTAGTTACAGTTTACTCTCTGACCACAAATTAATTATATTCCTTCACATGCAAAATGCATGTAATCTCTCAAAAGCCATGCAAAAGACTCATTACTGTATTGATGTGGAGGCCAATATCTTGTCAGGTTTAAGTTAAGATGATGCTTCACTATTATGATTCTTTAAATATTATTCCCAGAGACCTACTTTTCATATTAAATCAATAATAAGTTTTACTTTAGAATATTCTATATTGTAAAGCTCCTAATGTGTATAATATACATTTTACAAAATCATGAGTTTAAATACTTTAGTATGGTGAAGTTTAGAAAAAAAAATACATATCCCTATTTATTAAAGAGACTGTCCTTTCTCCATGGTATGCTTTTAATGCCTTTGTCAAAATTCAGTTGACCGTAAATGTGAGAATTTACTTCTGGATTTTCTATTCTGTTCCATCAGTCTGCGTATCTGTTTTTATGTCAGTCCCATGCTGTTTTGGTTACTGTAGCTTTGTAGTATATTTTGAAGTCAGGGAGTGTGATATCTCCAACTATCTTCTTTTTGCTCAGGATTGTTTTGATTATTCTGGGTTTTGGTGATTCCATACAAATGTTAGAATGTTTTTCTCTGTTTCTGTGAAGAAAGTCATTGTTATTTTGATAAGGATTGCATTGAATCTGTGCATTGCTTTGGGTAATACGGATTTTAACATTATTTCTTCCAATCCATAAAAATGAGATATGTTTCCACTTTTTTGGTGTTTTCTTCAACTTACTTTATGAGCATTTTATAGTTTTTCTCATAGAGATCTTTCTCTTCTTTGATTAGATTTATTCTTGAGTATTTTCTTAATTTATAGCTATTAAAATGAATTCACTTTCTTGATTTATATGTTCATATTGTTCACTCCTTAGATATAGAAATGCTACTGATTTTTGCATGTTGATTTTTTACCCTGAACTATTACTAAGTCCATTTACCTATTCTACCGGTTTTTTGGTGGAGTCATTAGAATTTTCCAAATATAAGATTATGTCTTCTGCAAACAAGAAAAATTTGAATTCTTCATTTCCAATTTGGATGTTTTTTAGTTCTTTATCTTGTTTAATTGCTCTGGCTAGGACTTTCAGTGGTATGTTGGATAAAAGGGGTGAAAGTAGGCATCTTTATCTTGTTCCAGATCTTAGAAGAAAGGGTTTCAATTGTCCTCATTCAGCATGATGATAGCTGTTGGTTTGTCATACATAAGATTTATTGTTTTGAGGTATTTTCTTTCTATACTCATTTTGTTCAGGGTTTTATCATGCAAGGATGTTAAAATTTATTGAATGCTTTTCAGCATCTGTCTTACTCGGTTATAATACTGCTATAAATAAAGACAAGAGACTGAGTAATTTACAAAGAAAAAAGTTTTAATTGGCTCACAAATACATAGTCTATACAGGAAGCATAATGTTGGCATCTGCTCAGCTTCTGGGGAGGCCTCAGGAACTTTCAATCATGGCAGAAGGCAAAGGGGGAGCTGGCACATCACATGAATGGGATAGCAAGGTAAAGAGCAGGGGTAGTTGCTACACAATTTTAGACGACCAGAACTCATGAGAACTCACAGAATCAACACTAGTAAGATGGTGCTAATTCATTAGAAATCATCTCCATGACCAAACCACCTCCCACCAGGCCCCAACTCCAACACTGGGAATTCTAGTTCTATATGAGATTTGGGTAAGAACTAAGATACAAATTATATCATTCTCCCCTGGCCCCTCCCAAATCTCATGTATTTCTTAATAATTTCAAAATAAAGCTATGCCTTTTCAACAGTCACCCAAAGTCTAAACTCTTTCCAACATTAACTTAAAAGTCCAAACTCCAGTCTAATGAGAGACAAGCCTAGTCTTTCTTGTCAATTAACCTGTAAAATAAAAAACAAGATAGTTACTCCCATGATACAATGGGAGTACAGGCATTGGGTAAATGCTTCCATTCCAAAATGGAGAAGTCAGCCAAAACAAAGTTTGATGAATGAGTACAGGCCTCATGCAAGTCCAAAATCCAGCAGAGCAATTATTAAACCTTAAATCTCCAAAATAATCTCCTTTAACTCCATGTCTCACATTGAGGGCAAACTGGTGTTGGGGAGCAGTAGTCAAACCCTTGAGCAGCTCTGCCACTGTGGCTGCTCTCATAGGTTGGCGTTGGGTGCTTGCAGTTTTGCAAGGTACAGGGTGCAAGCTGTTCATGGATCTATCATTCTGGGTTCTGGAGGATGGTGGCCCTCTTCTCACAGCTCAAATAGGCAGTACTCCAGTGGGACCTCTATGTGGGGGCTTCAACCTTACATTTCCCCTCCACACTACCCTAGCAGAGGTTCTCCATGAAGGCTCCACCCCTGCACCAGGCTTCTGCTTGTACATCCAGGCTTTTTCATATGTCCTCTGTAATCTAGGTGGAGGCTCCCAAGCCTCAACTCTTGCATTCTGTGAACCCACAGGCTTAACACAACATGGAAGCCACCAAGGCTTATGGCTTGTACCTTCTGAAGTAGCAACTGGAGCTGTACTTGGTCCCCTTTTGTTCACGGCTGGAGCTGGAGCATCCGGGATGCTAGGAACAGTGTTCCAAGGCTGCACAGAGCAGCACAGCCTTGGACCCTGCCCACAAAAGCATTCTTCCCTCCTAGACCTTGAGGCCTGTGATGGGAGGGGCTGGTGTGAATGTGTCTGAAATGCCTTGGAGGCCTTTTTCCCATTGTCTTTGTAATCATTACCTGCCTCCTTTTTACTAGTGCAAATTTCTGCAGCCTGCTTTAATTCCTCCCTGGAAAATGAGGTTTTCTTTTTTACCACATGGCCAGGCTACAAATTTTTTGAACTTTTACACTTTGCTTCCCTTTTAAATATAACTCCAGTTTTAAGTCATTTGTTTATTCACACATATGAGAATAGGCTTTTAGGGGCAGCCAGGCCATATCTTGAACAGTTTGCTGCTTATATATTTTTTTTTTTTTTTTGCCAGATACCCTAAGACATCATTCTCAAGTTCAAAGTTCCACAGATCCCTAGAGTAGGGTACAATTCAGTCAAGCTCTTTGCTAAAACATAGCAAAAGTGACTTTTACTCCAGGTCCCAATAAGTTCCTCATTTCCATCTGAGACCTCTTCAGCCTGGACTTCACTGTCCATATCACTATCAGCCTTTTCATCACAATTCAAGCAGTCTCTAGGAAGTTCCAAACTTTCCTTCATCTTCTTGCCCTCTTCTGAGCCCTCCACACTCTTCCAACCTCTGTCCATTACCCAGTTCCAAAGCTGCCTCCACATTTTCAGGTATCTTTATAGAAATGCCCCAGGCCTCAATACCAATTTTCTATATTAGTTAGTTCTTGCACTGCTATAAAGAAATACCTGAGACTAGGAAATTCATAAAGAAAAGAGGTTTAATTGGCTCACAGTTCCACAGGCTAAATGGGTAGCATAATACTGGCATCTGCTTGGCTTCTGGGGAGGCCTCAAGAAACTTCCAACCATGGCGGAAGGCAAAGGGGAAGCTTGCAGTTCACAGGGTCAGAGTAGTAAGGAGGGGGCAGTGCTATATACTTTAAAACAACCACATCTAATGGGAACTCTATCACAAAAGCAGGACTAGGGAGATGGTGCTAAACCATTAGAAACCACCCCCATGATCCAATCACCTCCCACCTGGCCCCACCTCCAACATGGGGATTATAATTCGACATAAGATTTGGGTGGGAACACAGTTCCAAATCATATTGGCATCTAATGAAATGATCATATATTTTTTGTCCTTGATTCTGTATCACATTTATTGACTTGCATATGTTGAATCATCCTTGTGCCCTGGGATGAATGCTATTTGATCATGGTGAAATTATTTTTGTAATGTGTTGATGAATTCAGTTTGCTAGTATTTTGCTAAGGATTTTTGAATCTATGTTCATCAGAGATATTGACCCTTTTTTTTGTTTGTTTGTATTTGTGTCTTTATCTGATTTTGGTATCAGGGTAACACTGATCTCTTCAATAAAATGGTGCTGGGAAAACCAGATAACCATATGAAAAGAATGAAGTTAGACCCCTATCTCTTATCATATATAAAAATCAAATTAAAATAGATAAAAAACTTAAATGTAAGACCTGAAACTAATAGAAGAATACACTGAGTCAACACTCGAGAACATTTGTCTGGGCAAAGTTTTTTTTATGTAAGATATTAAAAGCATAGGCAACCACAACAAAAGTAAAAAATGGGATCGTATGAAACTAAAAAGCTTCTGCACAGCAAAGGAAATAATCAACAAAGGGACAACCTAAAAAATGGGAAAAATATTTGCAAACTACCCATCTGACAATAGATTAATAGACATAATATGTATAAATAACTCAAAAACAAAAAACAAATAATCTGATTAAAAATCGACAATAAAAATCTGAATGGACGTTATTCAAAAGAAGACATACAAATGACCAACAGGTATATTAAAAAAAAAAAGTACAGCATCACTAATCATCAGGAAAATATAAATCAAAACCATAATTAGATATCATTTTATACCTGGTAAAACAGCTATTATAAAAAAGAGAAAATAACAGATATTGGCAAAAATGCTGAGAAAGGAAAATGCTTGTATGCTGTTGGTGGGATTGTAAATTAGTACTGCACCTATGAAAACAAGTATAGCATTTCTCAAAAAACTAAAACTAACATTACAATATATATCCAAAAGAAAAAATCAATATACTAAAATATATCTGTATTTCCCTGTTTATTTCAGCATTATTTATAATACCAAAGATAGGAAATAAACCTAAGCATCTATCAAAGGATGACTGGATAAAGTGTGGTATTTAGACACACTGGAATATTATTTAGCCATAAAAATAATTAAATCCTGTAATTTACAACAATATAGGTAGAACTGCAGGACATCATGTTCAGTGAAATATATCAGGCACAGAAAGACAAATGCATGTTCTTACTCATATGTGGCAGTTAGGAAGATTGAACTCATGGAGGTAGTAAATAGAAAGGTGGTTACCAGAGACTGGCAAAGGAAAAGGGTTGAGGAAGACAAAGAGAGTTTGGTGAATGAGTACAAAAATACAGTTAGAGGGAAGGAATAGATTCTAGTGTTTGATAGCACAGTAGGGCAACTTCAGTTAACAAGAATTTATTGTATATTCAAAATAGGTAGAAAATACTTGAAATGTTCCAAATATTAAAAAATGGTAAACCTTTGAGGTGATTCTTATACTAATTATGTTGAATTTAGTATTGCATATTGCATGCATGTGTCAAAACGTCACATGTACTCCATAAATATGTACAACTACCACGTATCTATAAAAATTAATATCTTACAGTCAGAATCTACAAAAATGAAACGTTTCATCAGGCTGTGATAATGCAACATGCATTTAATTTGTCTTATTCTATTATCTCTATATAGAAGTGAAGGACTCTTCTTTAAATGCCATGTAGCTTCTATGCAATGTGTCTTCTGTGTATGTGTGGTGTATGAGGTGTGTGCTTGTTGCATGTGGTGTGTGTGTGTGTGTCTGTGTGTGCATATTTAAACCATATCTAGTACAAAATATTTTCTTAACAATTTTTCTAATCATAGATATCTAGATCTCATTAATGAGGGCAGATGTTGACATCAACACAACTGATCTCGTCTTCCTGACATTTTACTGCCACTCTTGTAAAGCATACCATTTGCATTCTTGCACTGCACGGAAATCAGTTGCTTGGACATACTGAGCACATTTCTCTATCTCTATCTCATGCTTTCAGACACTGCCTTCTCTTCCACACATCTGTGTCTTGGCCTTTAATCTTCTTGCACTTCACATTTATTAATATCACCCCGCTGGACACAATGACGTTTATGTTTGCAGCTGTTTGAACTAAGCCTTCTTAAGTAAGAGATTTCTAACAATTAGTTACACTCATATTTAGCTTATCACCGTGTAATGACCATAGATTTTGGAGGGCCTGGATGATTAAATGCAAATTAAACCTGAGGTTTACCTGGCTTTGTTCAAATATTTATAACCAATTAATTTCCTTCAAGGACATCATTCCCAGTTGGTACAAGAAGATAAGATTTAATATTTTGGAAATATTACAAAAAATCTGAACATCTTACAATTTAAAATTGAATTAAATTTAAAATTAAATTGTAAAATGTTTAGCCAAATTGTGATGCAACGCTGAGTGAAATACTATAATTTTAAAATGTTTCAGTTCTAACTCAGTATTTTAAAAATTTTAGATATATTGTAAAAAATGTATAGACCTCTGAACACAAATAACATTTATGTGGCAACTTGCAATTTTTATGCTATTTTAACTTTTTTTCTACTTTTGATGCAATTCTGGAAGTTAATGTCATCTTTACCTATTACATGATGGAGATAGGAACTTTAGCCTCAAATCTCATATTTTTCCATCACCACCTCTGTCTCAGTAAGGAAAGTATTATTTATTTATTTGTAATAATCTTTATGAAGAGCTTATTTTTTTCTCTACAAATTTCATCTTATAAATTTTGAGTTGCTTTTGCTTAGTTGTTTGTGGATATTCCCAAGATTCTCTTATAAATAATTTTGGAATACATAAAGGCATTGAAAATCCTTAGAAAATAAGTATATATTTCTTAGGTGTCTGTGTCTTAGTGTGTAGTCATGAAATGAAAATCTACACCAGGATTAATTAAAGGAATAAATTACAATGCACATGTGAGGCAGCAAGTTTCATGAAAAGAACAGGAGCATGCAGATCAGGAAACTAGCTATTTTATCAGCTCCACCACAATAAGGTTATTATCCTCCCAGAAACTGTTTTGGTCTGCCATATGGGTATGACAATATCGAGTTCACAGGATTCTTTTTTTGGTATGACAGATACCCAGCATAGAATCTTGCACATGGTAAGTTCTCAAAATTGGTTTTTTCTTCTCTATAATACTAACACAAGCTGGAATATTTTTCTAAAGTGAACTTGAATAAAGAATAATTTGATTAGGTGCTAACATCATTGTTTCAAAAATATTGCCAGGTGAATTTAAGATCCAATAGTACTAACTTCAATTTTGAGAACATAAAATACAGTCTACAAGATGGGCAACCAAGGAAGATATAGTCTTTTAAAAATTAATCCCTAATGAATGTTATTTCAATGACTTACAAGTAAATAGAAAAAAAATACATTTTCATTAAAACAATTTTCTTATGCTATTGTACATTTCACAATGACTCCATAATTAATTTAAATTGGGTTCAACCCCAATATTTATGAGCACAACTATGTTGTTTTTTGTTTTTTCTCCCTTTTGATTAGTGACAGCTATGAGCTGCAGACTAAGTGCCTTCTTAATAACCAGGTGACTATGTTTAATATAAATTAATGGTAAAATGAAAGTAATGAAATGCAGACATTTTGTATGTTCATAAACAAAGTGACAATAAAGTGTCCAATAGATTCAGTCAATAATGTTAGTGGAAGAAATTAAATGTTTATATATAAAAGGCCAATTGATTCAGTTTAAGAGTGCTTTATGAAAATTCTTAATGTCATATTTGGATAAACTCAAATAATAATAAAATATTTGTCTTTAAAAGAAATGAAGTGATAGCCAGGTACTATGTTATTGCATGTTACTTTAAGTTAATGTACTTAAATACTGAAAAAAAAATACACCAGGATCACTGTTTTAAGGGAGCTGGAGGTTTATATCATCATTTTCATATTTGTACCATTAAAATGATCTGTTTTTTCAAAAATCTCTACAGATATTTAGAATTTAAATTGTTCCTTTTCTAATTCTTTACAAACCTTGATAGTATGTATATAGCAGTCAAAATGGAGGAAAGTGATAATGATACAATTTTAATAGGCATCATATCTTAATAAGTTTACTTAATAAGACATATAAAAAATGTAAAATTTTTATGGCAAACATTATACTGAGGTGATAAAAAACTACTGCTGAAGGTGCAGTTATTGCAGCTACACCTGTTAGAAAAAATAGGTTAATTGTCTTCTAACACTGAATTGTACTATGTTCTATTTTATCCAGACTACGTCAACTTCTCAACTCATCCATTCACGGCCTGTTCTCTGCCTTTCTATCCTGATCCTGTACTCTCAAACACGCTCTTTGGGATAACAATGATTTATTGGCAGGTCCTGTGTAATTAATTTAAACACTGTCAATGCTTCTATTTAGAAAAAAAAATCAAAATAACCAATAATAATACACATTTTTAAAAATGGTGTAAATGTCTTGTATGTTTTGTTTTAATAAAACATAAATGCAACAAAATAGAATAAAAACAAAACACTATTCACTGATCCTCACGTAAACACAATTTAGTATTTTTCTTCAATTTAAATCGGCCACTTTGAGCAAAAACAAATATTTTCTAATTTATTTTATTAAACTTATGGTAATTTTGTTATTTATTTTTCACCTGTAATGCCATATACTTTTGTTAATTTTTAAAACTTGTAATGTTTGAACATTAGTGTCTCACTTTTCCTTATTAGCTATAATTTTTCTATTTTTAGAAACTTAAAAAAAACTTTCATATTATAAAAACAAGATAAACCCATTGTTATACTACCTTTATAATTTTACCCCATAGGTGTTCTTAAAGCGTAATGTCATATATATGTATATATCATGCATCTCTAAATATAGTTGCTATCATATGTTATATGTAGCTGTATATATTTTTCTTCCATAAGTATCAGGATATGCATCAATGTCACTAGATATTTACCAGTATCATACATATGGCATGTACTAGTATGATATTGTGGTGACATATTAGAACAAGGACTAACAAACGGTGTATTTTTCTTTTCTTTTTTATTTTTATTTCAATAGCTTTTGGGGTACAGGTGGTTTTTGGTTACATGCATAAGTTCTTTAATGATGATCTCTGAACACTCAGCTTTTTTTTTTAATTAGACCTTAGTGCTTTTTTCACTGCATGATATTATTTTTCAATAAACAGAGTTTCCTCCCTAAAGGCACAGTCACTGCCAGAGTCATAAAAATGTAGCATAAAACTAAATGGGTCAGGAGTGGGTATTACATGGGCATCTGTAACATTAAATTTACTAAATCTATCCATGTGAGTAAATTATGAATTATTTAATGAGACCAAAAATGTATTTTCATTTCTAATATGTAAGAAATGCTTACCTAAGAAATAATTTATCAAGGGTTGTCCTAAGAAGCCTACTCCTTCCCCCAAAATGTGCATTGGCTAATTAGCAGAGAAAATGCAAAAGCATCCTCTCGAGAACTTCTAGGTATCAATGTGAACTGTCGTAAGTGATAGCCAAAATAGATTTTATTAAAAATCCTTGATGAAATTTAGTGATATAATGAGAAATCAGCAGAATAAATTTTAAAAATACAAAAACTGCATATAGAATGATGAAATGTAAAGTCCTGATTTTTGACAACATCATATTTCAAAATGCTAATTTATGTGTTATTTTTGGCTCCACCATTGGAAAAATAGCCTTCCATTAACTGCTACAAGAAAGGGTAAAGCCAGGGAGAGTCTGAGAAAAAAATAAAGATGAAAAAAAAAGTGCCTCGTTTTAATTTTGTGTTCAACAGTGACCATCTGGTTGTTAGGATAAATTTGAAATGGGGAAAAATGAAGAGCATAACATCCTCTCAAAATCTCTTTTTAATTTATGCTAGATAAATTATTTTCTAGCTGGGCAAAATGAAGAAAATTTTAAAAAGAGGAAGCAGAGGAGAGCTAGAATGCACACACACACAAACGCACACACACACACATGCACACAAACACATACACCCTGGTAGTAAGGGAAACTCTTTCGTGAACTGTGGTAGTCAACAGGCTTGTATAGATGAAAGGCTGGAGCTTGGGATGCCACTAATTATCTCAAGGATCCTAGGAGTCGTGAAACCCGTGATTCCATGAGAAAGGGAAATAAAATATAATACAGAGAACTTCAAAAAATTTGTGGGAAAATTGAATTAAAAGAAAAATTTAAAAATGTGGCTGTTTTTTAAGATGGATGATTCAAAGCTTTTAGCAAGCCTCAGCCACTTTAAAATAGTAATATATCACATAAGATCAACTCTGTAAGCCTTAATTCAAGAAGAAAAATGAGAATCCACTCTAATCGTGAAGGACACCCCAGATTCTGGGGAGGAGAACATGGACAAACAACCCCTGTGACGATGTCCAACTGACAAAAATGAGTGATGCCCCAGTATGTGCAGTATGTGAGAGGCAGAGAACCACTCTCTGTGACTCACCTTTCTACTGGGGATGCAAGCCACCTGAAGGAGAACACTTGTTTCTTCCAAGCCTGGAGCTAACATGGAAAAAGGCTTCACCGTATGGAGAAGGAGAGACACTGGAAAAAGCTGCAGGCAGTTTCCCAGACCCAAGACTGACAACAGGATACCATTTTTAATCTGGGTGCATACAAGCTCAGTCACTCTGCGGTGACGCAGCAGCATGGCCACATAGGCATTTTAGTTTCGAGCCAAAGATTGCAGCACTTGCTCTGGAGTGCAGTAGGGGCCTCCACAGCCAGAATTGTTGAAAGTGCCTGAGCAGTAGGTGCCAGAATTTTGCTTTCCCTTCCCACAGGGCTTGGGAATGAGGAGAGCTTCTATAGCTACAGTTTCTCCTGAGTGACAAGACTTGCAGCCAGGGCCAGTTTATCAAGCTAGAACCAGTCTGCATGTGTCATCAAAGTGTGCCTCATCCTGCTTCCCTGAGATTGTGGTGCGGCAGAGTCCTCTCTGCTCCACGCCCAAGCATGTCTCCAGGCATTTGGAGCACCTGCTCACCTGAAGCAGCAGCCTGAGCTAGCCTACCCACCCTCTGTAGAGACTGTGGAAAAGTGGGGCCCTCTCTACTACATGCCAAGACAGATCTCCAGAGAGTCAGAGTGCCCCTTCATTAGCACCCTGAGCCACCTCACACTTTCTGTGCAGAGATTGTGGCACAGCAGGGCCCTCTACTCTGTATGCTCAGACAGAGCTCCAGGCATCTGGAGCACCCATTCTCTTGGATTAGGAGTTTGGGCCACTCCCAATCTTCAAGCAGAGAACTTGGGGCACAGGAGGTCTCCCAGCTCCATGCCTAGGCACATCTCTGGGAGCTTGGTGGCTACTTACTGGATTCTCCGTTGATGCTGGTGTTTGTGCCCGCCCTTGGGGGACTCAGAGGTAAGCTTGCTCAGTCCGGCCCTACTCATGGTGCCCCCTACCCTGCTGGGGCTGAGCAGGAACTCAGACCACTGTGCATTCAATGGATCAGCTTATTGCCTAAGGCAACAGAGATTTTCTTCTGGTGAATAAGAATCAATTATGTGATCAGCCATATTGGCCTCAGCTGGCTCTTACCTATATGCACCATCTATGGGGTTTTAGGTCAATCCTCACAGCTCAACATAAAACCTGCTGAAAAAAGTACACAGGGCTACAGAAGCAAAACCAAAAGACCCTACCCAGCATTCTCTTCAGTTACACTCCCTGAGTGGGAGGGAATAGAAAGGAGAAAAGAAAGTTAAAATTATAAGGAAAGAAATAAAAAGAAAAAAAAATCACACCTGCATGAAGATAATTACAAAAATTAGAAGTGCCCATGTCTGCAGATGAGAAAGAACCAGCACAGGAATTCTGGCACTATGAAAATCTGAACGTAGTGACACCACCAAAGATTACCCTAGCTTTCCACTAATGGTTGCTAACAAAAATGCAAATGTTGCAAACAAAAATCCAAGACAAGGTTGAAAATCAACACAAATAAACTTCTAAATCGATCCAGTAAATGAAGGAAGTAATAAACATCTTTTTAAAAAATCAAAGTTTCTGGAAAGAAAAAAAACTCATTTAAGGAATTTCAGAATACAATTGAAAGCTTTATCAAAATACTAGGCCAGGCCTGGAGCGGTGGCTCACGCCTGTAATCCCAGCACTTTGGGAGGCTGAGGCGGGCGGATCACGAGGTCAGGAGGTCGAGACCATCCTGGCTAACACGGTGAAACCCAGTCTCTACTAAAAATACAAAAAATTAGACGGGTGAGGTAGCGGGCGCCTGTAGTCCCAGCTACTCCGGAGGCTGAGGCAGGAGAATGGCGTGAACCCCGGGGGGCGGAGCCTGCAGTGAGCCGAGATCGCGCCACTGCACTCCATCCTGGGCGACAGCGAGACTTTGTCTCAAAAAAAAAAAAAAAAAAAAAAAAAGACTAGGCCAAACAAAGAACAAATTTTAGGGCAGGAAGACTGGTCTTTCAAACTAACTCAGTCAGAAGAAAAATGAAGGAAAAGGGAATTTGAAAAAATGAACAGTCTTCAAGAAATATGAGACTATGTCAAGCCACCAAACCTATGAATTATAGGCATTCCTAAGAGAGGAGGAAGAGTAAACATCCTAAAAAGTTTATATTTGAGGGAATAAAGAAAATTTTCCTAATCTTGCTAGAGACATAGACACTAGGTACAAGAAATTCAGAGACCACCTGCTATCAACTGTACAAAAAGAGCATCACCAAGGCATACAGTCACCAGACTGTTCAGTGTCAATGCTAAATATAAAATCTTAACACCTAGAGTAAAAGGTCAGATCACGTACAAGGGGAAGCATTCCAAGCTAACAACAGACTTCTCAGCAGAAACCTTAATAGCCAGGAGAGACTGGGGGGCTTTTTTCAGCATTATTAAAGAACATAAATTTCAACCAATAATTTCATATCCCATGAAACTAATCCTCATGAACAAAGAGGAAATAAAATCTTTTCCAGGCAAGCAAGTGCTAAGGAAATTTGTTACCACTAGATCAGCCTTACAAGAGATATTTAAGGCAGTTCTAAACATGAAAACAAAAGAAAGATTCCTGCTACCACAAAAACACACTTAAATGCATAGCCCAAAGACCCTATAGAGAGCTACACAGTAGAAACTACAAAGCAACCAGCTAACCAGCTAATAGGGTCAAAACCACACATATCAATATTATCTATGAATGTAAACAACTAAATGCTCCACTTAAAAGGCACGGAGTTGTAAGTCATATAAAAAACTAAAATCCACCTATCTTTTATCTTCAAGACACCCATTTCATATGTAATAGCATCCATCAGTTCAATGTAAAGAATTGGAGAAAGATCTATCAAGCAAATGTAAAACAAAAAGGAGCAGAGATCACTATTTTTCTATCAGATAAAGCAAACTTTAAACCAAAGACGGTAAAAAAAGGACAAAGAAGGGCGTAATGTGATGATAAAGAGTTCAATACAAGAAGACTTAACTCCCCTATATATATGTACCCAACATTAAAGCACCCAGATTCATAAAAGTTACTTATAGACCTATGTAAAGACTTATACATAAAGTAATAGTGGAGGACTTCATTACCCCACTGACAGTGTTAGACAGATGATTAAGGCGAAAACTAACAAAAATATTCTGGACTTCAATTCAACACTAGATCAGTTGGACTTGATAGACATCTACAGAATACTCCACCCATCAACCACAGGATACACATTCTTCTTATCTGTACACAGAACATACTCCAAGATTGCCCACATGCTTAATCATAAATCAAGTCTCAATAAATTTTTAAAAGTCAAAATTATGTCAACCATACTTTAGGATGATAGTGGAATAAAAATAGAAATCAATAACAAGATTTCCCCAAACCACGCAGTTACATGGAAATTAAACAACTTGCTCCTGAATGACTTTTCAATAAACAATAAAATTAAGGCATAAAGTAAAAACAAACAAACAAACACACACACACACACACACAAAAGTTGACATTAATAAAGACAGAGGCATCTGTCTTTATTACAAACCAGCATCACTGGGCTACAGCAAAAGCAACAGTAAGAGTAATTTACAGCACCAAATTTCTACCTCATGAAGTTGGGAAAAACTCAAATGAACCATTTAACATCACACCTGGAGGAACTATAAAAACAAGAACAAACTAACCTCAAAGCTAACAGAAGAAAATGGATAACTAAAATCAGAGCAGAACTGAACAGAACTGAGATCCAAAAAGCCATACAAAGAGATCAAAAGTTGTTTCTTTTAACGAGTAAGCAAGACCAATAGACTGCTAGCTAGATTAACAAAGAAGAAAAATCCAAATAAGTATAATCAGAAATGACTAATGTGACATTAAAATTGATCCTACAGAAACACAAATGATGTTCAGAGTCTATTATAAACACTTCTATGCCTGCAAACTAGAAAAATCTAGAGGAAATAGGTGAATTCCTAGACACACACAACCTCCCAAAATTGAAACAGGAAGAAATTGAAACCCTGAATAGACCCATAAAAAGTTGAAAAATTTAATCAGTAATAAAAATCCCATTAACCCCACATAAAAGCTTTGGACCAGGTGGATTTACAGCCAAATTCTATTGGACATATAAAGGAGAGCTGGAACCAATTCTACTAAAACTATCCCAAAAAAAAATTAAGAAGGGACTCCGCTATAACTCATTCTATGAAGCCAGCATCACCCCATACCAAAACCTACCAAAGACACAATGAATTTAAACAACAACAACAACAACAACAAAAAAAAAAAAAACTAGAGGCCAATATCCCTGATGAACATAGACACAAAAATCCTCAATAAAATACTCGCAAACCAAGTCCAGCAGCACATCAAAAAGTTAATTTACCACAATCTACTTGGCTTTATTCCAGGGATGCAAGCTTGTTCAACATATGCAAATCAACTGACAGTGTTAGACAAATCATCAAGGCAGAAAACTAACAAAGAAATTCTGGCCTTAAATTCAACACTAGACTAATTGGACTTGATAGTCATCTACAGAATACTCTGCCCATCAACCACAGAATATACATTCTTTTTATCTGTACACAGAACATACTCCAAACCTACAGAATAAGAGAAAATATGTAAATCAACAAGTGTTATTCACCACATAAACAGAATTAAAAGCAAAAATCATATGATCATCTCAATAGACAGAAAAAACTCCATTAATAACATAAAACATGCCTTCATGATAAAATCCCTCAACAAATTAGGCATCGAAGGAACTAACTTTATATGAGAGCTATCAATGACACATCCACAGACAACATCATACAGAATCGGCAAACACTAGAATCATTTCCCTTGCGAACTGAACACGACAAGGATGCTCACTCTCATTGCACCTATTCAACATAGTACTGGAAGTCCTTGCCAGAGCAAACAGGCAAGAGAAAGAAGTAAAGTCCATTCAAATAAGAAAAGAAAAAGTCAAGCTACCTGTCTTCACTGATAATATGAATCTATATCTAGAAAACCCTGAAGATTGAACCAAGAGGCTCCTGGAACTGATAAATGATTTCAATAAAATTTCGGAATACACAATCAATGTATAAAAATTAGTAACATTTCTATACCCCAATAACATTCTAGCCAAGAGCCAAATTCAGAACATAATTCCATTTACACTAGCCACAAAAGAAATACCTAGGAATACATCTCGCCAAGGAGGTGAAATGTTTCTGCAAGAAAAACTACAAAACACTGCGGAAAGAAATTAAAGTTCACACAAATTGAAAAATATTCAAGCTTGCAAATGAAATAATAACTATCATTAAAGTGGCCATAGTGCCCAAAGTAATTTACAGATTCAATGCTATTCCTAACAAGGTACCAATGTCCTTATTAACAGAATTAGAAAAAAAAATTATTCTAAATTCATATGGAACACAAAAGAGTTAGAATATACAAAGCAATCCTAAGTTAAAAAGAACAAAGCTAGAGGCATCAAATTGCTCTACTATAATATAAGGCTACAGTAACCAACAACATGGTACTGGTAGGAAACAAACATATAGATCAATGGAACACAGTAGAAAACCCAGGAATAAAGCCACGCACTTACAACCATCTGATCTTTGACAAAGCTAACAAAAATAACCAATGGGGAAAAGACTCTCTGTTCAAAAAAGGTGCTGGGATAGCTATAGAGGAATGAAACTGGACCTTTACCCTTCACCATATACGAAAATTAACTCAAGATGGATTAAAGCTTTAAATATAAGAACTCAAACTATCAGAATCCTGGAAAGAAACTAGGAAACACCATTCTGGACATTAGCTTTGGAAAAGAATTTATTACAGAGTCCACAAAAGCAATTGCAACAAAAACAAAAAATGACAAGTGAGACCTAATTAAACTAAAAAGCTTCAGCAAAACAAAATAAACCATCATTAGAGTAAACAAATAACCTACTAAATGAGAGAAAATGTTCACAAACTATGCATCTGACAAAGGTCTAGTATCCAAAATCTATAAGGAACTTAAGCAGTTCAACAAGCAAACATACATAAATAACCTCATTAAAAAGTAGGCAAAAGACACGAACAGACAATTCTGAAAAGAAGACACACAAACAGCCAAAAACATGAAAAAATGCTCAACATCACTAATCATTAAATAAATGCATATTAAAACCACAATGAAATACCATTTCACACAGTCAGAATAGCCACAATTAAAAAGCCAAAAACTTAGATACTGCTGGGGGTGTGGAGAAAAGAGAATGCTTATACACTGTTGGTTGGTATGTAAATTAGTTCAGCCACTTTGGAAAGCAGTTTGGTTATTTCTCAAATAACTTAAAGCAGAACTACTATTCAACCCAACAATCCCATTACTTGTTGTGTATAAAAATAAAATTAATTTTTCTACTAAAAAGACACTTATACTCATATGTTCATTGTAGAACTATTCCCAAGAGCAAAGACATGAAATTAACCTAAGTGCCCATAAATGGTGGATTGCATAAAGAAAATTTGAGGACCACATACACCATGGAATACTATGCAGCCCTAAAAAAATAACAAACATGAATGCTGCTGGAAGCCATTATCTCAAGTGAATTAACGCAGGAACAAAAACTCAAATACTGCACATTTTCACTTCTAAGTGGGACGGTACTCATGGATATAAGGATGGGAACAACAGACACCTGGGGACTACTATAGGGAAGAAGGAAGGAGGGGGCATTGTTGAATAGCTATTGAGTATATACTCATTACCTGGGTATACCTGGAATACAACAGCATTCAAATTCCAAACCTTAGCATCACACAATTTAACAAACTTGCCCATGTACATCCTGAATCTGAAATAAAGTTGAATTTTTTAAAACAATAAATAAATATGAACTTTAAAATATAAGCTCCATCAAGTCCAGGACAATATTGCAAATGATGATACAAGCAATTTGGTCCACCCCTAAGGAACTGAGGTTCCTGGAAATTTACCATATCAGTGCTGCCATTTTTACATTATTAATGGATGAAAGATATATGTGTTTTACAGTTTTTAAGATTAGTAAACACAAACTAGTCGAAAGAAGCCAAATAGGACCCCAAGATGGAGGCCTAATAATTTATTATTGAAATTCTTGTAAACTTGCCCTTATTTGATGAGAGGAATGCGGAAGAGTATTGTTGTGGTTTAGAATAACTCTTTGGTAAAGCTTTTCCAGGCAATTTTCTGCTAAAGCTTTGACAAAATTTCTAAAAACACTGTCATAATAAGCAGTTGTCATTCTTTGGCACTCCAGAATGTCACCAAGCAAAATGCCTTGAGCATCTTGAAACTTGCCATGACTTATGCTTTAGACTGGTCTGCTTTTGCTTTGCCTGGACCATGTGTGGCTCTTGATGGCTCTTGATCTCCACTGCTGCAGCTGTGCTTTGTTTTCTGGATTGTACTGGTAAAATCACGTTGTATCTGCTGTTACAATTCTTTAAAGAAATGCTTCAGGGGTCTTGACCCCTCTTGTTTAAAATTTTCCTTGAAACTTCTGCTGTTATCTGAAGCTGATATGAGCACAATAGTTTTGGCACACATTGAGAGGAAATTACTCAACTTTGATTTTTCAATTAGTTTTTTTGTTGTTGTTGTTGTTGTTGTTGTTGTTTTTTGTTTTGGTTTTTTTAAGACAGAGTCTCACTCTGTTGCCAGGCTGGAGGTGCAGTGGCATGATCTTGGCTCACTGCAACCTCCACCTCCCTGCCTCCTGGGTTCAAATAATTATCCTGCCTCAGCCTCCCGAGTAGCTGGGACTAAAGGTGTGTGCCACCACATCCAGCTACTTTTGGTATTTTTTAGTAGAGACAGGGTTTCACCAAGTTGGCCAGGATGGTCTAGATCTCTTGACCTCATAATCCACCCACCTCGGCCTCCCAAAGTGCTGGGATTATGGGCATGAGCCACTGCACTGCTGGTGAAACTGAGATGTCTGTGGTAGTAGTGATTGTTTCTTTTGTTAATCATTGGTCTTCTTTAAGGAGGGCATAAAGAAGATGAATTTTTTTTCCTTGCTAGTTAATGTGAGATAGTCTGCCGCTGCAGGCTTTATCCTTAACCTTAGCTCATCCCTTATCAGAATGAGTTTTCCATTTGAAAACATTTGATTTCTTTGGGGCATTATCTCCATGAACTTTTCATAAAGCATCAAAGATTTCACTATTCTTCCACCCAAGCTTCACCATAAGTTTGCTGTTTGCTCTTGTTTTTGATTTTAGAATTCATCTTGCTCTTATAGGGTCAACAGATATCCTTCCTACTTCCACAAACTATATTCCGCTCAGATTTGAAATTGATTCACAGTTTTTCATAATACACATTTTCATGGAGGGAAATGGTCTTGATAGTCAGGATGAGGAAACTGCTTAGTGAATTGTTTAGTGACCAGAAGATCTGACAGACAATAATAATAACAACCTTGGAACCAAATTTTGGCATCAGGATGATGCTGGCCTTATAAAAAGAGTTAGGAAGGAGTCCCTCCTCCTCAATTTTTGGAAGTTTCAGGAGGTACAGTACCAGCTCTTCTTTGTATATTTGGTAGAATTCAGCTGTGAATCCATCTGTTCTTTTATTGTTGTTGTTAGGTTATTATTGCCTCAATTCAGAACTAGTTATCAATCTGTTCAGGGATTCAACTTCTTCCTGGTTCAGTCTTGGGAGGGTGTATATGTCCAAGAACATATTCATTTCTTCTAGATTTTCTGGTTTATGTGCATAGAGGTGCTCATAGTATTCCCTGACAGTTGTTTGTATTTCTGTGGGGTCAGTAGTAATATCTCCCTTGTCATTTCTGTGTTTAGTTGAATCTTCTCTTTTTTCTTCTTAGTCTAGCTAGCAATCTATCTATTTTATTAATTTTTTCAATAAACCAGCTCCTGAATTTGTTGATCTTTTAATGTTTTCTTGTATCACTATCTTCTTCAGTTCAGCTCTACTTTTGGTTAGTTCTTGTCTTCTGCTAGCTTTGGGATTTGTTTGCTCTTGCTTCTCTAATTATTTAGTTGTGATGTTAGGTTGTTAATGACATTGTTCTAACTTTATGATGTGGACATTTAGTGCTATAAATTTCTCTCTTAATACTGCCTTAGCTGTGTCCCCAGAGATGGTGATACAGTGTATTTTTGTTTTTATTAGTTTCAAAGAATTTGATTTCTGCCTTATGATTTACCAAAAAGTCACTCAGGGGCAATTACAATTTCCATGTAATTGTACAGTTTTGAGTGAATTTCTTAGTCTTGATTTTGACTTTGATTGTGCCGTGGTCAGAGAGACTTATTATTTCAATTCTTTCAAATTTGGTGAGGAGTGTTTTACTTCCAATTATGTGATCAATTTTAGATTAGGTGTCATGTGGTAAGAAGAAGAGCGTGACGTTTGGAAGATTGTTATAAAGAAAGGAAATAAAGCCATTCATTTTCTCACAGTGTGCCTTGAAATCTGCTACTACAGTCTTCCTTAACTTCTATAAAACCAGCCCGACTGATGAGAAAGAGATCTCTATCTGAAATATGCTTCTGATTTATATAAAATAACTTTATAGCTTTATACTTTATGGCTTTATACTTAGTATCTCAAATTTAAATCTCATCATCACCTAAAATTTTAGTCCAGATTTTTAAAGTAGAGAATTTCATTATTTAATAATTATTCAATTGAATTTTTCATCCTGTGATTATGTAGGACTGTATTCCTTCCACAGAGTAATACAGTTCAATCATGTTGTTTCCTTCTAAACTATGGTTCTAAAGATTTTTTCTTCCAATTTTCAGTTAAGCAATTTTATTTGAATTATGTAATTTCTTTTCTGTCTTTAAGCATAGGAATTCACAATAATACATGTGTTCTTAATTGGCAGCCTGCAGTTTAATTGTATCAATATAATAAACCATTCCCCAAGGTGTTTTATTGTTTATATTTGTTCTAAAATATGTTATGAACTTTCAAAGTTAATATTTGGATTAAACTTAACTGATAATTAAATGATCAAAATCAGTAATAATACATGCAATAACATAAACTACTTTGTTCCCTAACTGCAAGGAGATTATGAGACTAATTCAAGCTGCGTAGATTTTATGAACTATTCAGTATTTTCATCAAAGCATTATAGCTTCTTTTATAACAAACACATTGTTAACTGATGGAAAAAGCATTATGAAGTCAAGATTTTATATATCTGTTATAAAATAGTTAGAATTTATAATCATCAGTAATGAAGAGTTGTAATTCCTATCTTCTAAGAATTAGTTTATCTCCTAAGTAAATTATTGTGGAAAGTGTAATTTTTCAAACATTAAATTATATGACCACATCTACTACTTCTTTTAGGTACATCTGAGAGTAGGGGAATTTTCATTTAATCCTCTGCTTGGAGATCTATTTCAAATAGCACAGAATGTGGTAATATAAGGCTCTTTCACTTTTATCATTGAACAAGGTAGTGGGAAAAAAATTAGTTCTTGAAATGCAAAATAATTTTGAAAAAGCTGTTACACAAAATGAGAACATAAACTTAACACTTTGAAGCAAGAACTACAAGGTTAAACATAAAATATTTGAAGCCACATACGTATTTTAGAAGCACTTAGTGAGGGAAAGACATTAATATTTACTGAAAGACAATAATATGTCAAGTACTGTGCAAAGAGATATCACCTCAATCATCAGGTTTAATTCACATAAACATCCTTTAAAGTAGGTACAATATTCTAATATTGTTAAAAATAAGGCTAAGAAGTTTAAGTAATTTGCCTAGGGCCACAAAGAGAATAGTGGTAGACCCAGATATTAACGCAGGTATGTCTGTATCCAACATTCATAATCTTTGCATCATACAGAAAGCACTGGTTAAGAGTATCATTCTGCAACTGGAAATTTCCTGGGTTCAAAACTTGAATATGCCAATTAGTTTTACAACCTCAGGACAAACACTTCACAGTCTCTGCCTCAGTTTCTACAACTTTCATTTGGATAGAATGCATGCATATTAAATGAATACATTAATTTAGCAGGATGACATACACATAGTAAATGCTCAATGAATGTTAATCACATTTCCTCCTACTCAATGTCTAATAGTTAATTATTGGCAGACCAGGGAAGAATTCTGGTTTCTTCACTCTCAGTCCAGCAGTTGCTTCAGTCTCCTAGATACTATTCTGTGAAAGAAAGTAAATTGATTTTTCAAAATTATTTTACAACCAAGTGTTACCTATATGACCCTCTTTTGGGATGTTACCTTACTTACCTAAATTTGGCAATGTAGAGTAATGCTAGAAGTGGTAGAACACTCACAAAAATAACCATAAGTTGTAATAAGTTAGTTTGCCACAATTCCATGGATTCTGGTAAAAGACAAGAGGTTCCTATGTTGAAGATAAAGAATGGTATTACTCAAGGTCTAGCAGGCAGTGGGAGTATTGTCCTATTGATACTTGATTTCCCTGTTATTGGAGGAAATATGAAGAATCTAGATGGGTGATACACAAGGAGTGGCAGTTTCACAGCTGAGGAACCGAAGCTTAGGGAATCTGCATTTTACAGCAAGGAGTAAGACAAAATGATCTTGGCCAGGAAGACAACTAGGTACAAGCGGCAATGATGAGTCTATTTCTATACAGTTAGTTTTAAATTTACAGCAGCATAAAATGATCTTTAGAACTGTGCCACTCTCTGTGTGATACTCGCCGCTCCTGTGTTCTGGATTAAAGAATACTGAAGACCTTGTCATTCAGGCACAGGAACCAAGGTGTGTAGAAGGACAGAAAGCTCTTGTGGATGGTCTCCTAAAGCAGGTTCTAACACATACCGAGTTGTGAAACCTCAGTACTGGACCTCAGCATTCTGCTTGGTACCCTTTGCTTAGCTATTTCAAGAAAATATTTAATTGGAATTACTTCAATTACTGTCTTTGTATGAAATAAAATATTATTTAATAATCAATACAAATTATAAAGATACAATGGTATCACTGAATTTATTGAAAAGGAACTTCATTAAACCATTTTAAAAATTCATGCTTTTTTATAGGCATATGTGAGATGCAAAGTTATTTACATTTTATACTTATATATTCTCCTCAATGATAAGAACATTCTATGTCAGAATGTTGTTGCAAATATCAAAATGTGCATCCTCATATGCCTGCTCATTATCAAGTATAATATACCTTGAAAATGTATGCTTTTAAATATACATAATGTATAATTTTAAACATCTTTTACAAAACATGTTTGAATCATCCATGCTGTGACGGAGCTTACCTTCCATTGATGGAAAAAAACACCACAAATAAGAATACAAGATGGCAACTCAAGAGAGTGCAGCTTTCTCTGAAAATATCCAAGCAATCAGATGTAAAATGGGTGAATTGGTTGAAAGACTATGTTGGAGGGGGATGGCTGGAAGGAGCTGCACTGAGGAACTCTTACTTTAGTGCTAATTTACTAATATACTTAATAAATAATTATTGAGTGCTAATTTTATATTGGGTAATGGTTTAATTCCTGTTAATACAGTGGTATATCAAATAAGTAAAGTTCCTTAACTTGTGAAACTTAAATTCCAGTGTAAGAAGCAATTAAGTAATTACAATAAATAAATGTTCATTTTTACTTAAAATGCATTTGTTTCTGCAGAACAGTATGTCACTTATTATAAGCAGAAAAATACAGATAAGTTCCAAATGTCATAGTTTATGGTCTCTAAGAGCTATAAAAACAATAAAGCTTATGAAATATAATCCCAGTCAGTGTCAGAATTTTTAAGAAGGTGATAATTTCCAACCATTTTTCTCTCATGAGGGAATTTGCTGATTTTGGCTCAATTTTGAAATTAGAATTGGCTAGTCATGGAGCCTCTGTTGGGGAAGAGAAACATGGAAATACGTTGTCAGTTGGGTGGGACCAATATAACAAATCAGAAAGTTGAATGGACTAATAACTTGGTTTCTTTGCTTTAAAGAGCATTAGCTGATTATCTCAAGCTAGGATACAAAGGAAAACTCCCTTCAAGGTTTTGGTCTTAAGAAAGCAAAGACATTCTAGGGAAGATTTGATTCAAAAAGACCAAGTAAGGTCTTTAAAATGCATGCTTTTAAACATTCATAATGTATAATTTAAAACATCTTCTACAAAACATGTTTGAATCATCCATGCTGTAATGTCCACAAGACATTAGTGAGATTTCACATATGTCTAAGGCTCACCATTGGAAAGTCTGGATGGGAATCTTTTACTGGCAAAGCTAGATCTTCCTGAGGAGACTGAGACCTGCAAAACGTTTATTCAAGGTCTTTGGATAAAAGTTGAAACAAAGGTAGGTTAAATCTCCCTAAATCTGGAACCCCATCCCCAATCAATTTCACATTAGATTGAAGCAATAAGCACCTAAGACTTTCTTGCTAACAAGGAAAAAGAAAAGCTTCCTTGGAATAAGGTAATGCTATCATTTTCTGCCATGCTTTATTTGCATAGTATTTGGCTTGCAGTAAATACAATGTTGATTAAAGGAGGCAAGACAATATGAATTATAATTTAGAGGATGGGAGACAATAAATGGATACTCAAAGATAATAAATATATTGGAGTTAGAAAATAAATTTCAACAAATATTTATATATAAAAGAAAGTATACAAGAATATGAACAAAATAGATGAAAAAAACTAAGTATAACAAAAAATTGGGATCTATTATTATAATAAAAGTGATAATGTAAATAATAATTATAGCAGTCATAAAACGCTAAAGAATGAGAAAAATGAATGCCTTGAATATAGTGACAGGATTAGTAAAGCCATCAGTAAAAACATCCGAATTGTTGCATCGCTGTGTAATAAGAAGAATGATAAGAAGAAAAAAAAAGAAATCAGAACAATGTGACACATCTTTCAAATGCATATGATTGATGTTCCAGAAGAAGAGTACAGATAGAGAAGAGGCTATTTGTAAAACAAATTGGTTGAGAATTTTTCCCAATGTTGAACAATTCTAACTCACATATTTAAGAAGCTTAGTGAACTCAAAGCATAAGGTGATTGTTTGAAGGAAAGTGAACAGCAATAAATGAACATGTTAGATATGAAGAAATATTAAAAATTAATAAAGTATTTTTAAAATGAGGTTTTTACAAATAAAGCAATGAAGCAAAACTAAAGTGATACAATTGATAAGACATTAATTAAAAATAATGCATATATACATATATATATACAATCAACAAGTAATACTTATTTCAAAAGAATAAATTGTCAAATCTCATTCTAAGGCTGATAAAATAGAGAAAACACAGATTTCCAATATTAGGAAAAATGAGGATCATTGCAGGTCTTTCTGACATTAAAAGTTAACACAAAAATATAATTAAAAATGTGCCAATAAATTTGAAATGCTGAGTAAATATTAAAATAAGGAAAAACCATAATATAACAAAAATAAGGACATAGAAAATCTGCATATTGTTTATTTATATGAAAGAAGTTAAATCTTTATACTAAAACTCTTTCTTTAAACAAAATGAAATAAAAACAAAACAAAGGCTTATGATTAATTATTCCATATTTAAGAACAAAAACACCATTGTTACAAAAAATGTTCTAGCCTATGAAAAAGAGACCACATTTCCCCTTGTATCTTATGATGCTGTTAGATACAGCACATTCATTTGATAAAACTTATCATCTATGCCAAAACCTCAGAGCAAGTTAGAATAAAGGAAACATTTTGTAAATTAATAAAAATAATCACAAAAAACGGCAATTGCATATTTTGTGAGGGGTTTTTAAAAGCTTTACACATGAGATTATGAATGAGACAAATGTATAAGCTTTCATAACTTCTCTTCGATATTATACAACATTGTATGGGAATTGATATTCAGTGCTAATAAGTTAAGAAAAAAGTTATAAGGAGGGAAAGGAATAAGTAAAATAAAATAACAAGACTATATGATTGTATGCATAAAAATCCAAAAATAATCTACATGAAATTTATTATATTCTACTTTTTATTCAGGTACCGCATATAGAAAAAATCAACACCACCATTAACTAACTGGATTTAATAAATATTTATAGAACACTCTACCTAGGAAGAGCAGAATATATATTATTTTTAAATGCTCATAGAATATATACCAAGATAGACCATATCTTAGATTTCTTTAAACAGATCTACAAACACAAGTTTGACAACTTATATAAAATGTGCCACTTTTGTCCAAAAATACACTATCAAATCTATATTAAACAGATAATTTAAACTTTCCTGTAATTACTAAGGGAATGATTTCATAATTTACAAACTCATACAAAAATATACCTCTAAATCCAGATGGTTTAACTGTAGTGATCTACTGTTTTGTTGAAAGAAAAATTAACATCAGTTCTAAAAAATATATTTTAGGATACAGAAAGGGAATGCTTTATAAAGTTAGTATGACCCTGATAAGAAAATGGTACAAAAATAGTACAGAAAACAAAAATTACAGACCAGTATTACCTCTTGAATACAAAACGCAAAAATACTTAACAAAATATTACCCAATAGAATTCAGCAATATACAAAAATATATATGTAATGACTCTTTAGGATTTATTTACGGAATTCAAAGCTAGCTCAATATTTAAAAATCAATCAACGTAAAACATTATATGAAAAGATAAAGAATAAAAAACATATGATTTTGTCGATTCATGCAGATAAGCATTTGACATAATCCAACACTCACTCATAATAAAAACACACAGAAAATTAAGAATAAAAGGCACACCTAAACTTAATAAAGAAAATCTATAAAAAACACCACGGCTAACATTATACTTAGTGATGAGGACTGAATATTTTCCACTAATATTAGAAACAAAGATTTCTGCTCCCACCACTTATTTTCAATTTTCTTTTCTGGAAATTTAACAAGCCTGATAAGGCAAGAAACAAAGAATAAAAGGCAGAAATAAGTGAAGAGATAAAAAGAAATGACCGTATTTGGAGATGACATAATTGTCTATAGTGAGAATACCAATAAATCTACAAACAGATTTTTCTATAAATCTAATACAACATATGTAAGACTTGTATACTTAAAACTCTACAACCATGCAGAAAAAATATCACATAAGCTCTAAGTAAATGGAAATACATATAATTCCTAGATTGAAGGAATCCCCCATATGGTTCCTAGATTGAAACACTGAACATAATAGAAATCTCTATTATTTCCAAATCAATATATAGATTTTATGCAATTCCTATCATGATCCCAGTAAATTTGGTACAGATATAGAAAGAATTGTTTTAATATTTATGGAGAATAGCAAAGAAACTAGAATAGCTAAAACCATTTTGAAAAATAATAAAGTGAGAGAAATCAGTCTACCTAATTTTATATATATAGTTGCATTATTATATAGTTAGGTCACATTTTGGCATTAAACAAGATGTGAAAATTTTTGCAATCTACCCATCTGACGAAGGTGTAATATCCAGAATCTACATGGAACTTAAACAAATTTACAATAAAAAAAAATCCCATCAAAAGTGGGCAAAGGATATGAACAGACACATCTCAAAAGAAGACATTTATGCAGCCAACAAACATATGAAAAAAAGCTCATCATCATTGGTCATTACAGAAATGAAAATCAAAACCACAATGAGATACCATCTCATGCAGGTCAGAATGGCAATTATTAAAGAGTCAGGAAACAACAGATGCTGGCAAGGTTGTGGAGAAATAGAAACACTTTAACACTGTTGGTGGGAGCGTAAATTAGTTCAACCATTGTGGAAGACAGTGTGGCGATTCCTCAAGGATCTAGAAAAAGAAATACCATTTGACCCAGCAATCCCATTACTAGGTATGTATCTAAAAGATTATAAATTATTCTACTATAAAGACACACGCAAATGTATGTTTATCGCAGCACTATTTACAAAAACAAACACTTGGAACCAACCCAAATGCCCATCAGTGATAGACTGGATAAAGAAAATGTGGCACATATTCACCATGGAGTACTATGCAGCCATCAAAAAGAATGAGTTCATGTCCTCTGCAGTGACATGGATGAAGCTGGAAGCCATCATTCTCAGCAAACTCACACAGGAAAAGAAAATCAAACACCACATGTTCTCACTCGTAAGTAGGAGTTGAACAATGTGAACACATGGACACAAGGAGTGGAACATCACACACCAGAGCCTGTCAGGGGGTCGGGGGCAAGGGGAGGGAGAGCATTAGGACACATACCTAATGCACGTGGGGCTTAAAACCTGGATGATGGGTTGATAGGTGCAGCAAACCACTATGGCACATGTTTACCTATGTAAGAAACCCGCACGTTCTTCACATGTATTCCAGAACTTAAAGTAAAATAAAATTAAATTAAAATTTAAAAAGATTAAAACAAAGTTTAAGAAAATGTAGAAACACATCACTTGCATTTGGACTAGACAAATCATTTTGAGCCGTGATACTAAATTACCATTCATAATAAGAAAAATGAATAAACTGGACTTCATCAAAATTAAAAACTCTGTGTTTTGAAGATCTTATTAAGCAATTGAAAACACTACTTACTGAATAAAGACAATATTTTTAAACCTCACATGTGAATAAGGACTCTTATCTAGAAATATAAAGAACTATCAAAACTCAACATTATCAACCAACGAACACACAAACCAATGATAATATGCATGAAAGACATGAATAGACATTTCAATCAAGTGTGTATACAAATATTAAATAAGAACATCATTAGCCATTAGGGAAATTCAGAATTAAAACCACAATGAGATATTATAGCACGTATGTTGAAATGGTTCACTAAAAATAAAATGTGGCAACAACAAAGGCTGGGAAAGATATGGAGCCAGTGGGTTACTATCACATTGTTGGTGGAAATATAACAAGATCAGAAACTCTGGAAAAAAGTTTGGCACTTTCTTAAAAAACTAAGCATGCAAATACCAGACGATGCATCAACTGCACTCCTTAGAAAGGAAGCCTTATATTCACACAAACGCTTGTTCTCGGGATTAAGAAAAAAAAAAAAAGTATTTATACACACAGTAACCTCGATGATTGGTGACAGAATTATGCCGACTGAAAAAAGATTCAATTCCCAAGAGATTACATACTGAATAATTCCATTTCCTTACCACTTTTGAAATGATAAAATTATAGAAAAGTAGAATGTAGGAATTGTTACCAGGGATTAGGAAGAGCTGGGAATGGAAGGGAAGTATTTGTGTCCATTAAAATGCAACGTGACGCATCCTTGTTGTGATGGAAAGTATTCTGCATTTTGACTGGATTAATGTCAACTTCCTAGTGGTCATACTGTATTACAACTTTATAAGAGGCCACCCTTAGGGAAAATTAGGTACACAGGATCTCTGCATATTACTTTTTAAAACTCCATGTAAATACTGAGTTAAAAAATAAAACTAGGCATATGAGATGGGTAATTTTATGTGTCAAGTTAGCTGGGCGATGGATCCCAGATATTTGGCCAAACGTTAGTCTATATGTTGCTGTGAATATAATTTTAGATGAGATTAACATTGAAGTCAGCAGATTTTGAGCGAAGCAAATTGCCCTTCGTAATGTTCATGGGCCTCATCCAACTAATAGAAGGCTTTAAGAGACAAAAGATGGCTGGGCGCGGTGGCTCACGCCTGTAATCCCGGCACTTTGGGAGGCCAAGCCGGGTGGATCACCTGAGGTCAGGAGTTCGAGATCAGCTTGGCCAACATGGTGAAACCCCCATCTCTGCTAAAAATACAAAAAAAAAAAAATTAGGTGGGCGTGGTGGTGTGCACCTGTAGTCCCAGCTACTCAAAAGGCTGAGGCAGAACTGAATCTGGGAGGCGGAAGTTGCAGTGAGCCAAGATTGAGCCATTGCACTCCAGCCTGGACAACAAGAGTGAGACTCCGTCTCAAAAAAAAAAAAAAAAAAAAAAAAAAAAGACACCAATCAAAGGCCAACTATACTACAGGTAAAGTACTAACCTTTAATATTCATTACCTTGCTGAATATTTCAAACAGTATAATAAAATATGTAAATGCTTAGTAATTGTCTTCTCCCTTCACTCTGTACCTTCAGGAAGAGAGTGTTTCTCCTCACTGATTTGGGCTTGAAATGGCCAGCAGCTGACAGGAAGGAAATGGAGATATCAGTCGTCCCACTTAAAGGAACTGAATTCTGCCAATCACCTGAATGATCAAGGAACATATTATTCTCTAGAGAGACATGCATCTTACCATCATCTTGATTTAATCCAGTAAGATGAGTATAAGATTTTTAACCTACAGAACTGTAAGATGATAATTTTGTGTTGCTTTATACCATTAAGTTTGTTATGGCAGAGATATAAAACTAATATAAAAGAGGCAAGGGTGCAGGAACTTCCATTCTAGGGTAGTTAAATGTTGCTATACTGAAAAATAACTGAATATGAGGCATACCAATGAGTAAGAGGGACATTTGGTATGGTAATATTTTAATGATGGTAGTTGACTTACGCAAAAGTAAGCAATCATCTTTCTGCTTATAAACATGAAACTACAGTAAAAGGGGTTAATTATCTAGGTTATTTTTGCAGTACATGAACTTGGAGCTAGGTTGTTTTCCCTGATACCCACATCAACCACCAGGCCGTACTGCCTTCCACTCAGCCTAGCACACACTTTTCTTTTTGGAAGATTCATATGGTAACTTCAAGTAAGACATATTTTTGTGGGAATAGAAAAAAAATAGTAATATTTAAAACTGCTGAAGATATGAATTAGAGTGATTGCACTGGAATTTTTTAAAGCAAGGAAAGAAGTACATATTTTAGAGACTTTTTAAAGAAAAATGAACTGTGTAACATGTAAGATATGAATTAACTGCATTATTTTGCATGTGGATATCCAATTCTCCCAACTGTAATTGTTGAAAAGACTATCCTTTCTGAATTTAATATTTTTGGTATCTTCTTCTAAGATCAGTTGACTGTGTATTTGTGGAAATATTTCTAGGTTCTCTATTCTCTTCCTCTGGTCTATATATCTGAGTTTATACCAACACCATCCTGTTTTGAGTACTGTTTCTTTGTAATATATTTGAAAATCAGGAAGTATGATGCCTCCAGCTTTGTTCTTCTTTCTCAAAATTGATATGGTTATTTCTGGTCTTTTGTGGTTCCATAGGAGTTTTATAATTTTTTTCTATTTTTGAAAAAATAAATGTCATTATGTTTTTGATAGGGATTACATTGTATATATACATCACTTTGGGTAGTATGGACATTTTAATGATATCAATTCTTCCTATCCATGAATGCAAGATATATTTCCATTTGTTTGTGTCTTTTTTTTATTTTTACAGGCCATCAGGTAAGTGAAAACATCCCCAATGTCACTAATCATCAGGTATATGAAAATCAAAACCACAATAATCTATCATCTCAGACCTCTCAGAATGGCTATTATTAAAAAACTCAAAAAAGACAAGTGTAGGTGAAGATGTAAAGAAATTCAAAACTCTGGATACTGTTGGTGGGAATGTAAAATCTGTAGGATTTATGGAAAACAATTTGGAAATTCCTCAAAAATTAAAACTAAAACTTCCATATGATCCAGAAATCATACTTCTAAGTATTTGTCCAAAAGAATTAAAACCAGAATCTCAAATAGATATTAGCATTCCCTTGCTCATATCAATACTATCCAGAAAGCCAGGATTTGGAAACAACCTAAATGTCCATAGAGATTTGATGGTTAAAGAAACTGTGCTATATACATACAACACAATATTATTCAGCCTGTAAAAAGATATCCTGTACTATGCAGCAGCATGCATGAACCTTGAGGACATTATTCTTAGTGAGATGAGCCAGTTATAGAAAGATAAATACTGGATGACTCCACTAACATGTGGTATCGAATATAGGCAAGTTCACAGAATCAAAGAGTAAAATTGTGTTTGCCTGGATCTAGGGAAAGAGGGAAGTGGGGAATTGCTAATCAACAAACACAAAGTTTTAATTGAGAAAGGTAAGTTCTCAAGATATGCTATATTGTATCTATCAAAATACTGAATTCTATACTTAAAATTTCATTAAGAGAATAAATCTCACATTAAATATTCTTACCAAAATAAAATAAAATTAATAAAGTTAAAAGGGCAATGGATATATCTGAATATAATCCGGTATCAGAAGGATCCTTTAACCTCACAGAAATGAAGTAGATTTTTAAACAGGTGTTAATTTATGTTTATTTACATTTTTAAATCAGTAGTAATACTCATTAACTCTTCTGTTACAGACAGTCAAATAAAAATTATGAATCCTAAAAAATAAAAATAAAAACCAAACAACAAAATAAAAAGAAAGATAATAACAAGACTGTAATAACTGGGAAAGAATAAGTGAATGGGAAAGGACGACTAAAGGATGATTATGAGATATAAAACTCTAAGTGTAGGTGAAATAAAATAAATTACAATTCTAAATATATTGACTTTCAAGAGTGAAGGAACATACAGGTAAACAGGTTAAGCTTTTTCAAAACGTTGTTCTCAAAGTATGATCTGTCTACACACACAACAATGAGAACACATGGGCACAGGGAGGGAAATATCACACACCAGGGCCTGTCAGTAGGTGGGGGTCTAGGGGAGGGATAGCATTAGGAGAAACACCAAATGTAGGCGACAGGTTGATGGGTGCAGCAAACCACCATGCCATATGTATACCTATGTAACAAACCTGCACATTCTGCACATGTATCTCAGAACTTAAAGTGTAATAATAACTATAATAATAAAAAGATATGACTCTTCCTTTCTAAACTCATCTTACCCATTTTCATACCAATGTTATATTTAAAAACTGAGATATCTGTTTTTTATAATCTATTAAAATACTTATGATTCCACATCAACTGAAATGCTCTGTCCTCTGTTGTTTTCTTTCATTCCCTGCGTAAAAAAGCCACTTTTTCTCTTGAACATTGCAGTAACTTCTTATTATCCAGTAATAAGTAAGGACACTGCTTTCCTGGTAGTTATAATGCTGACTCTTAATAATCTATTCTTTCCAGATTTCTTTTTTTTTTTTTTTTGCTATACTTTTTTTTTTGTTGTTGTTATACTTTAAGTTCTAGGGTGCATGTGCACAAGGTGCAGGTTTGTTACATATGTATACATGTGCCATGTTGGTGTGCTGCACCCATTAACTCATCATTTGCATTAGGTATATCTCCTAATGCTATCCCTCCCCCCTCCCCCCACCTCACAACAGGCCCTGGTGTGTGATGTTCCCCTTCCTGTGTCCAAGCGTTCTCATTGTTCAATTACCACCTATGAGTGAGAACATGCGGTGCTTGTTTTTTTGTCCTTGCGATAGTTTGCTGAGAATGATGGTTTCCAGCTTCATCCACATCCCTACAAAGGACATGAACTCATCCTTTTTTATGGTTGCATTCTTTAATAAAGATCCAAATCTTATTTGTTTTTGTATATCTCATACCATAGCAGAGTTCTGTGTACATAGTAGCATCCCAATATTTGCCTAATATAACAAAACTGGAAATTACTAGTGTTATTTTTATAAATGAATATTTATTTGTTTCTTACAGGGGCTGCCCAACTGTATTAATAAGAGTGATTGGATATACTTTAAAATGTGAAAAATATATTTTGAAATAGTTTCAAAGTGGTTAGAGGTTAGAAAATGTTAATGAATAGTACCCTTTTTAATGAACAGATGGTATAAAACGATCACTGGAGCCACAGGGAACTAGTTTAACAAAGATGTTTTGAAAGGATGGCAGAGAGTCTCAAATAGTAATAGGTTTTTTTTTTTTTTTCCATTTTGCAAAGGCCTACTTTACGGTCTATTTTCTTAGGCTTTCCAAAATGCTACGTTTGAATGATGCTGCAATACAACACTGTGCAGATTATTAGTTTGACAGTTTCTAGAGATGAGTTGTTGGAGAAACTATATGAAATGGGATGTCCTCTAGGTTCAGAGCAGTGTTCCAGAACTGAATTTTAGGTTTAGTACACTTTTATATAAATGAGTTGAATAAATAAGTAATTTAAATGCAGATGCTACCATTTTCTATGCTAGTGGGGATTGGTGAGAAGTTACAATCTGTCTGGGAAAAGATCTTTGCTGCTTCTAGATAACTTTATTTCAGAAAAGGGGCTTTATAAAGACGGAAGAATGTAACAGCTGTGTTTCTTTTTGGTTAGAAAAATAAGAGCAAAGGGACATGTAATTCAAATATAAATGTTGACTCTCTTCAGAAGTTACAAATGAAAGTGATATTTAGGAAATTATTTATGTCTTTATACCGTGATGATTTATCAGATAAAGGTAGAAAATAGCTTAATGTTTGCATTAGTAAACAGAATTATATGATTTTTATATGTGTTTTACAAATAGATAAAAAACTGAGAAGCAGGACATTATGATTTATTAATTTGCTTTAATATATAAAGAGATGTACTTACCAATTTTTATATAAGAACTAATCTAAGTATGCAAAGAAACAAAAAAAGTCTCATTTTATACATTAGAGGTATCTTTCAAAATTTCCTTATTTTGATTTTTTTCATGTAAGAAATGGATAGAAAGGGAAGCAGTTTTGAAAAGTGAGATAATTCAAAGCTTTCAATATTTGAATGTAATTTTAACTTAAAAAAACAGAAATAATAAAATTAAATTCTTTAAGGAGCATAATTACTATTGCTTCTGATGTTACAAAAAACATAAAACAAAATATTAAAATTACATAAAAATCTGAAAATTACATAAAGTTGTTGAAGAAAATAATGCAAAAGTTTAATATTTATAATAAAATTGATCATTACTTTTTCACTGTGGTTTGTTATTACACACAGTATTACTTGTTTCTTACTCTTAAATTTTTACTTTTGTCTATATACACCATCAAAAACTTATGGAAGTTAAAAACTATTATTATTATTATTATTATTTTGATGCAGCATCTGCTTAGAGTAGCAGATGGTAGGTACAAAAATTTATAAAGTTAATGAATCAAATTATTCATTACTTAGCTAGAGAGGTAGTGGCAAACAAGCTTCTATCTTCAAATATTTCAATATAAGTGAGAAGACAGAGATATAATTACTTAATATTTTATTTTAATTTGAATTTACTTTGGGGATATTTGTAGGCTTTCAGCATACAAATGAGATTGTGTTACTAAATATTTATTATTTTTTGTCATGCAACTTGTAGCATATTAAGAATTTAAATTCTCTTTCAATCATATAATATATACTATTGTACTCCAAATGGATTAAACTCACCATAATTATCTTATCCTTAGTCCTGAAACACTTCTTTCCCTTAAAATGAAATCGTTATTCACCACTATTCTCTCTCAAAAAAAAAAAAAGGCAATTTATATCTTGGACAAAAGTATATCTGTGAAAAAGACATTTTAGCCTTTAACAGATGGACTTATTTCAAGTCATTGATTTTGAGATGTTAAAGAAAGCAGCAGAAAAGTCTTTCTGGTAATTTTTATTGAATAGACTCCTATTAAGGATGGAAGGCATGGCAATAAATAACAGTAACCTTTGTGTAGCACAGCTTTAGGCAGTATTAAGGCCAAAAACTTCTCATGGGATTGAAAACAATTCTGGTGCTAATTACCTTTTTTCTCTACATGAAATGTTAACTGTCTAAGAATTAATGGAACAAATCCTTTCAACTGAACTCATGTTTCAAGAGCTATGTCATCTTGAAATGTCTCAGTTGTACAATGGTAATCAGTGCATTTTCACTGTATTTGAAGGCTCTGTCTCTTCACTTTTTTCACTCTGAGAATTGTAAGGACTGCATGTTGAATTACATTTGTCTGTCCCTTGTTTTTGATAAAGGCCACTCATCCAAGGGCAAAATCTCACATTAAAATGTTACTAGAGATTTGACTGACACAGCCTTATCCTTCCACTCACTTATTGTGTCAGCAATCCTCAACCAAATGGACCTTGAGATGAAACACCAAGACAAGTGTGGAAAGTGGCACCTTGTCCCTGTCACAGACGCAGTGAGTAGACATCGCTGAGAAAGTCTGCAGTCATAGGTTATTCCCCTTTGTATACTAGTATCCAACCAGGTCTGACCAAGTAACAGTGATGTTGGGAATCAATTAGGTAATTTCTGTGTCCTTCAGTTTTAGTACTGGAGCTGCTATTTGCTACCATGATGAATGCTATCATTTGCCAAAAAGAAAAAAAAAATAGTTTAAAGTGTAATATTAAGTCTTGAGGTCCCTTTAAGCAATTTAAACTTCACTGAAGAAAGCGCATCGGACAGTTTTAGAGATAAAGGAACAATTCCACATTGTTACTAGGATTAGGGTAAGTACGGCAATCTCTAAATGAATCAGGTTATTTGAAACTAGTTTTCAAGCATTCAATCTGATTTCAAGAGAAAAGAGGCCTTACTTTTACATTTAGGAAGCACTGATACCAGTCAAACAGTAGGAAAATAAGCATTTTAGAAATAATCTACAAGAAGATTTATTGAAGGTCTTAAAAATTGCATTAGCAATATGAGCTGGAGAATGTAGCTACCATTCAACTTACAAGTTTCTTGCCTTCTAGGACAACAAAACTCCAGAGATTTGCAGGAACAGAAAACGAAATGTGTTACTGCATGTTTTGTTGATCTGGTTTACCAGCTTAGCTCACCTTAATGGTATTCACAAAAGACTAACATGGAAATCAAAATGCCAACTTACCAATTTATCATGAAAATTATACCCCCCCAAAAGTTGTTCATGGACACTATATGGAAACATCTACATGGAAGTTAATCATAAGATAGTGTTTGGGAAAATATACAATCGAAGTAAGAAGAATTAGTTGGATTCTCTTAATGGCATTGTCATCTCTTAAAATAGTTATCCATTAAAGACATATATGTTAGTCATCATACTAGAAATGTATGCTACATCTTAACCCCTCAGCAATGAGGTGTATACGTTTTTATCTAACTCATAGTTTCTTTAGCTGCACAGAGTATACTTTTTTCTTTGTCTTCATTGAGATATGTTAATATCATTAAATACAATTTTATTTAAAATAAAGGCAAAATATATCAGATTTCTAAGCTTTGCTCTTTATACTTTTGACTGAGAAAGTAAATCTCTCCTTATAAAAATAATATACTAATACTTTATATAATCATTTTCAAATTTATGTAATTGATTACCAACCATTTCTCAAAAAGTATATGAACAACTGCTAAAAATTACATGAAGTATTTTTTTTTAATTCCTAAACTTTCTTCACATCTACTGAAATTCTTATCCCTGAAAATAGCACCTGGAAATCTGTTATTGTTGAGCTCTCTAAACTATTGCTCTGTATTCTAATGTTTGAGAGCCACTGGAGTAGAGTATGTTTGTAGCCTAATATAGACGTGAAATACGTTTGGCCTTTCAAACAATCTCAAGTACAAAAGCATTCATCCTATATCTATTAGCCAACTCTTTAATGTTTACCACAGAAATTTTATTTTAAGTCTTACAAAGTTTACACTGCTGTTCACATAATTGTTATTAAACTTCCTTGTCACCAAAGGTAGCATAATGATGATATTAGCATAATGAAAGGATTAGAGAAAACTTTGCAGATTGTTCTGTGGGCTACTCAGGAGAAAGACTCTTTACATTTATTTTCAAGGCTACAGTGGAAGTCTTCCTGGCCCTAATTGACAAATGATACATCATCTCCATTGCCCCATCAGTCACATATCACTTGGGGTTGCTTATGTTTTTTCTTTTGCTATTTGGGATTTTTAAAATTTTTATATATAGAGTGACTAATTAATATAAAGCATATGAAAAGAAGCAAAATTAAAGAAATGGCTTGCCAGAGATCTTCAAATAATGTGTTACATGAGATTTAAAATCAACAAACATATATTTATTAAAAAATGATTTTTTTGCCCTTTAGTATAGCTATAAATCTAACCTTAAGTGCATTTTTCAATTTTTCTTCTCCCTTCTTCCATTTACCCCGATCTTGATATTTGGGTGGGTTTCTGTTACCTTTGGTAATTTTAGATTTTTCATGTTATTAATGCTAACCTAACTTTCTTCACCCCTATTAACATCCTTATCACTGGGATTATCAGCTGGAACTCTGTGTGTGTTTTTTTTTTTTCTCCCTAAACTATTACTCTGTATTCTAACTTTTGAGAAGCACAAGAGTGGCTCTTTCTAAATGTTGTATGTTTGTAAGTCTGAAAGTCCTGTACTCTTTGTGTCCAGGTTGAATTTCCCTTTTTTTCTGAAGACTTCCCAGATGTCTTTTCTATTTAACAGCACATACATTTATAGGCACTATACTGTTTTATGAAACTGCTATTTTCTGCATCATATAACAAGAATTTGTACAAATAACTTAGCTCCCTCTGTTGAGTCCTCTTACTCCTTTAATTTAAAAAAGTAGTTCATTCACTCTCTCTTCCCATGTAATTGTTAGTAGAACACCTGTACCTTTTACATAGATGATAATTCCTGGGAAGAGTAAAGAATGATACAATGAAAAAACAAACAATGTAGGGAATGCCTCTCTTCTAAATGGCATAATCCCCACCCACTTAGAATTAAATCATATGTTTATTTCTAAACATGTGCTCAAAAATTTGACTTTCAAATATTTCATTAAGTTTAGTATTTTAATGAGTATGCCCAGATGAACTTTAAGTTTCTTCACCCCTTCTGCCTGGAAGGAATTATCTTCCTCACATACTGTGGGTCTCCCAAACTTACAGGGTAGCTAAGATTTTATGAAGAAAGCAATATCCTAGTAAACATTTTACTCTTCTCTGTTTCCTAAGGGGACCTTTATAAAATTTAATATTAACTAGATATCAATGGATAAACATCAGAAAATGTAACTCCGACATGAGTATTAGTCTGTTTTCACACTGCTAATAAACACATATCCAAGACTGGGTAACTTATAAAGGAAAGAGATGTAATTGACTCACAGTTCCACATAGCTGAGGAAGCTTCACAACTGTGGAGAAAGGCGAACGAGGAACAAGGTCCCATCTTACATGGCGGCAGGTAAGACAGCTTGTGCAGGGGAACTCCCAATTATAAAACTATCAGCTCTTGTGAAACGTATTCACTACTGAGAGGTGACAGCATGCTGGCAGCCCTCACAGCCCTGGCTCGCTCTCGGCGCCTCCTCGGCCTTGGCGCCCACTCTGGTCGCGCTTGAGGGGCCCTTCAGCCCGCCGCTGCACTGTGGGAGCCCCTTTCTGGGCTGGCCAAGGCCGGAGCTGCTCCCTCAGCTTCCGGGGAGGTGTGGAGGGAGAGGCGCGGGCGGGAACCGGGGCTGCGTGCCGCGCTTGCGGGCCAGCGCGAGTTCCGGGTGGGCGTGGGCTCGGTGGGCCGGCACTCGGAGCGGCGGCGGGCCGGCCCGCAAGCCCCGGGCAGTGAGGGGCTTAGCACCTGGGCCAGCAGCTGCAGTGCTCGATTTCTTGCTGGGCCTTAGCTGCCTCCCCGCAGGGCAGGGCTCGGACCTGCAGCCCGCCATGCCTGAGCTTACTCTAGGGTCTAGGGATAAAGAAATCATCAAAATTCACACAAAGATCACCCTCTTGGAATTTAGAGTCCAGTTTGGGGGATGCAGTCAAAAGAGCTAATAAAGAAATACACGCATACATATGTATTAATCTTTTATAAATAACATGGAAAAAATACAGCTTAACATAGTACATTATAGGATCGGGAGAAATATGCATATGAAAATTTTGAAAAGCCTCATTAATAAAATACTGAGCAGAGATTGAAGGCCAAATGTGGGCCAAGTCATGTTGAATCTGAAGGAAGAGGTTCTGGACAGATGAGGCAGCAAATCAAAGGTACCAAAGGCAAAGTGGTATTATTTTGAAGAGGGGAAAAAAGTACAATGATGGTGGAACAGAGAAGTCCATGCCTTTTTACTTCAGTCTCTGGGACATGCCATGGCTGAGCACTTGCTGATCAGTTGGCTCATTGATCACCAATAATCTCTTCATGAGCTTCATATTCTCTATGACTTGAATTACTATGACCCTTGAACTCATTAAAGTTTGGCTCTGATCTTGGTGATCTTTTGGAAGCTAGGATTTTCCTGACTTGTAGGGATTCTAGCTTTTGCTATTTTTAAGAGCTGCGAAAAAATACCCTCTGCACAGAAGCTGTTCTTTATTATCTAGGCGTTCTTCAGCTCATTCAAATAAGTGAGTATTTAAATTCCCTATGTAGACGTCTAGGTGACAATATTGCTACAAATGCATAGCTACTGCTGGTTGAGATGTTCTCTGCTAGTCTCATAACCGGAATGTCTATGTTTTACGTAAATCCTGAGCCTTACTTGTCTGTTTGGCCCGAGGCCCTACGGTTCCCACTCCAACTTAACACCTCAGCTACAGACACAGGAAATCAGAATGCCACAGGCACCAATAAACATTTCATTTTTACTCATGTTCACATATTTGTGGTTAGAGCTAGACACAAACACGTGGATTTTTAAATCCAAGAGCTCATTACCATAGTTGACATCGCTAAAATATCTTGATTTTCATTGGTTACATCATTGTAATTTACCTAGGAAACTGGACCTGTCTTAACTGTGTGTAATCAGATTAGATGGACTCAGACAGAGGTAGGCTGAGTTCTGATTTACAGATTATTCATTTGTAGGTTAAAGTTATTTAAATCCCATGCTTTAGTTTTCCAACATATGAAACTGAGTTAATGTTATTTACTTCACAAGGTAGTTAAGAAGAATAAAAGTGATAGATGTAAGAATATTTGTTGTGGCTGTTAGTAATTGAATTTAAGCATTTAATCATATGTCCTCCTTTTCTTATTATAAATTAAGATTTAGTCATAACAAATGCCAAGAGTTCTGTTATGTGACTCCTTACCAATAAATGTATATAGAATTTAATTTTAGAAATAATTTTCTGCAGTTGTACCATATATTTATAATGAATGAAAATCAAGCCTTTTTATTATCTTACTTTGATAAAGAGAATGGAGTTTAAACACAATAAAACCTTATTTTCATTTATTTCCAGTTATTATTTTAATGCATTAGAAAAAATCACAATTACATATTAAATGTAGGAAAAATAATGATCCATTTAAAAATACTTTCTAAAATTGTCTTAATTTCAGAAAGAAAACAAGGAATCAAAATTAGGTTTGGATAATACATTAAGACTTTTAAAATTTCCTTGTGATTTAAGGTTGGTTCAACTGGATAGCATTATCTAAAAGTCTTCAAATATGATTGATAGAAACATTAAAGTCTTTCATCTTGAACTTCAAATAAAAATGGTAGAAATAAAAAAAAAAAAAGATATAGCATGAAGTCCTCCCTAGGGAACCAGAAATCCTCAACACTGTGAATTGTAACTTCCAAAATGATTTAATAAAATCTATGAAACAACACTCCTAATATTCGTGGAACTGCATATTATCAGTAAGGGATTCTCTATGCAGGGATATGATGTTCAGCCTTCTATGTCTTTAAACAGACATTCTAGTTTTGGACACACAATTCTAATAAAACATGGCCTCGAAAGGCAATTGTTTTTCCTCTCATTTAGAAGTCTATACTAATCAAGTCAGAAAAGGTAATAAGTAACTGAACACACAAGGATGTAGCCATTCCAGTCTTCTGAATTGATACATGTAGCAAATTAATAACTTAGGTTTTCCCAGATACTAGAAAATAAAGAATGCTGAATAGAACTCAAGTTCTTCATGAAATAATATTTCCTACCATGGCCAAAAAATATTTGAACGTCCATGTTACAGACTTATTCTCCCTTATTTCTATTTCCTGAATCCTATGCAAGCTCTGCTCTCTCCATCTCTTCTTAAGCTGTTCTCAAATTTTTTTTTTTTTTTTTGCAATTTTGAACTCATGTTATGAAAATCTTAATGGTTTTTTTTTCCTACTTTGGTAAAAGGGCGTTTCAAAACCCTACTGATTTTGATCCCTAAGATACTCTTCATTTTTTCATTCAATAAATTCAAGCAATATTAATTTCTGATATCACTTGAACATTGAAGATTTCTAAGTGTATGATATCAACTCAGATTTCTCTCCAGGTTTTCAAGTTTCAGAAATATATACTCAAATTATAATGTACAAACTTGACTGAATTTTCCTCAAATACCTTAAATACCTCATATTTGAAGTCTTATCACCTCTGTGAACATTGTTCTTTAGCTTGCTTGATGGTAATATGCATGCTTTAAATCCCTACTTTAAATATGTGACTAGGCCTTCTTCCTTTTAAATTGTGTTTCTCAAATTTCACCTGCTGTACCATTTCTACTTTTCTGTATTAGTTTATAACTTCATGATCGTTTATCTGAACTCTAGCAACATGCCAGAAATGTCTTTCCTCCTCATAACAGTGTTTCTGTCTCAAATTTATTCTCTGAAACTTTTATCCATGTTGATCCAAAACCTTTCGGTTAACTTCTCAGTGATGGCACCTGAAGGTGTTTGAAGGACACTTCATTATCTGTCCCCTTACTTTCCCAGTCTCCTACCAATCGCTCTCTAGTTCCAGCTTTGCTGTCCAAACCTTATTCATTTAGGCTTACTTTGTTTTTAGCATTCTTTTTTTTGTTCTTGTCTTCTTGTTTGTAAGTTATTACCTTCCACTATATCTCATGCCCCAATGTCTTCACCAGGGTTTGTCACTTAATTTTTGAATCTTTGGCCATAAATCACCTCTTCCAGGAAGCGTTTCCTTACTCTACCAAAACAAACAAACAAACAAAACACCTTTCCTCATATATCTAGGTATATAACTATTCCTGGTATTTAATACATTGTTATTTAATTATAAAAACTCACAGAATTGTCACTGTCATGGAATTACCTTTAGAATAACTTGTTTCAAATAACTTAAATGTTATTAGTCTCTGTATTCTTTTCTTGCAAATTGATATAGTAAGAATAACAAGTCAAAATGGATATTATTGTTGTGAGGATTAAATGAGCTAATATATGTAAAATTTATCAAAAGGTCTAGTTTAAGCAATCAATACTTCGAGATAAATACATGGGAAATGAATAGATTCTGAGTGAATCAGATTAAACAATCCTGATCCTCAGGCTAAATTCATGCCTAGTTTATTATTGGTCATTAAAAATCCCGAGTTTCTGTCCCCAGAGAGTTAATTCTGCTTATTCACTGGGCACAGTCTGAGTCCCAGAACAGTATTTCCAAGTTGTCTCCACAACCATTACTGGTTACACTCAATATAATGTACAAAAAATACCTTTCACTAGCTATTCCAATCAGGGAATAAACTGTTTAGAAGCAGTGGTTGGATTCCTTGATTTAATTATTTAGTGTTACTACGTTTTAGGTACTGTAAATGCATTTTATAAATAGTACCTCATTTAGATCTCATAACAATCATTGTGGGACATATTTATAGACAAAAATTTCATTCAGGCTCACAGAGATAAAGTGATTTTTATAAAATAGACTACTACTTAAGCATAGCCTAAATGTTAAAGCCGGTGATCTTCACCACATGGTTAACTAGTCTCTTTGTTTTTCTTTTCTATTTTTCTATCCACCAAGTTTTGATAATGTTTAGGGGAATGTGGCAGGGCATGTTGAAAAAGCTCACTGAGTGATTGAAATAGTGCCTGAAAAATGCCCTTCAAACCTACTGAAACCATGGTAGGTAAATTACATGGAAGATTATTTGCTTTTAATTAGAAAAATATGTGTTAATCATTTTGACATTTTTGTGAATGATTTATTCTTCTTCTGTACAAATTTTTTCCTCTCCTATACAATTAATTGTAAATAGAACAAACACAAATATTTAATTAAGGTTCAAAATTAGCAAATCTAAAGTCTTTTTTATAATGCTAAAACTTACATGACCCAGCAAAAGTCAACAGTGTCCTTTAGCTGAATATGCTTAGTGGACTCTATGTCACTGTGACATTTTTCTTACATAACTTATTGCTTGCTATAAATTACAGACAAACACAAAATTGTTGTGAAAAATGCAGTTTACTGACTAAAAACTAACTCTGTAGATAATGCTTAACCAACGTTATCAACCCTTGGTCACAGAAGATATATGTGTGTATATAAAATACACATTATATATATATATATATATATATATACACACACACACACACACACACACATATAGTTAAAAATGCTTTTAAAATTTATTCCACTTTGGAAATCTTCCAATAATGACAATTAAATTATCACGCTTCCACCAGATGTACTTTAGATGGACAGAGGGACAAAAGTGTCATGCCTACATTGCTGTGGTTTAAGTGATAAGTGGCTGCTGACAAGAAGAATTTATAAGAAATGGAATTAGATATTCATTTGACAGAACTCTCATTTCCTTTTCTCATTCATTATGTGGGTATACTGGGAAGCTTGTTCTATTTCTGAAGAATGTATTGCTGTGGAATATACAGACATGATCACATTAAAAGTAATGGAATGGGATCCCTTGTACCATTACTTTCAATGTGTTAATTCAATTTTACTTGGTAAATGGATTTAGCATTCTTGGTAGTTTCTGCTATCTACTTTAAAAAATAATTTACTATGTGTGAAGCAGAAACCTATGTTGCATGTGGGCAAGATATATGCCTTTTCATCACTTTTTGCAAGTTCTGATCTATGGTTTTTTCTTTCTTTCTTTATTCACCGCAGTTTTAAATGGGAAGACACCAACAGTGTTTACCTCAGATAAAGTATTTTAAATTACTATTTGAAGATATTTCCTACTACATTATTGAGCTATGACATTTTATTTTCCTTATACTGTGTAGTGATTTCTTATGATAGGATATATTCTCCTTCCAGCTAACCTCTGAAAGGAAGCTGTCAAACAGTGATTGTCTTGCATGCATTTTGAGCCCTCCTTGAGTATGCAGAACAGATTTGAGGCACCTCACAGTTGTACATTTACTGCCATCTAGTGATTAAATAATAAATATATTCTGTATACTATAATCACTATATACATACTTTTTAGCATAGTGATTTTGAATCACAGAATGATAGTGAATGTGAACTTTGAGGTCATGTAGTCTAATGCAAGAAAGTAGAGAATGACTCAGAGGAACAAAAAAAATCACATGAGTATTGTGAACTTGAGCCAGGATTTGATATCTGAACTTTTTAGAAAGTGTTTATCTAGCTCTTCTATTTCTACTCATACTATCATCTGATTATGTCAGAAGGATAATTATCTTCTGATAATGTCATCTTTGTCTTACCTATTATAGTTCAAAAATAATTACCATGAAAATTTATTTTTTATTATGCTGTCCTAAAAAGTGTTCAGGAAATCATAAGGATTATTCAATTATTAAACAATAACTAAAATCACAAGTTTGTATTGTATGAAATTTACACATTAAAAAGGCCCTCAGCAAATATTTCAAATAAATCTTTTATTCAAAACATACATTATAGACCTAAGCATGGCACTATATCGGCCCTCATGACTACTTAAACATCTATGGCTACTAGTTCAATATGACTTTAATTTATTTGAATTATATATTATTTTTGAAATGCTTTGATGTGTAATTTCATAGGTATGTTGTCCAGTTTAATGGCACCTGAAAAAAAAAAACTCATTAATCCACACCTGTATTCCCATTTACTCAGGAGGCTGAGGCAGGTGTATCGCTTGAGGTCAGGAGTTTGAGGTGCCTTGATGTCTCCTATGAATGGCCACAACACTCTAGCCGGAGCAATATGTGAGATCCCATCTCTAAAATAAAAAAATGGCCACAGCAGCAAAAACCAATCAGGTACAGGTTGCAACAAAATCCAATGTAATTAAAAGTTACATTGTCTTCAGTATTTCATAAACACATCCCTTCTTTTTATAAGGCCTGTTCAAGTTTCTCAGATTTTTTCTTCCCTTACCTTAGACTTGAAGATGGATCTACTAGAAATATGTAATGCCAGCCCTTATATTTCATCTTGCCCCCAGCCTTTCTTTCTTTCCAATAATCTGATTGGGGCTTAGAAAATGAAGAGAATGGGCAGTGAGTGCTGGAATATTGGCCTTAGTGAGGAAAAGCTAGTAACAGTAGTAACCTGGGGTAGCAATGGTGTCTGGACTATTTCTTTTTCCCTAAACTGATGTAGGTAATTTTGTTTCGAATCATACAGCTCCCAGGTGAAGTAGAGCTGATGCCACATTTTGTAGAATTTGGTCATAAAACTAGGCATAGATAAACCAGCAAAGTAAATATAAAAGCAATCCTCAAATATTGTGGAGGTTTCAATCAGCTGGAGGAGCTCTTTTTTTAATAAAAGTGAGAGATTTCCATATAAATTCAGTAGTCTAGGGTATAGTTCAGTGTTGTGGATTTTTAGTAAGTATCTTTGGTAATTCTGAAGTGGATGGATACTACCTAAATCATATTTTTCAATCATTGACATGGATTTTGTTTTTCTAATTCCTCTGTCAGCTGTTTTTCCGCAAGCCTGCCCATGACTCCCACATCTTTGCAGACACAATCTGCCAGCTATCTCTCTTACAGATGACAGTAGCTAATAATTATATTTACTTCTGATGCTAGGTACTCAAAAATTCCAGAAATTATTGCAAACATGTTCTGAGAAGAAACTGAGAGGACAGATGAGCAAATATTGTTCAAGGTCAGTTTCCAAATCACTTGGGATCACATCTAAGCTCTCAAAATTAAGCGCAACATCGGGCACGTTCCCTAAAACCTCAGTTTCCTTCAAGGATAAGTACCTCACAGAATGTTGTAGATAATTATATGATTAATGGATACATGCTTTAGAAGAATACATTGTTTCATTTCCATTAAAATCATACTGTAGTTCATTGAATTAATGTGTTTATTCAATTAATTAACATTTTGTTTTCATTTAACTTCTTACAATTAGACTAAAATATGTTTCTGACTTTGTATGATTCTAATTCCACAGTGTAGTGTAAGTGACTGTGGGAGGCTGTGTGAGGATTCTCCTGTGGCCTAACCTGGAAACTTTATGCAGGGGGGGCCTCTGTGTCCATTCTGTCCTGTTCACTCTAAAGCTACCCCAGCCTCTAAATCTTACACAAGATCTAATGACTGTGCTGAATTTGAAAGTGCTAACAGAGGCTAGTATTCAAAGTTATATTACAGCTGATTTCTTTAATATTTTCTATATTTGATATGATACTTTACTTAAAAACAATTGAGTAAGAATATTTAAATTTTTGTTATTTTCATTTTCCTGAATGACTACACAGCATTTACATACATTAAGCATACACATAAGCACATATATATGCATGTACATATACACATATGTGTATAATGTTTATATAAATTAAGCATATATGTAAGTATATACATAAGCATATTTAAGGATACAGCCTTAGTCAAAATGTATCAAAATAATGAGGATGTTTAGCCAATAGTCCATTTGTTTTGAAGAGTATGAACTTAATGTTACAAATGCAAAAATCAATATGCTCCTGTTTCAATTCTGCTAGTCTGCACGATAAGCTTTTTCTTGAGAAAAGCACTGTGCTATGCAAGTCATTTGATCCAAATAATTCATTAACTTTAATAAAACTTAGAAATGTTATAAAAGTAAGAACTCAAAACATACACAGATATAAAATACCTACTGAAATTAAAATACCAGGATAGGACAAAATGATCTTTGATGTTGTTTCCAATTATCTCGTGTTTGTTCTAGGCACTGGCTATGTCAACAAAGCTTTGCCTTTTTTTTTTTTTCTTGGTGACACAACCATGGCTGTGTTCATGTTTACAAGTTCTTACTTGTGTATTGGGGAAGGTTGGCCCCATCTTTACTTTTATGGGGTAAATGTTAAATAGTCTAATATAATATGAACAAAAACATTTAAGAAATGGACTCTGGGTGTTGTTTCATGAGGAGGCCATGCCTAAGCTGCTGTAGCCATCCTGGGCTACAGGCTTCCACCAAGGTGCTTAGAGTGGATGTACAAATAAACAGCATGAGGTCTGGGTCTTTGATGATGATGCTGAGATGTGGACTAATCAACTCTGCAACTGCACCTTAATCTACTTGTTATGTGATATAGTAAATATATATATTACAAAAATAACTTTATTATACTAACCATGCTTTCTCCTATAATTCAAGAGTCATTGGTCTTAATAACATATTATATTCTTAAGTAAAATAACAAATGTATATTTTTAATCCATTTTTATTCCTTTTGGATAATTATTGTAATAAAATGGTATTAGGTAAAATTACGACTATATCATTAACTCATATATGGCAATCCCTAATTTTTGTCAGTATCAGGCTTAGGTGTTTTTAAAAATGTGCAAAAATTACTTGACAAAGTAGTGTGATTTTACATATGGTATATATTTTAGAGAACGTGTACTATTTAATAGACCAACATAAAATTCATCAGTTTGAAGGTTCAGATTTTGATAAATAGATGTGACTGTTAAACATATTTTGATTTTATTATTTGATTCATGCCCAGTGAAAACCATCTCTGTAATCTAGTATTTGTTTCTACTTTTAGCCAATTATTTTCTATTTCAGAGTACCACTTTTGTTTACTCTGACCACGGATACATTAATTAAATATATATATCAGGGGGATCTCTTTAGTTAGTAGAGTAGTGGAAAATATGAAAATTCATTTTAGCTAAATATTTCATCATGTAGTAAGGCCAAATCATGACCATTCCAAAAATGTCTATGTCTTAATCCCCAGAACCTGTAATTATGTTAGGTTTCATGGCTAAAGGAAATTAAGGTAGCAGGAAAGTTAACATTGTGCTATGGACTGAAACCTGTCTCCCTAAAATTTATATATTGAAGCCCTTTCTTCCAATGTAACTTTATTTGGAAATGGGGCTTTTAGGATAATTAAGGTTAAATAAGGTCATGGGGTGGGGTCCTAATCTAATAAGGCTGGTGGTTCCACAAAAAGAGGAAAGAGAGAGACCTCTCTCTCTGAGCACACACACCATGGAGAGGCCATTTTAGGACACAGAGTGAAGGTTGCTGTCTGCCACCCAAGGACAGAGAGGTGGTGGTATGAAAATGACTGGCTTTAAAGATAGAGGAAAGGAATCACAAGTCAAGGAAAGTGAGCAGCATCTAGAAGTTGGAAAAGGCAAGAAAATACATTCATCCCTGAACATGGAGAATGAAATACAGCACTGATGAGATTGTGATTTTTAACACAATAAAACTCATGTTAATTTTTTGTCTTCCAGAACAATAAAATAACAAATTTATATTTTTAAGCCATTAAGTTTGTTGTAATTTGGTAGAGCAACAATGGAAACCAGTACACATTGAAATGAGTTTTTAAACAATCAATATTCTTACTGGAATTCACTTTTATTATTTACAAATATGGCTAAGTAACTTCACATGTTTGGTGAAAAATTGTTACAGTAATAGTAGCTAGGGTGTTTCTACATATCTTTTAAACATTTATTATATATAACATTTCAGTGAATTGCAAGATTGAAACTACATACCAAACCTGGCGAGTAGAAGTTATTATGGAGAATTTAGAAGACAGTCTTTGACAGTATTGACACAAAAAAAATGAAGGAAGGAAGGAAGGAAGGAAAGAAGGAAGGAAGGAAGGAAGGAAGGGAGGAAGGGAGGGAGGGAGGGAGGGAAGGAGGGAAGGAGGAAGGAAGGCGTAGAAGTAGGGAGGGAGGAGCTAAAGAAAGAAAAGAAAGAAAGAAGAAAGAGAAGGAAGGAAGGAAAGGAAGGAAGGAAGGAAGGGGAGAGAAAGAGAAGGAAGGAAGGAAGGGAAGATAAGGAAAAGGAAAGAAAAGAAGGCAAAGAAGAAATAAGTGCTTATGTGTGATGACAACTGTACTTCATTTTTAACAGTGTTCTTATGAAGACACATCTCTTCAAAAGTATCTAAAAACCATAAATACTTCACTCTGTTAATTTATAGAAAACTAGTTTTTCTCATGTTTCTCTCTCTTATTTATTTGATTTTGCAAATACTTTTTTCAGAGACTTTCTACATGCTTCAGGTAGTTTTCAGCTGGTATTTGTTATCTTAATATAGGTACAACTAAATTTCTTATAAAAATTTCTTGATTGTGTTATGTTAGTCACTGACAGCCTTTTAATTCTGTACATTTTGTGAGCACTTTTAAGATAATAGAACAGTCTTTCAGTAATCAATTAAATGTCTATTAATATGTATATTTCCCCATAGTATTCACTATGTAATTAATGTTCAGGTCATGTAGAAAATAAGTCTTTTCATTAATGTGACTATTAAGCATGAAAACATTGATAAGATGGTATTTACAGCTATAAATCACATGAATAATTTTCTGTAGAATAGGGAAAGGCAAACATGTTAAATATGTAACTTGTATAATTTTTAAAATGACTCTTGAATTCCATTTGCAAAATTGAAAATACTTACCCTTATAATAGGAAATTAATCACTATACATTAATATTTTTGTGGATTGCTGAAGGCAATCTTACAAACATAAAATCCCCACCAGTTTGAAATTCTAAACCCAAACACAACAAATATTTTAGTAGTTTTAGCATTCATGACATTACCAGTTCAGGGACAATTTAATGAAAATTGGAAATATCTACACAGCATTGTTATTCTCAGTGTATATTTGTTTTGTAATTAGATACCATAGTGTTTTAAAAATAAAAGGTAGAGACATGAGAAATGAATAGTTCACCTTTGTGACTGGGCAGCCCAATCAATGACCATTAGCAATCTTTACTCTGAGAAGCTGCTGCAGTATATAATCATCTGCTGGATGAGTTTTAAGCTATGACATGATATGAAGAAATCTAAAAACAGCTTAGAAAAGCTATTTTTCTGCTCTGTCTTAAAATGTAATTGTGAAAATCATTATTTAGCTTCTGGCAAGCACTTTTTCTTTTGTCAGTCCTTTAGAGCCTTGACCTGTAAATAATTTTTGTTTATGGAGTTTCTTTGCAAAATTCACCACAGGTATTGCTTTTTTGACAACTTATTAGTTCTTAATTTTGGTAAATTAAAACTTTTTAATATGTTGGAAATTATTTGAAATTCAATTTTGTTCTAATTTCCATGTCGCATATTAACCAATACTAGGATGCTTTTATAAATTCTGGATTATCTAATACCTCTTTTTTAAACAATATTTTTGTTCATATGATTTACTTGGCATGTACAAGTTATCCTCTTATAATTGCAATTTTTAAACAAAGCCTAAGATTTCTAAATATTCTATGAAAGGAAGATACTGTTCCTTTGATTTAAACAGGTTGCTTAAATTTCTATTGCAAAAAAAGTCATGTCTGTAATTGGAATAGCTAAGCTATTCATTCCAGAAAAATTACTTTTAATTGAGATATGAATACTGATTTTTGTAATGAGTTCCTTTTCTTGTAGAAATAAAAATTACACCTTTCTCTCATGAAATGTGTAGAATGCTAAGAAGTTAATAGCGATGAATGATGAACATAACAATTATGCGATTTTTATAGTTTAGATATTTGTAACTATATCATTGAAATAATTATAAAGGTGACAGATGCCATGAATCACTCATTTAACAATAATTTTAATAACTTAAAAAATGAATTTAGTGACCCTATAATTAGGTAGAAAATCATATTATAATACTAAACCAATTACAATGTATGAGAACACAAGATTCTGTGGAATTGAGGAGCATGAATAAAGTTTGATAAATTAGCAATGTCCCATACACCAGATTTTAATATCTCTTCAGGTCACTTTTTTAGGAAAAGGCTTTGGGCTATTTTAATGATAGACTTTGTATACTTAAAATGTATAAGCCTAATAGTTATAAATCAAACATTTCACTAAAACAAAAACTGTATGAAATGAGCGCAAGATTGCCACAAATCCTTTTAAATTACCAAACTTGTATTCGATATTTTTCACTACAGAGAAACTTGTGTAAAATTCTAATATTCTACATAAATTCAACCCATTTAAAATGAAATTTCTGTACTGAATTTATTCTATTAATGCCAGAATAGAAGCTTCCTATCTGCAAAGGCAAGAATGGTGATTACTCTACAACCATTTTATTTCAATAGTGAATGGATTGTACAGGAGGTTTTATATATATAATATATATGTATATGTATTATTTTATATATATAATATTTTATATTTTATTTTATATATGAAATATTTATATATATAAACTTATATATATTTTATATAATTTATATAATATATAATATTTTATATATAATATATATTAGGTTGAATCACATAAAACTTCTACTGTTATAGGTTCAGAATTTCATATAAAAGCAATTTCTGGTAAGTCAGCCAACACACAGAAGAGTATTAGGTAGGTAGGTAGGTAAGTAGGTGTGTAGGTAGGTAGGTAGATTGAATAATAGGTAGAAGTAAGACCTGTGTCACACCAGCATCCCAGCATTCTGGTTAAGTATAAGAACTATATATAACCTTGTCAGTATCTAACAAGCCTTCATCTGCCCTTTCCATCTCTTCTCTTTACTTTTATGCTAGTCACTTCCTTCGGATATCTTGTAATTGTATTACTTATGAGTGTATCCCTAAATGACATATTTTTAATTTATGAATTTTTAACTTATATTTATGAGTTTTTAAAGAGTGAAATCAAAACTATGCAACCAATATTTAACTTGCTTCTTTTGTGCAAATTTGTGTTCTGAAATTCATACAAGATTACATCCATAGCTGTGGTTCACTTCTGTGTAATATTCACTTAAACAAATATACTTTATTTTTTTCATGATAAAACTGGTAAGTTGTTTCCTCATTTATCACATGATAAATAATGCTATGTGCACAAAGAACATGTGATATAGTTTTATAGGATATAAACCCAGTCTCTCCAGGTAATGTTAATTTAGGCTACAGTCCTAACAAGGACAGCATTATAATTGCAATGTATCAGGGATTTTTTTTTCCCTTCCCTGTGTTATGTTCAGTGTCAAGGTAAATTTCTGTATAATCATTTGAAAGTAAGAGAAGGTCGTGCACTATTTTACATGTGGTCACATTTACATTGAGGATGTAGCACTTATGACTCTCCACCTTTATGTTGAGACGTTTTCTTTCTTTTGGGGGGGTTTATATTGCAAACAAAAATACAGGTTGCTGAGTTAACGTTAAATTTCTGATAAATGCTTTCTTTAGTATAAATACATCCCCAAAACTGCATGGAGCATACTTATACAAAAAAGTTGTTATTTATCTGAAATTCTAGTTTAATTGGCTATCCTGTATTTTATCTTGCAACTCCATTTTAGATTTCCCATCTTAGGGAGGTCTTAGATTTTTTTCTTCTGCTCCCCAAGACTTGAGAGGCCATCGGAAACAAGAAAATGCACTCTAAACAAAAGATAAATTTTTGTTCCACTTTCCACACAGTACTTGTTTTCACTTAGATCTTTGCCCAACAACTTTTTACAATATTGCCAGTTGTTTATTACTGCAGAAATTTGATGAAATGAAATTTTCTCCATGTTGTGTGGTATGGGGGGGTTTGAATGACTGGATCGTCCTTTACCAAAAATTTAGCTTTTATTTATATCTTATGTTTGTTTATGCATCATTTGTTGAATGTTTCTATACTACATTTTACATGATAAGGGCTATCCTTTGTTTTACATGAGAAAGTGACCAAAGTATTTTGATTTAGCAGAAATATTTAAATATAATTTGGAGATTTTATAATGATTTCCATTCCCTGTATTTTTCTACCGCTGGTATGTTTTACTCTAGTAAATGACCAGAGACCCAGAGACTGCGCCACACTGCCAAGGGATGAGGGACATCACCCAGACATGGAAGCCGCCCCCTCTTCGGTCGCCCTCTCCCCTGCAGTTCCCTTACCCTTCTGTGTATGGTAGAGCTACCCTCCAGGCCTCCAGTCTCTGAACAGGCTCCTACTCTGAGAGACTTCCCCACATGCAAACATCTCAAGGCTTTTCTCAGTAAACTTTGTGTTTTCCTCGTCATATGTTTTCCCTAGATCAGCCCCAAACTCCTGGAAGCCCTGTGATTATCTACATGCTAACATATTTATCAGATCTGTTCCTTCTTCACTAAGTCACTGTCAATGTCCAAAACCAAGTGTTCATCAGTTTTCGCTTGGACTAATTTCAGTATCTAATTCTCCCACTCTCTAGTCATCCATCCTACCTTTTAGTAAGAGATGTGTTTCTGAAAATATCTGCTAGTGATAATTTTTTACTTATTTGGTGATGTCTCTATATTGATTTTTGAGAATATGAACATTTTGGGAAACTATATAAAGTATTTCACAGTCTGTCTTCCTACTAATTTAACAGCCTCCTCTACTATCTCTCTTTTTCACAGTTGATTTACCAGTCTGCAATGCAGTAACTGGAACACACTTTTCTTAAACAAAAATACTTGGTGAGAGGACAAACAGTTACACTTGTGAATAAAAGCTTCACAAGTTTTAGACTTGATGTCTCGGTGACACGTGTGAGGGACTGAAATGGTGCTTTTTATTATATACCTTCTCCCAGTGAAAAATTAGAGTATACATTCTCGTGCTAGTGTGAACATTACCTGCTCTCTTTTAAGAATTATGTTTTGCTTATTCAATCAAGTATAAGCAGAGAATGAACTGCCCAAGACAGAGGGGACTTGTTTTGAATTATGGGATAAAGAATGAGATACTTCAATGGAAGCTGAAAATAATGCTATTAAATAAAATAAAAATGAATTAGATAAAAAATAATTTGTAAAATATGCTGGAGGGTAAGGGAAATGAAAATAAGAGGGAGAATATAAGACTAACTTTCCTGGTATGCCATCAGTCATTCAGCTGTGTAAAATGAAAGTAAATTATCTAAATATATCAGGTGATGCCTAAGTGTCAAGGAAAGGGTTTATACAAGGTTGAGAGAACCCCCAAATATAAATATTTCTCAGAAAAGCTTGGAATACTGAAAATATTATCAATAAAAAAAGAGGGCAGTGAAGAGCAAGGACAAAGAAGGTTTCTGAGTAGCCTCTCGTTAGTGTTATTTGGACTATGCATTTAAATATGTGTATTCATATATGCATATATATGTATATAATTTGTATTTTATTCATGAAAATTATAGTGCTTCTATTTATACAAGGTTTATGAGGCTGGTAATGAGAGGTAGTGTATGATAGTGCAACATTTATTCCCAGTCATAACACCAGGCAAAAGGCAGAAGAATCATAAAAATTCTTAATTTGGATCATCTTGAACAATAAAAAAATTTAAATGCAGTTTTTATAAGTTGTGTGTGTGTGTGTGTGTGTGTGTGTGTGTGTTTGGAGAGGGAAGTAAATATAACCACAACATACAAGCTAGCGCCATCAAAAATTAGGTTTCTATAAAGTAGTATAGCTCAGAGGGTTTGATCATGCAGACTGTCATCACTTTGGAAAGTATGACAGTTTAAGGTCAGCCCAGGTGAGCTTCTAGGGCCAGCTTGTTTTGGCTACTCTAACAAATTATAGAGTTGCAAATTAAACCCTGGCCCTCAGAACATAATCCCTCCATTTTCCTCCATCACACTGAGCAGTTACTACATTAAAAGGTTAAAAACACTTAGCCTCTGAATTTCATTGAGGTTATGATGCTTCTGGCATGGATCTGTGCTGGGGCACACACCACTTACCTTTCCATATTTGTACCTGGGAATTTTGGCATCATTCTGCTTACCTCACTTGTTTTCCTTTCTTTTCCTTCCTCTTTTTTCTGTAGTTCCTGACCCTTGATCTTTGCATTCAGACACGGTTCACTACTCCCTATTGAACAAGATAATCATATTTAAATACTGGTTTCACTTGTAGGACACTTATTGTTGATTGATGTTTATAACTCTCTTTCACTGAATGACTTTAATTCATTCCTAGAAATGCTGACACAAAATGAAAAACCCTTAAATGAAAAAAATAATACTTTTGAAGAGAAAAATTATGTTGCATTCTATGACAATCCTAGACACCCAAACAATTTTCACAGACAAAAATTATCAACTACATCATTAAAACTAATTTTTGTAGGTAATGTACACCAATCTGAAAGTAAATAAATACATATTTGCACATAAAAACCAATATAATGCAAGTTTATTGGAAAAGTTGAAGGAGGAAGAAAAGTCTTAAGAAGGTTCATCACTCTTCAAAAGGTGTGATGGATTTTTCAGACAGGCATTCCACATCAAAATCAGTGAAGCCTGATGATAATTTTATTTTCATTGAAACGTTGACATGTAGAAAGAGCTCTGATGCAGAAAGTTGTGTGATAACCATAGAAAAAGTGAATTCTTTAGGCCAAAAAAAAAAGATACATTTTTGTTGACTTCTTTAAGTTTGTATTAATATGCCTCCTTGAAAGTCACTTTGCCTGATAGAGAACAATTTCCTAGAATGTGCAACTGATTCAGAACTCTCTCTTCTTACATCTTGCAAAACAATCGTAGATTCAGTAAAGCTAAACCAGATGATAAGTTAATGTCATTTATGTATATCCCACTTCAGTTGTATTCATCTTTTCTTTATGGATAAAGCATTCTTACTCTATTGTATGATTTGTAAAATATGTATCTTCAAATTGTGGGGCTTTTGAATACCTTGTACATAAAGTGTTCTCACACATAAAGTTATAATGGAGAAAAATATGTTTGGGTAAAATAATGAATATATGTGGCTGAGCACAGTGGCTCACACCTGTAATCCCACCACTTTGGGAGGCTGAGGCAGGCGGATCATAAGATCAAGAGATCAAGACCATCCTGGACAACATGGTGAAACCCCGCCTCTACTAGAAATAAAAAAATTAGCTGGGCATGGTAGCACGCGCCTGTAGTCCCAGCTTCTCAGGAGGCTGAGGCAGGAGAATTGCTTGAACCCAGGAGGTGGATGTTGCAGTGGGCCGAGATCGCGCCACTGCACTCGAGCCTGGTGGCAGAGTAAGACTTCATCTGAAAATAATAATAATAATAATAATAATAATAAATAATGAGTATATGCAAAAGTTTTTTCAAACACAAGGAAATAGCACACCTACAAAACAAGTTGAAGAGTTGTAGATAATGGTAATTTTTCAAACTCGTCATAAAATGTTTTGGTTCATCCAAACATGGTAAAACCTTCCCATTAGTTCTATAGATAGATAGATAGCTAGCTAGATAGATGATAGATAGATAGATAGGTAGATAGATAGATAGATATAATCTGGCTAAGAATACTGTTGTGTGGTATAAAATAGTGGGCAACATTCTCTGCAGTTATAAGGTTGGTGCAAATGTAATTGCAGTCTTGCCATTATAATAGAATGCTGAAGATGCCACTTCTTATAACAAATATATTTATATTGTATAGTTTCAAGTTAAAAGTATAACTTTTTTTATACTAAAAAGAAGTATTCTCTTAAAAAATGTCATATGTTTTCAATAGCTATTATGGCTAAAATATAAAGACAAATGCCTTCTTCTCGTATTTAACCTAAGATTGATTGAAGTTATTTCAGTTTTAAAGAATCTCAGGTCTATGATGATTTATATGTGATCACTAATTACTTCATGATAAGGTTGACAAACTCCTTCTTTTCTTTAAAGGCATATGGGTGCTTTCCTAGTTATGCACCATCCGACTAAGAATCAAATTACTATCTTTTTTTTTCTGTTGCATGCCTGCTTAGAGACTAAACCTGGTATTTCACGTTGTTTAATAGGAGAACTGCCATGAAACCAATTTTCACGTCTTTGTATAATGCTCTTTAGCCCAGAACAAATGTAAACCTTGCTTACACAGATATGAACAAACAACAACAACAAAAGTTAATAAAATCAAATAAAATTTTTAAAAACTATTACCAGAATAAAAAAATATGAGCTCTAGTTAATTTAGAAACCTGGAGCTAGTTGGTAGAGAGTAAAGGTGAAGAAAAACATCAAGTTTATAATTTGTGCACAATTATCACCTTTGTACATGTCTTTGTTTCCTGGTCTATATCATGGAAACAATTCAAACATAAAGAGATATGCTGCAGCTCATTGAAATGAGTTATATATGTTTGTTATTAGTTATGTTCTTTAAAAGTAGTGTAATAAAACGAGGTTGTATATTTTATGTAGATTTGTAATTATTGAATCTTTCGGTCAAGTTTCATATTCCAGCTACATTATTGTAATGATGAATATTATAACAAATTTGTGTAAAGGAAGTTAGTCACTCATAGCACAAAATATATAGGGGTTTCACCCCTTGACTCAAAAATTATTTTTCTCAATTATTTTCTCTCTTGAAGTATGCCATTTCAGTCATTATTTATAAATAAGTAATTTTAATGAGGCAAATACTTTTCTTAAAATTGTTTAAACAGTATCTGGTTAATAGGTCAAAACTAGATTACCCAAGAAGGTAATAAGGATCTTAATTATAACTAGTGTTGGATTGCCATTAGTTTTGATACGTAGGTCAACCAAAAGAGTCAAACTCTGTAAAATATTTGAAGAGATTTATTCTGAGCCAAATATGTGTGACCAATGGCTTGTGACACAGCTCTCAGGAGATCCTCAGAAAATGTGCCCAAAATTGTCAGGCTAAAGTTTGGTTTTATACATTTTAGGTAGACATAAGACATCAATTAGTACATATATGATGTACGTTGGTTCTGTCCGGAAAGGTCAGACAACTGGAAGTGGGGTCTTACAAGTCAAAATGGATTCAACAATTATCTGATTGACAATTGGGTGAAGGGGTTATTATCTAATGCCTGGACTCAATAGAAAGGAATGCCTGGGTTATGATAAAGGGTTGTGGAGACCAGGGTTTTGTCATGTAGATGAAGCCTTCAGGTTACAGGATTCAGACAGGATAGATTGTAAACATTTCTTGTAAGACTTAAAGAGTCTATCAGTCTGAAGTTCTGTGTTGATGTAAATGCTGGTCAGTGGGACCTGAATTTCAAAAGGGATAAGTGTATAATGAAGCATGTCCTACTTCTGCTTCCCATCATGGCCTGAACTAGTTTTTCAGGTTAATTTTGGAATGCCCTTGGCCAAGAGGAGGATTGCATTCAAATGGTGGGGGTGGGTGGGGGGGTGGTTAGAGTTTTATTTTTGGTTTACATTCTCCCCCTTCTGGCCAAGATTTGCAAGAGGCAGCAATGGCTATCACACTTTTATTTTGTCCCATAGTGTTGCCAAGGTGGCATGGCTGCCTACCCTGAGTCCATCCCGTTCCTTGGTGGAACGCCTATGACCAAAGGACTTAGAGACAAAAGATTTATAGCCAATTTCAATGTTCTAGGCCAGGCAGGAATGGACATGGACAGGCATTAATTAACACTTAAAATTTGTAAAGTAGTACAAAAGCCAGCAAATATAAAGCCAATGGTGAGCTTGAAAGTTGACTTGTCTGTCTTTAATTTCTATATATTGAGCTACTGTAATCTTGGTTTTATTTATAGACTTACAGTAATTAGCTATAAAAAACATAAGCATTGTTAAAACCTTTTAAGCTAATTGAATTTGGAGACCTTCTTTGTGCCACAATGCTTTCTGTGATCTTTTAGAACTTTGTCCTAAAGTGGGTGATTTAAAAAAAAAAAATCTGTTAATATATATGTAGCTGCATAATTCTCATAACTAGGTGTATTATACATACCAGGAGGCTTTGCCATGAGGTATCTTTATATCCTCTCAGTAGTAATTTTCTTTTAAACTCTATGGGAAGCAGAAAATACTTTACGGTTGAGATTGGTGAAAAGGTGCCAGGTAATAACCCAGGAGGAAAAGTCCTTTCTTTTACTAGCTGTTTAGGCATTCTGTGTAGCATTCCTTGATTTGAAGGATCTGAACTAATCCTATCCCTCAAAACTGGCTCTTACAATCTCACATGCCCACCTCTTCCACAATAGTCCCTAGACCTAGAGAGAGGGTGCTTGAATAGTTTTAGCAGCAGGAAATTTGCTGTGAAAAACAGATCAGGCCAGTGTGATTCTAAACGAGGAACATTCACAGGCTTTTGGCAAATCATCTCTAGTTTTCAGAATATCATGATTCTGGTTTTCTCAGAAGTACAACTATGAGCGACAAATAACATTAATAATTTGACAAAATATGTGTGCGTCAGAACAGAAAAAGGAACCTATTCTATTAGGGCACCAACTACAAACACAAGGAAAAATTATAACCTTGTTCTCCTTTAGAGTATTATTGTAGCCAAGGAGTAATTCATGATTCAATCTGCACTCAAAAATAAAAGTCAGAGCAGAAATCTAGTAACAGGTGTTACAGTTTTCCTTTGAAACAATTTATCTCACTCTAGCCTTCCTTTTTTACTAAAGGAAATTGTAGTAAGACCAATTTGTGTGCAGAGTAAGTTTCAGGCTTATGATATTGGCCTGATTATTTACATAAAGTGCAGCAAGAAATGATTGGTCATGTAGGCTTTTTTCGAGTTGGCTTTGCTGGAACTTTACCTAAAATATATTATTCTAGTCAAAGCCTAGTCAAAGCCTTGGTAAAATAACCAGTGTCTCCAATTGTCCTTTTTTATTTTATTTTTATTTTTTTTAAAGACTCTTAATTAACTTATGCAAATAACTATATTGTCATAAGACGAGAACATTCACAAATAGTTTCCAAATTTTGGACAGCTCAGAAAGGCTCCCCAAAACATATTTTATCCAAATGCTCTAAAGTATAAATAACTCAAAAGAAAAGGATTTCCTTGACTCTTCTTTAATCACAGCATTAGCATTCCAAAAAAGATGTTTGTTCACCTTGGAATTGCCATTCAAAAGCCAGGCAGCTCTTGTCAGGTGAGAGCTGTTTATCAGGCACAGTAGAATGTAATAGCTTCTCACATAGAGTAAGTGTTAGAGGAAGAAAAGAGGATCCTTGCTCATGAGTTTCTCTTACTTGCATCCACAGGTAGCAAGATCTGATATAAACCGTTTTTATTTTATCATGGAACTCTTCTGGGCACTATTATTTCTATTAGCATGGGATAGTTTCAGTTAGCATCTCATAACAAGATGGTACATGTCCCCTCAAGTGAAAATTCGGAGTACAAAGTCTCAGTAGTTGTCACTGGGAAGTTTTCACTGGCTTTTGCCATAAGCCCCAGTAAACACTCCACAAAGAGCTACCAAGTAGATAATTTGTCCCAACCAGTGCTACAGCTGCTGGGCTCAGGCAGTCTTACTAGTGTCCATTCACTATATCCAGTTAACATTTCTCAAAGGACAGATTTACATGCCTTCCGTTTCATGGTACTAGGTAGGGGAAACATTCCCCAATCAGATATAATATCTATTTTCGTAAGACATTTAGGTAAAGGAGTCATAACTACCTTACATAAAACCTGTGTAAACCTTACATAAAACCTGTGTAAACATCTCAAATGTCATAATCCTATCAACCTTTACATTTTTGTGTTCTAGGATTTCTCTTCTCTACCCACAAACCATTTTACCCTTTCTGGTAAAAAAAAAAAGATTTGGGTTCCCAGCAAGGGGTTGAGCCAGGGACTCACATCCTTTTGTTAATCTTGATCTTAATTTGCCTCAGCATGGCTCCCAGGCAATGTCAGCTTTCTCATTAGAACCTTTGGCATTTGATTTTTCTCAAATTTCTCCAATATGGGGCAAATGCAGTAAACTGATGTGGGGATCTTGAATGTTAGGGAATCAGCAAAGATTCCCTTCCATCAACCCAACCTTCGATACTGTTGTAAAGACCTCTGTTTTAATCCCATCATTTATCATTCTATTTATTTCATTTCTTACTAACCATCTGATATAGCTTGGCTCTGTGTCCCCACTTAAATCTCATACTGAATTGTAATTCCAATATTGGGGGAGGAAACTGGTGGAAGGTGATTGGATCATGGGAGCAGATTTCCCCCTCATTTTTCTTGTGATAGTGGATGACATCTCATGAGGTCTGAGGTTTAAAGGTGTGTGGCACTTCAGCTCTCTCTTTCTCTCTCCTGCTCCACCATGGTAAGATATGCTTGCTTCCCCTTTGCCTTCTGCCATGATTGTAAGTTTCCTGAGGGCTCCCAGTTATGTTTCCTGTTAAGCTTGTGGAACTGTGAGTCAATTACACCTCTTTCCTTCATAAATTACCCAGTCTCAGGTAGTTCTTTATAGCAGTGTGACAATGGGCTAACATACCCAGAGTCAAAGGTTTCTCATTCTCCACCTTGCTATGTTTCTCTTTATTCATTTAGTTTTATTTATATATTTTTTTTACTTATTTTAAAGGAACTCTTAACCTCTAAGCTAGAAAAAAAGTTAAACTTCTTTAGAAAAAAAACACATCCCTGTATTTTTATAAACTTCACCAAATGTACTATACTTTCTTATTATTTCAACTCTTAGATAAATTTTAACCCAATTCCCAGTGAAAAAAAAACTGAGGTTACATAACATGACTTTAAGACTTTACACTACTGGAGATAAATTTGAGATTAAATTTACCAAATTAATCTTACCAAATATTGCTAAAGTCTGATGCTAAAAAGCATCAGAGCTAGCTTTTACTAGCCTGAAAAGCATTTACTTTTTCTTAAGCCAGTTGATTAGAACTTTTTCATATAATTTGGTAGTGAAATATCACTTCCACATGACACACATAAATATTTAACCATAACATACAGACAGAAGCAGCTCCTATAAGATTTTGCAATTGCCTATTTTCAAAAAAAATGTAACCCTTACATTAGACTATTAAAAATAATGTTACAGGAGTCAACAAAAGTTGAAGAAACAAGCTATCACAGCAAAAGGGAAGTAAATAAAGAACTGAAGTAGCAGTGTACAGCAAGAGTTGAACTTCTGAGATATTAAATTGAAACATTTCCAAAAGAAGCAGATTATACAAGTTAAAAGTTAATAACTTCTTGCATTAAGAGTAAGTCAATATTTTAATAAAATCAAGCCCAATTTCTAAAAAGACTTTTTAAAAATTATAGCCAACTTAATTATAGAACATTTTTTAATAAATTCCTGTTTTACTTACCTCTCTACAACTTAGGGCATTCACAACTTGCCAGGACTTTCTGATTTGTCCTAAATCCTTCTTAAACCAGTCATGTCATTTTAAGACAAAAATTTACCATACAAAATTCTCTCTCACACAAAGTCATTTTTCTTTTAACCTTTCTTACCGAAAATATCTCTGAGTGTGTGTATATATATATAAAACTTTCTTTATGTCTCTTATTTCCTGGTTCCTGTTACCTTGTTTTATTTATAACCTTTAAATAACCTTTGAGTAAAACAAAATTGATTTTTATTTACATTTTAGTAAGTATATTGTTTAGGAAAATGCTTTCCTATACTATAATTTTTTAAATTGAAAATTACCCAGACATTTGATGAATATTTATTATTCAATTTGATATAACTTTAGATTCTCAATTATAACATTTGTTTGTAAGCATTTATTTTATTACATTTACCTGATTGATATATTTATTTTTAGTATTTTGCCTAGATTACTTATGAAAACTGTGATAGTCATTATTTAAAGGTATCTTCTTGTTAACCATTTTTACAGCCTATGAATTTCAGATGTCTACCTAGGTAAGAAACTTAAGGGTAAATATTTGGAAATTTTACCAATAACTCAGGACTTAGCTGTTTTCATTAAACCAACAATATTAAATGTCTTAACTATCAATAACTACACAAGCAAAGATGATTCTGTTTTGCACTGGGTTTATAGTTTTATAACCCTTATGCTAAATTTGACACTGTATTGTATTTGGCAAGGATAAGCAGGAAACTGCTTCATCAATAAATTGAAAAAAAATGCTGACAATTTTTAGGACACTTCTAATATTACGTTACCAATAATAATTTTAAAGCCAGCTTATTTGTTAAATATTTTATTCAAGTCACATAAACTTAAAAAGCATTTGGGCTTATTATTTACTTAATTTATGAGTACTCCTTAGCTTTAAGCCAATTTGGTACCTTGTGGCCATAATACATAACAAAGCATATGTACATACACTTACACAGTTATGTGTACTCATACAAATATCCTATAGCTTTTACTTCAGAACTCTAGTCATGAGATATTAATACAAACTCATCAGTTTATAAAAAAATAAACAAAGGAAAAAAATAGGTTGGATCCAAACAGTGTTTATTTTTTGTTTGTTTTGTTTTGTTTTTGAGACAGAGTCTTGCTCTGTCACCCAGGCTGGAGTGCAGTGGTGCGATCTCAGCTCACTGCAAGCTCCGCCTCCCAGGTTCATGCCATTCTCCTGCCTCAGCCTCCCGAGTAGCTGGGACTACAGGCACCCACCACCACGCCCAACTAATTTTTTTGTATTTTTAGTAGAGACGGGTTTCACCTTGTTAACCAGGATAGTCGCGACCTCCTGACCTTGTGATCCGCCCGCCTCGGCCTCCCAAAGTTCTGGGATTACAGGTGTGAGCCACTGCGCCCGGCCTTTTTTTTTCTTTCTTTTTCTTTTTTCTTTTTTGTTTTGTTTTGAGACAATCTCCCTCTGTTGCCCAGGCTGGAGTGCAGTGGTGTGATCTCAGCTCACTGCAGGCTTCGCCTCCTGGATTCACGCCATTCTCCTGCCTCAGCCTCTGGAGTAGCTGGGACTACAGGCGCCCGCCACCATGCCCGGCTACTTTTTTGTATTTTTAGTAGAGACGGGGTGGGGTCTCACCGTGTTAACCAGGATGGTCTCTATCTCCTGACCTCGTGATCCGCCAGCCTCGATCTCCCAAAGTGCTGGGATTAGAGGTATGAGCCACCGTGCCCGGCCCAAACAGAGGTTTTTATCTCAGTGTAAAGGTAACAGCCGATTTAAAGCAGGCAGAAAAAAAATAAGGAAAGAGGAAGGAAGGAAGGAAGGAAGGAAGGAAGGAAGGCAGGCAGGCAGGCAGGCAGGCAGGCAGGCAGGCAGGCAGGCAGGCAGGGAGGGAGGGAGGGAGGATGGAAGGAAAGAAAGAAACTTAGGAGCTGCACAGTTGTAGGTCCACCTTTGGGTTCTGAATTTTTCTCTGATATAATTCGCCCAGCAGTTTAAAATGTGTATGATATGCCATAATATGCAACCAGCAGGAGTACTAAGAAGACTGGCATGCTCTTGAACTTTTCTATTTATATTAGCACTTGCACATAGAGGCACCTTAAAACCAATGGGATGCCCAAATGTGGGTCATTATCTTTGTTGTTCCTCATTTTTAGATTATTTGACTCCAACTTTTTTTTTTCTTAAGAGGAACTGAATTGTGCCCTCGGGTTTTTTGCATGTGGTGGATGGATGTGTGCTGAGTGTAGGCAGGACTCCACAGTGTGTGAGAACTGAGTTATTTACACCCTCTTAATGTCTCAGTTTCTCTCTCAGAAGTGCATCACCTCTGAGAGGGCTCAAAACACTGAGTGAACAGCTCTTACATGCATTTCCTGGATGAACCATCTTAAACTCGTTTTGTTGTGGGGTGTTCCCTGTAGGATTGCTGCAAATTGCGGAGGTCAACCCTCCAGACTCTCCCACTTGGCCCTATGGTCACCCAGAGGCACCTTTCTGCTGACAGGAGCTAAATGCCCTTTCTTTTCAGAACTAAGGAGCTCCCTCCAACACAGATCTATGAAAGTGACAGTTCAGTTCCTCACAGAGATGCACAGACAGGGCAACCCAGCTTAATTTTGGGAGAAAAAGCAATGGAGAAGACTCCTTAGAATGCACCCCCAAACATGAAATCAAATGAGGTGCCCAAAAGGGGGTAATTCCCCTTGTTTTTAGAAAAAGGCAATGAAGAAGACCCTTTAGAATACACCTCCAAACTAGGATTAGGATCCCAACAACCAAACTAGAAATAGTATCCTAAACAACAACTTCCTAGGAGGAAAAATAAAACCAGCTCAGAATAAATCAAGGACCATCAACCAAATGGGAGGTCTGGGGCTCAGGCAGATTTGCCATTTCTGCCAATGAAGAAGCTTGACACTGGGGAGGCTTTTAATGGGCACCAGCTTTTAACTTAGCTCTGAGTTTGGGCAACTTCTTCAGGGTCCCAAATCTTCTCTGACGCCTCATATTGGGTGCTGAATTATTGCCAATGGAAAGAGTCAAGCTCTGTAAAATATTTGAAGAGATTTATTCTGAGCCAAATGTGAGTGAGCAATGGCCCATGACACAGCCCTCAGGAGAGCCTCAGAACATTTGCCCAAGGTGCTCAGGCTACAACTTGGTTTTATACATATTAAGTATACATACGATATCAATCAATACACCTAAGATGTACGTTGGTTTGGTCCATACAGGTGGGACAATTGGAAGTGGAGGGCTTCCAGGTTATAAGCAGTTCAAAGATTTTCTGACTGGCAATCGGCTGAAAGAGTTATTATCTAAAGACCTGGAATCCATAGAAAAGAATGTCTGGGTTATGATAAGGGTTTGTGAAGACCAAGGTTTTATCATGCAGATGAAGCCTCCAGGTAGCAGGGTTCAGACAGTATAGATTGTAAATATTTCGTATAAGACTTAAAGGTCGGCCAGCCGCCCCGTCTGGGAAGTGAGGAGCCCCTCTGCCTGGCCACCACCCCGTCTGGGAGGTGTACCCAACAGCTCATTGAGAACGGGCCATGATGACGATGGCGGTTTTGTCGAATAGAAAAGGGGGAAATGTGGGGAAAAGAAAGAGAGATCAGACTGTTACTGTGTCTGTGTAGAAAGAGGTAGACATAGGAGACTCCATTTTGTTCTGGACTAAGAAAAATTTTTCTGCCTTGGGATGCTATTAATCTATAACCTTACCCCCAACCCCATGCTCTCTGAAAAATGTGCTGTGTCAACTCAGGGTTAAATGCATTAAGGGCGGTGCAAGATGTGCTTTGTTAAACAGATGCTTGAAGGCAGCATGCTCATTAAGAGTCATCACCACTCCCTAATCTCAAGTACCCAGGGACACAAACACTGCGGGAGGCGGCAGGGCCCTCTGCCTAGGAAAACCAGAGACCTTTGTTCACATGTTTATCTGCTGACCTTCCCTCCACTATTGTCCTATGACCCTGCCAAATCCCCCTCTCCAAGAAACACCCAAGAATGATCAATAAATACTAAAAAAATTAAAAAAAAAAAAAAAGACTTAAAGATCCATCAGTCTTAAGGTCTGTGCTGATGTGAATGCTGATCATGGGGCCTGAATTTCAAAAGGGAGAAGCGTATGACGAGGCACGTCTGACTCCCTTTTCCCATCATGGCCTGAACTAGTTTTTCTGGTAAACTGGGAAATGCCCTCGGAAAAGAGGAGGGGCCCATTTAGTTGGTTGGGGAGCTTAGAATATTATTTTTGATTTACAAATTCATTTATTGCTTTGTATATAAATTTACAAAATAATTTTAAAAATTATCTCTATTCTGTCAATGTATTTGTTTTAAACACGTGTTGGAATTGGGTATTACTGTAAAATATCTGGTTTCTCCTGAATTATAACATTTTATTGACAGGCTTGTTTCTTAAATCACATATCCCTGTCATTGCAGATGAAGCATATCGTCTTCACATCCTCACTATTTTTAAATTATATGCTGTTGCTTATATAGTTGATAATTGCCTCAGCTCCATCATCTGCTATGTATGAATTCAAAATTAATGCATAATTTGTATTAAAATAAAATAATTATTATAAAAATTTATAAGTAATGTGTATGCAGAAGTATTACTATTACTGTGTGTGTGTGAGAGAGAGAGAGGGAAAGAAAATGCTGTAGAGTTACTCACAATGGGGATTCGACCTAGCCTAATTTTTGCCTTACAAGTATGATTTTTTTTGGTTGTTCTTATCTTCCCTTGAAAGTAGCTAAGCTGCAGATTTTTATATCTCACTGCTACTTTGATGTACTCACTTTACATTCTCTAGGGGAGGCATTCCAAATATTTAACATGGCAAGGGTTCTGACCAGTGAGAGCAGACACTAGCTGCAAGCAATCACAGTGATCAAACAACGGAACATCAGCCTTGGAGGTGTGAAAAGAACTCCCTCTGTATATATGTAAGAGATGGTGATTGTATCCTGGCCAGCTCCACTCTCACAGACTGGTATGACACTCTCCCATCTGCTGTCAACATTGATTGCTAATGGCTCACACAGCAATCTCCTTCCTTACAGAATTGTCCTCTGCTAATGGAAAACCTCTCCTTTACTGGAAAGCTTTTAATTATTATTTCTATTTTTCTGGTACATTTAATGTTTTTCATATTATCTATTATGTTGGTGCAAAAGTAATTGTGGTTTCAGACCATGAATTTTAATTCATTATAACTAGGCTTAAACACACCTTTATTAATCAAAATAGGAACCATTACAATTAACACATTTTTTGCCAATGAGAAATAAGTTTATTTATTCCTGTAGCGTAAAAATCTGTGCTTTGGGATTCGATGAACTCTTGGAAAGGATTTTCTGCATCCTGCTGGTTGTGGAAGTGTTTTCCCTGCAAAAAGTTATTGAGATGCTTGAAGAAGTGGTAGTCAGTTGGCAAGAGGTCAGGTGAATGTGGCTGGTGAAACAAAACTTCCTAGTCCAATTTGTTCAACTTTTGAAGTGTTGGTTGTGCAACACGTGGTCGGGAGTTGTCATGGAGAAGAATTGAGCCCTTTCTATTGACCAATGCCAGCTGCCGGTGATGCAGTTTTCAGTGTGTCTCATTGATTTGCTGAGCATACTTGTCAGATGTAATGGTTTCGCCATGATTCAGAAAGCTATCGTGGATCAGACCAGCAGCAGACCACCAGTGACTGTGACCTTTTTTGCTGTAAATTTGGCTTTGGGAAATGCTTTGGAGTTTCTTCTTGGGACAACCATTGATCTGGTAATCACCGGTTGTCATATAAAGTCCACTTTTTATCACACATCACGATCGTATCAAGAAATGGTTTGTTATTGTGTAGAATAAGAGAAGACACTTCAAAATGAAGATTTTATTTTATTTTATTTTTGCTCAACTCATGAGGTACTCACTTATCAAACTTTTTCACCTTTCCAATTTGTTCCAAATGCCGAATGACTGTAGAATGGTCAACGCTGAGTTCTTCGGAAACTTCTCGTATACTTGTGAGAGGATCAGCTTCAATGATTGCTCCCAGTTGGTTGTTGTCAAGTTCTTATGACCCGCCACGATGTTCCTCATCTTCAAGGCTCTCATCTCCAAGGCTCTCATCTCCTTGGCAAAACTTCTCGAACCACCTCTGCACTGTACGCTCATTAGCAGTTCCTGGGCCAAGTGTGTTGTTCATGTTGCAAGTTCTCTCCACTGCTTTACAACCCGTTTTGAACTCTCATAAGAAAATTGCTCAAATTTGTTTTTTGTCTAACACAATTTCCATAGTCTAAAATAAACATAAAATAAATAGCAGGTAATAAGTAATTAGCCAAAAAACATAAAGCAATAAATGCCCACTTAAATGATGTTTAACGTAACCACATTTATTTAGGAATGTATTCCAATATCAAATGACAAATTCCAACAATGGAAAAAACTACAATTACTTTTGTACCATCCTAATAGTTTTCCTTCTATAGGTTTTGGTAGTTTGCATCTTTTAAGAAATTGGTCCATTTTCATCTAAGTATCAAGTGTAGACATAGTTTTTTGTAATATTCCTTTAAGTTTTAAATGTTGGTGCAGAAAGTATTGATGACTTTTCTTTCATTTATGATTTTGGTACTTTTGTGTCCTTGACTGTTCTGCTCAGAGTTTAATCAATTTCATTGATATATTAAAATCAATTTCATGTAATTGATTTGCTCTATTGTTCTGTTTTTCATATCAGGAATCCCCAACCCCCAGGCCACCTACCACACAGCAGGGCCTGAGCGAGCATTACCGCCTGAGCTCCTTCTCCTGTCAGATCAGTCATGTAGCATTAGATTCTCATAGGAGCCTGAACTCTATTGTGAATTGCGCATGTGAGGGATCTAGGCTGCATGCTCCTTACGAGAATCTAACTAATGCCTGATGATCTGAGGTGGAACAGTTTCATCCTGAAACCATCCTCCCAACCCCCAACCATCTGTGGAAAAATTGTCTTCTGAGAAACCAGTCCCTGTTGCCAAAAAGTTTGGGGACTGCTGTTCTGTACCACTGATATCTGCTCTAACATTTATTGTTTCTTTTTTTCCTGCTTGCTTTAGGTGTTATTTGCTTTTCTCCAGTTTTGTAAGATGGAATCTTAGGGTACAGCTTTTAACTGATTCTTCTCTATCTATGAATTTAGCACCTTTTTTTGTAAACACTGCTTTATCTCAGCATCCCACAAATTTCCATAAATTTTATTTTAGTTTAGTTTACTTTTTAGAACTTTTGCTTCCAACCATATTTATGTGAAAGTATATCATTTAATCTCCAAATATTTGGAGGATGCATTTCAGCCATCTTTCCTTATTGATTTCTAGAATAATTACACAGTGGCCTGAGAACATACATTTTATAATTTTTTTTAAAAAAATCATTAGACTGTATTTTGTGGCATAGAATATGATCTATCCCAGTGAATGTTTATGTATGCTAAAGAACGATGTGTTTTATGCAGTTGTTAGATGGAGCATCTTATAAATGTCAATAGATCAAGTTTCTCCATAGTGTTTTTCAGGTAAAATGTACCTTTACTGATTTTCTGCCTGTGTGATCTGCCAGTTACTGACAGAGGGGTATTGAAGTCTCTGACTAAAGTAGTGGATGTCTATTTTTCTCTTCATTTTATATATTTTGCATCATGCATTTTGACATTCTTTTTTTAGGTGCATTACCACTTATATTGTTTTGTCTTTTTGGAAAATTGACCCTTTCATCATTATATAATTCTCCTCATTATCACTGATGATTCTTTTTGTTCTGTAGGTAGCTTTGTCTAAAATCAGTATAGCTACCCCAGATTTCTTTTGATTCATGTTAGTATAGCATATCTTTTACCTTGACATTACCTTTTTAGCATATTTTTATCAATGAAAAATTTACATAAAAGTTATTATTTTAACCAGTTTAATATATAAAATTCAGTGGCATTTATTACATTCACCACCAGACTTAGTATAATGTTTTAAAGTTTTATCCATGTTTTTGCAAGTATCAGTATGTACTTCATTCCTTTTTATGGCCAAATAATATTCTACTGTATATCTATAGAACATTAGGTTTCTTCATCATTTGATGGATGTTTTTATTGTTTTCATTTTTGACTATTGAGATTAGTGTTGATATGAGCATTCATGTACAAATTTTGATGTGAATGTTCGCTTTAAATTCTTTAGCATAGATCTGGGAGTGGAATTGCCCAGTTATATGGTAATTCTATGTTCTGATATTTGAGGAACTATCGAACTTTTTTCACAATAGTGGAACCATTTCACATTTTCACGAGAAATGTATGTGTTCCAATTTCACTGCAGCCTCACAAACACTTATTTTTTGTTTATTATTATTAAAATTAATATTATTACAACTTTCCTATTGGACATGAAACTGGCCTATTGGACATGGATTTGCTATTTATTGCCCTGAGAACTAATCCAACAGCATATTTTCATGTGCTTGTTGGATTTGTATATCTTTTCTGAAGAAATTTCTACCCCAACTCTGCCTATTTCATAATTGGGTTCTTTGTCTTTTAGGTGTTGAGTTATAGGTTTTATGTATTCTCAACACTAAAATATTATCGGGTACATAATTTTCAAATATTCTTACAGTTTTGATCTTTCTTCATCCAAGTTCTCATATGTTGTTTACCTTTTTTATTAGAATACCTAATATATTATAAATAGCTGTTTTAAATTTTCTGTCCAATAATTTTAACATCTGTGTCATATCTGAGTCTGGCTGTGATTCTTACTTTCTATCCTCTTAACCATAATCATTTTTTTTTCTTTTTGCCTTTTGTTGTGCATTGTGATTTGCCAGGACGAGGCATACAGATTGTCCTGCTGTAATTTATTGTCCTGCTGTAATTTATTGTCCTGCTGATAAATACAGCAGGAGAATCTGTATCAGCTAATAGAAACTGAGGAAATAAGACTTTATTGTGAGATTTAGAAGTTGGTTTGTGTTTAATGTTTATTGTAGGTATGGGTGTCAGAGTCTCTAAGATCTAATGTTCACTTTTGTTTTGTTTTTTCAACTTTCTTGAGTCTTTCCTATATACTGCTTCTAGAAGTATCAGCACTCTTTCTAGTCAAATCCGCTGTTATTAAACTGGAACCCTGTTGTTGTGGTGATAAAGTGTGGGGGAGGAGAGTGTTCTAGAATATTCTGATTAACTCTCCATCTTTTGGTGGTCCTCAGTCCTAGGGACTTTACCAGATTTTCTGTCCCTACTTCACTTACATAGTGTGTGTCCCTTGCCTCCTACTCTTTTAGCCAGGCACAGTGTTTCCAATACCTTTTTTAGAGCCCTATCCTCTGTTGAATATTTTTCTCCCACTCACAGGAGACAGGAACTCTAGAAGGGGCTGGAGTGGGAAGAAATCTCTTGCAGCCATTGGGATGGGGTTTCAAAAGTATGCTCTGGTGAAGCTCGTGAAATCTTTTCTCCTAGAGTGTAAGCATTGGCTCTAGAGAAAGGGTCTGGGCATGTTTCACAATGGTTGCTATTCCTCATCCTCTGCCAGAGCCACAAAACGCACATTCTCTGATTTTCAGCATGACAACCTGGTAGGATTTTTGGAGGGAATGCCCAGGAAAATGTGAGAACTTCTCTAACACCATGACTTGTAGAAGTTTCTCATTTGAAAACTCAGCCTTCATCTATTTGTCAATTACTATTTAAGTGTTTCTACCAGTTTATTGCTCCAGTAGCTTCCAATTCAGATAAGCACATCTCAACAGCTGGGTCTCTATGGTTGCACCTGTCTCTCTGGATTTCAGGGTGATAATTTACTCCACAACCTTGTTCCTCTGACTAGTTTAAGAAAAAGTAATAAGTTTACAGTTTGTTCAGCTATTTCTTCTTGTAATGATGAAAGAGGCAGCTTCCAAGGTCTTTACATGTTGTTGCTGACATCAGAACTCTTAAGCTATTTTTCAAGCATAACACTTCTCTCTTTGGAAGATATACTTTCTGCCGAATCCCAGGGATTCTGTGTTAATTCCCTAGCTGGGTATTTTCAGAGCCTCCATACACTAAGTATTTCTACCACCATTGTATAGTCTGGATCAAAGTCCACAAAGGGTAGAGCAGCTGGCCTGTGGCATGGAGCTATTGCATTGCTTAATCTTGCCTTGGTAACTATGTGAAACCAGCAGCTTTCAGAGTCTATGAAACAGTGGACTGAAGCTATATTCCCAAGTATAATGTGTGTTGTCTCCAAAATAAACAAAGTTCCACCAAACTCTGTGTCTTTTTATTATTAGTAGAAGGTATGAGGTGCAGCATCTTAACTTTTATATTGAACCGATGTGTTGGCTTGCGCTGGGAAACCGGAGTTTTGTGTCCTCCACCAAATATGAGGCTTTTCTCCTACTCTCTTTCATCAATATATTAATTAGCATGATGTTCTTTGGAAGGTCAACATGATTCAGATGACTTTATACCGTATGAGTACACAGAGTGGTATAATTAAAATGCCCTTTCATCCAGACATCAAATATTTTTTTTTTTTGCCATGTAACGGCAACCTGTTTTTTATTTCCCCTCCTCATGTGTACTGAGAACAAAGTATTTAATAAAGTGATAGGTGTATGCCAAGTATCTGAAGCAAGGCCCACCTGCTCTGCTAAGCATACAACACGCAGTACAGCAAGGGCAATTGAGAGATGACCTGTTTACATTCATTGTTGTCCACACTATTGAGCATGATCCATTTTTTCTGCAGCGTCCACATTGTTTCTGGAGTCAATTAAACATGGCTTTGATAAAATAATCTATCTCTGCATTTTAAAAATATTTGAAGGGATATTAAATTTTGTGACCCTAGTTTTGATTTCTTCCATGAGCGTGTGTGTGTATGGGGGATTTCATGGGCTTTCACTTGATATTTTTTAAGATAACTTTTATTTTATGGGGCGACAAATCAATGTGTGGCTTCTACCAGCCACTAGGTATATCTATTCCTTTATATTTTAAAATTAAAAGAACTGTAGGGTAGTTGCTTTAGTTTATTTCTTATTGTTGCAATAACTTAATTTGAGGCTTAAAGCAACAACGTGTTTTCTAGAAGTCAGAAATACAAAATAGGTACTATGGGGTTAAAATCAAGGTGTTGACATCGAAATGATTTCCTTTTGAGACTTTGGGAAGAATATATTTCCTTGCTCTCTTCAGCTTCTAGAAGATACTACATTCCTTGGTGTGGGTTCCCGCATCACTTTCACCTCTGTTTCCATTGTCACATCTTCTTCGTCTCTTACTGTCCGGCTCCATCTTTATGCATAAGGTCCTTTTTGATCATACTGAGCCCAGATGGATAATTCAGGATAATTTCTCCATTAAAAACTGCAATTTAATCAGTTCTAAGTCCCTCTTGCTATGCAAGGTAATCTTATAGCAGGTAGCTTGTGAGGTGTGAGCAGAGCAGGAAAAGGTTCCTCACAACACACACACACCAGGAGTGTTGGGCGACCATCAGCTGATGGTCAGGCTGTTGTTAACTGTCTCTCTAAAGTAGTAATTGATTACAGCCAGCGCCAGGGAAAGGCTGGCTCCTAATAAATAGAAAGCACCTCAAACTGATCAGCAGCTTCCCTATAAGATCTCAAACGTGGGGAGAAGTAATGCAGGATCTGCAAGTATGCCAACATATAAAATCCCAAGTCAAGAGGTCAGGCTGGGCACTTGGTTTCTGAAGTTGCCCACTTGGTCCTCTGCCAATTTGTACTTTCCTTGTTTCCTTTCCTTCTTTTCCTTATTTTCGAAAGCTTTTTAAGTAAACTTTTCCTCCTGCTTTGAAACTTGCCTCTGTCTCTTCTTCTGCCTTATGCCCCTCAGTCAAATTTTTTCTTCTGAGGAAGCAAGAAGTGAAGTTGCTGCAGACCCATATGGATTTGCTGCCAGTAAGTAACTCGGGGTCTGCCAAATGCCATTCTTGTTTTATTGCATAAATCAAGCAACACCACCATTAGCTACTTACCTATCTGAATGCTAGTGACTTCGAGATCTATTATCTAATACCATAAATTGTGGCAGGTCAAGAGAGCCTGCCTCCTGCTCAGGACAATTTGAAGTTATGTCCACCTAGCCCCTAGTGTTAAATAATACCACTTCCCCCTGTCTCCCTGTCATTAAGGACAAGGGCAGGTGACATCATCCCACTGTCATTTGAGAATCTGTATCTGTGGTAGAATATTTGACCTATGAAGGAAAGCCGTTCCCAAGCTTCTCAGAAATCCTGGTCCATTCCATAACAGTGCATTCTTTTTTGTCTTAATAAAATTAGGATTCTCTGGACCACCCACATAAATGTAACAGACCAAATACAATAAATCAAGTGATTTATCCGGCCAAATATAATGAATAAAGCCTAACATTATCACTTCCAGAAGCTGTATAATCTTTTATTCAACACTGATATATAGAAGACTTGGTTTCTCCATTTAGTTTAATAGGGATCTTAATTAAGTCCATACTTTGAGTAACCATCTATAAACGACTAGTACCAACTTCAGGTATCTTTGCCACAATATTTAAGTCATGAGTGGGTACCTTATTGTCAGTAGTTTACCATGTAGGCAGCCCTTATATTCTACATTTTTAACATCCTCTCCTACATATGTTTCCCTAGATCCTGTCTGTATATACTAAATAGGCCCAGAGATTTATTTGTTGACTTGGTAATTTCTTCCTAGAGAAGAGTTTATTTTTTATTCTCTGGCTAAACTGAGCTACAGGCACTGGATTGCAACAAGAAGGGAGGAAAACTGATGGATCTTTTGGAGAAAAACATCATTTATAAGGCACTTGCTTCTAGTGAGATTATTTTATGGTTCATAGTCAAAGAGTGACTGTTCTCCCACAACAAGGGAGAAGAAAATATTTCAGGGAAATTTGGAGATTCAGCATTTTCAGGTATCAAAGTGTCCTGTAACCTATAGTATTGGCAGGAAATCCTATAAGCTTCCAACTGGATAATGTGTGGAAGCAAGACAAAAGTATAACCCTTAGTCTTCTACAAAAACATATTTTCATTTATACGTTAATACTTAAAATTAATATAAAATTAACAAAAATATCAGGAAATACTCTAAATAAATATATTTTAATTAAGATGTAAAGTATCCAGTTGACATAAATCTTCAGATCGAAGAGGTCTGATTTCTAAGGAAAAAGGCACATGAAGAGATGAAAATAGAATGGGTTTTACAGGGAATAATGATGAAGCTCAGATAAAGGCATTATATAAAAAAGTAAAATTCATAAATAAATAAACTGCAACAGTAAAGGTGAACAACATAAGGGATAATGTAAAAAGCAAAATTGCCAGTGAGGCAACTCAGAAGGGTTAAATGGAAAACAACTATAAAATCTCTCCCAGAATAGAGGAACAGAAGTAACAAATCCAAAAAGTGGGAAAAAAGTTGAAAGAGGTAGAGAAAAGTGAATCAATGTCAAGCTTAACTCTAAATTTCTAAGGTGGATACCAGAATAATTTGAACTGATATTTAAATATTGTATTTGACATCATAGAATAACACATTTTCAAAATGGAAATAAGAGAACCATGCACATGAAGATATTAAATTCTTTTAAAATATTATTTAAAAATAATTTCAAACTTAGAAGTTCATAAAGTAAGAATTGTAAATAGAACAGCATATGCTCTTTACAAACTTAAGTATTGTTAAGGATACCCTATCCTGCTTCTCTTTCTTCCCCTTCTTTTCATTCCTGTCTTCATCCCCTGATATGGTTTGGCTGTGTCCCCATCCAGATCTCATCTTGAATTCCCATGTGTTGTGGGAGGCACCAGGTGGGAAGTAATTGAATCATGGGGGCAGGTCTTTCCTGTGCTGTTCTCATGATAGTGAAAAAGTCTCATGAGTTCTGATGGTTATTATTAGGGGGCGTTTTCCTGCTCACGCTTTTTATGCTTGCCACCATCCGTGTAAGAGGTGACTTGCTTCTCCTTGTCTTCTGCCGTGATTGTGAGGCTTCCCTAGCCATGTAAGTCCAGTTAAACCTCCTTCCTTTGTAAATTGTCCAGTCTTGGGTATGTTTTTATCAGCAGCATGAAAGTGAACTAATACAGTAAATTGGTACCAGTAGAGTGGGATGCTGCTGAAAAGTTACACAAAAATGTGGAAGCAACATTGGAACTGGGTAACAGGCAGAGGTTGGAACAGTTTGTAGGGCTCAGAAGAAGACGGAAAAATGTGAGAAAGTTTGAAACTTTCTAGAGATTTGTTGAATGGCTCTGAACAAAGCTTGATAGTGATATGGACATAAAGTCCAGGCTGAGGTGGTCTCAGATGGAGATGAGGAACTTGGGAATTGGGCCAAAGGTGCTAGCTTCCATTAATGAAAATAACTTATAAAAACTATGTACATTATAAAAAAAATTAGAAATTAACATTTATGTAAAATTAGTTGAGATATAGATCTTATTCAGTTTTCAGCAACTTTTTTACATACACGTGTGTGTGTGTGTGTGTGTGTCTGTATGTGTGTGTGTGTCTGTGTGCGTGTATGGTTCTATAAAGTTTCATCACGTGTAGATCTGAATTGTCCCATCACAACACAGAAATGCTCTTCTGTTATCTCTCAGTCCTCACCTCATTCCCATAACCCTAAACCCTAGTAACCAGTTATTTATTCTTTATCACTAAAATGTTGCTACTGTGAGAATGCTACATAAATGAAATCACACAGTATTTAACCCTGTGAAATTTTTCACCTAGTATAACGTCCTTAAGATCCACACAGGTTGTTCCATATGTCCATAGTTTGTTTCTTTAACAAATCTGACAGAAAGAAACGTGTCAAAGAAAGGAAAATGAAATAAAAAGATATAAATCTTTACCAGTTAGAGTTAATTTTTTTATGTTTGCCAAATTTCAAAGTTGTGTGACGATGTCTGTATGTTGCTAGAGTTCCTCCTAGGATCTTGACAATTACAGACATCTTTCTCTCACCTTTTTTTGCAGGAAACTTAGAGCTATTCCTATGTAGATTATTGTAACTGTGATTTGCCTAAATTAGAATTAATCTGATTTCACTCAGTGTTAAATGGCAAAGTTTTACAGATTGTAAAATGGCCACTGATTTGGAAAGATATATGATCCTTTAAATTGATTACCAAGGAAAGTAAATTAAAACAATAAAAATAAAGAACATTGATTTAAAACAAATGCCAACTCTGAAGATCTTTAGGAGATAATTCCTGGGATAAAACTTTTCCATTTTCTTTACTTTGTCCATTATTCATTTATTTAAAAATTTTCTTAGCTTACTGAATTAAACTTATCTACTCTCAGTAGTTTCTAAAATTAATTTAAATATCTAGAAAAATCTATATGAGCTACATTTTAAAAAATATTTTAGTTTGATTAATTCAACTCCCTTAGAGAGTTTCAGTTATCATTATAGTTATAAATGCTGTCTAAAGATAGAATAACTGCTAGAAACTTAAGAGAGTCACACTATAATTTAACAATAAAACTGCTTTTGAGTTAGACTAAACTTATGTAGCTATCAGGCTGAAATATTGCAGCAGTTGCCACAGGCAACCGTACATGCACATAGGCAAAAAGAAAAAGAGTTATCTGTTGCTAATTAACTGAACCACATATTTCTTCTTCCTTCATTTTTTTCTAATTACTTTTTTTGTTTTAATTTTCTTTTTTTTTTATACTTTAAGTTTTAGGGTACATGTGCACAACATGCAGGTTTGTTACATATGTATACATGTGCCATGTTGGTGTGCTGCACCCATTAACTCATCATTTACATTAGATATATCTCCTAATGCTATCCCTCCCCCATACCCCCACCCCACCACAGGCCCCGGTGTGTGATGTTCCCCTTCCTGTGTCGAAGTGTTCTCATTGTTCAATTCCCACCTATGAGTGAGAAGATGCGGTGTTTGGTTTTTTGTCCTTGCAATAGTTTGCTGAGAATGATGGTTTCTAGCTTCATCCATGTCCCTACAAAGGACATGAACTCATTCTTTCTTATCGCTGCATAGTAAATTTTCTAAGTGCATAAAGAATAAGCTTTGTGGATTTTGTGATCTAAATACAGGGAATAAGTCCATTGAAATCACCAGTGCATTGTCCTGTTGTATTTAATAATACAATATATAGCTAATACATATTTAAATGTACTAATTTAATAAGCATTGGTTTAAAAAATCTTTACGGCATAATATAAAATCCAATAATTTTCTTATTCACTATTACCATTATATAATCACATTGACATTTTTTCTGCACTGTTTTAATAAATAATGGCTAATTCTTTTTATTGTTTTGGATTTAGTTGAAATAATAGGTAACACCAAATTTCTATGACAAAAATATCTGAAACAATCATCAAAACATTTGTATAATTAATATATTAGTTTGCATGAATGATAATATTTAATTTGCAGTATTATTAGACTGAATACTTAGGACAAACTTGAGTAAATTTAACTTAATCCGATTTATTTCCATTCAGTATCATTTTAAATTTAGAAAAATAGTAAAACTTCAATCAAAACAGGAGCCAATTATATTTTGGGTCAGATTACTCTCTCCATTTTATTCTGTGATAAGAGGAATTATTTTAGTGTCACTTTCAAAATCATCTTGCTTTGTCATACTTTCATTTGTTAGAGAAGCATTTATTATGATGCATCAAGGTTAACACTATGACAATTACTTATTTAAATTGATTGTTCCCAGAAGACAGTTTAAATGGCTTTGATGATTCCCATTGAGCTACAATTAAGCATGGTAATTGTGTTATATTTTGTTCTATAATGATATAGCTTCCCAAACCTGAATGATATCATATAAATTAGGAATGGACATTATAGCTGACAGCATATAAAAACTCTTCAACCTAAGAATTATTAAGATTCTTAATATTTAATAAAGAAAAGAGTAAAATTATTATTTAGTGTGCTATTGCCAAATATCAAATTTAACTGAAGAGACATAGATATTTAGCAGGATTGCTTTGATTTCTGTCTTTATCATTCTTAATTTCTGCTCCCTCTCCCTCCGTACTCATCTTACACAGCATTGCATTGCAAGACTTCGTCTCCAGTTTTATCTATTCTTTGCAGGATTTTCTTCTTTTGTTATATTTCACACACCCAGAATTTTGCTACTATTTCTTGTATGATGAATTACACATTTACTTATTTTTTCCTCTTGAGCTCTAAATCCATATATCCACTACTCTAGTAGATACCCTCTCCTGTACTTTTACAAATGCCTTAAAACTCCTGGTTTCTCTTCCCTCAAATATAACCTTTTCCATTCATCCTGCTAAATACAACAAAAATCAAACCCTGAAGATTAATCTCCCTAAAAATAGGTCCCATATATTACCTATTTAAAACTGCCATACATCTCCATAACCTTAAATAGCTATGTCAATAAGGCACTTAACAGCCTATACTAGCTACTTCCAACCCAACCACCAAAGATTTTTTCTGATGGTTTTCTATAAACCCAATGAACATGCTAGCAAAAACATAAACATTTATCTATGATTCAGGCATATGTTGCTCCTACTTCATTTTATTTTGGCTACTAATGCTTAATAGCCTGCCCTTGATATTTTTTCTAATTATTTTGCCAACTAAATTCCGCTTTTATCTGAGCTGCAACTTGCATTTTTACAGACGTAATGTAATTCCTCCCAGTTTTATGTTTTATCTTTCTTTCCTGAAAAAAAAAATTATAGCATGCAATCTTATTGTATCATTATGTAAAGTTTTCTACACTTTTTAGTAAAAAAAAACTAGAAAATGATACAAATTGAACTTAGATAATTTCTATAATATACTCATAACAACATGCATATAAATATATGGAGTGTGTTATACATTGTGTTTGAGCATGTGCATGAATTTGAAATTAGCAAAAATTGGAAATACAGCATACATGAGATCTTCCATTTATCAAACCATAATATTGCACCAGTACTCTTGTGGACTATTTTATTTTTTCTGTTACTCCTATTGCTATTGTGTAAATTACCTTTTTATTTTCCTAGATTCTGCTTTTTTTTTTTTTTTTTTTTTTGAGACGGAGTCTCGCTCTGTCGCCCAGGCTGGAGTGCAGTGGCGCGATCTCGGCTCACTGCAAGCTCCACCTCCCGGGTTCACGCCATTCTCCTGCCTCAGCCTCCCGCGCAGCTGGGACTACAGGCGCCCGCCACCATGCCCGGCTAATTTTTTGTATTTTTTAATAGAGACGGGGTTTCACTGTGTTAGCCAGGATGGTCTCGATCTCCTGACCTCGTGATCCGCCCGCCTCGGCCTCCCAAAGTGCTGGGATTACAGGCGTGAGCCACCGCGCCCGGCCTAGATTCTGCTTTTAACCATATTTCTGGAATTTTAAATTTGCCATTAAATTTTTAAAGCAATTTTAATCTTCAATTCTGAATTCATCACAAATTAGAAGTCAGATTATTTAGGTCTCTATATGTTAAAGTTGATTCTTAATTGGCAATATTAATAATTCATAGTTGATTAAAACAACTATTTACCCTTTTTAAACTTATTTTATATATGTAATTACAATAGAAAGTTATTTGTTTGCATCATGGTAAGTCACTTTAAAAATTTTCTGAAAGATTTAGTATTTAATCTACACATTTTAGTTTATTTTCTAGACTTTTGAAATGTAATTTAAATATAAGAATCAATTTTAAAGTTTATAATTTGATTAATTTGGGCATATATTTCAATTTGTGAAGCCTGATTTTGAAATACATAGGGTTTAAGTGAGTGTGGGCACTAAATGGTTATTGTTGCTAAAATACAGAGCAGCAGAGCCAAACACCAAATACATAAGCACTTGTCCACTGCTGTGAAAGAGAGTGAGCACAAGGTAGGCCAATTAGATTCCTGCTGTTTTTGAACATATTTTCTGTTTGCTCACATTCAAACTCTTGTTTATCTTTCTCCCAGTGTTAGAATCCTCCTACAACAATACCCAACTGTCAAAATGCTCCCAATTTGTCAATGTCTAAATCAAATCCCGGCTTGTCCTTGGAGTCCTCCTTTATGTCCTCTTAAAGATGTTCTATCATCCATCTTTTAACTCCCATAATGTGTTAGCTGGCTTGTTTTTTTTTTTTTTTTTTTTTTGGATTTAACCAACACAATTTTTGGAGGCAATGGTGGGTTTATGATTTTTTTTCAATAGAAAAAGAATTTAGTAAGTAGCTATAAAAGAACACATATTTATTTGGATTATTCATGTAAATAAATACATGAATCAATCTATTAGTCAGCTCAGGATGCCATAACAAAATGCCACAAGCTGGATGGCTAGGACAAGAGGTGTTTATTTTAACACAGCAAAGCAGGCTAGAATGCCATGATTTAAGTGACAGCATTAGGTATCTAGTGAGGGCTCTCTCCCAGGCTTGCTGAGGGCCACCTTCTCTTTGTGTCCTCTCATGACCTCTTATCTGTGCATGCAGAGGGAGAGAGAGGGCCCTGGTCTTTCCTCTCTGCCACTTCTTATAAGCACAACAGTTCTAACTATTAGAGTCCCACTTTTATGACCATATTTGACCTCAGTTATCTCCTTATAGTTCCTGTCTTCAAAACCAGTCACATTTGGGTTTATTCAACATAAGAATTTTGTACATTAATTTTAGGAGCATATAACTCAGTCCATAACTATCAGCAATGGGTTTACTTCACCATGCACTTATATTTTTGGTTTACAAATATGTATTTTTATTAAATTAACTCTTTCTAATTAGAGAATCATCAAACCAGGACAATTTTTCCTGTTTATAACATGATTTATCACTCTGTGTAGCTAAACCTTTCCAAATGCACTTTGTAGCGAGTCCATCTAAACCATATCACATCTATTTAGCCAATATATTAGCCAAGACCACTGATAATTAAAACATGTCCTATGGAATCTAGAACATAAGGTAATACTGGTGTCCAGGAAATAATAATTTTAAAAATGTATTTTTTATAATTGACATATAAAATTTGATGAATTTATTGTGTACAACATGATGTTTTGAAGTATTCTTACAGTGAGAAAGCTTAACATCCAGTCTGTTAGCATCTTTCAAGAATATCATGTTCTGTCATTAACTATAGTCACCATGCTGTACAATAGATCTCAAACTTATTCCTCCTATCTAACTGTTATACACATCCTTTGACCAAAATCTCCCTAAGCCCCCTCCTCCCTAATCACTCAGCTTCTGGTTACCACCATTCCTTTCTCTTCTTCTGTAAGATCAACTTTGTTAGATTTCACATATGAATGAGTTCATGTAGTATTTGTTTTTCTGCACCTGGTTTATTATACTCAACACAAGGTCCTCCAGGTTCATCCATGTTGTAGCAAACAACATAATTTTATTCTTTTTTATAGCTGAATAATATTCCATTGGATATAAACAACATTTTATTTTCCTGTTCATCTGTTGATTCAACACACTTACCTATTAGGTTGATTCCATATACTGGTGATTTTGAATAGAATTGCAATAAATACGCAAGTGCAGATATCTCTCTGACATACTGATTTTATTTTGTATGCATATATACCCAAAAGTGGGTTTGCTGGATCATATGGTAATTCTATTTTTCATTTAATTTTTTGAGAAACCCCCATAACATTTCTCATAAATGCTGTTCTAATTTACATTGCCACCAATAATATGCAGGTATTCCCTTTCTATCCACACTCTCATGAATATCAGTTCATCTTTAGTGCTTTTTGACAATAGCCACTGTAACAGGAGTGAGGTACTATTTCATTGTGGTTTTCATTCCATTTCCTTGATTTTGAGCATTTTTTTTACATGTATATGTTGCCATTTGTATGTCTTCTTTCAAGAAATATATATTCAGATCTTTTGCTCATTTTAAAAATTGGGTTATTTGTTTTTTTGATGTTGAGTTGTGTACATTCCTTGCGTATTTTGAACATTAACCACTTATGAGATATACAACTTACAAGTATCTTCTTCCATTCTTTAGGTTGTCCCTTCACTCTTTCATTGTTTCCTTCGCTGTGCATAAGCTTTTTAGTTTGATGAAATCCCAGCTGTCTATCTTTGTCTTTGTTGCCTGTACTTTTGAGGCCATAACCAGAAAATCATTGCTAAGACCAATGTCATGAAGATTTTCCTGTGTGTTCTTCTAGTAGATTTATGTTTGGGGTGATAAATTAAAGGCTTTAATCAATTTTGTGTTGGTTTTGCATATAGTGAGTGATAAACATCTAATTTCACTCTTCAGCATGTGAGTATCTGGTTTCCCAATGTCAATTATTGAAAAACCTGTCCTTTCCCTGTTGTATGTCCTTGGCACATTTGCTGAAATCAACTGGCTATAAATGTGCAAATTTATTTCTGGGTCTCTATGCTGTTCCATTTGTTTATGTATGTGTTTTTAATGCCAGTACTATGCTATATTGCTTACTAATAGAGTTGTAGTATATTTTCAAGTCGGCTAGGGTGATACCTCCAACTTTTTCTTTTTGCTCAGGATTACTTTCACAATTTGTGTACATTTTGTAATTCCATATGAATTTTAGAATTTTTTTATTTATGTGAAGAATGCCATTGGTATTTTAATATAAATTACATTTAATCCATATGTCACTTTGGGTAGTATAGACATTTTAATAATGTTAATTTTATTTTAATTAATTATTAAACTTAAATACATCAGTCAAGTTAGGCACACACAAAACAAACAAATTAAATGAATAAATAAAACAAAAAGGAAATCTGCTAGGGATTTGATTAGAATTACATAGGATCTACAGATTAGTTTGGAAAAACTGACACTATCAATCTCCCAATTCTTTTAACATGGCATAAAAATTTAGTTATTTGTTTTATTTTAATCTATTCAATAATAAATTATACTTTTGTGTGTAGAAATTGTATTAGTCCATTCTCACACTGCTGTGAAGAAATACCCAAGACTGGGTAATTTATAAATAAAAGAGGTTTAACTGACTCACAGTTCCACATGGCTGGGGAGGTCTCAGGAAACTTACAATCATGGTGGAAGGCACTTCTTCACAGGGTGGCAGGAGAGAGAATGAGTGCCAGCAGGGGGAATGCCAGACACTTATAAAACTATCAAATCTCATGAGGACTCAGTATCACGAGAACAACATGAGGGAAACTGCCCCCATGATTCAATTACTCCTACTGAGTCCCTCCCAAGATAGATAAGGACTATGGGTATTACTATTCAAGATGAGATTTGGGTAGGGACATGGCCAAACCGTATCAGAAGTATTGAAAATTTTATTTGATTTTTGTTGATTTTAGAAATTTATAAATTACTAAATTTAACATGTTATGTTCTTACTTGTTGCTGATACATACAAATACAATTGTTATCAGTATTTTGATGTTGATTTTTCTACTGTGGTATTACTCTTTTAAAAACTGATCCTGTTTTAGGGTTCTTATCCCTCAGATATTTATATGCCTCACTTCCTCACTTAATTCATGTCTCAGTTCAAATGTCATCTGTTCAAATATTGTCTCCTTAAAAAGGTTTTAGTTGACCACATTTGTATTGACTGTACTTTATTTTTTATCATAGAACTTATAACTTAGCAATATATTATAAACCTGATATTTTTGTCCCTCTAACTCAACAAAATACAAGTTCAATAAGGTCAATGACTTTGTCTTGTTCTCCACTGTGTTCCCCAGAATCTACTGCTGGAATATCATAAGGATTCAGTTATTTTCTGATTGAATAAATCATCCAGTAATTTAATGTCTGTGTTTCTGTGGCCAGTTCAAAAAAAGACACATATTTATCTCATAATATTCAGGCTGTTTGTTTTAGGAGTCAGTCCTAAGCAGTGTATAGAATAAAAAATAAATACACTTTTGAGTGAATGATGAGAAATGCTTTTGTAAAGAAATAGTCAAATAAAAATCAACTATTTTCCTTTTCTGATTTTAGATATAATTAAAAAGATGAATAAAACATTCATCTAAGTGAGCAAATATACACATTATTATAAAATAAAGTATGAAACTAAAATATCTAAGTTTTTCAAAATCAGAGGCAGGAAGGGCATGGTGACTCATTCCTGTAATTACGGCACTTTGGGGGGCTGAAGCCAGAGAATCTCCTGAGGTCAGGTGTTTGAGACCAGCTTGAGCAACATATCAAGACCCCATCACTACAAAACATTACAAAATTATCTAGGAATGATGACATGAGCCTAGGCATTCGATAGCTGCAGTGAGCTATGATCACACACTTTACTCCAGCCTGGGCAAGTTGTAAGACCTTGTCTCTGAAAAACAAACAAACAAACAAACAAATAAATCAGAGACAAATAAGTTAAAAACCAAGCATTGAGCAATAGTGAATATATGTGCTATGTATATATAACCCCAGCGGATATATCAATATTTAAGTATATGAGAGTCAAGACAAAAACAGATATCAAAATATAAATGTCCATTGAAATATTGTAAAGAAATATTAGAGAATAATGACCTGAAAAAGTCATGTTCTTAAAATTGTTTAATGAGTGCTAATTAAAATAATGTATCTAGAACAAAAAAATCCATTATTTTATTAAACCTAATGACTATTCAGTCATGAAGTTTATAAAAATTTCTGAAAGCACTGTGAATGCTATTACTGAAGAACTTGAAGGCAAAGAACACTAGTTGTAATATAAGTTACTGAAACACTTTGTACAAAAGTATTGATACACTAGCAAAAAATGCAAACAAATAATTAAGTTTGGTAGAATAACAATAGTGTAATATATGTATAACACATTTAGAAAGTTATTGAATTTTAAGTTCATAAAATATATCATGCAAGTATATTTCTTAGGTTCCCTTGGTGGGAATACTGACAAAACTATTACACTTCCTGTGATGCCAGAAGTCATCATAAAATTCCATCTGAATCAGCTACCAATTTTTAAGAAGGCGACTACTAGTACTACCATCCATATGACTATCTAAATTAAGTAGCTCTTTACACATTTAAGAATAATATTAGCCTAATTTCATCCTTAATATCTTGAATTTATGACAAAACATGAAGAACCACTATTGTCCACAGTTAAGTTAATAAATTTTTTTAGCTATATTTTTCATGATCTAGAGCCACTCCTAATGTTAAAAGTTCTTAAAAACTGAATATTAGACTGCCACTTGATATACTACACAAGAAGGAAAATATTTGATTTCAAGTTTCCTCTAAACGTATTCAGAAATAAGAGAAAATGATCTCAGTTAAAGATATTTATTGTTATCTCAAGTAGCAACAACTCAAAAATAATTTAATGTAAGATGAAAAGTTGTGTACTCCTCCCCACTATAAATTAAAAGATTCAATAACTAAAGCCTGCATGCTTTTCTCATATGTTGTTCAAATGAACTAACACGCTGCTACACCTTTTTATCTTTATTTTCAGCTTATATTACTGCAGCACTATTCATAATAGCCAAGATTTGAAAATAACCCAAGTGCCCATCAATAGATGAATGAATAAAGAAAATGTGGCACATATACACAGTGGAGCACTATTCAGCCACAAAAAATGGGGTCCTATCATGTGCAACAATGTGGTTGGAACTACAGGTCATTATGTTAAATGAAATAGGCCAGGCACAGACAAACTTTGCATGTTCTCACTTATTTGAAGGAGCTAAAAATTAGAACAACTAAACTCATGGAGAGAGGTAGAAGAATGGTTACCAGAGCCTGGGAAGGGTAGTTGGGGAGGAGGGTGGAGGGGACATGCAGAGAGATAATGGGTACCAAGAGAAATAGGCATAGTGAATAAGACCTAGTAGTTGTTAACACTACGAGGTGACTATAGTAAAAAAATAAATTATACATTAAATAATAACTAAAAGAGGATAATTGTATTATTTCTAACACAAAAAATTAGTGCTTGAGGAGATGTATACCCCATCTACCCTGATGTAATTATTAGGCATTGCATGCCTATGTCAAAATACCTCATGTAATCCATAAGTATATACACCTACTATATACTCAAAAAAATTAAAATTAAAAAAGATAGAAAAAAATCAAGCTAGAATGGAGTGAAATAGCTGCTAATATCATTGACAAATGAAAGTATAATAAAAATTAAAAAGGATTAAATATCAGATCAAAATTTTTAAAAAGCCTCAAAAATTATCTCCTATGTTTACAATTACTAAGAACCAGATTCCAGTAATAGATAACATATATGTATAAATTTGATAGGTGAGATTATATTTTATTTCTTGCATTTTACTTTCAATAGGTCAAAGCATTTTTTTTTTCAAAAAGTACACATCTTAAAATGAGACTTTTGATGCAATGTTTGATACAGTTGAATGAATATTCTGCTTCAAACCCGGACATGTAGGTTTGAAGCAGAATATTCATTCAACTGTATCAAACATTTAATCAAACAACTCCAGAATTTATTAACAGGTTATATTAGTTATTAGGTATATTAGTTATCCTATTGCTGCTGCAAAAAATTGCTTCAGATTTGGTGGCCTGAAACAACACAAAATTATTATCTTATGGTTCTTGAGGTTAGAAGTCAAAACTGGGTCTCACTGGGCTAAAATCTTGGTGTTGGCATAAAGGCGAATTCCAGAGGCTTAATGGGAGAACCTGTTTCCTTGAACTTTCTAGGTACTAGAAGTTGTGGGTATTCCTTAGCTTACGAACCAACCAGCCTTCACAGCACCCTGAACTATCTGCTTCTGTCTTCACATTGCCTTCTCAGACTCTGACTCACATGTTTCTCTATTTCATTTATAAAGACCCTTATAATTATATGAGACTCACCCAGATAAACCAGATAATCTCCCCATATCAAGATCCTTAGGTAATCAGATTTCAAAGTACTGTTTTCCATGTAAAGTAAAGTATTTTCAGGTTCCAAGGATTAGGACATGTACATCTTTGGGAGCCATTACCTGTGGTAGAAGTTTGAATAGATTCCTTTATCATTCTGAGATGTGAATATGGGATGTTAGTATAAACGTAAGGTTGCTTTTGGGATTGAATGAAATAATATGTTAAAAAGTGCCTTTAAATTATGCACCAGCACACAAATGCTTTTCATCGTGATTGTCATCGGGGAATTGAAAAACCATTTGTTATACATTTAGCTTGAAACCAGAAACATTCTGCTTATAATCTATCTTAATTAACGAAGAGAAATAAAGTCTTGATTTTTATCTATTTATAAAGAATGTTTATGTATTGATGATAATTTTACCTAATATCAGAAGCAAAAGCAAAATGAAAAAAAAGGAACATTTTTTCCTGAAGTGCTCTGTGATTTTTTTTAAAGAGTATTGCTTAACTTTGTCCTTGAACTTGGTGCTCTCTCTTATGTAAATGCATTTGTGCTGGATTTGATTTATGAGTCATTGATGGAAGCTATGCACTGTAACACACAACATCAAGGTAACATCTTCTTGCCTATTTAATTCACAAAGGAAATTTGAAACATAACATATGAACTTTAGATTCAAGGGCAGAAAAGACAGTAAGGTCCAACAGGAACTTATACACTCATTTTCTAATTCCTGTTTCATCCTGAACATCACTATTTTTCCCTAGGAAGAAGTTATACATAATAATTTTTCCTTGATTTTCTCTGTTACAATGGTTACTTTATTTTTTCATTACTTCTAGTGATAATTACAATTTTCATCACATTTTTATGTTTCTTAATATCTAACCATTCTAATTTTCAGTTTAGGATGACACGGTAACTTTCATCCTTTTTTATTTTCATTTTAGAAAGTATTGATTTCCTTATTTTTAAATCAAAAATATAATGTTGATTCAAAAAGCTTTTCATGGATTCCAAAATGTGTAAGTCCTTGAAAATTAGCTTTAAATTTTAGCAAACACACAAAATACACTATTTTATATATGTATAATATATATTTATATATATATTTGATGAATTTTATATATATATATTTGATGAATATATGAGCCAATATTTGTAAATACCAGTGGAATATTGCACAATTTCTTTTTATTACAATTTTTCCAGTTAAAAATGAAAAAAATTAGATTTGGTATTATTAGTTTTATTTGATTTTTAGAAGGCAGTTTTTAGAGGGTATAGCATTAGGGAGATGAACGCTTTTGCATTTCTCTGGGCTCTGCTGATATTATAAGGTTCTAGAAGCAGTGAGATGTGTTGGTGATAGGTCTTGAAAAGAATAAATATCACTTTGAGTGTTCATTTCCTCAAAGTCAAAAATATGTTGTATTGTGTTCTTCCTTATTTTTCTTTCAAGAAAATCATCATTTCCTCAGTTTGAAAGAGGGCTTTCTATGACAGACACTTCTTTTGGGTATTCAAACTTCTCAGTTTTGTCTTTATGTCTACAAATATCCCTATCTCAAACATCAGGATCCAATTCTGTTTTAATAAATGATCACAGGTTGCTACTCTGTGCCTCTAAGTAACTATGCAACTTAATAAGTCAAATAATCAGGTTCTGGGCCCAATTATGCACCTATAGTGATCCCTCGGGTCAGCACACACAGACACATGCAAAACTGTTTCTCTTGTTTGTTTGTTTGTTTGAGAAGAGCTTTGAGCTGAGGTTTCAACTCGCTGAATATCTACAATCTATCCTTTCCTTCCTTCCTCCCTTTCTTCACCTTCCTTTTCCCCCTCCCTCCCTTCGTTCTGTCTTCCTGCCTTCCATCCTTCCCTCTTCCCTCTCTCATTTCCTCCCTCCCTCTTTCCCTGTCTCCCTTTCTTACTTTCTTTCCATGGTCAATTGATCTTCTTATACCCTACTATCTATTAACATACCATGCCACAATAAAGGTAAATGTGAATAATTGTGATGGCACCATGTCATACAGACAACAAGTGTCACATTTGCACTCAGAAAGGAAGTCTTCAACGAGCTCATTAAATATGTAAGTAACCCAGTACAGGAATCTGCTTCATGGGGCATTTATATGCAGTATACAAACCTCCATATAGCATTGATCTCTTGAAATACATTTTCCTAGTTTTGCATTAAGGATTATGCAACCCACAGACAATGAGTGAGATCTGTGTTCTATTTTTCCATTACTAGAAAAGTTTGTAAAATATTGGTATATTTTCTCATTAAATGATTCTTAGACTTCAGCATTGCAGTGATATTTTTTGGTGGATTATTTTTGTGGGATGGAGTTTAATGTCAAATTCAAGTTCTATAACTTTTTATCAAATATTTTAAATTTTATTTATATACTTTTTAAGTTTTATAATGATGTACTTTTGGATAAATGCATCAGTTTTATCCAATTTGTCAGATTTATTAATGTAAACTTGTGCTGCACATCTTCAGAAGTCTGTATGCCTGTAAAATCTGTTTTGATGTTCCCTTTTTCATTCTTATTTTAGGAATTTGTGTTTTCTCGACTTAGCTTTCTTTTCAGTGCTGGGCGGGTATTATCAACATAATATTTTCAAACAACTGATTTTTGATTTGATTTGCCCCAGTGTATGTTTGCTTTCTATTTCTGTTCATATCATTGCTACTTTATTTCTAAGATCTGATACCTGTTTTTCTTTTTCTTATTAAGGTGAAGTTTTAAATCACTGATTCCCCAACTCTCTTTTTCCTAATATATGCCTTTAAGTTCATACGTTTCTCATCTTTAGCTGCATGTAACAAATTTTTATATGTTGTATTTCCATCAATATTTAGTTCAAAATGTTTTCTAATTTTTGTTTAACTCTTTTTTGACTCATAAATGACTTGGAAGTGTTTTACTTAATGTCCATGTGGTTGGAGCCTCTCTAGGTCTGTTGTTATTTAAAATTTTCACCTTACTTCTGTTCTAATCAGGAACATACTGTAAGGAGTTTTCCATAGACTATTATAATGTCAATTTTGAACAATTTCACATGGCTTTGGAAAGTTTGTAAGTCTGTTTGCTAACTACAAAGGCTTTTAAACTCACTCATGTCAACCTCTGTGATTCCAATGTTCTATATTCTTATTAAAATTGTGTGTATTATTATAAGTAGATTAAATTATCCTATGTGATTAAGGATTTTTCTTACTCTCAGTTCAAATGATTGTTATTTTTAGTTTACAATTTCAAGAGTGATATTAAAAATCTATACATGTAGGATTGGGATGACTTTCTGTAAAATTGGCACTTTTATCATCATAGCATACACATCCTTATTCCTAATAGTACTTATAAAATAGATTGACCTTTACAATTTTGATATTGTAGCAATATATGTTCCTTTGGCTATTGTGTGCATTTTTTCCATTTGTTTTCATTTTACTTTCAGCCTTTTTTGGACTTAATAGTTTTATTGAGTATATTTTCCATACATGAAATTAATATATTTAAAGCATATAGTTTAATGACTGCTAAAATGTGTACAACTATCATCTAAATCAAGACACTGAACTTTTTTTTACCATTAAAAATTGTGCTTTCTAGCTCAAACCGTTTTCCAGAGGTAACCATTATCCTAGTTTCTATCACTACAGGTATTTTTCTTGTAGATAATGATCATGTAAATAAATGCAAGAAAACAGTATGTACTTGCATATTTCTGGCTTATTCCTATCAATATGTTTCTGATACTCTATTTTGTGTATATCAGTTGTTCCTTCATGTTTGTATGAGTAGAATGCAGTTAAATAATAGACATTTGGGTTATTTTCAGTTTTGAGCTATTGCAAAAAGTTTGCTATTACCACACTTGTTAAGATTTGTGTGTACATGTTTTCATTTCTCCTGATTAAATACCTAAAAGTTTACTTAAATATCATCGAGAAAGTATATGTTGAACTTAAAAAAAAAACTATCAAAGGGGATTCCATTGCACTATTTATATGTTTACTGGACCTATTCTATCCCTCTTATACTTATTTGGTATTGTCAGCCTGCTTAATATAATACATTAAAGTAGTCTGTGGGGCCTTTTCATGGTGATTTAATATATACCACTCTGATGAATAATGATGCTGTCTATTGCCCATTCACACATTTTATTTTGGGAAGTGTATTATCAAGTAATTTGCCCATTTTTAATTGGGTTGTTTGTCTTTGTATTATTGATTTATTGAAGTGCCCTACTCCGAATATGGATATATATTTTTGCCAATAGTTTCAGCCTTTAAAATGTGTATTTCTATTTTATTAATATAGTCATTTGGTGAGTAGAATGTTTGTGAGGAAGCCTAATTTTATTAACCATTTTTTCACTTTTCCATTTATGACTAATGCTATATATTTTCTTTTTTTTCTTTTTCATTCTTCCTAAAAATTAGTTGCAAATCCCAGTCCATAGAGATGTTTTATAGACTTCAATCTGTAAGCTTTATTGTTTTAGCTTTGAACTATATGTTGTTTCTCAGTTATCTTCTGATGCTCTTTGATATCCAGTTTTTGCAATGCATGTGTTGAAAAAAATTCTTTCTGATTGAATCATAACTCTGTCAAAAGTGTTTTATATATATATATTTATATATTTTTTTATTGTGTTGCATTGGTCTGTCTATTCTTGCATCAAGAACATACTGTCTTAATTCTACAGTGTTACAACAAGTGCAAGTCTTGAAATTATTTTATTTATTGTATTAGGTTAAAACAATGAGTTGATACACCATTCTAGGTCCTCTGCATCTTCTTATATATTTTTATTATCTGCAGAATTTGAAATGTTTCTTTTTACATTTTTCATTTCTATATTGGCAATGCATGTATTCGCTCTTCATCTTCTTGATTAGTTCTTCTAGGGTTCTATGATTTTTATTAATTTCATCAAACAGCACATTTTGGTTTTTAATTTTTCATTAGTTTATGTCTTTAATTTACTTCTCATATTATTCAATACATCTTTAATTTGTGTTATAGAGGATACATTTTTGTGGAAGAATATATCTTCATCAATTATAAAATGTGATTGATTTTATTATTAGTCATTAATTACAAAATGTGTTTGATTCTATTATCAGTCATTAATTACTTAATTTTCCTAAGAAACAGGTTACAATCTTTATATGGTTATGCCTTCAACAGGAAATATATATATTTTTAATTCTAGATCTGAAATCCACAATTATTTCATTTCAAACTCCACTATTTGTGATTTTCAATTCTGCTTTATTTTTGTAATGGTTGGCCCACATCTTCAAGTACATTTCAAAGAGACTTTATGAGTATTGAATTCCTGCATTAATTAAGAATATTTTCTGTTATCTTGACATGTCAATGATAATTGGTGTATTATCTCATTGTTGTACCCTAATATATTAACTTTCTAAAGTCAATGTAAATTATTTTAGTTAACTTTTTCACAACTACATAACTATTTCTTATTCCTTAGTTGCTGCATGTTTATAATTGTTACTACTTGGATATTTCAGTCTTGATTATTTCTATTTGTTTTTCCTTGAACACATAAACTTTTTATGTACATATTCAGAGGTCTACTTACAATGCATGTTTAATATTTTTAGTAGACTTTATGTTTAGAGAAGTTTTACATACACAAGAAAATGGAGCAGAAGGTAGAGAGATTTTCCAGGTAAACTTTGCCTCCACACATGCCTAACCTCTCCCATTATTAACATCCCCAACCAGATAAGTACATTTGTTATAATTGGTGAACCTACCTTGACACATCATTATTACCCAGAGTGCATAGTTTACTTTAGAGTTCACTTCTGGTGTCCAATCTAAAGGTTTGGATAAACATATAATAACATGTCTGCCATTTTACTATATTACAGAATAGTTTCTCTGTCCTAAAATACCTCTGTGCACTAAACAATGTATTTTCCTGGTGTTTTAATGTATTTATTGTTTCTATTTTATTTGTTCTGCTCACTTCTCTAAAATATCAATTGTTCTCAAGTTATTTTTCCTTACCTCCCTCTTCTGCACTCTCAATGATACTTGTGGCAGACAATGTTGATACTGTGCCCATAAATATGAGCACAGTATCGACATTTTTCAAGGCAGTGCAATGATAAATATGGGCACAGTGCCAACATTGTCCACCCTGAGTATCATTGAGAGGGGAGAAGTTTATCATTGACTGCATTATTCTACTGCAAGATCTCAACTCCTTTTCACTGGATGTGGCAACTTTAAAATATAACCACTAGTATACATTTTTTTTTTCTGTAATATAAAGCTCATGCTGGCCCTTTGTAGGCCATTTTTTTCTGATGCCCCACCCTGAAATGACTTTCTCTACCCTTTCCTTTATCTGGTCTCCTCTGAGAACGCTTCCTTAATAAATCATTTGCACACAGAACCTCGTCTTAATATATGTTTCTGGGAAACCCCAATTAAGTTAATGCTTTTAAAATAAAAATCTGTTTAAATATTTGTCCTTTTCTGTGTCCTTCTCCTTAGTATTCTATGCCATTTTCTTCAGTCTGCCCTTCATACCAAGCATCTAACTTCATCTTTTAAAATTATATTTCTTACTGTTTCAAATGAGTTTTCTGTTTTATAATGTCTAACATCAATCTATTTCTTTAGAACTTCTATCTTCATTTTAGTGTTTTAGTATTTATCATTTCTTCTTTACTGATTTATCAGTTCTTCTTTGTGGAACTCTTATTTAAAAGTTTCTGCACTTAATATAATTATTGAGACTGTATTTTCTCTAAAACATGTCACTTTTCAGGAATAGTTTTTATATCTTTCCCATTTTTATATCATGTTAATTCTTTATATGTTTTTTCCTTCTTGTTTTAGAGATATGTGGTGTATTTCCCCACACCGGATGATTTCTGTTTACTATTTACTTTTGATTTGGAGTGTTTATATCTAGGGCTGTAACTCATACCCCAAAAAAGTATGGACAGAATTTCTTGTTTTTATCACATCCTTTTCATCTCATTAGTTGTAGGCTTTTGTTGAATTTTTTACTTTAAATAATAATTTACAATAATGTACTAAACTCGCAGCTATGAAAAACTTGGAGGAAATAGACCTGAGCTAACCCTGAAGTCATGTCCTTTGCATTATCATTTTCCATAGCTTATATGGTTTAATCTCCTTCAAACAAAAGAAATCACACGGTGCAGTAGTGGGTCCACTTAATTTCTATGATCAATTATTTTGAAAATAGGATATGAAGTTATATGTCAGATCTTGCTGTCATTTCTTCACATCTGTACCAGTCTTTGTAATAAATCTCATCTCATTAGTTGTTGGGTATTCACATACTAGAATTTTGAGGTCCAGAACGCAAGATACCCAACGCTAGACACACGTGAGTGACAGCAGTTTGTTAGTCACATAGACTCACAGCCCGGGGCAGGACACCATACATCAGACGGGGGCACATGGGAGCTGCATCCAGAGATAGAGTGAATGAACAATCAGGGGCAGTGGAGAGGCGGATTTTGTTATACCAAGAGGGTTATGTGAGCCCTGGTTCTTACACAAAGATGAGATTGGCTTGTGCGAGTAATTTCCTGAACTGACAGGCAACTGATACTTGGTTCTCAAGAATAAGCAGGAGGTATCCTCAAGGATAATCAGGAAGTAATCAGGAAGGATAATCAAGTCCCTTTAATAAGGAGGATTGTTTGGCTGAAGGATTTTGTGCACAGAGGTAGAGTGGGGAGGGTAGTTTGTGGTTGGGTCATTCAAGGTGCTCCTAATTTTACCAGATTTCAAGGCAGCACATAATACCTGGCCTTAATTTTAGGCTTCATACATCTCTGAAATGCTCTTTCCTATAACCTGTTCAACAAATTGCAAATGCATCCCCTGTGAGTAGATCATTGGCAGCCATGGTACAGTTTGGCTTCATCACCGTCTCTTCACCCTCACTGAGGACCCAAAGCACCCTCCTCCCAGCTTTCTAAAGGCCATTTTCAGAGTAGATCTCATGTGCTCCTCAAATAGAAAAGGGACTTTGGAGTTGTAATATGTGAAGAATTGAGGTGTGGTAGTCACACATTTATTGGAAGGTGAATGCTTCCCTACATCATCTTCTTCATACCTAAAATGCAGTTCTATTGCTCAGTCTTATTTTTAAATTCTAAGTTTGTGTTTTGTCTTCTTTTCATAGCATTGCCAACTGCTTCGTCTATGCTTATAGAAACCAGGGCCCACACTCTATTTTCTCAATCTTTGGTGATCTGATCATGGCCTTAAATACCATTTGTATTTACTCTATAGACCTCTAAATATTACAATGCAAAAGCAAATGACCTTGAATCATTTCACCGATCGTGAAATACAGACTCATTCAAACAACTCATAGCCTCACAACTTCACATGATGTCTCACATATATTTAGCACTCAACATGCCCCTAAACAAGTAGATTGCACCACAAAGTGGCTCCATCTTCAGTACTCTATCCTGGTAAATGGTGATTACATTCTTCTACTCCATCAGTGGGTGTGGGAGGAGTGGAAATTATTGGTTTTTTTTCAAACATTTTACTATCAAGCCATTGGCAAATCCTGAAAGCCTATTGACTCTACCTTTAAAATGTCTAAAATCTAATTTTTTCTTGCTGTCTCCTCCATTTTTACACTAAACAAGATATTGTAATTATATACTGCTATTATGATCACATTGCAAGTGATAATTCTGTGTGTATAGTCTGTTATGTGCATAGTAGTTCGAGAAATCATTTTAAACTGTACATCCAGTCAAATCATTCTTCAGTTCAAAACGCTCCTCTTACTCAGAATACAGTAAAGTTGCTACTGTGTTCTACAAGGATCTAAAATATCCAGCCTGTGATAATGTGCCCACCAGTGCCCCCAGAGAAAGCCACTGCAGCCACAATTGCCTGCTTCCGTTACCAATATTCCCCAAATGATCCCATTTTATCAGCTTTGAACTTGTTTGTCCTGCCTAGGATTCCCATCCTGATATGCCTTTCTCTCTTATTTCCACACTTTATCCTCATCTCTGATTAATGTTATCTCACGTTCACTCCACTCATCAAAAGCATCACCCATCGCCTAGCACTTCCTATCTAATTTCTCTGTCTTATTTTCTTCATTGTATTTATCACCACCTGACGCACTGTACGCTTCTTTGTTTTTAATATAAGTAGCATTCATGTAAAATGTAAGCTCTAAGGGAATCAAAGGATTCAATAGTTTTGTTCACTTTTTGTGTTCATCAATAATGGCACCTAATAGTGGCTCAATTCATTTGTTGAATAAATGATTGAAAGGATAAATGTATAATTACAACTAATTAACAAAATAACATTTCAGCTGATGCTTCTAAAGTATTTTCAGATGTACTTAATTTCTTTTAAGTACATTGAGAATACACCATATGTCATCTTCACACCTTAGCTTAAGGCAAATGTTTTTAAAATATATAACACAAAAAAGAAATTCAGCTAAGAAAAATTCTGAGTCACCATAGCTTCTAGGTTAACAGAGGTCAAAATGTTGATATTTTCTCAATTTCAGACAGTTTCCTCTCATTCTTGTATGCTGTCATTGAATTTTTCACTTTAAAGAAGAAAAAATTTACAATAATATACTAAACTCACAGCTATGGAAAACTTGGAGGGAATAGACCTGAGCTAACCCTGAAGTCATGTCCTTTGCATTATCATTTTCCATAACTCATATGGTTTAATCCCCTTCAAACAAAAGAAACCACATGGCGCAGTAGTGGGCCCATTTTGTTTCTAGAATCAATTATATTAAAAATATGATATGAAGTTATATGTCAGATCTTGCTGTCATTTATTTTCACCATTAAAATCGTTTGTGTTTCACATCTGTACCAGTCATTGTAGTAAATTTTTAACAACATTTTCTTATAGTTTCCCTTTGATATTGCATGAAAGTCCCTGTTAGCTCTTCTTAAATTATTGATAATTCTTAGGTTAACAGGTTTATACTTTCTGCTCTACTGCACTAAAAATGGATTTAAAGCATGTTGCAACATTAACTTAGAATCATTATAGTTTATCCTCTATGCTTTGCTCATTTGAATGTCCAAAACAGAAGATAACATGAAAAGAGACATGTATTTCTTTAGTTTAAAAAATAGAAAGGTGTTAGACATTGATTCAGGACTTTTCTGATAGCACTGAGGACTTATTACATGGGAATGTTCTAGTTCTTATCTATCCAGCTGGTGAGGTGGAACATTTTAAAAACATATATAATTTTAAAGTAGTATTTCTATTTTAAGTCATTTATCTTTCTGGATTGATAAATAGCAATATTTATATTATTTGTAGAGATGACCTCAAAACTTCTCATTTCTTCATATGAAGTGAGTTTTATACACATATTTCATTTCTTGGAACTAACTCAAACAAAGTGAAAAAAAAATTAAGAATAAAATGTTATTTCCAACTACTTTTTTCCACAGTATTCCATAATTGGTTTAATAAATATACATCACATTAGGTACAGAGAACTTTGTCATGTACTAAGAACACTCACACGACATTGTCTCTATTTTAATCTAATTACAGATGATGACTATTTGTAAAAAGAAAAAAATACTTCTAAGTTTCACATACATGATCTCATTAAATCATAGCAAAAATACCTACTATTATTACCTTAATTGTATACCTAGAGAAACTGAGCCAAAGAGAAGTTAAGTAATGCACTCATATCAAACAGTTGTTAAGTGCAGAAGATGGAAATAGATATTTGGCCAATTTTCAAGTCTCTTAAGTGCTACACGGTTCCTTCTCCTTATGGGCATCCTATGACTGATATTCATACGTTCTTGGGGTGGCACATGAACTATGTTTGTATTCTGACTGGGCAGTTAATTCTTCTGAATTAATTAGAAAATATATGAGCTGAAACTGATAGATGGATGAGTGGTCGAAAAAAAATGCTAGAGAGAACTAGTTAATGTCATTCCCGAGAGAGGGATCACATGCACTAGTAAATGGAGGCTGTTAGGTTCCGAGAAACGTCATATTCAGAATGTGTGGCATGCAGGGTGGAAAACAGCAAGTAAGGCTGTGACAATATGAAAGCCAGAGCAGCAAAAAATAAAAATTTACATGGGAAAAAAGACATAAGAAAAAGACATATAAGTCAGGGCCATGTGTGCCATACTAAGCAGTTCCATCTTTATTGCATAAGAACGGGAAGTCATGAAAGTTCATTGAGCTGTCTGTGATAGGGGGATGGCTTTAGGCAGGAGGATGACCTCAAAATTATTGTATGATTTAGGCCGGACTTCATTAAAGCCTCAACCAAGTCTCCTGCTGTGGGGACATAGATGGATGATGTGAATGGAGGACCAATAAAGTGACAAAGGGCCAAGAAAAGGGAGTTGAATGGTTGGGAGGGAGGGAGATGCTTAAAAAGGTAGAGAATTAAAAAAAACTGTTGGCAGTTCTATTTTTATATACTCACACAAGTATATAAAAAGTACGTCTACTTATACTGATCAAGCAAAAAGGCTGAACAAGCAAAAGGGTTGAACAAATGATCCATATCCAGGATAAGACAGGGGAAACCACTTGACATCACAAAGTAATAAAATGTAATAAGCCATGTTATAAACAAATTCATTATCAATAAATTTAACAACATAAAGGAATAAATTCATTGAAAGACACAAATTACTAAAGCTGAATCAAGAGGAAATAAAAAAATCTGAGGAACCCTATATCTATTAAATAAACTGAGCTCTTGATTAAAAACAAACAAACAAACCAACACACACTTTTATATAAAAGCATTGAGTTCCAGCTGGGAACATGGGTGGATTCTATCAATGTATTTTAGAAAATAAAGGGTAAGGGAACATTTCAAATCATTCTGTGAGTCAGGCATTGCCCTGAGAAGCAAACCAGGGAATAACACTACCAGAACGAAAGCTCTAGACCAATATATAAACATAGATGTGAACATTATTAAGAATGTTTTAGTAAATAATACATATCTAAGTCAAATCTGATTTAGTGTTCAAGTACCAGCAACTTAAATTAACTATATTAGTAAAAGTGAAAAACTATACTGTTGTTCAAACTGTTGCTTTTTTTTTGAGAAAGAATCATTTGAAAAACACAGCACCCATTTATGAAATGAGAAAACAAGGATTAGAAATAACTTCCTTGACAGGATCTACAAAATCCTATAGCTGAAATTACACAATACCAGCTAATTTGCTTAAAGTCTTCATCTCTAAGTTTAGGCACCCATGTTAATTCGTCACATACACAATAAATTTTACAGAATAAAATAAAACTTTTGAGATTTCTCAATATCTTTAGTTTTGATTTTTTTATTATCAGATTAATCACTGACTAAATTATTTTAAATTAATTGTGGGTTATACCTGAATAGAGGATTCTATTCTCCTTATTAAGCAAAAACTTCACAGTCTGTTTCATCTACAACTTTCATTAGTTATCCTCTTCTTCTCAGACACCTTCCAACCTGCTTTCTTGAAATTAATTTAATCGATATAGAGAATCGACATGCTTCAACAAACCCACAGTGGGCTCACTCCTGTAAATAAAGCTTACCTCCTCATACCTTCTGCATCGAATTTATAGTCTACTTCTTATATGAACACCAGGCATTCAATTGGCAAGTGCACACATATACATCTTGACAATTTGGACATTTTTTGAGACTTTAAACTTTGAAACTCCTACTCTTCAAGTGGACAACATATCTCCAAGAACAATACTTAAAATACTTCCACAGTGATACAAACTTAGGCTGCTCACAAGAGATCCCAGGAGGACAACTGATTCTCTCTTTATGTATATTTTATAGAAAAAAATTCCAAGAAAATATAGTATGGTAAAATTATCAGTTACCCAAACCACAACCTGGAGTCCTAGAAAACTAATTTTAAGTCATTGACCAGGATTTCCATAGAGCATGGCATTTGCCCATGCTTTCCCTTGACCAGAGTAAGAGATATGTGTATTACAGCTCATACTTCTTGCTGCACTTTTATAAATAGCACTATCTAGGTAGAAGCGTCTATGAGTAGACTAACAGAAAATTATACTGAGATCTTTATAAAACAACCAGCTGAACTCGGAACACATTTTTTGTCGTCTGGATGTAGGAGTATAGGTCTTTGACTCATTTTATTTTTTACAAGGACTAATAATTATTTTCCTTCTTGTCATTCCCTGCATTACACTGGGCCATACGTCCTCAATTTACAATAGGCAGAGATCATTGCATTAGATCATTCCACAAACAGAACTCCAAGAATATTTACACATTTACCCTAAAGGCTTATGCAGTGTCCTACCTCAAAACTGCTTAGGACCATAAATGAATAATCCAGGAAAACTCCTGTTGCTCCTAGCTGCTCATGGCTCTTAGGCTCAACCCTTGGGATTGGCTCTCTGAATTTTCTCAATCCCACAGTAAAACATGAAAGAAGAAATCAATGACACAGAAAGGAGCTTAAATTTTCCCATCCACGGCTTTTCTTCCGGTCCTGCTGGGCTTTCCACATACTTGAAACAGCAGCCACAAAATGAAAAACTTCAATGAAGTTTGAATAGTCCATTGAATTAGAAATACCTGGATGACTCAATCAGAGAGGATGAAAATAAAACACGAGAAGGATTTCAATTAATTTTTTTCTTCCTCCAGAAATCTCAATTCATAAATACATGCACTGACCCATATCAGAGGCCTTCTCTTACAATCAGCAGTGAGGCAGAGAGACTAGAGTCTTTTTTAATGGTTAGAGTATATATGTGGCATTGGAGTTGCAGAGAAAGTGTGAATTAATTGACATGAATGTTCAACTTTCATAACGAAGTTAGTAAAATATATTTCTTAAACCTAACCTTTGCCTAATGAGCTTGCACTGAGCTACCAGAACTAATCTAAAATTTCAGTTGACCATTATCACACGTGCAGGAGTCATTCTTCTTCCCAGTCCTCCTGGAATGTCAATGCTCTTATTTGCAATGTTATGAAGATCGATGGAATAATATGTATGTGATACCCTGAGTTTCCAGGGAGAAGTTTAAGCAGAAAGTGGTATTATTAGTTGTTATATTACTACTCATTTTGGCCTCATTTTCAAATGAGATGGATGGCAGTAAGCTAAAAGACAGAAAGTAAAATTAAGTATGAGCTGCTTCATTAACACTTCTCAGGTTATTTTGTAACACTCCTAAATCTTTTCTAGTTCAGTGTTCTTTCAAGTGCAAAGTGCCCCTCACTTTTAGACTCTCTTTTTTTTTTTTTTTTCATTCAGAGAAAGCAGAAAAATATAATTATGAAGAGCTCAACCTCTTCCCCCTTGTTTATTCAGGATATTGGATTCTGGATCACAGTTTCCCTCTTTATGTCCTGTTTTCTGGGGCATAATTATTTTTGTCATGAATCCCCAGCACCCTCACCTAGTCTAAGGTTGCAGTCATTTCTTATCTCAAATGACCTCCTAACTAACAATGTGAGATCCCACACAGCACATGCACGTGCATGCAAACACTTCCGCTTCAAATGCTTTAATTGCAGAGAACACGTTTCTCCTTAGGCCTGTTCCTTCTGATTCAGCCTCTTTTTTTTTTCTAACATTGTTTTGCTTTGTCACACAAACTATGATCATTCCTTCAGTATCAGGTCACTCATCCCTTCCACGTGCAGTGTTCTCTGACCTTCTAAGTTTTCGTCGATTCATCCTATTATAGTACCTCATAGATCATGGACCCTTTCTTCACAGAATGTACTAAAGTTTCTGTGTTCCTCTGCTCAGGCTGCCATAGAATAATAGCATAGACCAGGCGGCTTAAAGAACAGAAATGTATCACAGTTGTGAAGGCTGCAAGTCCAAGGTCAAAGTGTCAGCAGGTTGGTTTCTAATGAGATCTCTCTCCTAAGCTCGCAGAGGCCGATTTCTTGCTGTGTCTCCACACGGCTTTTCTCTTTGAGCACATCCCTAGTGTCTCTTCCCCTTCTTCTAGGGACACTAGTCATATTGGATCAGCGCCCCATGCTTGTGACCTCATTTGACCTTTATTACCTTTTTAAAGTCCCTGTCTCCAAATACTGTCACATTGAGAGTTAAAGCTTCAATTTATGAATTTTGCAGGGGAGACAATTCACTTCATAACAGTTAGTGATATATATATATACATATATGCACTCACACACGCACACACACACACGTACACATATATGGAATACTTAAAGTCTTCCTCATCGTAATAGTATAAGACCATTAAAAAAAGAAAAGTTCATTATTTTAAATTAACTTTATCTCCGTCAATTATCTCAGGGCCTAGCTCTGACTAGGCACTAAAAGAAAGAAACAAATACATAAATAAAGTTGATTGGATAAATTGATGAGTAAATTAATAAAGGTTAAGTATGATAACCTTGGTGAAGAAAAATGCATTCTAATAATTAATCAACAACACTCATTTACAAACACCTTTAAGTTAATGATGAATGCATTTTTATAAGGAAGAAATAGCTTTACACAAACTTAGCAAGTCAAAATATTATTTCTAAATAAGGTTTTTACATAGTATAACTAATAGGCAAATCTTGGTGTTTTAATAAAATTAATTATTAGTTATTTATAAATAATTATTTTAAATCAGATTAAAATGCTTCTGTGTAAAATCTTTGTTAAGAAAAAATATACTTTTCAATTGATTTTATAGTTACAATATCTATAATATGAAAATATGACAATGATAAAATATAATATAAATCAATCTCACCTGAGAGTGTAAAAGTTGACATACAAAATAAAACATGAAAAGACACTAGAAATAAATTTTAAAAATATAATACAGAAAATTCAATATAATACTATGCAAACAGGATTTCTTTCAGAAAGACTTTATTAAACCTTATAATTAAATTAAAATCTGTGATTGTTCACTTGCCTCATAAAAGGTGCATTTGATTTGCCCTCTCCACGGAAGAGAGATGTCCATTTAAATAGAGAATTCATTTTCACAATTCTCACAACCCAAGATAAACAATAGCATTTTATATTTCTGGATATATATAAAAAAAGGAGCTAGATCATCCACTTTGAGATTCTGCTTAAAGTATGCCTAGTGTCTCTTCTCCTGATCTGTCATGTCTACTGACAAATCAGGGGACATCACTGCTTGTTACACCCTCTCTTTTCCACTCTTAGCCACAGTTCCAGCATTGCTAAATAATATTCCTAATGGATCACGCTCTCTGTCATTCTGTCCAGTTGTGAACTGATTCTTTGTATAGAAAACAACTATGGCAGTACCTTTGATTCAAGGCATTGACTTATGTAAAACTGAGTGTGGATCATATCTGATTAGCATCCATAGACCACATATTCACTTGTCTGGAAACAGGTAACAGGTTCCAACAAGACCATATAATGGGAGAAATCTTCTAATGTTTGGAAGTGATAGCATATGTGTGTTCTGAAGTCAGACCGTTAACTTTCTAGACTTTGTGATGTTGGATAATTTATGTCATTATCCTGCGACTCAGTTACCTCATTTGTGAAATAAGAGCCATAACAATATTTTATCATAGAATTTATGAGTATTAAATAGGTAAAATATGAAAAATCTTAAGACAGAGTTCATCAGGCATGCAATCAGAAGTAGGTGCACAGGCACACAAATATTAGTTGTTATTATCTAATTCAAAGCCAAAGTGTCTCCAGAATAATAACATAACTAGATTTCTTTGGACAGTAGTAAAGAGCTAGATTCACTGCTGCACATAAGCCTGACTTGGGACATTACTGTGTCCTTTTAATTTGTTATATTCCTTTTTATTTTTTAAATCAGACTTGGGTGATTGCTTCAATTGTAGAATTTCTTAAAAGATATAATAGACTTAGGTGTTCTGATACTGTATTTGGGAGAAAAAATTCATTAATCAACCACATTAGCCTGATTTAACTCTCTAGCTATGATCAGCTGTGTAAAAATGTCGGCAAACATCCTACCATCTCCACAACATGATGATGAAAATGCATTCACATTAAAATATCCCTGAGAGGTTAGGAAAGCTCTCTTGAGAAAAATCAATAGCAACTTTTGATGGTTCTGTCTTTTGCTTTAGCAGAAAGAGCACATGTAATTTCAGCAAAGGAATAAAACCACATTTTAATCATTGAAGATTTGGAAAAAGATTTTAATAAATGTTATAACTTTCTGTAAATTCTTCAATTTAACAATAGGTTTATTTAACATGGTAAAGAACATATTTATATATAATAATTAAACCCAAAGGCATTCCTGATAAAATTCCAAGTAAAGAAAATGAGGAACAAAAAGTAGTTCCTAACTAGTATATTAAAATATTTGTATCAGATTATATATCAGAGACAAACAATAGAACAAGATAGGCAGTTCAGGAAAAAAAATCTTTCTATATTTGAAATAATAAAAATTATTCTGTCATTCGGTCCAGTTGTGAACTGATTCTTTGTATAGAAAACAACTATGGCGGTACCTTTGATTCAAGACATTGACTTAAAAATTTGATAGTATATATAACTGGATAAGTTATTATTCAATTAATTATATTAAGGCAATTGATTCGTTAGAAAAAATGTAAAGATTATATTTTACTTTAGTGTAAAATGCTTGTGAGATAATGTTTAATTATGAAAGTGGGAAAATCATAATAAAATTAAGGAGATCATTGCAAGCTCTTGAAATATGAGAGAGCTTCTTAAATAAAAAAATGGGAGAATTTAAGTAAGATATTTGGTAATTATTCCAAATTAAAAAGTAAAAAAATAAAATTTTCTTATATGAAAAAATTAAAACTAAAATTCATATTTAAAGGCCATATTGATATTAAATATCTGCAGCAAACATAACAGAAAATAGGAATACCCATATATTAGTAGCTCATGAAAAGCCTAAGAAAAATCTAATCAAATGATGTAAGATAAATAAATAAATAATAAAGTTTTTTTTTCCACCGAAGCAAATATAAAAATGACTGAACTAAAACAAAAGGTTGAACTCTTTCAGATTGCTTTTGAATATCCTTTCATTTTTGTTTGTTACACAAAATGTATGGTTTTACAACCTGTCTGGGACCTACTTCAGCAATTTTTATATTGTTTGAGCTAGTTATACAACTTTATTCAAGATAAACAATAGCATAGTTATTAAGGAACCTATCTTTGCAGAAAGTCTCCCACCAAATAGATATGTGACATTGTAGAAGTTATTTATCCAGTTTTGCCAACTGCAAAGTATTCATAATACTTTTATCTACATTAGTGGGTGGTTTAGGATATGACAGTATTGTACTACAAAAAATATATATAGTATTTACTTACTAAGTTACATTTTCAAACACTGTATCTTAAAAGACATTTACAGTGTAGATATTTTGTATCCTTTGTCTTCCTACTTTATGATAAAAGTATGCAAATGAACTTGTTATAAGGCACAGACACCACACACAAAAACATGCACTTACATTCCTACACTCACGGAAAATTCTATACTGTATGTTTAGAGGTCATTTTTATTTTCTCTTTATGTTTATTTTGTTTCCAAAATTTCCATATATTTTGTTTTTAAAAAATATTCCATAGTAGCATGTGTTACTTATTGAGTCAGGAAATAAAATCAATCAATAAACTTTCCAAAGACGTCTCTTTCTTTTCATCTTTGTTTGCTGTGTAGTAATTAATCAGTAAGCCAAAACTAAAATTGCCTACTTTTTTTTATCATAAGAGTCCATATTTACTTCTGCCATCTGGAAATGTGGTTTACCTACACCACCGAGAGCAGCAGATCATAATACAATGAACTACCATATGTGACAGAATTCAATATTATTCCAAAATGTTGCATAGTAAAATTTTTGATTGTGTGCAGTATTGTACCACCTGCATTGTCACAAAGAGGTATTTCCTTTGTTTTTTTCAACAATGAGATCATTCATGTTTTATTTTCCTTGAGGATATTAACACTATGGTTCATGTATTCTCTGGTTATTTGAACAGATATGCATTACATTTAGTCTAAGATAATTATTCCTCCGACCTGCTACCCAAAGGAACTCTATCACTACACGCAATAGTGATCATATTCCTTAACACAATGTAGTTCACTTCAGATTTGACTTTCTATTTTGGAACTGCACTTTTACCAGAGAAAAGAGAAAACATCTTTATGAATATTTGCATATTATGAAATATTGTATTTGGAATATTTATGAGGAAAAATACCCACACACTGTTTTTTGTCAAAATATTCAAGTTATGTTGAGATTTGTTTGTAATTTAGCAAAATGTAAAGTCTCCTTTCTCTTTTGATGAAACTGTTAAGATACATATCTTGATTATAGGGTGAATAATAAGATGAAAATCTCCCTTTTCCAGTAGTATAGGTAGAATGGTTGCTGCCCTCAACAGCAGAATTATTTTTCCTCACTTTTCATCTTCTTTTCTTTTTTAATGTGAGAGCTTCTCATCATTTTTATCACTGCCACATGGTAAGCTGTGGGTTAGCATGGCCACAGGATCTCCTAAGTGGACAAAAACAAAAATCTCATAGGGGTATAAATAGAGAGATTACTCCAACCCTGACAACAAAATCTCAAAGACAGAAAATTTAATTCTTTTTTTATTTTATTTTTTTAAGGAAGCATATTTTTAATCAAAGTTCATTGGACCAAAAAACATCTATAAAGTAAATTAATCCAAGGTTTTTTTTAAAAAAAGATTTTATTTTATTTATTTATTTAATTTTATTATTATACTTTAAGTTTTAGGGTACATGTGCACAATGTGCAGGTTAGTTACATATGTATACATGTGCCATGCTGGTGTGCTGCACCCATTAACTTGTCATTTAGCATTAGATATATCTCCTAATGCTATCCCTCCCCCCTCCCCCCACCCCACAACAGTCCCCAGAGTGTGATGTTCCCCTACCTGTGTCCATGTGTTCTCATTGTTCAGTTCCCACCTATGAGTGAGAACATGCGGTATTTGGTTTTTTGTCCTTGCGACAGTTTACTGAGAATGATGATTTCCAATTTCATCCATGTCCCTACAAAGGACATGAACTCATCATTTTTTATGGATGCATAGTATTCCCTGGTGTATATGTGCCACATTTTCTTAATCCAGTCTGTCATTGTTGGACATTTGGGTTGGTTCCAAGTCTTTGCTATTGTGAATAGTTCCGCAATAAATATACGTGTGCATGTGTCTTTATAGCAGCATGATTTATAGTCCTTTGGGTATATACCCAGAAATGGGATGGCTGGGTCAAATGGTATTTCTAGTTCTAGATCCCTGAGGAATCGCCACACTGACTTCCACAGTGGTTGAACCAGTTTACAGTCCCACCAACAGTGTAAAAGTGCTCCTATTTCTCCACATCCTCTCCAGCACCTGTCATTTCCTGACTTTTTAATGATTGCCATTCTAACTGGTGTGAGATGGTATCTCATTGTGGTTTTGATTTGCATTTCTCTGATGGCCAGTGATGATGAGCATTTTTTCATGTGCTTTTTGGCTGCATAAATGTCTTCTTTTGAGAAGTGTCTGTTCATGTCCTTCGCCCACTTTTTGATGGGGTTGTTTGTTTTTTTCTTGTAAATTTGTTTGAGTTCATTGTAGATTCTGGATATTAGCCCTTTGTCAGAAGAAAACCTAGGCATTACCATTCAGGACATAGGCATGGGCAAGGACTTCATGTCTAAAGCACCAAAAGCAATGGCAACAAAAGCCAAAATTGACAAATGGGATCTAATTAAACTAAAGAGCTTCTGCACAGCAAAAGAAACTACCATCTGAGTGAACAGGCAACCTACAAAATGGGAGAAAATTTTCGCAACCTACTCATCAGAAAATTTAATTCTTAGAAAATAAGCATTAGGTTAGATGTTGGAACTTCTGAAAGAGCATAGTTTTCTGTGTTAGTGTAAATGCTAATTGGTGTTAATGTGCTGGCAAAAATAAAAGGCTCTGAGCACATGCTGCATTTCTGACAAACATTATCTGTCAAGTCTTCTGATTTTTGGATGCCTTGCTATTAGAAAAACAGAATCAGTGGAGCACATATTTTACACACCCACATCTTCACAGTGCATAAATTTTGCATTGACGTTTATCTGTTTCAGAAATAAACAAATGTAAAAGCAATCTTGAAACCAGGCCAAGCCTGTTTCAAGCCTTCTCTTACTTGTCTTCCCAGTGAAACCTATTGGCGTAACTATGGCCACTGCAGTTCGTAAGAAAGCTGCCCATTACTTTTCATGTATTTTGTTTGTTTGTTTTAATCTCACTGTTTTTATTGATTAGCTTATACTTAGATTTTATAACGTAGTGGTTGCAGAGATATTTCATAGAGGCAGCAAATCTTTTGAATATGTTTCAATTCTTCAAATGGGACAGAAAAAATGTCATAAATTCGGCATAAATTTAGCTCACTTGGTCTTCTCAGCTTTACGTCCTTTCTGGAATAGGTTTAGCCTGAATCTTCATGACTTTTTTGGACACTGTTTTCCCTGTATTTGCCAAACTCATGACTTATCTCAGTCCCAATGAGCAACCAGGTGAAACCGGCCCAATAGTCCCATAGAACTGATGTTTACAGTTTATTTGAATAAACACAGAAATTGACTCTCACAGTCTTAAACTTTGAGAAAGTTACATTTGCCTTATCTGAGTTCCTTTATCAGGAAACCAACCATCAAGTCTCCCAGATAGTATCAAAGAACTTAAACTCACCCAATCATATCACAGTATCTGTACAATGATCTGCAAGACCCTTCACTTGTCATGATGGCCTAATTGACCATCTGCTTCCTGTTGACCCACTTCTCTTCCTTACCACTCCCTAATTCCTGTTTTCTTGCATGTAGTTATATTTTGTCCCTGCTCTACAAATCACTAATTTTAGTCAAGGAAATGGATTTGAGACTGATCTCCCACCTCCTTGGCTGCAGCACCCAATTAAAGCCTTCCTCCCTGGCAATACTTTTCTCAGTGACTGGCTTTCTGTGCAGCGAGCAGCAGGGCCTAGACCAAACCCCTGGGGTTTTGGTAACACAGGCTCCTTATGTAAGAAAGAGAGTCTAATTTGAAACATCAAAGGCATAATCTAATTCCAGATATAGTAAAGAATTTGCTATCAATTGTGTTAACATTTTTCTCTGCATGTATGTGTGTGTTATGTGTGAGAGAGAGATATGCCTATTTATGTTATCTGTTACTTTTTGGTGACATTTTCAGTGAAATGAAAAAAATCACAACTCCTTTTTTTCAGTTTTCCTCTCTGTGCCAAAGAATAGCTTCTCAGCTAAACAAAATAACAGACATTTATAATTTCAAATTATACTCTCAGTCATATTCCTTCTGTAATTTTCATGAGAGATTTCATGAATTATCTTGTAAAACTGAAACACACATAATAAAATTATTTGACTAATTCCTAATATATTTGGGATTGTAGCTAGAATAATAAGAGATTCTTTTAGGGCAATTATATAGGTCATGCATAAAGTCCAGAAATAGATCAATAATCAATTGACATATATGGTCAATTGATTATTGATCAAGGTGTTAAGAATATTCAATTTGAGAAAGAATATACCTTTTTACAAGTGGTTCTGGAATAACTGGATAGTCATGAAAAACAATGAACCTTTATGAATACATTGTGACATAAACTAAATCTTATTTAAAACAAGTGGATCATGGGCCTGAATATACAACCAAAATCTCCGTCTAAAAGAAAAAAGGTATCTAATAGAAAATATAAAACAAATACATTGCAAACCAAGATTAGGCAATGGTTATCTCAATAGAGCATAAAATTATGATTCATAAACAGTTTTATAAATTGAGCTTCATAAAAATTAAAAACATGTTTTTTGAAAGAGAATGTTAATAAAATTAAAATGCTGGTCACAACTTGGAAGAAAGTATGTGCAAAATACAAAATTGATGTGAATTTTTATAATTCAATAATAAGATACACCCAATAAAATTGGGCAATAAATTGAAGACACTTCACTAAAGAAGAGATATAGAAAGAAAATAACCATGAGAAAATAATGTTTAAAATAAGTTGTCATTAAAAAAATTAAAACCACACTTATATCATTACATAGCCTGCTAGAATGTCCAAAATTAAACAAAGCAAACAAACAAAAACAGGTGGTAAAAAATGCAGGTGAGAGGCAGAGCTACTGGAACACACAAACTATTAATTCAATTGCAAAATATAGTAATAACTTACACTAAAAATGAACAATTTCTCATGAAGTTAAAGATACACTTACCATAAAACTAGTTATCCCATTTCTAAATTTTTATACAAGAGAAAATAAAACATATGTCTATCACAAAAATCAAGATGTGAATGTTTATAGTGACTTTCCTCATTAAACTAAAATATGGGTAAAACCAGATGTTCATTAACTTATAAATAGAAAACCAAATTGCAGTACATCTATACTACACACATGGACATGTATGTTATGTACACGTCTTCCTTTCATGTATTGACTACAGTCACTCTATAAGCTTATATTCTCAATAAGGCGAAGTTTGGCATTTTTCTATTTAAAGAAGTGTTTGCACATCAATGATAATCTGAAAATGAATAGGTTGTATTTAAGATATCAGATAACCAACTCATATAACTTTCACTGTATTTTACATTTTTTGTAAAACCAAATATTAACATTTTGCATATATTGCATATGTATTTATTTACATTTATACAGACAATAAATACATAAACCCTATTTCTTCTCATTGCTGCCACATAAACAAGCTTTTGTGAAACAATTTCCTTAACTCTGAAAGCCTATTTTACCTTCATACAGGAAAATCCTGGGACCCTAAGTTCCTTCAATAATTCTAGCTAAATCAATAATTTAGCTTTTGTATAACTAAATTATTCATGTAATTTGTATTTCATCATATCTTTCTAATAAAAAATAGAAAGGGTCTGTGCATAGGAAGAAACTTTTTTATATATTTATTTCTACAACTTCTTGTGTTGCTTATTCAGTCCAAGACTTAAGAAGTATGGAAAGTTTAAAAGCCAAATCTCTTCCCCAAACTGTTACTTAATGCTCTATTTCAGCCTCTTTTGGCAAACTTTTATGTACCTACTAAAGGAACCCTGTAAACTGCTTCAGGAGGCCCACATGGCAGCTTGAGAAGTCCTCCACTCTTGCTTTCACCCCACCTATTTCTCAGTTGCTTCCTTCACTAGCACTGGCTCCCTATCTATACCCCTATTTTGTAGTTCCTTCCTTTTTCAAGATGTTTTTAGAATGCTAAACACAGCCTGGAATAGTCACCTCTGGGTAGTCCCAGCATTTTCTAATCTGCTCACTCCTTGTGATAACGAACTCTGTCCTGCAACCTTCCCCTTGATCTAAGCTTTATTTCCTTATTTTTATGAAAATGAAAACATTAAGCTGAGAAGGCAACACGTTAAATACTTCTAGAAATGAATAATTAAGCATCATCGTAGAAATATTTCTCCTGAGCACTTAGTCTTATGTTTTGCCCCCACCCAACACAGAAAGATGCCCTTTCTTCTAAAAGGAATAGATTAGAAGATACTGTCCTCACGAGTACGTACATGTACCATAAAGACAATTGGCCGAGAAGCTGGAATTCTCCTGCTTATCATACAGAGAACAATTGGATGTGGGAAGGGTGCTGCACCACTGTGCAAATGGGGAAACTATCTCAATTAGTTAAATATTAGATAACATTTTACAGAGCAAACAAAAAGCAAATATTAGGCATCTAGTTGACAAAGATTTGACATTTAAATTGAATGCAAAAAAATTAAAGGAAAAATAGTGTCATCATAGTGCATAAAAACTTAGGACAAGAACAGTGCAGGGTGTGCAGGAACAAATTAGCAACACATTCTCTGGACAGACACATAAATTCACAACAGGATAAAACAAAGACAATTACCTTAGCCACATATGGCTAAGTATTTTTGCCGATTGCTCAGCATTGAACGCATGTGATTATTACACATTTGCCAAGATTGGATTACAGAATCTCCTTCATTTAGCTTAAACAGAAAGGGTCTTGTTAGAGGCTATTTGTTGGCTGACAGTTTTTGAAAGGGCCAGGAAATCAAACTCTGTGATACACAGCCAGGAGAACTGTCCAAACTTACCATAAATTTTTAAGCAGAAATAATTTCAGCCACAGCAAACCACTGGCCATTCAAAAAGCCAGGGGCCAGATACCAGAGAGCCAGCATCCCTGCCAAAGTTCTCCAAAAAGAGTGATAATCTTCACAATGAATATTGCTACCAGAGCTGAGAGCACACTCTGCCATCATTCCAAATGTCACTTCTTCCTTGGAAATAGAGGCTGCTGCTTGGCTCCACTCTTGTGGCAAGGAACCCTGGGAACCTAACATTTCGATTCTACCTAAGGAAGGTATAATTCACAATGTGGAGAATTAGCAAATTGAGGTTTTGGACAGGCATGTTTAACAGATGGTGACTATAATATATTTTTTTATTTTTTGCATATGATTAGGCTTAAGCTAGATTGGAGTAAAATACGCATTGTTCTCATTCTTGATCACAACGCTTTCACTCCCAATTAACTTAAATGTAATCTTCATGAAGTCTAACAAACTTTACATATATGATGCAGTTAAATGATATACAAGACCTTAATTTTGATCTAAAATTTAGGCATACTGACTTGGAAAGCAAAATAAACAATATCTGTCAGAGAAAGTACGGTTAATAAGGCTATTTCTATCTAGATGAGCTAATTTTTACATTAGGAGTAGTTCTATTTGAAAGTGAAAGCAAGCAGTCCTTAAGAAGTGGATTCTCCCATGTTCTAAATAAAACATACACACACGTGTAGTACGGATGTGTATATGTGTGTGTGTGTGTATGTATAATCATGTACATGTGGAAATATTACCACAAACCAAGGTTGACAGTCAAGCTATTTTCAGAATGTGAAATGAATATCCGTTAACTTTCTGGCCAGTATTACTGAATTGAAAAATTGTGACACTCATAGGTCCTATCTCATGAAAGAAAAGATTTTCTACCAAACTTGTTGAAGGTGTAAGTGCATTTTGTTGTTGTCTCTTCCTTTAGGTCCCTTGCCATTCTAACACCCACATATTTAGGGTCTCTGCTATCCAGAATTTGTGACAAGCAAGTAAGCAAAGATAATTAGTAGCAGTTTCTTTATTGCTTGATATTGTTTTCTCATTCTCCCCTTCAACCTTCCTATAACTTTACACCCTTATATACACATACACACACACACGTACATACACATACACATTTAAATCTACATTCCACTTGTATGTACTCATTTTGCAATTGCCAAGCCTTATTAAATCCAGTGCTCGCTCTACTCTGCACCTGGATAACAGTCGGTGAAAGTGGACTAAAAGTAAGCAGCACCTACTCTCTTGCTCTGGTAGGAAGTATTAACATACTGTGTGGGTCAACACAATCTCATTGCTTCAAATGCCATCTGCATGCTGATGACTCTGGGAAGAAAAGAGCAAACATCAGGTCTGTAGCTGCTTCCCTTCCTCATGGCACAGAAGAGGCAATGCTGACCTTGAAAAATTCTAAGTATAAACTGGCATTGGGATTTATCCCAGAAAGATATCTGCAAAAGTTCTTATCTAAGAATGTTTGCCTGTACTGATCATTGAAAATACTTGGAACTTATAGACTTAAAGAACAGAGCTGGCTGGAGAATGCAAGTTAGCCAGATAGACTATCTACCCATGTGAGTAATGAAGTATGGAAACCAAGAAAACTCAAACTAAAACTACTTTCTCCAAGTGAAATTGTCGCAGACACATATTGCAATCTGTTTCTCCAAAATCAAAACTCATTCCAGGGTGGGAATGAGTCTGGTTTTGCTTTGTTTTGCATTGTGTTGTTTTGTTTTATTTCATTTTGGAAGCTGTATCTGTTGGCTTTGAGGCTATTTGAAAGACTAATGTTGTAAGGCTGAAATGTCCCTACATTTTGTTTATATCTTTCACTAATCATTGGGGAAGTTTGATGCTGAGCAAGATCCATTATCCTTGTGCATCTGCTTTGACAATCCAGCCATCTGTGGTACTACAACAACCCAATAACACTATCCCAGATCTCATCCCTGAATTTGAGGTTTTCCATCCAATGTATTACGTCTATGCTGATGTATTAGAAACATCTAAAGCTCAAAATCCTAAAATCTAGCTTGTTTTTGCATAGCTTGAAAAGTTCGTCTCCTAACTTTCTATATTTCAAAAGTTGTAAACACCCTTCTGGTCCAGCTGCCTAAAACAAAGCTATGGAGACATCTTTGACTCTTCTCTCTATATATTCAAATCCTTTTCAAGGGGTTGTCTTTTCCTCAGAAATCTAGCAAATATCTATTGAGTTCATAAAACTTTTTTGATGACAATTCTACTCCAAGTCACTATTATCTTTGAACAGATTAGAGGATTTGCCTCTTACAGGGGCTCTCTTCTTCGATTCTAAATGGCAGCCGCAATGTCTCTTAAGGAAATTAGAGCATGTCATATTTCATTCATTAATTCAATTATTACCTATTCAAATCTCAAGACTTTTTCCTTATGCAGAATAAATCTAAATGCACAACAAGTTCTGAACTTACTTATCTGTTGACTTTCTCCCTCAGTTACTTAATTCCAGGAAAATGTATTGTACATGATTGTTGCACGATATTAGTAAAATGGATTACATGCCAATTGATTAAATGTTCCTATACAACATGCTATCAAATACACATTGTAGGATAGTGTGCTAGATATTAAAATGAGAAAATAAAGCCAAAATGTAATATTTTTTGTCCCTGCATTTGAAATATTCCAATATTAATCTGGAAACATACATAAAATAGAAAATTGAAACAAAGTTTTCTAATAATATGAGGAAAGTTTTTTCTACAAAATATATTGCCTTTCAAGGAAGTACATTAAATTCTACAGTACAATGTTATATCTTGCATATATAAAAGTTGGGTAATTTAAATACTCTGATACTAGAAGAAAGACCATAGAAAATTATACCTTTATTTAGGATCCATGTTTAATAAACTATAATAGAAAAAACTAAGTCTTTAGAAAAGAAGTAACCTAGATGCATACATCAAATATAATTCTATAAAGATTCATTGTTTATATTTTTAGAAGACTGGTAAATATGTACATATTACTTAAAAATATATGTAGGTACATTATTAAAGACATAAATCTTTAAAAACTTGATAATTTAATTAAATAGAAAAATAAAACACATGCACGTATGTCCTATATTAAGTTCAAAATCAAATAACATGTTGCAAATACATTCACAATATATAAGAGGGTTATAGTCTCAAAAATAAAGCATTTATACAAATAAATGAAAATAATAAAATGCTCTATCCCACCAGAAAAAAAAATTGGCAAAGTTTATGGATAACTAATTCACAATATAAAAATACTACTAGCTGTTTTAATCATACAAAATTATTCAAAATCACATATAATTAAAGGACACAATATTAAAACAATTTTATCACTATCCACATTGCAAAATATTAATACTATTTAGTATCATTAGAAGTATGTACACATATTATTAGAGAAGTTTAAATCAGTTTTCATTTGCAGGAACACTATGTTATAATATATATCAAATACTTAAGACTTGCATATCCTTGGGCTCAGTAACTCTAGACATTGGAACTTTTTACAAGAAAATAGTAAACATGTCTTTTCCTGGGAATATAACCCAAATACAATTCTATAGGATTCTACCTGAGGGTATCACTGGATACTCCTTGGTTTAGGGACTGGGACTCGACTCTAGCAAGGTGGATATCATGGGGAGAGTGGAACGATATAGTGCAGTGGATGCTCACAGTGAGAGGGGAAGATTACGGTAAGCAGCAATGGAAATGAGCTACCTTAGCAACATATATGTGTCTTAAAAACACATTGTCAAGTGAAAAAAGAATGAGACATATAGCACAGTTTTCATAAATACAAAGTATATGCACAGTCTCAAAACATTTTACTAAAATATGTACACATAAGTGGAAGTACAGTAAACATATTTAGTGACTTTCTATAAGGGGAGTGGGAGTGGTGGAAGAAAAACTGGTGGGCCACAGGGACACTGGGAAATAATAATAGCCAAAGGGACCTTAATGGGGATTATGTGATAATGGGCAGTGGACTGATATGTACAATTAACTCAAGGCTTTGCATCTGCTTTTTAAGAAAATATACGTAATAACTAGATATGACCAGACATGCATTTACAAAGATAAGATGGAAAACCTATTATGCATTATATTGCAGAATACTGGATTGCACATGTTAAAATATGAACAGCAATATGTATTTTTAAGCATTAAAATAATGATGTAAGAAAGATTTACTGAAAAACATTATTAAAATAACCAGACAAAAATCATATGATGTGGTCACTTCGGAGGCACATATATTAAAATTGTAATGATACAGAGAAGATTAGCATGGCCTCTGCACAACGATGACACGCACGTTTGTGAAGTTTTCCTATTTTTCAATATCGTGAAAATGGCCATAGTGCCCAAAGTAATTTATGGATGTAATGTTATTCCTATTAAACTACCATTTACATTCTTCACAAAGGTAGAAAAAAAACTATTTTAAAATTCGTATGGAACCAATAAGAGTCCATATAGCCAAGACAATCCTAAGCAAAAAGAACAAAGTTGGAGGCATCACCCTACCATACTTCAAACTATATTATAAGGCTACAGTAACAAAAACAGCGTGATACTGGTACAAAAACAGACAGAAAGACAAACAGAACAGAATACAGAACTCAGAAACAAGATTGCACATCCACAATCATCTCATCTTCAACAAGCCTGACAAAAACAAGCAATGGGGAAATGATTCCCTATTCAACAAATGGTGCTGAGATAACTGCCTATCTATTTGCAGAATATTGAAACTGGACCCCTTCCTCACAACTTATACAAAAATTAACTCAAGGTGGATTAAATACTTAAATGTAAAACCCCAAACTATAAAAATCCTAGAATAAAATATAGGCAATACCATTCAGGACACAGGCATGGGCAAAGATTTCATGATGAAATCATCAATAGCAATTGCAAAAAAAAAGCAAAAATTGACAAATGGGATCTAGTTAAACTAAAGAGCTTCTGCACAGCAAAATAAACTATCATCAGAGTGAGCAGGCAACCTACAGAGTGGGAAAAAATCTTTGCAATCTATCCATCTGACAAAGGTCTAATATCCAGAATCTACAAAGAACTCAAACAAATTTACAAGAAATAAACAAACAACCCCTTTAAAAAGTGGGTGAAAGACATGAACAGACATTTCTCAAAAGAAGACATTCATGCAACCAACAAACATATGAAAAAAGCTCAACATCACTGATCATTAGAGAAAAGCAAATCCAAATCACAATGGGATACCATCTCAAGCCACTCAGAATGGCCATTAATAAAAAGTCAAGATACAACAGATGCTGGCAAGGCTGTGGAGAAATAGGAACACTTTTACAATGTTGGTGGAAATGTAAATTAGTTCAACCATTGTGGAAGACAGTGTGACAATTTCTCAAAGAGCTAGAACCAGAAATACCATTTTACCCAGCAATCTCATTAATGGTTATATACCCAAAGAAATATAAAGCATTCTATTACAAAGACACATGCACACGTATGTTCATTGCAGTACTAGTCACAATAGCAAGGACATAGAATTAACCCAAATGCTCATCAATGATAGACTGGTCAAAGAAAATGTGGTACATATACCATGGAATACTATGCAGCCATAAAAATAAATGAGACCATGTCCTTTTCATAGACATGGATAAAGCTGGAAGCCACCATCCTTGCAAACTAACACAGGAAAGAAAACCAAACACTGTATGTTCTCACTTGTAAGTGGGAGCTAAAGGATGGGATCACATGGATATGGGAAGGGGAACAATCCTCACTATGGCTTGTTGTGGGGTGGAGTCGGGAGAAACAGTATTAGAAAGGATAGCTAATGCACGCTGGGCTTAACACCTGGGTGATGGGTCGACAGGTGCAGTAAACCACTATGGCACACCTATGTAACAAACCTGCACATCCTGCACATGTGCCCCAGAACTAAAAATAATAATTTTTAAAAGTTCTAAAAGATAACATAATAAAATATTGCAGAAAGCATGATGGCATTACTATAAAAATAATAAGAGATATAATGGCAATCTATATATCAGAGTTTCCAAAATATCCTACTATTTTCCTTTTGGGGTTTTGGGATTGTGGAAGTGCCCTATTTTCTACCATTGAATTATGGAAAGTTGAAACATTTCACACCACATGCTAATCAGAGATTTATCATGCTAATGAGTTTTGTGACAAGATGTAGTAAGCAAAATTTTCCTACTTAGAATAAAATGTGTTTTTTGGTTTCTTTAATTTCCTCTGCTTTCTTATGGAATTAACTTTTAGTATAAGATATTTTGAATACTGTTTATATTGAACAAAATGCTAAAAATATGATAAATTCATTTTTCCATACTGTCTTCATTTAGCAAAAATATATACTTATTACCAAATTCCTAAAATATATTACAGAACCATTAAATAATAAACTTGAGTTGCTTATGTATCTAAATAATTCTTGCCCAGCTCTAATAGAAAAGATGAATATTTTATTTCTCTGGAATAATCTAGTTTAATTTGCAAATTTTTTCTTTTCTTTTCTTTTCTTTTTTTTTTTTTTTCAAAAGAAAGAGGTTTAATGGACTTATAGTTCCACATGGCTGCAGAGGCCTCACAATCAAGGCAGAAGACAAGGAGGAGCAAGTCACATCTTACATGTACAGCAGCAGGCAAAGAGAGAGCTTGTGCAGGGAAACTCCCCTTTTTAAAATGATCAGATCTCATGAGACTTACTTGCTATCCTGAGAACAGCATGGAAATATCCTGGCCCCATGATTCAGTTACTTCCTACCGGGTCCCTCCTACAACACATGGGAAATCTCATGTATTATTTTCTTTACTTTTTTCCTGTCTCTTTCCTCTGAGTACCCTCTGTAGCATCTGAAATGGCTTAACTTATCCAATAACTAAACACATGGAAACTTCTGTCTGCCATACTTGGACTACCTTTTATACATCAGTTATTTTTCTTTAAATTAGTCATTTTAAATTAGTATCAGCTACATAGCTTTCTTGAGATAATTACATTGTTTGCTTTCTTTAAGGCACTTAGGATAATGTCTGGAAAATGGAAAATGCCATAATAGTCTTCTACCACCAATGCTGTTTTGTCATTTTCTCTTCCATTAAAATCAAGACAAATTATTGTCATATACTACATCCAACTCTACATATTTTATGTAGTTGAAATGCACTTAATTTTTAACCTAATTGAAAGTTCTAATTCCTTTGTATTGAAGTGGGAAAGGTTCCCATGTCCCTGTCACAGGGCATGAGATGGGGGAGTGGTTCGCTTATTCAGTGCCCCACTGCTCAAACCTCTAGGGGAACAAACCTCTAGGGGACAGGTTGTGGGGCTGGGACCCCACGGCAGTGTCTAGGGGTGAATGTTTACAGCTCCTGAAGCCCCAGTGGGCATGTGTTACAGGGTGCTCTTTTAGTTTGCTGTCTATAGGCGGTTTGTGTTAACCAGCTCAATTAGACCCTCTTCCTTGTCGCAGGGACAGAAGGATTTCTGTATCCAGGGTTCTTGCCTTGGTGTACCAGAAAAATCGTATCATATGTGGGCTTGGAGAATGAGTGCAAAGTTTTATTGAGTGGAAGTAGCTCTCCGACGATGGGGGAGCCAGAAGGGAGATGGTTTTCTCCTGGAGTTGAGCCGCTCTACGGCCCCAGCTGTACTCCAACCACCCTGGCCAAACTCCGTCTGGTCCTGCTGGCCAATGGCCTGCCAGCGTGCAGGCATCTGTCAGTGTCCTATTCCACCGGCGTGCTCTGGGCGAGCTTCCTTGACATCCTCTCAGGCTTGTGTCTTCTTCCACTAATGCACTTGTGCCTTCTTCCACTAGTGCGCTCCTTTTGAAGTTTGCCACCTGTTTGTCTGCCCGCTAGTGTCTCAGGTTCTTAGAGGCCCAGGATGGGTGTGTGGTGGGCCAGGGTGGTCTTGGAAAATGCAACATTTGGGCGCAAAGGCAGGAGTGTCTGTCCTCACCTAGGTCCGTGGGGGTGGAGCCCTAGCCAGGTACCTGCCTTTCTCTACCCAGCACTTCCCTGCCCCCCTCCCATAGAAGTATGAATTCACATATTTAATAAATTATCTATCAAAGAAATAGGAAGGATGAATGATAATTATGGAAAATGTAGACTGGTAATTGGAAAACAGAATAAAATAAAAATGGATTGATATAAAAATTTTAAAAAAATCTATTGATGACTTAAAAATATGACTTCTGAATGCTAATTTCTGGCTTAGTCAAATGATTTCCTTGTGCTAATATTCATTTAAGATGTGAGATATGATATGAAATACATGTTTAAGTGTAATAAGCAGGACTATAGAGCTACCTTAAAGCCTTGAGAGAAAACCAAGGATTTTGTACAGTTGGGAAAGTCATCTTTTTAACTGAATATAATACTCAAAATACCAAACTTGCAAGGTCCTTAGACATAGTCAAGATTCATATGTGTCACTTAAGAGACTTCATGTTGATTATTGATTAATACCTCTATTTTGAATTTTGTGACTAGCTTAATTCTTTAATGCTTAGCTTATAATCTCAAACTATGAAACATTAGAAATTAATTAATCTTGAGAAATCCCACAGTAATTTCAGATTTTTGTTGTAATTTTTTGAATAATTTGTTACCTACTGATATCTTTTAAATTAAGTCATTCAAATCCCCCACCCTCTGATAAAGCACAGAACGAGGATTTGATTTCTTTCAGAGTGAGTATATATTAAAACGGAAGAGTTTTGAAACAAGAACCCTAAAGACCAGCTAGACACAAAGGATGTTCAATAAAGTATAAAATAAAATAAAGTAAAATAATTTTTAAAGAAGTAAGCCAATAGGAAACTACTGAAAGAGGACAATCTGTAAAAGAAGTATCTCAGTAGCCAAGTATAAAGAAATCAGAGGCCAGGCGCGGTGGTGCATTCCTATGGTTCCAGCTACTTAGGGAGGCTGAGGTGGGAGGATTGTTTGAACTCAGGAGGCTGAGGTTGCACTGAGCCAAGTTTGTGCCAGTGCACTCCAGGCTGAGTGACAGAGTGAAAGCTTGTGTAAAAAAAAAAAAAAATTCAGAAATTAACTGCCTTAAAACTGTCAACAGTTAAGAAAACAATATTGGAAGATTAAAAATAGTCTAGAAAGTTGTAGAGACAAAAGCCACATTGCAAAGATCTAGGAATGGAACAAGAAGACTCTAACAGAAAGCAACAAGTTCAAGACAATTATAAAAACTAGAAAAGAAATAGGAACAGAAAGTGAGTATACAAGAGAACATATGCAAGTCCCACGGGGCATGAGGTTGTTATTTTGAAGGCAGATGGAAAAGATCATGGAGAAATATAGAGACTGTGGTAAAAAAAAAAAAAAAAAAAACAATATAGATCAAATTAAATATTGATCACATTCAAGGGGACTATTCCTTGTCTTTCTAATTATTAGCAGCAAATTGAGATATTTAAAGAATAAGCTATATCTGAGCAGATGGACATAGTTGTCTCCAATTACAAAAGGACAAACATAAACGTGGAGAAAGGTGGTATTTAGTCTTTATTTGATGCCTTAATTTTATAGACGTTGATGTCAGGGAAGACAAGTTTTTCACTTTGTCTTCAAGTAAATGACTACCATTTTGTAAAAAAGAGTACAACTAAGACACTCTGAACAGTAATAATAAATAAAATGGTCAAAATACTGGTTTATTAATAAAAAATATCATAAATATTTTATTTTATAAATGGCAAATAAATTTCAAAACTGAATTTACAAGAGACTTCAAGCTTTATATAATGCAATTTAAGGTTATTTTAATGACTTCTAAATCCTGGGGAATATTGCAAATAATTAATTTTGCAGGATGTTAGCCAATTTGAGAACAAGTAGATTTGACAGTATATTTAACTCACAATTATAGATATTAATATTATATTTAATAGAGTAGCAACAACTAAATGCACATTTCTTTATACATGCACTCTTGTTTGGCACTATTGTTTATTTAATTATTGTTATAAGTATGGCAGGAATGAATTTAGTATTGTAATTGCCTTGCTGCTGACAAGGCTTTTATAACTTCATAGGGACATAGGTTAACTTATACAATTTTATCTGGTGAAGATTAAAATAAATTGTCTGGTGGAAAATAGATTCCCAAATATTATGACTTATAGCTCTGTTGGATATTAAGCAATTGATTAATGGAGCAAAGTTTATTTAATATTCTTTTATAAAATAGCCTACAAATATCTAGTATCTCAAATGCTTGTTGAACAGTATCTGACATTTTACTGAATCCACATTAATGAGTTAAATAATACATATGACATGTAATCTTTTTATATTTGCAAGAGTTACAATTTTCGCTTATTAGAAATTATTATGAACAACACTTTACATGGTAGTGTGGTGATGGACAAGTAACATAAAATATTAGTGCACAATTTGCTCCTATAAACAGGAATGATACTAGCACACTTCTCCTAGATATATTGGGATAAATAAATTGCTTAAAACATATAATTTATTTTAGAACAATGCCCCTTCCTTAGTAGGCTTTACATATTTTTCATAAGATAATGACAATATCTGGACCTAATTTGTACATAGATAAAAGTATTAAATAAGATAATAGAGTTTCTGCCACAGATTAATTTACTGAAGGTACTTTATAGTTTTGTTACAATAAACATAATTACCAGAAATAGACAAAGGTTCTCTTTTATGCTCAACATTTTTAATATAATACTGATAATAAAATGTTATAGTAAATGTTTGGTAACCCAAAAATGTTACCAAATTTGAAAATTAATCTACTTTATTTATTAGATCATACTTTTTATTAGAAAAACATTGAAAATAGAGTTACAGTTAATGAAAGTAGATATGTGTACATAGAGATATAGAAGTAAATTGATATATCCACACATATAAACACATATATATATTGAAGTGTATATATGTTGATGCATATTGCTATCTGTGTGTGTGTATATATATATATGTGCATGTGTGTGTGTCTGTGTATCGATCATATATGTATCTTCAATATGTTTCAAATGTATATATTGTGAAAAATATAAACCCAAACGTGCACATTTCACTTGGAAAGTGTAAGTTATTTGGATAAAAAAAGACTATGTTAAGTAACTAAACAACTACAGTGCAAATAGAAGCATGTCTTTTCCATTATCTTTTTCTATTTGTGGAATTTGTAGCCTTTTGTAACCCTGGAAGGTATAGAAATATTTTCATGTGTTCAGTGGATAGATGGGAGTGCAGATAGGGTGCAAGAGACACAGAGAAAGAGAGAGAGAAAATTCCTGATAATTTTCTATACCGTTAATCATTATATGCAGCCAATATATTTGCATTTATGTTGTGTTTATGTGAAGTTAACATATTTAATAATGCATTATAAGAAGTGCTTTTTCAGACTAGAATAACAACCTCCAGAAAGGGAGAAAATGTTTGCAATCTACCCATCTGACAAAGGGCTAATATCCAGAATCTACAAAGAACTTAAACAAATTTACAAGAAAAAAATCAAACAGCCCCATCGAAGAGTGGGCAAAGGATATGAACAGATACTTCTCAAAAGAAGACATTTATGCAGCCAATAGACACATGATGACACTGGTCATCAGAGAAATGCAAATCAAAACTACAATGAGATACCACCTCACACCAGTTAGAATGGTGATAATTAAAAAGTCAGGAAACAACAGCCGGAGAGGATGTGGAAAAATAGGAATGCTTTTTCACTGTTGGTGGGAGTGTAAACTAGTTCAACCATTGTGGAGGACAGTGTGGCAATTCCTCAAGGATCTAGAACTAGAAATACCACTGGACCCAGAGATCCCATTACTGGGTATATACACAAAGGATTATAAATCATGCTACTATAGGACACATGCACGTGTATGTTTATTGCAGCACTATTCACAATAGCAAAGACTTGGAACCAACCCAAATGTCCATCAGTGATAGACTGGATTAAGAAAATGTGGCACATATACACCATGGAATACTATGCAGCCACAAAAAAAGGTAGAGTTCATGTCCTTTGTAGGGACATGGATGAAGCTAGAAACCATCATTCTGAGAAACTGTCACAAGGACAGAAAACCAAACACCGCATGTTCTCACTCATAGGTGGGAATTGAACAATGAGAACATTTGGACACAGGGCAGGGAACATCACACACAGGGGCCTGTAATGGGATGGGGGATGGAGGAGGGATAGCATTAGGATAAATACCTAATGTAAATGACGGGTTAATGGATACAGCAAACCAACATGGTGCATGTATGCATATGTAACAAACCTGCACATTGTGCACATGTACCCTAGAACTTAAAGTATAATTAAAAAAAAATATATATATATATATAAATATATATGAACCTCCAGAAATTTTCTCTTCTATAAAAGCATTAAGAACACTGGCAAACAATGTATCTAACTCTACATCTTTTAAAGCTCTGGAAATTACTCAAATGTTTGTAACAATCTGAGGAATATTTGTTTTTTGAAAAGTGCTGTATCTTGGTAACAACAGCAAGTTCTATGATATGCTATCTTGCCCCATGCCGTTCTCCACCCTCCCCATCCAGTTCCATGGTAGTCTTGAAGCCAACAGCCTCAAAAGCAGAGTAATCATAAAAATGAGCACTCTAGCTATCGCTAAAGGGGCATAATAGTTGGAACTACTCAAATAGCGCTATAGCTAATCAATTGTCACTATTTGGTGTATCTGAAAGTTTCCTGGGAATTCTCCATTCATAGGACTGTCTTTAGTTTACCTAACTCAGAGCTTATTTAGTGTGAACAGCCCTATCTCCTGAACATGCATCTAGAAAAATCAGAGGCAAACAAAAACATTTAAAAAGAAAATCTGGAAAAACTAGGGACATACGGGGACTTAAAAAGAATCAGTTTCCTGACAATCTAGAAGGCCATGTATGTGTGCAGGGCTGTGGGCATGAGGAATGCCTGAGAATGTGAAGAATCTCAGCTGTGGCTCTTATTAAGGGTCTACACACCAGGGAATGAAAGGTAAGGCAATTAAAAGCTGCTGGAGTGTTAAAGATGAGCCAGAAACGCGTGCATACCTATACACACACACACACACACACACACACACCCCACTTTGGCAAATGCCAGGAGACATATAGCTTTAAGGCATTTAAGGAACTCTCTGTGTAAACATTATCTGAATAATGTACTAATCGAATCAAATTTCGGTGACCACATATGAAAAAGAATAATTAATGTCATAATGAATCAGAGGAATTCACTAAACAACAAGAAAGAGAAAAAAATAATTGTTTTAAAATGCCAAATCCCATAATGATAAGTAGAACAACAAGGCGGAATATCAACAAGGAAACACATGAGGTGAACAACACTGTAAACAATCTGCCTAACAGATAAAGAACACTCCACCCAACAGTAGAAAGAATCCCAGATTCTTCTCCAAGATTCTTGTCCAGGGCACATGGCACATTCTCCCGGATAAAATGTGTATGAGGCCATTATGCAAGCCTCAAGGAATTTTACAAAGATTAAAATCATACATATTACTTTCTCTGACTAAAATGAAATGAAATTAGAAGTCAATGACAGAAGGAAATTTGTGAAGTTCACGAATACATAAAAATTAAACAGCGCATTCCTAAATAGTCAATGAGTCAAAGAAGAAATCACTGGGGAAATTATAACAATTTTTGAGATTGATGAAAACAAAAATACACACCCAATCTCATGGGATAAAACTAAAGCAATGCTCAAAATAAAAATTAAGGCTCTCAATGCCAGTATTTTAAAAAGATGACCCCAACTCAATAACTGAACATTCCACCATACCAAACATTAAGGAAAATAAACTAAAACCCAAGTGCAACATAAAGAGAAAATAATAAATGTCAGAGGAGAAATAAATGAAATAGAGAATAGAAAAATATGAGAGAAAGTCAGTGAAACCAAAAGTAACAAAACTAACAAAACCTAAGCTATATTGACCAAGGAAAACAAGAGAAAAGACTAAAATGATTAAAATCAGGAATGAAACAGGAGATATTACTTGACCTTAGAATAATAAATAGGACAATATAATAATACTTACAATTTAATACAAAAAGTAGATAATCAAGATAAGCTGAACAAATTCATAGAAACACGTAAACTACAAAAACTTGTTTAAGAAATTAAAAATATAAATAAATTTAGGTACATAAAATATTGAAATAATAATTTTTAAAATCCCACAAATAAAACTGAAGGCCCACATGGCTTTCCTGATGAATTCTACCAAACATTTAAAGAAGAATTAGCAACAGTCCTTCATAAACTCTTCCAAAATGTAGAACATAAGGGAACATTTCCCAACTAACTCCATGAGGCTTTACCCCAGGAATGTAAGGTTAATCTAATATCTTAAAAGCCGTCAATATATTATATCATATTAATAGATTACAGGACTAAATTAAATGATTATCTCAATAAATACAGAAATGCATTTCACCAAGTCCAGCAAACTTTCATGAAAAAAAAAACACTCAATAAAATAGAAATTGAAGGGGCTTTCCTCAGCCTGATGCAGTATATCTATAAAAACCTGCAACTATTATCATACTAATGATGACAGACTGAAAGCTTTTCATTGGTTTCATTGATGAAATAAAATATCTGCTTTTGCCACTTTCTGTCAACATTTGCTGAAAGTTTTCCCAGGGCTATTCAGGGAAAGAGTAGGCATCTAGATTGGTGATTAAGAAGTAAAGTTATCTATGTTTGCTTGTGATATGACCTTATATATAGAAAATAGTCAGGAATGCACAAAATAACCTATTACAAATGATGAATGAGATCAGCAAGGTTATGTATACAAAGTCAGAAGAAATTCAGTTGCCCTCCATTTCTATACATTATTAGTAATCCAAAAATAAAATTAAGTAAACAGTATAATTTACAGTTGAATCAATAAAATAAATAACTAGGAATAAATTATCAAAACAAGAGAAAGATTGTACACTAAAAATGTAAAAACACTGAAAATGTGAAGAATGTCTGAAGAAATAGTAAGGTGTCCTTAACTCATAGATTGGAAAATGTAATATTTTTAAGATGACAATGTTCTCCAAATTGACCTACACTGTCAATTCAATGGACAAGGTAATACTAATTTTTTTATGAAAAAACAAGGCATCCTGAATACTCAAGATGGTGTTAAGTAAGAAAAATAAAGCTGTAAGACTCACACTTCCCAATTTCATGATTTACTAAAAAGCTACATTAAGGCAACCTTTGTGGTTCTGACATACAAACAGGCATAAACACTTAAATTTATGGTTAATTTTTTTTTTACCAGGGTATCAAAACAATTAATTGGAGAAAAATAATTTACAAATATGATTCTGGGAGAACAGGATATCCACATGTTAAAGAATGCAGTTTGACCTCGACAACATAACATGTAAAATAATTAACTGAAAATGTGTCAGTAACCTAAATATACAAGCTAAAACTATAATGCTCTTTGGAGAAAACATAAATGTAAATCTTCTTCATCTTAGATTTGCCAAATGTTTCTTAGATAGGACAACAAAAACACAAATAACAGAAGAAAAATTACATAAAATGTATTTCATTAGAATGAAAATTGCAGTGCTTCAAAGATCACATCAACAGTGAAAATAACCCACAGAAGGGAGAATATGTTTGTAAATCATTCATCAGATAAAGGACAAAGAACATACATCCAGTAACCCAAGTAATAAGTGGGCAAATTACTTCAATAGACATTTTTCAACAGAAGATATACAAAGGGGCAGTAAGAACAGGAGTAAAATGCTACACATAATTAGATATTAGGAAAATGCAAATCGAAACCATAATGCAATGAGTTTCATGCAATGATTGGTTAAAAAACAAAAGCAAGACTGTGGAGAAATTGGAGCCTTCATATATTATTGGTCAAACTGTAAAGCTGTATAAGCACTTTGAAATGCTTGTAATAGTTTGGTGCAAAGATAAATGCGGTTTTTGCAATTTTAAAAAAATTTTAATTGCAAAACCACAGTTACTTTTCACCTAATGTAAATGGTTAAACACAGTTACCATATGATCCAGTGAATCCACTCCTTGGTTTATATCCAGAAGAATGAAACATGTATTGTCTTTTAACTTAGGAATAGATAAATAAAATGTTATATGTATAAATACACACACACACACACACACAGTATAATATTATTCAGTCATAAAGAAGAACGAAGTACTGAAATGCCCTATAACATAGATGAACCATGGAAACATTATAAGTGAAAAATGTCAGTCACAAATAGCCACATATTTTGTGTATATGAAATGTCCGTAATATTAATATTATAATCACAATGTAGATATGATTTTTTAGGATCTGGTTATAGGGCATAGAAGGATGGAGAGTGATTGGTAATAGTTACAGGATTTCCTTTTTAGAGAATGAAAATATCTTAAAATTAATGGTATGGCTGTGCAGCTCTGTGAATATACTAAAAATCACTTAATTGTACAATTCCAAAGGGTGAATTATGGTATGTCCATTATACCTCAATAACACCATCATTGAAAAATTGTATTAGACAGTATTGATGACGTCAATGAGACATGTGCAGCAAGCTCATGCATCTCAGCAGAACCTGCACGTGACCAAGCTATAAACGCCTTCATGTAAGCCAATCAGATCTGCAGATAATTTATTACTACAAAAAATTGATAAAAATTGAATGGTACACTACTATTTTTCCATACCGCACAAAAATAATGTTTATCATTCTAATATTTATTCCAGTCAAGACTCAATTATATTTTTGGGGCAATTTTTAGGCTCAAAATTTGATTATTCTAGGATGCTATTTTAAATAGATAGCTTTTCTGTTTTTATCTCGTGTTTGAGGTGCCTTTGATGATGTTCGTTAAGCTAAAGGAGTTTTAAATAGGTCACTGAAAGATCAATGTATTGTTTTCTAAAATGGCTTATGATAACACAAAGAAGAGATATTTTTTAAAGTTGGAATGACAAAGTCACTGAAGTACCAGATATATTTAAATAGACGTTTTAATTTCTACTAAGATTTTAATAAATATTCTGCTAAAAATTTGGAATTCAAACTAGCTGAATAATCTATTTAGCTACCTACTAAAAATGATCACTTAACAATAAATTATAAAATTATTACAGTTTGATAGTGATACAATTTTTAAACAATCACACACCACAAAAAATAAGCATCCTAATTCTCCAAGCTTTTTTTCTTTTTTTTTTGAGACAGGGTTTGGCTCTTGTTGCCCAGGCTGGAGTGCAATGGCGTGATCTAGGCTCATTGCAACCTCCACCTCCCAGGTCCAAGAGATTCTCCTGCCTCAGCCTTCTGAGTAGCTGGGATTATAGGCTCCTGCCACCACGCCTGGCTATTTTGTTTGTTTGTTTTGTTTTGTTTTGTTTTGTTTTGTTCGTATTTTTAGTGGAGATAGGGTTTCGCCATGTTGGTCAGGCTGGTTTCGAACCCCTGACCTCAGGTGATCCACCTGCCTCGGCCTCCCAAAGTGCTGGGATTACAGGCATGAGCCACTGCGCCCAGCCCATTTCCAAGCTTTTACATCCATTTTTAATTAAATTTATATGAGATTTTATACAAGTCTATCATATTTTAATATTCTCAACTCTTTGTATGAATAAATCAGCTATATTCTTCTTCACTAAAAAAAACAGGAATAAATTGATATTTTATGAATAATTTTATTCACTACTCCTTATTTTAAAAAATATATTTGTTTCAACAGTTTCATCGTTTTCAAACGTGGTTTATGATAGGCCAAATTTTTCTATTTTGAAATAGAAAATATTTATTCAAGAAAGTATCACCAATATACATCATGCAAATTTTAATTAAAAATGTTATGCTCCTGAGTTGTTTTGATAGCTAGTGGCCTGGAAGACAGATAGCTTCAATATTTTACAACCAGACTAATTTGGAGGTACTGATTTAAATGTTAAATGTTCTTCATATTGCAGAGGGAGTAAAAGTTGGGTAAGAGAATGAACAAACAAACAAAGAAACAAACACACTCTACTTGAAGGGCAGGTGATAAAGGCATACAATTACCCAACAGTTGAGAAAAGTACACTATATTTCAAGTACTAACTTAATGTTGTACAGATTAAAATATGAAGCACACATTGTATTTGACTTCATAAAGTTATAGCATTGACATAACACAAGCATGTTTAAAGAAATTTAAGAGCTACATGAATGTTATTTACAAGGGTTAATAAGAAGCAAATGCACAATTTAATTTAATTGTTTGTTTCACAAAAAATATATAATGTGGTCAAATTAATAGAATACAAGTGTTGAGTATAGGAAGCTGGGATTTTAGCTTGACTTTCTATTTATTATGTTTCTTTTTGATCTTTAGATTCATTATCTGCAAAATGGAGATGATTAAAATATTTAAGCAAGTATTTAATACATTTAGCTAACTTTTCCTTGGTCGTTTTCTGGTAATGGAAAACTAACTAGAATGAATTGTAAGGCAAGCCAAGGACGGCAATTTTTATGTTGTGAGATGCTCAAATCGAAAAACATGGATTCTTCAATTTCTTTCAATCTTAGATTCACAATCACAATTATGGGCCAGAATCAATGAGACAAAAAATAAAACAATTCAGCTATTTCTAAAATGAACTGTGTCATGACTACTTATTTGTATGATTAATGAGTAATGCAATACACTGTCTAATTGTCTGTTTTCTTTTTATTCAGGAAAAATGATGTAATTTAGATATGATATGTTTTAAGATGTGTATGTTAAGTGTAATAATGTTTATTTCCTGATTAATTTGGATTATCTTTGATCATCAAAAGGAAATTCGATTAAGTATGATTTATGAGTTTAAAATAGCAGTTTATTTGGTTTTGGAATAACTGATAAATGACTGCAACTTACTTTTAAAATTATAACTTTCAGGAAAGACTGCTTCCTATACTGAAGAATGTATTTGAGGCTTCGAAAACAATCAGTTAGAAACTTCAGGAGGGAAACACTTAGATCATTCTTCTGTGTGATACACTGCAAGTATTTATAGCAAATCCCAGATATTGACGTAGTAAATTTGTTCTAAAAATGTCTTTTCAGTTTTTCAAGTTGACGAAGCACTTAAGCCCCAGGTTCTTAAAAATTATTTGAAGTAAAACTTAACTTTCATCTATTCTGTCTGGAGAATGAATTAAGGCAATATTTCCTTTACGTCATGATTGAAAGTCCTATTTGCAAACTTCTGCTATTATGTTTTAGTAAAAATATTTTATAGAAGAGTTTTAGGAACTCTGATTTAGTTTTCAAAGGTAACTCCTAGAAAAGTACTTTTGAAAAATTATAATTTATACTCTATATTTTAGAAGCAGTAAGGAGATGCTATAGATTGATTGCTCTTTATCTCCACTGACATTCAGTGATGGAGCTTCTTTCTTCATTTCTAGCTATGAAGATTAAGCACTTCATAAAGTTGCAATATAAATACCTATAAATTCATTTGTGCCTTTTTCTGCATGATATTATGTTGACAAGCTAGTATCAAGCAACCTGACGCACTTGGAGATTAACATTAAAACTGATATAAGGTTTTACATTTAAATCTTTAATCCATCTTGAGTTAATTTTTTGTATATGGTGATACATAGGGGTCCAGTTTCAGTCCTCTGCATATGATAGCCAGTTATCCCAGTACCATTTTTTGCAGAGGGAGTCTTTTTCCCATTGCTGATTTCTATGAAGTTTTTCTAAGACAACGTGGTTGTAAGTGGGTTGTTTTATTTCTGGGATTTCTATCCTGTTCCACCAGTCTATGTTTATGTTTTTGTATCAGTATGATGCTATTTTGATTACTGTGGGCTCTTGTAGTATAGTTTGAAGTTGGGAAATGCGATGATCTCAGCTTTGTTCTTTTTGTTTAGGATTGCTTTGGCTATTTGGGCTTTTCATGGTTTCCTATAAATTTAAGAATAGTTGTTTTTTTTTCTAATTCTGTGAAAAATGATGTTGGGTAATTTGATGGAAATAGTGTTGAATCCATAAATTGCTTTGTGTAGTATGGCCATTTTAATGATATTGATTCTTCCAATCCATGAGCATGGAAGCATTTTCCATTTCCATGTGTCATCTCTGATTTCTTTCAGCAGTGTTTTATAGTTCTTCACCTCTTTGATTAGCTGTAGTCTCAGGTATTTCATTTTCTGGGTGTGGCCATTTTAAATGAGATTGTGTTCTTGATTTGGCTCTCAGCTAAAACATAATTGGTATATAGAAATGTTACTGATTTTTGTACATTGATTTTGTAACCTGAGACTTCACTGACGTCATTTATCAGTTGTAGGTGCATTTTAGTGGAGTTTTTTTTTCTAGGTATAGAAAAATATCATCAATGAAGAGATATAGTTTTAATTATTTTCCTATTTTGAAGCCTTTTATTTCTTTCTCTTGCCTGATTGCTCTGGCTAGGACTTCCAGGAGCTGGAGGTCGTTAACCAAAGCCAACTAATGCAGAAACAGAAAAGCTAATACTGCATGTTGTCAATTACAAGTAGGAGCTAAACACTGAGTGCACATAGACATAAAGATAGAAATAATAGGCACTGGGGACTACTAGATTGGGGAGAGGGGGAGGAGGGCAAGAACTGAAAACCTATCTATTGGATTTTTTACCACTTGGGTGACAGATTTAGTCATTCCCCAAACCTCAGCATCACAAAACATACCTTTGTAACAAACCTGCACATGTAGTTGCTGAATCTAAAACAAAAGTTGGGGAAAAAAAGTAACTAATGTCTGCCAAAAACACTGAAGTGAATAAACAGTAAGAATTATTAAATATATTAAAACTTGTAATATAAACATTGCTTACATCAGCTGAATTTTCCACAGCTGGTATCATACAGAGTGGGGAAAAACTGAAAGCCTTTCCTCTAATATCTGGAACATGACAAGGATTTCCAGTCACCACTGTTATTCAATATAGTACTAGAAGTCCTAGCTAGGATGATCAGACAAGAGAAAGATATAAAGGGCATCCAAATTGGAAAGGATGAAGTCAGATTACTCTTATTGGCAGATGGTATAATGTTATATCTGGAAAAATCTAAAGACCACACAAGAAAACTATTAGAACTCATAAAATTTCAGTAAAGTTGTAGGATACAAAAGTGACATACAAAAATCAGTAGCATTTCTATATGCCAACAGTAAACACGGGGATATTTAATTCATCTGAAGATAATGGAATTATGGAGACAAGATTTTGCTTATTAAATCATGTAAAGATTTAAAAATACACAGAGGATAACATACATTAATTTAGTTTTTAAGAAAGAAGACTCAGTCACACAGTTGCTATTAAGAAGTTTTGTTCTCAATATTGAGAAGATGCTCTAAACAATTTCTATCTGAATTTATATACCATATCCCCTTTATTGACTCCATTCTTGCTATTTGCCTTCTAATTATTCATGTTTCTTTCCTTAATTTTTGATTTCTCAGCAATTCCAATTTTTTATCAGTTTCCTCTTCTCATCACCCTAATAATTTTTATTATCCTTCAGATTCATTCAATGGATATTTAATTGCCATTCATTATATAAGCCTGTCAGGAAGCTGAGGAAAGTAGTAGTTTTTACAACCTAGAAAAGCTTTTGGACTTAGTAAGTTACATCTGAGATAAATTTTCCCTTGCTATCCGATTGAATATAAGTTGTCACTTTTTTTCAAAGGAAAATTCTACCTTTAAAGTAGATAAATTAATTCTGCCTTGGTGCAAGCTTGCACTTTTAAAATAAATCATATTCTCTTCTATTGTGGAATTCTGAAAATTTAAAAGTTACTATAGGAATAGAGAATGCATATGTGTGCACATATGTATATGATAGGCATTATACATGAATACATGCTTGTACATGTATTTGTGGGTGTATAAACAGTGTTTCCAAAAATGTAGGATCTTTTTACATCTAATATTCAAGTATATTATTTAGTGTATTCATTACAGTTCACTACCTCTATATTTTGATCCGTTCAGAGACAAGAGAAATCTTTGTGAATAAATGATGAAGAAATGGAATTCCTGAAAAAATGCTGGGGTTATATATTAAGAATGGGAGAATTATTATTGGATCGACTCAATGTTTATTTCATCAAAAACCCATATTCATAAACCAAGCAATAGCTTTAATAATATGATTTATATAGTTCTTTATAGTTTGTTATTCCTTAGTTCATAAAATTAGGAGATATATATGATATATAATAATTATATATCATATGTTATTGTGTGTTTATATATGATATATATTATATAGTTAATAATAATATATAACATTATATATTATAATTGTATAATTATTTTTTATTTATATATTATGTAGTATATTTAAATAAAATAATTTAAGATTATATATTTGTATTATTATAATACATATATACAATAATTATATATAAGTATTACATATATTTATATACAAATATTTCTATAGATATATTTATGTTATATATAAATATATGTAATATATTATATATATTTACAGAAATACATATAATTTATAATTCCAATATATATTATTGGAGAAATATATATATATATAGGATATACAATTATTTTTGTATCAACATTGAGTAAATCCAAAATTATCGTCCCATTTTTCTTTTTTTTTTTTTTTTTGGAGATAGAATTTCAATCTTGTTGCCCAGGGTGGAATGCAATGGCACAATCTCTGCCTCAGCCTCCGGAGTAGCTGGGATTACAGGCATGCGCCAAAACACCCAGCTAATTTTGTATTTTTAGTAGATACGGGGTTTCTCCATGTTGGTCAGGCTGGTGTTGAACTCCCAACCTCAGGTTATCCACCCGCCTAGGCCTCCCAAAGTGCTGAGATTACAGGCATGAGCCACTATGCCCAGCCTATTCTCCCTTTCTTTGTGAATAATTTCAGCATTTTTTGAGACATTCAATGCTAACTTGAATGCACGTCCATTCTTTGCCAAATGTGTAGGTAAGAATCAACTGAAGACTTAAAACAAAATGCCATGTCTAAGCTTGACCAAAATTAATTCCACTTGAGTCTGTCTCAGATAGGTTCCAGACATTGCATTCTATCATTCTTTGTCAGTGATTTTGATGCTTTTTATTAGTTGTTTACCATTGACTTTAAGATAAATCAGGATTTCAATACAGAGCACCGGGCTTTCTATTTCTGTTCCTCACATACCTTCCAATCTCCTCTAGAAAAAAAGCAAATGATAACTGCCATGTTATAGCACTACTGTTATGAACAAATATGGTATTCGAGATGACGAAACTATATATATAACCTGGCTATCCTATATAAATTTATACATGACTAAGCAAGTTAAAAACAGATACGGTTTTCAATACTCAATGCTCTCTTTAGCTGCATGATGGTAAAGGTTCATGTAAGTTTATTATAAATTTGATGAAGTCTAAACATATTTTATGAATAAATTAGTTTGTGAACATATTTGTTATAAAACAATATAGCCGACTTTCCATCATCAATTTGACAGCAGATTAACCAATTTGGTCATAGTTCAAAAACCACATTCACATTCATATAGAAACAAAATTCTTTGTGTATACTCAGGAAATTGCAAAAGAAATAAGGTAAGTTGTCAAGATAAATGTGTACTTACAGACAGAGAAAGAAATAAAGAAGAAAACATTTAGGAGTAAACTGTATCAAGGGAGATTCAGTTTTTATTTCCCCATTTCTGTTTTTCTAAAGGTAGTTTAGAAATAGTAATCACAAATGAGTTAAACTATATTCTCATTTTCTTTTTGTATTTATTTCATAATTTTTTTCTCTGCAGCCCATCTTCTTTACTTCCCCCTCGTCTTATCTAATTCTAGGCTTTCTTTCTCTGAATTTTAAAATATGCTTTATTGCATCTTGAGGGAAATATGGTTTTTGTAGCGATATACATCCAGTTTCTTAGGAAAACCAATTTGAACAAAAAACATAGATACACTATAATAGCCTCCATAGATATTTTAGATAATTTTCTACCAATATTCTCATCTTCTTGAATTGACAGAGTGTTGTTAATAAGACACTTTTCAAAAACGCAATTTAAGCAATTGTAGTTACTCAGTTATACTTTGCCCACCACTGAAGAAACAACCTCATGCATAAGGATCAGGACATGGGAACGATATAGGACTTGATTTAGATATTTGTCAGATTTACTATATTAGTTTGCTAGGGCCGCCATAACAAAATACCACAGACAGGATGGCTTTTACTGCAGAAATTCATTTTATCACAGGTCTGTAAGGTAGATGTCCAAGATCCAAGTGGCAGTGTGGTTTGGTGTTTTCTAAGGCCTCTCTCCTTGGCTTAGAGACAACTGCCATCTGTCTGTGTCCCCACTTAGTCATCTCTCACCCTGTGCGTGTCTGTGTTTTGATCTCCTCTTCTTATAATTACAACAGCCATATCGGACTCGGGCTTACCCTAATGTCCTCATTGTACCTTAATTACCTCTTTAATAGTCTCATCTCCAAATGTCGTCATGTTCAGAAGTACTACTAGAAGTTAGGGCTTCGACATTTGTGGGGAAAGGATACACAATCTAGCCCATAACATACATGTTCATAAATACAAACAGGTATTGTTCAGATGTTAGCTATTAGCCTTTTGAATCTATAATCATTGTTTAAATCTGTGAGTGTTATCATGTAGTAAAAACAATATTGTCTTAATAATATTAATCCTCTTTGGCGGATATAGATTGTTTTGTTCCCTAGCTTGTCGTTGATTTCTATCACTTTCTCTGATGCATATGAAATCCTTAATAATTAATGGTTGCATATATGGATGTGTGGTAGAATACATGGATGGATGAAGGAATGAATGAACCATCGCATGAGCAAATAAATAAAAATACAGAATTTATATAAACTTTTATATTGTTAGTACAATAAAAGTACAATTAGTGTTACTAGTAAGTCCACAATAAGTGTTAGGAGTATTTTGACTTTTCTAGCAATAGAAAGCTGGTTCAAGTTTACTTCCTTCAGGAATTAAAGTCAGTCTTGCTCTGACTAGTCTATTCTCACTACACTCACTCAGCATTTGTGAATTGAATTTGATCCATATGTTTGTTCACATCTGTTGGTTTGCCACTTACAGAAAATACTCAAATCCAGATGTGGATATGTTTTGTCTGTGCAAATTAATTGGTATGATTATCAAGACTAGAGGCTGTACTTTTCATTTCCCCATGTAGCACTAAATAGGTTTTCTATACACAGTGGTAACACAATAAATTTCTTGCTAACTAATGCATCTCCTATTCATGAGCCCCTAGTTGATATTTTTTGTCTTTTGCTGCCTGCAAGTTGAAGTATACATTTCAATTAGATCTCCACTTACTGAAAAGAGAGATTTGTCAGAGAAACCAGAGTAAGCAATTTGTCATGTTGTTTTCATGCAGCCATAAAATAATATTTCAAACTCTGTTATATTTGGGGATTACTCTGCCATATCCTGGAATTCATAAAATGCAATATGTGGATGCATAACGGATGAGGTGCATTTCAGAAATGAAAATGATTGCAGTACACAGAGTTTGTAAATCAAATTTGTGAAGCACTTCAGGATGAAAGCCACTACACAATAAATATAGGTTGTGAAAGGATACATTTGTTGCATAAATACAATTTCCTCTGCCTGGAAGTTTTTAACCTCATAATAATCTCCAGGTCAGATTTTAAAACCTCCTTTTATTGATGTAATTTGGAAAAAAAATTGATATAAAATGATTCCTGATGTGTCAGCCACTGATTTCTTGATGTTTTCTTCTGCCTTCTTAATACATGTCCATGATCTGACAAAACTAAGATCTCTGTCACCAGATTTTCTTTCTATGAGATGCTGGTTCTTATTTTCTAAATTGTAATTTAGTCTCCCATGGTTTGACCTCATCTCAGCAGATAGCTTATATTATGTTTTACACATAAAGAAGATAAAAGGAATTTTATATATACATAATTATAGATCATATCTATATATGTATATATGTATATATCTATATATGTGTATATATGTATATATCTATATATGTGTATATATGTATATCAAAATCTAAAAATTAAATAACCTAAAAATTAAAATAACTTTTTTATGTGTGGAATTTACTACTTACATTACAAAGTACAACCATTCCTCAGCAAGGGTTTCTCCAGAAATTAGCCCTAAAATGTATTTGTAGATTACTGAATGATATAATGTGCAGTGTTTGAAACAGCATAAATAGAATTAACTCACTAAAATATCCCATTAGAGTATTTGGAGATTTCTAATAAAACAAATATGTCCAAGATAGTGTGATGCTCTAGCAAATATTTATATTTACACAATTCTTTCCAATGACAATTACCAAATGTACATAAAAGTAAACATGAAAACACAATAAATACCAAAATATATTCATATTTGATAACATATTTTAATATTTTGCTATGATAGTCCCTGAAGAATATTCACGAAAAGATATTTAAGCATGAGTCAAATAAAGACAATTGTCAAAACCACACCTAACAATTTTATAATAATTTCCAAACGTTATTCACTGCCCAGTGGGTATTTGAATTTTACTGATTATCCCCCAAATATGTTATTTACCTTGTTTTCTCCCAGGAGGCTCCAATAAAAGACCATACATTACATTTGGTTATTTATCTTTTAGACTTTAGACAAAATTCAACATAAATTAATATAAAAGGCCAAGGAATACACAAAACAACAACACATTTGTGCAATAAATAGCAAATTTAATGAGATTGAAAGATGCAAGGTCAATATAAAACACTCAATCGTATTCCTATATAACATTAAGAAATAATTTGACTCATATAAAAAAAGTAATAACATCGAAGTATGAAAGAAGTTAGTAATAAATCTAAGAAAAATGGTGAAAGATCTCTATGCAGAAACCAAAAAATACTGATGAAAGAAATAAAAGATCTAGATAAGCGCTGAGACAAGCCATGTTCATAGTTTGGAAGTTTGAATATTTTTAATATGTTAATTCTTTCCAATTTGATGCGATCCTCTTCAAAGTACTAGCAAGCCACATATTTTTTCTTATTGTCGATATGAACTTGATTGGCATTTGAAGGTTAAACTGTCATTGGTTTTGGTGGTATCAATACCATTTGTTTGTGGTATATGATTGATCCTTTTCGGTTCTCACCTAATACATAATTATTTTTATATGCTTCTGTTGGAACATTTGGTAACTAATTCTAAACCTTCTTTTATAGTGTGTTTGAAGTATACAGAATGCTCCCAAAAGAATAGTTTTATCACCATTCCAGTAACTTTTGTGTTTCATTTACATGTTAGTTATTATTTAGTTTAAAATTTGCCCCTTGTGATTTATCATTTCACATACGGATGTTACAGAAGTGTGGTGTACAATTTCTATTGGTATTAATGTTTTGTTTTATGTTTTTTCAATTTATCATTTAATTCTGATGTGGTTGAATAACATACTCTATATAGTATTAATCCTTTTAAATTAAATAAGACTTGTTTAATGGTCCAGTATATAAACTATGTTTGGGGATTTAACATGCACAGTAGAAAATAACTATAGATTCTTTATTTTTTGGATGTGGAACTCTAAAAATGTCAACTGGTTTCAGTGGTCAATAACGTTGTCCACATCCTTTATAAATATATTGATAATTTTTGTTTAGTTATCACAAGATAATTCAATAGGTATTTTAAAATGTCTTACTTTAGGAATATAGAATTTTCTATTGCTTTGTTCATTTTTTTCAGTCATGTGTTTTTGAGGCCCTGTTATTAAGCGTTTACACATTTATGACCATTACAATTTTTATTTTATTTTATTTTACTTTATTTTAACTTCTGGGATACATGTGCAGGAAATGCAAGTTTGTTACATAGGTAAACATGTGCCATGGTCGTTTGCTGTACTGTACCTATCAACCCATCACCTAGGTATTACGCCGTGCATGCATTAGCTGTTTATTTATCCTGATGGTCTTTGTCCCCCTGTACCACCACCCACCTAACAGGCCCCAGCATGTGGTGTTCCCCTCCCTGTGTCCATGTGTTATCTTGTTTAGCTCCCACTTATAAGTGAGAACATATGGTGTTTGGTTTTCTGTTACTGTTACTGTTAGTTTGCTGAGGATGATGGCTTCCAGCTTCATCCATGTCCCTGTGAAGGACATAATGTCATTCCTTTTTATAGCTGCATTGTATTCCATGGTGTATATGTACCAAATTTTCTTTATCCAATTCATCATTAATGGGCATTTGGATTGATTCCATATCTTTGCTATTGTGAATAGTGCCACAAGGAACATAAAGAACATATGCATCCCTGTATCCTTATATTAGAATGATTTATATTCCTTTAGGTATATACCCAGTAATGGGATTTCTGGGTAAAACAGTATTTCTGGTTCTAGATCTTTGAGGAATTGCCACACTGTCTTCCACAATGGTTGAACTAATTTACATTCTCACTAACAGCATAAAAGCATTCCTATTTCTCCGAAGCCTCACCAGCATCTGTTGTTTCTTGACTTTTTAGTAATGACCATTCTGACTGGCATGAGATGGTATCTCAGTGTGGTTTTGATTTGCATTTCTCTAATGATCAGTGATGCTGAGCATTTTTTTCATATGTTTTTTGGCCACATACATGTATTCTTTTGAGAAGTGTCTATTCATGCCCTTTGCCCACTTTTTAATGGGGTTGTTTTGCTCCTTGTAAACTTGCTTAAGTCTCTTGTAGATTCTAGATATTAGACCATTACAGTTTTTTGATTAACTGGCTCTTTTATCGTTATGACATGTCCTTCTTATTTTTGTAGTAGCCTTTGAAGTTCATTTTCCCTGGTATTAATATAATCACTTTGGCCTCCTTAAGCCTATGATTTTCATGGTGTATCTTTTCCTATCTAGTTACTCTCAATTCATGTGTCCTTATATTTAAAGTGCATATTTATTATAAAGCCTATAGTTGATTCTTGCTTGATTATTCAGAGTGATAAATCAAGTAATAAAATAAAAGCAAAGACTATAGCTATGCTTGAGTTTGGAAGTCCACACATTCTAGGCTGAAGATTGTGGCTATTATACCAAATCATAACAGTTTTGGAAAATGCTTATTTCTGGTACATAATATGGAATGGCTTCACAGGAATGTGGGAGGAGCTGAGATAGAGAAACTTGCAAAGAGGTAGGTTGAGTTTCAGAGAAATAATTCCTAAACATATCAGCCTCAAACATTGACGCAGATGGAAAAGCTAGAGAGTGCAGGAGAGTCTGAGAATTTGAGTCCATCTGACAACCAGACTGGGACAGCAGATGAATTCTGGGGGAGCTTTGGAGAAAGTGCCTTGTCTATGGCAGTTGAAGGAGACATGAATGGAGGCCACTGTGTCTGAGCAAGCTGTTCTCTGTGACCAGCAAGACCATTAATCAATAACAACCCCTTTTTTACTTCTACCTTTCAAATTGCACATGAGCTTTTCCGGTTGGCAAATGACAAAGCAATAGGATTTTGGTAGACATTTATCCATTATGTATATGAGTGGTAGTGCCAAGTTGACAAAAATCAGGCAGTGTTAAACACTAGCCTGGTTTGTCATTCTCTTTCAACACAATCATGTAATGAATGTGACTCTTTTGAAGGTGATGTGATATGAATAAGCAGAGCTTTAGGACATTTAAGCTGGCAGCATATTTTAAACCTTGTTTGGAAAGTGGAGAACATGGAATAAAAAACAATTTACACTTCAAAAGAGACAATAAGGAAACAGACGTACAATAGAAAAACTAGGACAGAGTACTCAAAGGCCACTACAAAGAAGCAATGGAAATGTATATCACAGATGCTTACACTATATTTTATCAGATTTTTGATTTCTGTATTTCACTATTCAATGATGTAAGTTATCAAAATGATAGATTTCAGAATACATTTGGGACATAACATGGTGCAGCAGTCATTAATGTCACTTACAGAATATTTATAGCTCTTTTTTTTCCCCGACTAGAAGAAAAATTGAACTGCCCAGAGCTTTTCAAAGTGGTGGCCATGGGATTTGCTTTGGTCAATGTAATGTAAACAAAAATGTGCTCCTTGCACACAGAAGCTTAAAGGACCAGATGGCCTTTTACCATATTCTCTTTTCATAGCTGTGGTGATGCATCAAATTCATCACACTACTTACAGTTGCCCTGTCAACTCATACAGGACAGACAGCCTGAGAAAGAGATAAACTTATTTCGTGCCATGTCACTGAGATCAGGCATCTGTTTCTACAGTACAACAGCCCATCCAAATAAATACAATGGTGTTAAAAAGACATGGCCAATGGAACAAGGTAAACATGAATTTAAACCCTTTTCCACACATTTTTCTTTGTGTGACTATAGGAAATTGTGTACATTCTCTGAATATCAGTTTTCTTAAAATTTCTCTTGTTAGAGATAATACACACAAAATATCTAATATAGAAGGCATTCCATAAATCATATCTATTATTAATAGAAATTGGTCAACAATATAACACCGAACGTGTTTATTCAATAAAACTATCTAGCGTATGGGAGCAAAAGATCATGCCAGGAATGAAAACACATACCTCTATGAAAAGTGATATGTCTTCTAGAAAGCTAAAGTAAATCTAAGGAAAAGGACAAGCAAGATCTATTGTTCCCCTGAAGATCTGGTTTTCTAAAAACAAAGATTAGCATTCTCTTCATTCATATTCACTTCTCAAGTAAAGCATGGAAATTAAATAAAACAAAGTGTAATAACTGTTTTCTCTGCTAGAGTTGATATCAGTGTCCATGGTGAGCGACACTTCATGAATAACACATTGAATCATTAGCATATCAAAGCAGCTTTCCTTTTGCTGTTATTTTACCACATGGATCAGGTCTTTGATTAGAACTAAGCAACATTTGGGCATGCTGTTACTTCACAAAGGATTAGCTAATGGAGAGAACCTAATCTCCTATCATTTGGGACATTTTGTATTAATTCAAATACTTAGAAAACAAGTCCATAAGTGAATGCTATGCAAGACATGCTGCAGCTCCAATCTGCGTTTTTCATCCCTAAAATAACTGAGTTTTATTATGATCCACTTTAGATGAGAGTTTTTTTTGCACAAACAATTTCATGGTTAGACACACTTTTTGTTCAAAATTACATAAAAAATCAAGAAGAAAACATGCATTCCATGTAGAAAATTCTGCCAAAAAAACAGAACTATCAGCCTGGGTTACAGCCTGGGATACAACTATCACTTGTACCCAGGAAAGTATTCACTTGTTCTTTTATTTAGACACTGTACTGCATTCCAGCAACATCTAATAACGTGCAGATGAACAGGACACTCTTCCTACTCATAGTTATCTCAATTATCTTAGGAGTGATAAGCAAATCATTGTAAATTAATATTAGGCATGTTTAATTGAGTCAGATTGTATATGACATGGTAACTCAGAAAAAGTGGCAGTCTGGGTTATCTGAAGATGGCTTCACAGATAATTTAACCTTTAGGCTGGATCTTACTTTTAGCTGAACTAAAATTAGAGAAAGGAAGAGATGAAAAAGAAAGACAAAGAAATTAAAAATTTTGTTTTTAACCAAAGCAGCAGCAAATGAAATGTAGGGATGTGTAAAGAAGAAATTATAGAGTATACTGAAAACTGAAAGATACATATTTTAATTGGGAAGTCAGGTGCATTTTTTAGACTGAGATTAGAGAAGACAGAAAGACTAGCTTTAGGGTGGAAGCAACAATTATCTTAGATGCAATGCTAAGAAGAGACTTCTTTTCCATCTTCAATGAGAATAATAATAAAGTTTTTAGGTTTTAAAAATTAGATATGGTATTAAGTAATCACATTTATTTGTTTATTGGTTATTAATATATTAATTGACAAATCATAATTGTATATATTTATTAGGTAAAATATGATATTTTAATAGATGCATAAATGTGGAATCATTACATCAAGATAATCATTATGTCTATCACCTCACTTATGTTTTTAGAGATGTTTGAAATTTACTCCTAGTTATTCTTCTTTTTATTTTTAATTGCTATATAATAATAGTACATATTTAGGTATAGAGTGATATTTCCGTATATGTATACAATATGCAATGATCAAATCAGGGAAATTGGCGTATCTATTACCTCAAACGTTTGTTATCTCTTTGTGTTGGGTGCATACAAAATCTTCTCTTCTAGCTATCTGAAAGTAAGCAATACATTTTTAACAACTATAGCCACCCTACAGTGCTATGGAACACTAGAACTTATTCCTCCTATCTAGCTTTAATTTTGTATCCACTCGCCACCCTCTCCTCATCTTTCATTCTCCCCTTTGTTTCCCAGCCTCTAATAAACACTATTCTACTCTTTACTGCTATGAGCTCAACTTTTTCAGCTTCCACATATGAATGAGAACATATGCTTGCATGTTCTGTGCCTGACTCATTTAACTTAAGATACTCCAGGCTCACTCTTGTTGCCTAGAATTACAGGATTTTTTTAATGACTGAATAATATTCTTTTTTGTATATATACAGCATTTTGTTTATCCATTTATCTGTTGATTCTACATTTTGGCTATTGTGAATAATGCTACAATAAACACGGGAGTGCAGACATCTCTTTGATATCCTGATTTCCTTTCCTTTGAATATATATATACTTGACAGTGGGATTACTAGATCATATGATAGTTCTATTTTTAGTTTTCTGAGGAACTTCTATATTAGTTTTCATAAGGGCTTCACTTTATTCCACATCCTCATCAGCATTTGTCACTTTTTGTCTACTTGATGATAGCTATTCTAACTGGGTTGAAATGATATTTCATTTTGGTTTTGATTTCTATGTCCTTGAAGATTGGTAATGTTGAGTATTTTTTTTTTCATTTATCTGTTTGCTATTTGTCTTTGTATTTGTATTTGTCTTCTTTTGAAAAACGTCTATTCAGATCCTTCGCCCATTTTTAATCTGTTTTGTTTAATCTTGACTTGTTGGAGTTCCTTTTATAATCAGGATATTAATCCCTTTTGGGTGAATAGTTTGCAAATGTTTACTCTCATTCCACAGGTTGTCTCTTCTCTCTGTTAATGATTTCCTCTGATGTGTAGAAGCTTTTTAGTTTGATATAATCCCATTTGCCTACGTTTGCATTTGTCGCCTGTGGTTTTGAAATGTTACCTATAAAATTGTTGCCCAGACCAATGTTCTGAAGTGTTTTTTCTATGTTTTCTTCTAGAAGTTTTATAGTCTTGGGTCTTACATTTAGGTCTTTAAGGCATTCTGAGGACATTTTTTGCATATGATGAGAGATAGGGGTCTAGTTTCATTATTCTGCATGTGGATGTCCAGTTTTCCTAGCACTGTTTATTAAAGAGTGTGTCCTTTACCCAATGATTGTTCTCAGCACCTTTGTCAAAAGTCACCTGGCTGTAAACATGTCTATTTATTTCTAGGTTATCCATTCTGTTCCATTGCTCTATGTCTGGTTTTATACCTGACATTTACCATTTACCGTGACCTGTACCATGCTATTTTGATTACTATATCTTTGTGGTATATTTTGAAGTCCAGTGGTGTGATGCCTCCAGCTTTGTTCTTTTGGTTCAGGATTGCTTTGGGTATTTAGGTTTTTTAGTGGTTTCATGCAAACTTTAAAATCGTTCTTCTATTTCTGTGAAGAATGTCATTGGTCTGTTAGGAGAGAATGAATTGAATCTGTAAATCACTTTGCATAGTATGTTTGTTTTAACCAAATTAATTCTACCTTCATCAACATCAAATCTCTTTTCATTTTTTTTCCTCTCCTCTTCTATTTCTTTGTGAGTGTTTTGTAGATTTGTATTGTAAAAATATTTCACCTTCATGGTTAAATTTATTTCTAGTTATTTTTTGTATTGTTAATGGGATTAATTCCTTGATTTATTTCTCAAGTACATTATTGTGTATAGAAACACTATTGATTTTTCTATGTTGATTTTTGTATCCTGCAAAATAACTAAATTTCTTTATCAGCTCTAAGATATTTTTGGTGGAATTTTAGATATATATATATATGTAGATATACACACATGTGCATATATGTCTATATGTTTTTATATATGCATGTGTGTATATATATGTGTATATGTGTATATATAGGTGCATGTGTGTGTATATCTATGGATCATGACACTTGCAAAGAGACAATTTAAATGTTTTTTCAATATGGATGTCATTTTAATTGGCAAATCATAACTGTATGCATTTGGGTATATTATGTGATTTTTTTCTTTTACAGTACTTTGTATAGATTTCTTTTTCCATCTAAATTTTATTTCCCAATTATTTCAAATAAAATCATGGATAAATATATAATTTTAAATATGTAAAAATATTTCAAGATGTTACAATATTACTAGATGTTTCAAAATGGAGATTATCAATTTTTCTTTCAGCCATCAAATAAACAAAAGTAGGGTTCCATATTTCATTTTTTAAACCTTGCTCATAGCACAATATATGGAACACAGTTATATGAAAGAATGAATTAACAAGAGAAAAAAATTTAGAAAGAATGGAACATAATTCAGAAAGACATGTGACTGAGACTATACTATAAGAGAAGAAAAAGGGGGAAAAACGTCATATAATATGAGGCCAAAAATAGGAAAGGTAAGAATATAGAGAATAGTACTTATGCATTGACAGTGTATTTGGGAATTAAAAAAGATTCCACTTTTAAGCAAGGCCATAGAGAGAGGATGATGGAGAGAAGGATTGAAGGGGTGTGAGCTATTCAATAATGTGAGCTTTCTATAGTTATTATGACAATCCGTATATATGCTGTTATTCAGATGTCATGAGACTCACTTAATTCAGTGATCACCACAGCCAATTAGAATGGAGAACTATGGCAGGATTGTTAAATTTTATCCTAGATACAATTATCTTATGACCATCAACAAATATATAAGAAAGTGATATAAATAGCATGCCTTCCTTCATATCCTGCAGAGTCTATATGTGAGGTAGGTTATAAACTAGTGGATTAAAGGCATTTTATTTTCAATGCGCATGTCAGAATAAATGAACTTTCTCAAAATATGTGATTCATCACAGAATAATAAAAAATGATTCTCATCCTAATGACAATAAATATATACTAGAAGGATTGTCATTTATTCCATGCCTGCTGCATGTTCCCATAATTTTTGAAATGCTTTAAATAAATTTTTATATTTATTCTTCAAGATAATCCTGTATGTTAGAAATGTATAGCAGCAGTTTTTACTGCCTGCATTATTCTCCACTGACCTACAGTGAGCAGTTCAGTGAGAGCTCAGACCCACTCTGGCAGTTTCTCCCTTCACACTGCACTATGCTTGCAGCTTACTGCCTCAAGACTTACCTGGCAACTAACGGCAGGAGATTCAACTAACTGGAGTACAAGATCTAGTAGATGAATTCTCAGCTGCCCATTCCTCACATGAACAGGTCTAGTAGGACTCTCAGTTTTACAAAGGCCTTGTGGATTTGAACTTTCATTGTTTATATCTATCAGCTCTTTTTCATTCTGATTCCGTCTTCAGCTCTCCTCACTCTCTCATTCCTGTTTCCTGTGATCATGTCCCAAATTAAATTCCTGCGCCTTCATCCTCCTCTTAGATTTATTTGATGGGGGAGGAATCTGAATCAAAGTATAATTGTTATCCAATTTTACATAGGGAGAAAACAAGTATCAGGTAGATTAAGTGATTTACCAAAGTTTTTCCATTTGAAAAGTGGTAAACTCAATATATTCTTAAGTGAAAGCACAGACACAGATTTGGAAGACCATTGAGAGGTGTGGGAAAACAGTTGTGATATAGGCAAAAGCAGAGGCTTCTCTTCCTATTGGCAGCTCAAAGTGAGCAAGGGCTAATACTGAGAGTATTGTAATTAGCTGAATGAATGGGTCATCGTAGACAGGAGTGTCCAAGCTGGAGCATACACAGGGGGCTGGGTCTTAAAGCTCATCTTCCTATGGGGCCTCAACAGAAGAGATTCTCTCTGAGCCAATATATGGTAAAACAGTGATCAGAACTAAGATTTGAGCCCCAGTGTTTTTGACAGTAATCTATGTTCTCAACCAAAAAGCATAATGATTCTCTTCACTGAAAAGACTGTATCTTAATCCATTCTATAAACTGTAAACTCACATATATACAACTCTGTATATAACCTCCCCTCAATGAACTGTTATGAAAAAGAATTACAGTTAAACACAGTGTTTTGGAAAACTAAGAAAGGCAGTTATTTTGGAAAATATATTTATTATCAAATATTCAAGAATCTATAAAATATTTTGCAGCTTCTAGTGTAATTATTGCTTTCTAATGATATGAATGTGCTCTCAATTTGATATCAATGAACATGGATTATTTCTGCATACATAAACTAGATGTTTTCTAGGAAGATTTTTTAGCAGTTATCATTACATAAACAAAGATTAACACACTAACATTTCTTGTAGAGTTTATTCAATAATAAGGCAATATAAGTTCTCTGAATAGGAATGCCTTTAATCACTTTATAAAATAATGTGTATGGGACACTTCTGAAACCAACAGTTCTTGTTCATTTAATTACAGTTTTGTTACTATAATCACCCCAGTAGCCGATGTGTTACTCGGTGGGTGATATTTTCTTCACACCATGAGATGCACACTCACAGTGATGGTCTCTATTAACTTAATTAAGAAATTACAATTAGAAAAAGAGCTATGCATTGAACATTTATTTGAACACACAGAGGAAGTAATGAGAATGAAAGCATGTGTGGTGAGGACCCATTGTCTATGTAAACCTTTCCGGATTACAGAATCAGCAGCTGGCATTTTAGTTATTGTTAAGGACTCTCTCATTGTCTTTGGCATTTTGTGCACATAAGCACAAATCAATGCCTAAAACATTTTAAAAATGCCTATGCATAAATGCATAAATATATTAATATATGCAGAAAACAACATTTCACATTAGTTTGCTCTTAGAGGAAGTGGTTGAGACTGATAAATAATGAGTGACATCTGCCTAATTCCATTTTGTTCTAAAGTTTTCTCTGAGAAAGAAAAAAATCAATCTAGTGTGTTCTTTCAAATGAGAAGTTATATGTATATTCTTCACAGCAGTCATTCTGAAATATATCCCTGAGGGCAAATTTGTAATAATATCCAGCTGTTAGTCAAACTATACCCTAAAATGTTCCTACTAAACAATCACATTAAACCAGAAGAAGAGGAAAATATGTATTTTCATAAGAACTTTTAGAATAAAAGAAATGTGTATTAGAGAATGGAGTTAATTTACATATTTAAAGGGAAGATTATTTGAATATACAGGTAAAATGCAAGTTATTTAAAATGACAAATAGAGCTCATCATAGTCTGACTCCTATATATTCCCTCAGAACAATCCAGCGATACGATAGTTCCCTAACCACTACGACTTCAAGTCACTAAGATGCTCTCTCACCTCCCTCTAGTTTTGCCCTCCTGATTTATTTCATATAATGCTTTTTGCTCCCTTCCTAGTTTAAATAATTATTACTTATTTTCAAAATTCAAACAGGAAATCACCTCCTCCAGAAAATCTCCCCAAGCCTCTATAATTGGACTAAGTTGCTCCTTGTCTGCTTCCGCTGCCACCTTGGCAGACCCTTATCATAGGTCTTAAAGTTTTAAGCGTGCTTTTTTTCTATATACTGTAAGTTCCTAGCAGATAAGACACTGACTTTGTCAGCATTTTATACAGAGTCAAATAAACTATCCTGAGGCTCAGGTGTATGAAAGGCAGTCCTGACTTTGTAATATAATACAAAGCATTTTATATGAGGAAATTAGGCCAGGTTCACATTTATTTTAGGAAAATGCTCAATCTACAATCATCCAGCCTCTACTTGAACATTTTTAGTATTGTGGAGCTTACAAGCACAGTAGAGAGTTTTGTATTTTAATAAATTATTTTATTTTAGAAATGTTTTAGGTATATAGAAAAATTGCGAAGATGGTACAGAGATTTCCCATACACTCCCCACTTGGTGTTCCTGACTATTAACATCTTACATGAGTATGTCACTTGTGTTACAATTAATGAAGCAATGTTGGTATATTATTATTCACCAAAGTCTATAATGTACTCAAATCTCCTTTGTTTATACCTTAATATCGCTTTTCTCTTCCAGGGTCTTCTACAGAACACTAAATTTAGTTTAGTTGTCATGTCCTTAGACTCCTCTTGGTTGTGACAATTTATCAGATTTGCTTCTTTTTGATGACTTTGGCAGTTCTGAGGAGTACTGGTGAGGTATTTTGTAGAATGACCCACAATTGGGATTTGTTTGACTTTTTCTTATGATTAGAAAGGGATTCTATGGTTTAAGAAGGAAGACTATAGTGGTAAAGTGTCATTGTCATCACATCATTTCAATGATTCATCCTACCTACATGACATATCAATGACATATCACTGTCGACGTTGATCTTGATCACAAGGCTGAATGGTATTTATGCTTCTCCACTGAAGCTATCCTTTCCTTCCCGCTCTCTATTCTTTATGGGAGAAACTCACCATGTGCAGCCCAGATTTAAGGAGTCAGGAGTTATGTTGCACCTCTTTGAGAAGACAGTATTTCATACATTATTTGAAATCTGCGTGGGAATATTTTCTATTGCCCCACATTTATTTATTTATTCAATCATTTATTTATACCAATATGGACTCACAGATCTTTATTTAGGGCTTTGTGTTACACCCAGTGCTCCTTTATGTATTTTATTGCTCAAATCATTTCACCTTTGGACATTGAGAACTCTTTAGGTAACTGCCTTGTTTCATTGACATACCCCTGTCATTGTGTGTGTGTGTGTGTCTTTGTGTTTAGTAATTTCTTGCTCTCTGCCACTATAACCTGCTCCAGGTTTCATCTTGTTTGTGTTTTGGTTCTGTCCTAGATCAGCTATTTTTACAAGGAGCTTTGGGTCCTTCTATTGAAGAATGATATTAGAAATAAAGACCTAGCTTCTAGGTGTGTTCATTGCTACTGGGATGTCATTGCTTCAAGAACTTCTCAGCTGACATCCCATGTATGTAAACATGTCTGTTAATATTTCTAGCTGCAACTATTTTCGTCTATATTAAGCTTTAAGTGAGTGTATGCTAATGTCATACTGATACATGACCTAATGGATTATTCCAACCTCCAATTATTATTTGGATAATTCCATCCTCCAGCTATGAAAATTTCCACTTTAACAATGATCAATGTAGCTTCTACAATTTGCTGTCCATTTTCCTAGTTGTTCAATTCCAGTATAATTGTATAATGGTATCAGAGTTGTTAACGTACACTTTCATGAGGAAAAAGAATGCTTATTAGAGTGCAGTGCTTATATGCAGTTTCTTTTCATTTAGTTTTACAGGCTTCACTCAATTTTATTTTCTTTGATCAGTTCTCCTCATCCCACTCCTGCTCAATTTATTGGGATTGTTTCATGTATATATAGTAATATAGTTGGATTGTTTTGTCACATTCTGAAATCCATCCCCAAATCCTAAAACATAATAAGTAATTTTTTTGAGAAATCATATATCAATGTATATTCTTAATGCTACTAATTTCCATGGATTTTCAAAAACGTGTTTTATGTGGTAGATAATTACTTCATAAAAATTCTGTGTTTCACTTATTTAAACCCCCCCTTAATTCTTCAAAACCGCTCTTCTCGCTAGACCTCTACTTTTGCTTATACAGGATATAATTGAGATCACGTACTATACAGCCTTTCCAGACTGGCTTCTTTTATTTAGCAATATGCACATAAGATTCATCAATACCTTTTCACAGCTTGATAGCTCAATTTTTGCTGAGGAATAATTCACCGTGCAGTAAAATACATTATACATTGTACAAAGGTACCAGTTTATTTACCAATTTACTTTTTACAGAATGTTTGAGTCCAACTTTTGTCAATATAAAAAAGGTTCTATAACCATTTATGTGCAAATATTCATGTGGACATATCAAAATTCCTGGAAAATACAATGAAATTATTTTTAGCTTTGTATGAAACTGAAAAATTGTCTGCCAAAGTTCTATACCATTTTGCATTCCTATTAGCAATAAAGAAGACTTCTTGCTCTCTATTCTCAAAATCATTTGATATTGTCAGGCATTTGGTATTAGCCATTATAATAATTGTGTAGTTAGTTGTATCTCATGGTTGTCTGAATTTAGAATTCTCTCATGACAAATAATGTTGTGTATCTTATTTTTTGCCATATATACATATGTATGTATATTCTTTAGTAAAATATCTGCTCAGATCTTTTGTTCATTTTTAATTTTTAAAAAAATTATGTTGAGTTTTAAGATATTTTTAAGATTTTTTGAATGTGTCCTTTCCTTAACCAGATATATATTTTGCAAATATATTGCAAATATATTCTCTCAATCTGTAGCTTTTCTTTCATTTCCTTGATAGTGTCATTTACAGAAAAGTTTTCAGCTGTAATAAACTTCAAAATATCAATTATTATTTCATGGCTTATTTATTTGGTGTTCTATCACCAAAGGTGAAGTTAAGTAGATTTTTTCTTATGTTTTCTTTTAGAATCTTTACAATTACACAGTTTGCATTTAGTTCTTTGATTCATTTTGAGTTGTGTGTGTCGGGGGGCAAGGGGTGTGTGTGTAAAAATTGTAATATCTGTGTCTAGATTCTCTTTCTTTTTTCTTTTGCAAATAGACCTCCATTTTTTTTCCACCACCATGTGTTGAAAAGAACATCCTTTATTCACTGGATTAACTTTACACTTCTCTAAAAGTTCAATGGTGATATTCATGGGGGACAATTTCTGAGCTTTCTATTCTGTTCTGTTGAAATATGTGCCTATTAGTTCTCACACCTGTAATCATAGCACTTTGGGAGTCCGAAGCGGGAGGATCACTTGAAATCAGGTGTTTGAAACCAGCCTGGCCAACACAGTGAAACCGTGTCTGTACTAAAAATTAAAAAAAAAAAAAATTAGCCGGGCATGGTGGCAGGTGCCTGTAATCCCAGCTACTCGGGAGGCTGAGGCAGGAGAATAGCTTGAACCTGGGAGGTGGAGGTTGCAGTGAGCTGAGATCACGCCACTGCACTCCAGCCTAGGTTACAGAGTGAGACTCCGTCTCAGCAAAGAAAAAGAAAAAGAAAAAAGAAAAAAGAAAACAAACAAACAAACAAAAAACAGTATTAATCATTGCACTTTTAAAGTAAGTCTTGAAATCAGTAATGTAAGACCTCCAACTTTGTTCTCTTTCAATATTGTGTTTGCTACTCTTGACCTTTTGACTTTCTATAAAGCTGTAGAATCTGTTTGTCAGTGTCAATAAAATATTCTGCTGGAATTTTTATTATACTTGCATTGACTCCATAGATCAAAATGGAAAGAACTGTCTGCTTGACAATATTGACTATTACAATCCACCAACATGTAGAGTTCGCTATTTTAGATTTTTTTCCACAATTTTTATATTTTTCACATATATAGTTTGCACGTATGTTGTAAATATTTCATTTTTGTTGGTGCTGTTGTGAATGGATTTGTTTTTAACATTTCAAATTTCAATTTTTTTATCGGTTTTGTAGAAGAAACAATTAATGTTTTACATAAACCTTGTATCATGTGACCTTACCATTAAGTCCAACAGTTATATTGTTGATTCTTTGAAATGTTCTAATAGAGAGTCATGTTGCCTGTGAAGCATTTAAATGTTACATTTATTTCTTTTCAATTGGTATAGCTTCTTGTTTTCTTGTCTTCTTACACTAGCTAGGACTTTCATCATAATACTGGGTTGAAGTGGAGAAAGGTGCGTTTCTTTTTCCTCTTTTTTTGTCTTAGGGGGCACAGCACCTAGTTTCTCCTTATTATATATGATTACTCATTGGAGGTTTTTATAAATTTCTGCATCAAACTTAGGAGTTTTCAATTTATAGTGTGTTGAAAGTTTTTAATAAGAAGAGAATTTTGATTTTGTCAAAAGTTTTTAAAAATAAACTTACATCATCTTATGTTTTTTAAAAACCTGCTAATGTCATGGATAGCATCCATTGAATTCTGAATGTTGAACTAGCCTTGCATTCCTGGAATTAATCCTACTTGGTTATCATATTTTAGTTGATTTTGAATATGTGTCCTTTGTTAATACGTTGTGGAATTTCATTTGCTAATATTTGTTGAGGATTTCTGCTTCTATATTCATGTAATATATCAGTTGTTAATTCTCTTGTAATACATTTGTATCTTTTTGGTATTAAGTTAATGCTGGACCCATGGAATGAGTTAAGAAGTTTTCTTTCTACTTCTGATATAAAACGGTTAAACAATCTAGGTATAGTGCATAATTTTGGAATGTTAGTCATTATTGATTCAGTTTTCTTAGTAGATATAGACCTAGTAAGAGCTTATTTTTCTTTTTGTGTGAGTTTTGCTGATTATTTCAAGAAAGTGGCCTGTTTGCTGTAACTATTTCAATTTGGAGGTACAGAGTTATTTCAAACATTTCAAAATATTTTTAAAATCATTTTAATGTTTAGAAGATGAAGAAGTAGTCTCATTTTTTTCACATAAAATCGCTCTGTCTTTCTCTCACTCTCTCCCTCTCTCTCTCTCTCTCTCACACACACACACACACACACACACACTCAAACACACACACACATACACCACACAGTTGCTCTCTCTTGCTTGCTCTTTCTTCTAGTTAGTCTAGCTAGGGTTTTATTCATTTTATTAGCCCTTTCAAAGGACTAGATTTTGGGTTTATTCATCTATTATTTTTCTGTTATCAATGTCATTGTTTCTGCTCTCATTTATATATTAGATTTATTCTACTTTTTTAAAAACTAAATTTATCTTCTTTTGCTAGTTTTCTAGAGACATATACATTTTTTAGATGTTTGTTCTTTTTTATTATACACATTTAAGTACATAATTTTTTAATCTAACTACTGTTATATATCCATTCCCCAAGTATTAATGTTTGATAAATTTTAGTAACATTTTCCCCTAGATTAAAATATATTCAGTTTCCCTTATTTGGCCATTAAGTTCTGTGAATTTTATTATGTAATTTAAAAATATGTTGGAGTTTTTCAACATTTTTGGTATGCTTTTTTTCTTGATTTCTATGTTAAGTTTAATTCAATTAAAGTAGAAAAATATTGCAGTCTAAAAACATACTTTGTATGAGTTTTAATCTTTAAGGTATTTAAGGTATGCCTTAAGTCCAAATGCTGTCTGTCTTAGTAAATATTTAATGTGAGCTTGAGCAGAGTGTATATTCTGCTGTTGTTAAATGAAGTATTCTGTAAATGTTAATTAGCTCAAGATAATTGAGAGTATTATTCAGATCACATGTACTACATTTTTAAAATATACTCAAATTACTGGAAAAAAAATTTTGAAGTTTCCAGCTTTAGTAGTAGAATTGTCTGTTTCATCTTGCAGTTCTACCAATTTTTGCCTCATATATTTTTATGCTTTGTTGTTAGGTGCACATAAGTTAAGGATTGTTATGTGTTATGAAGAATTGATCCCTTTGTCATTTACATAATGCCTATTTTTGTATTTGAGTATTTTCATTGTTCTGATATCAGCTTTGCTTAAATTATTATAGTTATTTTAGCTTTTCTTTGGTTAATGATATCTTTTCTCATCCAAATTCTTTTAACCTCTGTTGTAATATTTAGAATCAATTTCCTTAAACAGCATATAGATGCAACTTAATTATTTTATTAAATATAAAAATGAATTATTTAATTGGTATAATAAAACCATTCAACCAGGCACCGTGGGTCACGTCTGTAATCCCAGCACTTTGGGAGGCTGAAGTGGGCAGATCACTTGAGGTCAGGAGTTCAAGACAGCCTGGCCAACAGGGTGAAACCCCATCTCCACTAAAAATAAAAAAATTAGACGGGTGTGGTGGCACGTGCCTGTAATCCCAGCTGCTCGAGAGGCTGAGGCAGAAGAATTGCTGGAACCTGGGAGGCAGAGGTTGCAGTGATCGCGCCACTGCACTCCAGCCTAGGAGATAGACCTATACTCCGTCTCAAAAAAGAAAACAAAATTTAAAAATATATATATATTAAAATGACTATCTATATAACTAGATTAATATCTGCCATGTTTACAACTATTTTCTATACATTTAATTTGATTTTTGCTTCCCCCTTTCCTCTTTTTCTCCCTTCTCTGTTTTTAATTAACTATCATATTAACCCATTTTATCACCCATCTGATATAAATTATAGTTATTTTTTAAAAAATAGTATTAAAAAGTACCACCTGTTCTCATATATAAATGGGAGCTAAATAATGAAAACACAAAGAGGGAAACAGCAGATACTGTGACCTACTTGAGGAAAGAGCGTAGGAGGAGGGACAGGATCAGAAAAAATAACTATTGGATACTACGCTTAGTACCTGAGTGAAAAAATAATCTGTGCACCAAACCCTCCTGGCATGAGTTTACCTACATAACAAACCTGCACATGTACCCCTGAACCTAAAATAAAAGTTAGAAAAAGCAAACAAATACTTCTTAGTTTCCATTCTTTCTTCTCCTCCTGGTTTTAAAATTGTTGGATACTCTGTTTTACTTTTTGTGTGTGTGTTTTTTTTTGTCTCTCATATTGGGAATTTCTATTGTTCTATTATCAAACTGATTTATTCTTCCATTGGACATGTACATAACTGATTTGCCCATGAAAGCCATTCTTCAATTCTGTTCCAGCATTTTATATTGCCAGCATTTTTTTGATTCTTCTTTGCAGTTTGTATGTTTCTGCTTATATTACCTATTTGTTATTGCATATTGAAAACTTTCCCAGTAGAGCCCTTATTATACAAATTTCATTGATTTATTTATTTAGACAGAGTCTCACTCTGTCACCCAGGCTAGAGTGCAGTGGTGCAATCTCAGCTTGATGCAACCTCTGTCTCCCAGGTTCAAAGGATTCTTGTGCCTCATTTTCCCAATTAGCTGGGATTACAGATGTGTGCCACCACACCTGGCTAATTTTCCTATATTTAGCAGGGATGGGGTTTCACCATGTTGGCCAGGCTAAGGTGATTTGCCTGCCTTGGCCTCCCAAAGTGCAGGAATTACAGGTATGAGCCACCGTGCCTGGCCTATAGTCATTTAAATTCCCTGTGTGATAATTCTAACATCTGTGTCATATCTGAGTCTAGTTCTAATGCTGGTTTTCTCCATTAGGACTTCTTTTTTTTTTTTTTTTTTTTTTGGCTTTTTGGCATGCCTTCTACTTTTTGGTTGAAAGCTACACATTTTGTATCAGATTTAGGAACTGAGGTAAGTTGCCATTTAGTGTGAAGTTTTATTTCATCTGGCTAAGTGTTTGGCTTTGTTTAATGTTTTCAATAGTTGCAGCTACCATAAGCTTTGAATATATTCAGTGTCTTTGTTTTTGACCTTGGGCTTCACTATATATTCTTCCTCAGCAACAGGCTGAAACTTGTAGCTGTTATTGCACTTTTGTACTGAGCCAATTGATGTGCTGGTAAGTTGTGTGGGAGGTGTGGGAACTGTAATCGTAAGAAAAAATCTTAGTCTTTAATGAGTCTGTGTCTCTGGGCTGTAAGCTTCACAAATTTTTCTCTAGTCCTATATCCTTCCTTAACCCACCTCCCCAGTTTTAACTTAGCCAGAAAGGCTAGACCATGCTAGAATATGAGGATAAATTCCCCACAGTTGGAATAAGACTCTGGTATTGTATTTTCCTTGGAGAGCAGATTTTGTTATGGAAAAAGTTCTGGGTATAGTCTCTAATGATCACTCTTCCCTTACCCTTGCTAGATGCATAAGAATATAATCTCATTTTTATTTGTAAGAACATAATGGAGTTCATGGAGAAAATCTCGTGAAAATGTGGGATTCGTTATAAGGTTGGAGCAACCAGTTGTTTCTTTCTTCCATTTTTATCCACACTTGCCTTTGAGATATATGTCAAAATCAATATTTAATTGTCCTACTAGTTTAGGGCTCTAGTGGCTTCTGTCCCAGGTAGGCAGATCTCACTGTGATTATCTGCATTTTTCCATCTTTCCAAACTTGTGGGTGATAGTCTGCTGTGCAAGTGTAGTTCTCTGATACATCCAAGAAGAGCTGTTGCTTTTCAATTAGTTCAGCTTTTATCTTGTTGTAAGTATGGAGTGACAACTTCTAAGCTCTTTACATTTTTCAAATGAAGCTGGTTCTCCAGAGTACATTTTTGAGGATAAAATTTTCTTGATTGGTATTACATTAAATTAAAGGTAATCTCTCTTACATTGCATCAGGGATTTCAAACAAATCCCTAGATTCAGAATTAGGACAGTTCCTCTTCCTTATACACTCTTTCAAATATTAAAGATAATGTTTTCTCCCCAGTCCTTTATTTTCCTCACCACAGTTACTATTCCTACAGATATTCATTACTCACGTGTCTTCCTTGTATCAATAATGTGCTGGAGCTGACTTTTATCAGTCTAGGAAAGCTGATTCTTAAATTTTCAGAAATCGTTGTGAGCTGGTTGTCAAGCACATCATTATTAAAAGTGGAATAATATGCATTTAAAATTCAATATTTAATTATTGTTTATAAATGTTATGACATATTTCCTTTATATTAGTAACATTTTAATAGAATTATGTATGTAAATATAAATATAATTTTCTTTTCAGATTTACAGTTGTTATGTATTTGCACACCATATCCCTGTACTGTGCATGCACTTTAATTACTAATGTCCTGCATTATATGAGATCCAATAAGAATAACGAAACCCTTAGGACACCTCTCATTGCTAAATAAATAAGCTATTGTCCTTTTTACAAATGTAAACCCTCTTTAGAAAGGTTTAAAGTAAATTCAATGAGCATTGGATTGCATTAGATTTGTTTCTCAGAAAGCTTTCTCTCTGTCTCTACCTCCCACTGTCACTCAAACATGATTGATAGAGAATTTGAGTAATACATTCAGTGTTACCCACTCTAACTATAATGAAGCAAATCAGGTTTTATTTTCTTGGTAGTACAGATTAAATGTGTTTCCCACAGTCCCATTTTCAGTCTTTTATACAAGTTCGAACATATTGACTAGACCTTTAAGCTTAATCTATAACTCTTAATAAGTCAATATATACAAAGAGTGATAACTAAAAATGACAGGATAGCATTTGTCTTAGAACAGAAATCTTTTAGTTATTAAATATTCTTTAGGGCCTAATTGGTTTTTCTAAGGTGACATTTCAGGTTAAATAATTAATATATTTAAATTTAATTTTAGATTTTTAGGCATTATAAATTATTTTAGATGAGCTATATATATCTTTTTTGTTGTGATGTTTCAAAGGTCAGTAAGTGAATTTTCAATCTTCGAAGATCATTTTTCCAATGTTGTAAGCAGCACAAAGTCAAATGATCTTCGATACATTTCCTTTAATTAATTGAAATTGCTGTCAACCTATTGGATATTCAGGAGATTATATTTTACCAAGACCAGCATATATAATCAACTTTTCAAGATATCTATTTGTATAAAATATGTTTTCTTTTACTTTCTTAAATAATTTATTGCATACATTAAATACCAATCCTTTATCATTCTTTACTAAGATATTTAACTTTAAGGCTACTTTTCTGAAATTATCAATATAAAATATGCTTATGAATTACTATTATTAATTATTGTTATCATAATAACAGCTCAATATTGCTCACAGTAATTTACTTATTGTTTAGTAAACCAAGGTTTTCAGTGCTTTTCTTACTAGGACTTTGTTTTCTGGTTTGTCTTAGGATAGTCAGTGTGAAAGGGTGACTCCTTATTCTCTTTCCTGTGAACATTATACTTCAATTAGTGTTACTCAAAATGGCATTATATTTATGGCAAAACTGGCTTATATTTACTATATTAAACAATCAATAAACATTGTTACAGATTGTTCTCAACAATGAAAGCCACATTTCTAAGTTGCTGTTACAGAGTTTTTCACAATTAATAGTTATATGGGTGTCTATTTTGTCTTCCAAGCTTGTTTCCTTGGAAGCAGATTCTGAGAAAGAGATAAATATATAGAACATGTTTAAAAAACACTTTTGAGATCAACATTTGAGGAAAAGAAAGGAAGAAAAGATTTGGCAAAACAAGCTTACATTCTATTCAGGCACAACGAATGCCTCGACTGACAATGTAATGCTCCTGACGGTGTAATGCTCAGGAGATGGGATGTTCCTTCAGAGTTGTACCAGGTTGGAGCAAAGACTAGGACTTTATACATAGCATGAATCAGCCACTGTACATAGGCGAGTACTCATTTTCTATGGGGGAGCAGGCAGATAGAACAGATAAAGAATGTTTCTGACAGCAGACTTAGCACCTAAGAAGACAAGTCCTTCATTCCTCAGGAGAAATATCGGAGGTAAATCACAGTGCCCATCGCAATCTGCATTTTGTGTCTACAGATCCACATTCTTGCATAGGTTCTAGAAGTGGCTTCTCCAGGACTCAACTGTGTCTTTCTTCTTGAGAGATAGAGGAGAGTTACTGCATGAACCCCAGGCCCCACTGCTACAGCTGGTCTTGAAGCCACAACTAATGTTCATTGCCTACCTTTTCTACTTCTTTTTTTACATTTCCCTCACTCTAAGCTACACTTCTGCTGGGCAGTAATGACACACTAGGGCCATGACCAACCCTCATCCCAGAGCAGAATGAGCCCATGGTCCCTTGGCCTTTCTGAGGATCGAGTTGCTGCACTTACATATTTTCTACCAAAATTGGGCAAAAGGACACCAGGAGGCACCCATATAGAGCATGCAGGTGCTAAATATATCTATCTTTTTCCATCCCAGTTGGGTAATAGCAAAAATACATTTTCCTGGTGCCCACAGCCAATTAGTCCTGCCAAGATGCTGCCTCTTCTTTTGCCTGCTTCTTCCTTGATATAAGGAATCCAGGCATAGGCAATGGATCGCATTATGTAATTGTTTTCCCTTTGATAACAAGAACCTCTAAACCTACAGAGTGAAGAATTAGGGAACATACACAAATTCCTCAAGTAGGTCATTGGGATAATTGTAAGTAGAGACAACTGCTGCTTTCAACCTGTTCGAATACTTATAATTGCTTTGAATCAAGCAGATCACACAAGATAAAGCCCTTTGATTCAAGATGTATATTCCATTCTGGAGGACAGAGCCCCCTTCTGGTCTAATATAATCTACCCACTAGCCCATGCTGTGCCTTCTCAACAGGTCGTCCGTCATTCTTTCAGGCCAGTATCATCAAAATGGCACAATACGATCTACATTTCCACTTTCTGAATTGATACGTGTATTAGATGTTGTGGTCGTAAACCCTTTCTGCTATCTTCTTTATGGTAACATAGGTCCCTCTCTCTTACGTGGATCTATCTATATAGGATATTGATATTTTGGTTAAACGGACTATTTTTCAGTCCAGCATCACCAAGTACCTAACTTGCTGAGTCAACTCAGACTCCACCACTAACAATAAAAAGGCCTAATAAGCCTCAATTGCCAAATTAAAATAATATGTTTTAGAATATGGCCAGCCTAGGCCAGCAGAATTACAGGTTAACAACAACAAAAAAATGTCAGCCGCCCTGCGTGGTGGCTCATCCCTGTAATCCCAGCACTTTGGCAGGCTGAGGCGGGCGGATCACGAGGTCAGGAGATTAGCCATCTTGGCTAACACGATGAAAACCCGTCTCTACCAAAAATACAACAAATTAGCCGGGCGTGGTGGCACACACCTGTAGTCCCAGCTACTCGGGAGGCTGAGGCGGGAGAATCGCTGGAACTCAGAAGATAGAGGTTGCAGTGAGCCGAGATAGCGCCACCGCACTCCACTCCAGCCTGAGCGACAGAGTGAGGCTCCGTCTCAAAAAAGAAGAAAAAAGAAAAGTGTCAGCTCTGCTTTTGGGAAAAACTTAAAAAAAAAAAAATTCTACCTGAAGAAAGCAACACACAAGAAAACAAACAAGGCCGGGTGCAGTGGTTCAAGCCTGTAATCCCAGCACTTTGGGAGGCCGAGGTGGGCGGATCACGAGGTCAGGAGATCGAGACCATCCTGGCTAACACGGTGAAATCCCGTCTCTACTAAAAATATAAAAAATTAGCCGGGCGTGGTGGCGGGCGCCTGTAGTCCCAGCTACTCGGGAGGCTGAGGCAGGAGAATGGCGGAACCCGGGAGGCGGAGCTTGCAGTGAGCTGAGATGGCGCCACTGCACTCCAGCCTAGGCTGCAGAGTGAGACTGTCTCAAACAAACAAACAAACAACAACAAAAAAGAAGACCTCAGCTTATAGAGGCTCCCCTAAGTGTTTGAATGTATTCATAAGTAAAAAGCTGATGACGCCCATTGTCTTGCTCCAAGGACAATTCTGGGAGACCTACTGTAGTCAGAGCTAATCAGCATAATAAGCTGATTGAAAAGGTATGACTCTTGCTTCAGAAATCCTTCTGTAGATCATACATGATATATATTTTACTGACTCTTGAGTTGTTGGCAGTAGCATAGCTTACTGGCCTATTACTTGGAAGATGATTGTCAGATTAAGATATCCCTCTTTGGTGATGTGAAGTGTGGAAACAAATTATGGCTATTGATAGGACAGCCTGGGTACTCAAGCAGATGCCCATGATGAAAGCCAATTATCTAATGAGACTGAGTGGTTTCAAACTGCTGATCAAGACTCCGCTTTTCAGATTGCCATCCTTGCTTCCTGGATCAAATACCTCACCCGACAGGACAACAAAATGTTGACTGGATCAGCATAAAAATCTTTGTGTCAGATATTGAATTCCCCACTGCATGCCATATTTGTGGCTTCTACGAAACTCTAGACTGTTATGCAATGAAAGAGGTCATGTGGCACAGGGCATTGTTGTTGCCTGATCCTGGAAAATTGACTACATCAAACCCTTAAGCTTATCTCAGGACTATCATTCATGCCTCCCTACTGTTGATACTGTTGCTTTTATAATCCAATGAGCAGACCCAAGCTACACCATTACAACACTTCAGAATAAACCGTTTTAGGCTTTAAGATTTATAAGCCATTTACAACCTGACAAAAAGGTGCCTTTCATCTCAAATTCCACTCAATAAAGGGCCAAAAGTAAAAGGAATTTGATGAACATTCCGTGTTTCTTATCATTCACAGACATCTGGTATTGTTGAGCAGCTCCTCGCAAATCAGTACAAAAACTCTTTTTTGTCTTGGTCTCTTTTCTGTGCAAAGATTTTAATAAAGTTAATTTGATTACTGAGGGTGGTATGCCCAAAAAGAGACCATCTTCTCTTGGCCACAGTGTCACGAATGATCAGGCACAAAGCAGATGGGGTATAGGAAGACTTATTTTAAAAATTTATTGTTATAACGTGAGCATTTTTGCATATAATGCCACTTTTTTTCTCCTGGCAACAATCTCAAGACAGCCAGGTAAACATAACCTTCTGGAAAACAGCCCAGGGAAAAGGGGCTTGAGGGAATAAAACTTACCTTCAGTTCATTCACCTGGTTCTCATGCTAGATTGACATCATCCTAGATTACAGACAATGAATACTTGGTAGCGTGTGCCATTTGTCAGGTTCCCCAGCAGTGTCCCACACAGGCCAAAGAGAGATTATGAGTCTTTGTCAATTTTATTAGACCCTCCTTGATCCTCTTGATTCTGACTAGTTAGATGAAAGGTCTCGGTGAGAGAAGGGGACTGTTAGAGAAATAGTAGGCTTATCATGACTGGGACAGTTTATGCCAACTGTGTGACACATGGGAAAGGAATGCATTAAGCTCACAAGGTGAAGAGCAAACTAGGCATTGAAGGCTAAAGAATTCTACCTTCTTCCTGAGTCAAGCAGTAGCTGTAGTTGGCAATTAAACCTGCTTCTTGGATTAAAACCCCCATTCACCTGCTATGAAAACTCAAACTGCTACTACTACTACTACTACTACTACTACTACTACTACTACTACTACTACTACTGCTTCTAATAATAATAATAAACTTCCTGATCTATCATGCTGTGTCTGGTACCATCACCAGTCTCTCCTAAATGTGGATCTCCCTAGTATGTGTACAACATGACACAAGACCAGCTTTGTTTAAATCTACCTGATACAAATCCATATACTTTTTGCCTAAGCAGTGTAGGTTTATGCTCTATGTGGCTACTGGGCTGCAACCACAAATTGATAATTACATGGCTTACCCTAAACAATGTTTGGCAATCCAAATCCAGTTTAAATAAGAAACGCTGAGCCAACATGAGCTGTGCCCCTTCAGGTTATATGTTCTATAAAGATTGAGTGGTGCATGGGATATTTCTTCAGGGGAGACAAGTGTTGCTTTTTGGGCTATTGTTCCAGAGAATTTTTGGTAGCATCACCAAAGATTGTCAGGTCCCCCTTCCATCCGTTGTAAAGGATAATAGGCTTACCTTATAGTACATGGCAAAGCCTCCCTCCTCCCCACTCCCATTTTGCATTTTGGATCTATGAACAGTTTGCTGTGTCTTCATCCTTGGGGAGGGCAGCTTAGAAAACTCAACACTGTGGTTTGGCCTCATTTGGCTGGCCTCATTTGGCTCATTTTTGAGTCCTATTGACAGTAGCCTTAATTAAATGCTATATAGAACAAATTAAATGGATTTTGTCCCAGCACCTTCTGGTCAAATTAATAAGAATACTTGATGGAATGACACACTCATGTTAAAATTCAAGTTTATTCAAAAATCTCTCAGGCTAAGGGATGGAATTTTGGAAGATGCAATCAGTTATGAGACTTGAATCCTTGCATTTTCTCACTGAGAATGCCAAGACTGAATGCTCCTTGTCCAGCCATTCCTCAGCATTTTCTTTGCAGCATATAAAGAGTGCTTGCTAATAGTCCACTATTAAAGAGTTGGACTCCCTAAGCTCATAATTCCTTATGTGTGATACAAATCCACAATTTGTGTATCATTCATCTGTGCTTCTCTGCCTAGGACCCATAAAATTGGTTGGGGGTAGGATGCAAGGGGTGGAGGAATGAGGAGATGAATCATAGCACTTGGTGTGTCATAAGTAGTAAAATCTTTATTTCTGACCCAAGAGTATTGAGTCCTCTTCCAGTATTCACAAAATAGTGAGTGACAGGCTAGCCTCTAGGCTGTAAGCAAGAGTCTTAAATACCTTGCTTTCTAAGAGATGGCATTAAAATGAGGAGAGACGTTAAGACTATTTTAGATAATCACAAGTGCTCTACACCATAATAAAACAGAAATGATGACATGGAATGTAATTGGAAGGGCCATTAAGACAGTATCATAGGAAAATATTCTCTGAGTAGGTGATATTTGAGTTGAGACTTAAATTGAAGTAGAGAACGAGCCCCTCAAGCCACATTCTGCGAAAACAGCATTGGAGAAAAATGGAACAGTATGGAGAAAAGTCTTAAGGCAGGAACATGTTTGACATGTTTGCAGAATAGAAAGAAGGGCAGAGTCACATAATCAGAGTGAACAAAGAGGGGAATGAAGTTATGCAATTTTTATTTTCAAAAGAACACCTTAGTCACTATGTAGTAAATGAATTACTCTGGAGTTAGGAAGAGGCTACTTAAGAAGACTTGATGGAAAAAACTTGCATTTTCCTGAATAGACCAATAACAAGTTCTGAAATTGAATCAGGAATAAAAAGCTTGCCAACCAGAAAATGCCCAGGTCCAGATGGATTCACAGTCAAATTCTAACAGATATATAACAAGGAGATAGAATCATTCCTACTGAAACTATTCCAAAAAACTGAGGAGGAGGGACTCTTCCCCAACTCATTCTATGAGGCCAGCATCATTCTGATACCAAAACCTGGCAAAGTTACAACAAAAAAAATGAAAATTTCAGGCCAATATCTTTGATGAATACAGACGAAAAAAATCCTCAACAAAATAGGGGTACAAAACCGAATTCATCAGCACGTCAAAAATTTAATCCACCACGGTCAAGTAGGCTTTTTCCTGGGATGCAAGATTAGTTCAACATATGCAAATAAATAAATTTGATTCAACACATAAACAGAACTGAAAACGAAAATCACAAGATTATCTCAATAGAGGCAGAAAAGGCTTTCAATAAAATTCAGCATCCCCTCATGTTAAAAACTCTCCACCAACTAGGCACTGAAGGAACTTCAAAATAATGAGAGCCATCTATGACAAAGCCACAGCCAACATAATACTGAATGGGCAAAAGCTAGAAGCATTTCCCTTGAGAGTCAGAACAAGACAAGGATGCCCACTCTCATCACACCTATTCAACTTTTACTAGAAGTCCTAGCCAGAGAAGTCAGGTAAGAAAAAGAAATGAAAGGAATCCAAATAGGAAGACAGAAAGTCAAACTATTTCTGCTTGGTCAAAATATGATTTTATACTTAGAAAACTCCATAGTCAGCTGGGTGTGGTGGCTCGCGCCTGTAATCCCAGAGCTTTTGGAGGCAGAGGCAGGCGGATTGCCTGAGGTCAGGAGTTGGAGACCAGCATGGCTAACATGGTGAAACCCCGCTTCTACTAAAAATACACACACACACACACACACACAAAAAAGCCAGGTAAGGTGGTACACACCTGTAGTTCCAGCTACTCGGGAGGCTGTGGCAGGAGAATTGCTTAAACCCTGGAGGCAGAGGTTGCAGTGACCTGTAGTTCCAGCTACTCGGGAGGCTGTGGCAGGAGAATTGCTTAAACCCTGGAGGCAGAGGTTGCAGTGAGCTGAGATCATGCCACTGCACTCCAGCTTGGGCGACAGAGCAAGACTCTGTCAAAAAAAAAAAAAAAAAAAGAATACCCCATATTCTCTCTCCAAAAGTCCTAGAGCTGATAAACCACTTCAGTAGAATATTTAGTGGCATTTCTATACACTAATGATTGCCAAATCAAGAACACAATCTCATTCACAATAGCCACAAAAAATAAAATACCTAGGAATAAGCTAACCAGGGAAGTAAGAGATCTCCACAACAAGAATTACAAAACACAGCTGAAGCAAATCAGAGATGTCATGAACAAATGGGAAAACATTACATGCTCATGAATAGGAAGAATCAATATTGTTAAGATGGATATACTGTGCAAAGCAATTTACAGATTCGATGTTTTTCCTATCAAACTATCAAGAACATTCTTGACAGAATTGGAAAAATATATTCTAAAATTCATATGGAACCAAAAAGGAGCCCCAAGAGCCAAAACAATCCTAAGCAAAAAGAGTAAAGCTGGAGGAATCACATTACTTGAACTCAGGCTATACTACAAGGCTAAAATCCAGTAACAAAACTGCATGGTACTGGTACAAAATTTTACAAATAGATCAAAGAAGCAAAATAGCCCATAAAGAAAGCCACACACATACGAGCACCTGATCTTTGACAAAGTTGACAAGAAGAAGCAATGAAGAAAGGACTCTCTATTCAATAAATGGTGCTGGCATACCAGGCTAGTCATATGCACAAGATTGAATCTGGACCACTTCTTTACCTCACATACAAAAACCAACTCAATATGGATTAAAGACTTAAATATGAAGCACAAAACTATAAAAATTCTTGAAGAAAACCTAGGAAAAACCATTCTAGACATAGGCATCGAGAAAGATTTCATGAGGAAGACACCAAAAGCAAAAATTGACAAATGGGACCTAATTAAACTAAAGTGTTTCTGCACAGCAAAATAAACTACCAACAGAGTATATAGACAACTGAAAAATTGGGAGAAAAGATCTGAAAACTATTCATCTGGCAAAGGTCTTATATCCAGTGTCTATAAGGAGCTTAAACAAATTAACAAGAACAAAACAACCCTATTAGAAAGTGGGCAAAGGACAGACACTACAAAACAAGGCATATCTATGGCCAACAAATATATGAAACAAAGCTCAACATTATATTCATTAGAGAAATGCAAAGCAAAAGCAAATGAGATATCATCTCACACCAATCAGAATGCCTATTACTAAAAAGTAAAAAAATAACATATGCTGGTGAGGCTTTGAAGAAATGAGAATGCTTACACACTACTGGTAGGAATGTAAATTAGCCCAGCCACTGTGAAAAGCAGTTTGGTGATTTCTCGAAAAACTTAAAACAGAGCTACCTTTCAACCAGCAATCCCATTGCTGGGTATATACTAATGGAATATGTTATCATTCTAGCATAATGATACGTGTGTGTGTGCTCATCACAGCACTATTCAAAATAGCAAAGACAACCGAGCACAGTGGCTCACGCCTGTAATCCAAGCACTTTGGGAGGCTGAAGTGGGTGGATCGTCTGAGGTCGGGAGTTCAAGACCAGCCAGACCAACATGGTAAAATCCTGTCTCTATTGGTAAAAGCACAACACAAAAATTAGCTGGGCATAGTGGTGTGTGCCTGTTATCCCAGCTACTCTGGAGGCTGATGCAGGAGAATAGCTTGAACCCGGGAGGTGGAGGTTGCACTGCACTCCAGCCTGAGTGATGGAGTGAGACTACATTTCAAAAAAAAAAATTGCATTAGTAAAGACATAGAACATAGAATCAACCTAAATGCCCATCAATGGTAGACTGTATAAAGAAAATGTAGTACATATACACCATGTGGTACTATATAGTCATAAAAACGAATGAGCTAACATCCTTTGCAGCAACATGGATGGAGCTGGAGGCCATCATCCTAAGCAAATTAACAGGAACAGAAAACTCAGTACCACTTGCTCTCACTTACAAGTGGGAGCTAAACACGAGTACATACAAACGAAACAAGGAAAAAATAGACACCAGGGCCTACTTAAAGGTGGAGGATAGGAGGAAGATGAGAATCAAAAAACTGTCTGTTGCGTACTATGCTTATCACCTGGGTGATGAAATATGTACACCAAACCCCCATGACATGCAACTTGTCTATAGAAACAAACTGCATATGTACTCCTGAAACTAAAATAAAAGTAAAAAAACAAAACCAAACAACAGAAAAAACACTTGGAAATAGAAATGGCATTAATATCTTTCTTCTTTTAGTTCCATTAACACTAAAATTTACAAAAGCATTGAAATAAATTTATTAGGTCAATGTATTCAGTTTCTTGAACATGTCAAATCATACCTAGTACATTTGTGTTCCCACAAAATAAGACATAATATTGAATACATAATCTTTATGTGTTCCCTCAAATAAAGTGATTTATAAGTTTAAAGTAAGAAAGAAAGAACTTGTTCTTCCGTATGTTATAATTGAAACAAAAATGGAACAGGACGCATTTTTGTGGTAGAGCTAAGAGCATTTGTCAATGAATTGAATGTGGTTTGAAGAAAAGAGAGAGGCTGGGCGCGGTGGCTCACGCCTGTAATCCCAGCACTTTGGGAGGCCGAGGCGGGTGGATCACGAGGTCAGGAGATCGAGACCATCCTGGCTAACACGGTGAAACCCCGTCTCTACTAAAAATACTAAAAATTAGCCGGGCGTGGTGGCGGGCGCCTGTAGTCCCAGCTACTCGGGAGGCTGAGGCAGGAGAATGGCGTGAACCCAGGAGGCGGAGCTTGCAGTGAGCTGAGATCGCGCCACTGCACTCCAGCCTGGGCGACAGAGCGAGACTCCGTCTCAAAAAAAAAAAAAAGAAAAGAGAGAAATTAATGATTAGCCCACAGTGATTGGCTTGAGTGTTTGTTTGAATATTTGTATAATTTATAAATGGAAAAGGCCAGAAGAGCAGGAAATATGGAGGACTGAGATCAAGAGGCTTTTCATTTTTAATTTGTTTGGGGCCTTGTTAGAATAAATATACAAAGTAATCAGTTAGCCAATATGTAATAAAAATAAAATGGAAAAAAAAAGTTTTGAATGTTGATATTACTCTCTTCCTTTTCCTGCAACCATTGTGACATTTTTTACAGATCTTTTAATATTGTTTGCACCATAGCTGAATATATGTGTTTGCAATATTTATACACTATGAGGAGATATTAAGCACTTTATTCTATTTATACTGATAAAATATTGAAAATGATTTAAAAAAAACAAAATATTGCACAGCTTCAGAATTTATCAAGAGGGTAACACTAAAAATGCATTAGATACAACAGTCCATATAAGAGTTAATGCAGTGGTTTACAGTAAAGTAAATGTCATAGAGCATGCTGCCTGTTCAGCCCTGCTTTCCATTGCCTTCTGCATTAACCTTTTCCTTGATTACCCAAGGAAGTCCAACTTTTGTTTTTCTGATTTATTTAGTTACTCTTAAATATCTACGAATTTATTTCTCCAATCAAAAATCGTTCTAAACTTCATAGAAATTCCAGAGAACATTTTTTTAATCAATAGCATCTTCACCTCAATTTTATAGTTAGATCATAGACTTGTGACATGTATTTTGTAAGAAGGCACTAAGAAAATGGAAAGGAAGCCAACTATTGTAAAATACCATTTTCCCAGAGAGTATGGAAAGAATTTCCACGTTATTGATTGTCTTCCTTTCAATAATCCTGTCTCATATGTATTGTTAGCTTTATTTAACTGATGGAGAAAAGCTTGCATCTCCTGACCATGGCTGATGATTTTCATTTTGCTCTGCCTTGTTTCAAAGACTCTACTCTTTTCACTAAACCACCGTGTGTTAGCTGACTTGTATGGATAATGCACAAAAATTCCACGGTGCAGAGTACAGACGGACATGTAAATAATCATGACAATGGAAGCCTGCCTTTGCTTTTAAATGCCATTTTACCTTACATATTTTGGGCCCCTTGGAGTCTGCTGCTTTCAAAGTATAATCACAGATAACCATTATAAAAGGGTAAGGCCATGGTGAACAAAATGTATTATTTTGCCATATGTCTACAAAATATGGAGATTGGATGCATGTGTAGTCTCCTCTCTTATCTGGGGGTCTGTGATTCTTTGAAATCTGTAGGGAACCAGATCTGCTTTGCCATCATCATACAGTTCAGGTATATGCTGAATAGACAAGGACACTGCTCAAGGCATTTCACAAGTTGTTCTTTCAGTGTGGAAATCATTCAGGCTCTGCGCCACCATCCTTCGTACCCTTTCGTCCTGTAAGTGGCATTTCACCAGGTATTTCTTTTCCTCCTCTGTAGTCATTGTTTTATCTAGCACTCTTCTTCTGCATTCACATATTTATTTGATGCTGAAAATGCTGCAGATCATGGGTGACAACCTTCTTGCCACCAACACTAATAATTAAGAACAGGTGCTACATGTCCTCATTTTTGTCATGAGAAAATCTTCATACTATTTAATATTGCAGCACATACCTTAGCTTCTTCCACAGAACCAACCAAAAAATCTCCTAAGTACCTTAATAAAAACAGTTCTGTTGGACTGGCATATGCTTACATTATATGCTATGCTTCAAATATTATGGTAGTTTGTCGTATGACAGATATTTTGCCTAAAATAGCATCTGCGATAGAAAATGATTAGTTTTCCCTCTTTTTAGAATTATCTAAATAGATAATGTTGGGAGCAGGTGAATAAAAATATTGAAAGCATTATGTGGCTTTGGGGTAATATATGATTGTTTGGATGCTTACGTCTTGGTTGGAATATTAAGTGCTAAAGGTACTGTAGGCCCACTAAATATAAATGAAAGAGCTGACTTCAGCTAATGACTCACTTTCGAGCATGGCTCTTTGACAGGTTTTATTGGTAACTGAAAAAAATGGCAAAGCAATTTTATGACTGTGCTTGGAGAAAAGAGCCCAGTCCATAACGTGAAATCAGCCAACAAAGCATTTTTGCTATGATTACTCCAAACCCCAAAGCAATAGGCCAATGCATTTTTTAAAGTTTCCTTGTTATTTATTTATTTTTAAACTTCACTGGAAATCATCACAGTCCACAGAAAGCAAGATACTGGTAACACATCCATAATGAATCATTTAAACAGCTTTTAAAAAAAAGAACAATAAAGGCCACATGCCGGATTATCTGCCATGCAATAATTATACACGAAAGAAATAGTATTTTCTGATAGAGGATAAGAAAATTGAGTTGTGTCTGTTTTTTTCCTAATACAGTAGAAATTGTGTGACTACGGAGTTTACTGTGTTGGAAAAAAATTATTTGGAAACAAAAGAAAAACATTGGGGAAAACATGTATTTATTCGGCATGCAACTGACCATTCTGTTATTCATATTAATTTAGTATTTCTGCGCCTTGTGAATTTATGTTTTAGACTTAAAGGCAGAGCATTTATGCCTTTCTCAGAACTTAGCAGAGTATTTCAAAAAATGTCAGTACTCTTAAAATTTTACTAACTCTAATCCTTTTTCAGTATAATTTCATATTGTTTTATAGACTATGATTAAGTGAATCTATGCAACCCCACATTCACAGAATGTTCTTGAGTGTCATTCATTGTTCTCCTGTGCCTTTCTTGCCATACATTCTCTTTTTCCAATACCTTCATGATGACTTTCTCTTTCCTCAACTTATGTTTGTCCAGCCTCCATACTTCTTTCTTTCACAAAATTATCTTCCCACTTGATACCATTTACCTCAATATACCATTTTCCCTACATTTCAGTCATTGTTTCCTAATTTCCTACTTTTTTCTATCACTTTTTTATGTTATTTTCCACTGGTTTCCAAGCTTTTATTACATCTGTAGACTACAGTGTTTTTTAAAATGAAGCATTGTTTAATGAGCAACAAAAGTAAATTTAGAATAGTTCAACTGTCTCATTCTTCTTTCACGTAGGGATTAGCTTTTGCTGAATTACAATCCACTCTAAACATCAGTGGTTTACTAGAATGTCATCTGATATTGCAGAAAAGTTTCTTGGTTAACTAAGAGCTCAGTTATCTTGGCATAGGGTGACAGCTCTTCCACACGCCTTGACTCTACCTGGTCTTGGCTCCTTACTCAGGTTTGTGTTCAGGTATCAACCACAGGTGCTTATTCTATCACTTTCTGCCTAGAAGTTACTTGTATGTAGTCTAAAAATATGCCAAGTATATATTTTCTCTCAAAAATAACTACATATGACAATTTTCCCAAATATTTTGGTTAGTCATTTTCCCAAATAGTTTGGGTTAGTCATTTTCCCAAACATTTATAAAAATTTCATACTCATTATCCAGCCTTTTACTTGGTTTCTCACCTCTAGCCACACTGCTCCAAAAGAAATGCTCCTGATAAATATAGGTTTCTGCTACAGCAGCAACCCACTTCCAGGTATTAATTTCTGTATTAGTTAGCTTTTTTTGTGTAACAAACTATTTCAAAATTCTGTAGCTTTAGACACATCCTTTATTCCACATTCAATTTTGGGTTGACTGGGCCAGGTAATCTAGGCTGAGACTAATTTGGAGGTTCTTCTTCAAGCTATGAACCTGTCTAGGTTTGGCTCTTATCTGAGTTTAGGCTCAAGTCTACCCCAAATATGCTTAATCTGGGGATCACACTGGGTTAGTGTGTAGCATCTCGGTGGACATTTAAAAAAGACAAAGGCATCAAAAGGAAAGCAGAAATACACAAGAGTTCTTAAAGTCTAGCATCTTAACTAGCTCCCTTTCACCATAAACTATAGGTGCCCACCAGACTCTTAGGTCGACTTGTGCTAAGGGACCTGCAGGCAGGTAGGTTATCATCTTGGTAGGGTTAACAGATAATGATCATTAATTAAAAGCAGACCTGTTACTACAGACTGAAGGCAGAAATAACTACATTTGGTACCATTTTGGACCGCTTGGATGTTCTTGATACTCGATAGTTCAAATTTAATGATAGAAGACAAGTGCAGTAAACCTGGCCTGAGAACGGTCTGACATGAAGTTCAGGGTCACATTACCAGTTAAGTCACTGACACCAGCAGAGTGCAATCATGGCTACTGCAGCCTCAACCTCCTGGGCTCAAAGATATGCTGCTGCCTTAACCTCTTGAGTAGCTGTGGTCACAGGGGCATGCCACTATGGCTGGCTACTTTTTTTTTTTCTTTGTAGATAAGAGGTCTTGCCCTTTTACCCAGACTGATCTTGAATTCCTGATCTCAAAGGATCCTCCTGCCTTGGCCTCTAAAACTGTTGGCAATACAGGTATTAGCCAGCATGCCCACCCTGTAAATTTTTTTTTTTTTTTTTTTTTTTTTTTGAGATGGAGTCTCACTCTGTCTCCCAGGCTGGAGTGCAGTGGTGCTATCTCAGCTCACTGCAAGCTCCGCCTCCCAGGTTCACGCCATTCTCCTGCCTCAGCCTCCTGAGTAGCTGGGGTAAATTTGTATTTTTAAGCTTAAATTATAATATGTTTCTTTGTGTGTAACCAAGTAGATGATTTTCTCCTTTTCTAAACCAGTTCCTATACATCTGCAAAAGATAAGTTTATGGAGATGGTTGTTTAGTACACCTAAAACTATATGTTAATTTTCTCTAACAAAGATCCCATATATTGCACAGAACAGAATCTGCTATTGGAGATATATCTTGGTTGTTTTTGTGGAGCTACAGTCAACATACATCCAACTACCAGCTTTGATGCCATGTTTGGTTTGGGGTGAAGTTTTTTGCTGATATTGGAGATGCAAATTCAACCATTTATTGCAATTTTAAAAATTAGGAAAATCAAATCAAATATTATTAATATATTTACCATTTATTGAGTACAGTGACACAAGCACTGTGCCAACTCTGTTCTTATATTGTATCTTTTTTTGCAATATTACACAAAACATTCCACCTCTGTCTCCATGGATCTCCAAGGATGGCACTGATTTCTGTCATTTGTCTAGATTGTGACATTGATTTTCATCTACTCTCTTCGTTGCAAAAGAGAAAATTTTAGAGAATTCCGTTTAGCCTGTAAGAGATTTTTTTCCTTTGAAAATAATATGGTTATAGGAAAGATTTAATTGAAGTTGTCAAAATTATAAATTCTCTAACAATAAGATGAATCTTTGAAAAGAGTAAAGATTTTTTGTGGTTTTCTATAATGCAAACAGGTGTTATTAAATATTTTAACAATATGATTTTAATAGTTTTGAATAAAGTTAGTTTGTAGATCCACAAATTTAATAAAATGAATTCATCAATTAATACATGAATATGTCAAAATTATTTAATTTTAAATTGCGTAACACCGTTTGCATTCTAAACAAGTTTTAACTTGGGAATGACATGGTATCACTATTTATAGATTCCCATACCTCTTCTTCTCTAGGGTTTCTCAATTTCTATTGATATAAAATAATTAAGAAGTAATTAGAGCGCTCAGAAAATGCATTATGTTTGCAAAATTACTGTAATTCAAGCTATGATTTTAATTTCTTGCAGAACTACCTACCTTGATAAATGTTTCAAGGTCAGTCCCTGACAGAAAGATTTAAAGTTTAATTTATCTTCTTTAAAGATGATAAACTGTCTTTCCTAAATCACAGAGTCTCTTTGACTGCTAAGGAACCACTCACAACCCTATACATACAAGTTTTCTTATCAACTAATCACAGAACTGTGGCTCTCAAACTTGTGAAACATGAATTTTGAGATCAAATTATCTGTCACTTACAATTTGTTCATACCCTTTGACCAAAATTAATCACCCCTTTCTACCTCCTACCCCTAATTCCTGATAACCACTTTTCTACTCTATGTTTCTATGAGTTCAGCTTTTTTTGTTTCCACCTGTAAGTGGGATCATGCAATAGTTGCCTTTCTGGGTCTGGCTTATTTGACTTAGTATAATTCTTCCAGGTTCATCCATGTTGTGACAAATGACAGGATTTCTTTATTTTTTAATTAATTTTTAAAATTTTACTGTTTATTTTTGTTTCAGTTGTTTTTATTGATATATCACAATTGGACATATTTTGGGGGTACATGCAATATTTTGATATGTGTATACAATGTGTAATTATCAAACCTGGGTAATTGGAATATCTGGGACCTCAAATATTTGTGTTTCTTTGTATTGGAAACATGACAATTCATCTCTTCTACCTATTTTGTAAGGTACAATAAATCCCTGTTAACTGTAGTTTCCCCACCGTACAATGGAATAGTAGAACTGGCTCTGATCTAATTGTATCTTTGTATCCATAATCAAATTCTCTTCAACCTCTCTCCCTCCTTTCTTTCACAGCCTCTAGGAAACACCATGGTCCTCTCCAGCTGCATGAGATCCACTTTTTTAGCTCCCACATATGAGTGAGGGCATGCAATATTTTTCTTTCTGTGCCTGGTTTATTTCACTTAACATAATGACCTCCACTTCCATCCAAGTTCCTGCAAATGACCGGATTTGATTCTTTTTATGGCAGAATAGTATTTCACTGTGTATATATACCACATTTTCTTTATCTGTTCATCCAATGATGAACACTTAGACTGATCATATATCTTGGCTCTTGTGAATAGTGCTGCAATAAGCATAGGAGTGCAGATGTCCCTTTGATATACTGACATTCTTTCCTTGGAAATATACCCAGCAGTGAGATTGCTGGATCATATGGATGTCCTAATGTAATTTTTTTGAGGAAGCTCCATACTGCTTTCCATAATCGTTGTATTAATTTACATTCCCACCAACAGTGTATAAGGGTTCCCCCATCCACAACATTGTAAGCATGTATTTTTTTATCTTTTTGGTGACAGCTGTTCTAACTGGGGTGAGGTGATATCCCATTGTGGTTTTAATTTGCATTTTTTCTGATGATCAATGATGTTGAGCAACTTTTCAAATACCTGTTTGAATTTGTATGTTTTCTTTTGAGAAATGCCTATTCAGAAATTTTGCCCACATTATAAATCAGATTATTTGTGTTTTTATTTTTTGATGTTGTGTTGTTTGCATTACTAATATATCATAGATATTAATCCCTTGTCTGATAATTTGCAAATATTTTCTGCCATTTTGTAGATGTTTTGTTCAGTTTGTTGATTGTTCCTTTGTTGTGCAGAAGCTTTTAAGCTTAATGCAATCTCATTTGTCTAGTTTTCTTTTGGTTTACTTAGCTTTTGTGGTCTTATCCAAAAAATCTTTCCCCTAATCGGTGTCCTGTAGTGTTTCCCCAATGTTTTCTTCTAGGAGTTTCATAATTTCAGGTTTTATATTTAAGTCTTTAATTCGTTTTGAGTTGATATTTGTATATGTTAAAAGATGGGGATCTAGTTTTATTCTTCTGCATGTGGATATCCAGATTTCCCAGCACCATTTAAAAGAGACCGCACTTTCTGCAGTGTTTAATTTTGATGCCTGTGTTGAAAATGAGTTGGGTATAAGTGTGTGGATGTATTTCTGGTTTCCCTATTCTATTCCATTGTTGTTGTTGTTGTTGTTGCATGTCAACATTATGTTTTTTGGTTATTGCAGCTTTGCAGTATAATTTGAAATCAGGTGGTGTGATGCCTCCAGCTTTGTTCTATTTGCTCAGGATTCTTTGTCTATTCAGATTTTTATGTGATTTCCACAAATTTTATATTTTTTTCTATTTCTTTGAAGATGTCATTTATATTTTGATAAGGGTTGCATTTAAACTGTAGATCATGTTGTTTACATAGACACATTAACAATACTAATTATTTTGATTCATGAGAAAGGAATATGTTTCTAGTTTTGTGTCCTCTTCAATTTCTTTCTACTTTGTCTTTTCTGAGAGGAATGAGTGGTTTGATGTTCACAAAGTTTTCTGAAGCCCAGCTCAATGTATGCTGAGTTTATGAGAAATTGAGTGTACTCTGAGGAAATATGCTGACATCACAAACTGATTTTATTTGTGATGTGCTGACAACAGGATTCATTCATTTGGGGACTGGCAAGTAGCTTCCTGCTGTTCTCTTCTCCTGTTAGAAGATGCGTGCTAACATTACAAAGGTAAAAATCAGTTGATACAGCAACTTTAGAGTTTGCTGCAGATTTTTTTCAACTTCTACTTCTCTTGATCTTCAATATCTTATATCTTTTATTTGCTCTTCTTTCAGTTTGTTATATCTGCTCTCCCACCATAATAAATTGATGTTCTGATTCTTGTATTTGAGTATTTGACTCAGATTAATTTTACAAAATTCAGCCAAACACTAATATATTATGCCTGTATTGATGTTCTGGTACTTATTAACTTTTTTCAGCATTTTATGTGATAAACTTCATATTTTTTATGAATTATTAAAATAAATGTGTTTGTTCACTTATGAATTACTTTTGAGGCAAGCATTATTTATGTACCAAAATTTGGAAGTCTAAGAAAGGACTTAGTCAAACTTAGAGTTTGCAAAATATATCATGAAAGAGATGTTTCATGATTACATAGCTGTTTCATGAGATGCCATGTCTTTGTAGAATTTAAAGGTATTTAGAAATTCATACTGCTTGAATCATCTTAGTGGTTCCTTTGCATAGTATCATGGAAAACTCATTAACTTGCTTTTGTTCCCCAGAGTGTATCTTTCACTGATTTTATGCCATCAAAATTATGTCCATTCTCATGTGGCTATCACTTGCTAATTCTGGGTTTGATTGAAGCAGATCATTTTAGAAGCTACAACATGGTGAAAAAATGACCCTTTTGAATATTGACAAGCCCTTTATATATAATTATAATTATTAATAATTATATAATTGATTGTTAATTAATTATATAATATAATATAATAGTATATAAAATATATAACATAATAAAATAATATAATTATAACAATTATATTATATAATATAATTAATTAACAATCAATTATATAATTATTAATAATTGTAATTATTTATTATATATAATTAATAATAACTTGTGAAATTTAAAATACTCCTTGGTCCCTGGTGTTCAGAATGGATGTTGTGTTGACAGGCATACAAACATTAATTCCCTTGTACATCCTCATCAGAACTTGGGTAACCAGGAGCATTGTCATTGAGCAGTAATAGATGTTGAAAGGAATCATTTTTCTGAGCAGTAGGTCTCAACAGTGGGCTTATTATTCAGTAAGCCACGCTGTACACAGATGTGCTATCATCCATGCTTTGTTGTTCCATTTACAGAGCACAGGCAGAGTAGATTTAGCATAATTCTTAAGGGTCCTAGGATTTTCAGAACGGTAAATGAGCATTAGTTTCAACTTTAAGTCACCAGCTGCGTTAGCCCCTAACAAGAGCAAAGCTGTCTGTACTTTGAAGCTTTGAATCCAGGCATTGACTTCTCCTCTCTAGCTTTGAAAGCCCTAGGTAGCATCTTCTTCAAAAATAAGGTTGTTTCATCTTTACATTAAAAATCTGTTGTTTACTGTAACCGCCTTCATCAATGATTATAGCTAGAATTATGGATAACTTGCAGTTTCTACTTTAGCACCTGCTGCTCTACCTTGAGCTTTTATGTTATAGAGACAGCTTATTTTCTTAAATTTTATAAACCCACCTCGGCTAGCTTCGAACTTTTCTTCTGCAGCTTCTTCAGCTCTCTCAGACTTCAGAGAATTGAAGAGAGTTAGGGCCTTGCTCTAGATTAGGTTTTAGTTTGAGGAAATATTGTAGCTGGTTTGATCTTCTATTCATACCACTAAAACATTCTCCATATTAGCAATAAGGCTCTCTCTTATCATTCATTTGTTCACTGAAGTAGCACTCTCTATTTTTTTTCAAAGAACTTTGCCTTTACATCCACGGCTTGGTTAATAGGCAAAATAGGCCTAGCGTTTGGCCTTTCTCAGCCTTTGATATGCCTTCTCCACAAAGCGTAATCCTTTCTAGCTTTTGATTAGAAGTGAGAGATGTGAAACTCTTTCTTTCACTTGAACACTTAGAGGCCATTGTGGGGCTATTAATTGGTATAATTTCAATATTATTGCATTTCTGGGAATAGGCAGTCTTGAGGAGAGGGAGGGAGATGGGAGAATGGCCTATAAATGGGACAGACAAAACACACACATTTATTAAGTTTGCGGTCTTATATGGGTGTGGTTTGTGGTGCCCCAAAGCAATTACAATGGTAACATCAAAGATCACTCTTTACAGATCGCCATAACAAATAGAATACTCATTTTAAAAGCTTGAAATATTATAAGAATTACTAAAGTATGACAAAGAGACATGAGGTTTTTAAAAATGGCACTGACAGACTTGCATAATGCAGAGTTGCAACAAACAAACTTATAAAAAATACAATATCAGTGAAGCACCATAAAGCAAAGAACAATAAAAAGGTGTACTGTATTCAGTTTACTTCAATAATTATATTTTCCTAGGTAGTATGTCTGATTATGAGTCTTCCTACATTTATCTCATATTTTCTAGGTGTTTCAGAACTACTTTTTCTCCCAGTTTTTGCTGTGTTACACTTTGTTTTACTACTCTAATTTTAAAACTCTTAAATTTTTCAGCAATATTTTCCAGTTAACTTCATGTCCTATTATTTCCCCTTTAAGCCTGTCTAAAATTCAGTTTGAACTATGTCTGAAGATACGTTGCTGGTGAGCTGAAGAATAGCATAAACTTTTCTTGCTCAAGAGAACAAGCAGCCTGGAGGTTTGCTCTACAAACCCCATAAAACACTGATACTGCTTAGAACACACATGGATCCAAGGGCCAGCAAAGTGTGTTTTTATTTTTATTCCTCTTTCCACATGTCCACTTGGAGAGATGATGGTTTTGCTCTGTCTATATACTACCGATTATGTGAACAAATTGCTTCATATCAGTAATCATTTCTAAGTCTGATTCCAGTTTTCTGTGTAGTTAAAAACCATTATTTTAGGACTTTTGTCCTTCCAGTTTCTAAAAATGTAATTCCTTGTGTATCCTTTATAACTATACTAAATTTAAAAATAAAGATAATGGACATTTTAAAAAGGTTATTATAGCATTCATACAAGTTATATGCATTAAAACTAACATAAATACATAGATGCATATGTGAGTGTATGTACTTATATAAATATTTGTATATACATGTCTATACAAATGTTTGTATAGACATGTCTATACAAATGTTTGTATATGTGTGTGTGTATATATATTTGAAGTATATATATGTATATATGTATATATATTTCAAGTATATATATATTTCAAGTATATATATATTTCAAGTAATGTATATATATATTTGAAAACTGCAACTTTCAAAACTGCAAAAATGACTTTGGTTATGCCTTTAAGAAGAGGTTGGTTCAATTTTTTGTGGAAGTGAAATAAGGACATTTTAAAATTTTTGCTCTATTAGAAAATTATTACAACACATCCCCATAATGAACTGAATAGTCAGTACCATACTAACACCTTCAACATGTAAAACCCAATCCCCAGTAACAGAGTTAAGCATGTATCAATTTTCAAAATATGTTAAACTAGTATTTTTTTTTGCACATCAAAATTTTTCATTTTAACTACAAACTATTTTAATGAGCTCTGGCTATGAATGAAATATCCTGGTACTTAATGTACATCTGACGTCGTGTATATGCAGGCCTCAAATCCTTCTATTTAAATAATCATCTGAAGAAATAGTGTGCCAGACAAATAGAAAAACCAGGAACAGGAAGTCCCAAATATAATAAAAACTTATAGTTTTATAAGATATCCTAACAGTATATCCCCACAAGTTTGGGTGGGGATATACTTCAAACAAAACAATAGGCATTCCCTCCTATGAGGCATTTCATACTATGACTCATAGTCACTAAACCCTATGTTTAGTGATTAAACACTATGTTTAGTGATTAGTCACTAAACCCTATGCTAAGTTTTAGTGATTAGTCAGTAAACACTATGTGTTTAAATTTTGTGTTTAAATAGTGTGTTTAAACTTCGTGTTTAAATTCACTAAAACACAAAAACAAAAATTGCTTTTAAGAAACCACACAATAGGGTATATATTTTAAAATTTCATTAGAAAGAAAATGTCATTGGACTTTTTTTGTTTATTGTATTGTTATCAATATATTATCAGCAGTTTATGTATAATGTGTATCCCTGATTAAAAATTTAGGAAACTAACTGAAACTCAACTTGACTCTTAAACTTTCTTTAACTTTGAAGCATATTCACATATTCCCATTATTCCAATGAGGATAGATTCATATTAACATTCTAGCCCATTTTAGTCGTTGTAATGAGCCTAAAATAGCTGCCAGCTTGCAGTGCTGGAATTAATGATAATTAAATGTAACACAAAATGTATTTCCATATTTTGTATTGCTCAAATGATTTCATCTCAGATGTAGCATGATTCTTTTTAGAGATGACTACTTCTATTTAATCTCTTTTCCAATTTTAATTTGAATTTCATATTGTTCCTGACTGTTTAATGAATATTTTGGGAGATGACCATAGTGTTGTTAATTATACTAAAGACTGAGTATAATTAATTCTTTTGGACCCAAAGTCAGCTAGTTAATCGATTTCTGATGAAACTGGAGATTAAACACAGATAGTTCACCTCTTCCTTCATTCATTTTAATTCTTTTCTCTTTCAATTCAATCAGATTACTTTGGGAAGTCATTGCTGGCAAATCAATTGTGGAACTGTTTTGGACATTACCCAAGTGTTAATAAATGGGTGCTTTTTTCAGTCAAGTTACCTTGATATTGATTTCTGAAAATGAAGAAATTTTAGTTTTAGTTATTGAGAAGTAAAAACTACCATTATCATTTATAATTCATATTGAAGTAGTTTATAATTGTCTATTAACAATAGGCTCATGTAATCACACATAAGAAAGCTGTTGGCTTGGCATTCCTAATAATCCTTAAAAAGTAGAGACAAAGGTTTACTGTATTTTCAAACACATTTCCTACCATATAGCATGTCCTATAATTGAGTTAGAAACTCATGAGCACAAACTAATTTCTTAAACGGTTTTATGCTTATAGTATTGTCAAAAAATGCAGTAGTGTGTATGGCAGTTTATTATTTTCAGTGATATACATAATGACATGTTAAATTATAACACCAAAAAAGGCCTTAAAAGTAAAAATAGGCCATGAGAAATAGTAAATAATGAACTAACATCATTTCTTTTAGTCAACGAACAAAACATAAAGAAGATTCTTTACATTTTTCTTATTACCAGAGATAACTTTTAAGTGTGCTGTACAATATTTTAACAATCATATTCTCAGATAATTTTGAACAAAGCACTGAGTTTGGTGCATTATTATTTTACAGTCAATCAATTAATGTTACTTAAGCTTGTGTCGGTAAAAGTCAAAGCCCTTGCTAATATATTTTCTATACTCTGGAAAAGGGATCACTCTGTATACTTCTATTAACTTTATGATTTGGGATTGTTCCTAAGAATTCTGGGAAAACCCCAATAACCTTATAATTTAACATTGGTTGTACAAATACTGCTTAGTCTGCTTTTGCATCTATGACAGAATACCACAGACTAGATAATTTATAAGGAAACATATCTTACAGTTCTGGAAGCTGGGAAGTTCAAGATCAAGGTGCCAGCCAGTCTGGTATCTGGTGAGGGCCGGCTCTCTACTTCCAAGATGGCATCCTGAATGCTGCATTCTCTGGAGAAGAGCAACACTGTTCCTCACATGACAGAAGACCCTGAAGGGCAAGCCCCTCCTGCAGGCTCTATTGATAGCAGCATTGATTCTTTCATGAAGGCAGACCCCTCATGACCTAAACACCTCCCATTAGGCTCACCCTCCCAACACTGTTGCATTGACAATTAAGTTTAGAAATGAATTTAGAAGAAAACAAAAACATTGAAACCATAGTGGATAAAATCCTTCCTAATCTGACCCATGAACATGTAATTGTACTGTTGATTTTACTGATGAAGGTACCACATTGGCAAGTCTATAACTCATGCACTGCATAATGACATTTTGGTCAATGATGGACATATATTTAACAGTGGCTCCATAAGATTATAATGGAGATGAACATTTTCTATCACCTAGAATTTACCACACTGTAACTTTATTATTATTTAAGGGTTTTCTTCTTCTATTTATAAAACATGATAACTATGAAACGACCTGAGGTAGGTCCTTCAGGAGGTATCCCAGAAGAAGGCATTGTTTTCATAGGATCACAGTTCCATGCATGTTATTACCAGTGAAAACCTTCCAGTGGGACAAGATATGAAGCTGGAAGACAGTGAAATTGAGTGAAATTGATGATCTTGACACTGTGTAGGCTTAGGCTAATGTATGGCTATGTGTCTTAGGTTTCAACAAAAAAGTTTAAAAAGTTAAAATTATTTAAGAAAGGAAAAATCTTATAGAATAAGAAAAAAATTAAAAAGTTTCTCATACAGATGTAAAATATGTTCATGTTTTAAACTGTTATTAAAAAAAGAGTAGAAACATTTAAAGACGTTAAAAAGTTTGTAAAGTAAAAAAAGTTATAGTAAGCCATGTTTAATTTATTATTGAAGAAATAAAAAGTTTCAATAAATTTAGTGTAGCCTGAGCATACTGTGTTTATAAAGCATACAGTACTGGTACAGTAATGTCCTAGACCTTCACAGTCACTTCCTACTCACCCAGAGCAACTTCCATTTCTGCAAGATTCATTCACGGAAAGTGTCCTATAAGTTGTATTTTTAAAAAATCTTTATACTACATTTTTACTGTCTCTTTTATCTGTTTAGATACATTCAGATACAAAAATACTTATCATTTTGTTACAATCTCCTACAGTACTCACTATAGTAATATGCTATATGGGTTTGTAGTGTAGGAGCAATAGGCTAGACCATATACCTTAGGGAAAATAGTAGGTTGTAACATCTAGATTTGTGTAAGTACCTTCTGTGATGTTCACACAATGACAAAATCGCCTCACAATGCATTTCTCAGAATGTATTCTCATAATTAAGCAAGGAATCATTGTAGTTATATTTCAAGAAACTACTTCAATATGTATAAGATTGATCATCAGGCAGTTTTTCTCTTGAATCAAATCCTTGTAGTTTGAATTTTCACAGCTGCTTATGAATGAGGAAGCATCCCAGTACTCAACAGATGACACCAGACAAGGATGTCTTTCTATTTTTACAACAAAGTGAACCATATTCTAGACATCAAAGAATTTGAGAGAAAAGAATGTGTGATGTAATTTTATTGTGTAATGTCATATTTAAAAAGTAAACCAACATTAATCTTCTCATTATAATTAAAAAAGTTTAAATGGGATTTGATTTGCTTGAGTACAATCAAACGGTTTAAAGTGCAAATCTTATCTCTATTTGCTTTTCAACATGCCCTTTGCTTTCCTATGTGTAATATTATAACATGACTAAAGTAGTCGTAATTATGTTCTTGCTTTTTTCAGGTGATTATAACTTGGTTTTCTGAGATAGTTTGTATTAACTTATTTTCTGACTTAGAAGCATTTACAACCCTCCCAGTCGCATATTGTTTTAGTCATTGATATTTGAGTTTGTCAACACAGAGCACCAGTTTTGCCAGAAATCTATTATTTGATATTAATAATATCTCAGATGTTTTCCAAAATTTCTACATTTCTTGCAAAATTATTAGGAGAAAAACAAAAAGTATTTGTAGTTTCTAAAAGCAGAAACAAGTTTAACCAGGAAAAAAACGGAATAATAAAACATGTTTGAGCAGATATGATAAATATAATAACCATTCGTGGGAAAAAATGAACATTGAAGCTACCAGTGGACTTATCTAAGATAATTTTCTGTGCAATTTAATGATGTTATAGTATATTCTCTAGCAGATCAACATCAAAACCATGTACATTCCATTGCATCTTTCCAGCCAAGTTGTTCTGCACTTTTTCACAACCCTCAATATCACTTGCAGTTTCTAAAGGACATATAATATCCCCAAATAAACTTTTTCCATGTATATTCTCTTCACACCCGGTCCATCCTGAGATCCTCAAAACCTTATATGTGTTTGTCTCTTCTTGGTCGTTTACTCTGTGAAAATTTGGACTTCTACAAACTTAAAAAATCCTTTCTTCCTCAGTGATCCCACAGTAACTTCAAAAAATCCGTATACATCCAATATCATATTGTGTTATGATGGTGAGCTTTTACAATGGTTATTTCAGGATTCCATGAATTTCTTAAAGTCGTGATACTGGCTTGTTCATCTTTGTCCCCACTAACCTACTACATTGCTGGTCAGTTAGAATTATGGCATGCTTGTTGAATGAAAAGACTCCTCAAAAGTAAGTTTGAGTTTATCATCTTAAAAATGACCATATTATTATTACGATGATTTCATATTTATTTACTGCTAATTCTGTGAAAAGCTTAATAGAATTTCACTGTACTATGTACTTTGGGGAAGCCAATATTCTGGAATCTCATCATATTTGCATCTCTGTATAGGGTTATATTGTTTCTAACTTGGTTCAAGTCATCAGACTGACTTCCAGAAACATCTGGCACAGAAGACGACCATGATATGCGCAAGGCAAAAGGCTTCCATTCACTTAGGCTGCTTTTACAGCAAACTGTTTATAGCGGTTCTCTTGTAGGCATAAAAAGGACATAGCAACTTTAATTGAGGACATTACTAAGATGTATTGACCCACATGTGCTAATGTTGGAATTTAAAGGTCAAGAAGCTACAACATTGACACAAAATTATAAGTTTATGGATTTGCTGCCAGACATAGGGCCATTTTAGAAAGACAGCCCTAATTCCCCAAATTTTCCAGGTACATTCACTCTAAATTGTCTTTCTCTTTCCAAGATAAAGATAACAATGTTTCATTTTATGCTGCTGTTTTATGAGATTGGAAGACACAAAAATTATCACTGAATGGATTCAGATATTTTTGGACACAGGAAGGAAATACATTATGAAACTAATGTTGATACAAAAAAGCTCCCAGAAACTGATCATAGTCAATATTCAATACAGGCAGTATATGTATTCAAGTAGATATGTGCCTATGTATCATAAGGCATGTTGGTCCTTACGTGCGGTTGGCTTAGTGTTGCCAAGTGGCTAAATTGATGAATATTCCATCTGTTTTGAAACAAAAGGATTTGAGCTTTAATTTTGTGAATATATCAAGGAAGAGATGTGAGCTTAAGAATATTAAAGATATTCACCTTTTATGAGTAAACTGTAACAAATGACTGGCACAAATTATGTGTAGCATTATAAATACTTAATAATACTGCTTAAGAAGAATGATAGATACAGGATGTAGAATTTTATTGTTATTGTTGTTTGTTCTATGTCAGGATTCCTCTTTTTGCTCCATTATTTTTCTCTCTTCTTCAGTGTAAATCTTTACCACTTTTAGTTCAGACATTTAGTTCCCTTAAATTTTCAATTCCTGGCCTGTACCTGAAGAGCTTAATTTTGGATATTATTTTACATGTATGGGATGACATAATCACAATAATTGATAAATTAATTGTAGATTGTTGTTCTCATGTTTTAAATGGAGAACAGAAAAATGAATACAGCATTGCGCTAAAAGTGCCTACAATGCATTCTTGTCTTCACACTTGAGGTCAGGAGTTTGAGACCAGTCTGGCCAACATGGTGAAACCCTGTCTCTACTAAAAATACAAAAATTAGCTAGGTGTGGTGGCGGGTGCCTGTAATCCCAGCTACTCAGGAGGCTGAGGCAGGAGAAATGCTTGAACCTGGGCAGCGGAGGTTGTAGTGAGCTGAGTTTGTGCCACTCTGCTGCACTCCAGCCTGGATGATAGAGTGAGCGAGATTCAGTCTCAGAAAAAAAAAAAAAAAAAAAGAAATGTTAGTTTGGTCCTAATATGTTCTAGGTACATTAAAAGAAGAAACAATCTCTTATCTTAAGTAGTTCACATTCTAGTGTAAAAAAATAAACAACTGCATAAATCCTTTTAATATTATACATATTATATGTACTATACTGCTGGGCTAAAAATATAAGGCAGAATAAGTGCTTTTTAAGATGTTTTCTTAACCTAATTCAGATTTGGAAGTCAGGAATTACATAGAATATAATTAAAGGGTTGCTTAAATAGAAACATTCATTTATCATCTACTCTGTGCCAAATTATTTGATATGTGTAGGGAATAATTAGTTGAATAAAACCATCTTCCAAATGAGTACATCTATGAGAGAGGTGTACACATTAACAGATATTTTCCATTTAAGGTCTTGAGTTTTTGCTAGCATTTGACACTCAGTTCTAAAAAACCAGAAGGGGTACTCATTCAACCAAACTTGCAAAAGGTCTTTTGAAGGATATGATATCTGAATTAAAGCTTAAGGCAATTATGCAACTGACATAAAAATAAAGTATGCTACCTTTCAGGTGTTGGAAAATTCACTGCTTATTGAGGATAACTTCAGACAATTTATAGAAAAGGTTGATGGCTTTTGAGCTAGTTCTCCAATGCTCAAGGAGTTCCAACACTTAGTGCTGTCACTTATATCTGAGGAAGAATATTTTATGATAATCTTCCAATAAATAAAACTTAGAACTAAATGCAAAAAGAAATAATTTCTCCACTTTGTCAGATTTTCATGCTCTCCATAAGAAAAAAAAAAGCCATCATGTGTAAGAGCCATTGTATACATGGATTTAGATAAATGGTTATGGACAATTTTGTAAAAATAATGAAAAACAGTTGTTAAATAAAGTGGGGTTATAAAATTTGTATTAAACAACACCTGCCCAATGCACTATAAATCACGAATAACTGGTAGACTGCATTTTGCTTAATTTATGTCAATCAACCTCATTGAGCACTAGGAATTAAGTGCATGTGTGACTGTGTGTGTGTGTGTGTGTGTGCATAATCACAATATTCTCATTCTAATGTTTAATATATTTTAGTGAAATATGATAATTTGAAAGGTAATTTTAATGAATTGGTAGTAAAAATAAAACAATAGAACTATAAGAAGAGTAAAATTAAAAATCTAAAATTAAACAGTAGAATTAGAGCCATCTGTACTGAATATTAAATAAATATTTTGTTATTTCTACAATTGTATTTACTGTTATGGTACATAGCTATTGACTATGCAAGAAATAACCCAAGAAAAGGCTTAGAGATAGAAAATAAAAATTCTGATAAAAAACAACGAGTAGAATATTTTGTCTGAAATATAGTTACTGTAGATCTATAAATAATTATTTGGTAGAAAAGGGACATGACTTAAGTAGTTATAATATTTGAGGTTAATTAGGTGAAATATGTGCGAGGAAACTGATGCAATACACCAGATTATAGAGAAATACGAATGAAATTTGAAAATAATAATGGAAACTAACAAACAAACAAACAAACTGAAAAGTGCTTTGCCAGCGTAAACCACTTAATCCAGTACAAACATTTTCTCTGTAGTTCAGGGACTATATTTTTTTCATTATCATACTCCAAGCACACAATATCTTGCATAGCCCATAGTAAGTAATCAAAATGTTCATGAAATAAATAGTTATGGAGCAAATGCTGTACATAAAAAATAAATCAATGGTTATCTGTTTAACAGAAGAAATGTGATGTACATAATGAATTTGAAGAAAGAATACACGGGCTAGAGTTAAATATATGCACAGATAGAAGGAGAAAAAAAGAGATAAAATAATTTCATGAAAAAGCCTGCAATACTGAAAGAGATTTGACTAATAGGCTGAGATAATTAGATCTTTTTGACACCATATATTTGCCAAGTCTGTGACTCACCCACATGGAGACACCAAATCAGGAATTTAAGACTATAGGGATAGTAAAATGTTCATCAAAGACAAAAGCTAATATGAATTCTTGTAATGTTCTATAAAGAAGTATTCATAATGAAACTTTTCAAATTTAATGGATTTTGTTTCTGGTGTCTTTTTATAGATGACTGTATATTAGGACCCATCTTCTTCTCTTATTTTCATACATAGATATACAGCCCTGCTCACTCCAAACATAAGCAATTTTCCTCAGCCTTCAGCTTTCATGATGCCTCATTTTCATAATAACCAGCCCTTCCAGACTCCGCTGCACATGACAACTATATTCTTAAATTCTTCTCCTTTCTAAAACCGTAATGATCTATATAACTCCTATTGCCTTAAAGCCTTTATGATTATGCTTACTTATTTAGTTATGTCATACAACATCTAAGTAACAATTTTAGAAATAGCTTCTTGTGAAAACTTTAGTGGAGATGAGATTAACAGCAGAAGAGAAGTTTCTGTTGTTTTCTTATTTTGTTTTGCTTTACGTGTTTGGTTTGGTTTATCAAGCTATGAAATCATATATATGTGTATATATATAGTGTATATATAATATGTGTGAGTGTATATATAGTATATATATACACGCGTATATATAGTATATACATATAGTGTGTGTATATATATGTGTATATATAGTATACACATATAGTGTGTGTATATATATGTGTATATATGAGTATATATAGTATATACAGTATATACATATAGTGTGTGTATATATGTGTATATATGTGTATATATATACACACACTATATGTATATACTGTATATACTATATATACACACACACTATATATACACACACTTATACTATATACATACACATATACTACATACTATATACATACACATATACTACATACTATATACATACACACACACACTATATATATACACACACACACACACACATACACATACACATACACACACAATAACCTCACAGACCTCACAGAAATATAAAGAGTGGAACTTGGCTGTGATTATTCATTTCCACTGCCTGGATTTAGGATATATCACTTTTATTAGCTTCTTCCAGATAGGATTTACCATTTCTAAAAGAAACATTTACTTTGAAATTGGAATTATCTTTTGCAAAACCAACTCAACTTTCATTTTATTCTGAAAATATTGCTAAAACTAAAATAATCCCTTTGGGTTATTTCCATCCTGCTGTTTTCTTCCCTTTCTTCACTTAATCTTTTTTTCCTCAAATAACAAGTATGTGTCTAACAATAGTTGTATAAAAAAATAAAAAAACAAGTTTTCTACAGGTCATCTAGTAACATGCAAGAACTCTTACTAAACTTAATGCAATTAACGTATGCTAGGTAACCCATTTATTCAGTCATTATGAAGATATGTTATTTTATGTGTTTACTTAACATTTGGATATTGCGAGTGAGGTTCATTTGAAAAGGTATCCAGATTCTAAAAATGTTCATGCGATATAATTTCCTATTCAATGTTTTCATATTATAAGGACATTATAAGCGCCTATATGGAATAGACATACTTTCTGAATCATGCTATAGTTTTAGCCATGTTCAAAACTGAAAAAAGAACATATTAGAAATGTCCCATTTTTAATTTTTAAGCTTTTAAAAGATACTCCCCGCCATATTATTTAAATAAACTAGGATTTAAAAAAAAATTTAATATTTGTCAATAAAGTATTTATTAATTTCCCCCTGGTGCCTAGAAAAAAAAATCTGACTACAAATTTAAGACAAAAAATTTCAAGGAAGAAAAGAGTTAAAATATTGTATATGTTTTAAATAATAGGGTAATCAGTAGTGACTCAGTAAAAAAAAAAAAAAATAGCTTTGGTAACAAAAATGTATGAAAATGCTGAATTGTTAGTTTTTCCTGACACCAGCTTGTCATTTACTGGGTGTTGTTCTTAACACACATTCAGACATCCACAATCACATCATGAAATCGTGCTTACAAACTCAAAACCCTTAATATTTGCTAGAGTGAAGAAAACTGCAACTTATGTCAAATTTCATGTTTTTTGATACATGTGTTCTGTATTCAGCTCTTTTTGGGTGGCTGATAGCACTATTTGAAGGATATATGTTTTTAACTGCCATCACAGCAGTCGACATTATGTTCTTCATGGGAGAGATAATGCTTTTATAAAACAGTTTAACTGCAGTCTGCTGCGTTGAACTTCATGTCCTTTTTAGTTTGCTTAGTGTAGAGTATCACTTTGGAGACTTTCCACAAGAAACATGCACATCATTTTCTCTAAAGTACGACAATACTGATTTCAACATTAATTATATTTTCTCTCAAGTTAGATGCTCTTAAAGATACTTTGCGTAGCTATCCTTTGACACCAGTGATATTTAAAATCACAGAAAATGTTAAAATTCTAACCAAATAGGAAGAATCTAGTAATTTTGCATGTAAATAACAAGTAACAATTAGGATGATTCAGTAATGTTTGTGGTTACAATTTAAATGTAATAATCTACTATGTCATGCAAAACTAATTTCAAGATATCATTATATTATTTGTAAAAAAAAATTATTTGAGATTCAAAGACTTTTACATCTACGGTTTCAATGAATGTCTTGCTTTATACATTGCACAGTTGTATCTGAAAAAGAGAACAAAATATATCAGAGTCATGTTGGTAAGTGACAGAGCAGCAGCATTTGGTAAAATTTTTCTAAAAGATTAAGAATAAATGTTTTACTATGCAATAAAAATTCATGTATGTCCAAGAGTAGTTAAATTAGAAATTAATAATTTAATATTAAATATATTTTACTGACCCTAATTCTCAAATAAAACTCATATCCAGAAAAAGAAATGATCTGGCATGTAAATTTTAAAAAGTAGTAATTATATTATGTTATAAAGCACAGGTCTCCCCACCTACTTTCAAAATTATAGGCACCTGGATAATAGTCCTACTCTGTCGTTCCAACAAAATTTTCTAGGATAAGTTTGATTTAACCATAGAGCTATAACATTACCATAATTAACAATGGTTTGTTTCTTTAACCTTTCTACCATTATTTTCTATTTCAGTATTAGGTGTGTATGTGAATGCAAAAATCTTGTAATAGAATATGGCTCTACAATGATAAATGAATTGTGCATGGCCAAAATAACTTAAAAATAAGAATATTGAAAAACTATTAAATATGTCATCAACAAATGTGATGTGGCTTTATATTGAATGTTAATTCATTACTTGTATAGGTATCCATTCAAATCACCTTATCAGTATGTTGCTTCCAAAGTGTGAGGCTTATTCTTCTTTGCCAGGTGATAACTCTGTCACAGTGAGGGTCATATTGTAATGGCTATAGTGATTTCATTTGCTTTTTCAAAAACATGCTCAGTGCACCAAGCCCTAGTGTTTTCTTATTACATTTTAAATCATGCAGCTACCAGTAGTTTTATCGAGTTTGAAGTGTGTCTTCTGTGAATACAAATGCCATGAGACCAATAATTTTGTTATTTGAAACTAGGAATTTTATTTCAGAAGAAGGATAAGTGGAGACAAAAATATAGCCTTGTTATTTTGATTTGTGCCCAACTACACTGATAATAAAGTAAAAATAACATTATAATAAAAGACTCAAAATTGACGTATTAACAGTGTTAAATCAGTCAGAATCCTGTTTTGATAAATCTTGGTAAAATATAGTAATGTTTAGTTGGCATGATGTATGCATAATACCCAGATCTTATTCTGCATTTGAAGATTTAAACCCAAGTTTTACATGTAGAGATAAATATTAAAATGCAGTGGAATAAAAAGTATTATGATTGAGCTTTTTCACTAAGACATGAGTATACTAGAATACCACACCATAGCTTTTTAAACTAAGGATTAACCTTCCATGAGAACCATTCTATGGAAAGAAAGAAAATAATAAAAATTTTAGATGCATACAATGCTACCTAAAGTCCTGTTTTAATTCACTTTATCAGGAACTCAGCAGTCCTTTCTGTCATGGCTAATGTATCTAGTATTTTATGAAATTGGACAAGGAGCACAATTTGTTGAACTAGAACTCAATATGTCTCACACTATTGAAATAGTACAGTAGTTCACTCATAGAAACATCACTATTATCATTATATATTATGACATTTTAGACAAGGAAAAATACTGCTTTTGTCTCCACAGGTGCAAAGTGCTTTCACTGCAAAAAAAAAAAAAAAGGAACAACTGTAAAAGCATATTTTTGCCAATACATTGTTACTTTGTTGTACTAAGTTTCAATTACAGTTTAAGATAAAAAGCAAGTGCCTATCTTTTCTCACAGTAAAATGAAGTGTCTTTTAAGAAAGGATTGTGAAACAGAAGCCATTTCACTTTTTTTTTCTTTTTTCTCTGTTGTTTCTAACAATAAGAAAACATGATAAAAATAGAACTATACCATTCTTACCTTCCTGAAATATTACATAACAAAACTGTGTGCTATTTAATGAAAGTATTCAAATATTTATGTGTCTTAGACATTATTCTTGCACATCATAACATTAAATAGAGCAGAGACAGGTTCTTGCTCTGGTGCCCACGCTGGAGTGCAGTGCTACAATCACAGCTCTCTGCAGCCTTGAACTCCTGGCTCAAGTGATTCTCCCGCCTCAGCCTCCCAAGCAGATAGAGAAAAAAAAAATTTCAATTGAAGTTATTGCATGTAAATTTATTTTTACCAACAGTGTAATCTATTATTAAATATTCCTAAGGCAACCTACACTTTCTCTTCCTATCCTAAATGTCTCAATTGTCCAGAGTCTCTGTCCTACTCTCTTAGGTAGTAATCTTCTGTAGTCACCATGTACTGCTGTGAGATACTGACGTAGCCTGTCATCAGAGGCATCTCCTCAGCCATTTGCATTTTATTCTAAGGAAGACATGTAGAACCTTGGGGTGCAGAGCCTCTCAGCATTTCTCAGAGATTCACTATGAAATGGAACTTGGGGACTAAAGAGAATGCCATCCAGCTGCATCTTATGCTCTTTCCTGGAGATGCTAACTGACTGCATCTCATTCAGTTACTGTGATGTCTTCACTCTCAGCCTATTAACTCTTCACTTGCTCACCATTTGACACAGAAACTCAAAGTTCTTTGGCCTGCTAATTTGCAGAAGAAAAGCATCTTGCATCTATACTTCTAATGAAAGCTTTTATTTTCTTGGGGATTTCACTTTGGTTCATCAGCAATCACTGTTCTTCAGTGTGTTAACATAGAGATGTTAGAGACGTTAGAACCATCTATTTATGATGGAAAGTGTAGTATTAATGTTTTTGTACCACTGTAAGTTATTGATAACTAGATTAGTAGTAAAAGATGATTTTTCATTTAACATATGATAGGACACGTGCAATTAACTACAATAAGGAGAATTATTTGTGTTGTCAGTAGATGTAGACTAAATTACAGGAGAAAGTTTCATTTTCAGAAAAATAATCTTTTTCTTTCTACCAAATAACAAGTAACTCACAAACAAAAATGCTACATATTTCAGTAACAGCAGATGATCTACATGCAGCTATAGATTTCAGTAACACTAGATGTCTTTTAATAAATGTATTTGTTTGGCCAAGGACAGTGGCTCACACCTGTAATCCCAGCACTTCAGGAGGCCAAGGCAGGTGGATCACTGAGGTCAGGAGTTTGAGGCCAGCCTGGTCAACATGATGAAACTCCGTCTCTACTACAAATACAAAAATTAGCTGGGTGTGGTGGCAGATTGGATGTAGAGTGTGAGAGAAAAAAATTGTAAAGGATTATTTTAAGAGTTTTGACTGGTACAAGGGAAATAATTGAGTTGACCATTACAGAAGAAGAGCACAAGGAGAGAAGCAATTTGGGGAGAAAAAGATAAATAGTTTTGTGACATAATAATTTTGAAATAATTACTATCACTCTAAATAGATTTGTACATCAGAACCTCAGAAGTTCTACAGGAATAATCCATGCTGTATTTAAATAAAGGGGAAGGAATCAGCTTTTATTTTGTATTCAGAATAAAGAGACTAGATGAGCTGACCGAAATAGGAAGCGCATTGAGAAAATAAAGGGGCTTCCAGGATTAAGGGCTGAGAGTTCAGCATTTAAAGGTTGAGAAGATAAGGATTAATCAGCAAAGGGGACCCAGTGGGAGCAGCCAAGGGAGGAGGGACTATGTTTATCAAGGAGAAAGGTGAGATCTGTAAAATCTAACACCGCTGACTGGTTAAAAGATGATAAGATCTGATGAGCTACTTAAGATTACATTTGTTGTCATTGATAAGAATATTTTTATTATTATTATACTTTAAGTTCTAGGGTACGTGTGCACAACGTGCAGGTTTGTTACATATGTCTACATGTGCCATGTTGGTGTGCTGCACCCAGAATTTTTACAGTGAGGTAACAAAGACAAGACTACTTTGATACAAACTTATCAGAGAATGTGAAGAGAAATCCTAGAGACACAGAGTAGAGATCATGCCATAATTTTTGCTTGATCATAATGTTTGCTTGATTGGAAGAAGAGAAAACAGTAGTAGCTAGAGGGGAAAAATGGAGTGAAGACAAGTGGTGTGATTTTATATTAATGGGCATGGTCCGGTGGAGGAAAGAACTGATGAGGCAGTACAGAGAGAATAATTACTAGAATAGTTTTGTTGAGTAAGTTAGATAATTCTCAATAAACACAACTACTATTTAGTCATTTTTAGAAATAAAATCACTACTAAAATCCAACGTTTTTAATTATTTTGTTACTGAAAATGAATATAACTTTTGAAGAACTATCGAGATGAATTATTTTTAAACATTTTTTTCATATTTCCTATAAATGGCTTCTGAATACACATACACAATTAGAATTGTATAGAAATCAATATTAATATTGTCACTGTTATACCAAATTATATATTACATGATGACATTATTTATTTTATTTTGTAAATTAAATGGCAAAAATATATAGGAAAAAGCCATTTAATGCATGCTATTTTTCTGTCATTGTTTCTATGATATTTGTGTGATGGATACATTTGGATAGACCAAGGTCCTATTAGATATATATATATATAGAGAGAGAGAGAGAGATCTTCCACTAGTGAGTCAAAAATGTTTGTTTCCTTTGAAGACATTTAATCTAGTCAAGTTCTAAATTAGAGACATATGATTTTAAAATAAACAAATATTTGAGAGAAATTATTTCTCAACTACTTGGAAATAGCATAGAGAGAAACTCTGCATCTGATACATAAGTAAATTTATAGAGTAGCTAAAATAAGCCACCTCCTTCATAAAACAGGAAATTGTTCAAAGGAGAAGACAAATTTTTAATTTGAATATGTACTTACCCAAACATGGTAGGAAAAGTTTGAACAAAGCTGAGTTTTCCTGTAAGAAACCTGAATATGTTCTTGAGTATTAGGCATAACGGATCTGTGAATTCAGAAATGGTTTCTTTTAATGATTAAAGTAACAGTTTGTACAACTGACATTTATGATTGAGGGGGTTGTTTGGGCGTTGTTAGAATTTTTCTTATCAGGCTTATGCAAATAATGAAAAGATCTCAGATATTACTTATCAGGAAATAATAATCAACCTCAGTCGTAATACAAAACACAGCATTTTCTCTCCATGAATTATCTGAACTTTTTGTTTTGTTTTGTTTTGTTTTGAGACGGTGTCTTGCTCTGCCGCCCAGGCTGGAGTGCAGTGGCGCAATCTCTGCTCACTGCAAGCTCCGCCTCCCGGGTTGACGCTATTCTCCCGCCTCAGCCTCCCAAGGTGCTGGGACTACAGGTGCCCGCCACCACGTCTGGCTAACTTTTTGTATTTTTAGTAGAGACAGGGTTTCACTGTTAACCAGGATGGTCTCAATCTCCCGACCTCGTGATCCGCCCGCCTCGGCCTCCCAAAGTGCTGGGATTACAGGCTTGAGCCACTGCGCCCGGCCTATCTGAACTTTTAAGGCATGGTTATTTTTAAAATGCAGATTTAAGTTTAATCAAGGCATGATTTAAAAAGTCTGTTATCCTCTCGAGTGGAAAAATATTTCATAAATAACATAAAACATTGATCTATCTAACATTAATTAGATTTCAAAGGAATGTTTCCTATTGTTTTCAAATTACATTAAAATGCATATTAAAATCAATACAATTTTTACATGTAGCAATATGCTTAACTCAAAATCAAAGTGTCTATTATTACAGAGGACAATAGCACCACACCATTGCTATTATTCAATCAATAGATAACAGTTGATTAAATGAATGAAAAAATTTTGGTAAGAAAAGGCTCTGAAATTATTCTTTTTAATATTTAAAAGTTTGTATTTCCTGGAAACACTTGATGCATCTTTAAGAGGTAGAAAGGAAAAAACTCAGCACCAAGCTTGAACCTTCTCTTAGAGATGTTTTGCAGTATTTTGGCAGATACAGAGAAAACTAGATAAAATCCTTTTCTTCTGCTAATGAATAATTTGCAATGAGTTAAGAATATTGAGTGAAAATAAAAGTATGAATGGCTTATCTCTCCGAAGTACATTATGAATTTTTGAGTAAAAATGTAGTGTTAAAAGGTCTACGAAGTATGTTCTCACTGTTGAATATATATAGATATATATTTATGTATGGCAAACTTGAAAGATTGATGGCAGTTCACAGTATCATTGTTGACAGGTGACAAGCTTTTCAATGTTTTATTTTCTTCCATTTGTGTAACTTGTTTAACAATATATGTACATGTATTATTAGGTAATAGTAAAAATTGATTTCATATTCTTTTATTTAGAATTTTCTAAGTTACTACGTGTTCTCAACCTTCCTTACATAAGATAGATTGCAGTGATCATTTACAAGATGGTAAAGGAAATAATTTGAAGTAAAGCCCAAATATATCACATTATTAATATTGCTGAATTGATGATATAGTCTGTGACTGTGAGATTGAATGTAGCTTTCGTTGTTTATTTAAAGTGTATTAAAAATATAATTTTGACATTATTTCAGAAATATATAAACATGTAATTGCTATTTTTTAACTATAATAAAAATATTTTGAAGCATATTAAAAAAATAAATCACATAGAACTTTATATAGTCTATATTATTAACAATGGTTTAAAAACATGAGAAAATTAAAAATTGTGTTAAGCCTAGTTGGCAATATGAACCTGCATATATCAGATCAAATAGGTTTTCAAATCATTTGATAATTATAGATTATATTTTATACTTATTTTTGTTATTTATAGATTTGAGAAAAATTAGATAAAAGTAAGAATGTTATCAAGAAAAGTTTTCAGTTTACAGTAATTTAAGACTTTTGACAAAATGGAAGTATGATTGTTCAGATAAGTTGATTAATTTGGATGTCTGTTACATCTATGGCTCTTACTGAAGACAGATGACAGTGAAACTAGACAATTCTGATAACAATACATTACATTAGAAGTGAAATTTGACCTAAGGGAGAGAAAAGCCATAGGTCAGTATTTTGCCTTTTAAGTAACTGCTTCAGGAGTGGCTGCGATTGGTTAACTCATGTTATCTCTTGAAGGACATTTGGATATGAACCATATTATAATGGTAACTCTCAGTGCGGTGGCAGAGTAACAAACGCACATGGATGAAATCAACAGGTTCACAAGGCACAAGACAATAGAGACCTTATGTCAATAGAAATACTTAAGAAAACAAGCCCCTTATAAGGGAAGCCATGAAATACACGAGAAATAAGTGGTAGCTTTTTACCTATACAGTAACAAAACAAAACAGAGAGAAACCCCAGGTTGGAGTGCAGTGGCGCGACCTGGGCTCACTGCAAGCTCCGCCTCCCGGGTTCAAGCCACTCTCCTCCTCAGCCTCCAGAGTAGCTGGGACTACAGGCGCCCGCCATCACGCCCGGCTAATTTTTTGTATTTTTAGTAGAGACTGGTTTTCACCGTGTTAGCCAGGATGGTCCTGACCTCGTGATGCGCCCGCCTTGGCCTCCCAAAGTGGTGGGATTATAGGCGTGAGCCAGCGCGCCCGGCCAAAATACTCCGTAAAAAGCAACAGAAATCTGCTGCTGGAGTGGAAACAAGAAAGGATATTAATTACAGGCTCATGTTTTGATATGTTATGGATCCACTGTACCACTTAGTAATGTTTTCCCCCTAGGCAAGTTATTGCATACTGTATACCTCTGCCTGCTTCAAAATATTTTGTAATTAATTTAACAAAGGTAGAAAACATGACTATCATAAATCTAATAAAGATTTGGCTTCAATTCACATCCCTGCATGGCCCCTTCCGAGGCCCCAGGAAGAGTTCTAACATTGCATTTACATGGTATTACATGATTTTTAGTAATTTGTAAAAGAAAAAAACACTTTAATGGCAAGAAGCTAAGACCACTTTTGAATTCTAATTGGCTGTCCTTTATAATTCCTCAATTGTTAGTTGTCAGTGAGGATTTCTGAGGATCTAGGTAATGGGAAATTGAAGTGGGGAGACATTTGGTTTGGTATTCATATGTTTATGTGGCTCACGATAATTTGCTTATATAGATAAATCGTTTTCAGTGGTTGCAGGGTAAGAAAGGCTGCTTCAAGGTATTATGACAACTCACCCATAATGATACGAAGTGTTGGCATAATATGTAACATGCCTGGGTAAGATAATTCTGAATATATTACCCTAATCAATGGCCAGTGAATTGTGAGGTTTTCACAGTCTGATTGATGGAAATGGGCACTATTCTTGGCCTGGTGAAAACACCAGGTACTGTTCTATAGTGTTTTTGAGTACCTATTTCCCTTGTCTCAAACAGTTTTCTTATGCCTATGTGCACATCCCAACACTGCTGGATTCTCCTGGAGGATCCTGTGTGAATCCCTGTAGTGCTCCCTTAGCAACTCTCTCCTCTCTCCTGGGAGCTCTGACCACCTTTGTTTCCCAGCCTGTCAGCTCTGGCATCTTGATTAAGGGAGTTTGCTGTGCTCTGCCTCATTCAGACACATAGGTATAACAGCCTACTCCAAAATTTTCTCTGTAACTGTATTATTCAAGGTTCTCCAAAGAAATAGAACGAATAGAAGATAGATAGATAGATAGATAGATAGATAGATAGATAGATAGATAGATGATAGATAGATAGATAGATAGATAGATAGATAGATAGATAGACAGACAGATAATTTATTATGAGAGATTGACTTGTCCACTTATGGAGGCTGAGAAGTCCCATGATCTGTAGCTGTCTGTAAACTGGAGGCCAAGGAAAGCTGGTACAATTCCCATCTAAGTCTGAAGGCCTGAGAGCCAGGAACACCAATGTCTGAGGTCAAGAAGAGATAAATGTCCCAACTCAAGCAGACAGAGCAAATTCTCTCTTCCTTTGCATTTTTGTTCTATCAGGCCCTCAGTGAATTGGATGTCTGCTAGTCTTCCACTCATTCTATTGATTCAAATGCAAATCCTTTCCAGAAACACCCTCAAAGACACACCTAGAATAATACTGACAGGTAAAATGAACCATCACGAAACACATCAAGTAGGACTCTCATGTATCTATGATACAGCTTGGATATCTGTCCCTGCACTAACCTTGTGTTGCAATACAATCCCCAGTGCTGGAGGTGAGGTCTGATGGGAGGTGTTTGAATCATGTGGGCGTACCTCTCATGGCTTGGTATTGTCTTTGCAATAGTAAGTGAGTTCTTATAAGATCTGATCATTTAAAAGTGTGTGGCACCTCCCTCCCACTTTCTCTCTGTTGCTCCTGCTCACACCATGTGGTATGCCTGCTCCCACTTCACCTTCCGCCATGATTGAAAGCTCCCTAAGGCTTCAGAAGTCAAGCAGATACCAGCACCATGCTTCCTATAAAGCCTCCAAAACTGTGAGGCAATTAAACTTCCTTTCTCTATAAATTACCAAATCTCAGGTATTACTCTACAGCAATGCAAGAATGGGCTAATATAGTATATATGTACACGTATAAGTTCATCATACATTTTGTTGATATGAAGTATTCATAGTACAAAATTTTAAAACAATAGTAAAATATAAAATATTCTTTATCACATAGTCTACATACCCAGTTGCTTCTCAGGGAATATGTTAATTGAACAGAATCCTTTTATCTATAGCCAACTTGTGGCTGAAATTAGCCATGATTTGACAAAATTAGACAGTGAATAAATGCTTAACTACTTTCTGATTCATCAAAGAAGTTATGTCACTGATGAATGAGTATTGTTCTCACATAAATATTGTCTGGTATTCATTTTCCTTAAAGAAAAAGATGAAAATAACACAATGAAGACATTCAACTAGCTTATCAATGATGGGAGTGGCATCTTTGCTGAGCTGGATAGAAGCATTGGAATACTGAAAGAATAATTCTCAATATTTTTCTTTTCTTTTTCTTTTTCTTTTTCTTTTCTTTCTTTTTTTTTTTTTTGAGGCAGAGCCCAGCTCCGTTGCCCAGGCTGGAGTGCAGTGGTGTGATCTCGGCTCACTGCAAGCTCTGCAAGCTCGGCCTCCCGGGTTCACACCATTCTCCTGCCTCAGCCTCCCAAGTAGCTGGGACTACAGGCACCCACCACCACGCCTGGCTAATTTTTTTTTCTTTCTATTTTTAGTAGAGATGGGGTTTCACCGTGTTAGCCAGGATGGTCTCCATCTCCTGACCTCATGATCTGCCCATCTTGGCCTCCCAAACTGCTGAGATTACAGGCGTGAGGCACTGCACCCGGCCCTAATATTTTTCTACTATTCACAATGTAATAGCTATAGACATGATACAGCTTTAAGTTTAATTACCATTATTATCATTTTCTATCATTTTCTTATTTCCAGAAAATTAAAAATCAAGTTTTGATATTTGTAGTATTTTTTAAATTCCATGGCTTAAATGCATCCAAAATGACCTATATTGAGTTGCTTTAAGTCCAGTATAGTGACAATGAACGGAGTTGGAGAGAAAGTCTCAGCAGCACACTATAACATTGTACTCACACTGTATTAGTCCATTCTCGTGGTGCTATAAATAACTCCCCGAGACAGAGTAATTTATAAAGTAAAGAGGTTTCATTGACTTACAATTCTTCATGGCTAGTGAGGCCTCAGGAAACTTACAATCATAGCTGAAGTGGAAGCAAACACATCCTTGTTCACACGGCTGCAGAGGAGATAAGTGCCAAGCAAAGGGTGAAAAGCCGCTTATAAAACCATCATATCTCGTGAGAACTCACTATCATGAGAACAGCATGAGGGCAACCGCCTCCATGATTCAATTACCTCCCACCAAGTTCCTCCCACAATATGCAGGGATTATGGGAACCACAGTTCAAGATGAGATTTGGGTGGGGACACAAACAATCTCAATCACCATACGAAAAAATAGGCATGAACCTTAATAGCATTGATAAAAGTAAAATGAATTAAAATAACTAATAGGCAATGAGCTTTGAATATTTATTTTGACTATAATTTATTTACTTGCAAATCATCTAATTTAATTTTTAATAGTGACAGAATTTAAGAACTAGGTTGTCAAATTTTTGAAAATTAAGAATAGTTTCTTGCAAGAAATAATACAAGAGGAGTTCAGCACACCACTGGCATGCCATATTTAAGTAATCCAAAATAAATATTTTAACTTTTGTTTTTCAGACATTCTTTCCTCTCCATCTTCCTCCATCAGTGAATTGTTCCTTCAGGCTTTTATTTATTCAGGTCATACACACATTAAAACAATTATTGAGCTCCTTCGTTCTCTCACATCGCTTATTCAAACCACCAACACATGCTGTTTGTTTTTGAAATATTTACCAAAGCAGAATATTGCCTCTCATATCCTCCATCACCACACTGAAGAAATCACAGGCATTCCTCATTTAATAGCTTCTCAAGTGTGCTTCATGCACCCCTTCCTTAATCTACTACACACACTTGTCTCTCCCCTCATTTGAGACCCTCCAATGGCTTCTCACTTTATTCAAAGAAAAGATAAAATTCGTACAGTGTTGTGCAAGATAACACTTGATCTTGGCCCCAGTTACCTGTATAACTTTTCTTACCCAATTTCTTCCCAGCATCATTAACCTCATTCCACAGACATTGTTTACTTGATGTTCCTTAAAGATGGAAAGGACAGTCCTGCCTCAAAGTTTTTATAGGTGTTGTTCTCTTAGCTAGAAATGCTTTTTTTCCCCAAGTCATCAAATAGTTCACCCTTATATGTCCTTCGGATTTGTACTACTTTACTTTATTTATTTTATTTATTGCACTTTTATTTTACTTTATTTTATTTACTTTATTTTTTATTTTATTTATTGCACTTTATTATAAAATCTTTCATATAACCATATAAAATACTCAAGTAATATTTTTTCTTTTGTATTTCATAATCATTTCTGATATTTCACGCTTTTAACTCAGATTTGTCTCTCTATTCAGCAAAATGGACAAGTTTCAAGAAAATGACAGCTTTGCATCATTTGTCCACTTCTGTAACTGTGTGTATTCTAGAATATCTGACAATAGTAGGTAATGCATAATTATTTAATAAATAAATGAGATTGTAATTAAACTTGCTTTTAGTATGATAAACATAAGATATAAGTATTTTCCTTCAGTTTCTCCTTTCCAAAATGAATATTTCAGTTAATTTAGAACTTTTTGGTTAGGGAAATATTTCAAATTTATATACTCAATGCACATAGCTGGATTATGCAATATCACATTGAGCTACTGGCTGGCTAATTTTCTGCATGGCATATGGTGTTTGTTCTTATTTTTGTGGAAACAAATCCAAATACATTAGCAATGGGATATTCACAAATTTGATTAATTTGATTCAGAACTGTTTTTTAGCATTAATTCACTCTAAGAAAAAAAATTGAAATAAATAGCAAAGTTAATCTTTTCCCAATTATTTTTCTAGTTACAGATTACCACTGAATTGGCTCAACATTGGGCAAACAGAAAAATACAGAACAAAGGACTTTAGAATAATCAAGCTCTATAAAACTGTTTATTGACCGCATTGAGGAGAAAAATGAGAAAGAATAAGACACATTTACTGAAGTCAGATATTACGCCAATCTCTTAGATATCTCTGTATTGTTGATGCATTGCTGATCCTCTCTGATGACAGCAACATATATAAAATATATTTTTACCTGTAATATAGAAAATAGAATTAATTATACAAACAATCCTAGAAAGCATACATACAAGAATACAACTTAATTCACGGTACCTACAGAATTTCCAACTTTTTAGCTTTTAATATTCATGCTCTTCTTAAAACATAATTTTCCTCTAGACAGAGCAAATAAACAGTATTTTTCAAATAATTGCTTTTTTTTTTCTTCTTACAGTTTTACTGATAGACAAATTGATTCTGTTTGTACACTGTGTTAGATTTGGCCATGAACAAAAAAAAAAATGATTCAGTGAATGAGGTTAGCTCTCTGAAACACAGCTTTAATTAATTCCATTAAATTGCACTTCAAATGCAATGTACCTGGAATAAGTATTCCTCCAGTCATTTTCAATAAAGGCTGTTTATCAAAGTAATTATGTTTCCATTGAGTAGTTTCTTAGTATATTCCTTTTCAGTATGTGAAAATTAAGATAAAACAAACAGGCTTTATCTTTCAAACCTGAAAACTCTTCATTACTATCTTGAAACCCCACCAATAATTAAACCATATAATTAAAATTATATTAATGCATTTAACTATTGAATATGCTCTCCTTTTTTTCAGGATATAATTATTTCCTTGTGGCAATTTATTGATGCCATGTGTGTTTAACCTGATTTTAATTCACAATACCACAATAGATGCTTAAATGTATACTTGATGGCATTCAGTACTTAGAAATCACCATGAACTATTTCCTAAGACTAATGATTTTCTCATTTTTATGAACTATACCTTAATGTAAAAAAAAAGTATGTTTTAAATCACTTTATCATTTGAATTCAGGTCCTACTACCCATTGGCGATACAAGCTATGGTGCTGTCTATATTTCCCAAAGTTTATTATCAGCTTGTGTTGTAAACCAGCTAATGCAAACGCCACTCCACTAATCCTCACAGCATGTGAATCCAATCTTCTAAAGCAAAAGGGATTTGGAGAATGTGATTCACCTGAATTCTCCAGGTGGATCTGATGTAATCACAGATTTCCTTGTTAGAGGAAGGAAGGAGATCACAAATGCAGCAGTCAACCTCATTACAGAAGCAAAGGCAAAGAAGGGAGGGAGAAATTTGAAGAAGCTACACTCCTGGCTTTGAAAACAGAAGGCGCCATAAATTAAGGAATGCAATGAATATAGCTCTAGAACCTGAAAAGGGCAGGAAAACAGATTCTAACCTATAGCTTCCAGGAGTACAGCCTTGTCTTCACCTTGGTTTTGACTCTGACCTCCAGAAACGTAAGTTGATCAATTTCTGTTTTTTTTAAACCACTAAGTTTGTGGTAATTTGGTAAGCAGCAATGGAAAAAAAAAATACAGCTAGTGTTTACAGATCATTACAGGTAATCTTTTTTTATTAAAATTTCTTTAAAATATTGCTATAAGTGTACATTCAGATGAATCTTTTAGAAAATAAAAAAAATAGAGAAAGATTCAATGTACCCTTAGCCCAGTTTATCTCAATGGTAACACCTTACAAAACAGTAGTATACTATCACAACCAGGATATCGATATCAATACAGCCAAGAATATTTCTTCGCTACAAGGACCTCTCCTTCATACTGCCTGATATGATTTGTCTCTACCCAAATTTCATCTTGGATTGTAATCCTATGTGTTGAGGGAGGGACCTGGTGGGAGGTAATAGAATTATGGGGGTGGTTTTCCTTATCCTGTTCTCATGATAGTGAGTTGTCATGAGATCTGATGGTTTAAAAGTGTGGCACTTATTCTTTGCTCTCCCTCTCTATCCCCTGCCACCATGTAAGACATGACTTGCTTCTCCTTTGTCTTCTGCCACAATTGTAAGTTTTGTGAAGATTCCCCAGTCATGTGAAACTGTGAGTCAATTAAAACTCTTTCCTTTATAAATTAGCCCATCTCAGTTAATTCTTTATAGCAGTGTGAAAATGGACTAATACACTACCCTTATATAACTACACCTATTTTCCTATTCTGCCCATCCTCTACTTAACTTCTGGCAATCCATAATATTTATCCCATTTCTATAATTTTATAATTTGTAGACTATTATATAAACAAAATCATTTGGTATGTAACATTTTAGGATTATTTTTTCCATTTATTATTTTCACTCAGCCGTTGCTGGATTGTGGAGTAGTTAAATGTTTAGTTTTATACAAAATTGCCAGTTTTCCAGAATGGCTGTACCATTTTACATTGTCACCCACAATGTGTGAGACATCCAGTTACTCCACATCTTTGCCAGCATTTGATTGTTCTTATCTGCCATCTGTAAATCATCTTCAAGGAAATATCTCTTCATATGTTTTGCTCATTCTGTAATTGGGTTTTTGTTTTTCTGTTAAGTTTCAGATATTGACTCTTTTTCAGATATATGGATTTAAATTGCCTTATTCAACTCTGTATCTTATCTTTTCATCCTTTGTAACAGAGTATTTTGAGTTCAAAATATTTAATTATAATGGAGTCAAATTTATCAAGTTCTTTATGGATTATGCCTTTGGTGTCTGGTCTAAAAATTCTTTACCCTTCCCAATATCATTAGGATTTTTTTTTCTAAAAATATTATGGCTTTATATTTTACATTTAAATTCATGATAAATTTTAATTAGTCATTATATGAGTTGTATATGTTCAAGGGTTTTTTTGTAACATTTATTAAATTCTAACTTTATTCCATTGAATTGCTTTTGTGCCTTTGTGAAGCAAATGTAGGTCCTATTTTTCTGTGCATATTAATAGGATCTCTATGCTAATCCACTGGTTACAGTGTGTATTTCTCTGTTGATACTACTAGGTCTTGATCACTGTGATTACTTTAGCTATGTAACAAGTTATGAAATTAAAAAGACAATCCTCCCAATTTATTCTTCTTCAAATTGTTTTCATTAGTTTTTGCATTTTCTTATAAGTTTTAGAGTACGTTTGTCTATATCTACAATTTTTTTTAAAAAAAGCAAAGAAACACAAAACCTCGAAAACCTTTCTAGAATTTTATGGAATTGTGATAAACCCACACAGCAGCTTGAGGACATATGACATATTTTTTTCTTTGAGTCTTCCAATCAATTATCATAGTATGACTTTCCATTCATTTAAATATTTTTATTCCATCCGTATTTTTAGATAATTGCATAGAAGTCCTTTACCTTTTGTTAGATTTACACCTACTTATTTCATTTATGAGTGTTTTTAGTGGCATTGTAACTTAAATATCGATTTACAGATCCATTGCTAGTGTGTAAAAATAAAATAAATCTTTGTATCTTTATATAGTATCCTGTGATTTTTATAAATTCATTAATTTCAGGTTTTGTAGATTCCTCCAAACATTCTGTGTAGACAATCATGTTATCTCCAAATATAGACAATTTGATTTCTTCCCTTCTGATCTGTATATAATTCCTTTACTGTTCTTATCTATTGCATTGGCTAGAATCTTCAACATCATGTTGGATAGGAGCCTTTAGAGCATAAATCTTTACCTTGTTGCTGACCTTGAAAATAGAGCAATCACTCTTTCAACATTAACTATGGTATTAGCTACAGTTATTTTGTAGATGCTCTTTTTCAAGTTTAGAAAGTTCCTCTTCTATTCCTTTTAAAAGCTTTATCATGAAAGGATGTTAGATTTTGTTAAATGCTTGTTCTGCGTTGATAAATATGATATTGCTATTTTTACTCACTGGCCTGTTCTTAAGGTGTTTTACACTGATTGATTTTTGAATATTGAATCATTCTTGTATACCGGAAATAAACACCACGTGATCATGGTGTTTAATTTATTTATACATTTCTGATTCTATTTTATAGTATTTTGTATGCTACCGGTATCAGTATGTTAACAATGGGTATTGGTCTTTACTTTATTTTGAACTCTCTTCATCAGATTTTGGCATCAAAGTAATACTAGCTTTATTAAAAATGTCTGAGAAGTGGTCCATATTTATACTGTTGTATTTTCTGACAGATTATGTAGAAGTAGTATTAATTCATATCTAAATGTTGGTAAAATTCTGCAGTGAAACCATTTGGCCTGGCAGTTTGTTAATTTTTAATAACAAATTTAATTTTTTAATATTTATAGGTCTATTCAAATTATATATTTGTAATTAGATAAGGTTTTTTGAGAAACTGGTACATTTCATCTATGATATGAAATTGAAGAGTGAAGTATTGTTACTAAAACAGCAGTGGTTTGGTTCAGGTCCTGTTATTCACCACACTGAAAGACAATCAGTGAGACAATGAGTATTTCCAAACAAGAAGGCTTTAACTGGGTGCTGCAGCCAAGGAGATGGGAGCTGGGTCTCAAATCCATCTCCCTGACTGACTAAAATTAGGGGTTTATATAGCAGGTAAGAAATCCAACAATGTGTGAAAAACAGGAACTAGGGAGAGACAAGGAAGCAATCATGATGAGTGAGGGGTCTCACTTCTCACTGTCCAAATGTGGTGATCTGGTGAGTTTCAGTTACTTGATTCCTTGCTTTTTTTAAATTTTTTTAATTTAATTTATTTTTTAAAGATGGAGTTTCGCTCTTGTTGCCTAGGCTGCAGTGCAATGGCGCAATCTTGGCTCACTGCAACCTCTGCCTCCCGGGTTCAAGCAATGCTGACTCAGCCTCCCCAGTAGCTGAGACTACAGGCATGGGCCACCACATCCAGCTAATTTTTGTATTTTTAGTAGAGACGGGATGTCTCCATGTTGGTCAGGCTGGTCTCGAACTCCCAACCTCAGGTGATCCACCCGCCTCAGCCTCCCAAAGTGCTGTGATTACAGGCGTGAGCCACCACACCTGGTCTATCTGAGAATTTCTTAATTTGCTCTTCTTTGCTGAAGGGTATTTTCTTTGGATATGAGGTTTTTGGTTGATACTTCTTTTATTTTGACACTTGTAATCTATTGTGCCATTCTTCTTGGTTTCATGGTTTCTGAGGAAAATCCACTATGATTTAAATGTTTTTTCCCTACAGGTTAGGTGTGATTTGTCTCCAGTTGCTTTTAAGATGTTTTTTGGTCTTTCTTTTTGTTTGTTTTTGTTTTGTTTTTGCTTTTTGACACAGGGTCTTGCTCTGTTGCCCAGGCTAGAGTACAGTAGCATGATAATAGTTCACTCTGGTCTCAAACTCCTGGGCTTAAATGATCCTCTCACCTCAGCCTTCTGAGTAACTGAGAATACTGATGCATGCAACCACACCTGGATAATGTTTTGAGTTTTTTTGTTTGTTTGTTTGTTTGTTTCTTCTGTTTTTTTAATAGAGATAAAGTCTACAATGTTGTTCAGGTTGGTCTCAAACACATTGGCTCAAGCAATCCTCTCACCTTGGCCTCCCAGTATGCTGGGATTATAAGAATGAGCCACCATATCTGGCTATTTTTGTCTTTAGTTTTTAGAACTATGACTATTAGTGTAGTTTGGTATGCTTTCTTTTACATTTACCCCATTTGAACTTGTTCACCTTCCTTGATTAGCAGATGTATGTCTCGCCAAATTTGGGGATTCTTTAGCAATTACGGTTTCAATTTTTTTTCAGCCATGCCCTCTTTGTCTTCCCTTTCCATAATTCCAGTGACATAAATTTAAGATTTTTGTTATGTAGTCCCACAGATCCTTGAAGCTCTGTTGTTGTTATTGTTTCATCCCCATTCTATTTTCTCTCTGCTGTTCAGGTTGTGTCATTTTCATTGTTCTGGCTTCATGTTCATTGATTTCTGTTTCCTTTATATGCTATATTCTGCCTTTGTGTTCACCCATTAAATTTTCATTACTAAACATTTTAATCATAAAATGTTATTATTCTTTTTTATCTATTTCTTTCCTGAGATTCAATATTTTTCATATATTTTAAGCATGTTTATCATTGCTCATTGAATCATTTCTATGATGGCTATTTAAAAATCTTTGTTACATAATTCTAACATTTATCAGTGTGGGCATCTATTGTAATTTCCTTTTTTCATTCAGTTTGTGTTTGTTTCTTGGTATAATGAATGCTTTTTCAACAGAAATTTGATCATTCTGGATATTATGCTAGGGGTCTCTGAATTATATAAACACCGTTTTAGTTGACTTAACACCCAAAATGTACATATACACCCCCAATGTATAGAATATGTATGTGGAAAACTATAAAATAGCAATGAAATAAGTTAAAGCAGGTCCAAATGAATGGAAGGCTATTCTGTGTTCATAGATTGAGAGACTCAATATTGTGAAAACCACAATTTTTCCAAATTAATCTATAAATTTAGTGAAATCCTAATTAGAATCCTAAGCAAATCAGCTTGTAAATGTTGACAAACTGTTCGTAAAGTTCAACTGAAAAGGCTAAATATCTAGAATATAAAGCACAATAATGAAAAAAAAAGCAAACTCGGGATACATACACCCAATTTTAAGACTTAGTCTAAAACTAATCATGATAGCATTGGTGAGAAATTAGACAAATAGGCCAAATGGACCAGACAGATAGCTCAGGATTAGACCCACTAAAATGACAAGTATAAGGAATAGATCTTTGATAAGGTAGCAAATGTAATCCAAAGGAAAAGGGATAATCCTTTTAATAAATGGTGCTGAAACAATTGGACAGCTATTGAAAAATAAAATAAAATATATAAGGATCTGTTTACAGACCTTACATCATAAACAAAACTCACTTCAAAATAGACTGTAGACCTAAATGTAAAATATAAAACTATACAAATTCTTCAGAAAGCAAAATATTTCTACTGTATCTTTAGTGATATTTTTCTCTAATTTTAACTTTGTCATTGTATATTAAAATTTATGAATTTGGAGAGGAGTCATTTGGATAAATTTAAGAGAAGCTGAGAGCTTTTTGCCCATTTGGCATAATATGTTTTTGAAAGTGTGTAAGTAGAAATAATGCCTATTAAATTGTCTTATGCTGGCTCTTATTAGTAAGGCAGAGCTGATATCTGAGTTAAGAAGTATGTTTATTTAGAAAGGTTTCTTCTTTGTTTGATATTTAAATTTGTCAATAATGTTTGACTTATAACAATCATGGTTAATCAAATATTCAGTAAGTATCCAGAAAATATTTAGATTATAAATATATTTATTTCCATTTATTTTGAATGATTTTATAACTGATAGCACTTAAACATTCCTATGATTTTAGTACAGTGTTTTAAAATTAAAATCCATTACCTTTAAAACACTAAAAGTATTTTTTACAAACCTATATTTTTGGCTAATTTAGGGATTTCAACTTGTAAAACTCTTTTTCTGAACTCAAAGTGGCAGCGGGGGGTAAAACAGAAACAAAAAACTTCTGATTCAGCATTCTTTTGTTCAATACAAGACAGAGATCCTTGGGGTAACGTAGTATTGCCTGCTGAAGAAGAACTATATTAAATACTAGCTACTCAATTATACGTTGATATTGAAACTGGCTTTGAAGAGTGAAATGGAGTGGCACATTTAGGCTCTGACATTCTAAGGCATAAATCAAATCAATGCTGAGCAACGAAGTATATAAGCGAGTGACAGATCTGATCCCCACAAGTGTGAAGACTGAAAGGTGTTTAGCGATTTGATTATAAAAAAGACTTTGAAAACCAGGTCAAAAATGAAGGCAGAAAGGAAATGGGAAATGGGATGCATAAAATAAAAGACCGTGTAAGAAATTACACAGGGAATATTGATTTTGTTTTCAGAGATATACTTAGGTATTGCCAATTTGAGGCAGGCACTGTGCTCCACTCAGTAGCAATTGGTTTAAAGATACAACAATACTTTCTTGTTTTTAGTGTTGATAACACATGGAGGAGCTGAATAAATAGTGATTTTTCAGCAAAAGCCACTCACTTCTGATAATCTAACAACATAAAATCTCCCTCAAATCTTTGTTTTCGACTAGCCATTTTGTGAAGAGACTCAAGTAACTGCCAAACTGCATTGCTTCTAAATGCAGTCTTTATTCAATGAAACTATTTATTTAATTCAGAGCTTATTTTGATGTAATTGTATAAATGGTATAATTCAAAGAAGCTATAGTTATACAGTGAGATTTAGTTTACCAAATTGGTATATTATGTTATCAAAGGGTCAATCCATAAATAGGATTTTATTTAGATTCTATTGGTCATTTTTTACATTTTTTAAATCACCAAGTTAAGTAAAATCTAAAAGTAAGTAAAAATGATTCCTACTGCATATGTGCGTGATTTGACTAATTTTAATATTCTTGCAATTTATGGGTCTTTAATTTTTAACAAGATAGCTTTAAAAATGTGAATGATAGAGAATGATAATTATAATAGAACTACTAACTTGTTTGTACTAATAGTTAAGAATATACTTTAAAAATATAATTTAATGAATTTTTACTGCATGATAAGTTAGAAATAGAAGTGACTAGCAAGCAAAAATAGGGATTACTATAAGGACTAAACAAATTGTGTGTGTGTGAGTGTGTGTGTGTAAATTCCTAAAATATTACCTGGGTGCTAAGAAATATAAACTAAATGTAAGGTATTATTAATATATATTATTAATTATTATTAATTGATATGTTACTATTTTAATAATTTTGAATTGTATTATGTTTATGACACTATAAATTTAATTCTTGTTTTGACATTTTGTTTAATGCCTATCTCTCTCCCTTCCTCTCTCTCCAAATATATGTGGGTAATTATGTTCAGTTATTATTTCCTCACAAAGTTGACATGAGTAAGATGTCTTTTATGTCTGGGAATGTATGCATTTTGCCCACACACATGCATAACTGCCTGAACATGGAAGTCTAAGGTCATGAATCTCCCCATTACCATTCTGATACCGATTCGTTGGGTGTAAATATGCGTCACTGCAGAAATGACATAATATGATGATGATAATGGTGACAGATGTTATTACTATTTCTACATCTGTGTCATTGTCTGATTTTAGATCCCTTATTATATTCATTATATTCATATTTTACTAATATTCTATTCCTCATTTTATTTATTAAAATACTTTATTTCTTAGAGTAGTTTTAACTTTATCCAGCAATTGAAGAGCAAGTAAAAAGAATACTTAAATACCTTTCTTCCTCCCATTTTCCTCTGCTATTAATAATGGCAGACCCTGTGGAGGGGCCACTGCCATGACGCCAGCTGCAGTGGGGGAGGCGCGGCCGGGACTATGCCCTCCATAGAGCCAATGCGAGCCAGGACAGGCAGAAACCCCGCCCACTTCCAAGTTGGAAGGGTGGGAGCCCCGCCCTCCCGAGAGTGGCTGCAGCCTACCGGCCATGGCTGCGGACCTGGGCTTCTCTGCATTCCTGGAGGCACCAGAAGCTCCCCTACCCCCACAAGCTGGGAAGTGCCTGTTCCCCCTACCTGGCCTCTCCCTGCTCCCAGCACCTGCCCTGATTTTTAGCGAAGTTGTGATGGAGTCCCAGCGCTGTCATGACTCAGCCAGGTGTGCATGCACTTGGGGCAGCGTTGATACACCAGCTCCTTGCTGCCTGGGCACCCTTAGACTATGGGCGCCTACAAGCATGGGAGAGAGGTCAAGGTGGGCTGAGGGTTGCTCAGCATTGGCCTTCAGGCAACCCTCAGCATGAACAGCCTCGATGTTATGGGCACCATGGACAGCCAGTTACTGGCGGTGGGAGGCAGACAGTCTCGTGGGTGGAAAGGGGTCGGTCCCCATTGAAACCCCACCTTCATGCCAGGGAGGGTTGGGGACCTAGGGCTTGGCTGCCAGTTCCACGAACCAGAGTGAGAACTTATGGTGCTTTTTCTGGGCCTACCCATAGGTGCCCATGCTGTCCGTGGACCAATAAGCAGGTGCTTCCTCCCCTCTGAAGCCCAGAAAAACCCTAAATTCAGCCAGAGTTGGGCAGATGTTGGGACAACCTGTCTGTGCACCTCTTTGCCTCGCTCACCCTCCACTTCTCCACGTACCTCATTCTTACTGGATGCAAGACAAGAACTCAGGACCCGCCAAATGGCAGGGCTAAAGGAGCTGTAACACAAACAGGGCTTAAACACATGCTTTGTTCCCCACGTTGTGGGTGACGAAAAAGAAGGGAGATGAAGAGAAGAGCTGTGTTTCTTGGGGGATCCCAGACCTAGGAGTTCCCCAAACCCAGGCCTGTGACACTCTTTGGAGCTCTCCAGTTAATGGCATCTCCAAGCTTCTAGGCACCACCGTGTTTCCCAGTGCCAGCCATGGAAGCTTCTTATGGTATGCCTGGTCCAGCTGCAGTCACACAGGGAGCTGGTGCCCGTGTCAGTGCTTGGAGCTGCCTGCCCTGATGCAGCTGGCATGCCTGGCTGTAGACAGGCCAGACCCCATGCTCACTCACTTACACACCCTTCACTGCTCCATGCCTGACTCACTCTCGGCAGACATTGGATCCAGGCTGGTAGTATAGCCTGCCAGGCTGAGTGGTCAGAACGAGCCCAGTGGACCCAAGCAAAACTCGGGAAAAGGCACCACTGGCCACAGAGGTTTCCAGCTAGAAAAGTAACACCCCAAGGATCCTGTGACATTTCCATCTTGCATTAGTTTGGTTCATTTGTTACAACTGATGGGCTAATATTGATAAATAATTTTTAACTAAAGTCTATAGTTCATGGCCGGGCACGGTGGCTCAAGCCTGTAATCCCAGCACTTTGGGAGACCGAGGCGGGCGCATCACAAGGTCAGGAGATGGAGACCATCCTGGCTAAAACGGTGAAAACCCGTCCCTACTAAAAATACAAAAAATTAGCCGGGCGTGGTGGCGGGCGCATGCAGTCCCGGCTACTCGGAAGGCTGAGGCGGGAGAATGGCGGAACCCGGGAGGCGGAGCTTGCAGTGAGCCCAGGTCGCGCCACTGCACCCCAGTCTGAGCGACAGAGCGAGATTCTGTCTCAAAAAAAAAAAAAAAAAAAAAAAAAAAAAAAAAATCTATAGTTCACAAGAGGCTTCCCTCTTTGTGTTGTACAGTCCTATGGGTTTTGGTGAATGTGAAATGTCATGTATCCACCATTACACTATCATACAGAATAGTTTCATCATCCTAACATCCTCTCGGCTTCACCTATTTCTCCCTCTCTCTCATCCTCCTACAGCCTCTGGCTACCGCTGATCTTCTTATTGTCTCTATAGTTTAATGTTTTCCAGAAAAATCAGAGTTTTAATTATGTATATATGGCCTCTTCTAACTGGCTTCTTTCACTTAGCAATATGCACTTAAGTTTCCTCCATATCTTTTTCATGGTTTGATAGGTCACTTCTTATCAGAAAAAAACAGTACACTGTATGGATCAACCAGAGTTGTTTTTTGTTTGTTTGTTTGTTTGTTTTTTGAGACTGAGTCTCGCTCTGTCGCCCAGGCTGGAGTGCGGTGGCGCGATCTCTGCTCACTGCAAGCTCCGCCTCCCAGGTTCACACCATTCTCCTGCCTCAGCCTCCCTAGTAGCTGGGACTACCGGCGCCCTCCACCATGCCCGGCTAATTTTTTTTTTTGGTATGTTTTAGTAGAGACAGGGTTTCACCGTGTTAGCCAGGATGGTCTCGATCTTCTGACCTCCTGATCCGCCTGCCTCAGCCTCCCAAAGCAACCAGAATTTTTTTAAGCATTAACCTTTCGAAAGGTATCTTGATTGTTCCAATGTTTGGAAATTATGAATAAAGCTGCTATAAACATTCACGTAGAGGTTCAGGTACAAAATACAAAATATCTACCATTTCACATTCCCACAAGCAATGAATGAATGTTAATATTGCTCCACATCCCAGCCAGTGGTGTATGGTGTTGTCAATGTTTAGTATTTGCCCATCCTATAAGGTGTATAGTAGTAAGTTATTTGAAGAGAAGTTTTTTGTTGTTGTTTTGTTTTGTTTTTAATTTAATGGAATGTAACTTGTAATTTTTTTTTCTTTCTCATGGATTGTGTTTTGTATCTTATGGTCAAATCTAAAGTCCCCTCGGTATTCTGTTATTTTCCAGGATTTTTATATTTTGGGGTTATATATCATCTACTTTGATTTACTTTTTAATGAAACTTCTAATGTCAGTTTCTGGATTTAGGGTTTTTGTTTTTGTTTGTTGTTGTTGTTTTTACCAACTGTCAATATTGAACTATTTTCAATATTGAAATTTTTTCCTAATTGTTTGTTAAGAAGACTATCTTTTTGTCATTGGATTTCATTTGCTTCTTTCTCAGAAATAATTTGACTATATTTGTTTGGACCTGCTTCTGAGTTCTTTATTTTGTTTGATGATCTATTGTCTGCTTTTTCATTGATAACATACTGTATTAATTACAGTATCTTTATAGTAGGTACTGAAATTGGGTAGCATCAATCCTGTGCCTTCATTACCTTCTTCAAAACCGTGTTGGTTATTCTGGGTGTTTTTCCTTTTCATTTAAACTATAGAATTAGATAGCTAAAATCCACAAGTAAATTCCTGGGATTTTGACTGGGACGGCTTCTCATGTTCTTTACGTTAAAATTGTCATTTTCTTATAATTTCTTTGTCATCTGTTAATGAAATATAATACTCAATATAGTAAAAAATTATAGATTTAGAGCAATTACTATCAAAAGCACCAAAATGATTTTGGCAGACATAGACAAGCTCATTCTAAAATGTATATAGAAAAAAACAAGCCAAAGAATAGCTAAAACAATATTGAAAAAGAAGCAAAAAAAAGGAAGACTTATCTGACCCAATATTAATATTTATTATATACTTAAGATAATTGAGGCATTATGGTATTGGTGTTGATATAGACACATAGATTAGTTGAACATAATTGATAACAGAAATAAACTCATATGTATGTCCAACTGCTTTTTGAAATTTGTTTATAATTTATACATAATTGTTGTACATGTTTGTTGGGTACAATGTGATGTCTGAATACACGTATACATTGTATAATGACCAAATCTGGGTAGTTAGTATGTCCATCACTTCAGACCTTTATTATGTTTATGGTGATAATTTTCACACTATCTTGAATTATATAATACCTTGTTGTTAGCTATAGTCACCTTACTATGTAATAGAACACAAGAAGTTCTTATTCCTATCTAACTGTAACTTTGTACCCTTAACCAATTTCTCTCTATCTTCCCCTTCCCTTTCTCTCCCCACCCTCTGCTAACCACTATTCTATTGTCTACTTCTATGAGATCAACTATTTAGAGTCCACATATGAGAGAGATCATGTGATATTTTTCTTTCTATGCCTGGCTTATGCCACTTAACATAATGTCCTCTGGGTTTATCCGTGTCGTTACAAATGACAGAATTTTATTTATTTTTTATAATTTATTTATTTATTTATTTATTTATTTATTATTTTGAGACGGAGACTTGCTCTGTCGCCAGGCTGCAGTGCAGTGGTGCGATCTCGGCTCACTGCAATCTCCGCCTCCCGGGTCTGAGCCACAGAACTGTATTATTTTTATAACTGTAAGTATCCCATTGTCTTATAGATTACATTTTCTTCATCCATTTAGCCATTAATGGACACTTGAGCTGATCACATCTCTTGGCTATTGTGAATAGCATTTTTTCACATACTCATTGGCCATTTGTGTATCTTTTTTAGGAAATGTGTATTCAGATTCCTTACTCGTTTTTCGTCATATTATTTGTTTTATTGCTGTTGTTTGTGTTCCTAGTATATTCTAGATATGAACCCCTTGTGAAACAAATAGTGTACAAATATTTTTTTCCTATTCTGCCGGTTGTCTCTTCCCTCCGTTGATTTTTTTCCTCTGCTATGCAGATGTTTACCTTCAGATGGTCCCATTTGTCAATTTTTGCTTCTGTTACCTGTGCTTTTGAAGTTTTAGCCATAAAATCTTTGCCCAGACCAATATCCTGAAACATCTCCCCTATTTTCTCCTAATAGATTTATAGTTTGTGGTATGATATTTAAATCTTTAAAGATTTTCTCTTGCTTTTTATATGGTGAATGATAGGGGTTTAATTTTTTTCCTAAGCATGTGGATATCCAGTTTTCCCAGCACCATGTATGTATGTATGTATGTATGTATGTATGTATGTATGTATTTAATTTTATTTTTTGAGACAGAGTCTCACTCTATCACCCAGGCTGGAGTGCAGTGGTGCAATCTTGGCTCACTGCAAACTCCCCCCGTCCCCCGACATCCTGGGTTCAAGAGATTCTCCTGGCTCAGCCTCCCAAGTAGCTGAGATTACTGGTACCCGCCACCACACCGAGTTAATTTTTGTGTTTTTCCATGGGGTTTCACCATGTTGGCCAGTCAAGTCTTGAACTTCTGTCCTTAAGTGATCGGCCCACCTCGGCCTCCCAAAGTGCTGGGATTGCAGACATGAGCTACCATGCTCAGCCCCAGCGCCATTTATTAAAGAAACTGACTTTGTCCGCAATTCACTCTGGGTGGTTAAGCCTTCTTTGTGTTCCCAGAGTTTCCCATAGAATGTGACTAAAGTCACCTTCCCATCAAAATTCCCAGACTGGTGGAAAGATGGAATATCTACCTCCAACTCCCTCCTCTTAGCTCAGAGATTCTGGGTCTAGGAAAATGCCCTGTGAGCGGTATGATGCCAGCGGTAGGAAATAGCAAGTGAACCTGAAATGACCATTCCTCTTACCTGTTGTGGTTCCTCTCAGTCTTGCGAGATCAGGGCATTTCTTTACTTCCTCCGCAAGTTCTGTTGAACTGAAGGAAATATTCTTGTTCTTGAATAGTTCCTAGTTGTATTTTTGTGGGAGAAGTGATACCCAGAGATATCGAGTTCCACCATCTTGCTCCAATGCTTTTGTAGAAAGGTGCAAAACAAATTCAATAAAGAAAAATTAGGAAAAGAATTATTATACTTGATTACAAAAGCAATATCAGTAAAAGGCAAATTTATAAGTTGTGTTTTAAAATTAAAAAAAAAACCTTGTTCTGTGAAAATCACCATTAAAAGAGTGAAAATACAAGCTACTGACTGGGAGAAAATTTTTGCTAAGTATATATTTGCAAAAGGACTGGTATTTAGATTGTATAAAGAACTCTTCTATTTTAACAGTAAGTAAATAGTATAATTAGAAAATGGGCAAGCAACATAAACAGACATTTCAATGAAGAACCTTTGCAGATGGTAAGCACTTTAAAACGTGTTCAGTATCACTACCAATTAGGGATATGCAAATTAAAACCATCGTCAGATATCATTACGCCCTTATCAGAAAAGATAAAATTTTAAAGTAATGATAGCCTCAGATGCTGTTGAGGATGAAGAGAAACTGGATTACTCATACATCGCTAACAGGAACATAAAACGGTAAAGCCATTTGGCAAACTTTGACAGTTTCTATAAAACAAAATACACAATTTTCATATGATCTAGCAGTTTGTTCCACAGAAAATAAAACTTATGTTCACATAAAATTCTGTATAAAAATGTTTAAAGCAGTACATTTACTCATTGTATTAGTTTCTTGTTGATGCTGTAACAAATTACCAAAGACTTAGTAGCCTAAAACAACAGAGATTTATTCCATCACACTTCTGGAAGCCAGAGTCCATTATCAGCATCCCTTGGTTCAAATCAAGGTGACATCAGTCCCTCTAGCACCTCTAGGGGAGACTGTTCTTTGTCTTTGCCAGCTTCCACTGGGCTGCCAGCACTTCTTGGCTTGCCTTTGTCTCACTGAACCTCTGCCTTGCTCCATGATAATATTGCCTTCCCTTCTTCTGTCTGCATATAAATCTCCCTTGGCCTGGCTCTTAGACCCTTGTGATCACATTTATGTCACACCCAGATAATCCAAGACAATCTCTAACATCTCAAAATTCTTAATTTAATTATGTCTTCAAAGCCAAGGTTGTGCCATGTAATGTAACATTCACAGATTCACAGACTTGAGAAGTGTTCCCCTTGGGGACTATCAGAGAAGTGTCCTTCTTGGACTATCAGAAGTGTCCGTCTTGGGGGACCATCATTCAGCCTACCACATTCATAATAGTCCAAAACTTCAAACAAAACATATCACCTTCGGTGAATGAACGGCTAAACAGACTACAGCTACATACCATGGAATACTACTGAGCAATAAAAATGAATTAATTATTGATACATGTAATGACTTGGATGGATCTACAGAAAATTATGCTCTGTGAAGGAAAAAGGAAAGCCAAGCCCAAAAGATTACATAATCCATGTTTCTATTTATATAATATTTTAGAAATAAAAACTTAGTAATGAAGAATAGTTTTGTCATTGTCAGGACTTAGGGACAAGCAACCAGTGGTGAGTAGAGGAGAGAAGTAGGCGTACCTATAAAATGATAACATGATGGATACTTGCAGTGATAGAACTTCTCTGTGCCTTGACGTGGTGGTTGACTCACAAATCTATACATGGCAAAAGTGCATACAATTAAATATACACACACAACAAATGTATATATGTACTATATATATTTAATATATAGTAAACTTAAATTTATATGTATACTAAATTGTACTATATATTTAATATATATAACAAATATATGTGTGTGTATATATATAACTGAGTATATACAAAACGTATACAAAACTGAGTAACCTTGGAAGACTGTATCAATGTCAAAGCCCTAGCTAGCTGTGATATTCTGAAGATGCTACCACTCAGAGAAAATGGAAAATGGATAAGTGATAGGTGAGATTTTTCTGTATACTTTCCTAAGACAGCAGTTAAATCTAAAATTATCTCAATAATTTTAAGTAAAGTAAAACATGCATAAAAAATTCAATATATATTTATTTTCTTTATCAAAAGATAATTTAAATTTAACAATACCTTTAAAGACACATTGCTGGAACTGACTACAAGTGAAACTTTGAAGATGGATTTTGATATTACCAGATTAGTTGTTTCATTGTCAATAAAGATTAAAAATAAATTCCTGAAGTTGCTATAAAATTGCTCTAAAATTGGTCCTTCATTTCCATCAACAGGCCAGTATCTCTAGAGTATTATTAAAACAAAACACAATATTTTATGTGCACTGTATTACATTTGAGTAGTGATGTCACAGGCATAATATAAATTAGATTAGCAAGCAAGAAGCTAACAAAATTGTCACATTAAAAAATTTAAATTTATACATATGGTGTTTTTTCAAAGTATGTATGCATTGAATATTGAAAATCAAAACTTACAAAAGTTGCAAATGTAGGAGAAATTCCCTGTTATAGTAGTTTATACACATGAATTCAATAAACATGTACAAGTTAGAAATCTTTTTCCTATTATTTTTGTTCTAGCAATATTTATTGAAATATAATATGTCTATTGGATATCAAAAGGATCCCCATTAGAGTCTGGGATAGGGCAACAGTATTCATATTAATAATAGATAGCTGCATAACCAACAATTCTGTAGGCACTAATTCCATTTTTTTTCTAGCAAGCCTCTCCTCTTTTCAATCATTCTTCTTCTGTATCCCTGAATAGCACCCTCCATCCTAATCAGTACTCTCATTAAATAAGACATGTTTTCACAGATACATATAGAAAGACTGTTATGGGAATAATGAGAACAAAGGGACAGGATACTGAGTTTCTGACAGTGTTCACAGACCAACAGCTCTGTGCATGCATTTCGAATTTGAGAGGCAAAGACCCGGATACATGCAGCATAATCTTTAGTAATGCATTCTATATGTGAGAGCTGTTCTGTTGGACCTTCTGAACATCCTTTACAGAGCTCTTCTCAACTCACCTCTTTTATCTTTTTTTTTTTTTTTTTTGGCGTAAAGACATTGCTGTGATGTTGGTTTCTGTTTAGAAGTTCATCTCCAGTAAAATCTAGAGAGAGATACAACCAAAAAATAGATCTTATTACATGGTTTAACTCTATATAATTGAAACCAGAAATATCTACCATACTTGCGGTGGAAAAAAAAATCACTTAGGTATAGACATTCTTCTGTCCATGCTTCTTTACTTATGATTAGTACCATACTAATGATTAATAAAAGGTAAGTGAAATGGGAAACTTGGACTTAGGACCATGGCACTCTATGTGTAGGACCCTGAAGTAAATTCCTAAAGATCATTTAAATGCACTAGTCATTACTGGCCTCATGATCCAATCATGCTACCAGCCCTTAAGTTCTGGGTCCAGGGGATTTTCTTTTGCTATCTTAATACTTCTTCACTGAATTCTGAGGGATACTCTTGTCTTTCTCTTTCTTTTTCTCTTTGTATGTTTGGCAATTGTTACATTTTCCTATAATTGGAGTCTTGTCTTTAATAGTTGAAAAAATTCCTAAAAGTGGTTTCTTGGAAGTATCCTTCCTTCTGTTATTTTGTTCCTTTTTATTTTACATATTTGTCTCTGTGTTTTTATTGTGATCTATTGTAAATAGAGAAATTTATGTATAACTTCAGCTTGTCATCTTGAAACTAGATATTCCTGTGTTTCTTTTTACTTATTTGCTCTTGAGTGAGTGAAAGTTACATAATAATAATTACTTCTATTGTTATAATTGCTATTTATTTGATGCTGGTTAATATCAAATATTATGGTAAAAAAACTGCATGATATAGATTTTATTTCTCACAAGAGTATCATTATTATTATTCCCATTTGGTAGATGATAAAACTACAGCACAAAGATATGTTGCTTCCCAAGTTGCAGAGCAACACATTGCACAACTAAATTATAACATTATAAAAATTACTTGAGAGTCCATGATTTTAGCCATTATACTATAATGCTTCACTATATACTTATTAACATTATAAACATATAATTGTCAACCATTAAAATTATGTCTGCATAAAAATCTGACTAATTTACAAAATATATTGAAAGAGTTACAAAGGGAAGCATCATTCTAGCTTCACTGGGTCTACAGTGTTAATTGTCCTTTCTGTTTGTTTGCCATTGGGGTTCAGCAAATTTACATAGCAAATAATAATTGGCTCATTATGATGTAAATAACTATAATAGGGAAAGCCTCTTAGTTATTTATAATAAATTACTTTTCTGTTGCCAGTTTTAAATTAGCAACTGTGTTTAATTACTTAACGATGCCTATGCCATAATGCAAATTCATGCACACGGGACAGATTATTTTATGACCTTTATGTCATAGTTATTTTCCTTAACATTGTTAAATTTCCCATTTCTTCATCTTCTTTCTAATCATCCCCCTTATCTTGGTTTCCATTCTCTTGTTTATTTAATTTCTATCGCTACTGCCAGAAATTATAAAGGTCATACTTACAGATGATATAAGAAATTGAGCAATTGATATAGTTTGAAACATTAATAGAATCAACTCTAATTCTTACTGTCAGCCCCAGTACTGATGATCCTATATTCATTGAGGCATTTAATTATTCAAAAACATTAATGGAGCACCAGCAGTATGTGTAAAAAGTACTTATAATTATTGTGCTAAATGAAAATGTGAACATGATGTGGTCTCTATGGTAACATATAACCTAAAGAAGAAACCCTTGTGAAAAATTAATGGCAATATCAGGTAAAATGAAATATATGTATTATTCTATTACAGTTAATGTGTAGTGGGACATAAATGAAAAATATATTTACTCTGGAGAAAATATGAAACATCAACAGAAATATCAAAATTACATAAGAAGACATCTTGTAATTGAGAAAGGGATATTTATGGAGGTAATACCAAGAACATAGTGAGCATGTGAATATGAAAGTTCAGTATGTCATGTTGATTTCAGCTTGAAGAGTAGATGAGAAAAAATATATTAAAGATAAATTCAGATATTTTTATCCTAAGTTAGATTTTAAAAGTTTAGATCCCCTTTATTACTTTGGCATTTGTTGGTAGAACATTGAGAACTAAAATAATTTTAAGGAAGAATTAAGTTATAGCCTGTCATATATATTTTAACAGAAACTTGCAGTTTAATTCACAGTGGGCAGTGGATACAAAACTTTTGAATGGAGAAATATTTAATTGGTAATAAAAATAAGCTGAGAAAAAATAGGATTTTTGAGATTTCTGTATATTCTGCTGTATGATGGGCTATGCTGTCAGTTTGGCTTCATTTGCTTGTCAATCACTGTGTGAAAGGTGTAACGCTCAGAGGTTTACATTGACTAACCCCTGTGTGCTCAAAACAACTCTGTGAGGACAAAAGAGCAAATCTAAGCATGGAAAGATTAAACAATTACCTAGTTATATTACTAGGAAATGACATATCTTGCTTAAAATTCAAGAAATCGGGCTTTAGAATCTGTGATCTTAAACACTGTAGTATGTGACAATGTGCTGTGTGCTCTGTAATTAATCATATTATAATCATAATCTCTATTAGATAAAATTAGAAAACACAGGTGAGCTTTGAGTAAAACTAGCTTTCTACCAACATAAATTTGGTATGATAACTTCTAATTTTTATTTATAAAGGTGAGGCTTTATAATTATAGAATACTTAAAATATCTAGAAAAGTAAAAGGGAATATATACAAGTTAATCATTCCTGGAATATAGATGACCAAATAAATCCTGATGGTTGCTGCATTAAACTTTACATTTTCTGTACATATATATATATATATTACCTAAGCATATAAGCACATCCATGTTTTGCAAAATGGAAACAATGTATGTGTCTATACAGCTTTGTGTTTTCTTTTTATATCTAACAGTATCATATTACCTTTTTTGATCCATTTCTTTTAAAATCTCATTGTGATGTCAGTACCATTTCTCTCCCTCCTTTTCTCTTTCCTTTCCCTTTCTCTCTCTCTCCCTTCCTTCCTCTTTCCTTTCCATAAATACTTACTGAATGCCTACACTGTTTTCATACAAATTTGCTGCAGAGGTACATACGTGAACAAAATCAGAGAAAAACAAAACAAAGTTTTCTGTCTGCCTAATATTTTAATTCCATGACAATATATAAGTACAGAAATTAAGCAAGTAGATAATTATAAATTTTAATCTAAATAAAGAAAAATAAACAAGGTAATAAGATAAATTATTAATTTCTAATCCAGCTTATATGATAAAATAATACACTTGCAGAATGGCTTTCAGCATTGTTAGTAAATTGATAGAAGTCCCAGACGTTTACTTCAGCTATCAGGACAGTTTTATCATTCTCCCCTTAATTCTTGAATGGATTCAACTGTAGATCATAATTTAGTTAATACAAAAGTAAGATCGGTTGTGGGAAAATAATATTTCATTAATATCTAAAAGAGCATTTGATTAAACCATGTCGGTGTTTCTCTTCCTTTGTTAGTAACTGCGGATCATTAACACACCATATAGCCCTTCACATTTTCAAAGAGCTAGCAAATTTATTAGTTCTTTAATTTTCATATTGCTCGTGGGAAGTAAGCATTATTATTTTCATTAAATTATACAAATCTGAGATTTAAAGAAGTTATTGACTTATCAAACCGATAACCAATTATGTACATTAAGTTATTTTTGTTTCTTTCTCTACTGTGGGTCTACCTAGCTGGAGGAAAAGTTTGTATGCTAGTTCTTCCCACTTGGAGTACCAATGTCTCACCTTTTCATTGCAGAGTAGTCTGTTTTCTTGGACACAAAAGAGTACCTGGGAAATCTTTGTTAAACAGAAATGCATACATATTTTTCAACGTGATTATCAATTTATCCAAATATTTATTCTACTTCAAATGGCATTCCTATCCAAGCTCTTAACTAAATTCTACAACAATCTTACGACATAGATTCTATTGTTATGCTCCTTCTTCGAATGAGATTTCTGGGGCTTAAATTCAAGTAAACTGCTTATTATCTTACAGTTTATTAACAGAGTCAGAACTCAAACTTTGGTTTCTCTAACCACAGGACCTGAGTCCTTAACATCTCCTGCTGTATTAACAGAGTCAGAACTCAAACTCTGGTTTCCATAGGGTCTGAGTCCTTAATATCTCCTGCTGTAGTTTATCTTTTTTAGCCTCCTGTTTTATAAGTAGTTTAACAATTTGTGCTCATTGTCTCTTCTTGTTAAATGAGCATAATGTTCACCAACTAGCTTATTCAAGGGAAAAGGTAGTCCTAATGACCATTTTTAAAATGATAAAAACCAAAAATAAACTATGAACAAAATTTATAACTTCAATCACTGTAGTAGTAAAAAATGTTCTCATTAAAATGGAAATGCACTTACTAGTTCAAAATATTTTTCAGCAAAGGCCAGAATAACTCTAGAGGATGACAACTACTGCTTGCAGCATTGCCAAACATTGATAGGCAGTTGACCTTGAAATCCTTTAATGACTTGAATATTAAGTTTTCTCTTTTCTCAACATAGCTGTCAGCAATTCAGTGTAACCGTTTCTGTACTAATAATTGATTTAGCATACCTTAAAAAGGCGATGCATTCATACCTAAATATTGATAATGTTTCAATGTAACTTTCAAGGAGATAAAATATATTCAACTTATCTAAAACATAAATATATTTATTGTAGTGAAAATCTATTTCCTAATTCTTTTACTTCTTCATGCTAGTATTTATATAAAATATTTTATAGGCCTTTTAAAACTTATATATAGCCAACCTTAGAAATACAGAGAGGAGAAGGTGAGTTCTGAGAGTAGTTAAGCAACTAATTCAAAGTCATATATTTAAGGCAAAAGAAATACAGGTCTCATAAATTCCTATTCATCTATTCATTCAGATTCAGCTTTCCAGTCTTAAATATATATGTAGTCTTTTATTTTACCTTTAAGGGTCATAGTATTTTACTTTCTCAAGATCTACTAAAAATGGCTTGATTCAAAGGTGAATATAATAGTACTGTTTTCATTGAGGATTTCAACAATGCAGCAGTCATAAACACAGCGAATCAACATGGTGCTTTAGATGTTCTTCCCCGTCCTTTCAGGTGGTAGTGCCACACTCCTCATGTTTGAAGGATACAAATTGGCAGACTTTATCCCCATGTCCACACAGCCACAGCAGCATTTGTCATAGCTCCCATCTAAATGTCTTATCAGGGAAGGCATTGGCAGGGTGTTAAAATACAGCACCGTATGTCGAGAGTTTTATCATTTATGATGACATATGATAGATCTTTATGGCACATTTGTAACAGTCAGGTTATTTTTGACAACACAATTGAAAAGTGAATTTCCATCCTTAAACTCTCATATAAAAGGTATCAGCAAAGTCTCTGATCTCTAACAATATAGAGTATCAATTTTTAAACAATAATCTTCCATGGAAAACAACATTCAGGCAAAGAAGGGATGCATTTCCTGTTAGGAAAGATTCTAGCAAGATGATCACTAGTGAAATGGAATTTCATTCCTTTTATAGAGTTTGTTCCATAACAAAATTGGAAGTTGTCTCTTTGGGTTGCACTTTGCCATAAACTTCTGACAAAACAGAGACACCATGCATCCTAGGCCTCCAGTTGCAATCATCAGGCTTCTAATTCCTTAACTCACTCTGCAGACCACCTGCCAGCCTCAGCTGCTCTGCACCCTTGCCCCTTCCCATGCACATACTGTGCATCAGTGCTATAAACTATCTAGCTAGTGAGTAACTCTGGCCCAAGAATCCCAGCAAATTTCACTGCCATTCCTGGAGTTTCAATTACAACCTCTCCAATGATGTCTGAATTCCATTGCCAGAGAGGAAGCCTCTTCAATTGTATTCCTTCTTTGGAAACTCTTCCTCAGTACTAGAGCAGTCCTTATTGTTCTCTTAACACAGATATGTTGTAGGTGGAGTTAAATAATTCTTGTTAGACTATCCCTATTCAATTTGCTGCTTGGTTTCTATCTCCTTTTTGGATCTTGATTGAGGCATTAAATAAATAATAACTGATAGAATTGATTAAAGTCTTTTTTTATATTCAATAACTCTGTTAAATGCTTTATCCAAATTATCTCTACTACTACTATATCCATATTGATATATATAGCCAAAAAGGAAACTGGAGAATTTCAGCGTTTTACCAAAGTGACGGATGTGGGGTTACAGTATGGACAACAAAGCTGAGGGACCATGCTCACAATATTATATACACATATCAACTGTAAGAAATGATATGAAACTGACCTTTTTGAAGTCACAATATTATGTTTCTTTGTTGTTTTTTACACCTATAGTCATCAGTTAGCATTAGTGTTCATGTTTAACATGTAAAAAGAGACCTACACCACAAATCTTTTCTATTTATTTATTTTTTCATTATACTTTAAGTTCTAGGGTACATGTACAGAATGTACAGTTTTGTTATACAGGTATACACGTGGCATGGTGGTTTGCTGCCCCCATCAACCCGTCACCTACGTTAGTTATTTCTCCTAATGTTATCCCTCCCCTAGCCCCGCAAGCCCCAACAGGCCCAGGTTGTTCCCCTCCCTATGTCCATGTGATCTTTAGAGGAATTCTACAATATGAAAAAATAAACTAGCAATATATACATTAAACTTTTTCTATTGCTCTCTTTTTGAGGCTACAAATAGTGATAATTATTATTTTCTTCATTAGTTGTGAATTGACTAGACTATGAATATATTCATGCAATCACATATATTTTCTAGAATGAACTTTGTATGAAATGTACAAATCTGTGATTCAGAAATGCCCTAATGAAAGCTCTGAAATGTCCTAATGCAAACATGAAAGCATATTTTTATATTTACTGTTGTCAAATTTTGATAGGAGTATTTACTTGATCAAATGAACTGCCTCTGACACTACTTTTGACTAATTTTATTAGTCATAAGATATCCACTTTTTGTTAGACATAGCTTATATCCAAACCATTAAGAGAGATAGACAAAGAATAAAACAAAACGAAACAAAATCCCAAGTCTATCATTTTGGGAGAAGGTAGGAAAATAAAAATTAAACATCAAATAGGATTTAGAAAGAGCATACAAATATTGCAAAGATAAATTGAAGAGAGGAGTTAAAATCATACTTACTCCATCATGTGAGATTAATTCCTCTCCTGTGCTTATCTTTATGTGTGACTCTGCCAAACAGTCTCTCTTTTAATTTACATATTTTAATTAGCAAAATGGATCTATTTATAGTCAATTTAAAGTGATTTTAACTTATCTTTTCAAGTTATCTTTGGTAAAAGAAAATAGCTGTGGTTGGGTAATAGGGGCCTGTGAGTAGGTTCCTAGAGGAAACATCCAACTGTTCAAATAAAGAGAAAAAAGAGTGGTACATCTGTCTACATCATAGCTCAGCAGTTAGCCCACGAGAATCTTTGCCTTTTATCTGTATTTCTTACTCAGAAGATTTGAGCTGAAATGAGTGTCACTAATGGATGGATAATTAAAGTCAGATACATTTCGAATATGCCATGGGTATTTGTTTGCTATTTATTGGTGCTTTTTTTTTTCCCTTATCTCTTTTATGTCGTAAGTTCCACTTGCTTTACCTAAGTCTAGAATGTCTCATAAGATAATTTGCTTCTAACTTTCTTACATGTTTTAGGCATAATTCTAAATTCTTGAATGCTAAAACAAATGCATGTTAAATCAATATAAAAATAATGTTTCACCAAAAAAGAGAAACAAATCATAAACTTTTATTCACTTAAAAACATAACTGCAGATATTAGTATATAAAATCAAAGTTACAGAATTATAAGGAGCTGCCAACAATTTTATAATCATAGGGAAAGATTTTTTTTAACTTTATGTGTACTTGACAAACAGAATAAATAAAATCAATGTAAGGATATAGAAAGTTAAATAGAAAAGTTTGCAACTTTTATCTGAGGAACATATGTAGAATTTTATCTTAAATTACAAAAATATTATACTCCTTCACATATATAACTGATAAACATAAATCATGTAAAAACTCTCAAAGCAAGTCTCAACAAAAACAACATAACTGATATTACACAGTCCAAATTCTCTCACACTGTACAGTTACATTTAAAGCAATTCTTATAATTATTTTAGAAAGAAAACATTTGGAAACATAAAACATAGCAGCTTTCAAGATCTCATAATTCAAATAAAACATCAAATAGAAAAGTTTTATGAATAATTATATGTTCTTAAGTGGATTTAAAGAAACCTAAAGAAATAAGATCTAGACTAAAAGAAAATAAAATATTTAAACAGTAATAGCTTATAGCTAGCCAGTCAAATAATAATCTGATCAGGATATTTCCTGCCAAACATAAACAATTTACCAAAATATCAATACTGAAGTCATCCATTATCATAATGGATCAAGCCAGTCACCAAAACACTATGTAGTCACAACACTGATCAAGTATGCCTCTACTCTGTCTGACGCGCTTTATTGTTTCCCTTTACTTGTGACAACTCTATCCCTGCTACATCCCTTATGCCCCCTGAATTAAAAAAAAAAAAAAAAGATTAAGATGATAAATCCTTTGCCTCCTCACAGCATGCAATGGAATACATTCTTCAATTTTCTTGACCTTCCTAAAAAGCAACTAAGACACTCAAGTTTATTAAACACCAAGACAACATGGTTTCATTTAACACTTCCGTTTGCTTCAGCAACTTACAAACTTGACATTGACTACAGATGTGTTCTCAATGGTCTTTAAAGACCAAAAGCAAAAATTATGGGGTTCCAAAGACCTGGCCAAAAATTTTACTGCCACAGAACAGTACACTAATTTTGGGAGTGGTGTGAAAATCGGGAACCCCTTGAATCTCCACCTGCTTGACACAATCCTTTCACAGCTGTAAAATGTTTTTCCCTTTCTATATAACATAGGATCCTGGAGGAGAAAAATAAAAATAGAGAGAAAATAATTTGATTACCTACAGGCAAGAAATTTTCTGTAATTTAAACAGATTTTAGACCTGAGAGCAAACAAATTCAAAAAGGAGAAACAGGAAAATGTAAATTACATTAAGGAAAATTGTGGTGAATTCCAAATATCATATCTAAAATTTTCAGAGAAAAAGAACAGATGACCTACAAAGACAAAAACATGAGCTTGATACCACATTTTTCAAGAGCAATGTTGGATAAAAGCACAAATAGAAAAGTGTTAGGTTGTTTTTTAAAAAGTTTTAGATTCTGAAATTGAATATTCAGCCAAACTGTCATTCAAATATAAGGGCATGTTAAAAATATTTTCTACTATATTAGAAGTATCCAAAATACTTCCCCACAATCACATTGAAAACGTTTTTGATGACATATTTAAGGAAGAGGATATTTAAACTCAGAACATGCCTATAGATATTTATCAAATAAAAATTATAAATATTAGTAAATATTTTGTCATCTTTAAAAGAATAACTAAAGTAAAAAAAGGAAAATATAGCTGTAACAATTCAGAATTAAAGGAAATGTAATATTTAGATAAAGTCTATACAACACTGGAATTGTCGTGGGAGAACAAGAGACCTGAGGACGTGCTATAGTTATTTCCTTATTAGGGAAGGGATATAGACATCATTTAAAATATAATAAAAAGTTAATAAGAAACATTAAAAGCAGTTCAAACTGAAATATTATATTTAGTTCTAAAAAAGAGGTCTAAATTAATAATTTTGAAAAATTAAATGGTTTAAACTCACCAGTTAAAAGATACCTCTCACAGGATACCGAATACTTTCCTGCGGTAATAACTAGATCCAATGGGTAAATCATTTTGTATCTCAGAATGCAAAGACAGATTATGGTAATAAGTTATTTAAAGACAAGAATCTCTCTTGGGGAACAAGAGACTAATATTCACTTTCCTTCCTGTAGACTGCACCAAATTGTCAAATCTAGGTGCAGGTGGACAGAGGACTACGTCTGTCATATACAGAAAGCCTTTGATGAAGTAAGGAAAAAACAAGGAGCTTCTATTAGCTGCACGGATATTCTTCTGTATATCTCTGGAAGTCGCCTCAGTAGAGACAGTCCCCTACCTTCCGATAGTTCCCCAAAACCCTTTGGCAAAATGCATGGCAGCATAGAATACTTGTGGCTAGTCTGCAAAGAGAGGTATTCAGATTTGTATTGTTTAGGAGGCAAATTGTAAGAGACATTAACAGATGTAGGAGAAGACATCTAAAAAATGAATTTATAATTTACTTAAAGTTATGCTATGAACACTAAGCCCAGTTTCTACAAGCAAAGCTGTGATTTAGGGAATTATGGAGTTGAAGATTTGAACTTTTTCTTGAGAACAAAATGTTTTACAAATAAGCTGTAGAAACGTCACTAGAATGTGGCGGTTGCTGAATAAAATATTTGGATTTCAGAAGCTTGGATACTGAAAGGAGGCCTTTACCAGCTGATTTTTGGAAATATCAATCTTCACTGGATATTAAACTCTCATTACTGAACTCTGTACCAGTGAGGAAACTGTGCCGATGAGGTGCTGCCATTAATCACTTAAGTTAATTTCAAACCGTTAGTTAATTGTTACTATGGCTATAGAAAAATCAGTATTTTCTTGGGAGTGTAGAAATGTTTTTTCTAAATTCCTTAGTCTAAATTCTCGCTGATTGGAGGGACAAGTAATACTTAAAAAAATATCACTTTGAAGACATACAAAGCCAGAGTAGAGCTGAAACTAAAGCTACAACCCAGCCTTAACCAGCACAAATCCTGATTTAGTGGAAATTATCAAGCCCTTACTCTAGATTTCTAATTAAAAAAAAAAAAATGCCTTCACTGAAGAAAAAGTACTATTTATGTAGTGGCTATATTAATATACAATAAAATATAGACTTCAGGTGATAAAATATAAACGATATGGACACTTACTTGAAATTGTAGCAAATTTAAATAATTTTATTAATAACCCTACATAATGGAATTTATGATTTATGTATACTTAACATATAATCTTAATAACAGTCAAGAAAAGAGAAAATCAAGGAGAATAAATGTTATATGAAAACACAGTAAAAAGTTTTAAGCTGAAGAAATTATCCAGAAATCTTCATGTAAGAAATTGAGAATACATGTTTGTAGTACACAGGGAAAGTTGCAAAATAAAATATAAATTTAAGAACTCATTTATACAAAATAAAATTTAAATTGCATTATTAAAAAAGAATTATGATAAGAACATTATATATAAAACTTATAAGATGCAGCAAAATCATATTTCAAGAGCAATTTCTAGCCTTAGATTATATATTACAAAAAAATTCTGAAAATAATAATTTAAGTACTCCTTTTTAGAGATAAGAAAATGTACAACAAAGAAATCCCACATATTCTAGAATGAGAGATAATTAATTTGAGAGAAGATAATGAGATAAAAAAACAAATGTCAATGGAGAATATCAGCAAAACTAAATGTCGGTTATTTGAAAATATTAACAAAATAGACAAACATTTGGAAATACTGATCAAGAGTCAAGAAAAGAGGAAAGACACAAATAAACAATGCCATGAATGAAATGAGAACATAATTACAGTTAAAGTAGAGGATACAAAGTTAAGGGAATATTATGAATAACTACATTAACAAATTGAAAACCAAAACACAAAATATTACGTTTGTGTGTAAGGTATTACATATATATATATATATGTGCACACATACACATATTTAACCAGGACTGACTTCAGAAAATATTTAGAAACAGTAATACAGTTACTAAAATAAAGTGGTGATTAAATATCTTATCCTTCAAATTTGAAAGACTGAGGTAATCTTATAATTTCCATAAAAGTTAAAATAATTCTCTATTTTCTTCATTCTTGACAAACGATAAAGAATAAGAATTTCATTCCAAAGGAGCAGCATAATCATGTTAGTGAATGCAGGAAATTGCACTGTTAAAACAGAAATTTTCTAGGTGGGCCATAATGTTTGTAAGTGTAGATGCAAAATCCTAAACAAAATATGAACAAATCAAATCCAATAAGCTGGCACTTCCTTGTGCCAGCCACTGTGCTGTGGTCTGTGGTTGCAGAGGTGAGCCCTACCTGCTGGCAGAGGGTGGTACCTGCATTATTAATTCATGCATAATTAAGTTAGTTGGGGCCCAAGGGTAAGTGCCGAGGTGGCAGAACTGACAATAACAAATCAAATCAAGTCTGCATAAGACATATATCAAAATAATATTTATGGCAGGGATACAAGAGTGGTTTGATATTTAAAAATTTATAAATGGAATTCATAACCTTACCAAAGAGAAAACTGATACGATATGTTAGTTGCATGTGTTTGATATGGATGCAACAGAAAACAGATGCCACATACACAATTGTATAATTTGAAGACGGTGTACTTAAAAAGAAGTAACTACAAAGATGGGTGGGCTATATGGAAATAAGAAGGGGTAGGGAAAGAACTCAGAGCTAACAGAATTGAATACATTTTACAGTAGTATCAGATAACATTAATATCTGGGAATAAATATAAACAAACCAAATGTGTGTTAATACAGCTCTTTAAAAAGAGGTAACAACCCTGAGTTTTTACTCAAACCTTGATAAGATTATTTTTCAATTTATATGCAAAAAAAAGAACCATCAAGAGCTAAAAACCTCTAATGAACAGACTATAACATATGCTAGAAGGCAGATTGCCTGGCAAGATACACAGAAATTATGAATCGAGAACAATAAAGACATGTGGTACCATCCCAAGGACAACATGCCTAACTTGAGTTTCATGAAAATGCTCACCAAAAGACATCAACTGTATAGGAAAATTGGTCTAAATAACTGGGTCAATTTGGCTTATGATTGTCAGCTTTTGCCAGATACCCAGTAATGTGCAAAGGGCTAATGAAGAAGAAGGTAATGACTGCGTGATGGAGGTTATGCAGCATGGCCACCAGAAAATAGACTTAACCTCATCAAGGCTGATCTGGCTCAGACCCCTCCTGAGCTCCCATCTGGACAACAGTGGTAACAATTCTTGAGCTCTCCTAATGGCACTATTCCTAAAGGAATAGCCAAGCACCTGGTGCCATGTGGATTATAATGGATCCTTTACAACAGGAGGAGGGATTTTCTTCTTCAATGGAATGCATGCTTAGTCTTTGTATTCATTTGTTTCTGCTTGTACCACCTTTGAAAATAAAAATATATTAAATGAAAAATACATTACACACCCTTATGATATTCCACGTAGCACTGCTTCTAACTAGAAACTCATTTCACAGCAAAAGAAGCTAGGAATGTTCTCACACTTATGATATTCACTGGGCTTATTATGTATTACATCATCCTGAAGCATCTGTTCTGACTAAAGGTGGGATGGCTTATTCCAAAAGGGATTATGGTACTAGCTATGTGACAACACCTTGTGGGGCTGAGGTGCTTTCCTACATGTTGTTAGGAAAGCCCATATGTGGCTAGAATTCATGTGTCCAGAAAGCAAGAAGTGTCATGAGAGTGGCTTTCTTACTATTTACCCTAATACACTTAAAAATTTTGGCTTTTAAGTGTATATGTCAGTGTCCAAAGAAATACAATGGGTATAACAAATTTCCATTCTATCAGAGGCTGAGATTGTCCGCATGCTACTGTGGCTCTTTGTGCCAACCAACCAGAGAAATTATTGCTGGCTAGGTTGACTAATCCAATTTATCTAGGGAAAACAGAATACTACTACCCAGTGTGGTTAGGGAGGGGTACATCTGAAAGCAGAGAATTATCTGTGAGTATTCCTACATCTAATGATCAAAGTTAACGTAAACTTATAGCAACTCAATTCAGGTAGGCCTACTAATTAATTGCACAGAAGATTAATTGTCTATACACCTGGGTATAGTTTACAGTCTGTCAGGCAAAGAAATAAAATGCCTTTCATTTCTTTCCCTTTCCTGATTACTCTGGCTAGGACTTCCGGTACTATGATGAATAGGAGTGGTGAGAGTGGGCATCCTTGTTTTGCTCCAATTCTCAGGGGAAATGCTTTCAGCTTTTGCCCATTCAGTATGATGTTCGTTGTGGATTTGTTATGGATTTCTCATTATTTTTAGGTATGTTCCTCCAAGAGGCTCGATAGAAGAGAAGGAATTATTATTTTTCCAGAGACAACTACAGGCAGGAATTTGATCAGATAGCATAAATGAAATTCAGATTATTTTACAGATGAGCTACTGGCTTCTCTGCTTTTGCAGACTGAAAATATTGGTGAAGAAATGTTCTTGAGCAAGTTATAATTCTAGATGAGCTCTTGAGAACCATTCGGTCTGGTGATACATAGGGATACTTCACTAACCTTTACTCTTCCAGTCATTTGAATAATCACTTAAGCTTCTAATTTCCTGTATTGAAAGAAAAGTTGATATCTAAATCTGGTTATTTAAGTATCTGGAGTGACTTCTATTTTTCTGATATAATACACATTAATAGAAACCCCTATTACTATACTCACAATTAAAATAACATTAACTAAGGAGACATTGCAAATACAAAGACAGAAATATAAAGGTCCTCAGAGATTACTGCAAACAGCTCAGGGTGTGCAAACTAAAAATTATATAGAGAAAATGGATAAATTGCTGGAAAAACACAACCTTCCAAGATTGAACCAGGAACAAACAAAAATTCTGAATAGACCAGTAATAAATAATGAAATTGAATCTAGGTACACAAGGACTCAAAGATGGGAACAATAAACACTCAGGATTTCAAAAGCAAGGAGGAAGTGGCGGGGGGAGGCCTTGAAAAACTACCTATCTGATACAATCTCCACTACTTGAGTGACAGGATCATTAGAAGGCCAAACTTCAGCATCACATGATAAATTCTTGTAACAAACCTGCAACTGTACCCCTTGAATCTAAAATTTAAGATAAAATAAAATGGCACTAAGAATTGCATCAATGATTAGATTATACCTTTATACTACTAGACTATGTCTTGCCTTGTCTTCCTATTACTGTATACATTGAGCATCTTTCAAACTAAAAATTAAAGATAGATTGCATATTGCAAATATGTGCATATGTTTTTATAGAATAGAATGTACTCTAAATCATTTGATAATTCTACTAGTAATGAAGCTTGTTTAGGTATGTTTGCATTATATAGATAGATGGATGAATAGATAGATAGGTACATAGATGATAGATAGATACATAGACAGAGGTATATATCTTTGGTATATTGAAACCACAAAAGATGAGACATTCTATAAACTATGAAAAACTAAAACTAAAAATTAATTAAAAAAATAATTTTACACTGTTAATAAAAGGTAACCCTGCTCACTAACCAACAAATAGGTTTCTGTTACAGGGATATATCAGTGGTAGAAAAATCCATTCCCCTACCCCCTTAAAAAAGAGGTAAAATTCTTCAGATGAATAGAGTAATGTCAATTTGGTAACTCTTTGAAGGCTGTTTTAGGAGAATCAGAATTATGCAGATTCTGTAATGAAAGTGTACAGTCACTTTCTGGCTTCATTTAAAAATACTCCACCGTAAGTATTACTTTTGCAGTTAATGTGGCTGAAAATTAAAGACTGTAAATCAGCTAATCCAAAATCCACTGTATAGAAAGCATCTTGTCAGATCAAAATTGTAAGCAGAGCTCACTTGAAAGTGAGCTTTCCTCATTAATCTAAGTAAAAGTGATGGGGTGCTTTAGAGCTGAAGAACTGAAAGAATATTTCACCTGTGTTAGAAACTCAGTGTAGTGCCATAGCCCATTCAAAAGAAGAGATACTTCAATTGAATAGCACTTAGGCTCATAATTTAAGCCCCAATCATCTTTGTATTAGTTGTTTTGCATACCACGTAAACTCCTGTGCTTACTACTAACAAAATACAAAATGTGCTGGTTTTTCTTAGAGCTCCAGGACATTTCAGATCACTTAGCAAAGACTTGTCCAAATGAGGTATGTATCATTTGAATTTCTAAGGCTGGTTTACATTTATTTTTTATAAGAATAATAACTTTAAAAGCTGAAATGGTAACAACACCTGCTAGTGTTAAATATTTACTTGTATGTGAAAATTATAATGCAAAAAGTTCTGAAAGGTTTTGTTGTTTCAAGTTATGCATTCATGTTAGGCTCTTCTGTTTATAAAAATAATGCAAGTTTCTCTTGATCATACAGATTTTCTTGTATGTGAATGGTCTAGTTTTAAGAGATTAATTTACACAAAACAATAGGTTAATATTTTTAATTCATGATTCTAATACATCCTTCATACTTCCTACAAAATGAAATTAATAAAGTGCAAACTATTTAAAGCATATCAGTGGCTTGCAGCACTGACTATAAGCGTTTTTGCTTGTCAAACACAGCTCTTCAGATATCCCTCAACTTCATTGTCTAGTTTTTCTACCATTTCCCATACTTGAGTGCTGTTAAACACTTGATTTCCTTGTAGTTTATTCACGTCTGCTGTTTTATTAGTAATTGTGAGAAGCAGAAAATATTGAAAAGAGAGAGAAAAAGAAACTAAAGTCAAGACTGATATATGGTAATGTGTGTATACATATGTATGTGTATGTATATTTGGATATATAGTAGGTAATATATCAAGTAATATAAAGTATGTTTATATTACCTGGTAAATTATATACTTCTATAATTATATATTTATATAAGTATATATGTAATTATATTTATATATCAGGTTACATAAAGTATATTTGTATATAAAGACATATCTACTAAATATTTGAAGAATATTTCTTAAGCATTTTATTATTTATTCCTAACTCAATTCTCTTGTGATCAGGTAAAACACTTTATATTATTTCAATCCTTTTAGGATTTATTGAGATTGGCTTTACGACCTAGCATACATTCTCTCCTGTAAATTGTCTCATGGGTGCTTGAAAAGAATGTACTCATCTCTGGTTGGATGGAGTGTTTCATAGATATCGGTTGAAGTTGGATGATAGAGTTTTTCACTTACTAATTTTCTACCTGGTTGTTCTGTAAATTACTGAGCTTAGCGTATTGAAATCTCTAAGTAGAATTGTGAAATTGTCTAAGTATCTTTTCAATTTTGAGTTTTAATTTCATATATTTTACAGCTCTGTTATTTGATGCTTATGTATTTATAATTTATGTTTGCCTAATATATTTATTCTTTTATCACTACAAATGCTCTCTTGTTTCTGGTAATATTTTTGTCCTACAGTCTATTTTGCTTTATGTTATTTTAGCTCTCCAGAGCCAAGATTTTTGTTTGTATGGTGTATTTTATTCTTTTTGTTTTCTTTTTTTTACTTTTAGCCTATTTGTAACTTTGAATTCTTGTGTCAGGTACACATTATGTAGTGTGTTGTGGTGTGTTAGGATTTTCCAGAGAAGAGAATCAATTGTATAGATGACAGATACATACATAGATAAATAGATAGATAGACATTTATTTTGTGAATTGGCTTAAATAATTATGGTGAGTGAGAAATGCTACAAAGTGCAGTCTGCAGGCTGGAGAACCAAGAAAGCAGGTAGTATAATGCAGTTTGAGTCCCAAAGCATGAGAACCAGGAGAACAGAGTCTAAGAACAAGAGAAAATGGATGTCCTTGTTCAAAAAGAGAGAATGAACTGGTTCTTCCTTGATATTTTTGTTGTCTTCATGCCCTCAACAAATTTGATGATGCTGCCCACATTAGTGAGGGCCTATCTTCTTTACTCAGGCTACCCATTCAAATGCTAACCTCTTCTGGAAATGTCCTGACAAGCAAACCCAAACATAATATTTTACCAGCTATCTGGGCATCCCTTAGCCCAGTCAAGTTGACACATACAATTGACCATCACAAGTCAAAACTTGATTTTTCATCCTGTCATAGACAATGTGTGAAAGGAAATGAATAGGGAGGAAACTAATGTATGGGCAATTCTTAATTCTCATGGAAGTATAGAAAAAAAGAGAGTATGAGGAACCCGGAAACAAAGTGAAGAAGAAAGATACAAAGCCCCAAGAAGCATGTCAAAAGTCTAGGAAATCGTGAGAAACACCAGGCTAGGGAAATACTTTGTATCAAAAATAATGGCAACTACATTTTAGAGCTTACATTAAATGTGAAGTTGTTTCTTTGGTAGCATAAGATTACATTCCAGTTATACCTGTACATTTTAATAAAGCTATTCTACACAATCCTATCCTGGAGGTCTTATTAAAAACAGAATCACATGAATGTGTAACAAAAGTAGCTGGTGAGAGAAAATATATGGATCAAGACCCCAAAGTAACAAAATAACAGGTAAAAAAGGAGGAGTAGCCATAGCCTTGCCTGCTTTAGGAGAAATTTTTTTTTTTTTTTTTTTTTTAGATGGAGTCTCACGCTGTCGCCCAGGCTGGAGTGCAGTGGCGTCATCTCGGCTCACTGCAATCTCCGCCTCCTGGGTTCACGCCATTCTCCTGCCTCAGCCTCCCGAGTAGCTGGGGCTACAGGCACCCACCACCATGCCCGGCTAATTTTTTGTATTTTTAGTAGAGATGGGGTTTCACCGTGTTAGCCAGGATGGTCTCAATCGCCTGACCTTGTGATCTGCCCGCCTTGGCCTCCCAAAGTGCTGTGATTACAGGTGTAAGCTACCGCGCCCGGCCGATTAGGAGAAAGTTTAATTGAAAACTTACTTCACATTTATTCCCACAAAACATGTCCCTGGTTATCTAAACTCTTCACAGATTGCAAAGTAGTGATTCAGGATGTCTTCTTAGTATATTCTAGGAAAGATGCCAAGAAGGCCTGATGCTTGCATAAGATTCAGTGAGCCCTAAGAGAGACACTATACTAAAATATTTTCCCTCCCTCTATGGAATAACTGTGTTTCTGATTAGACGTCATGTATTGATGATTCAATAGTTTTTTTTTTTTTTTTTGGTGGGGGCACTATCCCAATAGATCTAATATTTGCTTTGATATTACTCTAATTCTAGAAGTTCTAAAATGCTACACATACGGCTTCAGGGATTTAAAAATAATGAATTTTTTTCTTTAATGCTACATCTGGCCTTGGATCTTCGATGTTTAAGTAAAATTTGTTTTATTTATCACATTTTCTATTGTTAAAATGATTTTATGTTTTCAATAAAAATAATTTGATGGTATGATCAGGGAATTCTAAATTCTAGTACGGAAAAATTTAAACCTCTTGTTTTTAAATACTTTCCTTATAAAGACATGTTCACGTTAAAGAATAATCTTTTTATTCAGCAGTGGAAATGTTACATTGGAAATAATAAGGTTTAATTGGGTATAACATTATTTATTTTGACATGAAAACAAATTTAAGGATAGAAAATAGAACAGTCAGCAAAAAATATTAAGTCAAATATCTGGTGCCAGAAGCTCTCCGGGTCCTTTAGAACACTGGCCTACAACAGACTGGCTAATTGCACGTAGCTGAAAAAAACCCCTTCTGTTATGAAATAATGAACTCGGTAGTTTTTGCTTGTGTTTGTTTTTCCATTTGAAACATGGAGCCTTATCATAAAAACTGACAAAAATTTCCTTCAGCAACTGATTCATTTTCTGACAGATAGTGTGATAGGTGACATTTAGACCATGAGAATAATTTCAGATTTATATATATATGTGCTTGTCTATTAGTTCATTAGTTTAATTAACAGTTCAAAAGTTTAACCATGTTTCACATGTTCTTCACATTTTTTTTATCTGTTATCCTCTCAGGAACTAAATTCCTTCACTGATCAAAATAAATAAAAAAAATTATTGTGATAATAATGTCAGCCTTTAAACATTTTCATGAATTCTTTATTTTTACTTGCCAGGAAACTCTCCATAAAACGCATATTTATAAACTGCCAGCATTTCTTTATCATAAGCTGAATTTAGAATTTAAAAATCTGCTATTGCTATAAAATACTGTATTCTCATTTTTTTAGGGTTTGTGTTTCTAAGTGGGGAGGGCCATTAAAGGAGTTCAAAAAATTAGCCCCTCTCAGAGGTCAATAGAAATAAAAGTAGAATAATTTGGTTAAATTAAATATATTCTAATATTTGCAAGTCTCCATTAGTACATTTTACTTGAGTTATTTCATAGTACTTAGTGAGCATTTTCCACAGTGTTACATTTAATTTTCACCATAATCCTGCAAGATATTTCCTAACGTTGCATTTTAGAGATGTGAAAAAATGAGAAATATTATGTAGCTTGCTTCAGGACTACAGGTCAGTATTCGATTTAGGTCTGTATGGCTCTGTATCATAAATGTGTGTATGTGTATATATGTTTATGCACATATCTGTGTGTGTGTGTGTGTGTGTGTGTACTTGATGAATTTGCTATATGATCAAGGAGGATTTATGTCTATCTACTATCTACTGTTATGGACAATTTTCTACAAGTGTAATTTTTTATATTGAAAACACTTTATTGACAAATATGGTATATATTCAAGGTATACAACATGACATATGTATACACTGTGTATTCATTACCACAATCAGATTAACAAGTACACCCATCACCACCCATGCTTGTGCTGGCTTTGATAGTCCATGTACACCATCACCCATGCTATACATTAGAGCTCCTGAATCTGTTCATATTATAATTTTGACCTTTGATCAACATATTCTATTTCCACCACATTGTATTATTAGTTATTTTTAAGAACTGCCTTTGGGCAGTTCTTTGCCCAGAGCAATTTATTCAGCTTGATGTAGTATAAGTATCTCCTGGAGAACATCTGTAAGAGGATGGAGATGATTTATTGCCTAGGTCAACATCACAGTTTCCTCCATAAACTAGTGCAGCAAGGCAGTAATCCTTTACTATTTGCATAGCCTGTAAAACTTGCCTGTTAACATAAAGTTTATCTCAAACTACCCTTGAGTTTTAATTAGCAATTAAGAAGCAGTTTTGTTCTTCTTACAAAACTTTCTCATCAAAATTAGAGTAACATCTCTTTGGTTTATTGTAAGTGTTCACTTACAACCTTGGTTATCAACAAATGCTGATATATTCTCACAATCCTGTTCTGCTTTTCTTTACAAATATTCCGTACTTACTGTATCTGGTACTTTCTTTTTTGACATATTCACCAATGCTTCTTTATCATTTTTTTTTTTTTTCAAATCTGGGTTACCAAGTATTTCCTCTTGGTAAAGCCATTCCTGTTTCTCCTAGTTCATGCTTATTTTAGTGCATTGTTTGATTGATTTTGTTTTGCTTTTTTTTAATTTGTGTCAACTTAGTGATTGATTTCCCTTCTTCATTCATTTATTCATGCATCCACTAAACATTAATTTTATATTAGGTGCTAAATATCCAAAATTAAAAAAAAAAATCAGCCCTTGACAGATTCATAGGAGAGGAGGCAGATATAGAAATGAAATAAAAAGCTTTAATACAATGTAATTGTGTTCTATTTGAGGTACTTACACATATGTTAAAAGGAAAACAAAAAAAAAAAACCTTAAAGACAAATTTAACAGAGTTTCAGCAAAGAATGATTCATGAATCAGGCAGCCCCCTGAACCAAAATAGGTTCAGAACAATTCCATGTTTGCCACGTGGTATAATAATATTTACAGACAGAAAACTAAAAGTGAGGTACAGAAACCAATGTATTGGTTACAGCTGGTTGTTTGCCTTGTTAGAACATGGTTTGAATAGTTGGCGACCTGTGATTGGCCAAAACTCTGTGTTTGGTACAAGAGTACGTTGCACTCTGTGTACACATGCAGTTAGGTTACAGTTCGCTATGTACTACAAAGAAACCTGAAGACCAGACTTAATATACGTAAGGAAGTAACTTCAGGCTAAACTTAACAGGTGGTGGAGAATCATAGACCATGGAACATCTAATCCTACCTTGAGGATTCAGGAAGAACCTCATCAAGGAGAGGACACTTTTGCTGAGTTGTGAAATGTCTAGTTTTTTGTTGTTTGTTTGTTTGTTTGTTTTTGAGATGGAGTCTCGCTCTGTCACCCAGGCTGGAGTTCAATTATGCGATCTCAGCTCACTGCAAGCTCCTCCTCCCGGGTTCACGCCATTCTCTTGTCTCAGCCTCCCGAGTAGCTGGGACTACAGGCACCCGCCACCATGCCCAGCTAATTTTTTTGTATTTTTAGTAGAAACGGGGTTTCACCGTATTAGCCAGGATGGTCTCAATCTCCTGACCTCGTGATCCACCCACCTCGGTCTCCCAAAGTTGCATGAGCCACCGCGCTCGGCCGAAATGTCTAGTTTTTAAGCCAGGATATGATATAAAGCGTATTTTAGGAAGAAGACTTTCCTCCAAATCTTGACTACAGTGAACAAGAGCATGGTGACCTCTGGAAAGTATTTGGAGGTGAACAGAGAAGTTCATGTGCAAACGTGGCCATCGAGTGGGCTGGACGGGTGGATAGGGTCTGATGAGAATTCCACCCAGAGCTGCCCTCTGTTTTGTGCCCCCCAATTCCTCCTGAGGATAAAAGGCAAGCCTTGTCCAATTTAAATTTGCATTGTTTCAAAGTCCAGGCAATTTATTCGTTAAAATTCTATTAGTTTTCTCAACTGCTCCCACATTGTTAGGTGAGGAAAACATTCCAGAGATTGTCATACATTTTACAAATTTGTTTCACTACCTAAATAGTGAAATGTTATCTTTAGACATTGATGATAATGTCACAAAGAATCAAAAGTATCTCATTAACTTCAATTTAATTATCTTGAATGAAGAGATAGGCTTCTATATAACTTGAAATTATCCTACAATATTCATGCACATTTACATTGGAAGTCGAAACAGATCTATTACTGAGCAAGGAAAATTCCTAAAAGTTTAGGAGGGAGAATATTGAAGGTCAATACTTTTAGATCATTTTCTAGTTTCCAAAAGGATCAACTCTTAAAAGATATTTTAATATATTTTGCAGCATTTCCTATATACATATATATATATATATTGTGTTTAGGTGTCTCTCAATGTATTTATAACTAGTTTTCAGATATTTTAGCCACTACATAGACATTTCAATTTTTACAAAAATAAATGCAAATCTAGCAACTATTGATATAGAAAATTTATGGATATAGTCACTTTTACATCAGTAAGACTCATCATGCTCCTCTAATTCATCTTCTTCTAACTCATCTCTGACACTATTGATCAATTAATCCAGGAGAGGAACATAGAGTCATTTATTTGGGTGAATAGTTCATAGATACAATAAAGGAAAGTATGTAGTTTTGTAAATTCTATTTTTTTTTTAAAGAACCGGACAAAGGACCATTAATTTATTTGTAACTGGGTGATATTTCATCTAAGCAATTTTTGGACATTTTAGGTTAACAATTTTTTTTCTTTTTGGGTGTGACAACATCAAGAATTTTCACATTATTTACAGAATTAGCAACTGTTTTCAGGTATGAAAACAGTATCTGACTATTTCATGTGATCTCATGGAAGATGACATGATCTCTAGGGAGTCGTTGTCATTTTCAATTCCAGGAAGGGCTGGCATGCTGCCCAAGGTAAAAGGCAAAATATCTTAGTCTTATCCTTAAAGCTATGGGGCAGAGCTTGACTGTTCCAATGTGGGCTTTTCCTTTTAAGCAAACTTTCACCTGAGCTTGGTAGTACTCTTCCCTTTCGAGAGCATAACTTTTACATTCTAGGCTCTCTACAATTATCTATTTCTCTAATTGCCTCTTTCACTTGTGTTTTCTCCAATTTCTGATTCCCTTTGCAGCTTGTCTGGATTTAGACTATGCATGAGCAGGAACAATAGACTCACCCCATCTGCTGGGATTCAGGCACTTCACTTTTTTTATTGTACCTTCTGGGAACCTTACTATCTTTTGCAACTCACCCAGATTCCTGAAATCTTGTTGAATGCATTTGTAAAAATTATTTTTCTGCTATTCGTGACTATTACAAGCCTACGTTATCAGGACAAGAGTAGTATGCTACCCTTGACACCTGTTCCTGTCTCAGCTCAGAAACCACAGAGGACATGGCCACAAGCAAAATATCAAACTGATTGAAACTATTCATATTTTTCCTGTAAGTGTTAACCTTTTAGTTAAATTACCACAAGTATTTTAAAATTTTTATATTAAAAACCAAAGATCAGTCTGAAAATAATAACATTTTTCTTTTAATTTCTCATGTATGTTTAATTCAGAGTTACCTACTTTACATAGTCTGACAGAAATTTATGGATTTTTTTTTTATTTACCTGCTAAGAAATTATTTAGTTTACCTCTAACCAAAGGAAATATTAGGTCTCAACCTAATACACTTCCTTTCCAGGCAGAGAGCTATTATCTTAAGCAGAGAAACATTCTGAGTCCCTATTTTATTTGATTATTTGAACCGCATTCATTAGATGTAGTTTAAATAAATCATATTCAGATAAAAGGGGATAGTATAGGAGCCAACATAAGTATTATATTTTAATATAGTTTAAAATATGGTTTCAGTTAATGTTACATACATGTAACTAGTGATATCATTATTATTATTATAACTTGCTTTTTTTTAAAATAAGCTGCCAGCCCTGGAATCAGGATTCATCGTCTTGTTTTGATATAATTAGATTTAATGAATAGTCTGTGCCATTCACCAGCTGCACACACCTAGGGGAGTCACTCAGCATTGTTGTGTTTTGTTTAATGATCCACAAAATGGATAAAATAGCAGTACTCAATTGACAAGGTTGCTCCAAGGACAAAATATTAGTAAACATATGCAAAGATCTCAGAAGAGTTCTTATCACTCAGCATGTGCCAAAGAAACCGTCATCACCATCATCGCCATCATCAACATCATCATCATCATCAATGCCTACGTGTTTCCAATCAGTTAATTTTTTTTTCATTGTAAGAAGATAGCATCTTTCTGAGTCCAAATTACTGCTGAGTTATTTTTTTTTTGCTTTCTGAATTTAATTAATATATAAAAGACCTAAGTAACTTATAAGTCACAGCTTTAGTTTTCTTTTACTGCTTTTCAAACGATGAGGATCATAAAGTAAATATTTCCAATTACAGCAGCTCTTGCCCAGAAGATATCAAAACTGACATCATGTTTCTTCGCAACAGGTCTAATAAACTGAAGCTGATAAGGACCACAGACTTTCAGTGACCTTGGGATGCCAGACTGTTACTGAGCTTAATGAAGGCACTTTCCTATCCAGTGAACAACAGGACTTATTTGTCCTGTGTACACACTGGACTCATTCTGTCTTATCCCAAGTGCTATTATTCAATGCTTAATTAGCCTAGCCATCATGAATTTCTCCTTTCTAGTACTTAAAATCTCCTAAATTTCCCCTGTAGTAATTACTCAATTAATCCATCATCGTTCTTGTTTTCTTAAAGCTTTGATTTCAAAAAAAAATTTTTATTATTTGAAGATAAATTTTAAAAGTTGTCTGTAGACCATTACTTTTTTTTTTCTTTTTGATGGAGTCTTAAGCATGGTAAAGAAATTGCCTACCTTAGGGAATGGAATTTATAGCAGTAGAGTATCAGGGATGATGGGGGCAACAACAAGGGGAAGTTTTAAATGGACTGAAATTTATCAAAATGTGCCTCAGAGTATATTTTCTTTCTTTCTTTCTTTCTTTCTTTCTTTCTTTCTTTCTTTCTTTCTTTCTTTCTTTCTTTCTTTCTTTCTTCCTTCCTTCCTTCCTTCCTTCCTTCCTTCCTTCCTTCTTTCTTTCTTTCTTCCTTTCTTTCTTTCCTTCTTTCTTTCTGCCTGCCTGCCTGCCTGCCTTCCTTCCTTCCTTCCTTCCTTCCTTCCTTCCAGCAACATAAAGTAAAAATTGTGCTATAATCAGTGGAATCTAAATCAGGGACAGGAATGAGGATTGCTAATGTAAAAATACATTTTGTGAAAATACTTCATAGGTAGAAATATTTGTTCTTTTTAATAATTTGCCTAATGTTAAAATTATTACCAATTAAATATACGCCTTTAATATTCAAGCAATATTTACACAAACTAATAAACAAAAAATATGCCAATATGACAAATAAGATATTTCAAATTGTTTAAACCTAATGGCAATGAAGCTCTTCATAAGTCCAGGTCTTCAGTTGTCATAAATATTAGAATATCTTAAATGTTTTAAATCTTTTTAAATTTAGACACAAACACAATGATCATAACTAGCCTCCTCCCAAACCTAGCATTAATAACAAAGTCTGTTAAACACACTCATATTGAATGTCACCAATATGTTATTACCATGATTTTCCCTTTTACTCTAATTATTTAGCTTTATTTGTTTATGTTCAGTTTCAATTTTGATCCCTACAGTTTTGTAAACATCAGCATCCATTCCATTTATTTTGTTTTATCAGAAGTCTTATGGATTCTTTATGTCCTGAATTAAAATGACTTTGTTCTTTTAAATAATTTATAATCTGTCTAGATTAAGGGGAAATCACAAGCTTATGCTTTTGGGACAGCTCAGTAATAAGCTATTTTTCTAAATCTAATATCTAGTTAGAAGAATTATCCCTTTTAAACAGGTATGAATTATCTAACTGCCTAAATATATAATTGCACGGGTTAATCTTATTGTCTTTCTTTATATTGAATGTTATATGTCTTTATTTTATTTTTAGTCTATTTAACATGCATTAGCAGAATTATTACCCTGTATCAGGCAGATGGATAATGTGTCTTTAAAAACTTTTCTTATACCACTGAAAGGATAACACTGACATGCTGATTACCACTTCCTCTGCAAGTTGTCCCTTGAATGAGGAAACACATTTATCTAGTAGGGGACAAAGTATAAAGGAAAAATGAGGTGATGTTTACCTCTCCTGAAGTCGCTGTGAGGGCTAAATAGGAACAGCACAGTCTTCTGTCACTGAAATTTTCCTTATGCTATCAGGGTATCCTAATTGAACTGAAGATCTCATATCCATGGATACCATGACTTGGGTGTCCTAACAAAAACTCTTGGTTCCTAAGCATCCAATCCAGAGCGAATCTCCGCTTCCTTGACTCCTCCCCGCAAATCACCTAACATAGGCCCAAGCAAGCTTCTCTAGTACCATCTCAGGCAGTCTCTGTTGCTGCAGCAAGAAGTAAACCCAATTTCATTCAGTTTTTTTTTCAGACATTTTTGTCTATGATGGTCTTTGACGGCCATTGACAGAATTCAATAGCTACTCCCAAATCTTAGCTTAGCTGAGTTGATCTTCTCAGTCCTGTAAATTGCTTAAGTGTCAGAGAATCACCTGTATGTGAAGAATTTAACAAGGTCAGTCCCGGATTGTATTCAGTATTGAAGGGGTGGCCTGCCCCTCCACACCTGTGGGTGTTTCTCGTCGGGTGGAACAAGAGACTTGAGAAAAGAAAGAAACACAGAGACAAAGTGTAGAGAAAGAAAAGCGGGCCCAGGGGACCGGCGCTCAACATACGGAGGACCGCGCTGGCACCGGTCTCTGAGTTCCCTCAGTATTTATTGATCATTATCTCTACCATCTCAGAGAGGGGGATGTGGCAGGACAATAGAGTAATATTGGGGAGAGGGTCAGCAGGAAAACATGTGAACAAATGTCTCTGCATCATAAACAAGGTAAAGAAAAAAGTGCTGTGCTTTTGATGTGCATATACATAAACATCTCAGTGCCTTAAAGAGCAGTATTGCCTCCAGCATGTCTCACCTCCAGCCCTAAGGCGGTTTTCTCCTATCTCAGTAGACGGAACATACAATCGGGTTTTACACCCAGACATTCCATTGCCCAGGGACAAGCAGGAGACAGATGTCTTCTTCTTATCTCAACTGCAAAGAGGCCTTCCTCTTTCACTAATCCTCCTCAGCACAGACCCTTTACGGGTGTCGGGCTGGGGGACGGTCAGGTCTTTCCCTTCCCATGACGCCATATTTCAGACTATCACATGGGGAGAAACCTTGGACAATACCTGGCTTTCCTAGGCAGAGGTCCCTGTGGCCTTCCGCAGTGTTTTGTGTCCCTGGGTACTTGAGAGTAGGGAGTGGCGATGACTTTTAACAAGCATGCTGCCTTCAAGCATTTGTTTAACAAAGCACATCCTGCATAACCCTAAATCCATTAAACCTTGAGTCCACACAGCACATGTTTTTGCGAGCACAGGGTTGGGGGTAGGGTTACAGATTAACAGCATCTCAAGGCAGAAGAATTTTTCTTAGTACAGAACAAAATGGAGTCTCTTATGTCTACTTCTTTCTACATAGACGCAGTAACAGTCTGATCTCTCTTTCTTTTCCCCACAAGTATTTCAATTCAGAGTTCTTTTGGATTCCTTCAGACTACTCTAGACTCACTTCAAGCAACTGTATCTCAAAGAAGGAACTGTCTTATATATTTTATTACTAAAGCATACCATTTAACCCTCAAAACATTCTATCTAAATGTCTTTACTAACTTATCCAATTAGCCTGAAGTCACTTTTTTTTTTCAGGGAAAAAAATGCAGTAAGGTTTTGAAGACATATTTATAGTACATAAATTGTAACAGTGTTTACTTTAGACCATCTCCAAGGTTAGAGAAATGTGAACAGAACTGTCAGAAGAGTCCCACATGTTTATTTATTCTGACAAAAACATGGATGTGTATGGCCGTGGATCTTTTGTGGTGATCCTATATACAACTGTAACAAATCATCCCAAAACATGATGAAAGTTAATCCTAGGCATTGTAATGTTCTTTTTCAGTCAATAGCTACCTTACTCATTTTTTTTTTTAATTTAAGGTACACAGAAATTCTACAGGATGAGCCTTTTCACTCTTATAAAGTAAAATAACTGAGGTAGAGACATTAAGATACCAGCTAACACCCAACAGCTTGCAACTAGGGGAACTGGGTTTCAAAATAAGATAACTCTATCGCCAAACATTGTACTTCATTTTCTAATCATTTCTAAGTAAAGGATTCATAAGGACATTGTTAAGAAAAATAACCCTGCCTTTTAGAAAAAGTTTATATGCAATAACACGTGGACAAGTTATTACCATGAAATGAAGAACACACTTTGAAAATGGGGTAATGGTGGGTAATTGTTAGCTATTTTTTTCTATGTTGTTATGGATTATGCAAAAATAATAAGATAATGAGAATACATTAATACTTTAAAGATCATAATTCATTAAAATACTAAAAGATATTCACTATATATTCTTCAGTTATCAAATATTAAATTTAATATACCCCATCATTTCAGATCAAGGATGATGACAAATCATTGCATAGTTGAACATAGATGCCGATGATTGTGGAACAATAGAGAACATAAGCCAGGTATCATGCAAGAAGCATAAAGAGTAGAAGGAAATCCTAGACCTAAGTTCATTAATTTGGAAAATTAAAAAGGCATATGATAAAAAGAAATATATTACATCACCTGTATATTACCAGAGCTATGATTATCCAAAAGAAAAGGAAAAAACACCTACATTTATGAAAGCAGAAGCAGTACAAATAAATAAACATGTTTATATATTTATTTCTATTCTATAAACTGGATAATGTACATAACTCTACCGTGTATATTAGGGTAATTAAGCTCATGAAATCATTTAAATGAAAGTGGATTTTCAAATATTAGACTAGAAAATAATTAAAAATGTGTACTTAGCCCTATAAGTTTTGAGTTCTAGTTGAGACAGAAATACTTTTAAAATTTATGAAGTATCCACATTAATATGAAGTAACATTTATTTTACCTTATTGGAATTCTAAACTTATAGAGTCTTAATCATGATTTTTCTTTTCTAATGCAATGAGCTCTTTTAATTACAATCATTGTTAAATAAGAATACTAATATATATGGCATTTCCCCAGGTTACTCTGCTTATAACTTTAAAATTTAGCTGTTGCCAAAAAAAAAAATTTCAGCTCAATTTAAATTTCTTTTGTGACAGCTTTTATCTGCTCACCACTGCTTTCTTATGGCAATCATAATTCTCAATGCGAAGCAAAGCACTGTTCTGCTTTCCTCAAACCAAAGGGAAACTCATCATGTGTTTTATTTTAAGAAGAGCAACATACTTCTCAGGCATTTATTATCTGTATGTCCTCAAGTTTTGTGACAAAAAAGCGATACACACAAACACATCCATGTATGTATAGAAATATAATTGGATACATATCAATTTTTTCTAGCCAGTAGATACACCTTCGGACATCTTGAACTTAAAATGAAAAATTAAAGAAAAACTACATTGCAAACTCCCCATTGTCTCTGGGGTTCTTAGCTCATTTTCTCTGATAAAACCATGGGCATGGACAATTAAGAAATTAAGATGTGACCAATGATACAATAACATCCTGAAAATTGTACAGTAAGCCATCTGACCCTTAGAAACTTGTGTGCAAGTGTGTTTATCTTTGTAGATAGATCTTAGTTAAATTACCTGGATCAAAGCTTAACGTATACTAAATTGCCACTCATGAATTATTGTCACACATTCTTGAGACACGGCTTTACAAATTTATATCCTTAAAAACCTAGATTGGAGTGCCTTCTTCACACATCCATGTCTAATATGGATCATGTTGAGTATCTTTGGATATATTAATTTTGCAATTTAATTTCAGAAAAAAGTAGTATAACACTATTGTTTTGATTTATATTTTTCTAATTGCAAAAGTTTTCTAATTTTCATGCATGTATTGGTAATTTGCATTCTATTCCTATAGAATTGTATATATTTTATTTCGTAATTTAGTATTGCTTCGTAAAAATAAATATTGACATTGTATATCGTTTCGTTACATATATTGTATGTTTTCCTAATCCATCATGCATCACATACTTTGTTTTCCATATAAATTATCATATATGTTTATTAACTAACCCATAAATACTCATATCTGTCAACATTTTTTAATGCTTTCTTGTGTTTTGTCATGTTTAGGAACACTTTCCCCACAATTCACAATACTATCCGACAGGTGTTAGTATACCTGTCAGTGTTCTTGGTTGTAGATGACTGAAATCCATTCCAACTGACCTAAACCAGGTAATAGATTATGTTGGATAAATCATATAATTATTGGAAGGCTGAAGAAACAGGCTCAGAACAGGGCAGCCCCATGGAAACCAGGTTCCAGAATGGCAGTAAAATCCCCCCACAGGAACAGTCTGATGAGATAGCGCTGCTGCCACCGTGGCTCTTCCTCCCCTAGGGCCTGGGATATTTGATGGTTAATTTCTGTACCTCTGTGATGAATACATACTTCTTTGTTTCTTACTGTTTTTACTTCTTGCTTCTGTTTCAAATTTCTCCCCGAAGCCATCTGTTTTAGTTTCCTCGGGCTGCCATAACAGATTAGCATAAAACAAATGGCTAAAAGAACAGAAATTTATTCTCCCCCAGTTCTAGAAGCCAGTTCAAACTCAGGTGTCGGCAGGATTGCATTTAATCCAGGATTCTAGGGGACAATTCTTTCTTATCTCTTCCAGTTCCTGGTAGCTCCAGATGTTTCTTGGAGCTACACTTGGCTATTTAAAGTTAATTTTAATGTTTAATTAACTAAACATTAAAATAATTAAAAAGTCAGTCCCTCCATTGTGTTAGCTGTATTTGAAATACTCAAAGGCACATGTGGCTACAGGCTACTATATTGGACTGTGCAAGGGTAGAACACGTGTTATCACACAATGGTCTCTTGCACAGTATTGCTCTAGAATATTCCCTGGACAGAAAAGTTTTACCTGTGGGGCATTAAACAACAAAGAGCCTTACAATTGCCTCTGACTTGTATAGTAAAGCCAACAGTTGTTTGTTGTCATCATCAGAAAAGTTGATTCCATATTTGAATATGGTTTCACTGCTTGTCATGCTTGGCCAATGCCACAAACCATGGATTAACTGATGGCCTTCTCCACTCTCATGGCTATTCACCCCAAACAATAGAACTTATTTCTTTCATGTTGCCTCATATGGCAGAATCCCCTTCTATTTTAAGGCTGAATAATATTTCATGGTCATATACATATATACACACACATAGTCATGCATTGCTTAACAGGGAAATGTACCTTAAGGCAATTTTATCATTGTTCGAACATCATGGAGTGTCCTTATCCAAACCTAGATGGTATTGAGTGGATGCTGTTATATATACAGCCATGCACTGTGTAGTTTGGGTACACAGTGCATGGCTGTATATATAACACTATCCGTTCATCTTTCAGCAGGACTTTTTTTTTGGTCACAGCCATGCACTGTGTAGTTTGGGTACACAGTGCATGGCTGTATATATAACACTATCCGTTCATCTTTCAGCAGGACTTTTTTTTTGGTCACAACCCTGCTAACCAAAACAGGATCTGGCCAGAGAGCATGAAGTGAAGAAACTGATAGGAACTGGCAGATGTCAACAAAAGCAATCTCTAACTACTCATTGCAATTTAATTGTCATGGTGCTGGTGGTAGTGTCTTATGCTAATGAGCAATATGAGCAGCCTGGCAACACAACCCAGAAGTTACCACCTCTTTCCATGGCAACAACCTAAAAGTTACTGCCCCTGCCTTAGAAAGTTCTAAACAACCTGCCCCTCACTTTGCATTGGCTCACCCCTCAATTTGCATGCAATTGACCTGCCTTAGAAAGTTCTAAACAACCTGCCCCTCAATTTGCATTGGCTCAGCCCTCAATTTGCATGCAATTGAATGTGGGTCTCCCTGAGTATAAATACAGTTGCCAAGAGACCATATGTTGCTGACTCTGATTGCACTGCCTATGATTTAGCCCTGCTCTGCAAGGAGCAGTACCATTCAATAAACGATTGCTAAGACTGCTAGCTCATCCTTGAATTCTTTCCTGGGTTAAGCAAGAAATCCTCCCTGGCTAAGCCCCAGTTTGGGGCCTTGCCTGTCCCACAACAGTATAACGTACTACACACTTAGACAATATGACATAGACTGTATCTCCTAGGCTACAAATCTGTATAGCTTATTATTATACTGAATGCTATAGGCAATTGTAACACAATAGCATCCGTACATCTAAACATACCAAAACAAAGAAAAATTACACTAAAAACACAGTATCGTAATCTTATTGGACCACATTTATATATGTGATTTTGTTGACTGATGCAATACACAGTGCATGGCTGTATATGTAACAGTATCATTCACCATTCAATGAGCAATTAGGTTGTTTCTATACTTTATTGCTACTAACACTACAATGAAATACATGTGGATAAAACTAGAGGGCATTATGCTAAGTAACTCTTACTTCTAAGATTTCTACCTTAAAGAGTCATATTTATGGCCTTGACTTGAGGCAAACTTCAGAAGCCATTTGTTGTGGATTAGGTAACGTGTGGAGAAATTGCTTGGTTGGGTTTTTCTTCCTTTGCATTTTAGTTTACACATATTAATTGTACGTATTTATAATGTGCAGTGATATTTTGATAAATGTATATGAAGTGTAATGATCAAATCAGAGTAATTAGGATAAACATCACCTCAAACATTTATCATTTCTTCATGTTTGGAATATTCCGAATCTTCTCTTCTAGTTTTTTTAATATACACTATAAATTATTATTAACTATGCTTACCCTATAGTGCTATAGAACACTAGAACTTATTCCTCCTGTCTAGCTGTGACTTTGTATCCATTAATCAACCTTTCTCTGTCTTTAATAACATTATCAAACTGTGATTACCATAATTCTACTCTATACTTCTATAAGCTCATTTTTTAACTCCCACATATGAGAGAACATGCAGTGTTTATCTTTCTGTGCCTGACTTATCTCACCTAACATAATACCTTCCAGGTTTATCTGTGAATGGCAGAATAACAGAATTTTATTTTTCATGACTGGATATTATTGTATTGTATATATATGCCACAATTTCCTCAACTGTTCATCTTTTAAAGAACATTTAGCTTGATTCCGTATCTTGGCTATCACGAATAGTGCTGCAATAAATATGGAGATACAGATACGTCTTCTATAATTGATTTATTTTCTTCGGGTAAATACCTAGTAATGGGATTGCTATATCATATGGTGGTTTTATTTTTAGTTTTTTGAGAAACCTCCATACTATTTTCCATAATTACTGAACTAATCTGCATTTCCATTAACAGTGTACAAAACACAAGACTTGCTTTTTCTCCACATCCTTGCCAGCATGTTACTTTTTTTTTTTTTTTTTTTTGAGGCAGAGTATCAGGTCTCGCTCTGTCGCCCAGGCTGGAGTTCAATGGTGTGATCTTGGCTCACTGCAACATCTGCCTCTTGGGATCAGGCAATTCTTCTGCCTCAGCCTCCCAAGTAGCTGGACTACAGGTACGTGCAACCACATCCGGCTAATTTTTTGTATTTTTAGTAGAGACGGAGTTTCACCATGTTAACCAGGCTAGTCTCGAACTCCTGACCTCAGGTGATCCGCCAGCCTCAGCCTACCAAAGTGCTGGGATTACAGGCTTGAGGCACTGTGCCTGGCTGCTTTTTTTCTTTTTATTATAGCCATTCTATTAATACATTTCCCTGATCACTAGTGATGTTGAGCAGTTTTTTATATATCTGTTGGCCATCTTTATATCTTATTTTAAGAAATGTCTGTTCAGATTTTTTTTGCCCATTTTATAAATTATATATATATATTTATATCTAGAGATATCTAATAGATTTGTAATTGAGTATCTTGTATATTTTGGATATGCAAATTACTTGCCAAATAAACAGTTTGCAAATTTTTTTTCTTTCTATAGGTTGTCTCTTCACTTTGTTGATTGTTTTCTTTTTCTATGCAGAAACTTTGTGTTTTTTTAAATACGATAACTAGCTAGATGCCTCATAGTGTTCTCCTTTAAGGCTCTGGCCCTCATTTTATAGATTCTTTCACATTATCTCTTTTTGGAAAATTAACTTTACTATTTTCTTGGAATGGAATGTTCCTTAGCTCAGTTTAATTATGCTGTGAATCTGACCTCCTTTGCTTTACATATTCCACAGATTCCTCACAGTCTGGGCCTGTCAATGACTCTGTTGACAGTTTTTCAATATCTACATGCATGATTTTGTTGTTGCTTTACAATTCTTCTGTTAATTCTGTTAATTAAGACATTCCTTTTTTTCTTCAAAGAACAGAGAAAATGTGTCATTTGGCTCCTGCCATTAAAGTAGAATTCCAAAAACAAGATAAAACAAAAAAGGTAGTTCTATTGGATATTTTTCTCTAATGAATTCCATAAGTTAATACTAGAGTAAAAAATATAGAGTTTTTGTTTCAGTAACAGTGTCTTTCTATTTAACATCAACAAATCTATTTTAGGAAATAAATATGATGTGATTGATTTTTTAAAATTTTCTGGAATCTCAGCACATTGTGAAGATTTAAAAGCTAATCTATGCTACTAAAGAAAAAAGCAGCTCAAGTCTCAAACACCATCAAATCAGTAACATGCATCAGCACAAAAGTAAATTTGGATGAGTTTTTAATCTTTTATTATTCTAACATGAAAGGAAATGACTGAAAATAATTTCAAATAAAAATAATTTAAATATAAGCTATTAAATGTATTAATAATCCCGGAGGTGGAAAATAGTTGCCATCTTCCATAGTAAGAGCTGTGTTTCACATTGCAAATATTTCACCTCAATTCACTCAAATTATGTCTGCTTTAAAGTACCCACATTTTAGAGTGGAGAAGGAGCAATACTGGACAAACTGTAATGGGTTTGTCCTAAAGATACTTAATTTATCTAATAAGAGAAGAGGCTGCAATGCTAATATACCCTCAATATATCCTCGTTGGTTAATAGATGCTTGCAATTTACATACAGGCAAAAACAATGAAAATGAAATTCCTGTGAAATATACACTAAATACATTTTAGTAAGGTAAATTTGTAAGAAAACACGCAAACAAACTATAATACATAGTAATGTAATATGTAATTTGTTTTCTTACAAGCTATTCTATCTATGATCTGTAGCTATCTATCTGTATCTATCTATCTATATCTATCTCTGTGTGTGTGTGTGTGTGTGTGTGTGTGCATTTTTGCAAGCTAGAGAGGGGAGGTCACCAGGAGAAAAATAAATGAAGCCATATGATTTAAAAGACTTAATATGGCTTAATTATTAATTGTAAATGTGTTGGGCATTTTAATATTAAATCAAATGATGAATATCTGTTTTTTAAATATATCACAATGGAACAAGAAGATAGTATGTGCTTTCATTATAAAATTGTAACAATATTTTCCTTGATAGTACTTTGTAATATCCTGATTTTATGTGTATTAAATACTTAAAGATGAAAATGATTTTATATACTGTGACCAAAATCACTTACGGACACAATATGCCCATTCGCTACTTAATTTAGCTATGAACAAATAAAAAATGTGAAGCAAATATTTTGTTAGAACATTTGTTAGATGATATGTAGTGTAGTGCTATATAAAATAATAAATTTGACTTAACTTGAAGTGTTGTTTGAAGGATACCTTTAAAAAAATTGAAAAACTACTTGCTTCAAGTGATGGAATATTAAATGAGATAAGTACTGATCTGTTTCCAAAGTGCAGATTTAATTGATATATGTTGTGGGCTTAGACCACATACATTTAGTATCTGATTCATAACCAAGCAGACTTCACTTATAAGCATCATTGGAAAAGTACATGAAAATATCTGTCTGAAGAAAAATTTGTGAACTACATTATACTGATATGTTTATTCATTTTTCTATTGAAAGAAACAAGAAAGCAGGTGGAAATAAACTCAATTTACAATTAAGGTTGAGTATAGTGAAATACATTTTGCAAAGAAAGTTGCACATTAAATTTAACTTTTTGAAAAGGAGTATAGAAGAAACATTTTGCTTTTCTCAGTAGAAACAGTTTTTTTCCACTTTGAGTTAAATAAAAGTATCTACTGTTTCCCACCAGGCGCCCATCTATGTTCAGGTATCCTAACAGGGACTAATGAAGTAATATCACTTCTTAAAACAGAAGCTTTGTGTGAAATGCATGGAGACACACTGATAGTGATATGGATATCCTCCAGTAAAAGATAAAAGCAAGATTTCATTCTAATAAAAAATGTTTAGAAAATATAGGACTAGATAAGTTGCAAACAAATGGAAAGTCAAACAATGCCCCCAAAATCTAAACTACTACAAAATTATTTACTGTGCCATGCACACCTACAGGAAAAGTCCCAGATATTTACCACAAAAAATAGATTTAAGGCTATTTATGATAGCAGTTAACAGATACTATAAAACAAGTTGTATAAATTATGAAATTTTACATAGTATTACCTTTATCATCATTTGGTTATGCTTATATGAACTACCCATAAAGTCATAAGATAATTGGAAGTTTTCCATAAATACTATTTATATTATGCATTTAGTTTCCAGTAATTGAATGCTTTCAAGGGGATGTATAATTGGCATATTAAAGAAAATAAATATTATCACCTGTAAACAAACTAAACTGCCAGATGTTGTTTCTTATGTCTTTTATGTAAAATTAATGAATTATTTTTCTTCCTTACATAAGCAACAGCCTCTTTAAAATACATAGTACTATTGTGTTTCCAGAAAAGGATGTGTTCCCTTGCTCATTCATTCTTTGTTCATTCATTGTAAACAATTGATTATCCACCATGAATCAGTTCCTGTGTCTATTACTGGGGTGAAAATAGTTGAAATAGCACAATCACAACCATCAAAACAAAGTCACAATTTTAAGCTAAATGTAGCTTCTGATACACATATGACATTAAAGTGTTGAAATTATCTTCTGCATCTAAAAATCATACACACACACACACACACGTTTGCTTGTGAATGAATTACATGGAGTATTAATTTGTATGAGTTTGAAATTCAAAGTAAGGGAAATCTGAAAAAGGAACTGCTTTCTACACACACAAACACACATGAGAATTATAACTAAATAAAGAATAAAATAAAACCATACCTATTGTCAAAGGGTTGCAATCAGTTTGGGGAAATATGATGAAGCAATGAACTGAAGGCCTCCTATTGAGGGCTGCAGAACGGAAAGCTGATTCTGGGACACTTTCTTACAGATATAACCAGAGTATGGGAAACCCTCACAATCAACAGGTAGGTTAAAGAATGAAAGACTAACATAAAAAGAAAACTAAAGATGGAAAGAACAGAGAAAATTGAAACAGACAAATGATCATGCCACTGCACTCCAGCCTGGGCTACAGTGAGACCCTGTCTCAACAACCACAACAACAAAAGGGAGAAAGAAATGGATGATAATTTTTAGAACTGAAGAAAGACACAATTCCAAAGATCCAGAAGGCACAAGTTGTTCAAATTAAGATAGATAAGATGTGCAACTAGACATTTTATTTATATGGCAAACACTGAAGGCAAAGGCTTAAAAGCCTAAAAACCACCAGAGGGAAAATATAGAACAATTATAAAGCCAAGATAATCAGAAAAATAGATTTCTCAACAGGAAACATTAAAAGTAATGTTTTCAAAGTGCTGAGATAAATGTCTTCTCTGAATTGGTGCACTGAAAAACTGTTGTCCAGGTTAAAGGACAAATATGCATAGAAACAAAGAGTGAGTTTAATCCTAATAGATTCATGCTAAAATAATAAGGAATATCATGCAGAAAATATGAGAAAAATTGAGAAGAGAATTATGGACATCAAGCAGGAAAATAATTCCAAAGTAATGAAAACTGTAATTTTAAAGATACCCATGATATGATTTGTTTAAAATTAAATAAAAAGGACTGGGCACAGTGGATCATGCCTGTGATCCCAGCACTTTGGAAGGCTGAGACAGGGGAATCACTTGAAGCTAGAAATTCAAGATCAGCCTGGGCAAGATAGTAAGACCTCATTTCAAAAAAAGAAAAGAAAAGAAAAAGAGAGAAGGAAGGAAGGAAGGAGGGAAAGAAGGAGGGAAGGGAGGAAAGGATAAAGAGAGAAAGAGAGAAAGAAAGGGAGAGAAAGAAAGAAAAGCAAGCAAGCAAGCAAGCAAGCGATCATGGTTGTGCGTGCCTGTAGTCCCTGATTCTCTGGAGGCTGAGGCAGGAGGATCACTTGAACCCAGGAGTTTGAGGCTGCAATAAGCTATATCACATCACTGCACTCAGCCTGGGCAAGAGAAAAAGACCATATTTCAAAAGAAAAATACGACTAGCAAATGACTAGCAGTTTGCATTGGAAACTGCGTTGCATTGGAATCACCTTATAGTTTATGAAAACTTTTGTATAAGAATGCTTGTGATTTTTGCACATTGATTTTGTATCCTGAGACTTTGCTGAAGTTGCTTATCAGCTTAAGGAGATTTGGGGCTGAGACGATGGGGTTTTCTAAATATACAATCATGTCATCTGCAAACAGGGACAATTTGACTTCCTCTTTGTCTAATTGAATACCCTTTATTTCTTTCTCCTGCCTGATTGCCCTGGCCAGAACTTCCAACACTATGTTGAATAGGAGTGGTGAGAGAGGGCATCCCTGTCTTGTGCCGGTATTCAAACGGAATGCTTCTAGTTTTTGCTCATTCAGTATGATATTGGCTGTGGGTTTTCATAAATAGGTCTTATTATTTTGAGATACATCTCATCAATACCTAATTTATTGAGAGTTTTTAGCATGCAAGGCTGTTGAATTTTGTCAAAGGCCTTTTCTGCATCTATTGAGATAACCATGTGGTTTTTGTCTTTGGTTCTGTTTATATGCTAGATTACATTTATTGATTTGCGTATATTGAACCAGCCTTGCATCCCAGGGATGAAGCTCACTTGATCATGGTGGATAAGCTTTTTGATGCGCTGCTGGATTCAGTTTGCCAGTATTTTATTGAGGATTTTTGAATCAATGTTCATCAGGGATATTGGTCTAAAGTTCTCTTTTTTTGTTGTGTCTCTGCCAGGCTTTGGTATCAGGATGATGCTGGCCTCACAAAATGAGCTAGGGAGGATTCCCACTTGTTCTATTGATTGGAATGGTTTCAGAAGGAATGGTACCAGCTCTTTCTTGTACCTCTGGTAGAATTTGGCTGTGAATCCGTCTGGTCCTGGACTTTTTCTGGTTGGTAGGCTATTAATTATCACCTCAATTTCAGAGCCTGTTATTGATCTATTCAGGGACTCAAATTCTTCCTGGTTTAGTCTTGGGAGGGTGTATGTGTCCAGGAATTTATCCATTTCTTCTGGATTTTCTAGTTTATTTGCATAGAGGTGTCTATAGCACTCTTTGATGGTAGTTTGTATTTCTGTGGGATCGGTGGTGATATCCTCTTTATCACTTTTTATTGCTTCTATTTGATTCTTCTCTCTTTCCTTCTTTATTAATCTTGCTAGCGGTCTATCAATTTTGTTGACTTTTTTTCAAAAAACCAGCTCCTGGATTCATTGATTTTTTGAAGGGTTTTTTGTGTCTCTATCTCCTTCAGTTCTGCTCTGATCTTAGTTATTTCTTGACTTCAGGTAGCTTTTGAATGTGTTTGCTCTTGTTTCTCTAGTTCTTTTAATTGTGATGTTAGGGTGTCAATTTTAGATCTTTCCTGCTTTCTCTGTGGGCATTTAGTGCTATAAATTTTCCTCTACACACTGCTTTAAATGTGCCCCAGAGATTGTGGTACATTGTGTCTTTGTTCTCATTGGTTTCAAAGAACATCTTTATTTCTGTCTTCATTTCGTTATGTACCCAGTAGTCATTCAGGAGCAGGTTGTTCAGTTTCCATAACAGACAAACAGAGAACCAAATCATGAGTGAACTCCCATTCACAATTGCTTCAAAGAGAATAAAATACCTAGGAATCCAACTTACAAGGGATGTGAAGGACCTCTTCAAGGAGAACTACAAACCACTGCTCAACGAAATAAAAGAGGACACAAACAAATGAAAGAACATTCCAGGCTCATGGATAGGAAGAATCAATATCGTGAAAATGGCCATACTGCCCAAGGTAATTTATAGATTCAATGCCATCCCCATCAAGCTACCAATGACTTTCTTCACAGAAGTGGAAAAAACTACTTTAAAGTTCATATGGAACCAAAAAAGAGCCTACATTGCCAAGACAATCCTAAGGTAAAAGAACAAAGCTGGAGGCAAGATGCCTATACTACAAGGCTGCAGTAACCAAAACAGCATGGTACTGGTACCAAAACAGAGATCTAGACCAATGGAACAGAACAGAGCAATCAGAAATAATACCACACATCTACAACCATCTGATTTTTGACAAACCTGACAAAAACAAGAAATGGGGAAAGGATTCCCTATTTAATAAATGGTGCTGCGAAAACTGGCTAACCATATGTAGAAAGCTGAAACTGGGTCCCTTCCTTACACCTTATACAAAAATTAATTCAAGATGGATTAAAGACTTAAATGTTAGACCTAAAACCATAAAAAACCTAGAAGAAAACCTAGGCAATACCATTCAGGACATAGGCATGGGCAAGCACTTCATGTCCACAACACCAAAAGCAATGGCAACAAAAGCCAGAATTGACAAACGGGATCTAGTTAAACTAAAGAGCTTCTGCACAGCAAAAAAAACTACCGTCAGAGTGAACAGGCAACCTACAGAATGGGAGAAAATTTTTGCAATCTACTCATCTGACAAAGGGCTAATATCCAGAATCTACAAAGAACTCAAACAAATTTACAAGAAAAAAACAAACAACCCCATCAAAAAGTGGGCAAAGGATATGAACAGACACTTCTCAAAAGAAGATATTTATGCAGCCAACAGACACATGAAAAAATGTTCATCATCACTGGCCATCAGAGAAATGCAAATCAAAACCACAATGAGATACCATCTCACACCAGTTAGAATGGCAAGCATTAAAAAGTCAGGAAACAGCAGGTGCTGGAGAGGATGTGGAGAAATAGGAACACTTTTACACTATTGATGGGACTGTAAAGTAGTTCAACCATTGTGGAAGTCAGTGTGGCAATTCCTCAAGGATCTAGAACTAGAAATACCACTTGACCCAGCCATCTCATTACTGGGTATATACCCAAAGGCTTATAAATCATGCTGCTATAAAGACACATGCACACCTATGTCTATTGTGGCACTATTCACAATAGCAAAGACCTGGAACCAACCCAAATGCCCATCAATGATAGACTGGATTAAGAAAATGTGGCACATATACACCATGGAATACTATGCAGCCATAAAAATGATGAGTTAATGTCCTTTGTAGGGACATGGATGAAGCTGGAAACTATCATTCTCAGCAAACTATCGCAAGGACAAAAAACCAAACACCGCTTGTTCTCATTCATCGGTGGGAATTGAGCAATGAGAACACTTGGACACAGGAAGGGGAACATCACACACCAGGGCCTGTCATGGGGTGGGAGGTGGGTGAAGGAATAGCATTAGGAGATATACCTAATGTAAATGATGAGTTAATGGGTGCAGCACACTAACATGGCACATGTATACATATGTAACAAACCTGCACATTGAGCACACATACCCTGGAACTTAAAGTATAATAAAAAAAATAAGAGGTCTTGTGATGTGAACAAGAATTGGTTTTAACCTCTAGACTGAGCTTATTTCGAATGATATTATTTTTTGAGTCTGTTCAGAAGGATTATCAAAGAGAGGAAAAGTTTAAGTATTTTATCAAGTAGAATTAGCATACCTTAACATTATGTAAAAATTGGAATGCCTTGAAAATGTAAGAGGAAATGCAAGATCAAAATAGAAATTAAAGTTATTATCCTTTCTTAATCTGTTTTAACATAAGATTATTCAGTGAAGCTGTTCACAGAGTAACCTTTCAGTAAACCTTAGCTATTATTATGGTTAGGCTTTGTGTCCCCAGTCAAATCTCGTCTTGAATTGTAATCCCCATAATCCCCACATGTCAAGGGAGAGACCAGGTGGAGGCAATTGAATCATGAGGGCAGATTACTCCATGCTGTTCTAGTGATAGTGAGTGAGTTCTCATGAGATCTGATTGTTTTATAAGGGGCTCTTCCCCTTTCTCTCAGCACTTCTTCCTGCTGCCTTGTGAAGAAGGATGTGTTTGCTTCCCCTTAACCATCTGCCATGATTATAAGTTTCCTGAGGGCTTCCTATCCATGCAGAACTGTGAATCTATTAAAACTCTTTCCTTTATAAATCACGCAGTCTCGGGTGGTTCTTTATAGCAGTATGAAAACAGAGTAATACAGCTATCGTGGTTATCATCCTCATCTTATTCATCAATAACCTTGTGTTCTCTTCGGCAACACAGATAGGCAGGGAATCAAGAGTAAAACCAATGCTAACATGTATCAAAGGCTTTGGGATTATATAGGACAGATGGATAAGTAATTAAACCTCAAGGTCACAGGAAAACCTTTAAGCAGAAAGTCAGTATGACAAGACGTGAGGTGAAGGAGTGGGATATAATTTCTAGTTGTTAGTATGACTGCATCATGGTTTCTTAATGTAGTTCAGGAGTTTCTGATATAAAATTTTTAGTTGAGGGCCAAACTATTGCACAGGTGTTTGGCTGTAGGTAGTAATAGATGTATCTGTGTATGTGTACACACATGGAAACACACACATTTTGTTTTGTTTTACATCTTATTCACAAAAACAAATAAAGCCGTATCATGTAGAGCAGAGCAGAAATAACTCAGTTGTCTTTTGAGATAATTAATTTCAGTTTATTTATTGAATAAAACATAAACTCTTATAGGTGTAAAATTTTTTTTGAAATTTCTGTGTGATAAACATTTTTCAAAACCAGAGAAACTGTTTATAGGCTTCATAGCACTATTTTCTGGTAGTAATGAATCCTATTACATTTAGGACTATGTTATCATATCAGTTAATGCATTTTTTGTGCAATGATGCAGTTCCACCCACTACATCTATCAGCAAAATGAATAATTTTTCAAGGACTCTGCATGAATATTAAATAAATCCATAGAAAATATTCAGAATCAAAATGTGTGAAATTTGTATTAACTGTAGTTTGATTAATACTGCTGTTCACTATTTTTATTTTGACAACTACATATTCTTACACTGTAATACACAAACATACATCTTTTCTAAATGTGCTATTTCTGTTCCAATCAGGTGTAATTTATCAAATGAAATCACCAAGTAGGATACTTGGACACTTATAGAGGAAAACAGGAAATATGATAGGGCTTATATAATCCTTCCCCATTTGTTAGGCACCATTATTTGAATTCCTCATAAGTTTTACTTTAAATAGAGTTCGCTTGTATGTTATTGGCATTCATTCCAATTAAGATTCCTTTTCTGCATACAATTTTCTTTATGTTATTACTATTATGTTAACTGCTGATGTCAAAATACCATTTTCATCTATCTTAGAAGTATAGAGACTATAAAGAAGCGTGGGGAAAATGTCATTTTCAATACAAGAATCTCTAGGTGAAATTGTCCCACAGATATGTTCCCCAAGTCATTCTTTTCTCCTACTCTTTTCTCCAAACTTCTTTTGGTGAACAATTGACATTAAAATCCCAAACACCCAACACACAGTCTGGAGCATATCTTCCCCTGGATCATTTTGTATCGTGTGCCCATTGCAAGCTTCCTGTAATTATTTTAAGCATTTTGTAAAGCATTTCTTGCAATAACTAACATTGAAATAGCCTAGTCATGGTGAAAACATTAGCTTTTGTGGCTGCAAAATTTGTCAACAAAGTTTACTGAAATAATTTTAAAAATGTTATTATGCTATATTTCATCTATATCTTAGGTGTTGGTTTATATTCTGATTTATTTCAAAAGGAAAAATTGTACTAAGGAAACAAATCAGTATTTGTTATGATGATACATAACTGAATCAAGGTAAAAAAAAAATTTACTCAATGATGACTCTCCTGAAAGAATTTTCATGCGCCTACATTCTTTATTCTTATACAAACCTATGAAGTGGATGCAATTATCATTTTGATATTACAGATGAGAAAATGCACAGAGAAAGCCACATTACACAAGTTTACATACATAATAAGTGTAGCAGGGGTAGGGAGTGGGAAGGGGGTTAGATTCATTTCTACACAGGTGGGCAGTGTTGTTTTTCCAGCCATCAATGTCTCTTGAGTTTTATCAACCAACTTGAAGAAATCACAAGATATTTTCTTACTATGATTCAGTGGCATTTTTCTTTTATTAAAACGTTTGCATTACAAAGTAAACTAGCCATCTATAATTGTAACAATACTTAATTTTTGTGAACAGTGTAAAACAGAAGAACATTTAAGCAAAAAGCAGTTGGAAAGATTAGTACATATAAGTAACCATGTAAAAATATTTATTTTTTGGTACTTACATAACTTTTCTGCCTTGGAAATATTTATTGGTTGCATGGAGTGAACAATAGTTATCAGATATTGTTTGTGCCTAGTGATCACTGATCTCCTTTGCAGCCCCCTAAATAACAATTAGCTCATTATCACCTCCATGCCAGAACTCAGTATCAAATTCTCTCAAAAATCATTAGAGAATAGGTGTGAGAAAACAGAGGACTCATTCTGATTAATGACATTTCAGTCGTTTACATTTTCTATTTTTTCAGCAAGGTCTAGGCAATAATACTAACTTTTTATATAAATTTAATCTTTATTTTCTATTAATGAAAATTGTCATATGTGTTTAAATATGGTCGTCTTAGAAGTGTCAGTACTTGAAATTTTTTTTTTCAAATAGTAGTAATATCAGTAAAACATGTAAGTATTTGGCATTTAATCAAAGTACTCAGGGTAATGTTCCTTTTACGAGATTTCATCAACATATATATATATGGATGATGGAAACTTGTAATAATTATGAGATAGCATATTAAAATCAGTATATATAGAAAATGAAACATAAAGTTGCAAAAGTTAGTAAACTTGCAAATTCCAAATGGTTCTCTTATAAAAATTTTGTCATAATTCTATATAAACTTTTTAAAACCTTTATATGAAACTTTCTGATCATGTATCTATAAACTGTCTGAGCCTATACCTGAACTCTTTTCATTAGGAATGGGAAATACACGGTCAATCTGGCCCACAACCTGGTTTCATACAACTTACAAGGTAAAAACATTTTTACGGTTTTAAAGGTTGTATAAAACAAAACAAGCAAATTACAACAATAAAAAATAAGAGCAGAATGTTCCACAAAAATTCTGTGTTGTCACAAAACTAAAAGTACTTACTCATTTTGTGTCATACAGAAACTGTTGCCCACGTTGTGCTATATTTTTTTGAGAAGATCTACACATGTATTTTCTTCGTGACTACTGTAACATTATAGTACACTAAGTTCTCAGACTTTGTTTCCCTTCAACATTATTTGGCTAGTCTAGGTTATTTTCTATACCATAAATTTTATTGTCTGCTTGTGCATTAGTATTTTTTAAGTCAGCTATAACTTTGAATAGCCTTGAGCTTAATCTATTGCTTAATTTTGCAGAAAATGTTTATCTTAACAGTATTGAGTCATCTGGACCAATAACATTTTATGTCTCTTCATTAATTTACATCATATTTAATTTATCTCAGCAGCATTTTATATTTTTTCTGAGTAGAAGTCTTGCACAGGTTTTGTTAAATGTATGTCTAGAGTTTAAGATAATGTATTTTAATAGATTTTTTTTAGAACAATTACTCTGGGCTCACAGTAAAATTGAGGGGGAAAGTAGAGAGTTTCTATATACCCCTTGTGCCCGTACATGCATAGCCTCCCTCATTACAAACATTCCCACTGAAGTGGTATTCTTGTTACAATCAATAAACCTTCAATGACACATTATTATCACCTGGAGTCTATCATTTATATTAAGGTATACCCTAAGTGTCATACATTCCATAGGTGTTCAGTATTTACACATTATACAACTGTCTTCAAGATTAGTATTTTATTAAAATCATTAATAATATAAAGTTGATCAAACACCAAATTACATTTTTCAACAATTTTAACTATTGCATAAAGTTTTATAGAAAATTCATTGTTTAATTAGTTAATAGTGTTTGCATTTTAACTAAATTACTTTCCAGATATAAATGTTGCTTTTTGATAGGTCTAGTTAAGACTTTATGGAATTTAAAAGGAAGAGAGACAGAAGGTATTAGATGAATAGTGTTTACAAGGTTGAAAGAATATATTAATGATTGTTGTAAATTGTGTTATAGTTCATAAGTTTACATATAGTACAGATGCATGTACATACATATACTCCTATTACATTAATATAAATACAAGGTAGAAATAAATGGACTAAACTGAAGAGTTTGATACATTTCAGAAAAGATGTAGTTAAGTGGAAAGCATGTGAATCTGCAGCTTCCATTAAAATGTTGGCAAATTAATGATTAACTATTTTTCTATGAGTCTGAAAAGATGTTAAGGAAATTATAAAGCATCACAGTAATTGTTATTTTACTTGAGATTTAATATTTATCTTTTGAAATTAAAAGTTGAGAATTATACATGTCTTCTTGAAATTGTGGAAAATATGCATCTAAAAGTCAATGAGAAATAGATGATTGAGAATGTTACCGAAGTAATCTCTCAACAGTGTAATCTCTTAATAATGAGAGATTACTTGGGTAACATTCTCAATCATCCATGATTGAGAAATGTTGAAAACACAGAAATGATATTGTTCAACATGTTTTCCACAAATCTTAACATTTTAATTTTGAGAAGTATATGGCAAAAAGCATTGTCTTAATTTTTCCTATTCTACAATATATATAAATTCCAACATCCCAGTGTAGGCCAAGATATTGTCTCTGGTGTCATGTTTTGTTCTTAAACAGGAAATGAGAGAGTATGATAAGAGTTGCAGAAGCCTTATGAGATCTTCTCTAAAGAAGGTTTCTCTGCAGCAGTATTTTGAGTTGCCTCATTTCCTGGTGCCCAGAATTGTTACAACTAACTTTGTGGCTGCAGGTTAGGGCAAGAAAAATGAATTTTAGGAAAGAAGAATATAGTAGATAGCAATCTGCAAATTGATTTACTTAAATTATCTGAGTATGAAGAATCCAGAATCCTTAGGAAGTATTGTTGAACAGCCAAGTTTAACACCTCCTCCAGTATATGCATGCAGGTAAACTTGAGACCAGATGCATACCATTCATGCCACACTTAACGATAAGATCCTAAAAAGACCTTTCATGACTGCATATTCATTCAGGAGGCTTTAAACCCAATAATGCTATGGAATATGTGAGGGAGTGTTGTTTAACAACAACAACAACAACAACAAAAAAAAGGCAAAGCATCTGGAAGATTTAGCGAATGGGTGTAACTGAAAAATCATCTACTACTGTGTTTGGAAGTAGAAACAGTGATATGGTTTAGCTGTGTCCCCACCCAAATCTCATCTTGAATTGTAGTTCCCATAATCCCCACATGTCGTGGGAGGGACCTGGTGGGAGGCAATTGAATCATGGGGCTGTTACCCCCATGCTGCTGTTCTCATGATAGTGAGTGTGTTCTCACAAGACCTGATTGTTTTATAAAGGCTTTTCCCCATTTTACTCAGTACTTCTCCTTCCTGACATCATGTGAAGAAGGAAGGACATGTTTGCTTCCCCTTCCGCCATGATTGTGAGTTTCCTGAGGTCTCCCAGCCATGCTGAACTGTGAGTCAATAAAATCTCTTTCCGTTATAAATTTCTGAGTCTCAGGTATGTCTTTATTAGCAGAGTGAGAAGAAACTAATACAAACAGGAACTCATCCAATACTCTCAGAAACAAAAAAGAGATGTGGTCTTCTTAAAAACCAACAACAAAAAAAATGCTATAAGTTTAGTACTTTATATTCCTGAAAAATAGTCACAGAACAAATTATAAATAATAAAATAAAATTAATGGAAAAACTAACGTTTGACTTAAAGTACAATTGAGCACTCAGATTCAAATAATTGGCTACTTTCTGGGAAAATCACTAAAAATAATAGAAACATTTATTAAAAGACAGGGAAGAAATAGAAGTACATTACCTATGCTTCCTAGGAGTAAAATACAATAATTTTCCAAAATGAGTAGAACAAAGGTGCAACTCAGACTCCTCTGTCAATGGGAAGATATTCAGGAAGTTGCAGTTCATAAAATAAAAGCAAACAAAACTTAGGAAAAAGTGTGAAAGAGTCAAGGATACAAGACTTTTTTTTATGGAAAACAAAAGTAACTGTCCAATAGCTTAGGTGATATAAGGATTGAGAATTAACTTCTGAATTGAACATTCACAAGATCTTTAGTGATTAATATCACTAGTGAAATTAGTGATAAGAAACTACTAAGGACAAAGGTGTCTGTGATTTTTTTTAAATACTCAGGGAGGGCCGGGTGTAGCGGCTCACACCTGTAACCCCAGCACTTTGGGAGGCTGAGGCGGGTGGATCACGTGGTAAAGAGATCGAGAACATCCTGGACAACATGCTGAAACCCCGTCTTTACTAAAAATACAAAAATTAGCTGGGTGTGGTAGTGTGCGCCTGTAGTTCCAGCTGCTCAGGAGGCTGAGGCAGGAGAATCGCTTGAACCCGGGAGTCAGAGGTTGCAGTGAGCCAAGATCGCGCCACTGCACTCCAGCCTGCTGAAAGAGTGAAACTCCATATTAAAAAAAAAGAAAGAAAGAAAGAAAAAAAAACACCTCATGAAGAGAGTGATGGAAGCAGCCAGTGTAGTCACCTCTTCGTGAAGGCTTAATTTACAGAGGAGAGGCATATAGGACATAGCAGAAAGAGTAATGAGGTCCACAGAAAGGGGGGTGTTTGAATTTTGTGTGTATATTTATTGAATATGATTTGTGTGTGCATACCATTTGTGGGAAGGATATAATTTTTTCAAAAGCTGATTTTAAAAACCCGTAGCTGTTCGTTTTCCATTAAACAAAGACTGTGTTGGGGATAGGAGGTTGACTGTAACACTGGACACTAGTGAAAGGATTGCCCTTATTCTAGAGGAGATTCTCCTTGTCCATTAGAGCCTGACACAAAGAGGACAGCAAAGATCTAGGTTAAGATAATCTTTAAAGGATTTTAACATAACACTGAGAGAAATTATTTCTGATTGTTTAAATTGTTTGTGGAAGTAGAAATTGAGTTCATCTGCTTAACATGATGGCTACATAGCAGTGTCATCGGTTTAAAAAAGAGAGAGAGAGAGAGAGAGTCGTTCAAAACATCCACTATGGAAAGTATAAGAAAAAAAAAAAGGAAAGAATTTCTAGGCTAGTGAGGGGTCAGAGCAACTAGAGTGAAGGTACTTAGAAGGGGACCAAATCTGAGATGCCGTAATGTGTTATCCAATAGCCTTGATTGGTCCTGGAATTGTTAAGGAAAAGTTGGCAGCATGGATTGGTCAGGTTAAGGAGTTTCTAGTCTGAGAGAGTAGAGGGTGATCACAGTGTTAAATAGAAACAGAAGTTTGTGCAGCCTGTGTGATATGTGGTAAAGAGAAAATTAGAACCTCAGAGTCTGGTTGAGGCCAGGAACATGCATAGAAGTAACTCACTGAGTGAACCAGAACTGTGAACACAATTCAGATTAATTACACAAAGAGGAACATTTCAAATGAGTAAGATTTGGAGAATTATCATGGAAGAATTTGGGTAATATGGATAAGAGTTGAAAGTCACTGAAGAAATATGATCAATACATTCAGAACAAGGGTATTGAATAGACTATCAACATGCATATAGAGTTTACCTAGAATGATAGACCAACCTAGTAACAAAAGCCAGCACGAAATCCAGCCCTGTGATCACTGGTAATTATTCGTTGTTTACAAAAATAGATACAGAGATCCTTTCATGCATTAAGTACTCTGCTAGATGCTAAGAATCTGGAATAAAAAGGACCAAAAACATAAAAATGGAGAATGTTATTTTCCTAAAGGAGCATAGGATCTAGTAGAGAAAGTAGCTAATTAAATAGGCAATAACCTTGGCCAGATGTGGTGGCTCATGCCTGTAATCCCAGCACTTTGGGAGGCTTAAGTGGGTGGAGCACCTGAGGTCAGAGGTTTGAGACCAGCCTGGCCAACATCATGAAACCCCATCTCTACTAAAAGTACAAAAATTAACCAAGTGTGGTGGTGTGCGCCTGTAATCCCAGCTACTAGGGAGGCCGAGGCAGGAAAATCACTTGAACCTGGGAGATGGAGGTTGCACTGAGCCGAGATTGCCCCACTGCACTCCAGCCTGGGCGACAGAGTGAGACTTTGTCTCAAAAATAAATAAACAAAATATAAATATATACATGCATAAATAAATAGGCAATAACCTGGAATGGGAATGGGAGGAATTCACCCAATGTACAGTTCAGGAAAGACCTCTTTGTGAAATGACGTTTAAGGAGGTATGTAAACGGTGAGATGATAATTAAGGGTCATAATGTTCTACATGAGTATAATAAAAATCAGATAGTCTAGAAAGAGAATTACACTTGGATACTGGTTTAAAAGAGAGTGTGGTCTGTCGCTTCACACAAGGTACTGGAAAGGTATTAGTACTGGGGCATCATGTGCCAAAGCAAACTGCAAAACATGCAGACAGGTAGATGGCTCAAAATATGTAGCGATTTGTTGATCATATTAAGGAGTTTTGCTTTAGTGAGAAACCATTGAAAGCCTTAATACCTGAAATATAAGGAGCATATCATATGTAAAGTGATGCCATAGTCAGGTTTATGTATTTTCAAAGATAACACTAGAAACATTGATTGATTAAAATAATAATTAACAATCCTTGAGAAACATCTTATATAAAATATGTGCCATAATTAATCAGATGACAATATAGCAATTGTTATACATGTAAGTCTGTTGGTTGTCTTCTTTCAATGGAGTGAGATAGGTTGATCTGTTAGGAGCCTGGAAAATCTGTCCACAGCAGAAGTAATTTTGATCCAGGTGAGTGTAGCAGCAATAGGGAAGAAGAAAAGTGGACAGCTTAGAGATATTGGGAAATAAGTTGGGACAGGACTTACATTTAATTCAGTTTTAGACTGGGGTAAAGGGAGCAGTCAAGAACAGTTTCTGAATTTACTTTGTGCAAATGAGTGTGCATAGACTGTCACATACTGAGATAGGGCAAACTTAGAGATACAAGGTTTGAAGAGCAATGCAGAGAATTTTGTTTTACACATTAAACTTGACGATCCTGGGAGATATTCAAACGAGAAGTACAGGGATGTTTAAGGATGTAATAGGCTAAATTTATTGGAAGAAAAGTTGATTATGGAGCCTGGGGAAACACGTAGTGATAGCACCCCTGAATGCCAGCGCAGGACTGGGATGCAGTTTATCATCAGGCAAATGAGTTGACGCTACACTCAAAAACCAGAAATAAATGCTCATATTTATTTGAATCAAGAAATGAAATAAAGAGCAATAAATGACAACAGAACTAAGAATATGTTATTACAGATAGGAATAAGGTCAGAAACTAAGGGAAATAGTAACAGGTGTAGAAATCAAATATAAAACAGAAAGAGGAAACTATTTTAAGATTTACCCATAAACAGAAACAAGGGGGCCATGCTTTTGTTCTTACTGATTGTTGACAGGTGGGTCAGGCGGTAAACAGCCGAATTTGTCACACTGGGCTGGGTGTTAAATGGACTAGAAGATCATTTAGGGAATTAAAGAAGGAAGCTGTTGTATTATTTCAACCATGCAACCATAAAAATATGGACCATGATGATCACAATGGGCATAAAAATGAATCAATTTTTAAAAAACTTAGAATTAAGAGATATATTAACCACCAAGCTAATATGAACAATAAAGATGAAAGATACAGTCAGAAAATACATTAAAATTTAGAAATGGGTGCCTTTAGAAAAGCTTGGTATTAATGAGATAGAAAAGGAATTTAGGAGAGAAATATTGTCAGCTTTTTGAACTTGGGCTGGTTTACACCTTTGTAATTAGAGACACAGTTCCTTCATCTAGAAAAATGGGAGTTGAACTCATTCATTCCAATGAGTCTTGTGAAGCTAAGGTGTGATATAAATAAGGTAAAGTGTATGAGGGCAGAAGCCATATAGACTTGATTCACCTTAATTACCTACATCCCAGAACAGTTTTAGCACACTCTAAGTATTTGATAAGTAAGTATTAAATGAGCAAAAAAGTAAATATAGAGACATAAATGTTCAACATTGCAGAAAAACCTTGAGTACAAACAGGAGAAAGGCCATTATATTGTACACCAATAGACGTCAAACTTGCTTGTTAAAAAACACCTTCTTGCATGTTTCAGTGTGTTTCTACATTGTTTGTTTAAAAGGAAATTAGGCCAGAAGAAAAAAAAAAAGACAACTGAGGCAGGATAAAGTTATTATTGGTTGCAAAAAATTTTCTCAAAACATGGACGCTCTCATTACTTTATAGCATAGTTTTCTGTAGAGCGTTAACAATTGATGTATTTCTGAAACGGAGCACTTCTATTTGTAATTTTTTATTCATCAACACTCCTAGTGAGAAATTCAGAAAAAAAATGCTGACATAAAAATGATGATAAACTTAATTTGCAACTATACACTTCTATTGTCAAAGTAAAAACCAAATCCTCTAGCAAATTGTATTTTATCTGGATATTTTGCATAATTTTAAAAACGGATTTTGGTTTCTCCTTATGATACAGTTTGTCCATTTCATTTTTGCTCTAATTAATATGTATAACAGTTAATTAAAAAGTTATTCAAGAATAGGTGGACTTCCTTTCTGACGTGAGGTCATGTGTCCATCCTGATACATCCAAAAACAATTTTTCAGTAGCTTTATTCCTACACGACATTTTCATTCCTAAAATCTCCCAAGTGTCCTGTAGTATTTATTTTTCTACTGCAATGATTTAACTCAATCTTAGATGCAATTAAAACTTTTACTCTCATGTTATAGTTGACATGAGTTGACAATGTCAGCACCATAAAACCCTTGTCTTCTAGCCACTATGACGCATCAGTGAAGGCTGCTTCTAAAGGCAGTGGCATGTTTTATATAGATTTGTGGCATAATTAACATACTTCTATATAGAGATAATGGAATATTTAGTGTGGATTTTTAATCTATTTATCACTTAGAAAAAAATAAATCTATGCCCCAGTTTTGAAACAAATTTTCCCCTACTCACCACTCCTTTCACATCTGTTGAACTCGAGCTATGTTAAAATGCTCGTGGCACCCAAAACATTCTAATTTACTTCCTTGCCTTTGCTTACGCTACGACTTTTTCCTTTTTTTATTTAAAGCTTTTATGTTATTTTATTTTTATTGCAACAAGTTTTTGCTATTTTGCACAAGCTGGTTTCGAACCCTTGGGTTCAAGTGATCCTTCCACTTCAACCTTACCAGTAGCTGGTATTACAGTTGCATACAACTATGCCCCGCCTACCACTCTTTCTTAACCCTTAGACCACTCTTCGCCTTTGTGGTCTGTCAGCTCTAAAAGCATGACTCCACTAATTTTTTAAATTTCCTCTAGTATAAGTGACTATACACTCTTTAATATCCTATCCTGTATGTGAGTCTATAATGATACCTGTAATACTTTATTGGTTTCAGTTCTGTTTAACTCTATTTACCTAAAAGTCACACGAAGGAAGAACTGTGTCTTCTCTATCTTTGTATGGTAGCATGTGTCTCAGAGCAGATCACTTGGTAGACAGTAAGTGTTAAAGTAAGGAAGGAAGCAAAGAAGAAAATAAGGAAGAGAGGGAGGAAAGGGGAGTGGAAGAAAGGAAGGCATCATATTTTTATTCACTGATCTCCAGAAAGAATCAGAGATTGAAAACACTATATTATTACATGCAAGTTTAGGATACGTTTTCAAGCAATATTCTAAGATTTTCATCTCTCAGTATTGAGATGTTAAGCTGTTCTGGACAGTGTCAGAATAGGGGATATTTTCATAAGGTGATTTCAATGGCAGAAGATGAAGAAGCCGTCGGTCTGGTTAGTATCACAAAAGAACTAGTAGAACAGAGATTATCAGTAAGAAAATAGAGATCGGAATATAGAGATCAGAAAAAAAATAGAGATTATCAGCAAGAAAAACAATTTTTTAAGTGATCTCAATATGTCATTTCTGAATGTGTTAGGTTAATGACTTTTGAGTCTCTTTCGTTTAGGAAAGTAGTGAATATATTTCAGAACAAAAGTTAAGAACATGGGCTCCAGATTTAACACTGTCCACAGTTAATTAATCTCATTAGCTTATTTGTTCTTTAGTGTGAATGTAGGTAATTTAGTTCTGGTTGTCTGTTCCTAGTTGCGTATATCCCTGGTTGAAATAGCATCCCTTCTTCTTCATCGCACTTCTCAAGTTAGAGAAATGCAGCATTGGGGGAATCATGTCATGTCTCTTAAAGCTCTTGCCAGAAGGTGGCGCAGGGATTCTCCCTGTCATACCATTCAGCGAAGGTAATTGCATGGCAGATACTGACATGTGATTGTATGTGGCAATGGAAGACAACCCTCTTGTCAAATAAAAATTTTAAGAGGGTTTATAAAAGAATTCAAATATATTTTGAGCAGCATTTCCAAAGAATTACTTGTGAATGTGAAATTAATAATATGGAAAGACTGATTATAATTTCTGAAATTATATTCCAGCTGACAAGCTGAAAGATTATGGGATCCATAATCAGAGGAAGGAATAAACATGAGAGCAGAAGTCCTTTAATTGTAACAGAAGATAAGGCAGAATGTCTGGGCTCAAATGTACGCAGATGGTAGATTTGTTGGTGGAGAGTTAAATTAGGTCTCACCAATTGACTTTATTTTCTTAGTCAAGAATAAGGCACAGTTATCAACTGCAAACTGGTAGTCAGCATGAGATGTTAGGGAGAAAGGTAATAAATAAGAGAGTCATCTTTGTGATAAGAAAGCAAAACTTCCAGAAAAAGAAGGGTGAACAGATATTCAGTTTTTCTAAAGTTTTAGCCATAAACATATATACATACACACACATATATACATAGACACACAGAAATATATAATAAATATTCTAATAAATAAATATTTGATATATGTGTGTATATATATATACACATATTATGTATTATATATGTATACATATATACGTGTGTATACATATTATGTATGTATATATGTATACATATATAAATATAGACACATAGATATCAAATATATATTTATATATTCCTCTGTGTGTGTATGTGTATTTATGTATGTGTACATTTATGTATATATATGTATGTTGGTGGAGAGATGAATTAGGTGCTGCTTATTGACTATTTTCATATATATGAGATTCTATTTTCTTATATATATAAAGAAAATATATATAAAAGAAATTTTCCTTTTTTTGTTTTTTTGAGACAGAGTCTCACTCTGTTGTCCAGGCTGAAGTTCAGTGGCACGATCTTGGCTCACTGCCACCTCTGCCTCCCGGGTTCAAGTGATTCTCCTGCCTCAGCCTCCTGAGTACCTGAGATTACAGGTGCTGGCCACACCTGGCTAATTTTTGTAGTTTTAGTAGAGATGGGGTTTCATCATATTTGCCAGGATGGTCTTGAACTCCTGACCTCAGGTGATCCACCCATCTCAGCCTCCCAATGTGCTAGAATTACAGGCTTGAGCCACCACACCCAGACAGAAATTTATATTTATATATATATATATAAAATATATGTATAGGAAAATTTATATATATAAAAATATATATGAAAATTTATATATGGAAAATTTATTATATATAAGAAAATATATATAAGAATAGAGTCATATTGTATGTATCTACATATATGTAAATATATCAAATATATTTTTATATATAGAAATATATGGTGAGAAATATATCAAATATTTCACAATTCCATATGTGATAAGAAATTAAGTTGGGTTTGAACTTTTATTGGAGTTATATGAGTAGAAATAAGGATGTTATGAATACAGAAGGCAATTGTCGCTTTCACAAAAATTTTCCGACATTTCTATAGCATTTTCTACAAAATACTTTCAAGAAAACCTTAAAAATAATATGGCCTAAAAAGCTGTTTTGATGTATGTGTTCCGATAGATCATATAGTGTGTGAATTATATATGAAATCTATAAGTGATTGGACCATTCATTCCATATTAACTTTACACAAGAGGAAAGAAAACTGCCTCTGGAATAGCTTAAATTGAAATCCTATCTAAATATATTATTGAATCTATATAATATAAATGAGAGATCTATGCGTATGAGATAGAGGTCAAAGAGCTTTATCCACCATATCTCATTTAGAACTCACACCAATACTACAAAATAGGTTTGAGCATTATTTCATTTGTAACGTGAAGAAGCTGAGACCAGGGAAGTTAAATGTCCAAAGTCAAAATGTTCACAGTTTGGTTCCAGAGGCCATTTTTAAATATTCCTTTTCATATGTAACATATCAAAATACCCCATAATTACAGCATTATATTCAGGATGAATAAACTGTGGAGAATAAAAACCATCAGGCTACTCCAACTGGAACTATAGCTGTACGTATGCTAAGAAAGCAGTTTTACCCTTGATAAGATACTGTGTTCAATCCAAACTTTGATATGTTGGGCTTGAAATAGATTTATGGGTGAACCTTTGCAAAACTGAGTATCTGTTCATCCTCATAAAAACACCACTGTTGATTATAATACATTTTAAATTCTTGAAACATTGAAAAAAATTAAACACAAATTCCTACTTGGAAACACTTGAGAATGAAAACTATGTTCAGTTGTATTCTCTCTTTTAATTATGTATAGGGTTAAAATTATATGTATGCACAATTTACTGTGTATAGTATCCTTTCACCCTTGCGTATGTTTCAAGAATAACTATCAATCATTAAGATAGCTTGATATTCCTTATATATAATATATGCTATCCTTAATAATAACAATATGTACTTGCTATTAAATATACGTAAGACTGCTGTGAATCTTCAGAGTCCTGGCAAAACCAATTAAGACTTCAAAAAATATAAAATAAATTAGGCTTGCATTTGAAATATTATCTTACCAGTATATTTTCCTCAAACTGCTATAATACACATAAAACTTCTAGGAAAGAAACCTTTTCAAACCGAATGTTGTGGGCTGGTGTCTTTGTTTATTAAATTAGTGAATTAAATTTTGATGATTTTAAGTATTATAAAACAGACTTATAGTTACTAATTAAACTCACTGAACTTTCTGCGTTGTAACTTGACATACCCAAAACCTTCTAACATGAAGAGGGTAGAAATAAGAATAGCATTAATTTCATAAAAGGTGTGTAGGAATGTCTTAGCCAAGTTATAGATACACTACTTCTAACAGGTTTTTTATCTTTTCTTCTAATTGCCTGGCAACGTCTATAGAACTGGAACAGGAATCTATTTCTGGATGCTCATTATAAGTAAATGCAGTCAAGCATCATTGTATCCCACAAATCTGGACTTGAAATGACACCTCTGGAAGCACCATAGACGTGATATGTTAAAGTATCTAAAGGTAATTATTAAAACAGAAGACAAAAAACCCTGAGAAGAGTAAGAGAAATATCTACATCAAATTAATTATATTTTAGTGAAGAATATAACTGACCAGTATTTAAAACGGATTTTGTTTCCTACTTGCCACGCACACTTGCAGTTATAAAACCAGGCAGAAGTATGTTAGTTGACAGAGATAGATGTGCATAAATAATTGCCTAAAGTGAATAAAGTAGAATAATAATGAAGAAGGCTGAATCATTATAGAGTACAAAGTTTAGGCCTTCCTAATATTTCATGTATTCCCACAATTATTTCTACTGAAACCCAAAAACAACCTTGTTTACTGAACAACAAACAGGAGTTTCTTGAACTATCTATAAAACACAAGCTTTATCTGTTCAAAGCTTCTAAAGGTCAAACAGCAATATCAGCTAATTTTCATTACATACAACAAAAAGTATTACATGTAGACATTCATGTTGCAGGATTTAGCTAGCTGCTTCTCAGAATATGAGCTTTGAATTTTAATGCAGCATTGCACTGCCTTTTCAAAGTCTTACTGGACCTGATTCGAGATTTAAGAAAGATGGATCAAATTATTTCATAATAGCTCCAGGAAAAGAAAATCAAAGTCATTGGTTTTAATTTTTCTCTATGCATTAGTATTTAAGACTAAATGAAGGCATTGATTATCAGTCAGTTAATATCGACTGAGTCATATACCAGAGTTATCTGTTTAAAGCTAAAATTAAAATGTAAATGAACTTTTCCCCCTTAACTTCATGGCTATATAGCAGACCTTTTAGCTAATGTTATATTAATGTTACATATTGTAATATATAGCAATATGCTATTGTCTTTAAATTATGATCTCAGAATTGTAAGAATTGTCTATAAATCCTTGTATGTAGTTTATTCTGCATCAGTCATGAACACACCGAAGACTAGGCTAGAATTTGCACTGTCTGGATTATTTTACAGTAATAGTGAATTATCTCAGTGAGCAAGGTTCTATGGAATGTTTAATTTATACAAAATGTGCCCCTGTGTTAAACTTGTTAGACTTGTGATAATGTCCTCTGGCTTATGATTAATTACTCAACTTGCTGACTGTGGTTCAGCAGTAGATCTTGGCCCTTGGATCTGAGCGTTGACAGTGAAACAAATAGAGGTAAACTGGAGCATGTCAGAACTCTTAGTAGATAAAAAGAGATCTAAAGAACTAAACATGTCAAGCATGCTTTATACATCTGTGGCTTTCGTTGTTTGGCAGGAGGTTAAGAGGATTCTTTTTGATGGAACATTACATTTGTTCATACAAGATTGCTACTGCTCTGAGTGTGCTTCAGAGGGTTGGAGAACTTTGTAAATGAGAGTCTGATGCTTTCTCACTACTTGTGAGGAAGGGGCAAGAGACTCATGTGGAGTTTGAAGCCCCCGTTTCTACTTCAATGAGAGAAGCACATGTATTTTTCTATTTCTGCAGATTTATTTCAAACAAAATTTTCCAAGCTTTTGTTTAACCTCTGACTTAATAGATTTGCTGCAAACTCTTTTATGAAAAAAAATCACACCATGTAAAGACAACATTTAATTAATTTTGTCTGCCATGCTATAATCTGTGAAACCATAGCTAACTAGGATGTCATAACCCTACAATTGTGCTCAGCTTTCCCTGCTTCTATTGGCTTTTCACTGATGAACAGTTGTAGCAGAGCAGCCAGCTCAAGCTGCCTAACTCCCCTGAAACCCTAGCTCTGTACCCATATGGCACTGTCCTGACAGGCACTTTTCCCACCTGTCAGTCAGTGGTTATTTACTCATTCAGCCATTCACAGTCACTGTGGTCTAGGGACTAAGGAGACTTTGGGGATACAACTGTTCAAAAGTAAACTCGGTTTCTGGGAACATTTCATTGATTCATTCACACTGAGATATTTCATGATGGAGCCACTGTGCCCTGCCCACTGTTACCTGTATATGGAATCTGTCACTTTCCAATATACGATTTTATTGTGTTAAAATGTTTTCACCTTATCTGGCCATTTAGTGAACATTTTCCCCAAATCAGTACTGGCTGTATCTAGTATTGATTACCTATATTACATCAAGTGTTAATTTAAATTCTGCCCTGATTGTTCTATTTGCCTTTTAAGAAAATGTCAACTCGAAGTTTGTGATTTCATGGGCTGCTTTCTTCTGCATATCCAGGGATACAGATAAATTTAAAATTAAACAAACAAACAAACAAAATCAACCTGTGGAGAACAGACTATTTCTCCACACTTAACCTTCTAGGAACAACAGGGAATCCTTACCCCCTCAGTTTTCCTTCTTGACCAGAATTTCTACATTGTTTCTCTATATTGTGTCCATTAGGATCAGTGGTTAATTAAAAGGTTTACCTAATATTTTGATTGATTTTTCTCCAAAATGCACTCTATTTTATCTTGTTTTTCAAAATCCAATATTGCAGCGCACGATCAAAAGTTACATAGTTATAAGACACAGCTAAGGATATCACAACCGGATATAGACTTGGACACATATGTTGCACAGTTATGAGACCAGTACCTTGTGAATTTGTGCAGGGAATAACTTTATTTATTTATTTATTTTTTGAGACGGAGTTTTGCTCTTGTTGCCCAGGCTACAGTGCAATGGTAGATCTCAGCTCACTGCAACCTCCACCTCCTGGGTTCAACCGATTCTCCTGCCTCAGCTTTCTGAGTAGCTGGGATTACAGGCATGTGACTCCACGCCTGGCTAATTTTCTATTTTTAGTAGAGACGGATTTTCTCCATGTTGGTCAGGCTGGTCTCGAACTCCCGACCTCAGGTAATCCACCGGCCTTGGCCTCCGAAAGTGCTGGGAGAGACATGAGCCACCATGCCCAGCGGGAATAACTTTTATAACCATTAGTGTCACCTCTACCTCACACCAGAGTCCAAGAAATTTATAATTTTTGTTGAGGAAATAAAAATACTTTTTCCCTTATCATTTTTATTTTTGAACTGTTTCTTTCTGACATGTAACAAAAAAAGAATATTCAATATTTTAAAGAAATGAATATTTCATAGGAAATAATGTCTGACTCTTACAAGCATATCACACACTTACAAGTATACTACAGTCTCAGTTCCTGAAGAGATTAGTCTAACATTTTAACAACAATTTACTGGATTCTTAATGGGCTTGCATGATATATCCTATGATATATCTTATGATAAGAGTTTTTTATATAGTCAAAAATATTGAAAAAACATAATGACTTTATCAGGCATACATAAGTGGCATACCAATATAATGTTTGAAAATAAAATACTTCTAGCTTTGGTTATAATCTAGATATTCATTCTTTACATAATTAATGCAAGTAATTTATACTCTCTAAAATATTTTTTAAAAGATTTTAAGATCAGTTTATAGCAAAAACAATTATCATTTTCTTGCCTAATTTCATTTGGCACAACTCAAAATAAGGTAAAAAAAATGGAAGGCTTGAATTGACAACTTCATTTGGAACTTTGCTGAGAAGTTTTTTATTACATAAGATAATATAACGTGCTATATTTGTGTGATTTTTCTAACAGATTTTTGTGTCTTATTTCAGAATGACAATTATGAACTCAGTGATGCCCATCTTAGAATGGACACATTTTCCCAAGTAGTTTTTCCTTCATGTAAAATCGTAGAGTTAAAAACAAAAACGTATAATAAAGCTAAGTCTCAGTGACTGTTTTAGGAATAGTTATAGGGCAAAAAAAAAAAAAAAAAGAAACAAAAACATAGTTTTGTTTTGTCTGAGATGAAAATGTGTAATTTTGAACACGATGATACTTTCCTTCCCTTGGGAAGTACACCTATCTTCACAGTAATCAAAATAAAGGCCTCAGTCATTGTAAAAGGAACAGTACTAAGTGAAACTAGTATGTTGTAATTAATTGAAAGCCAAGAATCAGTTTTTAGTTTTTGCAGTTTTTTAAAATATCATTGTTATTTTTTTAATTTTTGTGGGTACATAATAGGTGTATGTATTTATGGGGTACATGAGATATTTTGACACAGGGACACAATGCATAATAATCACATCAAAGTATATGGGAAACCCATTACCTCCAGCATTTATCCTTTGTGTTAAAAATAATCCAATTATACTCTTTTGGTTATTTTAAAATCTACAATAAATTATTGTCCACTGTAGTCACTCTGTTGCATTATAATATACTAGATCTTATTAGCCTATGTAACTATATTTTTAGGCCCGTTAAACATCCCCACTTCCCCACTCACTACCCCCTTCGCCTTCCCACCCTGCCCTCCCCCTCCACATCACTACCATTTCCAGCCTCTGGTAGCCATCATTCTACTCTCTATCTACACAAGCTCAATTGTTTTTATTTGTTAGATCCCACAAATAAGTGAGAACATGCAAAGTTTGTTTTCCTGTGCCTGGTTTATTTCACTTAACATAATAACATGAAGTTCCATTCATTGTGTTGCAAATGAGAGGATCTCATTCTTTATTATGACTGAATAAAGACTCCATTGTGTAAATGTACCACATTTTCTTTGTCCATTCATCTGGTGATGGACATTTAGGTTGCTTCCAGTCTTGGACATTGTGAATAGAGCTGCAATAAACTTGGGAGTGCAGATACCTCTTCTACATACTAATTTCCCTTGTTTGGAGTATATACCTAGCAGTGAGATTGCTGAATCACATGGCAATTCTATTTACAGATTTTTGAGGAACCTGCAAACTGTTCTCCATAGTGATTGCACTAGTTTACACTCCTACCAATAGTGTACGAGGGTTCCCTTTTCTCCACATCCTTGCCAGGATTTTATATTGCCGGTTTTTGGACAAAAGCCATTTAACTGGGATAAGATGACATCTTATTGTTCTTTTGATTTTTATTTCTCTGATGATCAGTAGTGTTGAGCATCTTTTCATATACTTGTTTGCCATTTGTGTATCTTCTTTTGAGGAATGTCTATTCAGATCATTAGACAATATTTAACCAGATTATTAGATTTTCTCCTATTGAGTTGTTTGAGTACCTTGTATATTCTGGTTATTAATCCCTTGTCAGATGGATAGTTTGCAGATATTTTCACCCATTCTGTTAATTGTCTCTTCACTTTGTGAATTGTTTCCTGTGCTGTGCAGAAGCCTTCTGACTGGACGTGATCACATTTGTCCATTATTGCTTTGGTTGTCTGTGCTTGTAGGGTATTGCTCAATAAATTTTTGCCCAGACCAATATTTTGGAGATTTTCCCCAATGTTTTCTTGCAGTAGTTTTATGGTTTTTGTTTTAAGTCTTTTAAGTAGTTTTTAAGTCTTTTAAGTAGTTTTGAGGTCTTAGATTTAAGTATTGAATCCATTTTGATTTGATTTTTGTATATGGCGAGAAAAATGAGACTAGTTTCATTCTTCTGCATATAGATATTGAGTTTTCCCAGCAATATTTATTGAAGAGACTGTCTTTTCCCCAATGTACGTTTTTGGCACCTTTGCCAAAAATGAGTTAACTGTAGATGTATGGATTTGTTTTTGGGTTTTCTTCTCCTTTTTTTTTCCCATTGGTAAATGGGTTTGTTTTTATGCCAGTACCATGCTGTCTTGATTACTATAGCTCTGTAGTATAATTAAAAGTGAGGTAAATTGATTCATCCAGTTTCGTTTATTTCACTCAGGACAGCTTTGGGTTTTCTGGGTCTCTTGTGGTTTTATATACATTTAGGATTTTTTTTTTCTATTTCTGTAGAGGATATTATTGTTACATTTACATTTGCATTGATTCTGTAGTTTGCATTACTGGGTAAAATGGACATTGAAATAATATTGATTATTCTAGTCTATTAACATAGAATATATTTCCATCCTTTGAGTCCTCTTCAATTTCATGCATCAATACTTTATGCTTTTCATTGTAGATATCATTCACTTCCTTGGTTAAATTTATTCCTAGGCTTTTATTTGTGGCTATTGTAAATGGGGCTACTTTCTTGATTCCTTTTTCAAATTTTGCACTGTTGGTAAATAGAAATGCTATTGATTTTTGAACATTGATTTTTATTCTGCAAATTTACTGGATTTTCTTATCAATTCTAATAGTTTTTGGTAGAGACTTTAGGTTTTCCAAATATAAAATTATATCATCTGCAAAAAGGTTAACTTGACTTCTTTTCCAATCTGGATGTCTTTTATTTCTTTACTTTGTCTGATTTCTTGTGCTAGGATTTCCAGTGTTATGTTGAATAAGAGTGGTGAAAGTGGGCAGCTTTATCTTATTCCAGATCTTAGAGGAAAGGCTTTAAATTTTTCCCTTTCAGTATGATACTAATTGTAGGTCTGTTGTATATGGCTTTTATTGTGTTGATATATGTTCCTTCTATACCCAGTTTTTTGAGAGTTCTTAATCATAAAGCGATGTTGTAACTTATCAGATGTGTGTTCCACATCAGTTGAAATGATCATATGGAATTTGCCCTTCATTATGTTGATGTGATATATCACTGATTTGCATGTGTTAAGCAATCCTTAACACCTAGGATAAATCCCATTTGATCATAATAGATGATCTTTTTAATGTGTTGTTGAATTACCTTTGACAGTATTTTGTTGAGGATTTTTGCTTTGATGTTCATCGGAGATATAGACCTGTAGTTTTCTTCTTCGGTTGTTTCTTTGTCTAGTTTTGGTATCAGGGTAATATTGACATTGTAGAATGAGATTTGAAGCATTCCCTTCTCTATTTTTCAGAATACTTAGAGTAGAATTGGTATTAATACTTCTTTAAATGTTTTATAGAATTCAGCAGTGAAGCCATCGGGTCCCAGGCTTTTTGTTTTGTTTTGTTTTTTGTTCGTTTGTTTGTTTTGTTTTTGTTTTGTTTGTTTTTTTGTTGTTGTTTTTGTTTTTTTTGGTCTGTTTTTTGGCTGGGAGACTATTTATTACACCTTTGATCTCGATATTGTTCTGTTCAGGTTTTTTTATTTCTTCTGAGTTCAATCTTCATATATTGTATGAGCCATAAATATATACATTTCTTTTAAGATTTCAAATTTTTTGGCATATGGTTGCTAATTATAGCCACTAATGATCTTTTGAATTTCTACCGTGTCAGTTGTAATGTATCCGTTTTCATCTCTGATTTTATTTATTTAGGTCTTGTCTCTTCTTTTCCTCAGGTAATATGTCTAAAGTTTGGTCACTTTTGTTTACCTTTTCGAAAAACTAACTCTTCATACTGTTGATCTTTTGTATTATTTTCTTTGTTTGAATTTCACTTGCTTCTGCCCTTAATTATTTACCCACTTGTCATTCAGGAGCATATTATTAAATTTCCATTTGTTCGTATAGTTTCCAAATTTTCTCTTGTTATTGATTTCTAGTTTTATTCCATTGTGGTCAGAGAATATAATTGATATTATTTCACTTTCTTGAATGTTTTAAGACTTGTTTTGTGGCCTAACATGTTGTTTATCTTTGAGAATGATTCAGGTGCTGAGGAAAAGAATGTGTATTTTGCAGCCTTTGTACAAAATGGTCTGTAAATATCTATTAGGTCTATTTGTTTTATATTGAAGATTGTTTATTGTTGATTTTCTATCTGGATGATCTGTTCATTGCTGAAAGTGAGGGTGTGAAGTCTCCCATTATTATTGTATTGGGGTCCATCTCTCTTTTTGGCTCTGATAATATTTGCTTTATATTAATATATCCAGGTGCTCCAGTGTTGGGTGTATATATATTTAAAATTGTTATATCCTCTTGCTGAATTGACCTCTTTAACATTATATAGTGACTTGATTTGTCTCTTCTTATAGTTTTTGTCGTGAAATCTATTTTTTCTGTTTTAACTATAGCTACTCGTGTTCCTTTTTGATTTCCATTGACATGGAATATATTTTTCCATCTCTTTATTTTTAGTCTATGTGGGTCTTTATAGGTAAAACGTGTTTCTTGTAGGCAAAATATCATTTGGTCTTTTTTGTTTGTTTCTTTGTTTTGTTTTATTTTATTTTAAACCATTCAGCCACTCTATGTCTTTTGATTAGAGAGTTTAATTCATTATATTCAATGTTATTCTTGATGAATATGAACTTATTCTTGCCATTTTGTTATTTGCTTTCTGGTCTTTTCTTACTTCTTTCCTTTCTTCCTGCCTTCCTTTTAGTGAAGGTGATTTTCTTAGGTACATATCTTAATTTGTTTTTTTAATTTTTATTTTTTGTTTATCTGTTGCATGCATTTTGACTTTAGGTTACTATGAGGCTTGCAAATATAACTCATTATTTTAAACTAATTATAACAAAACGGCACAAAGAAGCAAGCAAACTAACAAAGAGAAAACTAATAAAAACTCTACACTTCGTCCCCCTACTTTTCAACATTTTGTTGTTTCCATTTTTATTTTATTATACTATGTCTTTAGAGCTGTTGCAGTTATCATTTTGATAGGCTCATCTTTTAGACTTTCTACTCAAGACATGAGTAGTTTACACACCATAATTATACTGTTATAATATTCTGTGTTTTTCTGTGTATTTACTGTTAACAATGAGTTTTGTACCTGAGGATGATTTCCTTTTTTTTTTAATTTTTATTTTTTGAGACAGAGTTTCACTCTTGTTGCCCAGGCTGGAGTGCAATGGGGTGGTCTTGGCTCACTGCAACCTCCACCTCCTGGGTTCAAGCGATTCTCCTGCCTCAGCATCGCAAGTAGCCAGGATTTCAGGTGTCCACCATCATGCCTAGCTAATTTTTGTACTTTTAGTAGAGAAGGGGTTTCACCATGTTGGCCAGGCTGGTTGCAAACTCCTGACCTCAGGTGATCCACCCACCTTGGCCCCACAAATTTCTGGGATTACAGGTATGAGCCACTGCACCTGGCCAGATGATTTCTTATTACTCACCAAAGTCGTTTTCTTTCAGCTTGAAGAACTTCATTTAGCACTTCTTGTATGATAGGTCTAATGGTGATGAAATCTTTCAGCTTTTGTTTGTCTGGGAAAGTTTTTATTTCTCTTTAATGTTTGAAGGATGTTTTCACTGGATATACTATTTTAGGGTAAATTGTTTTCTTGTTCAGTCCTTTAAATATTTCATGCCATTCATTCCTAGCCTGTAAGGTTACCACTGGGAAATCTGCTTCCAGATGTGTTGAAGCTCCTTTGTACATTATTTCTTTATTTTCTTTTACTGCTTCTAGGATCCTTTATTTATTCTTGACCTTTGGGAGTTTGATCATTAAATATCTTGAGGTTGTCTTTGGGTTAAATCTGCTTGGTGTTTTGTACCTTTCTTGTATTTGTATATGAACACCTTTTTCTAGTTTGGGGAAATTATTTTTTAATATTCCTCTGAATAAACTACTTCAAACTTTCCCTCTACCTTCTCTTTAAGACCAATAACTCTTAGATTTGTTATTTTGAGGCTATATTCTAGGTCTTGTAGGTGTGCTTTATTCTTTTTTATTCTTTTTTTTTTCTCTGCTCACTGTGTGTTTTCAACCACCCTATCTTCAAGTTCACTAGTTCTCTCTCCTGCTTGATCAAATCTGCTGTTAATAGACTCTGATACATTCTTCAGTATGTCCATTGCTTTTGTTGGCTCCAGAATTTCTCCTTGATTCTTTTTAATTATTTCAGTCTATTGCTTAAGTTTATCTGATAAGATTCAGAACTCGTTCTCTGTGTTATCTTGGATTTTGTTGAGCTTCTTCAAAACAGCTGTTTTGAATTCTCTGAGGGGTCACATATTTCTCCTGGTTGGTCACTGGTGCCTTATTTGGTTTGTTTGCTGAGGTCATATTTTCCTGTATGGTCTTCATGCTTGATTTGTTGGCGTCTAGGCATGTGAAAATCTGTTGGAGTCTAGGCATTTAAAAGTTAGGTATTTATTGTAATCTTTGCCATTTAGGCTTGTTTGTATCCATCCTTCTTGGGAAGGCTTTACAGGCATTCAAAAGGACTTGGGTGTTCTGCTCTAAGTCTTTAGGCCCTGTAGCCATATGTGCTTTAGATGGCACCCCAAGCCCAGTAATTCTGTGACTCTTGCAGACTCATAGTGGTACTGCCGTAGTGGTCTTGGGTAAGATCTGGAAGAATACCCTAGATTACCAGGCAAGGACTCTTGTTCTCTTCTCTTACTTTCCCCCAAACAAATGAACTCCCTCTGTGTGTCCTGAGCTACCTGGAGCTGAAAGATGGCTAACACAGGCACCCCGTGGCCACCACCACTGAAATTGCACTGGGTCAGACCGGATGCCAGAAGAGCAAGGAGTCTCACCTAAGGTCACAGTGACTACTGACTGGATACTGCTTGTATTTACTCAAGGCCTAAGGGCTCTAGAGTCAACAGGTGTCAAGTACAGGCAGGCTTTTGTCCTTCCCTTCAGGGCACTGAGTTCCCCCTACACCCTGCCCTCTAGAAACCAGTGCCTGAAGGCAGGAATTTTAGCAATCCTCCTGGTACTCTATTCTACTGAAGCTGAACTGGTACCCAATCTGCAAGACAAAGTCTTTCCCACTCTTCCCTCTCTTTTCCTCAAGCAGAGGAGTCTCTCCCTGTGGCCACTGCCCCTGGCTCACAGCGAGAACTGCCTGGCTACTGCTGATGTTCACTCAGGGCCCAAGGGCTTTTGGTCAGCTTATGTGGATGATATCATTTCTGAGTCTCTCCTTTCAGGACAATGTGCTCCCTTCTGATCCAAGGTGGGTCTAGAAATGCCATCCAAGAGCCAAAGCCTGGAATCAGAGATGCCAGGAGCTCACTTGGTGTTCTACCCGACTGTGGCCAAGCTGGTACCCAGGGTGCAAGACAAAGCCCCATTTACTCTTCCCTCTCTTTTTCTGATGCAGAAGGAGTGTCTACCCATAGCCACCACAGCTGGGAATGTGCTAGTTCACACCTGAAGCCAGCAAGAATCTGAGCTTCACCCAGGGTCCTCAGTGAGTACTGCCTGGCTATCACTGCTACCACTGCGCAAGGTCCCTTAGTCAGCAGGTGACAAATCCTGTGAGGACTGGGTCCTTACCTTCAAGAAATCAGGGTCCCTTCTGGCCCAAGGTGTGCCTAGAAGTGTCATTCAGTAGCTAGGACATGTAATAAGGGACTCAGACCTCTGTCTCATGCCCTCTATTCTTCTACTGTGGCTGAGCTGATATCTAAGTTGCAAGACAAACTTAGATATCAGCTCAGCCTTTACTCTTTACTCTCTGCTCTCCTCTCCTTAAGCAGAGGGAATTGGAGACTCCTACCCTCTGCCTGGGGTTGAGGAAGAGGTGACACAAGCACTCCCTTCCCCACCCCCAGCAGGTAACACTAGGTCGCATGCACCCCAAGTCCATTAGCGCTAAGGACAGCGCTAAGGACAGCACCAGGACTTGCCCAGAAATTGCAGTCCTTGTGGCCTAGACTGCCTTTCAAGTTTAATTAGAACCCTAGAGCCCTTTGGCTGGCAGTGGTGAGGCTTGCCAGAACTCAGGTTCTGACCCCTGGGAGGGGTGATTAGCTTCTGGCTAAAGCTGGTGTAAATGCTTCCTCCATGAGTTCCTTCTGATTTCTGCCCAGTGTTGTTTTCCACTGTGACAGGGCAGCACTGAGTTTCAATGTAAAGTCCCCCAATCACTGAGCTTTCCGTCTTCCAGGTATACAGATACTCTTTCAAATGCAGCCGCTGCCAGGGATGAGGAGGGGTGGCATTGGCAATTCAAGGCTGCCTTTCTTACCCTCCTCAGTGCCTCTTTTCTTAACATAATGTTAAAACCAAGAAATGTGATTGCTCATATCATTTTTGGTACTTATAAATGTGATATTTTATGCATAATAGTTCAATTTGGTGTTCCTACCGGGGAGATGATTTTTAAAGGTTTCCATTTTCCCGTCTTGCTCTGCTTCATCCTGTTTTTTATAATTTTTTTTTACTTCTTAATCTAAATGAGTGATGTTTGTTTTTTTAAAAAAGATTTTTAACACTATTACTGAGGAACCCAAGAAGGAAATACTAGAGCAGCAATTTCCTAGAAACTGACACAATACACTGTGATATATGTGGAGCTGTCCTATGGCCAGTTTCTTGTTAAAATCATACCATATTCTATAAACTTGGAGGAACTAAGCACCTCTACCCAACTGTCCCATAAACATATTTGTGAACATATCTATGACAGCCATCCTAAATTAACTTATTGTGCTTTTAGTAACACTTTATCAAATGTGTCTAAAAAGTTTACACCTATATCCACCCACAAATTTATTCTAGAAAATGCAGTGAAACATGCAACTCTTGAACATTACAGCCATATGATATATCATTTACTCTGTCCATCCTTCTATATATCTAATTGTATATTTCCCTCTCTAGCTCTATATCTAATTGTTTTCTATCTGTGCCTTCTCCTTAAAAAATGAGCATAAATTATATGTTGATTTATATTTACACATTATTTGCATATCTATGCATACATGCATGCTTATATACATGCATGTATATAAAATATATATATATTTTATAAGACCTGCATAAGCTATAATTTATACCCTTATTTTTGTAGAAATCCAGGCAAAAAATAGATCATATTTTAAAGTTGATAGCATAAAGAGAAAGAACTTATATAAAATTCAAATTTCTGTATCCTGTACAACTAGTGGATCAGCAACTTGGGATGAGATTAAACATGTGTTAATAAGCTGCTTAAGAAATTCCAATGTACACTGAAATTTAATAATAACTAATACTGAGAAGGCATGCACTGCTAATCCTTCAGGTAATTGAATATGTGTGTGTGCACACACACACAAAAATAAAATGTGTATACAACTCTGAGATCCACTTCTTCAAATATAAAATTTGAAAAAAATTCTGACACCCAAAAGAGTTTCAAAACAGTTATGGGGGTGATGTGATAAAATATGGTGAGTATAGAGTTCCAAACACCACTTCCATGCTGAAGCAAATATTAAGCTAACAAATACTGAGAGACTCAATATTTGTGGAACTCTGGGATCTAATAAAAACTTCATAGCCACCTTAAGAGTACTTAACAAAGAGAAAGGCCAATACATTTCAGTAAGAAAGATTTGTGGCATTTTTGCTACCCTTCTTACCATCCTTCATTACCCAATTCTGCAGTGGCCATGCTGCAGAAAGCAGATGGGGGAAATATGGACCTTACTCTCAAAAAATGATGGCTGTTCCTTTTTACGTGCCTGATAGATCTCCTGAGGGACTTCACGGCCACAGCTTGCCTTGGTGTTTCCCACCCCAGGATGGAGCAAGATCACAGTCCAGGGTCTGTTGAAAGCATTTAAATGTATGTAATACCCATAGACACCAGGAAGAAAATATTTGTTTATTACATGTCTGATAAAGCTTTAATAACCATAATGTATTTTTAAAATTCTAAAACTCAAGAACAAATATACAAACAGTGGGACCTAATTAACCTAAAGAGCTTTTGCACAGCAAAAGAAACTTCCAACACAGTAAACAGACAACCTACAGAATGGGCAAAATACTCACTAACTACACATCCAATGAGGATGTGTAGTTATCCAGATTCTACCATGAATTGAAGAAGTTGAACAAACAAAACAACAAATAACTCCATTAAAATATAGGCAAAAGACATGAACAGCCACTTCTCAAAAGAAGACAGACAAGCAACCAACAAGCATATGAAAAATGCACCACATCCCTAATTATCAAAGAAATGCAAATCAAAACCACCATAATATACCATCTCACACCTCAGAATAGCTATTACTAAAAATTCAAAAACCAGCAGATGTTAGTAAGGCTGAAGAGAAAAGGGTTGTTGGTGGGAAAATAAATTAGTTCAGCCACTGTGGAAAGCAATTTGTAGATTTCTGTAAAAACTTAAAATAGGACTACCATTTGACCCTGCAACCCCATTACTGGTTGCACATCCAAAAGAAAACAAATTGTTCTACCAAAAAGATACATACACTCTTATGCTCATTGCAGTGCTATTCACAAGAGCAAAGATCAAAGGAATCAACCTATATGCGATATATATATTATATATATATATATATATACACACACACGCATACATACATATATACATATATCCTTTGTAGCAACAGGGATGCAACTGGAGACCATTATCCTAAGTGAATTAATACAATAGCAGAAAACCAAATACCACATATTCTTGCTTCTGAGTGGGAGCTAAATTTTGGATATTCATGGACATAACGACGACAACAATAGAAAGTGGGGACTCCTAGAAGCAGGAATGATCAAGGGGGACAAGGCTTAAAAACTATTGTGTACCATGCTCAATGCCTGAGGGAAGGATCATTTTTACTCCAAACTTCAGCATCATGCAGTGTACCCAGGTAACAAACCTGAACAAATATTCCCTGAATATAAAATAAATGTTGGAAAAAATTTAAATGGGTAAATTACTTGAATAGACATTTCTACAAAAATAAATAAATACAAATAGCCAATAAGCACATGAAAGATGCCGAATGCCGTTACTTATTAAGGAAATGCAAATCAAAACCACAATTAGATAGCTTTTTATACTTTGTAGGGTTGGTATAGCCAAATAATTGGAAAACAACAAGTGTTGGCAAAGATGCCAAAAAAGTAAAGTAAAATCCTAATGCACTGGTGGTAGGAATGCACAATGGTACAGCCACTGGGGGAAAAGTTTAACAGTTTCTCAAAAAATTAAACATCAAATTACCACATGACCTAGCAATTCCACTCTTACGTATATACCCAAAATAATTGAAAAAGGCACTCAAAGATATTATCATTCATGAATGTTCATAGGGGAATTATTCACAATAGCCTAAAAGTTAAAACAACCCAAATGTCCATCAATTGATGAAAAGATAAACTAATCATGGTAAATATAAAATGTAATGAAGTGCTGTGTATCCTACAATGTGAATAATCTAGATAACATTATGCTAAGCACAAAATTCCTGGGGTTATGGGTTTTTGAGAGAAAGACCGTAGAGGTCATGGACCATTTTAATTCTGCTAAGAATGTGTACTCTCAACAAGATTTATCAGTGTGGATGTTAACTTTGCCTATCTGACTAACGTAGTACCTGTCAGGTTTCACCACAGTAAAGTTACTCTCCTTTTCTCCACCTTTTGATACTTTTTATTTTTTGTTTTATTTTGTTTTTTGAAGGAAATCATTATACACAAACCACTCTTGAAGTGAAGGGCTACATTCATTGCCCTTGACAGTAGAGTGGTTACGTAAGTTAATCGGAGTTCTGTAAGGAAGATTTCTCTCCATTTCTACTTTTATTGTTTATTCAATTGTTATATAGTATGGACTCATGTACACTTATTTCATACTTTGGGTTAAATCCAATATTAATTTTTGCTTTTGGCTTTTGCTCAAATAGTTTCAGTTTTGGACATTAGGAGCTCTTTCTGTTGGAGTCCTTGACCTACCCTATCAACGTGTTTTTCTTGTTTCTTGGGATTTTTTTTTTTTTTTTTAGCATGTTCTTTCTTTCTGGCACCACGAAATGCTCTTGATTCACTTTCTATGTTTCTTCTCTCTGTCCTAGAGTCAGCCACTTCTCTATAGTGTCCTGGATCCTTTCATTGAAGAATGGTACTGAAAACAGATCCCAGTGCTAGGTGTGCTCCTGGATTCTTAGCCATCTGCACCTAACGAAGTCAAGTCTGTGCTCATACTGATGTCTCTACCTAATTCATTACCACATGGATTACTGCAGCCTCCTTCCCTTGGTTGTCTGTACACTACCACTTCAGCAATAAGAACTTTCAATTAATGTAGGAATTTTAAACAAGAAACACAGGCATGGTTTCTTTATACTCAAGAAGTTTAAGTGGAAAAGTCCCTGCTCTAAGTGAGTCTCTTCATGCTGCTGAGTCAACAGGCAGAGAATGGGCTTACTGTTGATACTAATTGCAAAGGATAAATTTGGTTAATTATATACAATAGGGGCAAGTAGGACAATGTCAGAAACTAAGGCACTTGTCTCTTAGTGTCCCCATGTATGATAATGCTAATCACTAAGAAACAGCAGATACCAAATCAATATGGGATCCTAATATTATGGTTCCTTTTGGAATGATGGCTTTGATCTCCTCTCTAGATCAGTCTCCACCTAGAAGAGGTTATGTGGGAAATAAGGGGGACACGAAATGCATTTTGGAAGAAAGCTCTGATGATAATCCCAGTTCTTCTGGTCAGCTATGGAGCCATTATGTTTTACATCTACATTTCATATTAATTGTTTACTTTCCTCCTTTCCCTGGAGTCTTACTAAAGAGTGTTAGTGGTACATAACATTGCATATAGGTTCCATGTTGGGGTTTGACTGAGTTGGTATTAGTGTGTGATGATAACTGAAAGAATTTTGTATCTTTGTGTTCAGTATTACATATACTTATTCTAATTTTAGTAAACCATTATGAAAATTCTATTTACTAGATTCCTTTCACTTTTTTCTTTCTTGTTTTGTTCAAGGAGGATGACTTCTAGGATTTCCATCACCTAGGTTCCCAGGTTCCCCTTGGCGTCCAGTTGCTGGAGAACTTAGGCAATACGGGGCAATGGCAAGAGGCAAGAGGGCAAAAGCAGAGGGTGCAGTGTTGGTCTCTTCTGTTTCCACGGTGTCTTGCTGTGGACTTGCAGGGAGTGCACTCCTCTTGAGTGTCAGCTCCTATTGAACAAATCCTCTTCCATATCTCAAACTCCGGCTGAGCTCCAGGAACACTGTTTTCTTTTCTTGTTCCTTCAGTTCCAGGGATGATAACTGCTTCCCTCTGTTGTTAGGTCACGGCTCTTTCACCGTCTCTCATTGTTTTTCCCCTTACCCTGTACATAAATATGTAAGTAGTCCACTCAGCTAAGCATATTTAAGTGTGCTTTCCCTTTCCTGCCTGTAATATGCAACACACACACACACACACACACACACACACACACACGCATACACACTCAACAGACCCAATTATCATTTTTATTATTTTTAAGTGGTATCAATTTCTAAACCTATTAGAATTAGCTGTTTTTAAACATGTAACATATATTACATGTATTTCTCCAGGTAAATATAAACAGAGCTAACATACAATAATTGTTTATTAAATGAGTGATCATTTTACCTCTGTTATAGACATTTGGGGAAACAATTTATGTAAGTAATCATTAGGTAAAATAGGTAGGCATCTTATTATCATCAGTTTTATCATTTTTATTTTATTTTTAATAGGTCAGGGTAGAAGTTTGTTTCCAGAACTTTGCTAATAGGGAGCAAATAATCTCCTTTTCATAATAACCGAGGCCTTTGCTGATCTATGAATTTATGCTCCCTAGTAACTTCTTCAACAATTACTATGGAACCTTCTAAAACTGTAGGAAATTTTTAAACTCTTATGGAAAGATGAACACATAATTTTATAAAACAGAATTTATGCCACATTTTTACATTATTCTCTAAAGCACCAAATAACCTGTAAAGTAACATCCTGGAAATTGCTAACTATGACATTTCCCCGTCAGATTCTCAGCCTTTTGGATAAACCTCTGCTCCTTCTCATCTCATTAGACAATTAGTAGTGACCTTTTTTAAAAGAACCTATGACAACTTTTATATTAGTTTAAAATTCTGGTGACATACAATTTTAGACCTTTCAATTTTCTCCTTTCTTTGGAAGGGCTACATTTGTGGTAATATAAGAATAACCTTCTGAACATATTAGAGCTTACCTTATTTTGTCAGAAACACTATCAGTTTTTTAAATTCTTTTGTTGTATGAAACTTTGCAGATTATGGACAATGATCTCCTCAACAGTAACTACGCAGACAGGGTAGAAAACGAATGTGAAAAAAATAAGTGTAAGTAAATAGTGAAAAGGAAACCAGAAGCAGTACTGTATGAATATTTAGTGAGCTTAATTTTTTGGCAGATAATAGTTTTAATAAAGAATGTACATATAGAAAATAAGTGTAAGAATATTTGAGAAAAACACATGAATTCAAGTGGGTGTTTATGTGGAATATTTAGTGATTTAAAGAAAAATATATATCAAATATGAGATCATGGCTTTTAGAAGAACAATAACATTATTTGTGGAAAATATTTCTAGGAAACAATTCACTAATTGTAATTTAGTGGATTTAAAAGATAATATGGATTGTTTATTGATTGCAATTGGTTGAGCATTTAAATTAATATAAGTGGTTTTAAGTCACACCAATAGGATTTGGCATAGTTGATCATGTACTGCTGCTAGAAAAAGTCTCTTCACTCGGTTGGATGCCACTTTCTTCTGGCTTTTCACCAACATCACTGGACTCTCAGATTCTGGTCTGTTCTTCCTTATACCAAAGACTTTTAAATATGAAGGGCTATAGGGCATTGTCTTTAGAATTCTTTTCTATCTATTCTCAATCCTAAAGCAATCTTTTATTGTCTAATATTTCTAAATGCTTTCTAAAATCCAACTTATTCAAAATTTGTATGTCTAATCCAGACCTGTTCTCCAATTCCGCACTCTTGTATCCAAATGCCTGCATGATCTATTCACTAGGATATAGGCATCTCAAACTAAATACACCCAAAATAAGATCTTCATCTGCAACTCTTCCCAGGGAAAAAAAGAAATCTAACTTGAAATCAAAAAAAAGAAAAAAAAGAAAAAAAAATCCCCTCTCTCCTCTTCCCTCAGGTTTCTTCATTCCAATCAGTGTCTTTTCCATTTCTTCCAATTTCTCAGCAGAAACACATTTAAAAATCACCCTTTACTTCTCCCCCTTACCCGACACATCTACTCTATCAGAAACCCACCTTTTATGAATATGCCCAAAATCAGAACACTTTATATCACTTTAACCACTACCAATGTAGCGCAAATAACTGCAATTTATCTTTGCACTTTTTGAAGTAGTCTTCTTTTCCAACAATCTCTCTGCTTCTACTCTTGTTCCTCAGTTTATTTTCTAAGAGCAGTCAGAGCTATCCAGTCAATTTCAATTTCAGATCATGCCAACTCCATGCTAGCATCCCACTGTATTCAGAGTAAAACCAAAGTACTTTTGATCTCTTAAAAGATATTTATTATTGTAGGGTGGGGCTTGGGGAGGGGGCGGTAATTACGCTCCCACTCCAATACCCATTTTCGAAGACTAAATATGTATCCTCTCTGTCCGGAACACTTTTTTCAAAGATAACAGTTTTATGCCCTTATTCACCTTTGCTCCTGGTTCAAATATTATATTTTCACTAAGGCATCCATATAATTTATGAAACACACATTTAGAATTACAACCCTTCTATGCATGACTCACTATTCCTTTTTATTGCTTTATGTTATCCACAGCATATGTTTCATATACAGTTTATTATACTTTATTTTATTTTTCTTATCATTTTGCTGCACTAGAATATAATGTCTATGAGGTTGAAAATATTTGACTGTTTTGTTCAGTTCTTATGCATCAGCAACTCACAGATTATTACACAAAATATGTGATAAATACTGGAGTAAAAAGTGTGATTGGGTGATTTTTAAAATAATTCTGTTAATTGTGAGTAAAGGCGAAATAAACATGAAAGTACAGATATCTTTTTGACATACTAATTTCATTTCTGTTGAACACATCACCAGTAGTAGGACTGTTAGCTTATATGGAAGTTTTATTTTTAATGTTTTGAAGAAACTCCCTACTGTTTTTCATAATTGCTGCACTAATATACATTGCCACCAATAGTGTGCAAGAGTCCCATTTTCCCCACATGCTCATCAACACTTCTTATCTTTTGTCTTTTTGATAATGGCCATTCTGACTGGTGTAAGATGACATCTCATCATGGTTTTAATTTGCATTTCCCAGATGATTAGAGAGGTTGACCATTTTTCATATACCCATTGGCCATTTGTACACCTTGTACATCTTCCTTTAAGAACTGTCCATTCAGTCCCTTTGACCAATTTGTAATTTGGATAGCTGTTCTTTTGCTATTGAGTTGAGTTCCTTATATATTTTAGATATTAACCCATTATCAGATGTATAGTTTGGAAATATTTTCCCCCATCTATAGGTTGTCTTTTCATCCTGTTTATTGTTTTCTTTGCTGTGCAGAAGCTTTTGAGTTTGATAAAATCCATTGTCCATTTTTATGTTTGCTGCATTTTCTTTTGGAATCGTATCCAAAAAACCATTGCCTAGGTCAATGTCCTGGAGAATTTCCCTATGGTTTTGTGTGGTGATTTCATTGTTTCAGATCTTACATTTAAGTATTTAACCCATTTAGAGTTGATTTTGTATATGGTGTGAGATAAGGTTCTAATTTTATTTGTATACATGTGAATATTCAGTTTTGTTAGCACCATTTCTTAAAGAAACTGTTCTCTTCTCGTTAGAGATTATTGGCACCTTTGGTGAAATTCAGTTGGCTGTAATTGCTTGGAATTATTTATGGGTTTTCTATCTTGTTCCATGTCTATTTTTATTCCAATAATTTTGCTTTTTTGGTTACTAGAGCTTTCTAGTATTTTCTGAAGTCAAGTAACAAGATGCATCTGGTTCTGTTCTTTTTTGCTCAGGATTACTTTGGCAATTCAGAGTCTGTTGTGGTTCCGTATCAATTTTACGAATTTTTTCTATTTATGTGAATAACGTCATTGGTAATTTGATAGGGATTGCATTGAAACTCGCGATTAATTTGAGTATTATGAACACTTCATTTTTTTATTAAAATATGTACTTAATATGTAAGAACATTTGTAGCTTTCTCTGCAACATTCTGTAGAAATGAACAGACACCTCTGGCCAGAGCAGTACAGGAATCTAGATTACATCTGTAGCCTCAGTCAAAGGGCACCTGAGGTTGACCATTATGAGTCAGTTACTGGGTTGTCTCTGAAGCCTAGAGATAGGTGGCTAAAATGTTTTACTACCCAAAATCAGTAGCATGTTCCCCTTTAGTTTTTAAGAGCAGCGTTTCAGTGAAAGCTTGCTGCTAAATAAACATTATAATTTAAATATGACCATACTGTTTTGCCATTGAGAGTCATACATCCCTGTATATTGAGACTTACATTGGATATTTATCATGGAGGGAAATAAAACCAATATAACTTGTGTGTGTATGTGTGTGTGTGTGTGTGTGTGTGTGTGTGTATTGTTTTTTGGCCAGGACAATACAATTTTCTGAGGAATCATTAGGTAAAGAACAATCTGAGACATCATGAAAAACTTCCTAAAATGAAACTCCAAAATTATGAAACGAAATACATAATTATTAGAGATTGAGTTAACATTAGCTTATACCCTTTAACTAATTATTACTTATACAGTGTTTAAAAGATCATTGCTTTATTTTATACAAGAATAAATATATGTTAACTTCTCAAAAATTATAAAGAGATGTTATTGGGGTTTCAGTTTTACTTATGCATTAATTTTATTATTTTGGCCAAACCTGAACAACATTACAAATGTCTTAGCCTAAGACAGCCCATGTAAAACTGTTCTCTCTTCAAAAGTGACTACCACCAAAAATTTATGTAAAAGTGGTTCTTCACAATGAGTTCTGAACAGTTTCTCTATCACAAAATTAGTGTTCAATAAGGTATGTTAAATGGGTGAGAAATATAAATTAGTGATTATAGATAGAAAAATATTACCTTTTAATAAAAAAGAAAGCTCAAACTCTGGCTTCTGCATTTTTCCTTATCCTCATTCACAAGGAAGAACATTGGGTGAAAGTAATGACTTACACTAACTATTCATTATGAACATCCCATTTACAGAACTGTACTGATAACAACATCTTGTGATTATGTTGTGGAGGGGCAAAATTTTCCCCGGAATTAATGAGAAATGCATCAGGACCTTTATCCAGTACCCTGTTCGAGATGATTAAATTCATGGTGTGTTTGCTTAATCTATTTTCCCTTTCCATACACTATGCTCTTTGCCTGAGGCAAACCCATCTAATAATTTTCAATTGAACAAAACCATAACTCATGACCCAATACATTATTAAGGAACCCTGCCTTGCATCTGATTCATCATTCATCTTACCACAATGGCAGAAAGCCTACTGAATTTCCTAACAGTTTCTTACCATGAAGAATAGTTCCTTTGAAATGTAGGAATACTTTCATGTATGTTTATGCATGTATATTTTTACAAAATTACTTTTTAAGCTAAAATTTGTCACTAAAACTCCATAGTAATAATATCGGTGTTTGAAAAAGTTTTCTCATCTGTTTACATCACTTGAAATTTGCTTCTGAACCCAGACAGTCCTCCAGAGGTAAACATTATATGTTCCCTGAGGTTAGATTTTTTAAATCAACTACAGAGTATAGAATATTAAAATATTGCTTCTTATTTTCTCATTTTCTTATTTCTTATAAGCTAATATTCTAAACTGGCCTCTAGAATTCCAAGGAGAGAACACTGTTTAAAAGCATATGTTACATAGTAGGAGTGGAGTAAACTTGGAAGGGTATTGAGATGTTTAAAATATTTCAAAACAGAGAGATGATTGCAGTGGTGTCAGTAGTGAGCAATAAGCTTCACCTTTGACCTGCCTCTCTATAGCCAGTCATGAAATATATATTGAATCACATTTTAAAGCCTAGATATTATGCTTAATAACTGAGTTGTCAGATGTGATATCTGAGAATACAATTCATCATAGTAACCGGTTGAACAATAATTATGATTTTCCATAGGCTATTACCTATGTTATCACATAAAAAGTGTCATTGTTGTGATAAAAATGGAATATTTGACAGTATCAGAAAATATAATCTGTCTCCTTAGTTAGCTGTATTTTAAACTGGTGTGAGTACAGAATACACAACTCACCAAATCTCTGAACAGTATGTATCTTGATGATTTATTATTTTTCTTCTTAAAATTGAAAACCGGGGGTATGGAAGTTTCAAAAATAATATTGAAAAAGGAGAAAGAAAGAAGTGCATCCACATCCCCACGATTCTTCCTCAGTGTCTGATTTCATTTTGGATATTACTCACTGTTCAATGATGACCACAAAGACAAAAGTATCAATTTATTTCTTATGAAAGTGTGTAACAACATTACCTAAAAAATTAAAGTTATTATTTTGAATTGATACAGGTTTTATTTCTGATTCCCTGTTACTTCTCTTAAGGGCTGTCAAGAACAAATTCCTGTTTTCTTTTTGTTGAAAAGAAAATTTGTAAGAAGTTTTAAAAACTACAATTTGAATCAATTGTTCAATTTTCTTCCCTTTATTCCTGATGGCACAGTTGCGCCAGATGTCTTTTTGTGGGTGAGAGGAGCAAAAAGCAAACAGAAGCAATAATTGTGTGTTCATGCCTGAGAGTTTCCTGAACCCAATTACTTAATCAAAGGCAACTTGCACCTGCGGTTACACAACAGCAGGAATAACAAGTTGCTGCAGGGATATTGGACTGTGTCTAGAAAATTTCAAAGACTTGCCCTTTTAGTCTGCCCTCCTACCTTTTTGAAGTTTGATTCCCTCGTTTTGTAGATAAATACTTGAACAAGACCTTCAGAATATAATAAGCAATACAAAGAAAACACCCAAAGACAAGAAAACCCCCTACCAAAACAAATGGTAGAACTTCATATGTGGCATGTTTATAAAAACCGAGGATCATTTTTTGGTATTCTCATAAACATGACATGACCACGAAATACTTAAAAAGCTGCCACCCATTCGGCTGCTGCAGACAAATCATCATTATGTTTCATAGAAAATAACAGCTGAAGGGCTCGATTCTGAAACAAGTGGAGAAGTGCTCAAGCAGTATTTAAACCCCTAAGAATCCTTTCTCCTCCTAAAACCATCAGCTTTTATAAACGGTATCTCACCACACCACAAAAGGTGATCAAATATACTTTGTACAAGAAACTTGTAGAATTTGGTAATAGAGTTTATTTAAACTGGAAAGAGGTTTCACTCCAGTGCCTTTATATCATATAGGTCTTTTGAGTAGCAGATAAGAAGATATTTATTTTAAATGACATATTGTCTGTTTTATTGGCCATATTTTGAGACAATGTGTACATAAAGTATTTTGAGACAATGTGTACATAAAGATGAGAAGCAGAAGTAAATATGCTAACTCAGTCATGGAAGTAATCAGTGCTGTGTGTCTTGGCACAGATAAATATGATGGAAAAACCAGGTGCTACAGAAACAAATCGGTAGTTTGTAAAGATCCAAGGTAGGGGCCTCTCCCTTCACTCATTCCTGGGGTTAGTCATTGCCCCAGTGAAAAATACCTTGGTTCCTGGGAGCATGTATGTATGTGTATGGTGGTGTTTCACTTACAGTGAAGGTAATTCTTAAAGTCCTCACTTTTTATTCCATTTTCTCTATTAAATTATTCTTGACTAAACTTTTGTTATATCAAAAATTTCTCATTTATAGGATTGCTATTAACTACTGTTAACAAATACCCAAACAGAGAGACTAAAGCAATGGTTTAGGTAAAATTGTTCATGCACAAATTGAATTAAAAATTAAAGCTTTTCAAAATTGGGCTGAACTGTACCATTTGCTATTTTGTGACCTTGTTTTCATTAGCCGGGTATCTGACTGTATAAATATAAAGCTGAGATTGTTAGAATTTCTTGAAGATATCCTATGCATCAATAAGAAAAAAATTATCTACTGGTTTCTTGTTCATCAAGAAAATTTATAGCAAGGAAAACAGATTGATTCCATTTGTTCTTAACATCACATGCAGCTCTTATCATTGAAGCATGAAGAAAGAAAATGTATTGATTTAGACAGAGAAATAATTAGGTAAACATTGTGAACATTCGTAGTTTATCTGACATAAACCAACCCAGATAGTACAGATAAGGTCTTCAGTTTATCTGCCCACCACCCCAGTCATCTGGTCATCAATTTACATGTATCAGTCATATATTGATTCATTAAAAACACTCCACACTTGGCAGCAAATAGTAACAATCATTTATTCTCACTCACACTTACGTGTGTCTGGTTGTGGCTGATGTAGAATGAGTGAGGCTAGATGATATGGTTCAAGCTGCAGGTCTCACTGACCACTGCATGTTGCCTCCTGCCAGGTTAAATATGTTCTGTGTGATCCCACTGTGGGGTACAAGCTAATGGAGAAGAACTTACCTAGAGACAGCTTTTATTGTGGTGTTGGAAGAAGCTCAAAAAGCAACTGGAAACACACAATTCCTCTGAAGGCTGAGGTTGGGAAACAGCACGCTGCCACTTACCCCATGTTCCATTTTCCAAGGCAAGGTCTTGGCCTGGCCCTATATTAAAGGGGTATGTTCATGCTTCCACACAACAGAGACTATAACTGCAAAGTCACGTGGCACAGGGCCAAGGAACAGGGAGAGATGATGAACTGGGGCTAATAATTCAGTCTACCACCATGTGCTCTCTTGCAAAATAAATACTCTAATCTCCCTCTCAAGACTCCCAAATATCTAAACTATCATAACCCTAGGCTTCGAATTTAGAAAGTTGCAGCACACCTCAATGTATCAGCCTCCATTGAATCTGGAGAGTTAGATCCTAAACAGTAAAGGTAATATCCTGTCTAAAACAAATGTGTAATGAGAGATTAGAGACAAGCTACTATAAGTAAAATGGAAAAAAATAACAGGTGCATAGCAGTCACTGGTTTATAACAACTCTGAGATCACACTGGACAAATACTGCTTGATCTCCTACGGTTCGTTTTCTCTATTTTCTTCTTTCCAGATTATTTCAGGAGGCAGTTTTAATAGATATGTCACCACAACATAGCATGTATTACTCTTTTTGCAGCTTCCTATAGTAATTTTTGAAAACGATTCCCATTTTCTCTATTATTTATCTTGCTATATTTCACCTACCTCCAAGTCAATTACCACATACTTAAATACTTTGTTATAGAAGCACTCAGTGTTTAAGGGCTAATTTCTGTATCAGTTAGTTATTGCTGTATAATAATCCATTTTAAAGTGCAGTGGTGTGAAGCAATGCTCACATATTCTTTTGTGTATGTGTTTGCTGGACTGGTGGTGAGCTGTCTGAGTGGCTCTACTTAAAGCTAAAGCTCTGGCTGGCCATGGCTCCTTTCTGTGTGTTGAACTTAGGTCTGTTGTTTATGTATTCATTTCTGGGCTAGCTGGGGAGGCCAGCAACTATCCATGGGTGGTTTTCTTCTTATGTTTTAAGAAACAGAAAAGAACAAATAGAAACATACTATGATAGAGTTAAAAATGTTGACAAATTACCCCCCTGACCCCCACATCAAAGTATGTAATGTGTATCTCCACCCTTGGATATGAGCTGGCCATGCAATGACGAGCACACTTTACTTGCAGTGGTGATTAGAACATTACCAATCCCCTGAGGCACACAGAGCATTGAAAGTGTTAGAATGTTAGCTGCTGCTGTCTAGCCTCAGACAAATTTATGAATAAGGCCAAACTAGGCATCTAGACAATGAGAGACCACAAGGAAGAAGTAATAAACTGGCCCAGCTGAACCACCAGCCTGCTAAACGACAGACAGCAGCTTCCAACCCTCACTCATTTTAGAGGCGTGAGCAACAAAGCTGACTAAGCTAGAGCAATCACAGAATTTATCTAAATGAATCTTTATGTGTGTTGTTCTCGTTAGCTACTAACTTCTGGTATAGTTTGTTACAAGGGAAAAAAGCTACCTGGTACGGTAATTGATACCTAGAAATGGGTCTTTACAAAACTTAAAATGTATGGCATTGACTTTGGAATTGGGTGATAGAGAATGAAAAGCCACCAAGGACTCAGTTGGAAAAAGGCTAGAGAAACAGTGCAGAAATTATTTATGTATGTATGTATTTACGTATGTATGTATGTTTGTATTTATTTATTTTTGAGACGGAGTCTCGCTCTGTCACCAGGCTGGAGTGCAGTGGCATGATCTTGGCTCACTGCAACCTCCGCCTCCTGAGTTCAAGCAATTCTCCTGCCTCAGCCTCCAAAATAGCTGGGACCACAGGCACGTGCCACCATGCCCAGCTATTGCTTTTGTATTTTTAGTAGAGATGGGGTTTCACCATGTTGGCCAGGATGGTCTCCATCTCTTGACCTCATGATCCTCCCACCTTGGCCTCCCAAAGTGCTGGGATTACAGGTGTGAGCCACTGTGCCTGGCAGAAATTATTATTGAAGGGTGGAAAAACTGACAATTTATTTATGTGGCTGTGAAACAATTGGCAGAACTGTAACCTGTGTCACTTGTCAGATAGAAAATGTACCTAATAAACATGAATTGTCAAAAGATACCACCAGACAGAATATTGAAAGTGTCAGCTGGATGTTTCCAGCTTCATATGATAAAGAACTCCAGGGGAGAGATGAGCTATAGATGAAACTGTTATGATTGCAAGAGTAAGTTAAAGGGTTATAGAGGAGCCATAAATTATTGGGTTGGAAAATAAACTCTGATCCCTAGTCTCTGAGTGAGTAAAATGTTCTTGAATCAAAAGGAGACCTAAAGCCATAGTTAATATCAAAGATGTGGTTATGGCACTTCATATTAATAACTTCAAAAGATTTAATACAATACCTACTAAACCCTCTCAACTAGAAGAATTGGTTTCACAAAAGTCAAAACACACCAAGTAGAGAGAGGGTTGTCTCAGAAAGAAAAGTAAGTTTTTTTTTCCCCTAATAGAATAGAATATAAACTGATACATAATATCCCCACAAAAGTTCTTAAGGAAAATATGGTGTTTTAAACTAAAAGAAAATGAAATTGCTTAAATTTCAAAATGCCTCCTTTTTTGTGGTTTTATGACTTTATTTGACAAGCAGCTATTAGCTCTCATCCACATTGACTGTTTTTAGAGTTTTGAAAATGGTAACAGGTACACAGGTAACCAAAGTATAGAGCTTGTTTGATAAATCTTTATCCTCATTACATTTTCTGGACAATTGCACGTGGACACGATATGGGACATGCCTTTGGTGTTGTCAGCTTTTTACAAGCAGGAAATGTGTTGAGAAAGTTATTTGGCTACAAATGTTGGCAATTTCATAAGAAAAATGTGGGACATCTCAGGAGGCGGAATAAAGATTCCATATGGTGTAGGCAGGAAACAGAGAGCAATGGAGTAGGGAGATGACAACTAGGTACAATTTAAGCAATGGGCACAACTGCTTATTTAGGGGATCCTGGCACCATGAACACAATGGAATTTTTAAAATTTTGTGGGCCAGTGGCTGATGAGCATTTATTAGAATTATCCATATACTGTGAGCATTTATTACATTGAATTTTTAAAATCTTATGGACCAGTGGCCAATGAGCATTTATTACGGTTATCCAAATGTAAGCATTTACTACAGTTATCTATACATTGTCTCACCATCATATTTGAAGTGTGAAAAGGATATTATTTCTTCCTTAGTTCAGAGGCCTACAGATGAAGAGATGCTATACCAGAGAGGCTTTTCCCACAAGATTCTCATTTTCCTCTGGACCTGATATAGATGATGCAATGAAATTATGATCCTGGAATTTAACATTATAATCGAATGACAATTTAGAGAGCCTTTGAATGGAAGTGATTATGTTTGCACATAAGAGGAATGTGAAAATTATACAACAGGGGAAAGATTGAGATAGATTGCAAACTTAACCCTAAACACTTTCCCTCCTATCAAGAAATGGATCTATTTCATGACCCTTAAATTTGGGTTGGCCATATAACCTTACTTGACTAGTAGGATATTACTATCTTCATAGAATACATAACCTAAAATTTTTATTTATATTTGCCCTGTTACCACTAAACTAACGTTGTATACAACAGAAAAAAAAGACAACTTTCACTTTTTTATCCACTGTAAATTCTTTGGCAGTTTGTGGACAAATAGTCTAGGGAAAAGCTGAAGGAATAGTTTCATTGATCCATAGGGCACTGTTTCAATTATAATAGTCGTTGTTATTACCAGCACTGCATGAACACACCCTAACACACTCATTGATATCACCAGCACTGCATGAATGCACACATCTATATGAAGACAACTAAATTGAAAGTAAGAAAGTTAATTCTAAAATGCCCCATGTCATTGTAAAACATTACTACTATTGATGAAAATGAAAATTTTTGTTTGAATTGATTGTTTCATTTTTAATTGGCAGATAATATTTAATATATTTTGTACCTGTTTAAAATATATAAACATTGTGCAATGGTTAAATATAACTAATTAACAACAGCTTTACCTCACATAGTTACCATGTTGTAGTGGGAACATTTAACATCCACTGTCTTTACATTCTTCAAGAATACAATATATCATAATAAACTATAGTCACCATGCTGTACAATTAACATTTTAGTATGCTTAGTAGTTTGGTTCATGATATTCAGAAATGAGAAAACACAGATGATTCCCTTTCTTCTTTGATTACTGTCTTTTATTATTTTTCAGTTGAAATAATTAGTGTTAGAAATCAAGTCAAGGTTTTTTCCTTCACAGTAAATATAGTTATTTATACATATGTAAGTACAGTAAATATATACATAGATTTATACATATATTTATTTATATACATATATGCTTTGAATAATGGCCCACAAATCTGATAATTTTTACTCTTAAAGAAAGTATACATGACTTGTCTTGCATGATAAAATATGATGTATTAAATATTTAAATTTAAATCTAGCATAATACACATTACATTATAAATTAATATGTATTACTCTGCTGAAAGAAAATTATTATTATAGATTTAATAAACACTTATCAAGCACCTGATAAGTATAGATTATGTTACTAGAAATGTTACCCACAGAAAATAACTCAATGATACTTCTTTCAATTGAAAGAATCCACTTGAGACATTTATGCATACTAATAAAAAACAACAACAAAGAAACTCTTCAATAGACTTTAAAAACATGTACTTCTTGTGTCTTCAGTCTAGTAATTTGGTTTAATTCTGAGCCCATAACCCATTCAGAGTTACCCTAGAGAGGAACTAAACACTAAATTAGTTTCCAAAGCAACTCTGAATAAGCCCTTCAAAATTAAATTTAGCTGCATAAATCTTCAGAACTCTAATATATTACAAAGCCCTTAACTCATACTAAGTGTTCAAGAGAAATGTATTGACTAGCATTTAAATAAAATTTGGTATGGATTTACCTCACTGTAATGAGTTTTCTGATAAGCCTAGAAAACGGGTGAATAGAGTTATTATTCTTAACATTTCACTCTCTCCTTCTTGTGTCTATCTGCGCTCTTTGATATTTGACTTTGTATCTTCCTCCACTACACATGGAAAGTTTTTCCTCATCCCATTGACATTGGCAGCCAGATGACTGTCTTATGCCAAGGGAATGAGGGCAGAAATTTCAAGGTGCCAATTCTCAACAGAAGTTTTAGGAAGCATAACCAGCTTTTGCTAACTCTAGTATTATGTGGAGACCTCTGGCCTTAGATCCAAAAGACGCATGGAGCAGTTCTTAATCGAACCCAAGTATGTAGCCTGAAGTTGAGTCTTCCTATTTGTCCCCACAGGAGTCAATCAATCAATCAATCAATCAGTTCGCACAATGCTTGTTATTGACAGATAATGACATTTGGCATTGCTTAATATATAGCATTATTGAAGAAATAGTTCATGTTCCCCTTGGATATTCTGAATTCCATTGTATTATGAATATAAATATGGTTAGGGTTTTTTTAAATGATGAAAAAATCTTTTCTTCTTTCCTTCCTCCGTTCCTCCTTCCTTCCCTCATTCCTTGATCTGGAACTACCTCCTCCCTGCCTTCTCAGTCTCCCCCTTTTTCTTCTTTTTTTTATTAAGCTTTAAAAGAATAGGAAGTTAATGCAACACATAATATGTCTAGGCTGTGTTGTGAAATTCAAATGTTCCCATGTGACCATCTTTGATTATTAATCGAAAGTACACCCTGGCTTATGTAACTATGAACGTTGCATTCATGGCCTACCCTTTGCATTTATCTTGATTATTAAATGTTCTCATTTTTTTTGCTCATCTCCCTCAAATTGCAGGATATGTTCTCCCCTACTTTTCCAAATGGATAGACCATTTCATACCATATGAAATTAAAGAAGTTTGACGTATAGCACAACGACATTCTTCTAGCTCCTTTATCTTTTTTTTTTTTTTTTTTTTTTCGAGACAGAGTTTCACTCTGTGGCCCAGGCTGGAGTACAGTGATGCCATCTCAGCTCAATGCAACCTCTGCCTCCTGGGTTCAAGTGATTCTCCTGTCTCAGCACCCCCATTAGCTGGGACTACAGGCGCACGCCACCACCCCAGGCTAATTTTTGTATCTTTAGTAGAGACGAGGTTTCGTCATGTTTGTCAGGCTGGTCTTGAACGCCTGACCCTTAGTGATCAGCCTGCCTCAGCCTCCCAAATGCTGGGATTACAAGCGTGAGCCACCGTTCCCGGCCTTTCTCTTCTCTCTTAAAATATTCTTCAAAGCCAACCAGAGAAGCTGAGGAAGGAATTTCTCCTAAAAATATGTACCTAAATACATCTTAATGAACTTTATGTGTACTGTTTCAACAGAGGCGCTGGTAGTTGGAGAATTCAAATGTGATCTAGGAAGCGTAGGGCAGAAGTAAAACATAGACACTCCCAAACTCTAGACAGATTACATCTTTCCTGGATTAATTTTGCATTTTTCTCCTTATCCTCCTGATACTTTGTGCCTGAAGCCATGACATCAGGAAATTGTAAATAAAACTTGTGGCCATTACACTTTTAATTGTGGCAGCAACACTAAAATCTTCCAAGTATATTCATGTGGAAAGAGGAAAGCCGTCTGCTTTGGGAGAGGTTGCCACTGGGGGACAATTTCTGTGCCTCTGGAGGAAGTCTGGGACTTAAAAAGGAAATGGACAGTTTGTGTCCTTTGTTGTTTTCATTTATTTTACTTTAATCAATTTTGCTAAAAGCACATCTTGATTACATGTAGCAAAAGGGATAATGTAAAGATAGAAAGAGTGGTTCTTTTTACCTAGATAAATATTGTATAAGTCATTCTTTCTATTAAGACAAAAATAAGACCAGCCAAGGTATCCTCTTATATAAGCAACGTGTATTTAAACATTAATATAATATTTCTCCAAATGTCATATCATTTAATAACTAATATAATGTTATTATATGACTCATGTTTTTTCTTCATATTAGCATAAAATTCAAGATACTGATTTAAAACAGGAAATAATAAAATGAAATGTTCTTTGTAGATGGTCTCAAGTTGACACCATCAAAATCTGCTGCGGAAACATGTACGTTAACAAGGATGCCAGGAATCAAACAAGGATGCCAGGAATCAGAGAATACGGGCAATGGGTAACCTTCAGGGAGGAAAAGTCAAAACCTTAGGAATTAATAAATAGTAAAAAAAAAAAATCTATAACTATGGTTTCATTTATATATTTTTAGATTTCTAAAACAACTCATCCCTCCAAAAATAAAGTATATCCAAATACGTATTTCATGAATTTGATGTTTTATTGTTTCATGCTACAACCATTTTGCCTATGGTTATTGGGTACTTGGCAAAATTTCTGGAATATTTAATGTTAGTCTTCAACTATGTCTCCCCAAAACACATTCAACGCTGGTTTAATAAGCACTTAGTCCTCACGCAGCTTTCATCTTCCATGTGAAATATAAATTTTCACCCATTACCAAATTAATGTAGAGCAGAGATTAAAAAATGTAAAAAATAAAAAAGAATCACAGTATAACAAAAACTTGCATTTTCAATTTAAATGAAAAAATATTTTATGCTTTGATAAATTTGAGTTTCTGTGCAAATGAATTTTCTGTTTTCTTTCTTCCGTGTCCTCATATTAAAATATATTTTAATCTACTTTCATTCTATTACAAATAAAATATCCAAATCCCCTATATTATGACATGTGTAGTTGGTAGAGTGGTATTTTAAACTACTGGTAGGCCAGCTGCAAGTGCTGAAGGATGCAAATAGAGTGTTGTCAGCGGAAACGGTAGAGTATACCACAATGAAAGGTTTGAGCAAAGTCAGAAACCATGTGAGAATGTCGAGTCTTCCGGAGGAAGTGGGGAATCCACTGAAATAGTCGCCTGCTAGGTATATTGAAAAGAAAGAACGTAGAAATTAGAAGTCCTGTGCCAGGGAGATGAGACCAAGGATATGTGGATCAAAAATAAAGGGAGGGATGGATTATTGTGGGGAAAAAAAAAAATTCACTTATTTTAAAGTTATTTTCATGAAGTGATGGAAGCCTGATGGATTGGCCTGACTTAAAAAACTGGCAGATGATACATGGTCATCCCGGCTATAAACTTCATCTTAGTCATTTTTTAATTTCCCTCGGGATCTGACCAAAGTGCTTTCCAAATAAAAGGGGCACAGTAAGGACTGTTGACGGAGTGAATGTGTGGATGATAAGACGGTGCTCACTGAACCAGATTACTGTAAGGGCCCTCTTCTGTCCCAGAATATACTTTAATGCTCTTGTTGCTTTGGCAAGTTTTCCCATAATATCTAAGGAGTGCTGGGTGCTGCAAAAGGTTTTCTGATTTGTGCAATGTGCAGTTTTACACAGCTGAAGTCATATGAATTCCTTCTTTTATCTGAAAATTTAAATCTTTTATCAGGATGAAATCACCTTGGTGCTGTCTGTTGAGGCTTATTATTTTCATGTTTTTTTTCCCCTTGAACGTATACTTTTTTATGCCTCTGAAACAAAGAAATCTGAGATGCTGAAAATTCGTAGCCATGTTAACCCTTTATTATCAAATAAAAGACAAAATGTTATTTTATCTAATGTCAAGACAATGTTTGCATATATATACTTGTTTTCTTAGACTCTTTTACTTGCAGCCTACATATTGTTAAAGTAATTATTCAGAGCAAATGTCTATGTTTCTACAAATGAATACATGAGCAATTAGTTAAAATGTATTATGTGACAAGAAATACAGTATTCTTCATGTTACTTTCTAATTGTTTTCTGAGTAGGAATTGAAACTATTTCAAAGTTATTAAAATCATATTGAATACAAAGCATTCATAATAAATAGTCCTTAACTTCTGTAATACAATTCCAATTTAGTTGAATATGAGTCACTGTTTGAAGTTGAATGAAACAAGCTCATTAACCATTTGTTTGTACTGACCAGTATTTGGACTATATTTAAATTACTGTAACATATAAAGCATTTTATCATATATATTATCTAAGTCGATGTATTCACCCACACTTAAATTTTTTACATATTATTTTCATGAATTTTTTAAAAAAATATACCCATTGCTTGGAAAAAAGAAATGTGCATTCTCTTCTCTCTTACAAATCACATTTAGAACTTAAACTCAGTGTTTATTATTTACTATACTTTGATTAGCCTTTTAAAGAAAATGTTAGATTGAATTTTGGAAAGATTTCATACCACTATTGGTTTCTTCTACTTTGTATGCAATGCTCAGTGTACTCAGACATATAATGTGAATGATGTGGCATATGCATATAAATATATAATATTTATGCATTTTAAATCTTTCTTTAAAACAAGAGAGATGATCATTTTCAAAGTATATTAGTCTCATTTATCTCCATGATGCCATTAATGTTGTAAAATGTTGCAGCACCATTCCTAACTCCTGAAGGCCTGCATCAGCCTTTAGCTACTCAGCCGCATTATTAGACTGTCAACATAATTCAGACATCTCATACAGAAACAGCCAACCCGCTGGCTCCAGTGCTTTGTAAATGTATTTGCTTGATGTAGTAGCTCTGAACATATTGAGGACTTTCCTGTTTCTATGCAAACGGCACTTGCAGAATCATCTCTATTGCTGCTTCAGAAATGCGCTGAAGATTTACAGCTTTGTTGTTCTGTGTTATACAGTTTGGTCTATCTCAATTCCTATTCACTGATAAACATATGAAAAGGGAAAATGCAACTTGTAGAATTAGAAGGAAAATTAGTGTTTGTACTGATCACCATTCCAAATTGACATATTTTCATTTACTTTTCCAATTCAGGTTTTAAAGCCTCCAAATGTATGGATAAAATTACACAGTTAAGAAATTCATCAAAATATTTGTAATGTACAGGGGATGCTTTTGTTTTTCAATTAATGAGCATAAGCACTGTTAGCTCAGTTTTATACATAAAAATAGCGTAAGAACTAAAATAGCAATTTCCCTTTAAAACTGAACTCAAACATGGACACATATTTGAAAACCTAGAACTAAATTTGACACCAAAAGAGAAAAATGAGTGAAAATTTGTTTAAGGAGCTATCCTTATGACATGGGAAATCATAGGGGATGAACAATGAATGCACAAAGTTAAAAGAGGCCAAATAGAAAACCTATCATTCTCTGTTCTGTCTTCAACATTGCCCACTTCCTTTATCTACAGATGCAATACTACTTTGAGTTAACTCAGAACTTGCAAATTAACGTTTATTTATTTTGAATTATTTTGTCATTTTTAACAGAACAAAGATAATCAAAATGTGCATTCTTAGAGCAACTAATTCAGATGAAGATTGATGTTCTATTACCAACTAAAATGAGCTTCCAGGCAATGTGACTAGTCAAGATAGCCATGATCAAGTAATGTGACATTATGTATTACACGTGACAGTGATTCTAGCATCTCCTTAAAAAAAAATCTGCTCTGTGTATCAATCATTTTAATAACAACAGACTCTCTCGCTGTGAGCTTTCTTTACAGATGGGCTCAATGTAATCTATAAAAACTCTACTAGTGGTCAAATACTGTGTTAGGCACACAGGAATCAACAACATAAAGACAAGGAACATTCGGCCTCACAGAACAGGCAAGCTCCTAGGGAAGTCGGGTATTCCAGTTCACAGAGGCAAACATGCAGTGAACCGTATATTGAGATGCAGCATGTTCAATGAAAATATTAACAAAATGTTCTCTGATTTGAAACTGGCAATGATTTTGTCTGCTGCAGGAGTTAGGGATGATCTCAAAGCAATAAAGTGTGTTAGTGTTTGGAAGATAAATCTGGGTTGACCAGGTTGCTCACGTGGGCGGAAGGGCTTTCCAGTTAGAAAGAAGTAACAAGTCATGTTGAGGATATTGATTTGCAGTAATAGGGATACAACAATCCCAGAAATTAATGAATCCAATCCTATGATATTACAACACACCACAGGTGAGAAAGCTGAGGCCCATTCAAACTTAGTGACTTGCCTGAAGCCAGTAAGTTAATTATTCCCATAAGCAACCTTAAAAAATGTGCTGGGTCACCAGATAAGCCTCTGTTCAATGTCCTTACTGCGCCTCTGCTGTTATTGACCCTGCTATTCTTCCTCTGATCATGTACGGCTACACCTTTCCAGTCTCTGGTCTCCCCTCAGAGTCCTGCTGATTTGTGTGCTCTTGCTATGATTTTCTAAGCGGTCAGTTCTCTGAACCTAGCTCTCTGTTCTCCATCTTTCCAGATCTTGCTTGAAGCCAATCCGAAGGCATTCATGGACAGATCTTCCTCAGTGGTTTATACATAGTCTATATATTGTGTTCTAGCTAAAATATTTTTTACATGTCAAAAGAAGGAGATACACACAATACATATTTAGAAGCAGGCAAAAAGAAAAAGAAAGTTAACTCATAACCTTACCACCCAAAGAGTATCACTGTTAACATGTTGGTGTAGAACATCCTTCCAAATATTTCTCTGTTCTACATTTTTTAATTATATATTTGAGGTACTAATTTCCACTTTTCCATTTCCATGAATGTTATTCTTTTAATATTTATTTCATATTCAAATTCCCCTTTGTTTCTGAAATTTCTCTGGTAGCTGATTTTTGCCTGCCCAGATGCTGTCTATGACCTCTCATTGCATCCGGTTAACGTGATCCTTAAATCTCCTTTAATCTAGGGCAGTTTATTAAGTTTTTCTGTCATTGACTTACTGAAAGCATCAGGCTTATTGTACTCTACATTATTCCAACTTCTCAATTTTCCAAACTACTTATTTGAAGTAATGCCTCACGTAATGCCCAGTAATGCCTGGGACCATAAGCTCAGCAGGGAGACTGCTCCCTGTGTCTCTCCTCCTGTGACCATGTCCACTTCATATCAATGGGAGATATTCAAGAGCGGTGAGTAGAAACATGAGCCATCATTCATTTATCCTCTAAATTCAGTATTTTCTGTAAAATGGACATCAGTTCTAAAAAAAAAAAAAGCAGATTCAGATTTTTGGCTAAAATGAATTTTATAGGTTGCACACTTTGCAGGGTCTACATCACATAGTACTTAATCATCCTAGCTGCCATATCATACTATTGCTAGGGTTTATCAATGGTTTAGGCACTGATATTGAATAGTTCATTTTCTCTCTTTCAGAGTAACAAGTAATACATGTAATATTTATATGGCATTATATAAATAACTAATACCTTATCAACCATTCCCTTAATGGTAATGAAAACAATTGCCGATACCTAAAAGAAATATATATTTATACACATATATGTATATATATATACACACACACATATATACTTATGAGTTATAAAGTTACGATTTTCAAATTATGTCATTTCCATATGGACTGATAACATTTAGTTATCCTAACATAAGAGACTCGCTGATAAATATTTAGTTTTCTGTATTTAATTACCATGTTTTCAAGAAAAGAAAACAGATTTAATACCTATATGTCTAACGACGACATATGGGTTTTATCTAGCTTTCTCTTTTGTGAGCAATATTAGGAGCAAATGGATCTTTTAATAATTGAATGAATATTTATCCAACAAATTATTCTTTGGCAAGTTTGAATGGTGCAATTGCCTTGAAGTAGACCTCCATATCCTGTTTATAAAGTCCTTCCAAATTATTAAAAGGTTCCCCTTTTTTAAGCACAATATAATATCATAGGTTCATCATGTGTCTTCCTCTCTTTACTCCTGAAACCATTCTTCAGGAATCCCCATTCCTTTTTTTTTTTTTTTTCTTTTGTTTGAGACGGAGGTTCGCTCTTGTCACCCAGGCTGGAGCGCAGTGGCGCGATCTCAGCTCACTGCAAGCTCCGCCTCCCGGGTTCACGCCATTCTCCTGCCTCAGCCTCCTGAGTAGCTGGGACTACAGGCATCTGCCACCTCGCCCGGCTAATTTTTTGTGTTTTTAGTAAAGACGGGGTTTCACCATGTTAGCCAGGATGGTCTCGATCTCCTGACCTCGTGATCCACCCACCTCGGCCTCCCAAAGTGCTGGGATTACAGGCGTGAGCCACCGTGCCCGGTCCCCAGTTCTTTTTAATATAGAATATATTCCAAAATCGTGCTATTGCACTCCAGCCTGGACAACAAGAGCAAAACTCCATCTCAAAAAAAAATAAAAATAAATAAATAAATAAATAAATAAATAAAATGGGATAATAATAATAGTGGAAAATAATACAGTATTGTACTTTTTTCTCATTCAAATGTATTTAATTTAAAATATAATGTTCAAGTACAAGTCAACACCCTATTATTTAAATCACCTGACATAAATGATTTCTTCCTATGTTAATATTGTGAAATTGGTGGGAATCTTGGGTGCTTTGTTTACATTTGTATGCACTGGCAGGGCTTTTTATAAATTTTTGTTGTTATTATTTTTAAATCAGGAGATTTACTTATTCAGAAGCAAAAATGATGTTGAAATTTTGTCTTCCATTCACCCTTGACCTTGTGACCATGCAACTTTTCATCTAGTAAAAGTCAACAATGTTATTCATTTCTTGCTTGTAGATTAAGGACAATTGTATTTTCTGTGCAAATAAAAAATAATAATTCATTTTGACTAGAACTTCTGCTGCATCTGTTTTTATCCTTTATTAGTAAGTAAATACATTGATACATTAAGTACATTATTCTGAACACTGATTATCAGAAAAAAATAAAAGGAACTCTTTTAAGAACCCCTTTTTTTGTATTTCTATAATAATTTTAATAAATTATCAGTTTTTCTTAAATTATAGTCACTACTGTTTATCTTTCCATTAGATTGTGAATTGCTGGACACAGAGATTATATTTTATCAGCACTTCAGTGACTTTATTTTTTTCTTATTTTATTCTTTAAATTTCCTTTATTTTTATTTTGGTCCATAATAAATGCTTAGTCATTCCTTGTTGAGCGAGATTGTACATAAAGTTTATTTCCCTAGAGCTTATGTTATTCTTCAAGGATTCTAAAACGTGTCAGTTTTTCCAGGTATATAGAGAGCAAAATTCAATGTTATTACACCAGATTTGGCTTCAAGGGGAGCCGAGTCCTCGCTCCGTCTACCTGTTCTATGGTAACTGCGGCTTGTTCTTGTTGGTGTTGAAGGGGATTCTGTCAGGAATGGATTTGGGGGTCTTATCGATGCCCCTGATCCATTCAGAGAACCCTAGGGTTCCAGGTTAACATACCTTACAAATAGTTTGTAGTAACCATTTTATCTGTGATTTGGAGATTATTACAGAGCTTCCAGCACTTGTTTTAAATAAATGTATTAGTTCTTTTCCTTAATCTTCACAATAGCCCTACAAGGAAATTCATATCCTTTGCTTTTTATAAATGAGGAAACTATACTTAAATGTTAGGCAATTTTCTAAAGAGTTTCTAGTTAATAATATTTTCAAAAGGATCACAGTTCTGAAGAAATCTGTGTGACAGTCCTGTCTGAACTTTGACCACTACAACTCATTCCCTAACAGTATAAAGTATTTGAAAATTAAGTACACCTACACGTCCCATAGGACTTTTGATGTCATTCTGTCATTTTAGTTTTGAGCTTACAGTTACCAAGAAAAAACTTAATTTAAAAAATCCTAGATATTTATACTTTTGCTTGGCTTATGAATGAACATAGCTGTCCCAAGCAACATGGGAACCTGGAACAAAAGACAGAACTAGTAACACTGATCTTGCATTTATTTAAAATGTCATATTTTGTTTACCATGACTTTTGCTATTAATTGTAAATTGTTAAAATACATTGCACTAAATTATTTTTATTACTGTGTTTGATGCCTTCCTTAATTTTGTGCCCAAGGCAAATACCTCATTCATCTCATCTTAGCCCCAGTGCTGCAGCAATAAGAAAGGTGTTTGTTATTAGAGAGCCATGTAAAAATAAACCAGTCAATCTTTATAAAGCCAAAATATGATAGGCATTTTAGGAGATAATAAAAAGCAGAGTTATGATCTTTGACTTTAGAAGCTTTCAATGCTGTTTTGTCCGTAAACTATTAATATGCAAATGTACAATATGGAAGAGTTTATGATAGATGCAAAATAAAGATAGTGTGATTTACAGCTCAGACTATACCAGGAGCTGAATGTGTCAGAGGAGTTAGAAAGATTGTTATCCCATAGGTGCTGCTTAATTTGGAACTTTAAGAATTTATAAGATTCAGAGGAGACCACGAGGACGAGGAACTGCAGGGAAATGTTTTTAGACATTGTTAAAAGTCAGTGATTTATAAAGTCTAGGAGGAAGGAGGGGATATATAACAATAATGTAATTTCATCAAAAAGTTTATGCAGTAAATTAGTACAAGAGAATTTGTAAGATTTAAATGTGAAGAGTTTGTGTAAAGACCAAATTTAAGACAAATCTTTTAAAAATGAATATAAAAGGAGGAAATCATGTCCCAGAGGAAGTTTCTGTCCAAGATTTTTCTGGTAAACAGGAAGGGTTGAAAAGAGTAGCTTGATAGGAAACTATATCTGCATGTTGGAGTCAGAAATGAAGTAATAAGGGCCTAGCAACAACATGAAATGGAACATCTTAACATCCATAAGGTGATAAAAATAAGTTTATTCACTTAAAAATAATGATGGCAGCGCTAGCAATTATTGAGCATACACTATGTCAGGCACTACCCCTAAGGTTATAAAATGCTGGATACAAATGGTGATAGTTACTGAAGATTTCAGAAGAAAATTTCTCAATTATTTACCATTATGAATAACATTACTTGTATTAATTTTAGACACTTTATTATATTTAAAAAGTTTTTCTGGTTCATATCAAATGATTTTGTTCAGGATTTTTTGAGTTGTTCATATGCTTTTCCTTCCTCCTACTAATATGAAAATTTACTTTGGTTGGTATTTAAATGCTAAAGCAGTTCCTAAGACAAACAGTCCACGGTTATGATGCATTATCTCTTGTTTATTGTGGTGGGTTTAATTTATTGACGTTTTCATTTAAGAATTTTACATCTATATGACAATAATTGACTTGTAAATTTGCCACCACTCCCCATTTGATATCTTTGTCAGGCTTTAATATAATAGTTATCCTGAATCCATAAAATGACTTGCAAAGCTTTTCCTCCCTTCTCTTTTCTGGAAGGGTCTAGGTTAGTCTACGTTACATTGAGCGTATAACTTCCCTAACTGTTTGGAAGAATACAAAAGGAAGTCTACTTACATCCATGTGGAGTCTTGTGGTTTGTTCCTTTTTAGTCATTTGGGTATTTTTGAAAAGATTCAATTACATATTCAATGTCTTTAGAATATCTAGGTGCATTTTACCCCATGGTAGATACTTGAAAAGACTCACAGACTGCACAGCAGTTTAAAGGCAAAGAATAAGATACGACAAGAGAAAGAGATGCAGGCACACATTGCAATTCTAAGAGATACACACACACTTACTGGCTACCATGGGCCCCCTGCTCCTGAGTACCATGCTGTGACCAAGCCTGAACCTCCACGATTCGTGCGAGGAATCTTAGCTTGGAGATCTCACCAGAGGCGCTCTCAGGATCTCTTTATATAAAGTCGGTCTTGTCACACTAGTTAGGCCATTTCAAGCATAATGAAAAGACTAACATTGGGAGGCACAAAGGGAGTTTTGTACTTTTCAACAGCACATTACAAATTCCACTTCTGGATGAGAGTCAAAAGCTAGACATCGGACATTCCCAGAGATAGAGCGAGTTTGTTCACGGCAGCTGTAAATCAAATCTAACTCTATCTAAAAGTATTCAGACTTTCAAAGAAATTTCTTACATGAGTTTTGATAACTTTTGTATTCAGAATTTTTCCACATCATCTAAATTTTCATTTGTTGGCATAAAGTAAGAAATAGTCTCTTATCTTTTCAATATAATTAAGGTCTCAAGTGACCCCTCATTTTATTCTTCATATTTTTATTTTGTATTTCTTCTTGCTTTAGTCTTTCTAGGGGCTTATAATTTGACTAGTATTTTCAATGAATCAAACGCTTGATTTTTAAAATTTTCTTGATTGCCTTTATCGAATTTCTCTGTAATTTATTCCTATACAGGCACACACACAAACACACAAACACACACACACACATACACACACCCCTAGACTTCCAACCAAAAATTTACTTTCTTACCCTTAACTAAACAGTGAAGTGTAGAAAAACTATTGCAAATATTAAAAGGTAAAAATAATTTGTCACAGAATGTTGTATTTTACCATTTAGGATCCTATGTCAGGGAGAAAAGACAGGCTGATGACCAATTAGTTAATAATAGGCACATGACCTAATATCAAAGATAAACATTTGCTTGATGAAACACTTATCCAGTGTGTGTGCATGTGTGTGTGTGTGTGTGTATGCGTGTGTGTATGTGTGTGTATTAGGCTAAGATTGGTTCAGATCTTTGTTTTTTTAATTGCTTTTGCTTGTTTTATTAGTTATGAAAATAGGTCTCTCACAATGAGTATAGATAAGATATTTTAGTTTGACCTTCACTTTTTAAACATCTACCCTGACAAGTTTAGTCTTCTCAACAGAATGATTAATTTCTTTACATTTAACATAATCACTGATTTATTTGAGTTCATATATATACCATTTATTTTCCATTTCATAGAACTGTATTATTACTTCTTTCCTTTTAATTAATTGAAGACTAGTATTAATTTATTTTCCTGGAATTTAACTTATTATTAATTCATCATTTTTCTATTTATATTTGGTTACCCTAAAAGGACAAGAGGAAAAAATATTAAGCCAGTGCTTAGTGTTCACACTGGAGTTATTAAATGTAAGTAAAGTGTAGCAAGTATGGTCAGGTGCAGTCTTCTCTAGTGTGGTGATATGTGCACATATATTGATATAATTTTGTATATATAGTTATAACCAAAGATGGGAGAAGGACAGCTAGCGAATTAGATTGTGTATCAATACTATTTGGGCTTGGTGCTAGGATGTTACATTGAATCTGAGTAAGTAGATACATATCAAGTGTCCCAAAGTGCAGGGAAGACAAGGTTGTATGGACTGGTAATCAAGGTGGCCCCCAATGTTGTTCAACCTGACTTATCTTGCACTCTCTACCAAAGTCACTACTTTACTACAAGTAAAAAATATGACAAAAGCAGGAGAAAAGGGCTTGAATTTCAATATGTTATTTTAAATAATCAAAGACAAAGATGAAGCATATAATGCCAACCAATGATAATAAAAATGGGCTAGTACATTAAAATGTGTAGTTGGAGGGACTGTTCTTATAGATATCTTTTCAGATGGAATCTTTTTCAGTTGTTCATGTTCGGGATAAACAAATAAAATAACCTTTATTTTGAGATATTGGTCTGGGCATTGAGTTAACATGAAGGATGTGATTGACTTAATGAGAAAAACTAGAAATACTATGATCTGTAAGAAAAGATTATGTGTATATGGACAGGATATAGTTAATCAATAGTCCCTAATAAATAATTAAAATAATTTGTGACAAAATTTTACTTTCAGTTACCTTTAAAATTCTGTGAAGAAGAAATTACCAATATTATCTGTTTAAGTACTTTTATTATTTTGTCTCCATTCCCAGCATAACTTGTAACTTTGTTAAATTTCTTGTTACTTTTTTCTTTCTGATCAGGACGTGTCAAGGAAAAGTTCTACATTTTGACATTTCCTGTTGCATAGCCTTTCTTGAATTGGTATTTTCTTTGATTTAGCCTCATTAAGGCTACAGAAATATTAAGGTCAAATTTTTATTTATAAATGATATTTGAAAAGTCCGTGCAATTGTCCACATTGTGAAATGAATTGCATGGGGACTTCTGCATGTACTAAGGTAGCATTAGCTGGAGAAAAATCTTTCATCGAGCAAACGTCCATCTTTGATATTAGGTCAGGTGTCTGCATTATTAACTCCTAATCGGTCATCAGCCTGTCTTGTCTCCCTGACATAGGATCCTGAATGGTAAAATATTATTTCCTATGACAGGTTACTTTTGCCCTTTCAATTTTTTCAACACTTTTTCTGTACTTTACTGTTCAATAGAGGATAAGAAAGTAGTTTTCTAGTTGGACATCAGAACACTCATCTTAATTGCCAAGGTCACACAAAATAATTCCATTTGACAATTACTGGCACCGTATTGATGTTTCAAGTTAAAAATTATGTTTTCATGGCACTATTCTCTCCTTTCTTCTTTATTCTCTCACTTTTTTAACACTCCTTTTAACTGTCCTGTTTTTCATCAAAGAGAGGGTACACAGCATTCCAACTTATGAAATGGCCAACAGTAAATCATATTCTAATGGAGGTATCTTGACTTTTCCCTACCATAATTTAAACCATTACTCTATTTTTTCTGCAGTTCTTGTAATTTTGTTTGCTTTTCTCCCAGCTTTATCGAGATATAATTAACAAATGAAAATTTTACATACTCAAAGTGTACAGTGTGATAATCTGATATGCCTATACTTTGTGCAATAAAGACCACCGTCAAATTAACACATCCATCACCATACATAGTTACTGTGTGTGTGTGTGTGTGTGTGTGTGTGTTTGTGAAGATAAACCCTATATTCTCAAGAATTTTTAAACTTTAGCTCTACTGCTCCAACTATGTTTGGTTGAAAATATTATGTTCTAAAACAATTAGTAATCATATAGTAAGCACTATAGTATATACCCTTCTTCAAAGGAGAATAATGTTTTAAAAATTGTAGACCAAGAGCTAAGTGACCATAAGTAACTTCCTGTCTTAGTCCATTATATGTTGCTGTAACAGAAGAACACAGAGTGGGAAATTTATAAAGAAAAGAAATTTGTTTTTTGACAGTTCTGGCAGCTGGCAAGTTCAAGGTTGGTGAGCCCATACTACTTGGCAGGGTCTTCTTGGTGCATCATCACGTGGCAGAAGGAAGGAGGGTGAGAGACTGAGTGCATGTGTTTGTGCATAGAAGAGAGTGAAAGAGACCCAAACTTGCTTGTATAACAATTCACACTGGCGATAAGTAACTCATTCTCATAACAAGGACATTAATTCATTCACATTCATGATGACACAACCCTCATGACCTAATTGCCTCCTAAAATTCCCACCTCTCAACACTGTACCTTGGGTAGTAAGGTTTCTGAGGCATGCCTTTTGGTGAACACATTCAAACCATCGCACCCCACCCCCACCCCATTGCAGTCTGGCAGAGGAAGAGCTATGCCCTTTGCTAGGTGTAAATAGCATTAATCCTAGTCCTTTGTTCTCATATTCTCTACTCTTCTTTTGCTTGGGTTTTAAAATGGGCTCTTTGATTGTGTGAGAATGTGCAAGTTGCTTAATAAGGTATACGAAAATTTCACAGAGTATAAAAAATCATAGAGGTTTAGTGTTTACAGTTATTTTCATCCTGTAAACATAAAATTTGCTTCTGGAAATTTGTAAATTTATGGTTAAATCACCTTTATCCAACAAGGCGCAAGAGGATCTGATCCTTATTACAGTACTTATACGTTTGCCCCTACTATTAAATTTTAGCCTCTAGTGATCTCATTTGAACGTCTGGGCTACTAACCAGGACATTCTTTCTTTGTAGGTCTGGCTTAATTTTTTTTTTTTTCTTTTCTCAGCACTGTGAGACTCTGGAAAGTTTTGCCTGGGTTTTGGCCTTTTAGAGGAAGTTTTCTTCTTGATTTCTTTTTTCACGCAAATAGGAATCAGCAGATGTTTGAGACAAAATATGGTAAATATCAGGTGTAAGTCTCTGTGGTTCTCTGATACCCATGATCTTGGGTACTCAATTTTTGCCATCCTTAGTAACTCTGGACAGCATTGACCCATTTTTGTAAGCCTGCTGAAAGCATGACCCTGGGCCCAGGGCTGGGGGCACATTATCAATTGTCTCAAGTGAACAATTAATGGAAAATGATGGCGTTGCGTGAATTCATTCGCCTTCTTCCAAGGATCTTGACCACTTCATCCTGGCTAACTCAGTTGGTCTGTAGTTCATTCAAAGAGCTATTTTATTTTTCTCTCAGATTATTATAGCTTATGTCATCTGAAGACTTTGATTAAAAACTACCCATTATAGCCGAGAGCAGATTTATGGCAATGTAACAGATGATGGAATTTAGTTTTCTCATTTTCTAGGAAACCTAGAGACCCAAAGCCATACAAGCTTATTAGTGCCACAGTCAGAAATGGGATTCTTGAGAATAAGTAAAAATAATGGTGCACTGATTCTTGAATGCAACAACAGCTAATAAAAGGGAAATCTGGTTTCCTAACTTCCTATATTGCTATGCTAGTTTCCAATGCATGAACTTAATGAATATATTAGAAATGTGAAGATGTGATATAATCCATCAGACTATTAAAGAATCACTGCTTAAGACAGATCAAAAAATTTTCTGCAATTTTCATTTATGAGGAACACCTTCTGCATAACTGCTCTTGCTTTTGAGACAAAGAACAAGAGAAAAATTATTTCAATTATAAACCTTTTTGTAGAATTTTGTCCAGATACATGATTTTAACTTTTTATTTCTATGCTAGTATTTAACGTCAACTAATTAGATACCAAATTTATTTTATGCATTGAAATATTATAAATGTATAATAATGACTGGTAAATATTTTCAAAACATGTCAACCACCATTTCTATCCACTCTAATGTTTCTTCTTATTTGCAAATATATTTCTATTTTCTCAGATTCTGTTATTCTCAAAACCACTTCCAATTCCTTTCTGGATTGGGTTTTTTAAACACATTGCAGTTTATGAGTTGAAATTTTACATACCACAAATATAAATATCTTTAGTAATTTTAAAAATGAAATGTAAAACAAAAAAATTCTTTCATTATATTAAATTTATACTAAATTATCTTATACTTTCACCTTGTACTGAAAATCCTATTTGATTTTAGGTGGGTTATAGGTTGTAATTTAAGCTGAATTTTTGCCATTTCTTAAAGTATTCAAAATATTTATTCAGCCTTTTAGGAGAATTCTGCTATTTTCAATATGGCTATAAGTTCTTTAAATAGTATTGAATTGAAAGAAATAAACACAGGTTCAAAATAAATAAATACCTTTATATAACTGGAACTATGACTAATAAGTAATTACTGTAAAGCTGCAACTGAAACAAATTTAGCAAAATTTTCCAATGTTTACTTCAACTATACTAGTCTGTATGTTAAATCACTTTGTGGATAATTAACAGAAATGTTTTAAATAATAATTTTGTTTAATTATGGTAATCATAGAGTTGTATCTTCTGTCCAATACCATAATTTATTCAATAATATTTTCATTATATATTAAGTTTCTACTTGCAAGCTTCCGCATTTGGAAAGACTATATAAACTTTGAATTATTCAAAGTTGCTTTGGTGATAAAACAGCATTGATTTATTTTAGGAAACATAGTAAAGCAATCTGTATATGCACACACACACACATATATATACCAGTGTTAAAATAATTCATAAATAGATATTTGAAAGTATTTTTAAAACATTTTGTATAATTTTAAAAATTGAGAAAATCATATAATAAAAGATTATATATCATATCTGTTTATACAGACACACCCATAAATGTACAACTTATATGCTAAAACTTTTGAAAGTAAGGCCCAAAATCATGAGGTCATGACCTTTCATTCCTTAGTCTTTCAGCATCCATGAGTAAGAATAAAGGATGCCTTTCTATAATTATCATTATTTCCAAGAAAAATAGTTATTTCAATAATATAATTTTATATAGTATACATTTTATTTTATCCAATTGGCTCTAAATTTTCATCTTTTTTCAAATCAAGATTAAATCAAGGCTATTGTCTTTCATTACAGAATGATCCACATACTTTTTTTTTTCATGACATTAACTTTTAAAAATATGTTAGTCTTTTCTTTTTCTAGGCCCAAATCTGGGTTTTGTTTTTTGTTTCTTGTTTTTCGTTTTTTGCTTCCTCATAATAAGATTCAGGCTAGTCATTTACTAGTGTTGCTTCATATGTTGTTTTTAATTAATCAGTAATCCATCATGTGAATTTGAGACTGAATATCTAATTCCATAACTTCCTTTCTCCCAGTGATGAACCTCGCCTGAATTACTCATTGGGAGTTGAAATATGGAAATTTTTAAATTTTGTCATTCTTCCACATATTGCTCTCCTTACAGAACTTTTTCATTTGATCCCCACTTCTTGCATCTTCAGTCTTTCTCTTCCACACACACACACACACACAGAGAAACACAAATACAATTAATATTCACAATGTACTTTATGTGCCCTGACTTGGAATCATTAGTTTTGCCAAGGAGTCCTGGTTTCTTTTAGTGGCAACTTATACTTAGAAACAAAGACCCAGATGCTGTGTGTGCTTATGGTCACTGCAGCATGTCTGCTTCTAGCCATTTTTCATATCAAATTACCAATATATTTCAAAATTTCACAATTTAAACTTGTGTCCTTTCATTCCCCATGCCATATTTGTCCCTTTATTTTTATACAGTCAAGATGTTTGTGTGATCATATCATTCCCTCTGTTCTATTCCATGATGTAATTAAATAATTTTGAAATTACTACACCATCATATGTTTATAAATTTAACTTTTTTATTGTACAGGTCAGGTCAAGTTTTGTTGTTGTTTTCTTTTTTTTTTTTTTGAGACAAAGTCTCACTCTGCCACCCGGGCTGGAGTGCAGTGGCGCAATGTCGGCTCACTGAAATATCTGCCTCCCAGGTTCAAGCGATTCTCCTGCCTCAGCCTCCTGAGTAGCTGGGATTACAGGTGCCCGCCACCACGCCCAGCTAATTATTTTGTATTTTTAGTAGAGGCGGGGTTTCACCATGTTGGCCAGGCTGGTTTCAAACTCCTGACCTCGTGATTCGCCTGCCTCGGCCTCCCAAGTGTTGGGATTACAGGCATGAGCCACCGCACCTGGCCAAGATTTCTTTAGCATATTGCACTAGGAGTTTAGACTCAAAGTACTATATATACTTAGTTTACTTCTTTGTGTTTGATGAGGTTTTCATAATTATGCATACTTTCATTTATTTATATCTATATTTACATTTAAATGTCAAAGCTTATTATTTTTAATCAATTTTTTTAAATATGTAAAAATTGTTTAAAATTAAATTCTGTAAAAATGTATACTCAAGAACTCCTGTTACCATTAAATGAGCTCCTGACATATTACTATTTCAAAGGGTAACCATTTTCTTTAAAACCTAGCTTAGCCTTTTAATGTTTCTTTTTGAAAATAAAATAATTAATTAATAAAATAATCAACAGGTAACATATTAAACACAAACATTTGAATCTCATTTATCTCACTTGAAAATATGTAATTGAAATAACCCCATAACAGTTCACGAATATTATCTTTTTCTTTCTTTTTTCCTTCACTCTTCTTTTCTTTTTGCTTGTTTTTTGGCTACATAGTAGTTATTTTAGTGGACATATCACCTACTGAATTAAATTAACTAGTCCTTTATTAATCAGCATTTTTATTACTTTTTTGTTATTACATATGTTATGAATATATTATTTTAAAGCAGAATAGCTTTGTCTTTGGGGCATCATACTTTTTGTTTCCAATAGCTTTGTCTTTGGGGCATCATACTTTTTGTTTCCAATCAGTATATTTTATTATTTCAGCATGTTTGTTTTTTAAAGGCCATGCTAATTTCATTGCAGCCAGAGAAACTACTTCGTATGCATTGACTCCTATTAGAATTATTAAGACTCAGCTTATGACCAAGAATGTAGTCCATCTCAATGAATATTCTGCATGCTCTAGGAAATAACACTCATTCTACTGGTATTGTATGCAGCAGCGATCCCCAACCTTACTGGCACCAGGGACTGTGGAACACAGTTTTTCCACGGACTGGGGTAGGACGCATGGTTCCGGGATGATTCAAGCACAGTATATTTATTGTGTGCTTTGTTTTTATCATTATTACATTGTAATATGTAGTGAAATAATTATGCAACTCACCATAATGTAGAATCACTGGGAGCCCTGAGCTTGTTTTCCTGCAGCTAAGTGCTGGGGGTAATGGAGACAGTAACAGATCATCAGGCATTAGATTCTCATAAGGAGTGTGCAACCTAGATCCCTCACATGTGCAGTTCACAATAAGGTTCATGCTCCTGTGGGAATCTAATGCTGCCGCTGATCTGACAGGAGAAGGAACTCAGGCAGTAATGCCAGCAATGAGGAGCAGCAGTAAATATAAAAGAAGCTTCGCTTGCTTGCCCACTGCTTATCCCCTGCTGTGCAGCCCAATTCCTAACAGGCCACAGACCAGCACCAGTCCATGGCTCAGGTGTTGGGGACCCCTGGTTTAGAGCATTTGGTCAATGTCACTTTGGTCAAGATGCTTGATAGCTGTGATAGTTAATTTTATGTGTTAACTTGAGTGGTTAAGGAATAATCAGATAGATGTAAAATCATTATCTCTTAGTGTATCTGTAATGGGCTTTCCAGAATAGAGTAGCATTTAGATCTGTAGACTGAGTAAAGATGATCTGCCCTCACCATTGTGCACAAGAGTCATCTCATCTATTGAGGGCCCAGATAGAAAAATAAAAGACAGAAGAGGGGCACATCCTCTATCTCTTCTGGAGCTGGGACATCCTCTTCCCCTGCCTTGGACATGAAAATTCCAAGTTCTAAAACTTACAGCCATGAAGGCTTATCCAGCAGCTTCCAGGTTTCTCAGGCCTTTGGCCCCCAGCTGAGAGCTACACCGTTGACTTCCCCAGCTCTCAGGATTTGGCACTCAGACTCAATTACACCACTAGCTTATCTAGTTCTTCAGCTTTCAGACAGCATATTGTGGGACTTCTTGGCCCCCATAATTGTATGAGAAAATTTACATAATAAGTCCCCTGTTATATATCTCTCTATAAAATAGGTTCTGTTTCTTTGGAGAACACTGACTAATACAATAACATTTCTAAAGTATTCTATTTTGTTACTGTTTTTCTATTGACCTGTCCTGCCAATTATTGAGAGAGATGTTAAAATCTTTGATTATATATGTGTATGTCTTTTTTCCTGTAATTTTATGTCTTTATTTTATATAATTTGTAACTCCATCGTTAGGTACATAAATGTCTATCTGGTTTAATGTACTATTGATAAATGAACCCCGTTATCATCATGAAATATTAACTTTATGTGTAGCAACATTCTTTGCTCTGAAGTCAACTTTGTTTGGTAATAATAGCCACTCAAATTTTTCCAGGTTCATTAGTGTTAGAATGTCATAGATTTTTATATCCTTTATATTTCAATTGTTTTGCATCTTTATATTTGAATGAGCTTCTTATAGGCTACATAAAATTAGGTCTCTTTTCTTTGATTGTAAGTGTGTCTGTGTGTTGTCAACTGTAGACCTTCAATGTGCCAAGCAATATGCTTTATGGTGGGTGAACAAAACTATAATCAGACTGTATCCTCAAGGAGCTAGCATTGAGTTAAAGAAGTTCATATATACCCAGCTAACTACATACAATGTGCAAAGGCAGAGCAGGTAATCTAAACAGAATATTCTGAATTCTCAGAAGATGCGGTAATATTAAACCAACCCATATTATATGTTATACTGAGCATTTAAACAATTATACAGGTTGTTCAATAAAACCAGCTATTAATAATATTTAAATTAAGGTAAATAAGTTAAAATATAATGATCTATCACGTAAAACCATAACACAAGTTAATATTTTGCCATTCAGCATTTTCTTAGTCCAGTAGATGAAGGTCAGAGAAACAAACACCAAAGAAAATGAAAACCACTTTTACCAGAGAAAATAACTGAACCTGCAAATAAGCAGCAGTCTCCCATGCTGAGACATTCTTGGGTTCAACTGGGGAAAAATGAAAAGCTGCGGGGAAGGATATATGAAAAGCAATTGGAAAACCAGGTGAACTGGATAAGAAAAAATAACATCCTACTACATATCAAATGTGCATCAGTGAAAAACAGTAGTTACGGACAAACACAGCAATAATTCCAAACATCATCTAAACCCTCGAAATGGTTATTTAAAAAAAATCCTATGGCAAATATCCATTATGTCTCTTTGAAGAATAATTCAGTAATGACATAGTTTTAAACATTAGCTGGTAGAAGTTGGGATTCCATTTTAATTACTGATTTATATTTTATGTCCTGGACCTTAGGTCAATTTCACAAACAGATGATTCTTAGTTTCTGACTCAGTACATATTTATTAAAAATTGTTAGCTTCATAAAATGATAGCTATTATTAACATGTCCAGATGTTTTAAACAATTCCCATTCTACACTAACTATGCTTAACAAAATTCTGCTGTTGACCAAACAAGAAATGTACCAGGGCAGATTTCAAGGGAAAGGTGGCCTTGTTCATTAAATTAGAGATGATGATAAAAGTTCCCTTCTGGAATCCCAAAACCAGGTTTGATTTATTCTCTAAGTTGCACCATAATCCAGAAATGAAATATCCAATTGTCCCAGGCATGGAGCCATGGCATAACTTAAATAATTTTGTGGATCCTCGCTACACCTATTATATGAGATGACTTCAGAAATTCTTGGAAAATGGAATTCAAGAATAAAGGTAAAAAAAGCAACAAAAAGTTATTTCTTAATATAAGCTCCATCAAGTTCAAGACACTTTTGAAAGCAATGATACCAGCCATTTAGTCCAGCCCTAAAAAGTGAGGGTTCTGAAAATTTAACCATGTCAGTGCAGTCTTTTTCATATTATTAACTGAAAAAAAAATGGTGCCTTTTAAAGATTTAAGACTACAAAACAAAAAAAGTCAGAAGAAGCCGAATCAGGACTGTAAGATGGATGCCTAATGATTTCCCATTAAAAGTCTTGCAAAATTCCCCTGGATTGATGAGAGGAATGAGCAGAATCATTGTCCTGGTAGAGAAGGATTCTCTGGCGAAGCCTTCATGGATGGTTTTCTATTTAAAGTTCGGCTAACTTTCTCAAAACACTCTCATAATAAGCAATTGTTTATCATTGCTGAAAATCAACAAGCAAAATGCCTTGAGCATCCCAATAAATGGTTGCCATGACCTCTGATCTAGACCAGCCCACTTGTGCTGTGACTGCACCCTTCCACCTCTTGGTAACCATTGCTTTTTGTTCTGTCTTCACAATTGTGCTGGTAAAGCTATGTTCCATGTCCTGTTACAATTCTTCAAATAAATGTTTCAGTATCTTGATCTCACTTGTTTAAAATTTCTGTTGAAAACTCTGCTCTTTGCTGCAGCTGATCTAAGTGCAATGGTTTTGGCAACCATCAAGTGAAAAGTTTGCTCACAGGCATGGCGCGGTGGCTCACGCCTGTAATCCCAGCATTTTGGGAGCTGAGGCAGGTGGATCACCTGAGGTCAGGAGTTTGAGACCAACCTGACCAACATGGTGAAACCCCGTCTCTGCTAAAAATACAAAAATTAGCCGGGCGTGGTGGCGAGCGCCTGTACTCCCAGCTACTCGGGAGGCTGAAGCAAGAGAATCTCTTGGACCTGGGAGGCGGAAGTAGCAGAGAGCAGAGATCACACCACTGCACTCCAGCCTGGCGACAGAACGAGACTCCGTCTCCAAAAAAAAAAAAGAAAGAAACGTTTGTTCCCCTGTAATTTTTCAGTCAGAATTGTGTAAGCTGAACCAATCGAGATGCCTATGGTGTTCACTATTGTTTCTGCTGCTAATCGTCAGTCCTTTCAGTTAGGGCACAAACAAGATGGAATTTTTCATCAAACATTGATCTGGATGGTCTGCTGTTAAAGGGTTTGCCTTCACCATCATCTCTTTCCTTCTTTTTTTTTTTTTTTAAGATGGAATCTTGCACTTGTCGCCCAGGCTGGAGTGCAATTGTGTGATCTCTGCTCACTGCAACCTCCACCTCTCGGGTCCAAGCGATTCTCCTCAGCCTCCCGAGTAGCTGGGACTACAGGCGCCCACCACCACACCCAGCTAATTTTTGTATTTGTAGTAGAGACAGGGTTTCACCATGTTAGCCAGGCTGGTCTTGATCTATTGACCCTTGATCCGCCTGCCTAGGCCTCCCAAAGTGCTGGGATTACATGCATGGACCACTCGTGCCCGGCCGTCTTGTCCCTTCTTAAAACCGGCTATCCATTTGTAAGCTGCTGATTTTGGGGAGGAGTTTCACCATAAACTTTCCATAAAGCAGTAAAGATTTCAAAGTTTGATGTTAGTTCTTGCTTCAATTTTAGCAGAACTCATATTGCCCTGAAAGGGGCTCTTTTCAAACTAATGTCTATCCTTCTTGGTGTCTAAAACTACTTACTGTACAGATGTGTTATAAGAAGTTAGTATGAGTTTATTTTGGTGCAAAAAAAGTTTGAAATTCAAGCATTCTTTTTTATAATTCACATTTTTATAAACTTTTTAAAGACCCTTTATAGTTTGGATTTTTTTTTATCAAAAGCCAAACCAAAAACAAAACAAACAAACAAAAAAACATAATGAGAAACATTTCCATAACTACATTAATACTACTAAATTTATTAGACATCTACATAACTGTAAGACATAGCTTGTATTAAATAAGTAGAGAATTCTTGTTTTACATGGGGATTATAAGCATTTATTGCAAAAACACCAGGATCATAATCTACTGTCCAAAATAAATTAATAAGTTCAAAGGTTATTGCACTAGGGCAATAAGAGAATTAGAGATCATAATAAAGCAGAATACACACACACACAAACAGTATATTTAACTTGGAAATGAGAATGCTTAGACAAGAATTAAAATGTACCTTACATAAGTAATTATACGTAATAAAGATTGTATTTATATTTTTGAAGGAAGCAGTTATGAGACCTAAAGTTATATTATACTCTCCATCACAATAACTTTAAAATGAGCTCACCTATAATATTAGAAATATTAATTTTAGGATACATATAAGCATATTACAGATTATCAAAAATAATGAATATGTTCAATCTCAAAGTAGAAAGATAAACAATATTTGCTAATTAGAAAAGAACATAATAGTAAAATATGCAGTAAATTTTATATAGTGACCTCAGGTTGGGTCAACTGTATTCCCTGTTCTCAACGCACCAAGCAAAATTAGTCCCTAGAGCAAATCACCATAGTTAATAGTAGATAATGAGGGAAGAGGAAAACGCAAAATGTTCTACTATGTTCAAAGGAAATATGTTTTTAAGTTAAGAAAATACAGGAAGGGAAAGCATATCAGGAATATTCACATGCGTGTTGTGTGTTTGTAATAGGGAAAAAATAGAAACACTAATTGATCACTAACAAGAGAATTGGCAAATAAATTATGGTATGCTATAAATGGAATTCTACATCGATTACAATAAATAAAGTTAAATTTTATATATAAACACAAATAAAGCTCCCACACATATTACTGATTGCAAAATTAATTTTATACATATGACAGTAACCAATTTACATAAAGTTCAACATCTTCAAAACAGAGCTGGAGATTTGTAGATATGTATATTATGAAGCAAATCTAAAAATACATTCATGGGAATTACTAGTATTAACATCTTGGAGTGAGGAGGCAGAAAAGTCAAAAGTAGAGATAAGTTGCATTATTCAAATAAATGTTTCATTTCTTGAGCTGGTTTGTGTAAATTCAGATGTTCATCATCACACGCACAACCAAACATGAAGCTGTAAGTGATGGGAAAGAGAAAGTAACTGTTAAAAATCACTAAGTATTATGTAAGCATTTGGCTAAGACATGTATCCTATGTCATGTAAAGAGATGATTCTTATATACTAATTTTAATAGTTTGAAAGCATAAATTTATATTTAGTTTTTATCACCTACATTTTCTTTTTCGAGCTATGGAGATAACTTTTACTTGTAAATTCTATCAACATAGGTTCATTTTTTCTCTTTTAAAGTTCATGTAAATAAAGATTTTGATTCAATATTACATGTTTACAATCATAACAAAGATTTTGAATTCATTTTTTATGTTTGACTTAATTCTTTCTAAGCCTCACACTACTTTTCCCCACATCTAAACAGGCTGATAAGAAAGTTGACCCATGCCTCCTCCATTGGAGCTAGTGGAAAATTAAAACACCCTAAGCACATAAATTTGCCCAAAATCTAACCCCTAAAAGCTCTAAAGTCCAAACCCATCCCCTCTGCTTTAGCCAAGGGAACACCAATCTGCTTACACTCTACAAGCTCTCCCAGGGAGTTCCTTGTGCGAGAATAAACAACAATCTCTCAGATTATCTTAGCATGTGGAATATTACCAGTCCACGAACCAAATTTATAGTGGGGACTTATCTTGGTTCCATGGTGTGATTAAAACCAGTGATTCTTGAAGAATGCTGTGCATGATTGTAGTTCCCTCTGGCATTTCTGTATAGTATTCTACTGTGTAAACATTTACTGATATTCACTGTTTTGTTGATAGCTATTCAGTTATTTCAAATTTCAGATATTAGCATCTGTAACCTTTCATCTTTGTAACCTTTGTACATCTTTAATATGGTCACCTTTTGGAAGCCATATGTATTCATTTTTCAGGGGTAAGATATACCTAGAGGTAGAATTTCTAGGTCATAGGTTATAAGGATGTTCAAATATTAGGAGATAATGTCAAATAGTTTTCCCACATTTTTAACCAATTTTCTCTCCTCTCAACAATACCGAAGAGCTCTGGTTGTGCCACTCTTTGCTAATATTTGATATTGTTTGATTTTTTATAATAGCTTCTCTAGTGAGTGTGAAGTAGTATTTGAATGGGGTTTTAATTTGTATTTTTATAACAAATAATGATGCTCAGAACATTTTTACATACTTAATGATAATTTGGAAAATTTCTCACTGGTGAATACTTGTTTAAAATTTCCTCTTCTGTCATTATCAATTTGCCATAATTTATAAGAGTGTTGTTATGCATCCAGAATCACTTACTTAATGTATTTTTTGTATCCTCTTCTATTTGGAAGTTTATCTTTTTCCTCTCTTACTAGTAAGTATTTTGGTTTGGGATAGATGAAACAAGCAAATAAATGAACCAATTTATTATTCATTTAATTTATGATCATTGCATTTGAATTGATTTTAATAAAAATATATATTTCAAGTTTATGAAGATTCAGTCATGTTTCATTCCAGAAGTTTGGATTGATGTATTTTTTACATATGTTTGCAGTCCATCTGAAATTGATTTTTGTGAATGGTATTTGGTGTGGGTCTATGTTCCATTATTTCCATATATATTTTCAGTTAATCACATACCAGTTATTACAACAGAATTCCTTCACCCTGTTCTTCAGTGGCTTCTTTGTTGCAAATAATTCAGCCATGTATTTTTTATTCTGGCTGAAAATTTATGTTCAATTTATCTATCGGTTTATCCTTGTCCCATTGCTATTCTTCAAAATACTGAGCTTTATAATGTTGTGATATGTTATTACCTGTGTTCTCCAATTCTTGACTTGCTGAATTTCTGTATATGTTTTTGAACACTATTCTCAATTTACACAAAAACACTCTATTGATTTTTTTTTTTTTTTTTTTTTTTTTTGAGACAGACTCTTGCTCTGTCGCTCCGGCTGGAGTACAGTGGCATGATCTTGGCTCATTGCAAGCTCAGCCTTCTGGGTTCAAGCAGTTCTCCTGTCTCAGCCTCCCAAGTAGCTGGGACTACAGGCACACGCCACCAGGCCCAGCTAACTTTTTGTATTTTTAGTAGAGACAGGATTTTGCCAGGCTTGCCAGGCTGGTCTCGAACTCTTGAGCGGTCCGCCCTCCTCGTCCTCCCAAAGTGCTGGGATTACAGGTGTGAGCCACAGCACTCGGCCTTCTACTGACATTTTTATTGAGATTGCATTTTATAGAGATCAAGTAAAGGAACACTGATATATTAATTAACACAACCATTCATTTACATTTTTTGTAATTCCTTCAATATTATGTAGACTTTTCTGAGAAAAATTTGTTTGTATCTTCCACTACATATATGCCAAGATATTTAAATATATTACATTTAAGCCTAGATATTTACATATTTTTTGAAGTTATTTTAAATATCTTTGTTATATTTTCTAATTTATATTAGTATATTAAATTAATTTTAAGTTTTATTTCAAAATTTCATCAGGAGAACTTGATTTTTTTCATATAATTTTCTGTAGATTATGTTGCTTTCTAGTCCTTATCTTTTTCGACTATGTATAATGACATTTTGATTTCTTCCTTTTACAGCTACACTTTTTTTTCTTTTTCTTTTCTTATTGGTCTGCTTATAGCCTCTAACACAATGTGAAATAGACATGTTAATGGACATTTATATATTAAATTTTTTACCTCAAGGAAAATACAGTATATTTTCTTTAGTTTTTGTTGGATATTTAATCATATTAAACAGTGCACTCTATCTCTATTTTTTCCAAAAACAATTATGAATGGATGTTGAATTTCATCACTTTTTCTCCATCACGTAAAGTGTTTCTATGATTTTTTCTTCCATTTTATTTATATATGAAATACACTGATCAGTCATTGAAATGATATATCAATCTTGCTTTCGTTGGGCTTAAACTCCATTTTTCTATGATTTAAAAACAAATTCTCACTAAATTCATTTAACGTTTTATCAGTGGATTACTCGAAATATTTCTTTAATAAATAAGTTGTTCATAATATCTGGTAAAACTTTGCCTTTTAACATTTGTTTTCCGAAGTGTTTAAGTTTTCATAAATGTTTTCTGTTGTCATAAGATTTTTATGGAAAATCTGGTGTGGGAAGGGCAGCTTTCACCAACAAAGCCTTGTAATTGGCCTTGAAAGAACAGGATTTTGGCTGGGCGCAGTGGCTCATGCCTGTAACCACAGCACTTTGGGAGGCCGAGGCCGGTGAATCACCTGAGGTCAGGAGTCTGAGACCAGCCTGGCCAACATGGTGGAAACCCGTCTCTACTAAAAATACAAAAATTAGCCGGGCGTGATGGAACACACATGTGTTCCTCCCAGCTACTCAGGAGGCTGAGACAGGAGAATCACTTAAAACCAGGAGGCAGAGGTTCCAGTGAGCCAAGATCACACTGCTGCACTCCAGCCTGGGTGACAGAGTGAAGCCCCTTCAAAAAATAAAAAAAAATAAAGAGGGAGAGGAGAAGGAAGGAAGGAAAGAAAGAGAGAGAGACAGAGAGAGAGAGAGGAAAGAAAGAAAGAGAAAGAAGGAAGGAAGGAAGGAAAAAGAAAAGAGAAAGGAGGAAGGGAGGGAGGAAGGAAGGAAGAGGGAGGAGGGAGGGAGGGAAGAGGAGAGGAGGGGAGAGGGAGAGGGAGAGGGAGGGGAGAGGGAGGGAGAGGGAAGAGGAGAGACAAAATTTTGTCCTGGAGACAGAGTCCCCATAGTGACAGAAAAGGAGATCTTAGGTTTAAATTGGGATATGGAAGCCAGGAAGGTGTGCGAAGAGGAGTTTTAAACAGCACCAGAAAAAAAAAAAGTGAGGATGTGGGTTTTCACCCTTTTTTCTTGTGATGAATGTTTAAATAGATACAGACAGAGATATAGGTAGATAGATATAGCTTATCAAATGTTCATTTTAAATATATGCAGTTAATTGTATGTGACTTATACCTCAGTGAAGCTGTGTAAAAAAAGACACATGAAAGAAAATGAAAAAAAAAAAAATTGTTTAAGGCATACCAACAAAACTGCAGACCCAGAATGCGCACACAAGTTTTTTTTATTCGAGTGCCTTTTACCATTGTGCTTTCATTGCTCTGATAGAATTTATTACACAGAATAATCAGCAAAAAATACAACTGGGAGAGGCAGTTGCTGTGCAATAACTAAAACATAAAATAATTTTTATATGGCCAAAAGGTAGGTGGTTTCTTTGGCACAGTTGGTCAAAAAATATTTGACATCTGGCCTCCTATTTATATATAAATTAATTTGTACCTATATATTATAATTATGTATCAAATGCAACCAAACATTTTAAGTTGATATTGAAACAGAGTAATAACTATCTGTTTCTCCTCTCTTCACTGTAATAGCCATAGTGTATTTCAGATCTTAAATAACACATCATCTTAAAATTGTAGATGGATAATAAGTATATGAGGCAATAGATATAGAAATTAGCTTGATTTATTCTTGCCACAAACAGTGCATGCATGTATCAAAACATCACACTGTAGTCCATAAATATATGAAATATAAAATTTAAATTGTGTTATTAATAAACATATAGATTGAAAAAATATTACACCATTTTCTAGAGGTAATTTTCCAAAAGCAAAACAAATTTTTCTAAAAAGCAAGAAGCATATATTACTAGAAATCCAGGCGTGGTGGCAAGCGCCTGTAGTCCCAGCTACTCAGGAGGCTGAGGCAGGAGAATCGCTTGAACCCAGGAGGCGGAGGTTGCAGCGAGCGGAGATCGCGCCACTGCACTCCAGCCTGGGTGACAGAGCAAGACTCCGTCTCAGGAAAGATAAAAATAAAAAATAAAATTAAAATTTTAGTAATTAACCATAATTAGCAATTATACCTTAGTCTTGCTGTAAACTTTCCCAAGCCAATTAGTCATATTTATAATCGTTATGTCTTTTTTTCCAAAAATCAACAGAATTTATTGAAGAAATTTGAGGTGGTGAAGACAGGCACCTTTGCTGCCACGTTGCAGCTGAGGCAATCTCAGCCAGCATTCTGCCACTACTTACAAATTTATTAGAAAGAGAAACCATTATTAAAGCTGACACAAATGAGGTCTTAAATCTATTTTAAATTTGACTAATTTCTAGCTCGATGGTGAGCTTCACGTGCTCACCATTCAGCAACTTGCAGTGAGACACTTGAACAATGGCTAAACGGGGGACCGTATCAAATAAATAGACACTATGATATCAGAGAACCAGCTAGTACCCCAACCCTCCCCACCCCATCCCCCCACTTTTTTGGAGATAGAGGCTCGTCCTGTCACCCAGGCTAGAATGCAATCTCGGTTCACTGCAACCTCCGCCTCCCGAGTTCAAGCGATTCTCCTGCCTCAGCCTCCTGAGTAGCTGGGACTACAGGCGCCCGCCACCAGGCCTGGCTAATTTTTGTATTTTTAGCGGAGACGGGGTTTTGCCTTGTTTACCAGGCTGGTGTCGAACTTCTGATCCACCCATTTCAGCCTCCCAAAGTGCTGGGATTACAGGCCTGAGCCACCGCACCCAGCCCAGAACCCACTTCTTCAAGTCCGTGGTGGCTTCTGTTCATACAAGTGTGCAGAAAAACCCTAAATGGCTTTTAGTAAATTCTCATTTGTTGGTGCCTTCAATTTTACTATAAGAGCCTATTTCTAATAGTAATTATGCTTATTATAATATAAGAAATGGTAATATACAATGTGCTAATTAGTAAAACTTTTGGCTACTGAATTAGAGGGTTTGAGAAAAGGCTTACCCTAATGGTCTTCCGAGAATGGCCCTTACTGATAGGTTTACTGTCAAAGTGCAGTGTTTACACTCTTAATAGCACCTTAGTTGACCACTCCTAAATTCAGTTTTAAACTGCTGTCATATATATCTATCTATATAATTGTTTATATTTGTGTATTTTAAAATAAATAACTGTCATTGACATTAACACAAATAGTTTTCAGTAAAGGTATAGAAGACAAGTAAAATACAAATAATTTAATAACAATAAAATGAGTAAAAATAAAGTTTATGGAAACAATGACTGGATATTAAGAATACAGAATATAGAGACCTAAGTTATATAAATGTACTCAAACATAAAAACTTGATGTTTTACTTATAACTAAAAGTATACAAGAATGGTAATAAATGCTTTAAAATTAGAAATATTTCTTAAATCTGATTATGGTTAATAAATATAATCAGGGGCCTCAAATACTGGAAACCAAAAAAAAAAAAAATTCAATGTAGCCTAAAGATAAGACTAAAAAAACAGAAATTCAAATATCTCAAAAATAAGTAACAGCATAAAAATTGCTATCTTGATGGCAGTATTCCCTTTACTTTATAAATTGTGTTACTTTGTTCAGCTATAAGTCATCCACTCAAAGCTGATAAAAAAAAATAAAATTATAAACAGTTCACCTGGGAGGAAAAATAATGTGTGATGGATCTATCCTTCGCCCATACACACTAAGCACCATTTAATTGAGTACAGATAAAACAATACGAGCACCAACTACCTCACACAGAAATAATGCACCCGAAACATTACACTATAAATGATGAATTGAGACATCACTGTTAACATCTCATTTTTAAAGAAAGACTCTGATATATTTATTTATCAACACTTTTGGGAAAGCATCATCAATTTTTTTCTTGTATTTCACATTTTACATTTTATGTAAACACTTTATGAAATCTATCTTAACATCACCAAGGAAATGGAATATGAGAGAAAACTGAAACAAAATAAGTGTTTAGAATGAAATTACGCTTTATACACATAAGTCATAGCTATTTATATAAGTGACTCCATAAATTGGATCAAGGATTCATTATTCATTTTAACTGAATCATCCATATTCTATTAGGTCTAATTAAGAAGTATTCTGGCAGTAACCAAAAAAATCAATAAATCGTTCAATCATTTTTTTAAATTCAGGTAGATCCTGAAGAAAGATTTGTCCAGAAAAATAATTACAATAGCAATAATAAAAATATAGCTCTAGATTTCACCCATTAGACTTTGAGTAAGTATAATACAGGAAAAATAAATAAAACACATAATAAATAGACTAGACATACATTATCAACATATTCCATACAAATGCAATGTCCTTAATTGAATATTGGCTTAACTCTACCTGCTTCAGAAATGAAACATGGAGAAACTCTCAGCATTCATGACTACTTTAGGCCATTCCTTCATGAATACCCTAGGCCGTATACATATACCTGAGTTATAAATGGTTATAAAATGTTCAACCTTGTTACTAGCTCTTTATAATAAAAAGCTTTTAGAAAATGGTCAGTGCGTAAGCAATTCTTGCCATGGTGAAATCTGATTGAATAACCAAGCAATTGTACTCTCCTGGTTCTGCTTCATAACAAAATGGAAAAGCTGCATACGTCTATAATAGGCATGGATTGTTAACATTGTATGATTTGCTTTATTAAGTCTACTTCTGGTATTCATAGAATTTTAATCCTTGCCACAATAAAGCCATGAAGGAAATACATAGCTAGCATGTTAATTGTGGCAGGAATGAGCCAAATGTTATTAAATATTACCCATATGGTGGATCCACTTATGGTCTTTTTGTTAACATTACAAATTCCCATTCTCATAGCTACATGTGGAAAGGAGCCTTTGAAATAGATAATCCCTTAAGTCTTATGGGTAAATTTTTGTACCTTTTGTTTAATTTTGAAAGGTTATACATATACTGACGTCTTTTGATAGCTAATAGGCTTTAATAATGAAAAAACAATGATTTAAAATAAATCTGTCTTTGGCAGTGAACAAATAGCAACATATTTTGAGGTAGAATTGTATCCTATTTCATAAGATATTTGGGAATATTTTTCCTGCAATAACAATATTTTTCACATGTAGATCCATCAAGACTATCTGTCTAACTTGAGTTCATTTGCTAAAGGAAGCTATCTCTTACCCTGATTTTAAATTTTCCACACTGTTATTAATTTATTTTAGGCTCCATATTGATAAAAAGGGCAGTACAATTTACATAGACTTTTATATTCTTTTAAAATAAGACAAATCTATTTGACAATAGACTCATTTTTTGAACTCAGATAAAGTTGATGTTACTATTACCCCAGTAGTAAGCTTATGCACACAGTGAATCCATGTCATATGCAAAGTAGATAAGCAAGTGTTTCCTTTGTTACTGGAGATTCAAGATTCACTTTTGTGCAGTAAAAACAAAAGTAAGCTATAGTATACATCATGTTGATGTAAAGTGGTTGACATTTTATTAGAAGACTTTGATAATGAAACAATTAAAACTTCTATTGACAGATAAATGGATAAAGAAAATATATATATTAGGCTGTATATATTTCTATCTCTCTCTCTCTCTCTGTATATATAATGGAATGATTCAACATTTTAAAAGAAGGAACTCCTGCCATTTATGACAACATGGATGAATCTGGAAGACATAATAACAAGTAAAATAAGACAGGCACAGAAAATAAAATACCATCTGACCTCACTTACAGGTGAAATATATTTTTTAAAAAGTCAAATACATAGAAATGGAGAATAGAATAGTCATTACCAGGGGTGGATATGGGGAAGAAATGGGTAGAATTATTTAAAAGGTAAAATCTTGCAGTTAGGAAGGATTAATAAGTCCAGAGATCTAATATATGGTATGAGGAATATAGTTAATAATAATATATTATATACTGAAAATTAGATAGGACAGTAAAATGTGGGTGCTCTGATCACACACCCAGCAAAAAATTAAAGGGGCAGCTATGGAAGGTGGTGGATAGGTTAATCTACATGACTGTAATAATTATTTCAAAACATCATGTTTTACACCACAAATATATACACTGAATATATAAATATATCAGTGTGTGTATGTATGCATATATGTCATATAAGTGGAGTGTGTGTATAGAAAACACCACGATATATGTGGAATGTAAACGATTGAACTCACAGGAGCAGAGAGCAGTGTGGTTTTCACCACGGGCTGCAAGATGGGTGAATGGGGAGATGTTGGTCACAGCATACAAAGTTTCAGTTAGATGGGAAAGACAAGTTTTTGGGATCTGTTGCACAGTGTGATGATTGTAGTTAAGAATAGTGTATTATATATTTCAGAATTGCTAAGAAAGTAAATTTCAAGTGATCTAACTACAAAAATTGTATTTGAAATGATGAATATATTAATTGATTTAATTATTCCACATTGTCTATACATATCATAATGTCACTTTGTACCACATAAATATATACAATTATAATTTGTCAATTTACAATAAAATATTATGAAATAATATAAATTAACTCTATAAGGTATATTATTTGTGTCGTGAGTTAAGAAATCATTAATAACTATTTTCAGAATGACAAATGTGATTATATGTTGTAAAAAAGATAAATACGTGAAATTATGAGGTTAAGAAAAGTTTAAATTGAAAAGACAGGAATTCCTGTGGAATTATGGTGAGCACCTAAATCTACATCTCTTCATAAGTCCTCCAATAAATATGTGGATAAAGGGATAGTAAGATATGCATAACTCACAATGACCAATGATGGTGCTACTAGGAGATTTAAAATACCATAAACTTAACATTATATGTCAATAAGGAGATGAGGGCATTTCTGAAAAGTCCTGGAAAAAGCTGATATGAGATTTCTTTTCTCTACATGAACCTTCAGCCAATGTTTTGACACCATTTAGCAAAAAGTCCAGGACTCAATCCAGAGATTGGGAAGTATTTTTTGTAAAGGCCAGAGACAGTGACTATTTTAAGATTTAAACAAAGTCACCTGAGGCCTGCCTGTAATCTCAGGTACTTGGGAGGCTGAGGCTAGAGGATTGCTTAAGCCCAAGAAAGGGAGACCAGCCTGGGCAAGAAAGTGAGAACTCCATCTCAAAAAAAATAAAATAAAATAAAGTAAAATAAAATAAAATAAAACAAAACTCCAGAACACACACAAAAAACTCAGGCGAGTTTCATAGTCCTGACAGTGCCTGTGGCAGCTACTCCCCTATGCCACTGTAGGTTGAAAGCAACCATAGACACTATGTAAAAGAATCAATATGATCTCTTTCCAATAAAATTTATTTACAAAGCAGGCCAAGGTATGGGATATGGCTGGCAAGATTTAGTTTGCAGACCCTTGCATTAATCGTGCCAAGTACTCAGATAACATTAGACAGCCGTTTAGTATTTCAGCTTTGGTTATGATACCAAGCTACTCAAATTATTTCACTAGTCTACTATTAAGACCAGCTACCTAATTTGTGGGGCCTACTGAAAAAAATGAGAATCTAGGACTCTTTCTTCAAAACTTATTAAGGATATCAAGCCAGCAAGAGCAGAGCCTTACACCAACCCTGGGACACTTCTGAACGTGGGGCCCTGTGCCCCTCCTACAGCGCATGCACATGAGGCTGGCCCTGCCTACCTTTACCCTTGTTCCTTGCTCCTGTAACTCCAAGTTTTGTGGCTTCTCTTTTCTTGGTTGGGAAAATCCATTCACTAAGCTCTCAGGGTGTTCCTCCTGTATCTATATTAAACATTGGATTTATCATCATCACTCTGCACATAATATTTCTCTCATAGTATCTTTATCTAATTTTTTTCAAAATATTTATCTAACGCTAATTATCTAATGCTAATTTTCTATTTTCTAAAGCTATTAAAGGTCTGTTCCCTTCCTCTGCTTTGTATAGTTCCCTTTGCAACAGGAGAGACCCCTGCCCAAAATGCGATGCTGATGTTGAGGCTGATGACACTCCCCGTATTAACAAAACAGGAGAGAAAATGTATTATTCAGACAAGAACGCACAGGGAGCTCCTGGTGGGCATGAGTAGGTGTGAGTTTGCTTGAGCAAAGCAGAGGAAGTGGGATTGGGCCTTTATAACATGGCAAACGAATGAGAATGGCAAAAAGTTCCCAGGCAGGGGAAAATTAAATTTCTCACGTGTAACAAACAGGAATGTGAATTCATAAGTTGTATCAGCCTATCCAGAAGTGCCACCAAGAGGGAAGGGAGAATGAGGTCTAACAAGAATTGAGAAGTCAAATATGGAAATGAGATAGGACGATTTCTTACACCCTGGCATTCCCCTGCCCTTCAACTTTCATCATCTGTTTTCATTATATTTGGGTAATCATGAGAGAGGGACGACCATTAAAAAAAAAACTATGTTTTAAATCAGAATGTTAATTGTGATAATATTCTTGTAATCACCTCACAAAACATTTAAAAGTCATGCCATTTTACACAATGATCACACACACACACAAACTAGGTTATAGGAAGTTTATTTTTAAAAACCTATGACCCCATTATATTATTTTTAAAATTACTAAAAAGTGCTCAAAACACATTGTAAAAATTCAGAAAAATAAGACTAAATACATGATGTGGTTATAGTAAAATCTTACTATTTATGAAATATCTACCTATGCATATATATGTAAATATAGATCTACACTTATTTGCATTTTCTAGTTTTGGAAATTATTTTAATTGTTTTTACTCAAATTAGAAATTATTTTGTTGATCGAAGCAGCCTCTAATATCAATAGATGAGACAATTAAAAGCAAAATGTGGACCATTAGAAATGTTGCTAATATAATGAAGTCATGTATTATTTATATGAGATTATATTTTAATGTAGCATATTATATTTCATTATGTCATGTTATAAATAGTGTCAGATACCATTTATTAACTATACACTTGTTAGTAATAAACCAGACCTGAAGAAACACCACTAATAAATGGAAAGGATGGCACAATCAATGCATTTTCTGAGCTTTGAAGAAGTTTCAGGATGATTTATATGGTAGTATTAAATGGGATAGTCTCAATTTGATAATACAAAGCAAAATATCACATTTAAACTATTAAATAAAATGGAAAATATATTTGTCCTGTTATAATTAAAAGTACAATGGAAACTTCCTGTTTCTTTTCATATAAAGTTTAAAAGAGTTTTGGCCAAGTTTTTTAAATGTACAAATATCTAATAGCTTTATTTTTTCCTTCATTTTTTAAATTGTTTTACAACATTTTGAAAAAAATCCATCAATACCAATTATACAGACATTTTCTTCATTATTTCTCTTTTATGAAGTGGGAGAAAGTTTGTATTGCAACAGTTTCATTCGTTAATTTATGGTGAAGCTAACTGTGGCTATTTTTTTTTACCTATTAAAAAATACACGATACCTGTATATACTGCATATGTTACTCATTAGTCTCCCTAAATTAGATAATAATGACCTTTTCTGGATCTCATCAATAATTATCTTACTATTAAACATTCTTTTCCTTTTCTGATTATAATTGCTGCTTTATTTGCTGTATTGTATGTTATTTAAAATATATATTTACCATTTTTATTGTTCATACTGCTACATATACAATTTGGGAATATTTGTTTTCTGAAAGTATAAAGCAGGAAACCAGACTCTAAATCAAATACTTTGTAAGATGCTCACTGTTAAATTGATGAAAATAAGTTGTTGGAAATAATGCTTTAATTTTCTAAGACTTTTCTACCTGTGTGTTAGCATTTTTTAATGTTTAAATATTTTTCTTAAAACATATGCAGTTCCTAATTTTATATTTTTGGAGTGTATACTCAGAAGTGGAATTTCTGTATCATATGGTAATTATATGCCTAATTTTTGAGGAACTGCCATATTGTTCTCCATAGAGGCTACACTATTTTACAGAGGCTCAAAGAGATATTTGTACACCAATATTCATAGCAGCATTATTTGAAATATTCAAAATGAGGAAGCAATCCAAATATCCATGGACAGATGAATGGATAAACAAAATGTGGTATACAAACATATGATTCAACCTTAACAAAGAATGAAAATCTGACAGATTGTACAGCATAGATGAACAATGAAGACATTATACTAAGTTAAATAAGCCAGATGCAAAAGAGTAAATATTATTTGATTCCAAATATATGAGGCACCCAGAATAGACAAGTCCATTGAGACAGAAAGTAGCATAGTGATTCCAATGGCCTCAGCCTGTGGGATTGGGAAGTGTGGGGAATTATTGTTTACTGAGTATAGATTATCAGTTTGGGATGAAGAAAAAGTGCTGGAGATGGAAAGTGGTGATGGTTGAAAAACAATGAATGAAGTTCATTAATGAACAATAGTGCACAGTAATATCAATGGCATCTCAAGCAGAGAGAGGGTTTCACTTAGCTCCACATGTTATGGAAAAGAGAAACATTTGATAAAGCCGGAGTATTAGAAGGCACTAAGCGAGAATGGAAGACAGGATTACTAGTACATCAGCCAAGGGAAACTCTGCCTCTTTCTTTGTTCCAGACAGAAATATAGACAGACAGGTAGATAATAGATGGATTTATATAGATATATACACACATAATTATATCACATATTAAATGTTATATATAATTTTCTATACACATATACAGAGAGAATGTATGTGTGTGTTTATTTATTTTTATTATTTAATTTTTTGAGGCAAGGTCTTGCTCTGTCATCCGGGCTGGGTGCAGTGGCATGATCACAGCTCACTGCAGACTCGATTTCCCAGGCTCAAGTGATCCTCCCATCTCAGCCCGGGTGACAGTCATTGGCAGAAAAACCCATTTTTTCTATTAAATGTGCAAAAAACACACAGTTGAGAAATAAAATAAATTACATAAATTATATTATTTTCAGTTTTTCCTTTTATGCTGTTTTCAAAAGTTGATTGCACATCTACACAAAAATAGCACTCTTAAAATAAACTGTCATTGTATTTCCTTAAAGTGTGTTAAACAGTTATTTTCCTTTAATGAGGAATACATGCCCATATTATCTTCAACAGGAATTACTTTCCCCCAGAGTACAAACGTTGTCCAAAACAAAGACTGTTTCTAAAGTTCAAGGGCTTCTCATATTTGGACAGAAATCTCACTATATTTCTGTTGCATCCAGACATCCAAGACTTTAACCTCCCATGACAATGAGTAATAGAAGAATAAGAAAATCTATTCCTTCAGTTACCTCATGGCAGCATTAAGTTAATACTCTCTGTTAAAGTGGCAGCAAATGATTTATTAGCATGCCTCCTCTCTGGAGTGACGTGCAATTGCATGGATGATGGGCTGGTGGAAACCACTGTGGATGTAATATCTCTGTAAAGCTATGATGTTGATGACTTGAGGGAATACATTATTAAGGAAATATTGTGCTGATTACTTGGTTCTGTAATATATCATCAATCTGATGTCACTACTAAGATGTATAAGTATAATTAATAATTCACAAAGTGAAAAGTGACAGCAAGACTTCCTTTCTAAGTAATCTTTAAAGTGTTCAGTTTTGGAAACTTTATCCTAAGTACTCAGGTGAAGGTTTGGTGAGCTAAGATTATGTAAAGATTAAGGTGATATATTAAAGTCAGACAGGTACAATGAATACATTTGGTGAAATCTCTGTCAGTTTTCGTTATGAAGAGATACAAGGAGCTGCCCTGCCCAGAATTTTTGGTTTAATCAAGGATCCAATATAAAATAGGATAATTTATGACATATGATAAACACCTTGACTTTAAAAGCATTTTGACATCTTTTAACTTCTATTTTGCACATACATATTACTTAATAAGGTTGTTGAGGAAGGATTTCTATTTTTTTAAATAATTAAGCAGCCAGATATTAAAATCTACTCATTTCATATCACATTCAGTAGCACAGTGGAGGGGCAAGACATTAGGTTGATATCCAAGATTCCAACCTCTCTTTTGCCAATAACAAATCACAATTTTAATCAACTTGGCTTTCTTGACTTCAGTTTTCTCATCTGTAAAATAGTTTGATTTAAAAATGCAATCTTCATGATTATAGTTTAATTTGATGCAAAGAAATTCCTTTAGCACAAAAGAGCAATTATTCTAACACTTTAGTTTTTTAAAAAATAGGGAAAGAAAAACCCTCTAAGTACTTAATGTTTCAAAATAAATAATTTCCTATCAATGTGTAAATGAAAACTGCCTTCTATTTTCTTATTTTCACGGATATTTAAACAGTGTGTTTACTAATACATTCCAAACAATATGATTAGTTTACCATACGATTAAGAACTAACACCAAAAGGACGCTTAGAAACACATTTCTTCAGGCAAATAATCTCCAATGCAATTGGCTCCATAAAATGTAACCTTGATTATGCCTGGCATGGTGTCTCACACCTGGAATCCCAGCACTTTGGAAGGCCGAGGCGGGAGGATTGTTTGAGCTCAGGAGATCAAGACCAGCCTGAGCAATATGTCAAACCTCATCTTTACAAAAACAAAATAAAAAAAAAAGCAAAGAAAACAATTAGCTGGGCATGGTAGCACACACCTATAGTCCCAGCTACTTGGGGGGCTGAGGCGGGAGGATTGCTTGAGCCCAGAAGTTTGAGGCTGCAGTGAGCCGAGATCCTACCACTGCAGTTCAGCCTGGGAGAAAGAGCAAGACCATGTCTCTAAATAAATAAATAATTAAAATAACCTCTGATAATTTAAATTCCATCAACTCTCCAGAAAAAGTCTTTATGGTCTTGCATATATTGAATAAAGAACTCTTCTTGTTGAAAACCTTAACTATATAACATTACTAAATAGTTTCACAAATGAATCAAATAAAGTGTTCACTCTAAGAATGTCCTTTTTTTCTAATATGCAAAATTTTATTAAGGTATGACACTGACAAAACTTTTTGCCCATTGATAAGATACTGTGATGTTTATTGATGTATGAGGTAGGTATTGTCAACACACACATTATAAATGCTCTGTGAATTTGGCTTGTTTTAAGTTTTCAAAGTTTATAAATTGCTGTAAGCATTGAATAAAACTCCTCTCATCATCAGATTGCTGAGTATGTGTCTTAAACAACATTGTGCAAGTTTCTTAAATAACAAAAATAATTTGGATCCAGACAAAGAAGCTGAACTGCAATAGCAAACCCCTGTTGTGGTTGGCTCCAGGGAATGTATTGAATCTTTCGATAAAATGAGCTTCGTGTCTCTTGAAAATGTTTCTGTGTTTGCTGTTTGAGACTTGTCTTTATATTTGAGAATTGACCCAATATGCTGTTGCTATTAAATAATTAGCAGAGATACTGCAATTGAAAGGGACAATTCCTATACTCAGTTTTCATCTGTTAGGAAAGCACAACCTTTTAAAGGCAATTCATTAAACTGAATGGAGCGAGACAATATCAATGTTTTAAAAAGACAACAAGTCAGACTATAGCACAGAGTGAAAGTAACTCATTTTAACTTCTTTAACTACTTTTTGAACTGCTACTCACTCTAAAGCTGTTTTAAATACCTGCACACAATATTTCTATTTCATGAACCCTTGGACTGTCTGTAGTTTCTCTAATGTTTGTTGTACTTTAAAATTGTAGACTTCAAATTTAGTACTCACAGGTTCAAACTCAAAGCAACCTGTTTCTTTGCATGCTATCTTGCAAGAAATAGAAAACTGGAGTTCATAAATTATTGATTCACTCTCATCCTTCACATTTTCTCCAAATTCATGATTCCATTATCATAAATTAATACATACTAACCAAAAATATGAAACTTGGTATCTTTCACATGATCTGAATTAAAAGAAATTATTTTAACAAATGCCCCAAAATACACACAAATTTTTATTTTAAATATTTGAGGAAGAGGTATTTTGAAAATAACTAAATGTTTTCCATTATTGCAATAATTTTCATGTTAGAAACCCTAATTCTAATGTCTTTACTATTAAATGAGAGAAATTGGTAGTCCTCTCTCTGTTTCCTTTGTTGGTGTCAGTTGCCTACCTTAATTTTAAGTACTACAAGACAGCATCTAAAAGTAATCTCTGGCAAAAAATATAAAACAGAGGGAAAAAAATGAACACTTGCAAACACCGAAGAGTCAAATTCCCAGAAACTTAGAGAAAGTGAGTATGTACTATGTTGATGCAGCTGACTTGGGCATGACAACAATTATTAAGAAAATGAGTTAATGCTGATATAGACAAACCTTCTTTCTTCTTACACCAGTTTCTTACCAGGACTCTTGGTCAGATCAATAGCTTCTCTATTGTTTCTGATTTTTGAGGCAACCAGACAATTAAAATTTCTGCATCTTACCTATAAATTATTCTGTTTTAATCTTCATTCAAACATTACAATCCTCAAAAATCTGGAAGAAAGTAACTGATGATCACTGTAATTTCCTTCTCTCACTCTAAATATGTATTATATTTATTTATTACTTATTATCATATATATTGTATTATTAAGGTAAATTAATGTATGGCCTGGATAATGAGAGACACAAATAAGTAAGGATAGAAGAAACAAAGTTGAGATGCATGTAGCTTGGGATGTAAATTAAATCCAGATAGAATATGTAGAGCATCTGTGTGCAGAACACAAGAAGCATTAATAAGAAGAGCAAATGGAACCCATAGTCATGAGTCTCGTGAGCCACCAGGTACTCATGTGTCTTCAACTGACTAACCATTGGTGACCCCCATTTTGAGGGTTCTATATGACCTGGGCCTGAGACTCACAGATAAAATCTGTGGCCGCTCAGCTGGTTATGAGCTAGTTATACGGGTAGGGTCAAGAATATTCAACCATGCAGATAGAGCACGAATTAGCCACAAGCACCTTTTATCTGCTGAGGCTTCACTCTGGTCCTCATAATCACACTGTAAGAGAGGAAGACTGATGGAGAGGAAGAGAGAGGGACAAAAGGAGAGGGGAAGGGAGGGAGAGAATGGTGAATACTGAGGAATTCAGGGAATGTGCCCCTTACGTCGACCTTGTATGCTCTTTTATCCTATCCCTTTCCTTTTGCTTCTGACTAAATGCTTTAAATTGATGCATTAAGCCCTGTGATTCCAGCAACTCAATGAGATCTGAGCCCTTCTCTTCTGTGACTCCCTGCAGGCTAGCAGTGTACTTAGAAATCACCATTGTCTGAAAATAATTTCCCATGTTGTTTGCAACTGGTCGTTGTATACCCCTGCCCCTTGCAAAATAAACAGTAATTATTATGAAAAGGGAGAAAGAGAGTAAAATAAAATAAAACTGCCCCAGATAAATACATCTATCAGATACATGATTTTCCTCTTCTCTGTATTTCATCAATGGAGAATATTAGCAAAATCTGAATAGCCATGTGCATCTGGATATTTCATTAGGAATTCCAATTATAAAACATTCTAAAATTTGTTAATCTCAGAAAGGAATCTATCATTTTAAGAAATACACTAAAAGGACCAATCGTAAGCAAAGAGCTCTGTTATTTAGTAAGTAGAAACTGTAGATAGTGGCTATTTTTTTTTCCTTTCCAGCATGAAAAAAGCAAAAAGCAAAACAGGAACAGTGAGACTATTTTATAAATATGGCAGAAAAATGGAAATATGACATTAATCTGGAGGTTCAGAAAAGGACCCTATCTGTGACAATGGTTAAAACAGAAATTAGGAAATATCAGAGAATTATGTAGCATACCTAAGGAGATTTATGAAGATATGACAATTCAGAGAAAAAAAACCCCATAGTTCGAGACCATAAAGTCAAACAAAAGTTATTATAAATGAAAACTGGAGAATGAGATCTCTCTTTAATATTGAAGCAAAAATGTTAAAAACAAACAAACAAGCAAGGAAGCTAAAACTGAATGAACAGAATTAAACAATGTATGAACAAAATCATATATTATGACTAAGTGTGTTTTATTCCACAAATGCAAAGTTGTTGCAATTTAATAATTTTAAGAAGAAAAATGTAAGATCATCTCTATAAATGCAAAAAAACCTAACACCCATTTCAGATTTAAAAGAAAAAAAAAAAACTTTCAGTAAAGGAAATTTCCTCAACCTGATAAAGACAATTTACAAAAAATCCTACAGCTAACATTCTACCTAATGGTCAAATACTAAATACTTTATCCCTAACATCTGAAAGAAGGCAAAGATATCCTACATTCATCACTACTATTCAATTTTGCAGTGGATTCTAGCCAGATAAATAAGACAAATAAAATAAATTAAAGGCATCCAGACTGGAAAGAAACAAGTAAAGCATTTGAAGTTAGCATGTCCTCATGGAAAAACTGTGGGAATTTACCCAAAAGAACTATGAGAACTAAGTGTGTTTAGCAATGTTAAAATATAGAAAATCAATATAAAAAGATCAAGTGTATTTCTGTGTGCTTGTAACAAAATCATGAAAATTGAAATTAAAACATGCCATTTAAAATGTGGAATACCTAAATCTGATATGAGATGTAAATGACCTATTCACTGAAAACTGTAGAATAGACCTACTCATATAAGGACAACTGATTAGAAGCCAAGACAATGGAGTGGTGAGAGGACAGTATTTTTATAATAGTGCTAGAATAATCAGAATATCTATATGAAGAAAGGATGAAATTTTATCCATACCTTGTATTCCATAAAATAACTAACTTAAAATGGATCATAGACCTAATGTAAAACCTAAAAATATAACATTTCTTAAAATGGTTAAAAAAATGTGTGCTTTTGTCTTAGGAAAATTGTATTTTTCTTTAAAAATAATTGAACACCATTACCTCTATCTAGTTCCAAAGTATTTTCATTACCTGAACAGTAAAACCATACCAATTAAGCAGTTGCTCCTCATTTATTTTCTCCTCCCCCGAACCACTGGTAACAACTAATCTGCATTTTGTCTTCATAGATTTTTCTATTTTGTGTATTTTTTATAAATGGCATCACATAATATGTGACTTTTGGTGTAAAGCTTCTTTCACTTGGCTTAATATTATCAAAGTTCATCCAGGTTGTATTATGTATCAGTACTGATTTGTTTATATAGTTGAAAAATGAAATTCAAGTTATATAAACTATATATTCAACTTATATAAACTTTCAACTATTCAAATATTCAACTTATATAAACTTCAAACACTCAACTTATATAAAGTATATAAACAAATATATTTTCAACTATATAAATCATAGTATGTATAATTATAATTATATAATATAAATATTAACTAATGTAACTAATATGTAATATTAGCTATATATAATTACATAGTGATATTCACTATATATTATATAATTACAAGTAAAACATGTAATAGTTTTATTAACTTTATATTATATACCATAATTGCAATAGATAGTATATAATTATATATTACATATATTAGTTATAATAATATAATATGTATTAGTATATATAAAAGTATATATAATTATTATATATAATGTGTAATATAACTATAATGTACAATATATAATTATATTATAGTTGTGTATAATATATAAATATATTATTTTTATACTATAAAATTTTATAAATATTATATATGTAATTACATATATAATTATGTTTTTTCATCATCTGCATATACTACAGTTTATTTATCTGTTCTCCTACTAAAGACCATCATGGTAGCGTCCAATTTTTGGCAATTATGAATAAAGTTGCTATAAACGTCCATGTACACGTTTTTGTATACATTTAAGTTTTCAAACCCTTTTTGTTGGAAGGAGCACAATTGCTAAATTGTATGGTGAGAGTATGTTGCCAAGTTGTCCTCCAAAATGGCTGTATCATTTTTTATTCCCACTAGCAATAAAGCAAATGATGCATTGTTCCACATTTTCACCAGCATTTGACAATATTAGTGTTTAAGTTTTTGTCTATCTAATAGGTGTGCGGTGTTTCTTACTGTTGTCTTAATTTGCATTTCCCTTGGAAATGCTATTTTTAGCATATTTGAGGCACCATCAAACTCTTTTCCACAGCGGCTGCACCATTTTCCATTTCCAACAGCAATGCACAAAAGTTTAAATTTCTCCACGATCTCTGTTTTATCATAACCATCCTGGTGAGTGTCAAGTCGTACCAGATAGTGGGTTTGTTTTGCAGTTCCTGATTGTCTAACGATGTTGAACATCCTCACATATACATGTTGGCCATTCATTCACGTTTCGAAGAAATTTCTAAGTCCTTTGACCATTTTATAAATTTACTTGTTGTCTTTCTTGTTGCTGAGTTGAAAGTGTTTTTTTATATATACTGCAGAGTTCAACCTTATCAGACAGGTGACTTGCAAATATTGTCTCCAATTTAGTTGGCTACTTTTTACCCTCTTGACAATGTCCTTTGATGTACAATGCTCATAATTTTGATGAGATCCAATTTATCTATTGTATCTTTTATCTATAATGACTTAGTTTTCATATCAAAGCATTCATTGTCAAAGCCAAGGTCATGAAAACTTAATCCTGTGTGCAAGCATGTGGGCTAGGAACTCAGAGATGCATAACAGCATGGCTGACCATTAGACCCTGAGTCCTTGACGACAACTCCCTTGAAATAATGCACTGCATTGGCTGTGCATTGACACTGATGTTGGGAGGTCAGCTTTCTCTCAGAGACCTGTCAGACAAAGTCTTTTAATTGCCTATGGTCAGTCTTGCAAAATCATATATAGAGTTCTGGTCAAGAGTTAAGCTGAACTCCTCAGATTTGAGCAAATCTCTTATCAAAGAAGATGTTTTGGTGCACATAAGCACCTTAAAAATGTGCAATGTCATTAGTCACTGGAAAAATGCAAATTAAAACCATACTGAGATTCCTCTATATGCCTAATCGAATTGCTAAAATTAGAGTGACTAAAAAGTTTGACCATACCAATTACTAGCCAGGATGTAGTGGAAGTATAAATTTCATACACTGTTGGTGCAAATGTAATTGGTGTAATCACATTAGAAAAGAGTTTGGAAGCTTGTCAAGAAAGTTAAACAATTATTAATACTTACCATATGACCCAGTCTTTCCACTTTCAGAGACTTGCCCAAGAGAAAATAAATCATATGTCCATACAAAGTTATCTACAAAAATATTCATAGCAGTTTTGTTTGTAATATCATAATCTAAACATAACTCAATATATATCACTCAGAGAATAAACAAATTGTTGTATATACAAATAATACGTTACAACTCATAAAACAGGAATTATTGAATCACATAAAAACAGACAAAAAATGGGTATACTGTGTGATTCTAGTTTCCAGTGATTAAAGGGAAATTTTTGAAAATGTCACTATTGTATAGTGACAAATATCAGATCAGTGGATGTCTAGGAAGGAAATTTAGGGAGAGATGGACAAAAGACCACATGAAAACCTTTGGATGTGATGGATATGTTCAGTTTCTTAATCATGCTTATGAATTTAAACATGTTTGTATGTATACATATATATGTGCATGTACATATAAATATGCATACACACATGTATATATGTTAATCACACCTCAATCAAGCTGTTTAAAACCACATATTGAGGCCAGATCCAGAGGCTCACGCCTGTAATCTCAGCACTTTGAGAGGGTGAGGTGGGTGGACCACCTGGGATCAGGGGTTCAAGACCAGCATGGCCAACATGGTGAAACCCTGTCTCTACTAAAAATACAAAAATTAGCCAGGCGTGGTGACACACACCTGTAATCCCAGCTACTCAGGAGGCTGAGGCAGGAGAATCACTTGAACCCAGGAGGCAGAGGTTGCAGTGAGCCAAGATCATGCCATTGCACTCCAGCCTGGGCAACAGAGCGAGACCCTGTCTCAAAAAAAGAACACACACACACACACACACACACACACACACACAGACAGACATACACATTGATATTCACCTCCTCCATACCATCTTTCAGGTAACGCTACTATGAAAATTCTTGTAGACTGTGTTATATATGCAATAGTATCTCTAACATATATACCAATTACATACGTTTTAACAAGACCCTGAGTTTATAGCCTCAAGGCCACTGTACATATTCATACATGTAGTAAACAAGAAAACCAATTTTGTGCAAGACAGCATCTCTATGACAATTCAAAATACATAGTTAACAGAAATTGAACAATTTCTGAGGAATAAGTATTTTATTCTCCAATTATAATGATTATTTAACCTAGCACTATTAGAAAATTTGATCCTAACCACTCAATGTTTTCAGAAATAGAATATTTGGAAAACAATAAATTTTCTCTAACAAACATCAACTAGAATACAAATTTAAAAAAAATTAAAGAATGATACTGAAATGTCATGCTTCAAAAACTTGTGGAGGAAACTCAGTTGTCTTCTATTCTGAATCTATTATCTTGAATTAATTTATTATAAAATAAAATAAAATTAAATAGTTTGAGAAGAAAAACGCTTAACTATCCAAATATTCGGCAGTAAAATAATAGATTAATACATTGGAGTATGTAATCCCAGCACTTTGGCAGGCCAAGGCAGGTGGGTTGCTTAAGCCCAGGAGTTTGAGACCAGCCTGGGCAACATGTTGAAACACTGTCTCTACAAAAAAACAAAAAAACAAAAATTACCTGGGCTTAGTGGTGCGGGCCTATAGTCACAAATTACCTGGGAGGCTGGGGTAGGAGGATGACTTGAGCCTGGGAGGCAGAGGTTGCAGTAAGCAATAATAGTGCCACAGCACTCCAGCCTGGGTGATGGAGGCAGATCCTGTCTCAAAAAATTAAAGAAATAAAAATTTAAAAATTGGAGTACATCACACAAGAAGATACCAGAAGCATTAAAAATAAAGTATGCTGTATACTATTAATACTGCATCATAAATTAATTTCAGAAAAACTAAAATCAAGTAAAAAATTATCTAAACACTACATATGTATTATGAGTAAACTTTACTGCAAGAAATCAACACAGCGTATCATTTAGGATACATATGTTAGTTTAAACATCATACATGGAGGGTATTATAAAACTGAAGTCAAGGTAGGGTGTGTCAATGTTTGCAGGACAGGAATTGGAATTGGGAAGGGGAACGCAGGAGCGAGGATCGTGGCAGCAGTGTCATGGTATGAACATTAATTTCTAGATGAACTGTGTGCACTTTATTATTAATATGTTTAAAGTTACTGAGATATTACAATTATTCCTTGATATGTATGAATCTTACATAGCTAAAATTGTTAAAATATTTATCAACATAATCTTCAACAAACTCAGCTGATGTACGGTATCTACCAAATTTGATGTTTAAATATGGCATAAATGTAACTAGATACTTTTCAAAAAGGTAAATATGAAGCATAATTATTTCACATTAAAAATAAAGCAATTTTTAAAACCAACTAGGAAAATAATAACTGATATTAACCAAAAATCTCAAGTGGATTTTATGTATATACATATTTATACATGTATATAGGCAGTCATAGGTACATATTTTTCTCTATGTATTTAAAGAGGAATATATCTTTGTAATAAAATAACAACTTATTATAACTCTTACTAGTTGTAAACTGGTGGTAACATGAAGTCATAAATCAATGTAGGTGATATGGTTTGGATTTGTCTTCCTGCCCAAATCTCGTGTCGAATTGGAGGAGGGGCCCAGTGATTGGATCCCGGGGGTGGTTTCCTCCACGCTGTTCTCGTGATACTGAGTGGGTTCTCTTGCCATCTGATGGTTTAAACGTGTGTGGCATTTTCCCCTTTGCTCTTTGTCTCTTGTCTCCATAGGAAGGTGCTTGCTTCCCATTTCCTTCTGCCATTATGGTTAAGTTTCCTAAGGCCTCCCAGTCAAGTTTCCTGTTAAGCCTGTGGAACTGTCAGTCGATTAAACCTCTTTTTTTTCTCATAAATTACCCAGTCTCAGAGAGTTATTTACAGCAGTGTGAAAACAGACTAATACAGTGGGTTCGAGATTCTTTTCACTATTTTCTGAGTAATTCAAGTATCTATTTTTATGAATAACCTCTTCACAGACAGTAGTTCTCTGTTATTTTGGTCAATTTGCTTACAACACTATAGATTTATCATAAACCCTTAATGTGTTTGGGAAATACCCTCTAACTATTTTTTTATTCCTAAGAAGTGTTGCGACTATTCTTTACTATTTGTTTATCTATAAATTTTAAAATAAGCTTTAAAATATTCATAATTTTACTAAAATTGTATTAAATATGTAGGTAAATCAGGAAAGATTTATTTTATTTATGATATAGAATTTCTGTTTAGATTTGTGTAAGCCTCCTTAAATATTAAGTTTTATTTAATATAAGTTCTTATTGTTTTCTAAAAAGTTCTGGCAAACTGATCACTACAATATTTCTTGATACCTTATATTTGTTATTGTCACTTTTTCCCACTGTTGCTGTTATAGCTCTGTTCAAATGTTTTTCTAAATGTCTTCTCCTATTGTATAGAATGGAAATTTATATCAGTATATTGAACTCATATCCAGTAATTTTTAAAACTCTTTTTACATTTTGGGTGAAAAAGGTCTGCAATTTGTAACTAAACACAATTTTCGTTTTTCCATCCCAATGAATAAATCTCTTAAACCACTTTTATTGTATTATTGCACTGACCAGAAACTTCAGTGCCGTGTGGAATACAGTTAGTGGTGGTGGGCATCCTTTTCCTTTTCCTATTTTTAGTATAATTGCTTCTAGCATTTCTCTATGAAGAATGAAAACATTTCTATTCTATTTTTTTGCTGAGAGTTTGGCTAGAGTTAGATCTTTACTAAATCTCTTGAATTGATTACAAACTAGGTTAATTTAATACGTTAATGTGGTAAATGATATTTGCAGTTCTTCAAATAGGAAGCTACTTTGCATTAGCAAGACAAAGAGAGCTTAGATAACATATGCTTTCTTAATTATATAGTGCTAAATTTGTTTTGCTAATGTTGTGATTACGGTTTTTACATCGGTGTTTTAGATGAGAATGCCTGTATTTTTTGTTTGTTTGCTTGTTTTTTATGTCAATGTATCAATATCCTATTAGAATGAATTCGAACATATTTTTTCTCTTTCAATTTTCAGGAAGGTTTTGGTAGCATTCACCTGAATAAACCTCTGGGCCTCCTTTTTTACAGAATTTTTTAGAATCTAATGATTCAGTTGTAATTATTTGTGCTGGACTTATTCAGGCTTCTTCTCTCACTCACTCAGTTTTTATGGGTTAATTTTTCTAATTTATGTGTTTACCACAACTTCCTGATGTAGTAACAAAGTTATTCAGTGTTTTTTTCAAGCTTTTTAAACCTGGCATATGTTGTGATGCTCCCATTTTAGTTTTAGTATTTTCACCTAAAATGTTTTTCAATCACCAACTTCAGAGTACCAAGGTCTGGCGATGTTAAACCTCTTTATTGCATTGTGATTTGTTATTGTATATTAATTTTAAGATTCATGCTTAGCTAATTTAACTTTTAGCCTTTAAATATTTTATGAACATTTTAGGCTATAACATATCTGCATTTCACATTGTATATAGAGAATCTTTTCTGTTATGTTTCACTTATAAATGAATGAATATATGAAAATTTACATTTTCATAACTGTTCAACTTATAATAGATTTAGAATGTTTTAAATGTACCAAGTGCATGGGGTTTACTGTGTTTTAGTTCATATTGGTCATTTGCATTAGTATTCTATTTAGCGATCGTAGGCTCTATGATACATCTTTGTAAATATGTTTTACATATATGAGAACATGTGATTTGAAGGTTCAGATTCACATTATGTATGTAAAAGTCTACACGGATGTAAATCGAGGTTAATTCAAATACTAATATTATTTTTGTGTATCGAAATTAAGAAAAACACTTGTAATATCTCATAGTGTTGGTGGATTTAGTTACACTAGTCTGAAATTTTCCAACACTTTCAATAATTGCTTTAGCTATTTTAGGTTCTAAACTTTAAAAATTTTCTTTATGAATTTAAAACTTTACTAAAATGCACTTATCCTCTGTACCCAAAATTCTGCTTTTGTTTCTTAAAATTTATGATTTCTAATATTAATATAAATGTATAAAATCTGTTTTTTAAAAATGTTTTTCTTCCTTGTTTCTTTATGTTTTAGGTGTGTCTCTTATAAACAGCACAAATTGGATTTTGGCTGCTTCTTCTTCTTTTCTTTTTTTTTTTTTTCAATAGAGTTTTGCCGTGTTGCCCAGACTGGAGTGCAGTGGCCATTCACAGGTACAATCATAGCACAATACAGTTTCAAACTCCTGGGCTTAAGTGATCCTCCCACCTCAGTCTTCTGTGTACCTGGGACTACAGGTGCATGCTACTGTGCCCAGCTCTGGATTTTGTTTTTTATTCAATCTGATTTACTTAGTGATTTTATGTTTACATTTATTAGTTACTAGTTTTTCTACCAGCTTACTTTTTGCACCCCATTTTTTCTGTTTTTCCTGGACTTATTTTTTCTTTCTTGAGTTATATCTTATATTGTAAGGCGTGAGTTTGTTTCCTTGATTTTCTTTCTATTTTTCTTGCAAACTTTTGAATCGCTGTAATGTATTTCTACACATTGTCGGTTACTCTTCAATTTTTACATGCATATTTACCTTACCAATTTGTAAAAATTGAACCCACCTTGGGCCCTCCCCCCAGGCTAAGATAGACTTTAGAGCCTTAGCTCACATCACCCTTTTCTGACTTACATGGTTTCTTCCCTCATTTGGTTATATCGTTGTCAGTATCTCCTAATCGGACAGACTTGTAGTTATAAGCACTGTTTCTTTGCTGTTACCTGCTGCTTTCCCAGTTTTTGTTTAACAATCCTTCTGTAAGCTCAGACATGTCTTCTGAGGTGATTTTTCTTCTTCTATAAAGATTCCAAGATGCATAGTTTGGGTTAGGTCTTACATTTTCAACTTGGAGCCTTCTCTTCTTGAGAAATTGGAGCTATCCTAGGTAGTCACAGAGGCAGTTCATGGATGGGTGGGTTCAATCCCTATTCCAAGGGTGCATTTATGCCCCCTGTGTAGGAAACAGATGCTGTATTAACAGGCTGTAAACTGCAGTTTTTCATTTTTCTGTGAGCATAAGACTGTCATTGTTTCTTTCACTTTTTAAGAAATTCTCATGTTTTTAATTTTCTCCTTTTACATTTCATCTAACTTTGCTATGTGTCTGGAATGATGCATACGGATTGTGGTCATAAACAGAAACTTGTATCACCTCTATAAGTAGTCCAGTACAGCTTTAGAGTACACTTTTTATTATTTGCAGACACCATAATAAAACAGTGTTTATTATTTTAAACACAGAAACAATAACATTTTGGTTAAAAAATGAGCAGTATACAAGAGAATTAGTAGATCCAGAAAAATCCAAAAAGAAGAGACTTGAGGAATATTTTCATCTCACTCACACAAGAAAAGATTATCTCCATAAATAGTTCATAACTATTTATGTTCTGTTTATTTTCCAGGTTAATGTGGAAAAAATAAAGAAATGATCATACATTATAGAATCTTCTTCTAATAAAACTTCAATTTTATTACGATGAGGTTTCATGTTTAGTGGTTACTTCAGCAAATAAGACTTCTAGTTTTTGAAAATCATACATTGGTAAAATTTTAAAGTGTGTATAAGTTTGATATAAAAATAAATTTAGGCTTTATAAGTCCAATTATAAAATGTATTTTTACATATGCACTGGAAAAATTGGCCTTCAGACTTTGAAAAACATATTATGCAGATTTTCTCATTCAAGGCTGTCTGCGTTCTGCAGTATCTAATAGAAAAGTGTTTTCAGTTTAAAGCACAAGTGACCGCATGCCTTTCATAAGTTTAGGAAAGCTTGGGATTCATCCTGTGTAATAATTAAAATGATAACCAAACTTCTTGGAAATCACATGGCCCTAAAATAAATTTACCTATTATCTAATAAATTTATATTATAATATGCTTTAAACAATAGTTAGTATTTCCAGTGCACTTTTGTTCTTTCAGATGAGATTGTCAGGTACTGCTTACAGCTGTAGGTCCATTCCTTCTCATTTTTTTTTATTTTTACAATGGACAAGCAACCATCAGGTGCCAGCTCTGAATCACGGAAGATTCAGAAAAATGCAATAGGGCAGAATATCCATGTAGCTTAACTTTACTAGTGGTACACATGGGATGGGGTGAGGGAGCTTCCCTCTATTCTATACTCTAAGATATCCTATAAGCCCTTTCTCATGTCTTCGGTCTTGTGTACACTTCCGAGACTAACTGCTATTGTATATGGGTGGAGCTATCTGAGGGTAGTAGCTGTGTTGTTTCCACGCAAAGAACTGTACTGATCAGCCCACTCTGTGCTGGTCTTGAGGGAGTTTGCAGTTTTTGAGGGGATCTACCATCTGGGCAAATGGAGATTTAAATGTGAGGGCGGCTGGAGATCTTTCTCCCATGCCAGGCACCTTGCGATGACTGTATTTCATTACTGATTCTTTTTAGATCTGTCTCTAATTATTGGGTTTGTTTCTCTTCTTTCATGTCTTGTTTTCTGCCTCTGTGTGTGTGTGTGTATGTTCTTATATTCACTTATAAATTGGCACCAACTGCATCATACCAGGTGTCCTCCACGTCAAGACCTACAAAACCCCTCTACAGCCTCCTCTGAGATCTCAATGCCAGCCTGAAATCAGGCTGTCCTTCTACATTTGGGCTTCAGTTGTACCTCCCTGATTACATGCGGAGTCCTTGATTGTTACAACAAACACCCATACTTCTATGAACTCCTTCTCTTGAAGTGCATATCCTCCAGTCATTGCTGTTAAGGAACTATATTAATAGTGACAGAGGCTTTAGATACTTCCTATAATAAATATATTTTTGGATTAAAAATCCACATGAATGCATTCTATTATAAAATGTATTGCATTTTCTGGAAAAAAATCAATTTTACTTTGTTTGTACTTATTTTTGTCCACTATCACTTTCAATTTACTCATCCAACAGTAATTCTGAAGTACATTCTTTCTAAAAAGTGTCGTGTAGAGACATCTAGTGGTCTTTCTGAAAGTTGCAATTTTACTGTGTACATACTGGTCTCAATTCACAAGTGCTGTACCATTGTTTATCAATATTAAGAGAGGAAAAACAAGCCTTTTACGCACTTAATGAATAAAAAACTGTGTTCATAATGTCAAAGAAAAGAGCTTCAATCACTAAAACATAAAATATACTAGAAGTTGCTTATTGGAAATACAGTTTTTTATTATATTTCTACGAATTTCTAAATCAATGTTTAAGTGTCTTCTTATCTGACCTAGAACATGTCTATGCTAGGAATGTAAAATGCCTTCAAATGGGCAATATTAGATAGCAATTTCAGCTATTATTGAAATGGGAAAGCTTCCCTAGTCCCCCTCGCAGGGCATGCGATAGGGGTGTAGCTGGCTGCTTCAGGGCCCCCCCCGCTCAAACCTCTAGGGGAACGTACAGACGGGCAGGCTGTGGGGCTCGGAACCCATGGCAGTGTCCAGGGGTGAATGTTTACAGCTGAAGTCCCAGTGGGCGTGTGTTACAGGGTGCTCTTTTAGTTTAGCTGTCTGTAGGCAGCTTGTGTGAACCAGCTCAATTAGACCCCGTTCCTTATCACAAGGACAGAGAGATTTCTGTATCCTGGGTGTTTTTTGTTTGTTTGTTTGTTTTTTGCCTTGGTGTACCAAAAGAATCAGGTCATAAGCGGTCTTGCAGAATGAGTGCGAAGTTTTATTGAGTGGAAGTAGCTCTCAGCCAATGGGGGAGCCAGAAGGGAAGAAACTCTCATCCAATGGGGGAACCAGAGGGGAGATGGTTTTCCCCTGGAGTTGGGCCACAGGGTGCCTTTGGATCTGCTTTGACTACCCCAGCCAAACTCTGCCTCGTCCTGCTAGTCAGTGGCCTGTCAGTCAGTGGACTGCCAGTGTGACGGCGTCTGTCGGTTTGCTCTTCCCCCGGTGTGCTCCCTGAACGCCCTCTCGCCATCCAGCCTCTTGTGTCTTCTGCTGATGTCTGTCTTCCTCTTGACATATGGCTGCCTATGTGTCTGCCCTCTAGGATCTCAGTTTTTATAGGCCCAGCATAGGGACCCGGAGGGTCAGGGTGGTCTTGGAAAATGCAACAGTTGGGCACAAAAGCAGGAGTGTCTGTCCTCACGTTTGGTATGTGGGGGTGGAGCTTTAGCCAAGGGACCCTCCTTTCTCTACAAGCACCTCCCTGCCCCTCTTCCATATCATTGAAAGGGACCACACTCTTCCCTTCCTAGCTCTCCTATGTCATTATAATTATCCATTGCAACTTGATACATGTTCTTAATACATCCAATAAACATTAAGCCATTCATTTAATATTTTGAGTGAATTAATTTATACCAAATGGAATTTATATAGTAACCGAAAGTGAACATTTTAAATCTTTCAAAGAAATATTTTGTGACGCAAAAAAAAAAATAATAAAATAAAATAAGAGAATAAATATACTGAGGTAAATTTAAATGCAATTTCTATACTAGGTTTTAAGGAATGGAGGCAAATCTAAACTTCCGTGAAAAAGCATTAAATAACATTTTTTTCCAGTTACATAAATCATTATTTAATATGCCATTTTACCATTGTGACTTTACAAATTATTGAGAAAAACATCGTGCCAAAAACAGTCTAAATACCAGTTTCAAATGTAATTAATAAAAAAGCAAAACTACCTATTTCATAATAATGTACTAATTAGTAGATTATGTTTAAATATACTATTATTACAATACTACTTCTATCAATACTCAGTAGTATTGCAAAGGTAACTATGATTAATTATATATTAATAAATGGCAACCCTACGAGGTGGATTTTAACTTTACACAAGGCTTAGTAGAGCTCAGTGAGGTTAAATTACTAACTGAAAGTCACAGTAAGTTATGAAATAAAACTTAAATTTTAATTATTGCCAAGTTTTAGCCATACTAATTTTATTACACATTCTATCATTATTAAAACTGCCATTTATACTTTAAAGCAAAAGTTGTTGGCATAGTAATAATTTATATGTTGTCATTTTATTTGAAATTAATTTTTGGCTAGCATCTTCAATTTGTCAGTGGCTCATTTTGTAAATTTTAAAGCAAATGCAAGAAATTTGGAACTCACATGATTAAAAATGAAGATTGCCCAATATATGTTTTTCTCTCTAATAGGCTGATGTAACTAAGAGGCAGATTGAGAAAAATCTACATAACTTTTAGTCTACTATATTCTTAAGTTTTAATAAAATAAAAACAGGAAAAAAAAGAAGATGTCAAGTGCATTCTCCATCATCAATCCCCTAAATTATAGATGTGGGCATGAAAAAGTAGAGAACTGGGACGTCATGCCTGCTGTCCCTCTGGAGCTTCATAGTAAGTCACACAGAAAAATATATCTCTGCCCATCTTTTTACCTACAGTTATCTACCCAGATGAAGAATATAAAAGGTAAGGAACAAAAAGTGGAAGAAAGAGAAAAATCTGCTTGCAGTGAATCTCTATGAAAAACATTTTATGTAGCAGTGTAAATAACAACTCTGGTAGAAATGCAGTGAATATTACAGTTTTCTCAAGCTGTACTTGAGTAAGTAAGAGTGAGAAATATACTTTGCTGTATGCATGGGATTAAAAAGTAAGCTTTACTAAATGAGAAGTTTTACATAAAATTATAGGTGAAAAAAGATAGATATGGAAGTCAAACAAGGAATAATTAACATCTAAATAATTGTCTTGGATTGTTCCCCAGAAGAGTTAAGTAAATATATAATAGAAGAAAATATTTCTAGCTAAAGGAAGAAAATCTATGAATGCAGACAGATGTTCATATGTGCAGAGGCATAGCTTGGTGCCTTTAAATGGTCAAATGCTTATAGGTTCTTTCATTATATCTTAAGTGAACTGTTTAGTATATTAATCAACCAACATTCCTCATTATTTAATATATGCTAATGGAGCAAATGAAGTTTGTTTTACATTAATATAAGTGATATCTTATCCAAAACATAGCAAAAGAATTTGAAGTTTGAACAGTTATAAAGCACAAATTCATAACACATCTGAGTATATTTTAAAATAGGTGTCTCTTTACAGCACCTATCTGACTGTCATATTTCGGACTTGCAGCGTGATATATGTCAAAAATTAAGTAATGGTTACAGAAGTGTTAAATTATAAAAGCCCATTTCTTTTGAAATCAGATTTTGGCTGACTTGCTATTAATAATAAAGATGGAAAATATTTCTGCCTTAAAAACATTTACAAGAATTTTTCAATGAGTATGTGCTATCAAATACTTGAAATAGTTTTAGATTTATTAAATATTACCACATATTACAATTGCATTAATTTCCATGTTTTAAAACATTAAATACAATTATTTGATGCTAAAATATTGATTATTTAGAGTTCACATTATACCTAATATAAAAGTCACAATATTAAAAGGAGTTTGGATGGAATGGACTAGATATACATGATGATATATATATGGTATCAGAATGAGTACAATAAGAACATCATATCAAATGGCTATAAAATTAACTTTTAATTGCAATTAATTTTTTAGAGAATTTTAGATAGCAATAATTTTTCAAACAGCCAGAATTATTTGTTTGAGTGTACAAAGATATCTATATACTTATGGATTCTAAATAAGAAATAAATGCATTCATGAACATTCATTACACCATTATTTATTGAGTTTTTCCACATGCCAATCACTATTCAAAGCATTGGGGATATAGCAGTGAATTCAATAGACAAAAACCTCCTGGTGTCCTGGAGTTTGGATTCTAGCAGAAAGATTCTTCCAGAGTGTTCCAGCCTCTAATCGGAATCTGACACACTGTTGATACTCATTAAAAACTGACTGACTGATTGATGATTGACAACTGCGTGAATGAACAAATGAATGAGCAAAAGAATCATCTCTGAGTTTTTTCCAGCCCTCTTTGTCTGTCAGGGATCATATCTAATTGTGTACTCATTGATATCTAGCCTTTACCTCTTTCTTGCTTTTTGACATCCCTTTTTATTAATATCCTATCACTCCAACCTGTTTAATGTCCTCTAGTGTATTGTTATATATGAAACAAATAAATAATGCCATTCTAGAAAATAATAACAGCAATAATACTAACGGCCAGCATTCGAGTCATTTCCCTTTGCCATGCAGTACTAAGTTCATCGTGTGCATAATCACATTTCACCATCATAATGACCTTACTGATCTCTTAATCTTATAAGTGGGGGTTCTGAGGTATAGTTAGTTATGAACTTTCCAAAATTTACATAATTACCATGTGACAGAGGAAGTACTCAAACCCAGTTTGACCTTATACTGAACCCACTGTTCAGGAAGTTCAATCCTAAATAGCTTCTTTAACACTTCGTATGTCTTATAATTGTGTTATAGCTGATGTGGTTAACAAAAATTATAATTATGAATTTTATAACATATAATTCTATATTTGAAATTCATCCTTTTACTTAGGATCAATCTGATAAATATAATTCAACATTTACAATTATGTCACATATTTGTCCATAAAATCCCATGAACGTTCAATCCAATAAGCTCAAATATATCTAAAAATTATATTCAATCTAATTCATATTTTAGTAGAATTTTATCCTTCCATTTTATCCTTTAAAATATTTCAAGTGATGTAGTATTAATCTATTTCTTTCCATTTTTAGATAGTTTGAGGTTATCTGTTACTATCAGTCATAGAAAATTATTCATAACATGATTCTACTTAATAAGATGTAAAATATAATAAGAGGGTAAAAAATTTGCTTAAATGGATGTAAGACAATAATTTCATCTTACCAGATTTGCTCAGTATTTAAACAAATTTCATATGGAACACGCCATTTTATTTTTAGTTACATAGAACAGTTTCTAAAACAAAAAGTTTAATCCCACCATCCAAAAGGAAAATTAATTTATTTTTATGTTGTATAATAGAAGAAAAATAATAACATAAATGTTATGTCACATATAAAATGATAAAAATGAGAAAATTAGATAATTATTTTATTAACTCATTTTAATTCTGACTTGGGAAGATGAAGACAAATACAGTTGTATTTATGTGCTGAAATATGTTGTTGTTTATATAACAGGTTATTAATTGTACTTCTGAGAAACATTTTTGGTTTTCCAGTGAGATAGTGAACTACTTCCTTATGCCAGGAAAGTGTGACAACAAACCAATGTCATTTGTCTGTGGAACAGTAAATAATTAGGTCCAGAATGTGGCAATTTAGAATATTTCATATAGAGGTATCAGAAATATAAATGCTTTGTTAAAATGAAATGTTACTTCTTTAAAATTTAAGATTTTCTGTCTACTAAAAGTTTCCTGAGTTGTCATTTTGTGATGTTTGGCTGTAGTTGTAACTTTAACAAATGGAAACTCTGGATCCTGATTAACATAAATATTTTTCCATGGGCTTATTTTTGTTTATATATTTCTGTTGTGACTATGCGACATATAAACACTAGATCAGGACTATGAACTTGGAAGAATTTTTTTTATTGCATCTCATTGACACCATATATTGTCATTTCTAAGGCTAATTTTAAGAATTACCATTCTTTAATGATAGAATTAGACAATAGTCTTTTGTGTGGGTGAAGTATTTTATTAACAACTTGGCAATAAAAATACATAAATGTCCTGAGATAATTTTTGGTAGGATCAGGAAAGATATTCTGAATACAAGATGGCATATTTGACAAATATATCATGTAAGTGAATAGAAGGCTGGAAATCAGATTGCTGGCCGTAGAAAATAGTACTGACTTTGGAATTCTCTATGGCTGAGTGTTTAAAAGCACAAGCTCTAGAATCAGAAGGTTAGGGCTTAAATCTTGAATCAAACATCCGATAGCCATTTAATCTTGAGCAACGTATACCAAACTGAGCAAGATAAAACTTCACAGTCATTGCACTCAATTTAACTTAACAGAATATTGCACCCATCCAACTAGAACAAATTCTTATAAAAATCAAAGATTACTAGTATAGAAACCACAACTAAAAACAAACAGAGTGGAAGAGCGGAACAGACACAATTGAAAACTAACCCGGGTTTATCAAGCAGAGTAAATCTGGAGCACAGAAGAGGTTGTTAAAAATAGAAAACAGAAATATGACATCTGGCTTTCATAGAGTACTAGATGAAAAAAATGGAACAAATGCATTAAAATTATTATTTAATAAAAAAAGAACAGGAAAAGAACCAGGTACCAAGTCAGAAGTGGCCCTCCTGCTTTATACCTATTCATCAAGATTGTATTGGCTCTTCTTGGCATTATCATGAGTATTTTAGAACCAGCTTCTACATTTTCCCCAAAAAAATGGTTTGGATTTCAAGTGGGATTGCATTTTGGGATAAATCAATTTGGAGAGAATTGATACATTTACAATGATCCCAATTTACAACACTTGAATCTTACAATCCATGAAGACGATGTATTCCTATATGAATTTAATTCATATTTAAAGGTTTATATTGTCAGTAGATAGCCCTTGCATATTTTTTGTTTTCTTAGAGATTTGATGCTTTGATGAAATTTTAAATAATTTAAAATTGCTCTAATTTGCTCTAATAGAGGAATCAGTTATGTAATCATTTTATCCAGTGAACTTGATAAAATTGCTTATGATTTTTTAAAAATTAGAGGTTTTAATATGTTGTACATACACAATCGTATCTCTGCAAATAGTAACATTTTTCTTTTGAGCTATGATGCATCTATACTTTTATATGTTTTTATATATTTTTCTTTATATTATCTCAAAATTTTCAAATTATTTGTTTTTTGTTTGCTTGTTTTTGTTATTTCATCTCTTTGGCTTACTTGTTCGGCTGTTTGCTTTATTTTTTTTTTATTTCGTGGAAAATAATGGAAGTCTAAAGCCTCTTTATTTTACTTTTTAACTTGAAAAATAATTTTGGTGGGTAAAAAATTTTATGTTGCAAGTTTTTTGTTGTTGTTAGCACTTTAAGGAAGCTGTTTCACTGTCTTTTAGTAACTGTGTCTTCTTTTGAGTACTCTACTATCAGTCTTGTTTTACTGCCTTTGAAGTTAATATGTCTTTTTTAAATGCTTTTAAGGTTATCATTGGTTTTTAACAGTTTCACAATGAGGTGCCTCAATTGTCTTTGTACTTTTTCTAAGTGGAATTCTCTGAGATTCTTGTTGTCATCAGATTGGAAAAAATATCCATCAATATTTTTTCAAGTGTTGCGTCTGAACTCTTCCTCCTTTCCTTTAGAGATGCTGATCAAAATTATGTTAGAACTTTCCTTTCACTCCTGCCTTTCTCTTATTCTATCTATATATATCAATAGGTATAATGTATATATGTGTGTGTGTGTATATACACACATACATTCATATATATAAAAGAGAGGGGGCAAGGGAGGGAGAGAAATATTAAGAAACAGAAGGTCTAGACTTAGACCTTCTTATGTATTATCTCACTTAGACTTACAGCAAACTTGCAAAATAGGTATTATTAACCACTTTTGACCGACAAAGAAATTTGAGGTTGTTAAAACCTCCTAGGCTTGTCTAATTATTATTGAGGAATCTGGGATTCAAACTAATACTTGTTGACAATTCCAGGGACTATTGTAAACACAAGAGGAAGTAAAAAATATACAAAGGCAAGTATCAAATTTTATTGATAGAATGTTTTGTGAGTTATAAAGGGAATATAAACACATATGTATTCAAACACAAATAAATTGTGTGTGTATATTCAAGTTTTAAAAATGTAGTTTCAGCTTTACATAATAGTATTACGACTTAATAATCAGTAAAAATTATTAACACACTAAATTTTTATTGTAGACTTTCACAAATTGATTAAACTCTATTAAGGGGAAAGAGGAAAGGTCCTAAAAATGTCCTTAATTTCACAGAGAGCATTAGGATTACATCTGTGCTATAGCTGATGTATAGGCTTCACTTTAGTTTGCCTTCCAGATAGGAGGGGAAGCACAGAGGGGAATGATAGCTAGCAATGTTGTATTAATACTGATCCTGATTATTGTATTTCCCAATGCAGCTCTCATTTGCTGAATTAAAAATTATTTAATAATTTAGATAATTAGCTTGCATTTCAGATGAACCCAGTGTCCCTTTATGAGACTTTTATTATTTTTGTTGTGACAGTGATTATGGTGATGTTTAACATTTGTTTTTCTCTAAGTCACAAATACTCAGCAGCTGACTTTTAAAAGTGATCAGTATTTTACATAGAAGATTCAGGGAAGCACTGGTTCTTGAATCTCAGATTTGGGCCTTAGATATGTCTCCTTCATGAACCAAAGGCCTCTAGATACTAAATAGACTCATGAGATATTCCAAGCTGCATCTAGCTGATAGATGTTAGAGAAAGCCTGTAGTCCTCTCTATGGGCTTCGCAGCGATTCACTATCCTAAACAATTATGATTTTATTTTTAGTATTTGGCGAAGTAACAAGAGCAAAAGATTAATGTATATTCAATCTCTACAGTATTTTAACAAGCCAATTAAACCAGATATGTTTATTTTTAAAATACTCTGTGTGTACATGTGTGTTTCTCAGTAAAACTCTGGAATCAATCTCTCCACTGACTGCCCAATCCTGTGGCTTAACGAGAAGTTCAACAATGCAACAAATATACATATGAAATCTACTCTTTGTTTGCCATGCAGTTTTCTATGTTCTTGGGAATTATTCATCAGTAAAACTGATAATGATTTATAGCAAAAACACAGAGTTGATAATTACCACTTCTCTCAACTCCAGAATTGTAGCTGTGAGTTGTCTCACTCCTGCTAGCATCAAGTATGGCTTTATATTCAGCATGCCCTTGGTGGGGCAGCTCCATAGTCTGTGTTTGTCCCATGGTCACCACTTTGTGCTATGAAGTTTAAGCCATTTAAGTTTAGTTTTATCCTTTCAACAAGATAGTGATAAATCAATTACAAAAGCATATCGAGAGGAGAAACCACCATAAGAAAGCATTTGATCTCTTGATTTTCACGTATGATATAATGATAGGACAACTCAACTAACATTGATGAACGTTTTCCATAATGTCTGAAGTCCAAAGAAGTTGATCTCATGAGTTTTCTATGTTATGGTTACGTCCAATACTGCATATAATTTTTTTCTGAAATGCTTGAAAGTTGTTTGTGTTCTAAAGTATGTTGATTCAGACAGAATTAATGTGATAATGAACGGAAAGACAATTGATGGTTTTCTGTATTTCTTGTGACAAGATCCTGCCTGAACTGTAGTAGTTAGGAAACTCTCCTTTAATTTTGAAAAATTAGAAATAATTAAAGAAGTGTCAAATAGGCAATGCCTGGCTCTTTAGATGCAAAGAAAAAATAGATTATAATTAGCATGCTCCTTATTTGATATTTTTGTAAACTTTGGAATGAGTTTATTCTCAGAACATTTAACCTGATAAAATAACAGTTTGCCAATATTTTTGTTATGGCTGCAACAACTGTTAGAAATTTAATTGGCATGGTGCTACGTTAATTCATTTTATAATTTATAAATGCACTGGCAAGCTTGTTATTAATTTTAATGCCATTATTCCCGAAACAACTAGCTGTAATCAAACTCTTTACTGAGTCTTGGCGACCTTGCCAATACAAGAAACTGGTTATTCGGATTACTTTTTCTTAGGCAAGAGTCCAGCACTTTGTTTTCAGTGGGCCATCCTTCCTTAAAACATTTATGAGTAAAGCATACAATTTTTTAGAAATAGATTGAAAAAAATGTGTTTGTTCTAGAAACTAATCAGCTGTGACTGATCGGAGTATAGATTTATAGTGTCCTTCCCTATATTTCTTAATGCCTTCATATATAGTTACCTACAGCCAGAGTTGTTTTGTTGTCAAATATATATACATATATGTGTGTATCTTATTGTAATAATAATAAAAGTAGCTAAAAATACATTTTTTCTGTAACATTTCTGGAACCATTCTGGAACTGGTACAAGGAAGCAAAGTATTTTCTTTACTACATTCATATTATATGGTTACATAAAGTTCAAGAAACTGGTCATCAAAAGTCATTGAGGAGTACAGACCACAAATAGTGTGCTAAGAATAATTAAGAAATTTATGAGGAAATTCTAAAACTGTGATTGTGAATCCAGTATAATTATATGTTTTAGCATATATATATGCAAATATATATAAATGCAAAGACTGAACCTGTATGTAAACTGTAGTATTTGGGTGATAGTGATGTGCCAGTTCATTAATTGTAGCAAATGTCTCACTCTGGTGGGAAATGTTGGTAATGGGGGAAGCTATGCATGTGTTCAGAAAGAAGGTGTGTGGGAAATCTCTGTACCTTCTTCTCAACTTTGCTGTGAACCTAAAACTTCTCTAAAAAAAAAAGTCTCTAAATATGTATGTATGTATGTGTGTGTATATACATATATATACACACACGTATACACATATACATTTATATATACACATATATACACATATACATTTATATATATATACACATATATATATAAAATGTGTGTATACACACAGACACACATACATCACATATCCTTATAGAAAGTTAAGAAATGTGTCACTTGCACTGCTCCTTTTATGAAAGTAATAATGTACCCCTCTGCAACTCAGCAGAAAACTTTCATGGTCAGGATACTCAGGATTTTTCAAGACGTGTAACTAAAACTAGGTAGATATCTAGAGTTTAATATTAAAATTTCCACTTCCAGAAATAAGCATCCAAGTAATTTCAAAAACCTTCATTCTGAGAACAAATAAAATATACTTAAAATAAAAATATCAATTTGAAGGTATCTAAGAGCCGACAAGGCAGGGAGAGTTTGCAGGACTAACATCAAAAGAGAAGAGATGTCAAGAAAGTTGTTCTCAACATTTCTTGGCCTTTTTCCTCTCCAGGGCATTACAGATCAAAAAGAATTAACTAAAGGAGTGAGCAAAAATGATAATATTCAATTTTGTTATGAATAAATCAAACAAGAATGCATAAGATGGATCATTGCTCCCTGGAAAACATTGAAATGCTGAATGAGCAATGCATTTTTTAAAAATTAACAAACATTTATTAACCACCTACTATTTGCTAGGATCTGTTCTGGATATTATAGATATATCAGTTAACTAAGCAGCCAAGAACCTAAGAATTCATGGAATTTAATATTGTGGCTTATAGAAAGAGCCAAGAAACAAAATAATAAAGCAAAACATAAACGATGGTAGAAACTTGGGAGTTAGAAGGCATAGGAGAATACACATTGCAAGCAGCTGTAATTTTAAGTGGGTGTGTTAGGAAAGATGTGAAACATGTGAGCAGAGATCTGAAGAATGTGAGAGAGTGAGACTTGAGGCTATCAGAAGAGAGAACTATCCAGTCAGAGGGACTAGCAATGCACACACCCTCAAATGACAGTGTCTCCTTGGCGTTTAAGTTACTAGGAGACCAGTGCAAGTGAGGGAAGTAAGCAAGAGGGAATTATTAGGAAAAAAATACTGGGAATGAATTACAAGGTCTTGTTAGTTATCGCAGATCACTGGCTTCGAATTTGAGTGAGATGGAAGCCACCGAGTGTTTTTAGGAAGGGAAATAACTGACTATATGTGACAGGGCAGAGTGGTTATGTTGCATATGGACTGAAAGAGGGCACAAGCAGGGACAATGATTGAATTTTTCAGCTAAGAGATGATGGTGTCTCGGCCCAGGACATAACCATTTTCTCATTAAAAGTGAATAGAGACAGGATATACTTCGAGGGTAGAGCCTATAGAATTTTCTGATTGAGAGAAGTGCACTTTGAGAAAAACAGGAATATGACGATAATTCTAACTTTTTGCCCTGATGAACTGAAACGATGATATTGCCAGTATATGTGATGGAGAGAAAGCACAGTTCTCAAGTAGTTCAGACAGGATCTAAACTTTTAACGTGTAAAGATGTGATGCCTAGTGAATGTCTCGGTGAATAAGTCAAGTAGGCAGTTGCTTATAGGAGTTAGTAAATCAGGGGAATGTTTGTAAACAGATATAAATTTTGGAGTCACTGGCATAGGCCTGTTATACAAATATATTAGACCAAATGCAATCACCAAAGGAGTCAATATAGGAAAGAAAAAATAAGCCGGAGTCCTCCATCTTAATTTTAAAATGTTGGAGACTGAGAAGAAGCTGCCGAAAATAGAGAAAATACTCAAAAGGAACTAACTACACTGAGATGGATCTTTTTAAAAAATAAAAACTATTTTAAGTTCAAGGGTACATGTACAGGTTTGTTACACAGTTAAACTCATGTCACGGGGGTTTGTGGTACAGATTGTTTCATTACCAAGGCACTAAGGCTAGTACCCAATAGTTATTTTTTCTGATCCACTCCCTCCTCCCATCTTCACCCTCAGGTAGACTCTGGTGTCTGTTGTTCCTTTCTATGTCCAAGTGTTCTTATCATTTGGCTCCCACTTATGAGAACATGCAGTATTTGGTTTTCTGTTCCTGCATTAGTTTGCTAAGGATAATGGCCTCTAGCTGCATGCATATTCCTGCAAAGGACATTATCTCATTTTATAGCCGCAGAATCTTCCATGGTGGTTGTGTGCCACATTTTCTTTATCCAGCCTACTATGGATGAGCATTTAGGTTGACTCCATATCTTTGCTATTGTGAATAGTGCTGCAGTGAACATATGCATGCATGTGTCTTTATGATAGAACGATTTATATTCCTTTGGGTATATACCCAGTAATGAGATGGTGGGGTCGAATGGCAGTTCTATTTTAAGTTATTTGAGGAATCATCTTGGTGCTTTCCACAATGGTTGAACTAATTTACATTCCCACCAGCGGTGAATAAGCTGAACTGGAGTCTTTTCTCCAGATAGTCTGAGAAGCTCTGTTCTAGTAGACTGTCTCCTTGCAGGTCTCTAATCATTTTTCCTTCAGGCTTATGGGGATTCACTACCGAACTTTCTAATCCAGAGATTAGACCTCACACTTTGTCTCCTGACATGATCATCTTATAAATAGTACCTTTTGAAAAAACAATCAAGTGAATCATGCATTTCTTCCTCGGGCCTAAACAATTTAATTTTTATTTTAATATGAAACTTGTTATTGCTTTTAGTTGAACAAATATGCAATTCTTGGTAGAGGTTGAAATAAGCTCACATATATTTTATTTTCAAGTGAAATAAGTCCATTTCCATCCTGCCTGGCTCACAGAGCTTGTTAAACAAAAAGAAATTCGCTTTAATGTACGGAGTTGAAAACTGCAGCAAAATGTACATTGTTTTCACTGAAATCCAAAACTTATCTAGAGGCAGATCAATATTTCTCATCTGGAGTACACTCATAATGAGATTTTACCTCACAAAATTCTTTGTCTTCTCACAGTGTCAATTTCTGAGGCCAAGCAGAAGTTTCACTGAACAGGTCTGTCATCTGGTTTCACACTTGTGTTGAAAAGTGGGAATGTATTTTTCAGTTTAGTCCTGAAATTCTTTTAAGTGGTTTGGTTTTCAGCAAGATTTGAGACTTCTTGATACCCTCTTCACTCTGAAGCCCACATGAGAATGGAAATATTTCAAAATTTCCTATTGAAACGTGTCCTTCCAAAGATTGGATTTCCTTCTACATCCACGTAAAGTTAAAACATTTTCTCTTGTCTCATTTAGAAACTACCCATCTGGTTGGTTTGATGAGCCATTTTTGCTAAGTGGGCTACATTCAAAGCTGCCTTCAGTCTTCAAAGCGAACAAAATACGTGTTGTACTATTTTCCTGGAAGTGTTCCAGCAATTCACCTTTCCCTTAAAATATCCTGGGGAGAAATCTTTCTCTGCTAAGCCACTCATTTATTCAATGTAGCAGAAGAATTATGCATTCTCTATTATGATTTCCACATAATTGTTTGACAGACTTTATTGATCAGCCCTTGACTGTTTCATAACATCATCCCAAACTGTTTTTTTTAATTTCATACCCGAGAGTTTTTGACAAGAGCATCTTTCTGCAAAGAAAACATTGTTTCAAAAAATCAGGACTTTAATTTTACTTTTTCATCCAGAGAGGTGAAACTTGTTGCAGAAACAAACATTGATGGGCACCATGAAAGCAGATGCCAATGCAGATTTTCCAAGATATATCTTTTGTGTGTAGATATAAAAATAAAACATAAATCATACCTACCCCTCTCATTGTTTGGGGCAGCTCATTACAATGGAAAAAAATGTTGAATTTCACCATTGTTGGCAAATTTTACAAACACTACAATGTGACATTTATTGATAAAATCATTTGGATTATTAAGTATATTAATTATTTTTAGTTGATCACACTGAACTTCCTTAGCATTGTCAGTGTGTTCAATACATTTATGGTACTGTGTCCGGAATTGGTGGGTTCTTGGTCTCTCTGACTTCAAGAATGAAGCCGCAGACCCTGGCGGTGAGTGTTACGGTTCTTAAAGATGGTGTGTCCGGAGTTTGTTCCTTCAGATGTTCAGATATGTCCGGAGCTTCTTCCTTCTGGTGGGTTCGTGGTTTCACTGACTTCAGAAGTGAAGCTGCAGACCTTCACTGTGAGTGTTACAGCTATTAAAGGCAGCATATCTAGAGTTGTTCGTTCCTTCCGGTGGGTTCTTGGTCTCGCTGGCCTCAGGAGTGAAGCTGCAGACCTTCACAGTGAGTGTTGCAGCTCATAAAGGCAGCATGGTCCCAGAGAATCAGTAGCAGCAAGATTTATTGTGAAGAGTGAAAGTACAAAGCTTCCACAGTGTGGAAGGGGACCCCAAGGGGTTCCCGCTGCTGGCTCAGGGGGCCTGCTTTTATTCCCTTATCTGGCCCCACCAACATCCTGCTGATTGGTCTATTTTACAGAGAGCTGATTGGTCCATTTTGTAGAGAGCTGATTGGTCCGTTTTGACAGCGTGCTGATTGGTGCATTTACAATCCTTAAGCTAGACAGAGTGCTTATTGGTGTGTTTACAATCCTTTAGCTAGACACAAAAGTTGTTCGAGTCCCCAGCAGACCTTTAGCTAGACACAAAGCACTGATTGGTGTGGTTACAAACCTTTAGCTAGACACAGAGTGCTGATTGGTGCATTTATAAACCTCTAGCTAGACAGAGTGCTGATTGGTGCGTTTACAATCCTTTAGCTGGACAGAAAAGTTCTCCAAGTCCCCACCCTACCCAGAAGCCCAACCAGCTTCACCTTTCAATAGCACTTCCCAGGGGACTTTGCGGCACCTATCCCGGGCACTCCGGCAGCCCAGAGGGAGCTGGTCCCCCCATCAAGCCCAGCAGGCGCTGGCCGGCCGTGCTGAATGCAGGGCCCACGGAGCCCGCGCCCACCCGGAACCCACGCACGCTGGGCCTCTCCCTCCACACCTCCCCGCTAGCAGAGGGAGCCGGCTCCGGCCTTGGCCAGCCCCAGAGAGGGGTCCCCACAGCACAGCGGCAGGCTGAAGGGCTCCTTGAGCCCGGCCAGAACAGACACCGAGGCTGAGGAGCAACCCAGAGCGAGCGAGGGCTGCTAGCACGTTGCCACCTTTCAGTACTGTTTGAGAGTGGGATCTTTTCATGTTCTCACACTGCATTTTGTCCTAATATTTTATTCAGTCTAATTTATATGTGAATTTCTTTATCAGTTGTGTTATGTCTTGTCTTTTTTGTTTTGTTTCCTCTGCTGGGCAAAAAGTTCTGCTAATAAATAAATTACTTGTTCCCTAACATTTTTCATAGGAGGTAACTTTTTTGGTTTAACAAAAATCTTTAAGGTCCCAACAGGCACTCAAAATAATCAGTGCCTTGATTCTTCAGTAGCCCTGGGTTGTGCATGTGAATTCTTGGCTTTGCGGGAGCCCTGGGTGCCTTTGTACACTTTTTTCACAGATGGTTCACATTGGGACAGGGCAACGTGGGTTTCTGTCCTATATAAACCCCACTGGTAAGTGGCCCTGTTTGTAAACCTGGCTTTCATGGTCGCACTCATGAAAGGAGATGCAGCAGATGGGTTGAAATTCTGCATCAATAACCCCATTAGAATTGCCCATTGGCTGAGGCCTGTATTCCTCCTCTTGTGTGTCATATCTTGGCCCAATAACACACGTTTGCAAAACCCAGCTCCTTTGAAAATATGAGCAGAAATATAATAAGTAAATGAGAAAACGTCAACAAAATGTTAAATAATGGCAATGAGATTCACCTCTGATCTGTATGATCCATGTCTGCAGGTTGCGCAGTAACAACATATCAGCCATGGAGGAGCAGCTGAATTATAGCACAGAAAAAGGCCTTTGTTAGTTTGTAAATTCCCCTCCTACTTTGTTTTACACTAGAAGGCTTTGCCTTGTAAACCACAGGTGTGTCAAGGGAGCTTGGGAGAATAATTTTGAAGAGACCAATATTGTCAGCCTATTAATCTGCCTCTTAATCTTTCCTCTGAACAAAGCACCACTCACCACCAATCAATGGGCAACTCTCTTTCTTTCCAAAAAAACAAAGAATGAATTTAAGCAAGCAAACATGTTTGGAATGCACACTGCCAGGGAGTACTGAGAGACCTGTAACAAAATAGCTAACAGTGTATCACCCTGAGCATCATGAAACAAGCAAAGTAAAAACAAAGAGTGTTTTTGAAAATCATCATTTCTTCCAGAAGCCCTTAGAGAATATGGAACCCTAAGGGTTGAACAGAAACCCCATTGAAACACTTTCGCTTAGAGGGAAAAACAGAGTGCATTCTATCTTATTTTTCTCATTGATGTGTATGTGTGAGTTTTCTGGGGATGGAAGCTGGGGATTTCAATGACACATTTAGTTGAATTGTTCAGGAGTAAAAAGAGGGGAAGGCTGCACCAAAAGGAATATAAGATGTACATGACACTTTTTTTTTTGCAAATCACTATGAATTAAAGTTGTTTAAGTTATTTCAAAGGCAGTATAAGCAGATTTGTTAAGATAGTAGATTTCAAGGTAAACAGCACCGTGTTGTGCAAAAATTCTCAGAGTCTTATAGCACTTCATATTATCTGTTGTCTGAAAGTCCATTAGGGCTGCTCAGTGTGCATGTGTGTGAAAGTGTGTATCGGCATATGCATGTATTTAAACAGCAATTTGGATTACTCGACAATAAAATGTAAATAAATATGTGGAAAGCAAATGCACCCAGAAACCCAGAAAGGCACCAGGAAATCCAAATTTTCTGGTTTTTCTAATAAGTTTAAGGATGTGTCACAGTTCTTAGTGTATCCACCAGATGGCGGGCTTCTACCATTAATCAGTCCACCGTTCCAGATACCCAAACATTTGCGGTGGATTAGTAAGAATGTGTGAACAGCAGTCAACTTTAGAAGAACATATTATTAATATTATCACATATTGAAACAAGCAAAATCATTTATAAATATCTTTGATGTTTTGCAAAAATAGCTTTTTGTCTAATTCGTATTTAGTTTATCTTGACTTTAGCCAATAAATAAATAAATAAATAAGAACAATTGAAAAGTAAATCTCTCCAGAACACTACCTTAATCTCATCATAATTCTCCATATTTTAGATCACCAATCTACACTATTTTAATTTACAGAAAACAAACTCACAAACAAGCAAGCAAAAACTGGCTCAATTGTTTCAATCCTTTTATAATACTTTAGTTTTAAATAGGGCTTTCAGAATTTCAAAACACTTTCCCCTACATTTGTCCCTCATAATGTTCTCTCAGAAGTAAATGTTGTTTGAGATAAAAAGGTACCCAAGGGAGTTTACATCCCCTGCTTGTAGTAATACATTTGATTTGAGAGTTAGAATCTAGAGTACCCAATCTTAGAACTATGGTGCCTCCTTTCAGTTGTTTTAGATTTTTTTTCATGAAATGTTCATAAGTTAAGAAAACAAAATGTAGTAAAGTAATAATCACCAGTGCTTAGATTTATCAAGGGAAATCATAACAAAATGCCAAATCACAATTTATCAAATCATAACAATTGCAGTATTTCTTCAGTTTTCACATTAATATTATAGAAAGAAATCCAATTATTTCTTCTGAAACCAGGCCTTTCTCCCATCCTGGAGGTAATACTATGAAGGTAATCACCATTCTAAACTGAGTACTTAGTTCTCATGTGTAACTTTTATAATATTGCTAATATATTTAAGCATTTAATTAATGGTGTGGATTGTATCATAGTGCATTACTATTTGTGAGGTTCTGTAATATGCGTTTACAGTCATGAGCCACATGTTTCAGTCAATGACTAATTGTTGATGGTCCTTTAAAGTCACATGCCCTAGGGACCTCTCGATGATCCTGGCCCTGTGTAGGCCTAGGCCAATGAGTACATTTGTGTCCTAGTTTAAAAAAAAAAAAATTAGTTAAAAAAGTAAAAACATAAAAATTTTAAAAAGTGGAAAAAGCATGTAGAATAACAATGCTTAGAAAGAAAATATTTTTGTGTAGCTATACAATGTGTTTAAGTGTTATTACAAAAGAGTCAAAAGTTTAAAAAGTTAACAAGTTTGTAAAGTAAATAAGTTACAGTAAGCTAAAGTTAATGTATTATTGAAGAAAGAAAAACATTTAAATAAATGTGGTGTAACCTTAGTATACACTGTTTCTAAAGCCTCCAGTATGTGTAAAGTGATGTCCTAGACCTTCACATTCTTCACGACTTATACACTATATCACCTAGAGCAACTTCCAGTCCTGCAAGCTCCACTCAGGAGTGCTCTAAGCAGGTGTATCCTTTTTTAAATCTTTTATGCTGCATTTTTACTCTACATTTTCAATGTTAGTTATATATAGATACACAAATACCATCATGTTACAATTGCCTACATTAGGTTGATATATAGTTGATACATAAGTTGATACATATACCTCTGTTTCCTTATTTTAGGAAATTATAGAATTTCCTTTTACAACTATGACACCACTATAGATATTCTTGTTAATGTTTTTTGACTTGATTCCTATTTTATAGAAATGTTATAATTGATACTGTTGTGAATATTTGCTTATGAACAGATGTAAGAGTTTTGTGGGGGTTTTCTTGAATGAATATATAGAAGTAGAATTGTTGATTACAAGAATAAGTGCATTTTCTACTTTAATGTATATTCCAAATTTACTTCTAAGGCACACGAATTTTATTAAACTTACTATCTCTTGGCTATAAGAAGCTTCTAAAATTTTGTCCATAAAGTTGTTTGTAGTCATGAATTTCTTGTTTCAAATCAAATAAATACAGTCAGAAGTCCAACACGTAAAACAGTGTTGTTGGTTGAATTCTGCCACCTTGAAAAGGATATGTTTAAATCCTAACCTCCAGTAACTCAGAATATGGGCTTATTTGGAAATAGGATCTTTAGAGAGGTAATCAAGTTAAAAGTAGGTCATTAGGATGAACTCTAATCCCATATGACTGGTGTCCTCAAAAAGAGGGAAATCTGGACATAGAGATAAACATTCCCAGAGGGAAGATGATGTAAAGCAACACAGGAGAATGCCATATGGAGATGAAGGAAAGGAACACCGGAAAATGCTGGCATCACACCAAAAGCTGGAAGAAATTCCCCGACAGGTTTCTGAGAGAGCCTGGCCCAACCAACAGCCAAAATCAACACCTTGATTTAGGACTCCGAGACTCCAAAACTGTGAGACAATATATTTGTGTTGTTCAAAGCCAGTAAGTTTGTGGCACTTTGTTACTACTGGTCCAGAAAACGAAAAGAACACTGCAGGTTTACGGCTCCTTGTGTGCACACACTTCCCAGCCGCCGTGCTGTCTAACACGAATCTATACACTGATGTGAAGGGATTTGGAAGACATGAAGTCCAAAATAGACTGACTTTAAAATAGGGAGAGTATCTGGGTCTAATTAATGACTTGACCCCACTATGTGAGGATGGAGGGATTGAGCCACGCGTCTGCAAGAAACCCGAGATTGTTGGGAAACCGGCAGCCAGGAACGAAGAGAAGACGGGAACACGTTCTCTTTCACAGCCATCCGAAGGAATGATCCCTGCCAGCATCTTGATTTCAGACTCCTAGCCTTCAAAACTGTGAGAGATTCAATTTAGGTTATCCTAAAACACCCTATTTATGGTTCTATTCATGGCAGCCCTAGGAATCTAACACACCATGTAAAAGTGGATCTGTATCCATTGTTGTTTATGTACAATGGAATGCTTCTCAGCCATAAAAAGAATGAAATCTTGTCTTTTGCAGCAACATGGATGGGACTAGAGGCCATTATCTTCAGTGAAATAACTCAGAAACAGAAAGTCAAATACTGCATGATCTTAAGTATAGTTGGGAGCTATATAATGTGCACACACGGACTTAGAGAGTGGAAATACAGACATCAGAGACTCGGATGAGTGAGATGGTGGGATGGGGGTCAGGGATGAGAAATTACTTAGTGAGCACAACGTACACTATTCAGGTGATAGTTACACTAAAAGCTCAGGCTTCAACACTACACAATGTATCCAGGTAGCAAAACGGCGCTTGTACTGTCTATATCTATAAAAATATATTTTTATATATAAAAAGTGGATATGTTTTCATCGAAGCCAGTTCTGGAGCTCAGCAGACAAAATTATTTTTCCTCATTCCTACCTCACATCCAACTCTTTTTGTTCCCTGAATTTCTCAGATATATATTTGAGAAACACTGGAGTAAACTGTGTCTTTAAAGAAACCTTTCCTTTTTAAAGCTTCTACCGTCAATAACGTCGTGTAACAGAGAATAACACAAAAGCTTTCTGGAATCTATTGTAAAGATTTATGGTGTTATTCTAACTAGATTAGCCAAAATACTGTGCAAGAAGTGTGTGTATATTTATAAAAATATGTGTACATTTGCCAGTTGAACCTTGCTCTATTATGGTGGAAAAAGGGATTATTCAGACGATTTTTTATACAATTTTAAACTTTATCTATCCATGGGCGAATCACTCTCCTGAAATCACACAACCTCCTACCCTTCACCGCCCCACAATGACCGTTCATTGTTTGATACAGAATATCTTCTGTCCTGGTCTCCATTGTATTCATGATTAAGACTGGATATTTCAGCCTAAAGAACGTCAACCCAAGAACCATACTCTGTGTAATTTGGAGAAAATTTTACCATCTGAAAATGAAGATAAAGACTACCTCATGTTAAATGGCTATTTAACCCCAAAGAAACACATGAGACGTAAAGAACATCAACCCAAGAGCCAGACCTATGCAATTTAGGGAAAATTACTTCTACATTCATAATTGTACCATCTGAAAATGAAGATAAAGACTACCTCTTAAGTTAAATGGCTTAATATATGTTTAACCCCAAAGAAAAACACGAGACACATATTGTCTGATGAGTATTAGCTATATTTATGCTATGTAAATGTTAAATTTATCTGGTATTGCTTAGTAGTTTTAAATGCATATATGGTATCAAACTATATGTGTATTTATCTATTAATTTTTTATGCATCTATATATGAGAACTAAATTTAGCATGATTCTCTATTTCCACAAATTTATTTAGTATTTTTAAATCCTGTAAAAATTTTAATTTGGAGTAAATTTGTTACTGAAGTACAAATTAGGTAAGATGTATCATTTGGTATTAAAGATTGTATTTTAATCTTCTTTTTCTAAACACACTGGTGAAGTGGTTAGAAGCTTAGGGAGATAGGATGTATCAACAGCATCAAGTATATGTTTTCCAATGGGAGAAACGGTTTTCATTCATTCAGGCTACTATAACAAGCTGCAATAGACTGGTAGATCTTTTTCATTCATCAATGTATAGACCAATTTATAATTTCTCTTAATTCCAGAGCAAATATGAATGTTTCGATTCAGATTACATGAATAACTTATATGTATGGGCCGGGCGCAGTAGCTCACACCTGTAATCCCAGCACTTTGGGAGGCCGACGCAGGCAGATCACCTAAGTGCAGGAGTTCAAGATCAGCCTGGCCAACATGGTGAAACCTCAATTCTACTAAAAAATATATATAAAAAAAAATTAGCTGGACATGGTGGCATGCATCTGTAGTCCCAGTTACTTGGGAGTCTGAGGCATGAGAACTGCTTGAACCCAGGAGGTGGAGGCTGCAGGAGCTGAGACTGTGCCACTGCACTCCAGCCTGGGCAAGAGAGTGAGACACGGTCTCAAAAAAAAAAAAAAAAAAAAAAGGTGTATACATGTATTTATTCAATCTTATTTTAAAATACTAAATAACTTCAAATTCCTCTTCCTTTTCAGAAGTGTTCTTTTTAATGATGGCTAATAAAATATTAAACCTCCATATTTAATATAGTTTTACAAAATAAGATTCAAGTACTAAAATGTTCTTTGGCAAAGAGTTTCATTCAAATAATCAGTTGAATGTTCATTAAGCCTGACAATCTATTTTAGTTCCAGTGGTAGAAGTTTTATCATGCTAACTTGGGGTCAGTATTTTCTCTGTTATTGTCCTTAACTGAAAAGTAATTTATTTCCTCATATTTCTTGTCATAAGTGGTATCATTTGTATTGCAGCATGACCTAAGCCAGGCAGGTTTTCAGTTTGTTTTACTAATAAGACATATTGCTGACATGTTCTCAGATCTTGTCTGACAAATGAGCTTAGTGAGAGTAGTAGCAAAACAAAGAGCTGATACTATTTTTCTTGCTTATTAGCTTCCAAACATCTCAGAATACAGACATAAAGTGAACTGCAAACTGCTCAACATATCTCTAATTGCTTTTGTGATGCTATTCAAGTATATTAGTAGAAACTGCAGCAATGGCTATCTTTGGCCACTCTGAGTGCAGTTGTTTAAGGCTGGAAACCACAGAATCAATAACTACTAGACTTTTTATTTAATTAAAGACGAGAGAGAAATAGTACCTCCTGTTAAAAAGTGCCTTGTATTTCTTATTTTCTTTCAATAAAAATCAACCTCTTGGACCAGCAGAAGGTCAAGACCTGCCAACATGATCAAAATTAGAAAGTTTTAACTCATCCTTCTAAACTAAAATAAAAGACAAAAAGATGCCTCATTCCTATTTAAGGATTAAATGTGAAAACTCAGAAGGTTATGCATAATCTGAGAGAAGATAGCCCTCTACTGAGAACAGGTTGGAAATATATGCTCTGAATATTTGAATTTTGCTCTTTAAGGCTGTCTGAAGTAAGCATGAGTGCGGATAGCTAAAGTAAGCTTATAGCAATTAAGAAAATTAGCTAAATATTAAAATCTAAAATAATTCTTACTTGTCCTATAAGACTAATTTAATTTCCTTGGAAAGTAGATATTACTATTTAGGGCATTTAAAAATTAGTTCCATTAAGCTGTTTTGTTGCATGAAAATGATGCTTGAATTAGTTTACTATTTGAAGAATATTTGAATTTAAAACTACTTATCTTTTTACTTGAAAAAAATGTAATATAGTGATTTGAAATTGCTTTTATGTAGTGAAATGTCATCTTAAAACTAACACGTAGATATAAATTAAAAGTAACACTCATAAGAAAACTAAAATACTATATATGTATTATTATACCTTTCCACCAAAATATTTATCTACATTGTTTAAAGTTTTATTTCTTTAATACTCAAATTCTTTAGAAGTTCATCACAAATATATTTTATTAAAATTTGAAATGATTGTTTTATGTCTTTAAACTCGTTTGAATCATTTTATTATTTTAAGATAAGATTCAGATTTAGTATGTCCTTACTTTTCTGTTTTTACATTACATGAACCTACATTTTAAAGTATTAGAGTGTATTCTCGCTTTACATATTCTATAGTTAAAGATTACTCTAAAAAATATCTCTTGATTATCTTAGCACCATGGCCAATTGTCTCAATATTATACAAGGATGCTTTAGGAATGTTAGTTAACTATTTGTGCCCATATATTTTGAGAACATAGAACAAGTGTAACTGCTGGGTCATAAGCATTTCCTTTGCTAAACAACCCTTTACAACCTAGATCATGTTAATTTTTTTAAAGCATTGTGTAAGTGATTGTTCAAGGAATTTTGTTTTTCTTATCAATTACTATAAACATTCAAAGTACAACTTCAGCATTCTATTTTAGATGTAAACTGCCTTAGTTTTGGAAAGAAGATATAAAAATAAATAAGTCATTAGAGTTATCTGACAACTAAACAATTTGCCATTTAAGTTGGGTCCTTTTGTATACTTAACAAATTGAGGATGTACTTTAAAAAAAATACTCAGTTTGACTCTTTTTTCTGCTCAGTCAAGGGGCCTAGTTTTCCAATATTACTGCTTATGCATGGGAATGAACTAAGGTTTCTATTTGAATAGAATTATGTATTTCAAAGTCCAAGTAACCAATACAAGTGATAGAATAAGTCATTTCAAATTATTATAAATCAGACTTAATCAAGTATTTCCCAATTAACATACTTATAAATTGCTTTAATGAGTAGCCCCTGGCTGCTTAAATTCCTTTTGTTATTTGTTTAAGATCAGGAAAACTTTCTTTAGTTAGGGTTGTTATATTTTGGGGATATGACCTTTCACAAGTTCTAGGTAGTCAGAATATGAGGAAAACATTTTTCCCTTATTATTTTTTTCTTTCTCTTTTTTTTTTTGGAGATGGAGTCTAGCTCTTGTCGCCCAAGCTGGAAGCAATGACACAATCTTGGCTCACTGCATCCTCCCCCTCCCAGGTTCAAGCGATTCTCTTGCCTCAGCCTCCCGAGTAGCTGGGATTAAAAGCATGCACCACCATGCCCAGCTAATTTTTGTGGGGTTTTTTTGTTATTTTTTTTTTAGTAGAGACAGGGTTTCACCATGTTGGCCAAGCTGTTCTCAAACTCCTGACCTCAAGTGATTCACCCTGCTCGGCCTCCCAAAGTGCTGGGATTACAGGCATGAGCCACCAAGTCCGGCCTTATTTTTCTTTAACTTTGCAACTTACCCAAGAAGTCAAGTAATCAAGAAATAAAGTATCTACCTTCTGTAAGGAGAATTAAGTAGGACTACAGGTTCCCCACTCGTGAAATGATTCTGCAGCTGTTTTACCTATTATTTTCCATTTTTTTCTGGCTTTTCTCTCTTATCCTAAATGGAGACTGAATTTGGAAACCTTGACACTACTTGAGGAAACATCTGGATTTGTGACCTGTAGACCTCTGCTCTTTGACATGGGACAAATACCTCTTTTTTTCTGTCTTGTTTCAGTCCCTGACATCCATGTGTGCCTTTAAAACCTCTAAGATTTCCTTCTTAACTTTTTTTTTTTTTGAGATGGAGTCTCCCTCTTGTCACCCAGGCCGGAATGCAATGGCGTGACCTCGGCTCACTGCAACCTCCGCCTCCTGGGTTCGAGAGATTCTCCTGACAAGCTGGGATTACAGGCACCTGCCACCACACCCAGCTAATTTATTGTATTTTTAGTAGAGACGGGGTTTCTCCATGTTGGTCAGGCTGCTCTCGAACTCCTGACCTCAGGTGATCTACCCACCTCGGCCTCCCAAAGTGCTGGGATTACAGGCAAGCATGAGCCACCGCACCTGGCCTTACCATTTAATTTTACTGATGTGTTTGACTCTTAATGTGGAGTGGGTGGTATTATTAGTATTTTTTAAAGTTAATATATAAAACTAAAATATCTTTTAGACAAAATTACTCTTGGAAGATTATTATATTACCTAAAATGCACAGCATAAAATACATCAGCTAGCAATAATTCCAAGTACTGTACAACCAAGTTTTTCATCAGAACCAGTTATTATTTCCTTAGTAGCCCCCAAGTGATATAGTCGATTTGGGTTTAGATGTTATATTGTACCTGTATTTTGCACAATAAATATAGACAGCACGCAACACTCACATTATCAGAGACAGAAAAGAAAGAAAATGAAATCTTCTGAGGTACAGGGTATTCATTCATCCATTTCATTCTCATTTTGGATCATGATGAACTAAAATAACTCAACATATTTAAATCTCCCCTTCACACACACATAAAGTGTATTTCTGTTAAGCAAAATGTGTGTGTATTTACACACATATACACACAGTCTCAACTTAGGATAATTCAGTTTCATTTTTCAACTTTTTGATAGTACAAAAGCGATTCACATTCAATACAAACTGTACTTCAAATACCCATTAAACCACTCTTTTTTTACTGTCAGTACAGTAGTCAATAAATTACATGAGATTTTTGATACGTTATTACAGAGTAGGCTTTTGCCCAACTTTGGGCTAATGTCAGTGTTCTGGGCATGTTTAAGATAGGCTACACTAAGCTATTTTAAGTAGGTTAGGTTTATTAAACCCATTTTGAACTTAGGATATTTTCAACTTATGAGGGTAGGTTTATCAGCATATAAATCCATCGAAAGTTGAGAGGCATCTGTGTGTGTGTGTGTGTGTGTCTACACTATTTGCTCCAACTTTTTTGCCACTGTACACACTTCCAGTACATACCCTCTCAGCCTTCTCAGAATCTACCTAGTGTATTTACTTCTACCAAGTTTATGTTGGATACAATTTTAATAAATTCTATAGGTTACCTCATTGTTATTACTAGCTAATGTTGCAGTTTACATAGAAACTTATAAATGTGTAGGAAATCTCTTTCAGATATATTCCACCTAAACTTCCTTTACTGCTTCTGAGGGTGGAAACTAGGATTCTTTTATTGGAGTTGTTCTGGAGATCCACAGATTATAGAGGTTTTGCTGCACTTACGTCCAGTGTCCCTTTTCCCTCACATTCTGTTGTTTCTGGAAGCTCTGATAAATTTTCAATGGAGAAGGTAACTTGATATTTTATTTTATTTTATTTTATTTTATTTTATTTTATTTTATTTTATTTTATTTTATTTTATTTTATTTTATTTTATTTTGAGACAGAGTCTCACTCTGTTGCCCAGGCTGGAGTGCAGTGGCATGATGTAGGCTCACTGCAACCTCTGCCTCTCAGGTTCAAGTGATTCTCCTGCCTCAGGTGAGTAGCTGGGATTACAGGAGCCTGCCGCCACACCCAGCAAATTTTTTTTTTGTATTTTTAGTAGAGACTGGGTTTCACCATGTTGGCCAGGCTGGTCTTGAACTTCTGATCTCAGGTGATCCACCCACCTCAGCCGCCCAAAGTGCTGGGATGACAGGCATGAGCCACCGTACCCAGCCTTCTCTCTCTCTCTCTTTTTTAAAAAAATATTTTTAATTGACAAATAAAAATCATATATGTTGCGGGAAGTCAGGCACCCCGAACAGAGGTACCGGCTGGAGCTGTGGCAGAGGAACATAAATTGTGAAGATTTCATGGACATTTATCAGTCCCCAAAATTAATACTTTTATAATTTCTTATGCCTGTCTTTACTGCAATCTCTGAGCATAAATTGTGAAGATTTTGTGGACATTTATCAGTTCCCAAATAATACTCTTATAATTTCTTATGCCTGTCTTTACTTTAATCTCTTAATCCTGTTATCTTCATAAGCTGAGAATGTACGTCACCTCAGGACCACTATTGTACAAATTGATTGTAAAACATTTGTGTTTGAACAATATGAAATCAGTGCACATTGAAAAAGAACAGAATAACAGCAATTTTCAGGGAACAAGGGAAGACAATCATAGGGTCTGATTGCCTGTGGGGTCAGGCAGAATAAAGCCATATTTTTCTTCTTGCAGAGAGCCTAGAAATGGATGTGCAAGTAGGGAAGATATTGCTGAATTCTTTTCCTAGCAAGGAATATTAAGAATTAAGACCCTGGGAAAGGAATGCATTCCTGGGGGTAGGTTTATAAATGGCTGCTCTGGGAGTGTCTGTCTTATGCAGTTGAGATAAGGACTGAAATATGCCCTGGTCTCCTGCAGTACCCTCAGACTCATTAGGGTGGGGAAGAAACCCCACCCTGGTAAATTTGAGGTCAGACCAGTTCTCTGCTCTTGAACCCTGATTTCTGTTGTTTAAGATGGTTTTCAAGACAATACGTGCACAGCTGAACATAGACCCTTTTCAGGAGTTTTTGGTTTCGCCCTTTGCCTTGTGATCTTTGCTTTGCCCTTTGCCTTGTGATCTTTATTGGCCTCAGAAGCATGTGATCTTTGTTCTCCTTTTTGCCCTTTGAAGCATGTGATCTTTGTGACCTACTCCCTGTTCGTACACCCCCTCCCCTTTTGAAGTCTTTAATAAAACCCTGCTGGTTTTGCGGCTCATGTGGGCATCACAGTCCTACCCATATGTGATGTCACCCCTGGAGGCCCAGCTGTAAAATTCCTCTTAGTACTCTTTCTCTTTATTTCTCAGCTGGCTGACACTTAGGGAAAATAGAAAGAACCTACGTTGAAATACTGGGGGTGGGTTCCTCTGATACATATATGTTTATTATGCACAACCTGATGTTTTGAAATATGTTTACAATGTGGAATGACTAAATTGAGCTAACAGACGCATTACCTCATATACTTATTTTTGTGGTGATAATACTTAAAATCTACACATTGTTTTTAACTATATACACTATGTTGTACAATAGAGCTCTTAAATTTATCCCTCTTATGAAATGGAAATTTTGTATCCCTTGAGCAATATCTCCCCATCCTCTTTCTCTCAATACCTGATAACTGTCATTCTACTGCCTGTTTCCATGAGTTCAAATTACACCATTCATTTTATAAGCTCTCATGAATAAAATTTTCTTTAATCTTGTTTTTCTGTATGGCACATTATTGAAGTATATTCTTGAAAACATATATGTTTTATGAAGCATCTTTAGTGAAAATTACAGTGCAAGAAAGGTGTGTCGGGATGTGCATGTGTGTATGTCTTTATGTTGAAGAAGATTCAGTTTTTTGACTAAGATAATTAAGCGTCAGAAAATACTTTACTTTTTAAATACATGTGATATTAGTGATTATGTTCTTAGAGAAGAAGAGAACCATATCTTTTGTCACAAAATAATAGCTTTCTCATAATGTATGTCTTGTGAAGTGTTTGCATTGATTTATGTATGAGAAGTTTACTACAAATACTTGACCTTTTACCAGTAACAAAAGTATTAATAGAATGCTAAATCATTCTAATTATCTTTGTCTCTTATTTTCAAGTAAATTAATTCTTGAATGCAGACCATTCTCATAGTTTCCTCACCTTCTTGGATCTCTGTATCTATACTCACTTTTATTGTCAACCAAGAAAGAACATTATCAAAGAGAAAAATAACTGGGACTTCCCTTAAACCAAGTAATTTATAGTAAGACGATGTAATTTCTCTCTTAGAAATTCATATTTCAAATTTCATAATACAGCTCAGGTGCAATCTTAAAATGGAAATATTATAGACTCAGCCTATCCATTTATTAAAATTAAATCATTCAAAAACTGTGCATAATAGGATGATTACTTTTAATAATAGAACAAATTGTATCCAAAATATTAAGATTAACATTGTAATGTTTTATTTCTGTTAAAACTTTGTGCTGAGAACATTACAGACAAATTATCTTGATTTTCTAATTTAGTTACCATGAATCCTTTGGAAATGTATTATTTTCTCTGTCTTAAAGATGAAGAAACCAAGTTTCAGAGGTCACACTACTAGTTCCAGCTATTATATGGTTTAATGATATAACCTCTGAGTGTATATTGTTTCAATATATGCCATAAGTATATTTAAGTGACCTTGAGATTTTACATATTAAACAGTTTTTTAAGTTATTAAGTACACAAACCACTGCAACTAGTATCACTATTACTAATCTGTGGATTGATTGACAATGGTGATTCTGATTCCTCGCTACGCTCCCAAAAGTGTACATTACCTTGAAAGCATTTGGCTCACTGAGGGATCATTTGTTGAATGGAAGGCCTGGAGACTGCAAGCATTAACCGTTAACAGCCTTAATGGGTGATTCAAGAGGTACTCACTCACCAAACACCTTTGCGGATTCTATTTGACAGTGGATTCTGTTTATGTTTGTTGTTTGTAGATAAATGTTCTTGTTTCAAGGTGGGGAATCACAAACTATGTTGTTGCTCTAATGCAGCCTTAACTTTTTTCCTAGGAAAATGCACAGAAAAAAAAATTTACATTTTATTTTGACAGATCTGTTTGCCCCCAAAAGACTCTCCAGTGATTGCCTAGAGATCTATGAGTGCCACCAACTGGAGAACTGCTTTACCAGATTATGTGTCACAAATCTTAAGTGTTCTTAATTGAAATTATGAGCTGAGTTTCAAAAGGTGAGAAAGGTTTAGTGTTTGGGATTGATGCATCAACACATATTATGTGTCTTATATCAGTCACCCACTAATCCACAGAAATTTCAAGTAGAGTATCTATATTCAGGAGATGGCTATGTAAAGTAATCTCTCCTTACTTGTTGGTTTATTGCTCCTCAATTTCAGTATAGAACTTTATTTCCGGTGATCAGAGTCAGACTCCCTGGGGAAATAAGAAACTCTTTGTTCTTCACTAGATTAATTGGCTAGACTTTTATCCTAGCTTTAACTCCTGGATTTATTTAAAACAAAAAACTGGAAATGTGCATCACTCGACAACTAAGGAAATTTTCCAAACGTACTCTTATACTAAATTCATGAAAGAGAGAGACTCAAAAGATTGTTTTTCTAAATATATGTGCCACTTGTGCAAAGGTTTCCTTCTTAAAGCAGGAGGCCTTCTTAATGTCTTGACTATCACCAAGTTGCACAAAAAGTCTTCCTACTTGAGAGTGACATTTGGGGAGGGTAATTTGATAAACTCGCTTATTTTTGTTTTGATTTTTTGTTTTCTCTTAATTCAGTGAGTATAAAAGCCATTTTTTAACAGAGTAGAGATATTGATGTCTCTAAGGAGAAATGTAAGAGGTGTATTTCCTCCCTCCCTCCCTCCTTTCCTGCCTGCCTGCCTTCAGAGATGGAGTCTCTCTCTGTCGCCCAGACTATAGTGCACTGGCATGATCTCGGCTCACTGCAGTCTCTGCCTCCTGGGTTCCAGTGATTCTCCTGCCTCAGCCTCCGGAGTACTGGGACTACAGGCGCACCCCACCACGCCAGGCTAATATTTGTACTTGGGGTAAAGATGGGATTTCGCCATGTTGGCCAGGCCGGTCTTGAACTTCTGACCTCAAGTTATCCACCCACCTCGGCCTCCCAAAGTGCTGGGATTATGGCGTGAGCCACCGCCCCCCACCCTTAATATCTTTCTTAATGTCATATGAGCCACTGTGCCCCACCCTTACTATCTTTCTTAATACCGTACTGATCTTGGCCTATGAAGCTCCTGATTTCTATCTAGACAAAACTTAAGTTTATTTAAAATTATTCTTCAAACAGTACACCAGGAAAATAAATAGCCACATCGTTTTTGTCCTTTTTCTAATCAAATGGAGCTGAATTACTTCATCAATTGTTTTTATTGACTGTGCAATTTGTGAGAGCATAGCCTAAATGATATGGTTCCTCTCAAATGGCCATAATCTACCGCACTGTAAATCTCAGCAAATGAACATCAATGCATCTTTAACACCTTGACATTTAGAGAAATTAAAGTCCCCAAAGTTATGTTTCCCCTCCTCTTTTATATAGAGAAATTAAAGTCTCAGTAAATATTATTCCCTAAATAATATATTGCCATCACGTGAGCATTTGTTCCCAAACCGCAAACAAGTTCGTGTACAAGGTCAATTAGACCACATAGACATGAAGCTTAACTTGTAGTGAGCTGGGACTTACACACAAAGAGTGAAATAACTCCTTTAATTATTTTACCAGAAGCTCACTACTGTGTTTCAGGCTGACCACTTTAATGACAGGGAGCGTGGTAAGTTGAAGGCAGAAGCTAATGATAAGAAAACAGAGTAATTTCCACGATAGGTTTATTTGATAGCTCCCGTTAAGTCTATGCTACCAGAAAATTCTGCTTATTGTCTAGCATTTTCATTTTCCTTTTGAAGGTTGAATGCAGTGAAAAGGAACTGTGTCCTTCTATTCCATGCAAATCTGATGTACGAAAATGAGCCAAGCATTGCAGCACAGCGTTGCACATACACATAACTGTCTCTGAATAACAGGAAGGGAGGAGAAAGGAAGACAATGGGAGAAATTGCACTGCCCTGAGTCAGAAATCAGATCTCTTGCCATACAGCTGCAGTTATGTGATCATTTGCAAGTCAACGTTTCTCAATTGTTTAGTCATTTGTAAGACAAAAAGACTGGTTGGATTTCAGAGAATTTTGAATCCTCCTTTCAGGTTTAACAAGCAATAAATGATACTCCTCAGTGTAAAAATAATGCCAAGACATTATTTCACTTCAAATTAAATTCAAACAAGATATCTTGGTACAGTTATAAGCTGAAATAAGTCGTTTATAATAAAGCGCATTTCCTCTTCTAAAGAAGAAAATCTCGAAGTCCTGTCTTTGAGATTAAAATTCCTGAACAATTTTCTAGAATAAATTTGAAGAGATTAAAACTGACGAATTCTGTACACAATCCAAATGTCACAAAGTACTGTGATTCACTCAAGGGGAAAGGATTATTACTTTTGAGTATTATCCCTTGCTTTCCAGTTCACATTATACTGAGTTGAATTATAGTGACTGAAATTGGCGTAAAATTAATATAATAATGCCAACCGTTAGCAAAAAAATTACATAAGGAAATTATTAGAAGTCATATCATATTGCTAATTCTCCAAGCAAGGATTCATACAATTATGCAATATTTGCTTCCCAAAACAAGCATATTTTTAAAGCCATTGTGAAATCCAACAGGACTGATGATGATTTCTTTTCACCTAAAGAGCTTGTTCTAATTTAGTAATTCTCTCTATATATATATCTCTCTCTCTCTCTGTCTGTCTCTCCCTCCCTCCCTGTCTCATCTGATCTATGTGCATGAGGAAAATTTTCTCTAATTTCCCATTGATAAGCTCCCAGAAGAAGGTGGTCCTAGTCCTCCAAAAGGATAAGCGCAGTTTGGCAGGTCATTTCAATTTCGTGGCAGTATACTACAGTACACAAAGTTGTTATGCAGGTAAGCCATGTCCTGCAAACAGATGTTTGTAGTCATAAATTAAAAATCAATACCCATAAGGCTAATTGCCAGCTGTTGCTCAATGAATTCTGAACGTCAGAGAGAAGGATGGATGTTGCTATTAAACTCTAAAACAACGCTATCTGAAACTATGATTTGAACCAGACCTTTGATTTATTGAATAGTCAATGTCTATCAACTCTCATTAAATATTCTACATAATTTTTTGTAGTCCAAGAGATTTGGGAAAGTGTAAATTGTTATGTATACACTATAGGCCAAATATTGCAAATTAAATAGGTTACCTAGTTATTATTTCAAATATGCAAGGAAGATGTTATTTTCTCAATTTTCAAAATTAGGTCACTGAAGATCACAGAAAATAATTAAGATGTTTAGAATCTCTAAGCAGTGGAAGAATTACTGTGTAAACTTCCACATACCACGTGGAATCAAAATATTAAAAAGAAGCCAGTCGTGGTGGCTCCTGCCTGTAATCCCAGCTATTTGAGAGGCTGAGGCAGGAGGATTACTTTAAGCCAGGAGTTTGAGATCAGCCTGTGCAACATAGTGAGACCTCATCCCTAAAAAAATTTAAAAACAAAATAAAATAATTAACCCATAAAATAAGTGTAAGAAGCACTAATTACATTTGATGTCCCATTAGGAACACATATTTTTATAACACTGAATTTTTTTTTAAATCCCTCTCATTGCTTTGATTGTCCTGTTACCTGAAGCCTGTCACATGTGTTTAGACTCCCAATTAGTCTGCAGCACAAGGAGGTCATAAAGGTTGAATAGTGAGTGGGTAAGCTTCAAATCCAAGAGTATAAAGCCAATGCCCGTTCCTCTATGCCCTGACATATTATGTTTGTTAACCTGAAAATTCTATCCTGTTGTCTTCCTTGTCTCATAATTTCCAATAGTGTGGAAAATAAATTTATTTTAAATCCCTAAAATAGAATGTACTGATTTTTACATTTACTATTTATCAGTTCTGTTAAAAACATACTTCATTATATTATACTGTCCTATAACTTTAAAATGTTTTAATAAGTAACCTATATTTATTTTCACCCTTTGGCAACTGAGATTTTACAAATGTCTGCATTTTGCTTTGCACAAAGAAAAGTTTATAGTCAGATTTATCCTGCCCAATTTAAATTCATTCCAAAATAAGCACTGTTTTCTTAATGCTTGCTATCCCATGGCAAATCCATATGCTTCCAAACCCTGTATTCTGTGTTTTTCAGGTAGCTTCAAAATCAGAGTATCATTTTTGCCTTATTTTAAATTATTTGTTTCGTAATGTATGAATTTTTGAATTAATATAGTTTCAAAGAGGCCAGGCGCAGTGGCTTATGTCTGTAATCCCAGCACTTTGGGAGGCCAAGGTGGGCAGATTACCTGAGGTCAGGAGTATGAGACCAGCCTGGCCAACATGATGAAACCCCATCTCTACTAAAAATACAAAAATTAGCCTGGTGTGGTGGCACATGCCTGTAATTCCAACTACTTGGGAAGCTGAGGCAGGAGAATTGCTTGAGCCTGGGAAGTGAAGGTTGCAGTGAGCCGAGATTGTGCCACTGCACTCCAGCCTGGCTGGCAGAGCAAGACTGTCTCAAAAAAAAAAAAAATACATATATATATATATTCAACATTAGCAAAATATGCTTGTAGAAACATATTTAGTTGATATTTAGTTAGGGAGAATGGTTTAAATTTTACTACATAACCCTTAAAAGAATTATTTATCCCAATTTAATAACTAACAGACTAAAGAAGCTCAAATGTTTTATGAGAAGACAAGCAGATAGGCTTCTAATGCTTAAAATTTTGTCCCAATTCTTAACTTTACTAAATATATTAAAATAAAATTTATGTACTTATATTTCTGTCATTTAAGAAATTAAAAATAAGATATTATATATTATCTCTTACTCTGGATATTACTGTCTTTTATAGGATTATTCTTAAGATAATTTTACCTATTCTGTTACATTGTTGTAAGGTTCAAAATCAATCAGACATGTAAAGTACAGAGCCTGACACACACACACTTCCTCAATAAGACTGTTTTCTTCACTTGAATGGAAACAATATTACATTACATAAACTTAATGCAAACATTTTTTGAAGTCCCATGATATATTGTGAAGCAAATATTACATTACTTACAATTTAAAAATAGAGTCAGTGAAAGATGTTCCAAGATTTGGAAGTCACAGTAAAGGTCACATAATCCATACTCAAATCTCGGGTGCCAAAATTACTCCTACAGAAGTGTGATGAATGATTACTCAGCCTCTCTACACTTCCAATGATGAGTCGGGAAGAAGAACAGAATATTCTATGTGGTTTGCTAACCTTGAACTGTGACTGGTATTTTCCGGTTGTCTTCACTGACAGGTGAACTGAATGTTGTGTGAATTGAACCGGTTTGATATTTCTTTTCACCATCACCTGCCAGGCAGCATTGGGACGGACCTTCCCATTTAAAAATCTGATGAAACATCCTGGAGTGTTTTTGCATTGCATGGTAGATTTGAACGATGCGTCTTTTGGCCATTCTCTCTCATTATTATACACGCATGTGAATTAGCCAGGGTGATACACTACTCTGTTTTTATCTCTATTTTGTATACTGATTCATCATTTGTGTCAATTCAGGTCATTAAAATTAGACATGGGCTGGGCATGGTGGCTCACACTTGCAATCCCAACACCTTGGAAGTCAAGGTGGATGGATCACCTGAGGTCAGGAGTTTGAAACCAGCCTGGCCAACATGTTGAAACCCTGTCTCTACTAACAATACAAAAATTAGCCAGGCTTGGTGGTGGGTGTCTGTAATCCCAGCTACTCAGGAGACTGAGGCAGGAGAATTGCTTGAACCCAGGAGGCGGAGGTTGCAGTGAGCTGAGATTGCACCATTGCACTCCAGCCTGGGGGTCAAGAGTGAGACTCCATCTCAAAACATTAAAAATTTGAAAAAATAAAGGAATAAAAATAAATAAGAGAAAATTAGACATATAGAAGATGTATTAGGGGAAACACTTGTGAAGTTAGAAAGGTGGGCCGCAGCAGCAGTGAGAGGAAGAGTTTTCATTCTGCAATGCAGGCCTGAGAAGTGTACAAAGAGGGACAGAACATGAAGTTTTGTCTGAGGAACTCAGCCAGACCAATGAGGATCTCGAGCAAAGTTCAGGTTAGAGGAGTTCTTCATCAAGAAGAAATGGTCTTAATCTAATAGGACTTCCACGCCTAGCCAATAGCCAGGAGAGGCCCAGGTAGAATGTGGCTTTGGAATAAATACCCCAGCAAGTGCCAAGGCCCAGTGAATGGAGGCTCTCATCTAATTGTGCTCTTTGGCAAGGTGCTCATGGAGAGAGATCTGAGTGGGGTACTTCTATGGCTGTCACACTAGCATAGATTATCATTTATTAGGAGGAACAAGACAGGAACAGAGAATTTGATAATCAGAGGTCATTTTTGGCCAGTTATTGAATGGCGCAAAGGGAGATAAAACAAATCTGCATGCATCAGGAAATGCAGGGGCGAAATCCATAGTGGTGATTATCTCCTTAATTTTGCATGTTCTTAAGAAGTTCTCTATTCTTCTCCCACCCTCCAATGGTGGTAGAGCAGTTATTTTTAGAAGGAGATTAAGACACTATTTGCGGTGGCCAGGCACAGTGGCTCACCTCTGTAATCCCAACACTTTGGGAGGCCGAGGCGGGCAGATCACAAGGTCGGAAGTTCGAGACCAGCCTGACCAACATGGTGAAACCTCGTTTCTACTAAAAATATAAAAATTAGCCAGGCATGGTGGCACAGGCCTATAATCTCAGCTACTCAGGAGGCTGAGGCAGGAGAATTGCTTGAACCCAGGAGGTGGTGGTTGCAGTGCCGAGATAGCGCCACTGCACTCCAACCTGACGAGAGAGCGAGACTCCATCTCAAAAAAGAGAAAATAAAATAAAAAATAAAAAAGGACACTATTTGCAGTTCCAAATGTTTTTTCTGGTGCCTATTCATTACCTGTGTATACACCTTATTTTTTAGTAGTATATAGATCCTCAGGGAACAGGAATAACAACTACTAGAGAAGTGGCAGATGTGGAAATCCTAGCTGTTACTCTGTGGTATGTTTTATGCAAAAACATATGCAAAATGTATATTTTTATAAATCACACAGTGATGAATTACATAAATCCTGTGATTTTGAATGTGGTGTAAACTGATGTTCCTCATCCCAGGATCCAACTGATAGTTTCTGTTTCGCTCTCATTCTGTGAATGATGAGAGTGGGACTTGGGTCTGTAGACAGCAAGACAGATCCAGAATCAGGATGTGATACACAGGCAGTAAAGCAGGGAACAAAGACTACAATAATCCTCTTGCTCATATATTTATTTAAGTGGGTTGACAGACAATATACCAATGTTATTTATATAATTAATAAAATATGGTAGACAGGGATACAAATAATGATAGTGATAAATGACGATTTTGATCACTTATTGTCTCCCAAGCACCGCTCTAACTGCCTTAAATGCATTCAATCAGCGTACACTTCAGAGGTATACAATATAATGATTCCCATTTTAAGGATTAAAAACTGAAGGAATGATAAAGTAACAACAAAATTCTCAAAGTAATAATATAGCCATAATTAGGGTCCATATAGAGTAACAATTTTGAACTTACTTCCAAAACCTGATCAGTTGAAGCACGAGATTCTCACTCTCCCAGGCCTTTGGGGTACCCCAGAAGAACAAGAATCTAATTGAATGAATAGTATCTAGAACATAAAGCACTGTTGATTCTTTTTTGTTGATCTTTGCACTCATCTATGTTGTTACTATGAGCTCAATTTCTAGATGCTACATCAATAGATTTGCTGCTTCAAAGATTCTCTAAACACACATGTAATAAAACAAAATTTATCCCTAATTATTTGGAAAATGCATTATGTGTCAATTGCTTTCTGATTAAAAAATGAAAGAGTAAATAAGAATCTCATATGGAAACAATGATTAATTAGGTAAATACCTTTTCATATAGTAACCTCATCCAAAAAAATGTAGACAATATTATGAACATATTCTCAAGATATCAAGAAATCCCAAATATTTCTAGAATAAGTGGCAAAACTTATTTTTGTACTTTTAGTTTTTAAATAAATACCTAGGAAACATTTTAGTATTCTAAAAAGTACTTATTTAAAAGTAATGAAAGCTATAGTGTCTGTTAGAGTGGTAATGTTTTATTCTTAATTTTGCTGTTTTAAAATAAATTGTATTGTGTATATGCGAGGCTTACAACATGGTTTTACGACATACATATAGATAAAATCGTTGCTATAGTGAAGCAGATTATCATATCTATCATCTCAAAAGGCTACTTCTTGTGTGTGTGACAAGAGCAGCTAAAATCTACGTATTTAACAAAAGTCCCCAATGCAATACAATTTTATTAGTTTTGCTATTGTTAAAAGATGATAAAATATTTGGAATCTTTTAAAATTATATAGTTTAGTGGTTGAACAAATATTTGTATACATATAAAATAGGAAGCAAAATTAGTAAAGTGTTCACAGTTACAGAATCAAGGTAGAGGATAAGCAGATGTTTATTTTACTATGCTTTCAATTGTTCTCTCCAAAACTTTTAAAACAGTTATAAAAGTATTTTATTTAATGGTGTAATGGTATGTTGCTTACATGTGAGTGCTTGGAAAGTAGGATACAGGTTTTTTCTCTCTGTTTTATCTCCCACATCCAGCAGAGTGCTGAGTTCATAGCCCTTCATGTGCAGCCACCAAAAACAAACAAACAAACAAAAGATACAAGTAAGATAAAACATAAGAATAAAGATTTTAAAGTAAGAATACAGAATACAGTTCAATTTAAAGAGTGCTGACTTCATACTGCTTAACATGAATGATTAAACTTCATTATTCCATAAGTCCTCTGGGAAAGATGTTGCAAACCTGTACATTTTTCATATGCAGAAATTAAGAATTAGTTAAATAACTTCTCAAGCCAATCAAGTAGTACATTGAATACATGAGTCAATGAAACTTCTGGTGGGTAAGCTGCTGCTGCTGCTTCTTTTTTTTTTTTTTTTTTGAGATGGAGTTTCACTCTTGTTGCCCAGGCTGGAGTACAGTGGTGCGATCTTGGCTCACTGCAACCTTTGCCTCCCTGGTTCAAGCAATTCTCTTGCCTCAGCCTCCCGAGTAGCTGGAATTACAGGCACCCGCCACCATGTCTGGCTATTTTTTGTATTTTTAGTAGACACAGGGTTTCACTGTGTTGGCCAGGATGATCTCAAACTCATCACCTCAGGTGATCCACCCACCTCGGCCTCTCAAAGTGCTGTGATTACAGGCGTGAGTCACCATGCCCAGCCGTATGTTGCATTTTGTATTAGAGATTAAGTAAAAGAACACAATGATGACAGAAACTGATAATGCAACTGACAAAATGGTAGCAGCTAAAATACAGTACATGGGAGAATCAAATCATTCTATCAAAGCTACCATTACTTACCATTCTCGAGTAATCTAAATGCAAGAGTAAGATCTTGTCGTTTTAGTGAAAAACAAAAAAACAACAAAAAAAAACATGTTTTACTGATGAGGGAGCTGCAGTTACAGTTCAAGGAGAGTTTAACTTGCTGCTCCGAGTGGAGACCAAGCTACTTCTAAATGCAGGGCTCTTTTTGCCTTGTTCTCTACTATCAACTTTATCCTGTGGAACATGGTTACCTCCGAAAATATATATTTTCTTTTTGACACCTTTTTTTTTTTTTGCTTCATTTATAGGTACTTAATTCTAAATGGACTATTAACAGACTGTTTCTATGCAAATGAATAAGCATTAGTATTTAACGTTAATTGGCTACTCAGTCAAGGTAGTCTCACTTATTTCCCATAGTCTCAAGATATACTAAGTGCATCCTTGTGTTTGACAAATAATTAAGTGTAAAGCATGGAACCAAGTGAATACAGAGGAGATGTAAACCAATAATTATTTTTGTATTATTATGTAGCTTGTTTATTTTTCCATTAACAGAGCTGATTTGTTGGGGGGAGGGGTTTTATTATAAGGCAGTGGAGAAACATTACACAGACTGACATGGCATTACTACACACGAACATTCAAGAATTACTATTTGGAAATGCTATTAGACTCCTAGTTGCGTTATCAGTATAAAGCTTGTGAATTACCTAAACTACTGATAAAAATATAATTGTCACTATTCTTAATTATTATTTATATGTATTAAAGTTTTGACTTTTATATTCAAATCAGCATTTATAAATATCAACTAAAATTGAGAATATTATTAAAAAGTAGATCTATATTGTGTTATGGATTTCATAAATCTAGTTATTTGTCATTTACTCACTGTTTCCTAATTTTTGCTAGGTGCCAGCATTGTATTATGAATCGACAGGAAGAGAAGAATTCAATGTATGATGTTGCTGATACACATATTCGTGCATCTATAATTTATTTTAAAGGCAGGAGTCATCAACCAACACTATAAATGCCAAAAAGGGTGCAGCCTGGTGGCAGATTTTATGCTTCATCCTATAGACTGCACGCAGTCCTTAAGCATCTGTCTAGTATCAAACTTCCCAGAGCTTTTTAGGTAGCCTACACTCCCTAAAGTGACAACACTGCAAAATACAATCTACACTTCCTCCTCTCTATATTTTAGTATAGAATGATCAGAATCTTAACAGAAAAACACCACTCTGGGGCTCAGTCACATCTTTGCAAGTGAGGCAGTCGTCTTAGGTGGTCTTCCTTATTCATTGTAGTGCTGCTCACATATCAGCTAGGTTTTTCTCAGAATCAGTTTATCTCTGGTTGCTGTTACCCACAATCAAACAGTTATTTGAAAGCAAAGGAAGTCAGCGTGATGAAATATCTTGCTGGGTACACCAATGATTTGAAGTGAGAAAAAACAAATCTGGGTAATACACTCACAGTTTCTCCTATTACAGAAGACAAGCAGGAAATTAGGAAACATTCTGTTCTTCTTTCCGTGTCTTACAAGGAGACAAATAAGCAAATATTTGTGAAGAATTTAAAAAATATATTTTATAAATATGGTTATATTTATGTACATGGACATTTTTAACATGATCCATTCAAGTGTTTTGTGGCTCTAGAAATTAGCCAATTAGAGAAAATGGGAACCGTAGGGGCATATACTTAGGAACTTGCAGGAGATAACACTTTCTGACTTAGAAGGGCTGTGTCATGAATTGGCTGGCTCTGGATCATCATCCAGGTACAGTTTTAAAAAGATACAACAACCTTTATTTAGGTCAGTCAACTGAACATGAGGTTTACTTGTCATCAAGTACCCTACATAGAGGCTGAACAAAATGATGAAAAAATCCAGGTCAAGTAGTATTGAAATGCCAGATGAATAGCTTATTGCGTATTGCATATTCAGTAGAGAAGTATGGGATGGTAGGTCAGCAGTGAGAATCTTGTTGGTAGGCCTACGATCAGAGTGAGTCGATCCTAGAAAGGATGTCAGAGACCAAACCTACATGCCAGCCTCACACCTGCTACATAGGGATTGGATGATTCAGGATAGGGATGCTAGAGGCTGCTGGTCACTAATCAGTCATCAGATCCTCCTCTTTTCACACTGAGTACTTGTTAATCCAATAAAAATGAATTAAGTTATTGCTAAATGCCTTATCTGACCAATATCAAGGGGAATATGGTAACTAATTATAGCCTCCAGTGGCCCCACCTGTTTAAACTACAAAAGATTGGGACAGTAGCAGGGAAAATGACTTCTTAAAGCAACTTAGTATTGGGTCCTGTTCAATAAAAGAAGCATTTTCACAAGGCCCCAGAGCCAATTTCATTGATGATTAAATGATCAATGGTAAATTCAGCATTCATTGATCAGGCCCTATTTCACTAGGCCTATCAGCAGAATTTATCGTTACTGATGTCTCCCTCTTCATTGGCATACTTCTCTTGGTGTGTAGAGTTCTAAAATCTCTCCTGACTCTGGTACCTCTTGTTTGTTTGTTTTTAATCTCATTTGCTGATGTATCACTTTCTACACGACCTCTTTATTGCCAGCCTGTGCCAGAATTCAATCCTTGGTCCTTTTCTCATTGGTGTCTTTATCCAGCTATTTGATGTTCTCCTTCAGCCTCATGGCTTCACACTGACATGTGAATGATTCATACCTGTAAATATCCACTCTACCTTTTAAACTCCAGACTTGCATACCCAACTGCACATGTATCCTCTCTCCTTAAAAGGGTAATGGACATTAAAAACTCAAAGTGTTCAAAACTCAATGGAACCTTTCCCAGCACATTTTTCCATTTCCTCAGACTAAAATCCTTAGAGTTATTATTGACTTACACTTTTATTTCCTGATCTACACACGTGTTACTTCCATAAAATTCTGTTGGCTATAACTATATAAAGAATCTGATCTCTTCTATCCACATGAACTACTATAACCTTGGTCCAACCTAATATCAGCTCTCAACACTCCAAATGTTTATAATGTCAGAATATTATTTAGAAATGTATGAATACTATAATTATTTTTTTGTGTACACAATGACAACATCTGGGATTTTTTCTGACATAATTGGTTCCTCTGAAAGACCATATATATATATATATATATATTTATATGCCTTATTTATACATGTATATACACATACCCACACATATATACCCACTCACATATATACACATATATACATACAAATTGAATATATACTTATATTTATTAAATAATAAATGGGCATTATTAGTCTCATATTAAGTTATAAAATTTAGATGCAAAAGTTTAATTAGTAGAACTGGGGAGAGAATCATCAGAAATTCTTGTACAAATCATAACCATAAAATTTGAGATTAACTAAGTATGGACAGCAATTGTAATTTTCAGTCTCAAACCCACTGTTGTAGGCAGAATAATGGCCCCCTAAAGATGCCTGTGTTCTAATCCCTAGAACCTGCAAATATGCTATGTTACATGGTAAAGAAGAATTATGGTTGCCGATGGAATTAGGATGCAAATCCACTGACCTTAAAACAAGGAAATTTTTCTGGATTATCTGGATGAGTCCAAGTGTAATCTCAAAGGACATTTAAAGTGAAAGAAATAGGCGGGAAAAAAGGTCAGAGACAGAAGTTTGCAGACACTAAACTTCTGACTTTGAAGTTGTAATCAGAGGTCATCAGCCAAAGAATGCAGGTAGCCTCTAAGAGCTAGAAAAGGCAAGAAAAACAGATTCTCTTCTAGAGCCTCAACGAATAAACATAGTTCGGCTGTCTCCTTTCTTTTTACCCTAGGAGACCTAGTTCAGACTTTTGACTCCAAAATGACAAGATCAGAGATACTTGTTTTTTGAAGCCAGCAACTTTGTGATACTTTATTATTACAGCACTAATAGAAAACTAATTGACTCATTCAAATATTAAAATTATACTTTTTTTGTCTACAACTTAGTTTTGTTCTACCTGCCTAGAAATATAGAGATACACTTTAAATCGGAATGTTTGCTTTCACTTTAACTTTGATGACTGATCTTGCTTTGTAGCTATTTCCTGACACTTAGGCATTTATTCTTCCTGCTCTGCTATTTTGTTCACTTTACTGTCCAACATGCTGCTTCCTGCCCACTGCATCTCCAGGGTTTTGGCTTCATCTCTCCTTTATTCCACAGCTTCAGCATTAATCTTTGCTGATGCTGCTGGTACTTTGTCACTGGTATCTTTCACTTGATGTACCTCCCACTGGCAAGCTTCTCAAACAACATTTATCAGTGTTGCCTGATACAAAGTGAAAATCAGTATCCAGAGTCATGTAGAAATTTAGCCACCTTTTTACAAAGGAAAATTATTTTAATACCTATAAAAATATAGCCACTTATGATTACCTTTTGTACTAGAATATATTGTGAAATGTATGAGCATAATATAAGAAATACAACATTGATTACACTGATTAAATGAAAGAGAAATGTATGTGTGCCTTGGTTTAATACACGATGGCTTTTAGACATTATTTTTTGATGTGTCACTTTACTCACTTTAACTCCTAAGTAACTCATTTTTTTGCAGCTTTGCAATTTCTAAGATATATTTCCCTTTTGCTCTTATCCCAGTTCCTGCTTCCTGGTGCTACTATAAAATTAAATCACCACAAATTAGAGTACATAATCTTAATACTGAAACATAGATATAATTATGAATATGGCATCAGAATTTTAAAAAAAAGAATGCATTGTTTCTAGAAATATAGTACATTACATAAAACTCAAGCAATAAAAAATAAAAACTAAAAGTAAATAAATCAAAACATCAAAATCAATGTTTAGTAGTAATAATAAATGTATACTTTTAAAGTATATCGTAATCTTATAGAAGATTAAATGATCAAATTATAATATCAAAATTAAACTATTATATTTATATATACAAAACATATATATGTTTGTATATAAAGTTTAAAGCATGATATTCAATTTGTGTTTGTATTTAAAATAAATTAAAATATTTCTTAAAACCTAAAGGAATTTCTGAACTTCCAGATAACTGTTTTATGATACAAGAAATTTTTGTTTCTAAATTTTTCTTCTGATTAAAGGAAAGAGTAAGCAAAAATATTAGGAGGTTAGAGTACTATGGATATTATAAATGCCTGCATCGATTTCTAAAGTACTACAAGTAGATCTCTAGCCATATGTGATGACGAATAGGCACTCCTACTCAACATTCCCCATCTACTCACCTGCTGCTTGAGTTAGCATTATTCATACCTCATTAAGCTTTATAATATTTATAATCTGTCACAATAATTCCGTTAATTGTTTATTCTTATTTCCCTAAGAATAGATTCAATGCTCATTATATTTTATCTATACCACTTCTTTATATTAAATTATTTATTTTTATTTGTTGATGAGTAAAACTTACTGTCAGTAAAGCATTTTTTTTTAAAGAAAAGATCATTTTACTATATTTCAAAGTGTTCAGGCAAGTGGCAGTAACAACGGCTTGCTTTTACGTTCAAGGGGAAAACTGGCTGGCTTTAATATTATTGGGTCATATTCTCTCCCTTAGAACTTTAATGTCACTCTCCTCTGTCAATTTGCATTGGGATTACTGTGGCTAGTCTAATTCCTGCAAATAATTTGAGGGTAGATGGATTTCTCTCTTTTGTGGATGACTTGTTTTTGCTGTTTGAATTCCTGAAGATTTCTTTTGTTTTGCTTTTTAAATCTATGAGGGTAAATAACTTTATTTCAATGTATCTGCTGTTTTATATCGAATTTTCATGGAATATGAAGTGCACATATTCTCAAATTCAGTTACTTCTACATTCTAGGAATTTTTATGTGAATTACATATTTGAATTTCTTTTATCTTCAATTTTATTCAGAAATGAACCATAAAATGTTTATTTTCAAAATTTAAGATATTTTATATATAAGGTCAGCTAACAGTTGTGATATTTGTCATTTTCTCCTGTATTCACTTATTTCAAGATATTCGATTTTTGGTCATGTGATTTTCATCTGTCTTATTTATTCTTTCTGATTATAATGCATTTCTTAGTTCTTCAATTATGTGTTCTTCATTCTCAAATTCTGTCCTCAATTCTAGAAGTTTCTTGTTTATTATGTTAAAAAATCATTTAAAGTTTAACATTAAAAATGAGTTTATCTAGCACCATAATGTCAATATTGAAGACTTGAATTTGAGGTCTAGTTAGCCTTTCTGCATTCATAGCAAATGCCAATCTAAGAATGAAACATACACTCCGTGAGGAACTATAAGAGTTCCTGAATATTTGACATATTTGGAGGAGTGGGAACAAAGGAAGTAGCAATGTGTGTAAGAGAGAAAAAAAGTTATATATTTATAGCTTGTGATTATGTTTTCTAATATCTTATTTGAAACACGTAAGATTTTGACATAATTTTTAAGATAAATATATTTCTCTTCTTACCCACTCGGTGGCTTGATTTACTTTCTTTCATAATCAGTTTATTGACCTCTTTCCCACTATCCAGGAATCAAAGACTGTCATTCATTTATTCATGCATTTATTAAATTAAAATATATACATATATATGATAAATATAGCACTGTTCTAACTGCTTGGATGGTATTAGAGACAAATGCAGGCTAAAACCTTACCTTTTTGGTATTATTTTCTAACTGGAAGAATTGGTCAAAAAACAATACACAAAATAATAAACTGAATACAATATTAGAATGATATGTACATTAGGGGAATATTAAAAAACAAGAAAAATAGAAAATGTAGAAAAGACATGAGGGATCTGAAGTACCAGAGTTAAGAATATGGAAAATTTTTAGTATTAAGTACGATACTCAAAATAGATGTCATTGAGAAAGTGAGATTTGAACACGTATATTAAAACAAAGAGAACGTGATTAAACCAGAGGAAATGCCTTCTAGAAAGGAGGAACAATTTTAAAAATTGGAGCAAAATTTCTAAGCACAGAAGCTGAGTACTATTTTAAGGAAGAATAAAGCTGCCATCATCACCAAATGTAGTAACAAGAGAGAAATGGAGGAGGTAAGGGAAGTAGCTAGAGTGTAGACAGATCACGATGGATCTTACAGGCCCGTGTAAGGATAGGAATTTGCACTGAGTGAACTAAGGAACTGTCCCACGGTTTGAAATGAGGAGTAATATGATCTAATTCCCTTTCTGAGCGGATGAAAATACCAACGGAGGAGAAGAGTAGAAGCAGATTAGGAGGCTACTGTAAAAGCTAGGAAAGAAAAAGATGTGTAACTGAATGTAATAAAAACACAGAATGTTATAAGATAGGATGCAGCTGGAGAAAAGATCGAGTGTATTGCTAGCAATGAATTAATCAAAAATTACATTAAAAATTCAAATTTATAATAGTATTAACAAACATCAAATAATAGAAATAAATCTAACGAAAGATGTTCAAGAAGTCTACCCTGAAGAATAACAACATATTATTGCGTGAAAGAAAGTAAAGAGAACTACATGAATAGAGACGTTCTACATGCATGTACTAGAAGATGCAATAATGTAACTATGTCAATTCTCTTTTAGTAGATTAATAGCTTCAATACAACCCCAAAGAAATTGACAGCTGATTCCAAAGTTTATATGGAAATAAAAAGAAACAATTATAGTCACAGCAATCTTGAAAGAGGAAAAACCCTGGATTACCCATACTACCAGGTAGCAAGACTCATAGTAAATATTGACAGATAGACGAATGCAACAAACAGAATCCAAAAATAGATCCACATTCAGTTGTCTAACTTAATAGAGACAGGAGTTCATCAAAAAGTGGGCAAAATGTAGTCTTTTCAATAAAATATCATATATAATTTTTTTCAATACGATAAAATAAAATAAAATAATAGAAAAACATCAGACCCATACCACACTGTAAACACGATAAATCCATATGGACTGTCAATCTAATTTAAAATATAAAACAAAAATATAGGAAAAAACATAGTCAATTCTTTAAAATAATTTGATCTTGGCAAAGATTTCTAAAACTGTGCACAAATGCACTAACCATGATGAAAACCAATGCTGAATTGAATTATATTAAGAATTCCTACTCATTGAATAGCACAGTAAGTACATGAAAATGCAAGCTACAAAAAGGAATAAGATAGAGTCAATCCTCACTGTTTACAGATTTTATATTCGTGAATCTGCCTACCTATTAAAATGTATTTGTAACCCCTCGAATCAATACTAGCTATGCCTCTGTGTTCATTTGGGCATGCGTACAGAACAGCGAGGAATTTACACCTCCCAGTGTACACATTCCATGCTGAGCTGCCCTTTTTTTTTTTTTTGAGACAGAGTCTCACTCTGTCTCCCAGGCTGGAGTGCAATCTCCGCTCACTGCAACCTCTGCCACCCAGGTTCCTCCCAAGCGATTCTCCCGCCTCAGCCTCCCAAGCAGCTGGGATTACAGGCGCCCAAAATCACGCCCAGCTAGTTTTTGTATTTTTAGTACAGACATGGATTCACCATGTTGCCCAGGATAGTCTCGAACTCCTGACCTCAAATGATCTGCCCGCCTTGGCCTCCCATGGAGAGCTGCCTTCTTGTTCCAGTTCTCATGCAGTAAAGAAGTGTCCTGTTTGTAGTCTACTTAGGGTCATATTTTGAACATTTCTGTGCTTTCTGTTGGTGACTTTGTGTGTAAAATGGCCCCAAATGCAGTGCTCATGTGTTGACTAGTGTTCCTAGGTGTGAGAAGTCTGTGATGTGCCTTATAGAAGACATGCATGTTAGACAAGCTTCATTCAAGCATGAGTTACAGTGCTTTGGGCCATGAGTTTGATGTTCATGGATCAACATTATGTGTTATATGTTATCTTTAAACAGAAACTACATAAAACAAGGTTATGTACTAATTTGTTGAGAAAAATATTGTGACAAAAATCTAGAGGAAACTTACTACCGTCGTTATTCTAGGAGCAACGGCTCTGTATTCACCAATTCAGTATTCATTAATTACTCACTAACCCACTAATTCAGTGTCAGTGTCTACTTTATATAACACAACTGCAAAGTCTAATAAGAGTGGGTGCTTTCTCTCTCTCTCTCTCTCTAATCTGTATATATGTAGGGCATTTAACTCAGATAAAGAATTACTGGAAATATAGAACTTGTATTTAGTAGCTCATACATGCATATGTATTTTGTTCTTACCAGGAGAGTACAAATGCTGCACAAAACTTACTGTTTTTATTTCATTTCTTGACATATGCATATTCTTTTTTATTATATTTAAGTTCTGGGATACATGTGTTGAACATGCAGGTTTGTTACATAGGCATACAAGTGCCATGGTGGTTGGCTGCACCCATCAACCAGTCATCTAGATTAGGTATTTTTCCTAATGCTATCCCTCCCCTAGCTCCCCATCCCCGGACAGGCCCCTGTGTGTGATGTTCCCCTCCCTGTGCCCATATGTTCTCATTGTTCAACTCCCACATATGAGTGAGAACATGGAGTATTTGGTTTTCTTTTCCTGTGTTAGTTTGCTGAGAATGATGATTTCCGGCTTCATCCATGTCCCTGCAAAGTGCTTAGTCTTTTTATGAGAACAGTAATTCTATTCATGAGGGCTCTGCCTTCATGACCAAATCACCCTCCCAAAGGCTGATTTTCATGTCATTACATTAGTGAAGAGATTTCAATAAATGATTTTTAACGGGACACAAATATTCGGACAGAGATGAATTATTTATGGTAATTATGGTGTTGAAGTAACCAGAGATAAAAGGCATTAAGGTATTTTTGTTTTTGTTTTTGTTTTGTTTTGTTTTTGAGACAGAGTCTCTCTCTCACACCCAGGCTGGAGTGCAGTGGCGCGATCTCGGCTCACTGCAACCTACGCCTCACGAGTTCAAGCGATTCTTCCACCTCAGCTTCCCGAGCAGCTGGGACTACAGGCGCGCCTTACCACACGCGGCCAATTTTTGTATTTTTAGTAGAGGCATTAAATTGATGAATTATAATGGTCCTAAAGCAGGTAGCAGTGACAAGGCTCTCAGTGTTTGTGGATGGAGAGCAGAGGTGGAGATCTCGCCTGGAGCACGTAGAGTTTCTGCATGATGAAGGTGGATGGAAATAGGGAGGCCATATTGTCACATTCTCAAATTACAGTGTTAAAAAGTGTATATATACCAGTTTAACGGGATCAAACTGTTAAAATGCATACACTAGCAGGGATAATCTCTTGGTGTTCCATTAGGACCATTTATACCACAGTAAAGATAATAATTTTCTCCAAGAAAAAAAATTAGATTAGGACTTTTCTTAGAAGATCACCAGGCATGTAGTTGATGATCAAAAAATTCGTATTCAGGAAATAAATGCCTGTATAGGAAAAGGTGTGAGTTTATGAAGGAGGAGGAGAGGAGAGAGAGAGAGAAAAAGAAAAGAAAGGAGACGGAGGAAGATTGAGATTCAGGAAGGATAAAAAACTATTGCGAGGTATAGCAGAAAGGATGCGTTGACAAGAATATGACCTCAGAAAAGTAACTTTCCAGTGCTTGATCTTGGCATGAGTGCTGGAGAGCACTTTCTGATTTTGACAAGAGGATGAATAAAGGAATGGAGGGATAGCACAGAAAGGACGCAGGCAGCAGAGACTAACAACCTCGGGCTACGATTGCACGGGAAATGTGCTTACCTTAAAAAGCATCAGGATAAGAAGTATGAGTCTTACTTTTCTTTATCTTTTTTCATTGTACTTTCCAGTAAACATCAGTATTCAATGATAAATAGGACATGTTTTGAACTTCCACCTTTCTTTGAAAAATTATGTGACGATGTAATAAATCTTACTAAAAAAAGACTTCTCTGATATGGAGCTTCATGTTCTTTTCTGCCTTCCATTGTATCATTAACTGCTTTGTCATTACTGTGTCCTTGACTTCCTCTGGTTGATCATTAGTGAAGATATTAAATATGGCCATCATTAACATAAAGTCTTCTTGCTCGGATACTGCCATTTATGGTAATTTATTACATACATTGAACGATTGCAGTTTAGTAACTCCCATGCAAATTCATAAGTACAACCAAGTATTCAAAAGTGCAACAAAAATTGCTGTTGCTATATAGACAGTAAAATAATAGAAAACATATGTAAGGCGGCTTATTCTTTTATATAAATTAACATATATTTGAAATCATTTAACATTTTCCTTCTAAATATCAGCACTTTAAGTAAATTTACATTAGTTTTTCAATAAAAAGCTTCAAATCAATGATGTCTTCATCCTAAATTTTTTTTTTATGCTTTACGTTTAGGGTACATGTCCACAACGTGCAGGTTTGTTACATATATATACATGTGCCATGTTGGTGTGCTGCACCCATTAACTCGTCATTTAACATTAGGTATATCTCCTAATGCTATCCCTCCCCCCTCCCCCCACCCCACAACAGGCCCCAGAGTGTGATGTTTCTCTTCCTGTGTCCATGTGTTCTCATTGTTCAATTCCCACCTATGAGTGAGAACATGAGGTGTTTGGTTTTTTTGTCCTTGCGATAGTTTGTTGAAAATGATGGTTTCCAGCTTCATCCATGTCCCTACAAAGGACATGAACTCATCGTTTTTTATGGCTGCATAGTATTCCATGGTGTGTATGTGCCACATTTTCTTAATCCAGTCTATCATTGTTGGACATTTGGCTTGGTTCCAAGTCTTTGCTATTGTGAATAGTGCCACAATAAACATACGTGTGCATGTGTCTTTATAGCAGCATGATTTATAAGCCTTTGGGTATATACCCAGTAATGGGATGGCTGGGTCAAATGGTATTTCTAGTTCTAGATCCCTGAGGAATCGCCACACTGTCTTCCACAATGGTTGAACTAGTTTACAGTCCCACCAACAGTGTAAAAGTGTTCCTATTTCTCCACATCCTCTCCAGCACCTGTTGTTTCCTGACTTTTTAATGATTGCCATTCTAACTGGTGTGAGATGGTATCTCATTGTGGTTTTGATTTGCATTTATCTGATGGCCAGTGATGATGAGCATTTTTTCATGTATCTTTTGGCTGCATAAATGTCTTCCTTTGAGAAGTGTCTGTTCATATCCTTTGCCCACTTGTTGATGGGTTTTTTTTTTCTTGTAAATTTGTTTGAGTCCATTGTAGATTCTGGATATTAGCCCTTTGTCAGATGAGTAGACTGCAAAAATTTTCTCGCATGCTGTCCTGTGCCAGTCTTCAAAGGGAATGCTTCCAGTTTTTGCCCATTCAGTATGACATTGGCTGTGGGTTTGTCATAAATAGCTCTTATTATTTTGAGATACATCCCATCAATACCTAATTTATTGAGAGTTTTTAGCATGAAGCACTGTTGAATTTTGTCAGAGGCCTTTTCTGCATCTATTGAGACAATCATGTGGTTTTTGTCGTAGATTCTGTTTATATGCTGGATTATGTTTATTGATTTGCATATGTTGAATCAGTCTTGTATCCCAGGGATGAAGCCCACTTGATCGTGGTGAATAAGCTTTTTGATGTGCTGCTGGATTTGGTTTGCCAGTATTTTATTGAGGATTTTTGCATCGATGTTCATCAGGGATATTGGTCTAAAATTCTCTTTTTTTGTTGTGTCTCTGCCAGGCTTTGGTATCAGGATGATGCTGGCCTCATAAAATGAGTTAGGGAGGATTCCCTCTTTTTCTATTTATTGGAATAGTTTCACAAGGAATGGTACCAGCTCCTCCTTGTACCTCTGGTAGAATTCGGCTGTGAATCCATCTGGTCCTGGACTTTTTTTGGTTGGTCGGCTCTTAATTATTGCCTCAATTTCAGAGCCTGTTATTGGTCTATTCAGAGATTCAACTTCTTCCTGGTTTAGTCTTGGGAGGGTGTATGTGTCCAGGAATTTATCCATTTCTTCCAGATTTTCTAGTTTATTTGCGTAGAGGTGTTTATGGTATTCTCTGATGGTAGTTTGTATTTCTGTGGGATCGGTGGTGATATCCCCTTTATCATTTTTTATTGCTTCTATTTGATTCTTCTCTCTTTTCTTCTTCATTAATCTTGCTAGCGGTCTATCAGTTTTGTTGATCTTTTCAAAAAACCAGCTCCTGGATTCATTGATTTTTTGAAGGGTTTTTTGTGTCTCCATCTCCTTCAGTTCTGCTCTGATCTTAGTTATTTATTGCCTTCTGCTAGCTTTTGAATGTGTTTGCTCTTGCTTTTCTAGTTCTTTTAATTGTGATGTTAGGGTGTCAATTTTAGATCTTTCCTGCTTTCTCTTGTGGGCATTTAGTGCTATAAATTTTCCTCCACACACTGCTTTGAATGTGTCCCAGAGATTCTGGTATGTTGTGTCTTTGTTCTTGTTGGTTTCAAAGAACATCTTTATTTCTGCCTTCATTTTGTTATGTACCCAGTAGTCATTCAGGAGCAGGTTGTTCAGTTTCCATGTAGTTGAGTGGTTTTGAGTGAGTTTCTTAATCCTGAGTTCTAGTTTGATTGCACTGTGGTCTGAGAGACAGTTTGTTATAATTTCTGTTCTTTTACATTTGCTGAGGAGTGCTTTACTTCCAACTATGTGGTCAATTTTGGAATAGGTGTGGTGTGGTGCTGAGAAGAATGTATATTCTGTTGATTTGGGGTGGAGAGTTTTGTAGATGTCTATTAGGTCCACTTGGTTCAGAGCTGAGTTCAATTCCTGGATATCCTTGTTAACTTTCTGTCTCATTGATCTGTCTAATGTTGACAGTGGGGTGTTAAAGTCTCCCATTATTATTGTGTGGGAGTCTAAGTCTCTTTGTAGGTCTCTAAGGACTTGCTTTATGAATCTGGTGCTCCTGTATTGGGTGCATATATATTTAGGATAGTTAGCTCTTCTTGTTGAATTGATCCCTTTACCATTATGTAACGGCCTTCTTTGTCTCTTTTGATCTTTGTTGGTTTAAAGTCTGTTTTATCAGAGACTAGGATTGCAACCCCTGCCTTTTTTTGTTTTCCATTTGCTTGGTAGATCTTCCTCCATCCCTTTATTTTGAGCCTATGTGTGTCTCACCCTAAATTTTTATGGTAAGTTTTCTACCACATATTGTTGTACTTGTTGTGTTTGTTTTTCCTTCTGTCCTTGTAATGTCTTCTAAAATGTAATATGTCAACAGCCAAAATGACTTCAAATTTAATGTTCTTTATGTATTATTTATGGAATAATAATGCTAAGCATCATGTTTTAAAATATTTGCATTTCAAATATTAAATAAATGATGACGTTCAACCTCATTCTTTCTATATCCTACTGTCATTTCTACAGAAGCAGCAAAGCATAGTGGTCATGTCTGTGGACTGTAGTGTCAGACTACTGGGGTTGGCTCAGCTTTTACTATCTGGTGACCATGTGCAAATTAACTAACCTCTCTGTCTCTGCCCCCTCATTTGTAAAATGAGGAATAATAATCAACTCCAACTCACAAGATTGTTTTTAGGAGTGAGATAAAGTATAATAAACTTAGAAAACATGCTAGTTCACAATAAGTGCCTTAAATCAATCAATTGTGTCTATATATAACTTTTGCAGTAGTCTTTAAATGTTCTAATCCTGTAAACTTATTTAGTTCAATAATTATTTATCTAAAATTCCAGTCTGTAAAGGTTTCAATATTAATTTCAGGGATCCAATAAATAGTTCAGCTATTTTTAACATTTAATAAAATCCCTGTATATATAAGTCATCAGTTTGCAATGGCTCCCTGTAAACCAACTATCTCTATTAGCACCATAAAGGTGATAACTCTTGTGATGGAGGAATTGTTTTAGAGGTTGGGCTAAAGTCAGATTGCACTGTGATGAGTTCAGGAGAAAAGTGAGTAAGTAATGACAATGTGCACAAACCCTATAAATAATTTTAATATACAGAAGATGAAAAGAACAGCATTTGCAGAGGGAATCACTGTTAAACAACAGGTTTGGGGAGGTGTGGGATGAATATGACTATATTTCAATGTGTAGTGTTAATAAAGAGTGGAAAGTGAGAAAATTAACAAATAGAGGAAAAAAGAAGTAGTTAATGGCTTGAAAGCTAAGAAGAGGTGTAAAGAAATGGCATACAAGACAAAGTGGGAAGTTTCATGATTCAAGGAGAGTAAAACTAATGTTGGATTTTTGAAGTATGTTTCCAGTAGTCAAAAAGACTTGTTACCTAATTATTTCCTTTTTCTTCAAGAAGTAGGAAATAAGGTCGTTTGTCCTTTATTCAACTAAATCTCATTGTAAAATATGATGCCAGCATCTTTTTTTTTAATTTTTATCTGTTTTTTTCTCATCATAAAATGTGGTATTTGCTTATTACAAATAAAAAACAAAGAGGCACTTGGGAGCATTCTATGATGAATTAGTTTCCTGTAAATTGCTTAAGAATGTGATGTTATTAATGCATGTTATAAAGCCAAGTATACGTGTATTTAAAGATTCTTTAAGAATATAATTTTTAAATTTCTTCCTATTTCTTCACTTCCCACGACTTTTAGGTATTATTCTATTGCTGGCAATTTAGGCCTTTTTCTAATTACTCTCTATTCTACTTAATCACATATTGAATATATGTGCCCATAAATCTTTGTATGCATTTCCCATTATTTTCTTGGAATAAACATTTGAGAATAAACTAAGACATATTCTTCTTTGAAGTTCTTATACTGTCTTTACAACTTGCCTTCCAGGGAAGTCATTAAACAATATGGTTCATTTCCATTTTCAGCAAAATTTGTTACAATCTTGTAAACAATAATTTGGTTTTTGAATTATTTATAAACACTATTGAATTTATGTTCTACCTGTCCATTTTAGTGCTATTAATGAGAATTAAATTGATATGAAAATATCATCCTTTTTTTGCTACTTATTATTTTATACTAGTTTCTTAATTCCTTTAATGTATAGAACTCCATACTCTGTACAGTGATTATTTGAATAAAAATTTGCATTTATGAAGCAGATTTAAATTTTATATAACTTTTTTATGACTAGAATAAATTTCAAGTTGTAAATTAACAAACTACATACTATATATATTTTTAAAAATGGCTAACCTTTTAAAAAATTCACATTAACTATTTCAAAATTTATCTTTTAATTACTTATATATACTAGAGTCTATTCATCTTTCAATTTTTCATAATTCTGGAGAGAATGTCATTTTTCTCTACTAACATGCTTTATAATTTCCCCCATTTTAAATAATCCAATTTCTAAACTTCAGGAAGTTACCTAGGTCCATCATAATTTGACCCCTCCTTTATTGGAGTATGAGGTTTCAGGTTCATTTGCTGCTGTTCATACCACTGTGCAATGTAGTCATTGGACAGACTTCTTGCTCTTCCTATATGTTTATCTATGTATGGTGAAATGCACTTTCTTCCTATATATTTAGCTATGTATGGTGAAAGGCACTTTCTTCATATGTATTTATCTATGTATGCTGAAATGCACTTTCTTCCTATATATTTATCTATGTATGGTGAAATGCACTTTCTTAACTTACTAGGCTCTTCATAAACTGCCTGTTTCCAAAAATTGACCTCTAATGTTCATCTCATGTGTCATTGCTGGGCAGCATTTTAATCACATTAGAGTCTCTAGTCATGCTGACTCTTCTCCAGCCCTTCAAGAACCCAGAAGACATATATGTTACTCTTGTTATCCTGAAAAACGTTGTTTATACCATTGGCACACTACATTTCCCATTATATTATTGCTATTTTGTATACAATCTATCAATCTCTTATAGATTAATAGATTCTACAAAAAATTATCTACTATCTAAGCATTGTGATAATTCACTGTTTTGTAAATTTGTATATAGCAGTAGTATTATGCCTAGTACATAAATGTATAATCAAACAATATATGTTTAATTGAATTTAATAACATATGAACTACTTCCTTTAAAAAATGTTTGGGGAAAGAAGTTATTATGTAATGTATCTAAATGCTAAAATGTAGCATGTGAAGGTAAAAGGTATGGGCCCTATCTGAAGAATTAACAGATTAACAAAAGCATATATCATGCACCAATAACTATCACTGTGTGCAATATACATAATTATAAGAGGAGCTGACTTGCTAAATGTCTATCACAGTAAGAGTCAGTGGAAATTTTATGTGAAAAGTATTTGATATGCCTTTAGTGAGCCATAAACATCTTTGTTAATATGAGAGTTGTTGCTTTTGGGTATGAGTTTCAAAATTTATTGATTAAATATTACTTTTATTCATTAATCTTAAATACTAAGTGATAGAAAAGGAGGAAAATTCACTTCAAAAACGTCAAGGGTAGTATTAAGAACTGAATTCAAATTGCAGGCAGCCTTCAGCCTTAGCCAGTTCCATCTATTATAACAAAAATACCACAGTCTGGGTGGCTTAAACAACAAATGTCCATTTTTCCAAACACGTGTTTGTCCAAGATCAAGACACTAGCAGATCTGGTGGCTGGTGAGGGGAATTTTTCTGTTATGCATACTGCCATCTTCTCCTTGTATCTTCACGTGGCTGAGAAAAAAGCTTTAGTCTCTTTCTTATAAAGACACTAATGGGGGCTCCACCTTCATAACCTCATCTAAACCCGGCCCCAACTGCTAATTCCATCTCATTGACGATTGAGGTTTCTAAATATGAATTTTGGGGGGACGCAAACTCTGTAGTCCATAACAGAGGGCATTTATCCATGTTGACACCATGTTCTATGTAGGCAGGTTGAATGTGTATAGCTGAGTTGACCTGTTTTGCAGGCTGGGGAGGGTGGCTCATACCTGTAATCCCAGCACCTTGGGAGGCTGAGGCAGGCAGATCACTTCAGGTCAGGAGTTTGAGACCAGCCTGGGCCACATGGCAAAACTCTGTCTCTACTAAATATAAAAAAATTAGCTGGGTGTGGTGGCACACACCTCTAGTCCCAGCTACTGGGGAGGCTGAGGTGGGAGAATTGCTTGAGCCCTGGAGGCGGAGGTTGCAATGAGCCAAGATCATGCCACTGCACTTCTGCCTGGGTGACAAAGTGAGACTCTGTCTCAAAAAATAAATAAATAATAACTAAAGATTTGCCATGTTGGTGAGATGAAAGAAAAAAATGAATGAAATATAAAATTGATGATTCTAGCAATAAAGTGATTAAGATATTTGACCTCATAATCCAAGAGTTCAATAATTGAAAAGACTCAAGAGACTCTACAGTCAGGTTGGCTTTAGTAAAAGTTCATGATCAGTGCAGCAGAAGAAATAAAGCATGGACAACCATTAAGAGACTCAAGACTCCACCTCTCATATGTTCTCAAACATACAGGACACACATGTATTCAGATTATGAGATGCCAAGACATATGTAAAGTGGTATGGTTTGGCTGTGTCCCCACCCAAATCTCATCTTGAATTCCCACATGTCATGGGAGGAACCTGGTGGGACATGATTGAATTAGGGTGGCAGATCTTTCCCGTGCTGTTCTTGCGATAGTGAATAAGTCTCACAAGATCTTATGGTTTTAACAAGAGGAGTACCCCTGAACAAGCTCATTCTCTCTTTGCCTGCTGCCATCTGTCTAAGACAGGACTTACTCCTCCTTGCCTTTTGCCATGATTGTGAATCTTCCCCAGCCACGTGGAATTGTAAGTCCAATTAAATCTCTTTCTTTTGTAAATTACCCAGTCCTGGGTGTGTCTTTATCAGCAGCGTGAAAATGGACTAATACATAAGGTATCTTGGTTTCAGGGACGCTAAGGCAGAGGTTTACTGGGGGATCTTTAATGCCCTGCTGGTCACATAGATAAAATTAGGCAGTCTAACAAATTAAATGAAGTCCAAACCATCAGTTTATATACATTTTCTCTAAACAGCATAGACATACTAGCACAAGGTGTGTCCAGAGAAGTTTTCAACATTAAATAGCACAGTATGAATCACTAGCTAGCACATTTCATCTTTGTCTAGACCAAAGGCAATACCACACTTTCAGGGGTCCCTGGAGGTAAGCATACTGCTACCTCAGGCCAGCTGTACGTTAGCCTCATCCTTACATAACTAGATAAAAGCAGGAGGAGATTATTGAAAAGGGAGAATGTTTAAGTATTTAAAGATTGTAAAACAGCAAGACGATGCCAAAAACTGTAAAGGGTCTGAGATTTTGGTCTGTTTACAAGCTAAAATTTAGTCTGTTCAATCTCATGGCTGTAGGCAGAAGATACAAGTCCCGAGGCAGAGATAAAAACAAAAGACTCGTTATTAATACTTACTGCACAGAAGGCAGCAGGAGCTTCATGTTTCTCCTTCCCCCTAGGTGTGCTGGGGAATGTGGAGCATCCCAGGAGAATGCTGTAACCACAGTCGACCCGTATTACAGCTAGGAAGCCCAAATTTGGGCTTCAATATGAAGACTTTAGTCTCTATATTAAAAAATGTAAAAGAAGGCTACAAAGAAAGCTAGAAAAAGACATCATTTTTATTATCCTAATGTACAAAATATCTGCCATCTGTCCCAGGAGAGACAATATCTCTATTCCTCAAGGTTGTTACACAAACATGCTTGAAAAGATAATATGGAATATAAATTGTCACAACATAGGCAGAAACATGAGAGACCCATGAAGAACTGTTTTCCTAAGAGAAATATATGAAAATATGGCTAGAGAGGGGATTGTTATATTTTGTAATTCAACAGTAAAGCAGTTTTCTGTAAAGCTGAATACAAGGCACGGCAATGCAGTGAGTGGCTAAAGTGCAGCTGATGTGATAGTAGCTGGATATAAGGAGAAAAATAACTTGAAAGGCCAGTATATTATATATGTCATGCATGTGGCCTTTGAGAGCTTTAATGCTATGGGCAGAATGATTGTGTAGAGGGGGAATGGATACCAAAATAATAGTGAAACGGATTACTCAATTTGTTTCAGTTGTATCTTGTTATTCTTAGACGTGTCTCATGTTTAATAAAGAATTTCATGATAGAAATATCTTTAAGATAAAACTCACTTTTAAAAATGTAATGAAAAAGAGTATACATATTAACAGTGTGGAGACTTCTCATACCTAACAAAGAGTAATTGTAGAGAAGTGAGAAAATGACAGCAAGACAAAAAGTAAGTTTGGCATTCCTGGATCTTCCTGGAATGATCTTAAAACATCAATATATGGAGAGGCGCGGTGGCTCACGGCTGTAATCCAGGCACTTTGGGAGGCCGAGGCGGGTGGATCATGAGGTTAGGAGATCGAGACCATCCTGGCTAACGCGGTGAAACCCCATCTCTACTAAAAATACAAAAAATTAGCCGGGCGTGGTGGCGGGCGCCTGTAGTCCCAGCTACTCGGGAGGCTGAGGCGGGAGAATGGCTTGAACCCGGGAGGCGGAGCTTGCAGTGAGCCGAGATCACGCCACTGCACTCCAGCCTGGGCGACAGAGCGAGACTCCGTCTCAAACAAAACAAAACAACAGAAACAAAACAAACAAACAAAAATCAGTATAGTATGAGCATATCCACTCCCATTCTAGATTCATAGGTAAACAGGGTACATTCAGTTTCCATTTCTTCCATAACAAATTACCACCAACATGGAGTTTGAAAATCTCAACCGTTTATTATTCTGAGTCAAAGTTTTCTGACTCAGAATTCTGGGTACAGCGTAGAACAACAGGGTCGTCTGTGGTGATTCTCACATTCCTGAAACCAAGGTTTTGCCAGGGCTGTGCTGCTGGAGGCTTTGGGGATGAACATGAAACGATGCTGATTCAGGATGCTGACCAAATTTGTGTCTCTGTGGTTGTAGAACTGAGGTCCTCATAGACCTGAGGTCTCCACTTTTATGCTGGTTGTCAGGGGGATCAGCCTTTGCTCCTCGAAACTGCTCACATTTCTTCTTATGCTTTCCATGTGGCTCCCTCTAGAAACAGTAGGTGACATAAATTCATGCTTCAAACCTCTTGGTTTCTTCCCTTTCTGCTGTATCTCTCTAACTCCAGCTGGAAAAATGGTTTTGTTTTGTTTTGTTTGCTTTTAAGAGCTCATGTGGTTAGATTGGGCCCACTGAGATAATGTAAGGTAATCTCTATTTTAAGGCCCCTAACATGAAATCTAAATGCAAAGTCCCTCTTTTCCCCAGGTACTGTGATGTCCTCACAAGTTCTGACTATTAAGATGTGACACTTTGGAGAGGTCAGTATTCTGACCAGCTCATAAATACCTGATGAGCAACTCTTGATTACAGAGACTACAGTGAAAGTACTATTTTCAAGTGATGAAGGGGTATAAATAGATTTTTAACCATCATGATAGCTTTTCATAATTTGTAGAATAAGGATTTGCATGGGAAGAGGAGAAAATGATTTGGGGGTTGGCGAACAGAAATTCAGAATCACATGGGTAGATGAAACCTGGATAGACTATGTGGGTGGAGCTAGATAACTTTCTACACTCCATTGAATTAAATGTTTCACAATATTTCTCAAAATGTGAAAAGCATTACCAATATCACAAAGTAATTAATAAGATTTAAGCGCTCAGGAAAAAAAAAGATAAAAGGAACTTGATATGCTGAAGATAGAGCAAGGCTAGCATTAGGAAAAGAGAGAAGTTATTTTGTAGTTCCGGGGTTGTCTTATTCAAGCTTGTGTTCCAGCTTAACAAAGCACTTGATTCAGCAGGTTAAACCATTTTTTGGTGCTGCTAATCTGATTTGCTCCTGTGATTTCATTGTTTTTTACAAGTTGCAGCATGCTTCACTTTGCATTTTCACTTTCATAAGATGACTGCTCTGTAACTTTCATTCTCTTTGCCTTCATTACTTGGTATACTTGCTTGAATAGGAAAGATTTCTCCCTTATGTGTAGGCATATATTATTGAATTATTTGACTCATGTTAGAGTGCTGTTCTTATTTATGATAAGTCCCTCAACATAATGTCCTATCTAGAAGCTGTGACTATGTCACCTAAGGGTGATGGAGATCTCCAAATAGTCACTTTCCAGAGCTGTAACTGGCACTTGTTTTAAATTGGTATGATTATGTCTAAGCCATGCAATTTGAAAGAATGGTACTGACACATAGACACTTTCCATTGCTTTTATGCTTTTTTTTTTCTATCATAGATCCACACATCATTTTTTATGTCTTGAGTGAATGTGACAGCTGTGTGATTTCTTTTTCTTTGTGAAGCCAATTAATCTGTCTACACTTCTGGGCTTTTAATTTTTTTTTTTTTTTTTTTTTTGCATATGCCTTTTCTTTCTTTTCTTTTTCTTTTCCTGAACAAGTTGTTTACATTCTCAGAATGTTTGTCTTAGATCTTCATACTTGTCTGATTTTCTAATTACTTAGCCTTTTCTCCCAGCTTCCTGTTTAGGGTTTACTAATAATCACCTCAGCTCTCTAGACTCAGTCTGTGATTTAGTCTGTTCTCATCACACATGCATTGAAATTATTTGAGGCACATTCAACAGCACACTTAAAAGAAGCAGATAAAATAATCCCGAAAAAGTCTCAACATTGATTTTGTACTCTGTAAAGGTTTACAAGAGCTTAATGTGAATGTTTGGAAACCTAAGGACATCAGACGACTAATTGTTTCAAGCGATACTTTTAAGGAACAGATAAAAACAGACACAAAGAAGGGGATCAGAAGTCATTTGTAAGGATATATGAAATCGACTGATGTGCCATACTGATGTAGATTTCATAGCAACTTGTCTGCAAGACCTCATACTTCATCTCCATGATGAAATTCAGTTACAAAAACTGTTAAAGTGAGACAACTTATATAAGCTCATGGGTAGTGGGCTCAGTAAAGGTAAATGTTGGTGCACTTACCTTTGCCTTACTAATTGGAAAAATCAATTAAATAAAACAACACGTATTCATTTAGTAAAAATTTATTGAGTGTATTTGCTACAAAATACATTCAGGTCAGTTTTCAAGGTTGCAGGTAGTATGATTGAAGTTTAACCATGAGAAAAAATATGTAATTTACATAGATCAGAATATCAAGGTACTTTTTAAAGATATAATTTTAAGAATAAGGAGTTATGGTATATACAAGGAATATTCCTTGCATGGAATATACGAGGAATATTCCTTGCATGGAATATACGAGGAATATTCCTTGCATGGAATATACGAGGAATATTCCTTGCATGGAATATACGAGGAATATTCCTTGCATGGAATATACGAGGAATATTCCTTGCATGGTATATATGAGGAATATTCCTTGTATGGTATATATGAGGAATAAATATATTTTATAGGAAGTAAAGTATGGAAGGAAAACTATACTTTACTTCCTATAAAATTTTTGTGAAGTATACCGTCAAAAAAGTTGTCTAACATGCAGCACCTAAAATAAAACAAAATCATAGTAAAATAGATTACTCAGTTAATTTCAGTTGTATCTTATTATTCTTAGATATATCTCATATTTAATATAGAATTTCATAATAGCAATGTCTTTAAGATAATATTAATTTTAAAAAATTGATAGATAATTTGACCCAGCAATCCCACTTCTGAATATCTACTCAAAGGAAAATAAATCGTTATATAATAAAGACATATATGACCTATACTCATATGCTTGTGGTGGCACTATTCACAATAGTGAAGTCATGGATTCATGTCCATCAATGGATAACTGGATAAATCAAATGTGAAATATATACATCATGGAATACTCCGCAGCCACACAAAAGAAGGAGATCATGTCCTTTGCTGCAACCTGGATGGAGCTAAAAGCCAATATTCTAAGTGAATTAACTCAGAGACAGAAAATCAAATACCACATGTTCTCACCTATAAGTGGTAGTTAAACAATAGGTACAAATGGACATACAGATGAAGGTAATGAGGGTTGAAAGTTTACCTATTGGGAAAAATGTTCACTATTCAGATGATGGGTACAGCAGAACCCAAACCTCACCATTATGTGATATATCCATGTAACAACCCTGCACATGTACCCTGAATCTATATATTAGTCTGAATCTATATATTAATAATATTTTAAAGAAATAAAGTAAATATAATTAAAAATAAAAAAGAATATGCATTTCAGAGGATCATTTACTTCTCCGTCATCACACTATGAATTTCTATATAAATTACTGGGCAAACTTAAAACTAAAATGAGCCTCAGAAAACTGTGAAAGTTAAAGAGAATAAGAAAGGCTGGGTAGAGACCTTCAGACCTGGCAGTGGGGAGGTAATCATGCTGTCTCATATCTCCCTCCTTCCTCCCAGTTTCTGTTTGTGCCTATTGGCATTTTTGGGTTGCTGACTTAAATATAAATATCCACAAGTAGCTACTGAACAAAGTGGCTCTAGCATGTGGAGTCCATGACATTAGAGCTCCTGTCTGTTCTATTTATTGCTTCAACTCTCACTCCACCTCCTCAGATGAGAACAGAGCCTGGAAGTGGACAAGATCTCAATTCTTATTACATGGATCCAGAAAATTAGTCGCTTTGCGTCAAACCCCAAAATATGGAAAAATAAATCTAACTAACCAGGTTTGGAAATTAAAAGCAACTGGTCTCAAAAATGTGTAATTGGCATAGACATATTTTATTAAGAATTTCATATTTAAAGCATGGTTGGTTATTATATAAAAGTATTAGATTTTATAAAAGTATTATAGAATTTATATCCTTTCTCTCCTCTACTCAAAGCTCTTCCAGGATATCCTTCCGATTGGCAAAGTAAAACCCCAAGCCAAAAGTAACCTATGGCCTATATTTGTATATCTCATGAGCTAAAAATGATTTTTACAGACTAAAAGAAGAAAAAAGAGGAGAAGGAGGAAAAGGAGGATAATTTACAACTTGAATTTACAAATGGAAAGACCATATGTAGCTTCAAGTCCTAAAATGTTTACTCGTCAGCTCTTTACAGAGCTTCTGACCTGCAGCAAGAAAACCTTACAGGTTTGCAGCCCTGCAGCAAGGAAAAAAAAAATGTTTAATTGTCACAGGAGAGCTTTCTTGATTCAAGTTAGTGTTTAAGGACTAAAACTCTGGCATCTGGGAATTTGAACTCAATCTACTATTCTAGTGTTAGGGATGATGTGAAGAATTTAAGCCTGTTTCTCTTGCTGCAAATGGAGGCAATGTGATTCTATTTTACAGAATCGCTGTTAGAATTAAAGGGCATATTAAACGTAAAATATTTAGCAAAGTACCTGTGCGAACCCCTCATCTTCTACCACCTGCCCTTCTCACCACACACCACCCAGCACTGTGCATCCACATGTCTCTCTTTATGTGCAGAAAACACTCATGCTTCATGTTGCTGGAAAGGCCTACGCAGCTGTCCAATTTTGGCTTAAATTACTTTCCCACAGTGTTTATTTTACCTGGCACAGTAATCCTTTCCTTGCAGCCTTACCATAATGTGCCAATTGCCCATAGAGGTGGTTCTATTTTATTGCGGTTGCTTCAGCAAATCTAACCACTTGGCCCTTAACTTCCTGTGGTTGGGAAATAATCTTTACATCTCAGACCTCAGTGCTGATCTGACCCAGTGTAAAACCAGCGAGCTGCCAATATGTATTCATATTTTTAATGTATTGGGGGAAAGCAATAGCCAATTTTAAATCTCCATTTTTCAAAATTATCCTCTCTTTTTACCAGTTGTCACATTTATTCCATCTTCAATGCTAGCTAAAAGCCACAGACTTAGGATATGATAAGCAGCCCTGGAATTCATTCATTCTATCTCTGTTTGTAGAACATTTTCTTCTCGTTTAGTCACTAAGTTGGTATTTGTCCCTATGAGAACATTTTTTTTTTCTGAAAATAGAATAAAAATGTCCTAAGCTTAGAAATGTTCATCTTCAGAGCTTCACTGCCTAAGACCTATGAAGCTGTCCAATTGCGTTATGCACTGATTTTTTACTTCACTACTTAGGTAATAAAACACAACGGTGTGAACATTACAGTCTAATAAGGACACACCTTAGCGGTTGTTAAGAATATGAGTGTTAGCTGCCCTAACAACTCTGATTCATCATTATCAGACCATAAAAATTTCCCAGAGTGAATTATTATGGTTATGAAAAATAAGTATAAATGACAAAGAGCATAAAAGTAATATATTTAAATGAAAATTTTTATAAATGAGGAATATTATCATGCATGGATTACAGCTGAAAGCCCATTAAAGGTTTTGAGAAGAATATTTTATTTAGAAAGTTGGCATGACAGCCACTGAGTTCAAAAGAACAATAAAAAATATGCAGAGGTCAGAACAGCACTGTGTCTTGGGGACTTACTGAGATTTATAGAAAATCAAGGTTGTACTATCTGTTAGTGTTCAGAAAACCTTGGGTAACAACTCTCAAGCTTCACTGGGAGAATCCTACAGGGACTGTGGTGAGTATTCTTTCCTTACTGTGCCTCTTTTCTTCTTCAAGGTCTGTCCATGTCTGTTCAGCAAGGTCCCAGACTCCAGAACCCCTAAGTACAGATCCTTCAAGGTTGATAATGAATTCGGGGATCTGCTGAAAAAAGAGCACGTAAGGCACTGATTAAAGAGATCTGCTGCTCTGTTTATTGACAGTTAGTATGCAAAATATTTTGTTAGCATTTTAATTCGATGTTGAGTAAGCAAGGTTTATTTCTCCTGATGTCCCACCAAGGAAACCATAGAAACTGAGATACACTAAGGTCTTTTTTTTTTGTGTGTGATCAGTTTGCATAACAATGAATCAGCATATAGTTTTAAAGTCAAATAGATTGCCAAATGACAGTTTCACTTACCAACCACATAGCTGATCTATGTTTTCCTGCAGTCTTCCTTTGGAATTAGTGGATAACAGTTACTAATATAGCCAACCATTATTTGACTAACAACAATGACAATTTTATATGGTTCAACCTATATTTTTATTGTAGGTAGTAATGGATAGTACAATAATGTCAGATAATCAAATTATAAATTCAACATTGTATAAGTATATTAATGTTTCTCTTAGGTCCCATTTCTAAATGTACTGATATTAATATAGGAGCTGATTTTTCCCTCATGAACAATGAAGAAGAAAAATTATAACTCAAAGCACAAAATATGAAAGGACTTATCTAAAACCTCTGATTTATAAAGGATGTAGATAATCTTCACTAGTTAACAGTAAACCATCTTTCCATATTATTTATAATCTGGCTCTTATTGGTCACTTATTTTATGTATGAAATCTCAGTTTTTAATCCAGAGAAAGTCAACAGATCATAGCTTCCATTGTATTCTCCAATCTTGGTAAAAATAATAGGCACTATTATTATGAAGTATAAAGTGTCACATCAATACAGACTTAAGATTATTAGAGGAAACAATGTTTCTTTTTTTCTGAGATAACACCTCTTGTTAATTTTATATTAATACATATTTTTGTACATATCTATGGGGTATATGTGATATTTTGTTACATTCATAGAAGGCGTAATGACCAAGTCAGTGTATTTAGGGTATCCATCACCTACAGCAGTGATCATTTCTATGTGTTGGGAGTATTTCAAGTCCTCTCTTCCAGCTATTTTGAAATGTACATAGTTAGCCATTGTCACCCTACTCTTCTATCGAACGTTAGAACTTATACCTTCTATCTAACTATGTACCCATTAATCAACCTATCTTCATCCCACCTCCACACATCCTTTCTAGCCTTGGATAACTATCATTTTGCTGTCATCATGACATCAACTTTTTAAACTCCCACATATGAGTGAGAACATGCAATATTTGTCTTTCTGTGCCTGGCTTATTTCTCTTAACATAATGACCTCTAGTTTCACCCATGTTGTTGCAAATGAGAGGATTTCATTTTTTATGGCTAAATAATATTCTATAGTCTATAGCGCATACATAACACATTTTCTTTATCTATTCCTCCATTGATGGGCACTAAGAAAGTTTTGGGAAATATGGAAGCAGGACATTCTGCTTTCCATGATGCATTTCTAAACACATAGTGTTTCTAAATATAACGACCAGTTTCTTTCATATTTGATATATAGGTTTCCAAGCAATTAAATAAGTGTATCTGTTCTGTAAAAATGTGTTTGTAAATTTTTCAAAGACCTTCTACATCATAACTTAGAAAGAGGAGCATCAGGGTTCAACTCTGTCTCCATGAAAAGACGAACTTGGAGTTCCTTCTCCCAGCACTGCTTCCTCGGAAAGGTTGTCTAAGGCAAAGATGTAATTTTGAAAGTATCACCAGGCAGTATTGATTACTGCCACAACTAGTGCACTGAAGTTGTGATGAGTAGACAGGTGAAGCCCAAAACTGTCTTAGGTGGAAACTAGTAACAGATTGTCACAACTCAACAGGTCCTTTGTGGTAGCCTCAAAGACTCAAATCCCACTGAAGCCCCAGATCTGAGAAAGAACCATGGTTTTGGTGAATAAGTGCTGATGGCATACACCTGAGGTTTCTCCTCACCTCCCTTCCCCTTCCTGAGGCTATTTTTCAGTGTCCCACCCACCTTCTCCTCTATTCCTTGCTGTCCTTTACCTTAGCTTAATGAGGAGAGAGGGACTGATTCTCCAAAACAACCCAAACCATAGCCCAATAAGGAGAGTGGCATTGACTTGTAGAGAGACACTCTGTCCTCTCTACTGAACGTTACCAAGACCAATACCTTTAAGGCCCAGATATCTCTAGGTATTGCTCAACAATCTGCCCCCATTTTTCTCCTCTGATGCCCAAGCTGGAGGCTTAGCCCCCAGCCTGCAGGCTCAGCCCATGCCTCAGCTCCAGCCCTAACTATTTAGTTTTCTGTAGCATGCCTACATTTATTCCTTCAGCCCTCAACTTGATCTTTGGAGACTCTGGCCACACTATAACTCAAAGCAATTCAAAAGTGCATCTACCTACAGATTCTGTTTCTACTGGCACATCTTGCCCTCAATGCCCAAATTCATTTAGGCTCAAAAGCAGGGGAACTCCAGAATAAGGGTGAGACCTCAGTGCTCCCTTCAAACTAGTACTCAATATTTCCACCAAAAGATGAAACAGCTGACTGATGAGGGACTGGAGCAGAATTGCAACACAGTCATCATGAGTGATGTGTTCTGTGCCACTAGCGCCTGACACATGCCTCACTTGCCATCCCTGTGCTAGGGATGCTCTTCCATGTATCACATTTTTCAATGGTTCATACATAACCTGGAAGATGAACTCCATTCTGGCACTCTAGAAAAATCAAACAGGGATTCAGGACCCTTCTAAGAGTGAATGCTGAGTCACTGACCTGTCCTCTGTGTCTGGCTCCTGAAAGCATGTCCATCATTGTGGACGAGACTAATCAGCTTCAGTTCTTCATCAGCAGCCATTGGCAATGTACTTCAGGGTATCATATTGTGCAAAATACATCATGTCTTAATGCCTGATCATAATGAGACTGTGATATTGGAGATACTACCCAATTATTATACATGAAAATGTGAAGATACTTGATTGAGGATTCTGACAAGATAATGGGCACGGAGGTATGGATATCTACTTCATTGTAAGTGGGTCACTACTGGAACATAGACCTGAATGTGACTTGTTACTCCGACACATGTCTTTGGGCTGATAGTACTGGAACATTTTTTTCTCCCAAAGTGTGATCTACAATCCGGTAACACTGGCCTCTCTTGGGATGCTGTTCAAAACACAGAATTCAGCCTCTGTTTCATCACTACTGAGTCAGTATTTGCATTGCAATGAGCTTCTTGGGTGATTGTTATTTACATTAAAGTTTGAAAAGACCTGCTGTATCCTGTACATCAGCCTAACCTTCCAGGAACCATGAGCCACAGCCCACACTATCATAGAAACACAATCTACACTGCTTCTTTTCCCTAGAAGAGCTACAGCAATTATGCAAGCTCAACATTTGTGTGTCTGAAAAAGTTGTAAATCAACAAAAATGACTGAGTCAAGTCTCAATCATTTTTAGAACTTTATTTTGGCAGAGTAACGAACACACCTGGGAAAAAGGGACACATAAACACAGGAAACATTTATGGTCCATGTTTTTTCCAAAGAGGACCTGGGGACCTCAATATTTAAAGGGAAAAGAATGAACAGTAAGGGAAAGAGGAAAAGGAAAAAAGGAAGAGTAGATAAAAGAGGCAAGTGATTGCCTTCTTTTGAGTCTTTAGATTAGCTTCACTGAATCCGCATTTTTCACATGAAATGAGAGGACAGGCGTAATCAATTACACATTCGAGTGACACTCAGTGAATCTGCATTTTTACATAAGATAAAATAATCATAGAGTATAAGAAGCAGTCAGATACGCATGTGTCTCAGGTGGACAGAGCGATGACTTTCAGTTATGTCCTTTGTCCCATACCTGTGAAGATAAGCTGTTAATGTACATTGTCATGGTGAAATTCAACAGAGGCACTTTAGTGTAAACATCTGGGAGCCCACAAGGCATTTCCTTGGAAGCAAAATGTAAGGGAGGTATTTACGAAAACAAATTTATGGAAAAAATGAGAGGCAGGTTTGTGTCACCTATTTTCCAGCTTGACTTTTCCCTTTTGCTTAGTGAATTTTGGGGTTCCTTTCACCGAGTAGATGGTAAACGGATTTAGTTCTATTATGTGAATAGCAACAATACTTCTGGGAGGCCCATGAGAATTTTCCCTATTCTCTTGAGAAAGACATTCAATCTGAGATGTGAAAATGGGCTGGCTTCTTCATCCTAACACACCCCACCTTTCCTTATGTTAAAGGTACAGCTGAAATAATTATTAAAACATTGCCAGAGCCCTTATGTTCCAAGAGTGAAGATGGGGAAATGATAAGGAGATAATACAATAAACTTAATAGAAAGGAGATTGGCCTTAATTAACAATTTGTGGAATTATCCCAAGTGGTTGGCTGGTGTATATTTTCCACCTTCTAACTAGCATAGCTCTTTACATTTTTTATGCATATTTTTTAATTTTCTAAACTAATTTTATTTCAGTTGATGCGTTTGTATGTTCATGTATGTGTTTGTGTGTATATAAAGTTTGTGTTGTGTGCATTATATAAGTGACATTTTTATTACCTATTTAAATCCCTCTGGTCTTACTAAAAAAGTAAAAAGCTTAGGCGAGATTAGTTCTTAATCCTGGCTGCATATTACAAATATATTTTAATTTTTTAAAATATGGTAATGTCTGTGCCACAAGCAAAGCCAATCAAATTTGAATGTCTGTGGGTGGGAAACTGGATACGAGTCTTATTTGTTTTTAACTTTTATTTTAGATTTAGGGGTACATGCGAAGCTTTGTTGCATAGGTAAACACGTCACAGGGGTTTGTTGTACGTATTATTTTATCACCCAGGTATTCAGCCCAGAACCCAATAGTTAATCTTTTCTGCTTCTCTCTCTCCTACCACCCTTGCCCCCAAGTAGACCTCAGTGTCTTGTATCCTTCTTTGTCTTCATTAAGTTCTTATCATTTAGCTCCCACGTATAAGTGAGAATTTCCTGGGTGATCCTAAGGTACAGCCAGATCGAGAACCACTGGGTCTGATTTATGCAAGTTTTCCAGCTTTGTTTGTTTCTTCAGGGTTTTTTTGATATTTGCTATGATAATGCCTTAATTAGGAAGAGGCATTTCTTTGGTTAAAACCAGGCAAAATTTCATCTTGTTTACTTTACCATACTCACACTTTACCCCCTACAGCACTTAATCCCCAAGGTTCTACAGAGCTTGTTCAGAAATCCCACTAGACTACCATGGATATTTTCTAAATTTAAAACTTCTATGATTTTAATTTGCATTAAAATGAAATAAATGATTAGAGAACATGTGAAAGACATATAATATTCTAATCTTAAATTTAAAATGAATTAAGGCAAACTATATCTCTTATACTTATTTCAATTTATTTGACACAAAGATTTTCCCGAATAATTTAAAGATCACAAGGATTGGCTATCAAGACCAGCCTAGGCAACATAACAAGTTCAAGACCAGCCTAGCAACATAACAAGACCCGATCTCTATTTTTTTTTTAATTAGCCAGGTGTGGCAGCATGTTTCTGTAGTCCCAGCTACTCTGGAGGGTGAGGCTGGAGGATGACTTGAGCCCAGGAGTTCAAGGCTGCAGTGAGTTCTTATCAGACCACTGCATTCCAGTCTGGGCAACACAGTAAGACCACATCCCTAAAAAAATATAAAAAAAAGAAAAAAAAAAGAAAAAAAAGAAAGATGTATATTATAGCTCTGTTGAATGCATAGTTTACAAATATTTTATTCTATTCTGTTGGCTGTTTAGTTTGCTGACAGTTTATTTTGCTGTGCAAACAATCTTTAGTTTAATTAGGTCTCACTTGTCAATTTTTGTTTTCGTTGCAATTGCTTTTTGTGTTTTCATCATGAAGTCTTTGCCCAAGCTGATGTCCCTAATAGTATGTCCTAGATTTTCTTGTAGAGATTTTAGTTTAAGGTTTTACATTTAAATCTTTAACACATCTTGAGTTGATTTTTGTATATAGTGAAAGGTAAGGGTCCAGTTTCAACCTGCTGCATATGGCTAGCCAGTTATCCCAGCATCATTGATTGAACAGAGAGTCCTTTCCTTATTGCTTATTTTTCTCAGCTTTGTTAAAGATCAGGTATGGTCGTAGGTGTGTAGCTTTATTTCTGAGTTCTCGGGCCTGTTCCATTGGTCTATGTATCTGTTTTTATACCAGTACCATGCTCTTTTGGTTACTGTAGACTTGTAGTATAGTTTGAAGTCAGATAATGTGATGCCTCCAGTTTTGTTCACTTTGTTTAGGATTGTTTTGGCTACTCAGGCTCTTTTTTGGTTCTAAATGAATTTTAGAATTTTTGTTTTTCTAATTCTGTGAAGAATGTTATTGGTAGTTTGATAAGAACAGCCTTAAATCTGTAAATTGCTTTGGGCAGTATGGCCATTTCAGGTCTAATATCAAGAAATCCAAACAAATCAACAAGGAAGAAACAGACCCATAAAAAAAATGGGCAAAAGACTTAAATGGACACTTCTCAAAAGGAGACATACACACACCTAGTAAGTGTGTGAGAAAACATTCAATACCACGAATCATTAGGGAAATACAGATCAAGACCACAATGAGATACCATCTCACACCAGTCAGAATGACTAATATGAAAAATTGAAAAAAATAACAGATGCTAGCGAGGTTGCAGAGAAAAGGGAATGCTTATACACTGCTGGTGGGAATGTAAATTAGTTCAACAACTGTGGAAAGCAATCTGGAGATTTCTCAAAAGATTTAAAATCGAGCTACCAGTAGACCCGGCAATCCCATTACTAAGTATGTACTCAAAAGAATATAAATTGTTTACCACAAAGACTCTTGCATTCATATGTTCATTTCAGCACTATTCATAGTAGCAAAGATGTGAAATCAACCTAGAGGCCCATCAGTGGTGGACTGGATAATGAAAATGTGGTACATCCACAGCATGAAAGACTACACAGATATAAGTGAGATCATGGCCTTTGCAGCAACATGGAAGGAGCTGGAGGCCACAATTCTAAGCAAATTAATTCAGGAACATAAAACCAAGTACCACATATTCTCAATAGTGAAAGCTAATTATTGAGTACATATGAATACAAAGATGGGAATAATAAACACTGGGCCTCTTTGTGGTTGAAGGGTGGGAGGAGGATGAGGACTGAAAAACTGCCTATTGGGTATTATGCTGATTACTTGGGTGACAAAATTTTCGGTACACCAAACCCCCACTACATGCAGTTTACCCATGTGATAAACCTGCACATGTACCCCTTGAACCTAAAACAAAAGTTGGAAAGAAAAAAATAAAAATAAAAATTGATTACTGGCCTGAAAAATAAAAATAAGTATAAGGAAATATGGGAATAAGGGTAATGCACATGGGGTCTGAATTTCCTGATTTGATTGACTTCCCTGCCCCATTTCATGATCTATTCCTGTAATTCTGTTTTATTTGTATTGCACACGTTGTCATGGATGTTAACTTCTTAGGGAATAAAATAATTTTCTGGACTTATTATTTGGATGGTGCTTAGTGTTTAAACAAACTAAAGCTAAAATTATTTTCCTCTTTGGTAATAAATTATTTCATCAAGACTATAAATGTGCAATAGCATCTTTCTGAATTCAACTTCCTATTGAAACTTGGCATAGGTAGAATATCAAATAATATCATAGCTCTATATCAAATAGTAAACCTAGATAACTTTCTGCTCCTCACATAATTAACTGTTACAAATTTGAAAGGTTGCAGATTCATTTAAATATATTCACAAACAAAAGAATGCACACATTCAGTTAATTTACATAATACGATGTGTCCATCTCCTATTCCCTAGATGTGATAGACAGCTGTGAGTGATAATAATCCACAGATACATTTATAACTGTTGATACTAACAAGAGCCTGGTGAAATAACCTTTGATGTTAAGACTGAATAAAAAGGCTTTTTTATTCTAGTGAAGTTCTTTGTTCTAATAAAAGTTATTTGTTCTAATATTACATCTTTAAAGTATTAGTATCAAAAAATAACCGTGAAATGGGGTAAAGTTATCAAATATTATACATTTCCCTTTATCTCACTTATGCATGCTTTAAATTTCTTCTTCCAATTAGTTGTACACATCTTTTACTTCACCACTTAGAAATTTCCCAACAATTAAAAAAATAATAACAAACGTGTGACTTTTTAATTGAGGTAAGGTTGCTGAAATTTGGAGGTCACTTAAAAATATTTCAAATGGAAAACTCAACTTATAAAAATTTTGTTACAATTTGAATGCAATTTTTCATACAACTTCTTATTTTTCCAAAAAACAATTTAGCATTTTGATAATAAGCATTTATTTTATACATAATTGCAAAACCTAATCATTATTTATTAGAGGAATTACAAGGTATCTAACTGCTCTCAGAATTGGTAAAATATCATACTGTATATGCTCAGTGTATTTCTGCTAAAATACCTCCTTCACATTGTCTTTCTGAATCTTCATATTTTCCCCATTCCATCCTTCTGTGTTATGTGTCTCTTCTATATAATCTCATTACAGTCCATCAAGCCTCCACTCAATAGCTGTGTGTTAATTTTTGGCTTAATTCTGTTGTTCCTCACAAAACTAACATCTCTTTGAAGTTAATGTCCATGCCTTTTTCATTCTTTGTTTGCAGTGTACCGAAGTGTGCCTGCTACCTAGAAAAGTATTTGCTGTATTAATGAATTAATAAAACATTCTAATTATTTTAAAATATGCATTCAGTTATGATATCTGATTTTATACTTACCATATTATTATTAAGTACTGAAATATAAACCACAGTGTATTTTTTAATGGAAAGAACTATGTAAAAGTTTACTTGACAAACCACAGATTCCCATAAGGATTAATATCCATGATAGTCTCAGTAACAAAAAGTAAAAAAAAAAAAAAAAAAACTATTATAAAATGAGCAAAGAAATTAGTAATCAAGCCACAAAAAAAGTAGTTCAGACAAAAATGAAAATGCTCAAGAAAAATGGAAATTAAAATGTAATTTAGAGATTTTAATCTCCCTGCAAAAATAACAAAATTGTCAATATTATGACAGCCTAAGTTGGGTAGAAAATGTATGGGAACACTCTTCTTACTCTTTTGGTGGCTATAAGATTTGATTATAATCACTGTAAAGGGCAACTTGCTGTTTTCTATCAAATTTTAAAATACACATATGCTTCAATTAATAACTACAATTCAGAGCAACTCTCTGACCAAATGTAAGTGTATCTGTAAGAATAAATATTAGTATAAATATATATAATAAAACATTGTTTAAAATGAGTTAATTAAATTGTTGTCAACATCATGTCCATTGATAGGTGATACTTAACATCAATCACAATATATTTCTTGTGGAACATATGGAAAACTACATGTTTAAATAAAATATTAGAAACAAAATAGGAAGTTCTTCATGATACATTTTAACTAAAGATTTCAAATCACATATATTACATGTACTATAACTCAATTTATGGAAAAAAAATACATTCCCAAATTACTTGTGTGTGTGTGTGTGTGTATATGTCTATGAAGATGTGTTGAAAATGTTGGTAGAACACATTGCAAACTATTAAGTGTAATTATTTCTAACAGCAAGGTTGAATTGAGGTATTAAATATCATTTTGTTTTTAAAAAAAACAATTCCTTGAAAGTCTAAAAAGTAAATGAAAACAATGAAAATTCCCAAATTATTACTAAGAAAGCGATCATTTCTTTCAATTTGCAGCAAAAAACATTAAAAACTTTTACCCTATAACTAGACAGAATATATCATATTTTATAAAGCCATTGTGGTTTCACAATTCCACATGACACCCCTGAAATAAGATAGGAAAACGCAATTAAAGCAACCATAAATATCCCTGCTATATTTCATCCCTAGTCTTTACTTTGCCATTTGACATATGTAAAGGCATGCATAAGTAGCCACGGTTATTTCTAAACAGGGTATTTATTGCTGACACAGTTTAAGTCAAAATGCCTTAAATTTCCTACAGCAATATATTCTGGCATCATTAAGTCAAATGTGTTTTATTCCATTGTAAAACAGTAAGAAATATTACATATTACCTTTACATGTACAAATTTTATTTCTTATAATTTCCTTAGTGATAGTGTTTTCCTTTATTTATGTAATTCATTTAAATACCTTAAATGCAAAACCTCAGGGAGCTAGAAAAATAAGGTACCAGTAAAGAATATATGACATTCTGCAGCAATATTATTTAAATATAATACCTGAGACAAATAGTAGCAAAATTGTATCTCAGTGTGACTCCTCTGTATGTGACGTCCTGAGGCGATACATCTCACTCCTCACGTATAAAAATACGTTAAAATGCCTAGATCATTGCCGTCATAAGACTGTAGCTTAATCTAAAATAATTCAGTTCTGATTCTCATTTAACTCATGAAAATCTCAGCCAGTGAGTAGATGATAAGATTTTCTTAAATCCTTGTGTCAATATCAGACAATAACATCTCTCACAGGTTATATGAAGGTGAAAGACCTTCTGGGAGATAAAAAGATGAAGATATGATAAGGGTCCAAGAGCTTGCAATCTAGACGGAAATGGAAATAATATACAAATAAATTTGTAAAATGTAAATGCAGCAATGAAGCGAAAGGATCATTCAGTTTAATTTAGGAAAAGTCAAGGACACTAAATAGTACAGTTTGAGTAAAGCATACGTTTAGACCAGAAGCACAGTTTGATGCAAAATCAAAGTAATATTTGGATACAAGTTTAAAAGTTAGACTTTATTTGAACGTCAATAAAGATATAAGTGTATCTGAGTTCAGAAAATTTTATGTTAGAATGCAGGCAATGGAATGCAAAGAAAATGACAGATGAAATATGTTTTTTTGAATGAGAATTGGCAAAAGTTGAAAACCACATTCACATTTACTGAATTTTCTCATTGATAATCTCTTTGCTCTTTATCATAGAAACTCTGAGGAAAGAGGGGACAAAAAAGAAGTGATACAGTAGAAAAAAAATATATATATATAAGCAAAAGACGACTAAGCAGAAGAGGTCCAGTTTCTTTATGCTGGGGTTTTTGGAATAGTTTTTGGTTCTTTTCTAATAATGGAGTTCTCAAATAATAAAGCAATCTATCAAGATACAGGATTTTCATCTGTCTTCGTGCTACTCAGATAAAGACAAATGGAATGTAAAATAGAACATTTGATTGTTTTTACTTTGATCCAAGTTACAAAAGAGCTGATAAACTAGTAGCTAAAATCAATGGAAATGAAAAGCAGTTTTATTTTGGAAGGGATAACAGAAAGGTTATTTCTAGCTGGGCAGCAGCAGCCTGCCTGTCAACATTGCTGAACAGATGTAGAGAATTTGTGAGTAGAGATGCTATGGAAGAGCGGGTAGTTTGATTGTTTTATTTAAAATTTTTCAAAGAATTATGAGTGTTGCAAGGCTGTGAGATATTTCTGACAAGGTATAAAATATTTCACTATGCTTGAGAATGATGTAATGTGCACTAATCAAGTGCTGAATATATATTAAAAAGATTGAACAGAAAAGATAGTATATTCAAGTTCAAGCAGAGTATAGCTGCTCAACGTCCTTATCTTGTTATTATTTCCATTTTAATTGAATTGCTTGATTATGCTTCATATTGAATTGCATAGCAGAAATGAGGCGATTTTCGCATGTATGTGGGGAAGCAAATATACTCACTAATGTTACCTGATCATGAGACATATATAATAATTTGACCCTTTTTATCATTTTGGTCACATGTTTTTATTTCTTTTTATTTCCCAAGAATCAGAGCTTTGAACAGAAGTATTCACATATGTAACATGTTTTCTACCTTTATATAGTAGAAATACTGTATGCTTCAGCAGCATACAGAAAACCGTCATCTACAGAACACCTGTCTAAGTAATAAAGGAAAGTCGGATTAAAAAAAATGTGTATTAAGAAAATTGCATAGCCTGAGTCTTAAAACCACCTAATAAACACCGGCTATACTGAAACGTTTGAGGCATGGTTGTTATTCTCAATGAAAGCTTTTTAGGATTTATAAAGGTCTGTGCAACCTCGAGTTACTCATGAGGCAAAGAAGCATCGTAACACCAACATTACATGGTTGATTGAGAATAAAATGAAGTACTATATGTATGTGGTGTACATTCATTTCTTTCTTCTAATACTTAAATACATATTGCAATAAAATTCATTTTTTTAAAATTAATGTATCTGACTAACATTTGCTTTGCCCCACCTATGGGTCTATTATGGTATCTATTGAAACGGATATATTTTTTAAAATCCTTGTGTTCATTAAAATGTTTGGGGTATTTTTCTTGTTTGTTTTCATTCATTCTATATTTCAAATATGTTACAAGGTAGGCATTCACAACACAATGGAAAAAGAGAAAAATTTGGCAAAGAAAGTACCAGCTCAGAAATATTAACTATCTCAACTCCAGGGAGGTAGAAATGGTGAAAAAAAAGAAAAAGAAAAAAAAGAACAGCCTACAAGGAACAACCACCACCTCACTAGAGATCTGTCATTTAATGAATGAAATCAAAATACAACAGAACACTACCTCCTCTGGTTAGGAGCTAAATCAAGGGGGCTGGACATTTGTCATGTTCCAGTCTTGGAAACTCTCTTTGACTCAGTTTCTTCATCTGTGAAATATGGATACTTTTAACTACTTCAAAGAACTGTTTTGTGGAGCTGATATTTGTTGATATCATATACTGGCCTAAGAAACAGACCCAGTAATGTGTGGGTTGTGACTGCCCTGGACTCTTCTTGACAGCAGAAGACACTATTTTCTTGTTAATAAGCTGCAATTGCCTGCGGGACTAAAATCACGCCTAGCCCACAATAGGAATTCTATAAGCATTTGTTATATGAATGAAGAGATAAAGAGGAGTGACTGGTAATCTTTTCTCCCTAGGAAGATGTTAAAACACCCAAGCAGAGTGAAGGAGATTTAAAGAAAAAATAGAACTTTCAATATATTCTTGTGGTTATCTCTAGATTCCACAGCCTTAGGAGAAAGAAAACGACAACAAAAAAGGCCATCACTTTTTCCATTTATCATTTGTCAGGTTCTCCAACTCAGGTTATCATGGTGAGAAGAGAAGCAGAGATGCATTCTGTTTATTAATAAAGACGTACTACTCACTGGCTCTTCTCTCCATTGCAAACAAAGTGTGACAAATGGAATGTACAGTAAAAATTTAAATATTTAGTATCAAGCTTAAAATCTAAATGAATAATTTATTCAAGAAGAACTAGACATCAAATTTATATAAGCAATGTGTTATTGCGTGGACTAGAGATATATATAAACAGATATGTGCATATATTTTATATGTGTGCATAGAGAGATAAAGAGATAAAGAGATAAAGAGAAAGAGAGAAAGAAAGGAAGAGAGAGAAAGTAGAAGGATAAGAAGAAGGGGAAGAGGAGGAGAAAAAGGAAAGAAAGAAGAAAGACACAGTCCCATGTCTTCAAGAAATGCATTGACCATCAGGGAAAACAGACATGAATAGGCAAGCACAATAAAATATGATTAAAAGCAGAGTTTGCCTAGGGCCTGAGGAAAGGGGAAATTAACACTGCCGTGAGCATTTTATTTGTTAACCCACTTTTAAAGTTTATTTCCTGGTGAGTGATATTAAAAACACCATGCATCCTGGGTACAATTAAATCCAATTTAAAATGTATTAAGTGATACTTTCTTAAAAGTCCTTACAAGTAGCTCAGCTCTAGGGGATGTAATGATCTTTAAGAAACAGCATTTACTCTGGAATTCTTGGCGTATCATTAGCACAGACATCTTACACACCTATAAGTATAGCACTAGGTATTAAAGAATGTTACCAGCAGTAACCTTTTTTAGAAATTTAGAGTGGGGATACAATAATGTAATCTGGAGGAATTCCAGGAGCTGCATGTTGGAATTCATGGCGGTAAAGTGTGACATATGAACAGTACTTCTGTGGCCAATATGTTAATGGACATGCAAGGGCTCACCAGATAATCTGAGCTGCCCTCACCAGTGCCAGGGAAGATGCCTAATACTGATATCCAGGGGGGGATCATTGAGATGTGGTTTTTGTGTAATGGTGAATGTTTCTCAAGCTGTTCCCAATTTGAAAACTGCTTCCTGGCCAAAAGAGAGAGTAGGATGTAATTACTTCCAACTATCATCATTTAACACTGATGATCAGAGAGAAAGAACAATAGAGCACAGAGCTGAGCACTGCATAAGTAGACGTCAGCTTGTTTCTTGTACTCTGAAAAATAAATGAATAAATGAGAAAGGACACACAGAATGATGACAAATGTAATCTACATTTGCATGGATCTGTGCATAGCTGCTAGAAACATGGGAAGCTAGTATTTTCTAATGGCTTACGTGGTTTACATCTTTTGCGATTTGGAAAAGTAGAATAAGGAACTATCTCTGAAAGTAATAATCCTGACCCTGAACCATGGCCATGGTACTAAGAGTAAAAGCAAGGTTACCTTTGTGCTATCAGAATTCTCTTTCTTCCAAAAATCATGAAGACTAGACTTGGAATGGATTACAGAAGATTGAAATGGACTGAAATGAGAGAGCAATTACAAAATGTCGTAGTTTTCAGTATTTCAAAGGCAGTTGAAATAAGTCCAGAAGCCAGTCACATTTTTTATTGAAACAAGATGGACAAGAGTTGAAAAGAGCCAGGCCAACAGAGCACAGCTAGTTGGCTGCCTTTGTAAAGAGACGCCACTGGGAGGCTCCAAGATTCTCACTCCAGTAGGTACCTTTGTAATGTTCTCACTGTGCCTTCTCCCTTTAATACATTAGTGTTTAGCAGATTCCAGTTTTTGTTTTTTCAGACTTTAATTTGAACTTCTATGTTACTCTTAATTCAAATTCATTTTACTTTCAAATACTGTTTATGTAAACATACACTAATATTACTCAAAATAAAGGGGTAAGGGAATAACATTAAAATATATCATACGTCAATTTCTGAATCATATAAATCCGGATGGTCATGTATCAATCTTCGGAGTATCATATAAGCACCTACTGGAGTATATCCTCAGGATAATCACAAGATTCTGTACCAAGAGTGCAAAATTCAGACTCTTCCTTTCAAATAAAGATGAAATAAAGATCAAAGAAAATATTTGACTAACTGAAAATTAGATGATGATAGAAAATATGCTTTTTTAATGTTGATAATCATACTTTCCTTAGGTATAATATAGACTGTTCTTCCATAAAAGATTTTGATTATATAACACATTCAATTACAATGTAGCAGACATATGGAAATTTAACATTTTGTAGTGAAAATAAATCTCAACATGTTATCATAAAACATCAGCTCAATGCTCAGTGCTCAAGTAACCATTGCACTAAAAACAAATCTCATCTTCCCTAGAGACAATGCAGTTTTGTCAATACGTGACATTAACAAGAAAATGTGGTTAATGAGATAATTAATAGCTTTGAAAACTGTTATACAAGTTTAACAATAACAGCAGAAACAAATATTTGCTTTACCATATAATAAATTACACCCCAGACACTCAGTATTTGGAAGATGAGAGTGAGCACTGGGAAGACATTACAAATTTCACAGAATCTGCAGCTTTACTGCCTGCTTCCCACTGCAGAATCCTCTGTTCACATGGTGAACTTGCAGGAACACCAGTCCTCATTTTACTCAGAGATCATAACAATGAAATCTCCTTCCTGAGGCCCATGCCAAACTCTATGGGCAAAGCCACAGCTCCCTCAGGAGAGTCCACAACCAATTCCCAGGTTTTATTAGGAAAAGAACAACTACACATTCTCAGCATTCTTTGCTTTTTTCCCTCTCAGAGTCAGTTAGAAGATGAAGAATAAAACTGAAATGAAATCCCAATGAAGTGAAGTGATGAAATCCAAGAGAATGTCTTTGTAGCCTAAGGTTAGGCAACAACTTTTCAAACGAATTTCCAGAAACATAACTATTAGTCTCACAATGAATAAATTAAATTACATCAAAATTTACATTTTTTCCTGCAAAACATCACATGGAATAAGAAAACAGATAACGAAAGGATATTTGCTCTATAAAATACAACATATAAAATCCTATAAAACACAATATGTAAAAATTCAAGGAGTTTACTATCTACATTTTGGAATATATAAGAACTTTTGCAAAAAGTAAACACATTATGACTATGGCATTTCTATCAGAGAAAACTTGAAAGGCCAAAAATAATGTGAGAACATGCTCAAACTAATAATAATATTGTACCGAAAGATAAAGTAATATTTACCCCCTTCTTTCTCCCTTCTTTCCTTCCTGTCTTCTTGCCTGCCTTTCTTTCCCTCTTATTTCCTTTCTTTTTCTATTATTGACTTCCTTTCTGCCTTACTAAAATATTCTGTTCAGAAAATATTCCTTGAGACTGAGCAAAGCAGACATCTACATAGTAGCATTGGTTGGGGGAGAGAGGAGAGCAATGGCAGCTCTTTAGTGGGTGCAGATCCTGGAAAAGGTAAGAAGGTCATTCATACAAGTTGGATGTAATGACCACAAGCAGAAATGTCGAGCCAGAAAAAGATAAGAAGCACATCTGTGTAGAGGGGCTGGAGGCATTGGCCCAGAATGAGGTGTCTGAGGTGGAAATCTATGTGACAGTGATAAAAAGGGAAATATGGTGAGGATAAGGGGACCAGTTCCTTCACTGTGGGAGAAGAAAGTTACAATATGGAAAAGAGGGAAACTAGAATAAACACTTGTGCTTTGATTTGGAATTGGAGATATTCTTGTGGACTTGTAACATTTAGATAGATAAGATGGCGAATAAAGAGATATAAATAGGTGTAAATGTCACACTCTCCGGTTCTGTCCATTGAGAGGTCCTCAAGAAACAACACCCCAATACCTATGAGCATATCTACTACTCACGCATTACATTTAAATATCATTCTCCCCTTCAGGGGACCAGGGATCCCCAGAGAAATGGCTGATTCCAGAGCCGAAGCAGGGAAAGTTGAAGAGAAGCCTAGACCACCTGGTTTTTCAGGAAGACAGGTAGTGACAAATAATTATGGGGAATGATATATAAAATATATAAATGATATATAATGTATAAAAGGAACACAAAAGCTAGCTTGAAAGGATTCGTACTGTCCAAAAAAGGGGAACTTTGATAGATAATCAATATAGATAATGATAGTGAGAACTGACACCAACATAATTTACTCTACCTGTATTCAACAATATAAGGATTGCACATACTTTTCTGTTAAACTATACTCAGATAATAAAATGCTATACATACATAAAATAAGTAAAAAGGATATATAAAATATATAAATAATATATAATGTATAAAAGGAACAGAAAAGCTAGCTTGAAAGGATTCCTACTGTCCAAAAAAGGGGAACTTCAATAGATAATCAATACAGATAATGATAGTGAGAACTGACACCAGCACAATTTACTCTACCTGTATTCAACAATATAAGGATTGCACATATTTTTCTGTTAAACTATACTGAGATAATAAAATGCCTACATCTATACATACATAAAATAAGTAAAAAATGGGCAAAATGTTGCCTAATTTTTGAGACTAACAATTAGATATCAACACTCATTTCAAGATCTTCATGTCATTGAGTTTATCAATCCAAAGCTATTTTTTTCATAAGCTTCCCCTAACCTTAACTATTTCTAGAAATTATAAAATATGTCTTCAAATTGCTGGCTTTTTGTTATAAAAGGATATCAGTATATTTTCCTGACTTTGTCCATATAATACTAGGAGTTTGCCAATATGGCTTTCTCCCTGTTGTTGAAAATTTACTAATTCTGGTATTGTTTGATAAATGATTTTCCTCAGTGGTCTGTTGGGTAATTATCAGCTCACAATATTAAATAATTAAAAACTCTCAAATAAAATGGAATTGGTGAGTCCATAATGATCTAAATAAATTACAATGGAAAGTTTTTCTCTACAATACAGTTTCAACTAATAAACAGAGATGTAGTAATGGAGAGTAGGCCTAGCTAATACAATAAGAAGATAAAATAAAAGGTATACTTACCGAAAAAATGACATTTTTTTCTGAATGATAAGTTTTGAGGATTTTATTTTACTTTTTCTTTTACTTTTTATTCTTTTGACTTTTATTTGAGATACGGTTGAACATATGCAGGCTTGTTACATGGGTAAATGGCATGTCGTTGAAGTTTGGTATAAAAATGATCCCATCACCCAGGTAATGAGCATAATATCCAATAGTTTTTCAACCCTCTCCCCCTCTTATACTCCGCAGTGTCTATGTTCTCATCTTTCTGGCCATGCATGTACAATGTTTAGCTCCCACTTATAAGTTAGAATATGCCATATTTTGTTTTCTGTTCCTATGTTAAGTTAATTCACATAGAAGAATGGCCTCCAGCTGCATTCAGGTTGTTGTAAAGGACAAAATTTGGTTCATTTTTATGTCTGAGTAGTATGATGTATATGTACCATACACCCATGGTATGGTACATACACAAAACCATGGAATATGTTTTTCCAAGTGGTTTACTCTCCTTCTCTTTTAGGAATGCCAAGTCATCAGTTTGATCTCTTAATATAATACCATATTTCTCAGAAGTTTTGTTAATTTTTCAAATTTTTTTTCTCTGTTTTGTCTTTCTGCATTGATTCAGAGGAGTGGTCTTCAAGCTCTGGTATTCTTTCCTCAGCTTGGTCTCATCTGCTGTTGATACTTCTGATTGAATTATGAAATTCTCGTAGTGAATTTTTCAGATCTAGAATTTCAATTTTGTTCTTTCTTAAAATGGCTATGTCATCTTTCAACTCTTGGATGGTTTTACTGGTTTTCTTCTGTTGGAAATCCTGTATCTCATTAGCTTCCTTGCCATTGGAATTCTAACTTCTACAGCTGTCATTTCAATCCTTTCAATCTGGTTAAGAATCACTGCTGGGAAGCTAGTATGATCATTTGGACATAAAAAGAATCTCTGGCTTTTAGAGTTGCCAGAATTCTTGTGCTGGTTCCTTCTCATCTGTGAGGGTTGATGTTCCTTTATCCTTTGAAGTTGCTGTCCTTTAGAAGGAGCTTGTTATTTTTGATGTTCTTTTGTTTTCTTAAGGGTTTGAGTATGGTGTAAGTTGGGTTTAGTCGATTGACTTTGTTTCTTAATGCTTCAGAGGGACAAGTCTCAGCTTAGCACTCCTTGGTTGCATGCTCTAACCTTGGGTTGGTAGCTTTGCCCTCTGGCTCCTGGAGGTCAGGCACCAGCAGCACTGGGGAACCAAAGTGCTCCCAGGCTACTGGCAAAAGTTCTGTGTTAAGGGACACCAGCAAAATTGCTCCAGCAGGGCAGCACAGGCTGCTGCTAAAGCCTCTATTGCGACGATCGCTGTCAAAATCACCCCAGAAGAGCAGTGAAAGCTGTGCGTGTGCTGGCTCCCAAGGGTGTGGCCAGGCAGGGACACTAGAATAAGCTGGTAGACAAGGGGATGTGCAAACCAGATCACCTTGGTCCCACTGGAAAGACAACCCTGCTCTCTCTAAGTCTGACAATTAACAAGGTTAGAATCTCCTAGAGGAGTATGAAGAGCCTTTGCGGGGCAGGTACCTTGTTCCTTTGCAGCTGTCCCTGTGTCAAACGTCCGTGGGTGCCACGCAGACTCAGGCTCCATCTCTTCTGACTGTTTGGGCAATTGCCCCTGTCAACTCAAATGTTAATGGGGATGGTGGGATCTCCTGCAGCTAGGATCCCAGAGGTTCATGGCAAGAGTGTGCCACTCCACAGTTATTTCACTCATCCCTTCCTTAGGGGTTGTTCAGGGCAAGGAACAAGTCCCAGAGCTCAGCAGCTCAGTGCAGCGTTCCCAGGTTCCTTCCCCTTCATCCCTGGTGTCTGCATCATCTCTCCATCCACTCTCAGGACATTCTCTTAGATGATCTGTTCAGAGTATGCTGGTCTACTCAATATTCTGGTCTCTTGTCCCGTATTCAAAATTATTTTTATTCACAAATGATGTGATTGTTGATGTAGAAAATCCCAAAGCAGCAATAAAAGAAAACTTCCAGAACTAATAAGCAGTTATAGAAAATGACAATATACAAGGTTAATATACAAGTCAAATGCTTTCTTATATTCCAGCAATAAACAATTTAAATTCAAAATAAAAACAATACCTCTACAATGTAATAAAAAAGGAGAAATACTTAGGTATACACACATCTGACAAAATATATATATGAAAAATTACAAAACTCTGGAAAAATATGAGATCTGAATAAATGAAGAGACATTTTGTCTTCATTGATTAAAAATCTCAAAATTATTAAAATGTAAGTTCTTCTCAATGTTTTCTATAAATTGAATCCCAATCGAGATCCCAGCAAACAATTTTGTAGATATTGACAAACTTTCTAAAGTATAAGTGGGATCGCAAAACACCTAGAATAGCCAACACAGTACTGAAGAACAAAGTTAAAGACAGATATTACCTGACTTTAAGACTCACGAAAAGCTACTGAAATAAAGATAGCATATTACTAGTGAAAGAACAGGCACATAGATTAATGGAATAGGATATAGAGCCCGGAAATAGCCCAACACAAATATAGCCAACTTGTCTTAATAAAGGAACAAAGGCAGATCAATGAAGAAAGGAGTCTTTTCAACAAATGGTGCTGGAACAACTGAATATCCAGAGGCAAAACAATGAATCTAGACACAGACCTTATACCTTTATAAAAATTAATTTAAAATGTATCATAGACCTAAGTATAAAACTCAAAACTGAAAAGATTTTAGAAGAAAGGAGAAAAGAACATCTAGGTAACTTTGTATTTGGCAATTCGATTTTACATCTAACATCAAAAGCACAAACCATTTTTTAAAATTTCAGTAATTTGGACACTATAAAAATGATAAACTTCCGCTCTATGAAAAACACATTAAGAGAATCAAATAGCAAGACAGAAACTGGGAGAACATATTTGTAAAATAAATATAATAAAAGACTAAGATTCACAATTAAAAATACTCTGAAAATTACACAGAAAAATGAACACTCAATTTTTTAAAAAATAAGCAAGCAATCTGAAAAAAACACATCACCACAGAATATATGCAGATAGAATATAAGCATATGAAAAGATTCTCGTTGTATTTTCATTACAGAATTACAGACTAAAATAACAGTGAGATATCATTATGCACCTATTACAATGGCTAACTTTCAAAAATCCTGGCAATATCAACTGCTGGCAAAGATGCTCTAGCAACAGGAACTCTCATTCATTGCTGTTGAGTATGAAAAATTGTACAGCTCTTTTGGAAGAAATTTTGACATCTTACCACAAAGATAAACATAATTTTACCACACTTTACAACAATTGAGCTTCTAGGTATTTACCCAAATGACTTGAAAATATATGTCTGCACATCAATTCAAAAAGATTACACAGAAACAGTGTTTTGAAAAAACACAAGTGAACGTCTTCTAACCTAAAGAATATTTTTTATTTTACATTTCCTATGATCTTTATCTTGTTAGGTTTTGACTTAAAATGGGTGACAGGCAGATATGCCAGCAGGGCCCTTTGTATTTAGTTTAGATTTTTATTTGTTCACTTGTTGAAATATTCTGCATGCTGTTTTCAGAATCTAGAAGGCTGTAGCCTTTTGAGCAGAAAGGGTGCATTAAGTCAGTTTGTACATTTTAAGTAGATGTTAGGAAACTGCCTAAAGAAAGAGAAGAAGGAAGAGAGGCATGTACCTCTTCTTTCTTTTGCTGGCTTTCCCTTAGTAAGTGTCAGAATCATATTTTATTATAGCAAGTGCACAGATGATTTTCTAAATTGCTTCTAAGGCTTGAGTCAGAGATGGAGACCTTGTTTATGGAATAAAAATTTGGTTAAAAAAGTACTCAGGAAAAGGGACACAGAAAGGTATAAAAATATTAAATTTGAAGGTCTATTCCAGAAACAGAGGGAGAAAGAAAAAGAAAAAGTTGTTACCCTGGAGTCATAATAAGAAAGCATCTCAATAGGCCTGTTCCCAAACTTTGAGGACAAGGATTTCAGAGAACATCTGATATTCTTGTTGCAAAGTGGGCATATAGGCTGGGCACGGTGGCTTATGCCTGTAATATCATCGCTTTGGGAGGCCAAGGCAGGCAGATCACTTGAGGTCAGGAGTTTGAGAACAGCCTGGCCAACATGGTAAAACCCTTTCTCTACCAAAAATACAAAAATTAGTCAGTTGTGGTGGCACGGGCCTGTAATCCCAGCTACTTAGGAGGCTGAGGCAGGACAAGCGCTTGAAATTGGGAGTCGTTTGTTGCAGTGAGCCGAGATCACACCACTGCACTCCAGCCTGGGAGAGAGAGTCAGACTCTGACTCAAAATCCAAAACAAAATAAAGCGAAACACAAAGAGAGCACACGAAAACTATTTATTTAGAAAATACAAATAAATATACTTTTAACATATGAAATTAAAATATTTAAAAGACGTGGTGCCGACTGCTCATTAAAGGGGAACACCGAAGAGTCCATTTCTCAATTGTGAGTAAATGTCCCAACCAAAGAACATTTGTGATCACCCTCTCAACACCCTCTCAACTCCCTCTCTTCCAACCTCTATGATAAAACCCAGGTATTTTGTACTGCAGAAAACTCAGCAATAAAGTTAATTTATGTTCTTCTCTTGCCTTTGCAGTTTGTATTATATGGCTTAATTATCAAGAAATTCAGAATAATGAAATAAAAATTTTCAATAAAGTGCATAGATACATTATGTTTCAACTCCATTCTGTAATACCTCATCAGAATTAATTTTATCTATTTTTTTCAAACTTAGAATCCAGTTTTCTTCTGTATTGGAAATATGCACACAACCATTGTTTTAAAATGCATTCAATATAAGGGTATTTTTCTTGTATTTCCAGGAATAAAAGCAAGTTTCATATAACCTTCAACAAAACACTGTTTATGTAAGTGTAAAGCTTAGAATCCTATTCAAAGCAAAAAAAGTAAACTGAAAAATAATTATCAATACCAATTATAATGTTTTTATTATAATTTGTTATTTTTATTATTGTCAGCCATGTAATTAATGTAGTTTTAAAGTGATGTTAATTCCAATTCTAATGCCATATTAATCAGAAGTTACTAAATTGCTGAAGCACAAAAAGAATCTATTTGGCTCCAGATTTCATCGAAGTATATATTTTTTCCTTGTATAATAATGTCGTAATGGATAGAACATATTCTAATCAAAGCTTTGTGCATTAACTTGTGTTCATAAAATAAATCTCTGCTATATGAGTCATTAGTATGTTTCTTTTGAGGAAGAATGACTGATTTAAAAAAAAACATTTCTAAATAGATCATGAAAAAATTTAGTTACATAGTCTATGACTAAGATTTTTAAGACCAACTATTGTCTTATTTCCATACTATTCGTGCTTTCCCTGTGTCTTGACATATAAATCTTTTTTTTTCTTAAGATGTAGACTTGCTCTGTCACCCAGACTGGAGTGCAATTGTGCCATCTCCGCTCACTGCAATCTTGCAACTTCTGCCACCCAGGTTCAAGCAATTCTTCTGCTTCAGCCTCCCAAGTAGCTGGGACTACAGGCGCCCACCACCACACACAGCTAATTTTTGTATTTTTAGTAGAGACGGGGTTTCACCATGTTGGCCAGGCTGGTCTCAAACTTCTGACCTTAAGTGATCTGCCGGCCTTGTCCTCACAATGTGTTGCATGAGCCACCGTGCCCGGCTTTGACATATAAATCTTATTCTACAGATTTGGAATAATAATGAAATGTGACTAGTCCTTTCTATGTATTAAAAATATTTAGTATGATAAATGGTAGTCATTTGTCAAGGGCTTAGTGGATATAACTAATTGCCTTAGGAACTCAAAAAAATAAATAGATACTATGAAGGAGAAAGAAGAGAGAATAAAGGGGAGGGAACTGGAAGGGAGTGGAGGGATGAGATGGGTAAATTAACTAACCCAAAGTTGCATAGATATTAAGCAGCCAGCTGAAAGGTATGTAGATTGGTGGTGGTTTGGCTATGATCCTGATATAGGGTGATCTAATCAGGAATGACTAGCCTGTACCACTATACTGTGGCATCATCTGTCATGCATTCTTCATCGAATGTCATGTTCTTCACTGCATAACTGGTTTCAGTAACCTAAATTAAACCCTACTCTGTTACTTGGGACGTTTGTTGATTTCACATCTAATTCTACCCTACTTCTACTTTAAGCATGGTCATTTGCAAAAGTATTAGGCAAAGAAAAAAATAAAGCAATGGAATAAGAATGAGAAAAATAGAGCAATTAGCAAGGGAACAGTATATAGCACTAGATCTTTGCACTTTATGCTTTTCAATAATATTAAAAACAGGTAAATCATATAAATCCAATATAATTGGAATTTAATTCCTCCAGCTAATGTATATACTGTCTATGTATAGAATATATGTAGGAATACTTTTTTAGTATGAAATATGATAATAATTCTGCTCTATTTCTTTAATGTAATCCCACTGATATTCATTTTGGTATTTTCAGTTCCAATGATTTATGTTCTTTATAAATCCATTTTAAGCAAAGCTTCTTTCTTTATTATCTCACATTAAATTAGTTTTACCAAACTTTCACAAACTTTTGAATAACATGCACTGCATTAAAAATAACTTATATTAACCCTTACATGTAACAAATATCTGATATAGTTATTGTGCCTGGCAGAGTTGTATGCATTTACATACAAATTTATATTCAATTTTCCCAACCTGGGAGAGAGACTTTATTATTTTGCCCATTTTGCAAATAAGGAAACTGAGGCATAGAACAGCAAATAACATCTTAAGGTAACACAGAAAGAAATATTTTAAGATTCCCTTGTTCACCAGGAATGTTCACTCTTTGTAAGAAAAACGTTTCATAATCATGCCAAGAGCAATGCTAAATTTTATTACTGTATTAGGCATATAAATATTATGCATGAGAAAATTTTTTATCCCAAGTTAAAGCAGCATAAGCTTATTTATTAAAATAAATTATAGACATTTATACATGTTTACAAATAAAAGATGAATATGTGCATATATAATGCATATTACAATAAATTGAATACAAATTTTTATTCAAGTTAGAAATAAGAAAAAATTAGAAGCTGAAAACATTAATATGTACTTTCTTTCCGTTTATAAAATCAATGAATATTAAAGTGAATAAATCAGAAAATAAAGGATATTACTTAGGTAGATTGTTAGGAGCCGTATTTTTTCTTTGGCTGTTATTACCTTCAAATATTGCTTTTAAAAATTTAAATTCTAATATAATCTATCAATAGATAATTTACTGAGTACATCCTGTAATGTGTAGTACAGAAAATAAAGAGAATGTAAATTTTACCCCTTTTCAGCCTGCAAGATTTAAGCTCATTTTGTGGATGGTGGAAGGAGGATAATAAGGGACTCATAGCCAAATACACGACAAAACCAGCGAGAGAGAACAAGGGCCGCAGGATGGGGAGAGATGTCAGGTGTTCCTGGAATGCGCTTCAGAGGGGAAGCGCATTTTTGCTGTTTTTGTTGTTGTTGTTGTTTTAACTGAGTAAGGAATGTGATAGGGAACTGCTGGGAGCACGAAAACACAAGTATTTGTGCCACTTTTGTTAAAAAGAATTTAGCTCAGTGGATGAGGAGATATAAAGTTAGTATCTAGAATAGTAACACAAATGAATTCCAAGATGATGATGATGATGATTTTGAGACAGGATCTCCCTCGGTTGCCCAGGCTGGTGCAGTGGTGCATTCATGGTTCACTGTAGCCTCAGCATCCTGGGCTCAAGCAATCTTCCCCCCTCAGCCTCCCGAGTTGCTGGGACTACATGCACATGCTACTACACCCAGCCAAATTTTATACTTTTTTTTGTTGATGTAGGGTCTCGTTATGTTGCCCAAGCTGGTCTTGAACTCCCAGACTCAAGCAATCCTCCCATCTCAGCTTCCCAAAGTGCTGAGATTACAGGCATGAGACACTGCGCCTGGCCTCCCAGATTAATTTTGAAACATTAGGATAAATTTTTAAAATTCAGTGAATCAAGTCAGCAGAAAGTCAGTGGATCCAAGAAATATGTTTAAGATGAAATAATAAACAACGTCCAAAAAAGTATTGTTTCAACATTTAATATGTTTTTTTACTCTACTGTGAAGAAAGATAAAGATTAGAAAAATACAAGAAATTTGCCATAAAATACAGAGACCAAAAATCGAAATCATCAAAAAGTCAACATAAAATAATCAATGACATCTATAAATAATACGAAGGGTTAGGTGAGATGACATACAAAATACAAACAACTTTTTTTTTTTTTGGCTTGGTGAGTTAACTGTGATCCTAGGAATACAACCAATCAGTTCTTTTTTTTTAAATTTTATTTTTTATTTTATTTTATTTTATTATTATTATACTTAAAGTTTTAGGGTACATGTGCACAATGTGCAGGTTAGTTACATATGTATACATGTGCCATGCTGGTGTGCTGCACCCATTAACTCGTCATTTAGCATTAGGTATATCTCCTAATGCTATCCTTCCCCCCTCCCCCCACCCCACAACAGTCCCCAGATTGTGATGTTCCCCTTCCTGTGTCCATGTGTTCTCATTGTTCAGTTCCCACCTATGAGTGAGAACATGCGGTGTTTGGTTTTTTGTCCTTGCGATAGTTTACTGAGAATGATGATTTCCAATTTCATCCATGTCCCTACAAAGGACATGAACTCATCATTTTTTATGGCTACATAGTATTCCATGGTGTACATGTGCCACATTTTCTTAATCCAGTCTATCACCGTTGGACATTTGGGTTGATAACCAACCAGTTCTAAAACAACTCTGGTTACTCAGCAGCAACCACCCAGGTCTTAAGTGAGAACTCTGGTCATAATCACTTATTTCTCTCTATCCCTGAACTTCCATATCTGAACCACTGGCCAATCCTTCCTTTTTACTTCCCAGGGACATATATCTCACATGTGTAATCAGTACCCTGAGACTATTCTAGTCCAAGTTATGGTTTTATCTTACCGTAACTATCTCATGGCTTCCTTACTGTTTTCTCACTTCTAATCTTCTCCAGGTCTAATCTTTTGGAAAGGACTTTCTCTCTTTCTCCTTTCTTTCTTTCTTTCTTTCTTTCTTTCTTTCTTTCTTTCTTTCTTTCTTTCTTTCTTTCTTTCTCTTTCTTTCTTTCTTTCTTTCTTTCTTTCTTTCTTTCTTTCTTTCTTTCTTTCTTTCTCTTTCTTCTTTCTTCCTTTCTTTCTTTCTCCTTTCTTTCTTTCTCCTTTCTTTCTTTTCTCTTTCTTTCTTTCCCCTTCCCTCCTTCCTTCTTTCTTTCCCCTTCCCTCCTTCCTTCTTTCTTTCCTTCCCTTCCTTCCTTCCTTCCCTTCCCTTCCTTCCTTCCTTCTTTCCTTCCTTCCTTCCTTCCTTCCTTCCTTCCTTTCTTTACTTTCTTTCTTTCTTTCTTTCTTTCTTTCTTTCTTTCTTTCTTTCTTTCTCTTTCTTCTTTCCCCTTCCTTCCTTCTTTCTCTCTCTCTTTCTTTCTCTCTCTCTTTCATTCTCTCTCTCTCTTTCTTTCCTTCTTTCTTTCTTTCTTTTGTATATTGCTTACATTGTTTTGCTTACTGATGAACAGTGGTCAGTAATTAGTTTTATATTCCTTTTTAAAAATAATGCAGAAAGTTTTATAAAACCTTTATATAAGTTTCTGGAATCTGTAATCAAATAAGTTTGGTACACAAGTTAGCTGAAAAATATTTTTGCCTCGAACCTCTGTGTTAGCTATGTGTTCAGGTTGCAAAGAATGGAGACCCAGATTGCCTGAATGAATGGATTTTTAAAATTTTATTTTATTTATAATTGACACATAATAATTGTGTGAAAAGACAATTTTCTCATGTTGTTCTCATGCTCCAAATGTTTCTGTGTTTTTATTGCATCCCACTCTCCATTGCTTTACACATCTTTAGCTACAAAACCAGTTTATTTCCATTTTAAGACAGTTTTTTACTCTTCAAAACCATCAGGCCTACAGTTTTGCCTACTTAGATAGACCCTTCGTCTGCCTCCATCAGTTGACTGGATTCTCCTTATCTGACTGGCTTCAGCTTAAATGAGACATTGGAGCATGAGATTTATGGAGATTCTTCCACTTTCTCCTATATTGCTTCCTCATCAGAACTGGGACAGAAGAGTCAAGTAAGGTGTTAAATTTTGTTTTGTCTTTGCTGATATAGAAAGAGTCCCACGGCACTTGGGAAGCATTTGCTATTGTCGTTATTGCTGATGTCCCCCAACATCCTAGAAGACAAAGTAGGTACTCCATAAATATTTGTTGAGTAAATCAAAATAATAATATAGTTAGTAGTTTAAAATTTCCATTCAGCAAAACTTCTCTCTTCTTTTACCTCATACTCCACCCCTGCTAGGAAGTCTTTCAGACTTAGATACATGCAGTGGAGATGGGAGAGAAGAAGGTTGAATTCGTCTTTCATTTCTATTTTTACCTCCTCAGATTCTCACTCGTTCAGAACTTCTCACAACTCCTGGTGTATCAGAATTCACCTACAATTTCGATTTTAATTAGTTTGCTTAAGTTGCCATAACTAAGAACCACAGAATGGATGGATATCTTAAAGAACTGAAATGTATTTCCTCATAGTTCTAAAGGCTGGAAGTCTGAGACCAAGGTGTTAGCAGATTTGGGTTCTCCTGAGACCTCCTTTCTTGGCTTGCAAATGGCCGCCATATTACTGGGTTTTCACATGGCCTCTTTTGCGTGTGCAGGCATCTCTGATGTCTCTTTGTGTGCCCACATTTCCTCTTCTTACAGGCGTATCATTCGGATTAGATTAGACCCCTCTAACGGTCTTATTTTAACTTGATTTCCTCTTTAAAAATATCTATCTCTGGCCGGGTGCGGTGGCTCACGCCTGTAATCCTGGCACTTTGGAAGGCCGAGGCACGAGGATCACGAGGTCAGGAGATCGAGACCAACCCGGCTAACACGGTGAAACCCTGTCTCTAGTAAAAATACAAAAAATTAGCCGGGCGTGGTGGCGGGGCCTGTAGTGCCAGCTAATCGAAAGGCTGAGGCAGGAGACTGGCGTGAACCCAGGAAGTGGAGCTTGCAGTGAGCCGAGATCGCGCCACTGCACTCCAGCCTGGGTGACAGAGTGAGACTCTGTCTCAAAATAAATAAATAAATAAATAAATAAATAAATAAATAAATAAATATCTCCAAATGCAATCACACTGTGATGTCTTGGGGATTAGGACTAGAAGACAGAGTGTTTTTGTATATGTGGTGGTGGAGCACAATTCAATTTACAAAAGCTGAGGTTATTCTTCTTTATCCAGTATTTTACTCCAACAAGTTAGACTCCAGGCTTTTGTGTTTTCTTCCTGAAGATTTATGGAGAAAACCTCCCTTCCTGGACTTTATGAACTTTTCATGATGAATCATTCCAGCTATAGCACTTATCAGAATTAAACATTATTTATCTCATTACAATTAAACTGCATTATTTCTTTATAATGTTTTAAATTATCCTCTCAATTATATAACATTAGTATTTTTGGAATATTGACATATTCTATATACAATGTAAAGGCCTTTTCAAGTATTAACACATTCTCTCTTTCTAATAACATTCAGCATTAGAAACTATTATAATAGAGAACCCACAGATGAAAACAACGAGAAACAAAATTAGTAGATTAAAACCCTAGGATTTAATCCCAGGCAGTCTGACCCTTAAGTTTAGGTGCATAATAACTACATTGTACTGCTTTTCTTCTTTAGTATTTATATTGAAAGATTTATGAAGTTAGAGACCTGTTGTCACGTAACAGGTTAAGACTATAATCCTTGCATAATAAAGTTGAAAATCGTTGACTCTACTCTTGTATTTTCTTGACGAAGCTAAACTGAAAAATGTAATTTCCTTCAGATTGTACTTACTCTCTAAATTGCTTAGACTTAAACTGTCTTTCCAAAAACTAAGGGATCTTAATTAATCTGCCCACTCACCTCATATTACTAATTTTTGACTCGTTTTTTCTGATTGAGTACCTAAGTGCCAGTGGCAAACACACTATCTATTAACTCCTAGAAGGTTGAAATAATGTCAGTCTGAAATAAACCTTTCTTTTTCTTACCTGATTTGTGTGTGTGTGTGTGTGTGTGTGTGTGTGTGATCTTACTCTAGGACTCTTGACAGTCAATGAATAATTGTGTAACGAATGAAAGCGTTCCAATTCTTCTATTAAATGTGCCCATCACTGTGAGTGAGTTTCTTGACAGCCTGGACCAAAGCATGGATTTTTATTATTTTTTTTAAACCCAGAGTGCCTCCTGAGAACACCATAAGTACACAATATGTATTTTCAAGTGAATCCAAACTTGAGTCAAACAGTATAATTAAATCTTGTATACCTATTGCAAAAATGTCAAAAAACAGGTATGAAAAAAATCTCTCAGCAGAAAAATATTTTTTACTGTCTTTGTGTAAAAAGAGAATGGCTTCTGTTATAATGATGTGTGTGTATTAAATATATGTAGCATTTTTATTAAAGAAGTCACCCACTGTATAAATTCTTAATACAAAACAACTTTACTATTTCCCGACATACCCTGTTAAAATCATTTTTCAGTTTATTTCTGCTCTTGAAAAAAATCTTAGAATACATGTCATTGATTTTCCAGGGATTCAAAGATGATAAAAGTCAGACTCTTACAGCTACCAACACATTTTGATTCATTTAGGTGTTACTTCATTTAGGTTTCTTTGTGAATATCAGCCTTCTTGGGCAGAGAAATATTTCCTGACCAGTCTGGGTGCAATAGCAAGCTCATACCATCTTTATTCTCTTTCTCTGTTCCATATTTCTTCTTAGTGTCTTCTCTTTTTTATTCCACTAAAATTCTCAGCCAGAGCCTTTTGTGTTTGATTAGGGAACTGGCTGAGGTGCCCAGCTTTGGGGGACACCAGATGACTGGAGGCCACATGGAATTGGCAATCCACTGGTCCCCCATCAATGTACATCAGGTGCTGGTGCTGGTAGACACCAGCGTAGATTGCAGCCTTGTTTATGGGAACCCAGATAAGTTTCCAGGCAAGGCTGCATTCATTTACAGTTATGGAGTCCAGTCAGTGAACGTGAAACCTATATCTTTGAACCTTGGCACTGGCCACTTGGTTCCCCATTTATACACTGTGTATATCTCTCCCATACCTGAATACATGCTGGGGTTGGATGTTTTACACAGCTTGGCAGCTGTGCTGTTTATCACAGATTTGATGGACCACTTGACAATGGAACTGGGACAATACCACTATGTGGTGGACTTGGCTAACGCATTCTTCTCAATTGACATTGCTCTAGAGAGCCAGGAACAGTTTGTCTGCACGTGGGAAGGATGACAATGGACTTTCTCAGTGTTGCCATAGGGCTATGTGCATAGCTCCACCATATGTCATGGTCTCATTGCCATGGATTTAGCCACCTGGAAATGTACAAAGGGGGTCCATCTATTCCATTGTAATGATGACATTAGGTTAACCTGTGATTCTCTTGCTGATTTAGGAGCAGTAGCACCCCTCTTGCAGCAACATTTGGCAGCATGCGGTTGGGCCATCAATGAATCCAAGGTCCAAGGGCCTGGGTTGTCTGCCAAATTCTTGAGAGTTATCTGATCAGGTAAGATGAAAGTCATACAAGAGGCCATCATAGATAAAATTCAGATATAATCCCGACCCAGCACAGTGAGGCAGCTGCAGACCTTTGTGGGCCTCCTGAGATATTGGTGGGCATTTGTGCCCCATTTGGCTCAGGTGATAAAACTTGTGTACCGGTTGACAAAAAAGGGCGGCAACCAGGGATCGGGATGATGCGGCTGAGACCACCTTCCTTGGCAGCCAAGCAGGCTATTCAGCAGGCCCAAGCCCTATGGTAGTTGACCAGGGATACCAGTTTGCGCCGGATGTGCATATGACCAGATGGTTTCAGTTGGAGCCTGTGGCAACATATGGCGTGTCTGAGAACTCTAATAGGCTTTTGGTGGCAACTATGGAAGGCAGCTGAGCTCTGGTATTCATTGATAGAGAAGCAGTCAGTAGCTGCATATGCTGCCCTTCAGTATTGTGAAAGTGTGACAGGACGGGCTATAGTCATTGGATGGATGACTTACCCAATAGAAGGGTGAGTACATTCATGGGTAACAACCTCCCGGACTGGGACAGCACAGACATCCACTTTAGCAAAGTGGGATGCCTACTTATAACAGTGAAGTATGCTGAGCACAAACCCCTTAGCAGCAGAATTACAAGAAGTCTTGGAACCTGTAGCCCTAATGCAAGATAAGTCCATGGGGCCTGAGGCACCCCTAGACCCTGAGCCATCACTGTTTAAGGAAAAGCGCCACCCCCCAATCCCTGATGGGTCATGGTATACAGATGGGTCTACCTGGGGTGCTGCTGCTGCCTGGACTGCTGTCACAGTCCAGCCTAGTACTGACACCATATGGTTTAATACCGGGTGCGCACAAAGTAGCCAATGGGCTAAACTCAGAGCAGTGTGAATAGTGATCACCAAGAAGGTGACACCTATGGTTATCTGCACCAATAGCTGGGCAGTTTATCAAGACTTAACCTTGTGGTTAACTACCTGGAAGTTACAGATTTGGCTATTGGTCCCTAACCCATGTAGGGACAATCCATGTGGCAAGACCTATGGGAGGAGGGATGACCTCCTCTGAACAGTATGGGAACAAACAGCAATTTGTTCTTGCCTGCCCCAGTGCCGTAAAGGTAGGAGAACAAAAAACCTGGCTTCAGCCATGGACCTTCCAAGCCTCCTACCCCCCACTGCAGGTGGTTAGCCATTGTAACTCCCTGGGGGGAGGACCTGCAGTATAATTTACATGTCACTCCTTGGGTATTAAATGTATGTCCTCCATGATTAACCATTAGTAGAGGAATGGCCAGAAAAAGAACCCTCTTCCAGGGAACATATGTATTGTCTGTGTGTGTCCTGGCACATACATCCACATTCTATGAAGAACTGGACATGGCTAGAGACTTGGAGTCCCGTAGCTAATGCCTGGAATGCAACATGCCAAGGGTTGAATAGAGAATACCACAGAACTAATAGCATACCTGCCCCCTGGCTGACCCATAGAATTTACGATGGGTAGGTCTGGCTGATAGAAACACACCTGGTGCTCCCACCACAGGTACCACGATGTATAGAGCAACATTAGGGTAATGTCACCATGGGGTGGTTGCCCACCATAGCCTGAAGTTGTTGCTCTCTGTATGGCTGTTATGGCCTATGGTTTCAGTGTTCTACCCTGTGGGCGCATCTCCCAACTAAAAGAACTCCCTCAGCCTAAGGGGTGGAGTGTAAGGAAAATGAATGTGCTTCAGTCAAGAATAGGTTGAAATAAACATTCAGTACAGCATGACACAGCAGGTTTGGAGTGCCGGCGCACAATCCCATGCATTATGTGACCTGTTTGCGTGAACTCATACCTGGCTTTGAGTCACTATTGTCTGTAAGTTATATAAACGTATCACCGATACTGTGAGAGGGCATGTGCCTAATGGAGCTGGCCACATTGCAGGCAGATGGGGAGAGCCAGGAAATGGCGAGCACACCAGGGAACACAGCTGCAGGTGTGGGGATGAACAGAAACCATGGTGCTGTGCTGAGAGGGCCTGTGGCTGGAGCAGGCAGCCAAGAAAAAGCCTTGCAACTGGAGAGAGAATAAAGCCATGTTGCAACTGCCTATGATTTCTTGGGTGTTTTTCCAGCTACCCGCCACCTGCCCACCAACTTCCCATGGACCTCAGTGTGGGCTAGAACCTGACCAAGGGTACATATGACAAAGTAGGTACTCAATGAATATTTGTTGAGTGGATTGAAATATTAATGGAGTTAGTAGTTTAAAAGTCCTGTTCAGGAAAACTTCTCTCTTTTTCTACCTTCTACCTGATCCTTTTATGGAGTTTTCAGGCTTAGATGCATGCAGTGGACATACGATGGAAGAAGTTGGAATTCTTCTTTTGTTTATATTTTTGCCTCCTCAGATTCTCACTAGTCCAGTACCTCTCACACCTCTTAGTGTATCAGAATTCACAGAACTTTACCCACACTTTCAATTTTAACTTATCAGGCTTAGGTATTTTATAAAGTGCCTCGGGGCCTTGGTTTTAATAGGTATTCAGCAAAAAAAAAAAAAAAAATCATGTCCATTACCAAGATCCTGAGTCAGGCTGAGGGGCCCTGCATTAGGGAATGTGAACACTTTTGCAAATCCAGAGCAACCGGAATCTAGAGTTCATTCCCTTAGGAGATGAAGAAGTCACAACTGGCTGGATCTATCAGTCCTGGATCCCTCTCTGAGGGAACTTACAGTTGTGGATTTCTGACATCCATATTCTAGGTGCTGGCTGTGGACTCTTCTCTCTGCCTCAGGCCATAAGTCATCCTCTTCACACAGACTCTCTCTCCACCAGCACCACCTCTCTCACATCCAGGCATCAAAATCACCTGGAGTGCTTGCGAATCACAAGCTTCTGATTCAATCATCTGGGGTAGGGCCCAATAATTTGCATGAATAACAAGGTCCCAGCAGATGCTGCTGCTGCTGGTTCACAGACCACACTTTGAGAACCATTACTCTAAGTAATTTTCTAGCTATGTGTAAGTCTAACATGAATCTACTTCCTGTCACAGGTACGTTTTGCCAAAATAAATCTTACAGGTTTTATACTGCAGTTGGTTTACAATACAGCCATTTTTCTCTGTTATCAACTAAAAATTCCAGGAAGTAAGTATTTTGCTTGAAGATACTTTCATCTGATGAAAGGGAAAGGTGCCTTCTTTTCTCCCTGTGGCAGTAGGGCTTTAGGAACAGAGAACGCATGGAAAAGTTTTCCCAAACAAATCCTCACTCTACTGTCTACTGTCTTTACTAGGTGATCACTGACAGGGTAAAACTAGCTTTCCAATCTCTAGCTCCTTTGATATCCCAGCCAAAACAGGGAGAGAAAGTATCTCTATGAAGGCTTCTTTACACTTATCATGAGTCATAACTTTGAAAGAAACATAATAAAATAGTTTTGGCCTTTTAAAATGTCTGAACTGAATATAGACTACACCCTTGAAAATATTAAACATATTTCCTATAGTGGTCTACAAATTTTTCTTTCTGAGTTGATATAACTTATCTTTTTGTAGCAGAGTAAGATCAAGGATATAAAATATTTTGTTATTACACAACATAGCATCTCTTATTTGTATTAGAAATATTAAAGAAAATTGTAATTGTAGGGACAGTTTATTTTAGACATCTTCCCATATATGCAAATTTTAAAGAGTTTGGTAGGCTCTGAGATAGATCTATCCCTTTGAGGATTTCAAGTTTTTGCATCAGAAATCTAGTGTGGTAACTCTCAAGTCCAGAGCTAAACAACTACTCTAAGATTATGTAAAAAACAAAACCAACAAACAAAAAAACCACACTTACATACAAACAGGTACAGAAGACCTAAAAGTCTGTTTCTTTCATAGGTGTAGCAAATCAATATGAAATTTCTGTACGCATTAGCTTTTCTTTTTGTTTCTACAAAACTTTTTCATTACTATAAAATGAGCTACTGGATTTTATTTCCAGCCCATTTTTCTTGTGCTTTCTCAAAATTTCCAATTTCATGTATCATTATATTTCAAAATGATACCTTCCTTTTTAGGCATAAAGAAGTAGAAGCTTTCAGACGGGAACACTCGTGTGCTTATTATTTTTCATGCTTAGATTATTCTTAGTAAATAAAACTATTTTCAATCATCTTTCACTTATCTTTAAATTCAGAGGTTGACATTACAAATTATAAGCTTAAATATTTTTTCTATTCATTGCTTCTGCAATTTCATATTTCATATTCATGATAAAGACACAGTAAGACAGGACTGATCAAGGAAGAAAATAACTCAAGATTTACTAGGAGAAATTGCATTTTCATAGCTTTGAATGTCTAAGATATTAATAAAAATTAATCTGTTATTCAAGAATAATTAATGTCTGACAAAATTGGAGGAAAGTGACTGTCTCTAGGCTTCGAGGGGATTGACTGGAAAGGGACATGAAGGAAGTTTCTGGGATAATAGAAATGTTTTGTATCTTGGTAGAGATGTATGTAGTTTGCCTTATGCTTTTGAAAACTCCCATGGAACTGTATAACATCTGTAGAGTTTACTGTAAGTATTCATACTTCAGCAAAATAAAAAAATATATAAATACAGAAATAATTCTGCAAAAATCTATTACCAACGTTTCTGTATCACTTTATATTTTTATATACAGTGAAGTTAAGTAAATCAACTTTTCAACAAACACCTTTTTAAGGAGAAATTGATAATGATTGAAGAAATATTTATATTAATAAAAGTTTTAAATAATCTCACTCTCTACTAGCATTGTAATTTGAAGAATATTTTAACTAATTTTTTCTAAGGATAATTGCTGACTTTACTTGTCGCTAAAACGTATATGCCTGAGAGACTACTTATTCTTTAAGATATAAAAAGAAGTCTTTATTTAACTTTCTTAGAATCTGTTTCATTTTGACAGTCTCTAGGAAACCAAGAGATCAACACAGGAAATTATTCTAAAGAAAGTTTAGAAGAAGAAAAATGTTTTTATTTATCTTGATTTCTCTGTTGGTAAGAGAACCAGATCTCTTAATGTAATTACACTAAGAAATGAATATGCGAGACAGAAATACGTGGGAATTATTTCTTCCTAGCATGTCTTGATATTCAACCTAACTACTTGGAATCAAATTCTACATATATACCCAAAAGGAGTAACATCTATATGGATTTGAGATGCATAGAGACTGCTAAGTGTTATTGTAAAAGCATTTCTAAAGTTTGATTGAGGTATAATTTACATACAACAAACTACACATATTAAAAATGCACAACATGATGGGTTGTGACCTTTGTACACATCCTTGAAACCACGACTAACGTCAAGACTGTAAGCAAATTCTCATCACTCCAAAATGTTTCTCTTAGTCCTCTTAATTCTTTCTTTCCACTTTTTTCCTACGTCTCCTCCTCAGGCAAACACAGATGGAGCTTCTGTTACTATAGAATAGTTTGGATTTTTGTGAGTTTTTGTATAAATGAAATCATACAATATATATTTTTTGGTATGGCTTCTTTCATTTACTATAATTTTTTATAGATGCTGTTTCATGTATCAATAGTTTATCCCTTGGTGTCAGGTAGTATCCAGTCATGTGTATATACATCTATCTGTTTATCCACTCAACTATTCATAGGCATCTAAGTTGTTTCTTCTAACGGCCATTAAAAATATAGCCAATTTGAATATTCATGGACACATTTTGTTATGGGCCTATGCTTTACTTTCTTCTGGGTAAATACTTAGGAGTGAAATAGCTGGATCAACTGAGAGGTACATATTTAACTTTTTAGGCTATCACAAACTGTTTTCTGAAGTTTTCATACATTTTACAGTCCCACCAGTAGTGTATAAGTTGTCCAGCTACCCCCAGATTTTCACTCACACTTCATATGGTAAGTCTGCTTTTAATTCAAGCCATTCTAAAAGGTGTGAAGTATCTCATTATGGTTTTTATTGCGTTAATAACTAATGATTGATGACCTTTTGCTGTGTTTATTTGCCATCTATTTATCTTCTTTGATGAAGTAATTATTCAAATTTTTTTATCATTTTGTAATTTTGTATTTGACCATGAATTTCCTTAATAATAAGTTTTGTTTGTTTGTTTTAGATATGAAGTCTCATGATGTTTCTCAGGCTAGCCTTGAACTCCTGAGCTCAAGTGATCCTCCCAACTTAGCCTCTTGATTAGCTGGGATTACTGCATCCTACTCCTATTGAGTATTTTAAATAAACTTTTAATTTTAGGATAGATTTATATTTGTAGAAAAATTGCAGTCATATCCCAGCACATTAGATATACCTGGCACACAGATTTCCCTATTGTTAACATTACTATGGTGTATTAGTCACAACTGGTGTATCTATATTCATTCACAATTATCAGCTAAAGTACATACTTTATTGTGATTTCCTTGGTTTTTAATACAATGTCTTTTTATCTAAGATACCACATTACATGTAGTTATCGTGTCTGTTTAGGCTACTCTTTGGCTGTGACAGTTTTCTAGATTTTACTTACTTTACTTGATGATCTTGACAGTTTTGAGTAGTACTAGGCAGACATTTTGTATAATGTCTCTCGATATGGATTTTACTCAACTTTTTCTCATGATTAGACTTCTGCAGTAGTTTGAGGAGGAAGACCACAGAGCTGAAAGGCCATTCTCATCACATCCTATCAAGGGTACATACTATCAACACATCACTGATGGTGTTAACTCTGACCTGGCTGAGGTCGGGCGTGTCAGGTTTCCTTTGTTTGCCCAGGATGAAGTCATGCTTTTCCTCCAAATTTCCATACTATATTCATTAGACAATAGGCATGTAAGGTATGGGAAGCTATGCTCTGCCTCCTTGGTGATGGAGTATATAAATACATTATTTGGAACTCTCTACTTGAGCTTTGTCTATTTTACCCTAATTATTTACTTATTCAACCACTTAATTTGTAACAGTATACATCCATTTATATTTATTTTATAGTTTTCATTATTCTTCAATTTAAATTTATTTATTTATTTATTTATTTATTTATTGTTCATAGTATTCTAGATTTGCCTACCAAGACTCTTTCTGTTAGCTACTGTATCTCCTGGATATCCCTCCATTTTTTTTGTTTGGCACTTTCTTACCTTTTGACACTATAAGATGGTCCAGGATCATCTTATGTATTTTGTGTTTCAGATATCCAAGATGCTCTGGCTGCTTTTATCAGAGAATAATATTAAAACCAAGATCTGCACTTTGGGAGGCCGAGGTGGGTGGATCACCTGAGATCAGGGGCTGGAGACCAGCCTGGCCAACATGGTGAAACCCCATCTCTACTAAAAATACAAAAATTAGCCAAGCGTGGTGGCACATGCCTGTAATCCTAGCTACTTGGGAGGCTGAGGCAGGAGAATTCTTTGAACCTGGCTTGGGGAGGTTGCAGTGAGCCAAGACCGCGCCATTGCACTCCAGCTGGGCGATGGAGCAGGACTCCGTCTTAAAAAAAAAAGAGCTGGGCACTAATTGTGCTGATTACTACTGTGGTGTTGTTGCTTCTAGGTCCTCTCAGCAGACAGAACAATCAATTATATGTGTCTATACTAACTTGTGTTACACACCTATCTAATCACTTTTTTATCATCTGTGTCTATGTTTACTATACATGAGGTCATGTAAATTCCCACAAGTAATGTGAGAGAGTTCTTATTTCCCCACATTTTTGCCAACACTTGTCGGTGACCAACTTTTTTATTATAACTCTTTTAGTGGCTGTGAATTGGCATTTCATAGTGACTTTGTTTTGCATTTATCTAATTATTAATGATGTTGAACATATCTTCATAAACTTATTGTACATCTTGGGAAAGTGTGTATTCAAATATTTCATGTATCTTTAATTGGGTAGTCTATTTATTACTGAGATATACAATTTCTTTAAATATTATATATACTGGACTCACATAAAATTTGCAAATGTTTTCTCCGTTGTATGAATTGTCTTTTGACTTCATTGATACTGCTCTTTGAAGGGCAATAGTCATTAGTTTTTATGAAGCCCAATTGATCTATTTTTTTTTTCAGTTGCTTGTGCTTTTAGGGTCAGGCTTAAGAAACTATTACCTAATCCAATGTCATAAAGATTTACACCTATATTTTCTTTAAAGGGTTTTATAGTTTTAGATCTTATATTTATGTCTTTATCTATTTGAGTCGGTTTTTGTACATAGTATTAGATATGAGTCCAACATTGTTACTTTTCTCGTGTGGGTTTCCACTTGTCCCAGAATCATTTGCTGGAAAAAAAAACATTCATCTCCAATGAATTGTCTAGGTACGCTTGTCAAAAATAAATTGACTATAAATATAAGTATTTATTTCTGGTTTCTCAATTCTATTGTCTCTATATATCTAATTCTAGTACAATACAAAATTGATTACTGAAGATTTGTAGTAAGTTTTGAAGCTAAGAAATGTAGTAAGATTTAAAATTAGGAAAAGTGTCCTCAGACTTGGTTCTTTCTTATTATTGTTTTGGCTGTTATGATTTCTTGCATTTTCATATAAATTTAAGGATCAGCTTGTCAATTTTTGCAAAAATACAAAAAAAGTTCAGTTAAAGTTTTGATAGATTTGTTGGTGAATACATAGACTAATGTGGGGAATATTGTCATCTTAGCTATGTTAAATCTTCTAAATCATAAACACAGAATATCTTTGATATAGATAATTGTTCTTTAATATCAGCTCATATATTTAACATACAATAAAAAATTTTTGTACTACTAGTGTAATGTGTTTACATGGTAATAGTATAGAGTTATCTTCTGGTGACATTGAAAAACTGTAAACTTGGCTATAAGATGATAAAATTAATAATAGGGTTATTAATTGTTGTAATTTAAAAAAGTTAAAATAAATAATACAGCTGAAAATGTATAAAGACATTTCATAGGAAAAATGATAAATTGGTATATATATATGTATATATATATACACACACACACATCAGAATATACTTCTGATTTTGAAAAGTTAAATAACATAGCTGAAAATTTATAAAGAAAGATATTTCATAGGAAAAAGGATAAATTGGTATACACACACACACACACACACACACACCCACACACATCAGAATATACTTCTATCTGTATGTGTTTTCAGACTTCAATATTTATTTATTTATTCTTAGATAGGGTCTTGCTATGTTTCCCAGGCTGGAGTACAGTAGCACAATCATAGCTCACTGCAGCCTTGAACTCCTAGGCTCAAGCAGTTTTCCTGCTTCTGCTTCCTGAGTAGGTAGGGCTACAGGCTCATGGCAACATGCCTGGCTACATTTATTTTTTGTAGAATTGGAGTCTTGCTATGGTACCCAGGCTGGTCCCAAACTCTTGGCCTCAAGTGACCCTTCCACCTCAGTCTCCCAAATTGCTAAGATCAGACTCCCATATTAAAGAAATAGCTCCGGAAAAAGCAACAAGTAGGTTATAACAATTTCACAAATTACAATTTAACTAATCTTTTTCTGGAATCAGAGTATTTTACAAGGGTTCAATAGAGACCATGCAGAGAGTTTGTATTTTCTACAATCTATTTTTCCTCTATGTTCAATTGTAATCATTTAAACACTCAGCCAAGAGCTTCCCAAGAATGAAAGGCAGCTGAAATGTCCTGAGAGCAATCATATCTATATTACGTAAGCCACACAATAGGACAGAGGCATGAACATGGCTCTAATGTCCTATAACTTCCACCTTGTTAAAGTTATCTGGCAAAATAAAGAAACACTAGCATCAGTTCATAACAAAGAATGTACAATGTTCATAAAGAAGAATTGTGCAAACTAACAATGTTAATTTGTAAATAAGCTTGCATTCTTAGTGACAGTGTCATAGCAAAAGGAGTGTTACTTTAGCAAAAGTAACAAAAAACTAGATTTGAATCTCAGTTAGATTATATATTCATGGTGAAACAAAGGTGAGTTTTATTGTAGCACAGGCTTTTAATACACTGGTCATGGCTGCTAAATTAACTGTGGTGATGTCTAAAGTTTTCAAGTCTCGTGACAGATTTTGTTTCTCATCTACTCTGAAGCTGACAGCTGCCATTACGGTTGCCTCTGCAAGTCTTACTGACCTGGGTGTTAAGACTGACGAGCATTACTTGCTATGATTTAAAGGGAAAAGAAATGCTTGTCCTTTATAAATAAGTATTAGATATTGGAAATATGTTTATTAGTGGATAGAAAAACATTGGAATGGTTAAAAAGTTTAATTAATAATTTATATCTACATACAGTAGTGCACAATTTGGCTTAAATAGCATACGGATTAAGTTTTAGGAAGCAAAATCAGAAATAAAATGAGAAGAAAAAAACAAGAAGTGGTTTATCTCAGGAACTCAGAGCTTTTAGTGTGTGTAACTAATTTATGGCTTTCAAAATTGCAAGATGTTTAAACATGTTTGATAACATCCAGACTAAGACAAATAGCAAAAATTGTCAATATAAATTTTTCCAAGCCCATAAATGTTAAGAGTTGAAAAGTACCTTAAGGTAATTTACTCCATCCCTCAACTTTACAGAGGATGAAGCTGAGGACTACAGAAGTAAAGTGATTACCCAATACAAGAGAACTAATAAGAAAGAGTTCTCCTGATTCCCATGACTGCCAATATTGACAAAAGATATTTCTTATCCCTCAGTATGCTATGATTAATGAATGTTATATTAAGTATAGTATTCTCTTTAGCTTTTGTTCTGGACCAAATGCTTGTGTCTCCCTAAAGTTCATGTGTTGATGTCCTAACTCCCAATAGGATGGTAGCTGGAAGTGGGGGTCTTTGGAAGGTAATTAGGTTTAGATGAGGTCATAAAGGTGGGACAGCACGATGGGATTAATGCCCTGATAATAAGAGGAAGAGAGACCAATATTCTTCCTCTCTCTGTGGTATGAGGACACAGTGAGAAGGTGGCCTTTCTTCAAGCCAGTAAGAGTATCTTTACCTCACCTGAAACGGAATCTACCGGCACCATAATCATAGATTTCTTAGACTCCACGACTGTGAAAAATAAATAACTGGCTGGGCGCGGTGGCTCACGCCTGTAATCCCAGCACTTTGGGAGGCGGAAGCGGGCAGATCACAAGGTCAGGAGTTTAAGAACAGCTTGACCAACATGGTGAAACCCCTGTCTCTACTAAAAACACAAAAATTAGCCGGACGTGGTGGTGGTTGCCTGTAATCCCAGGTACTCAGGAGGTTGAGGCAAGAGAATTGCTTGAACCCAGGAGGCAGAGGTTGCAGTGAGCTGAGACCACGCCATTGCACTCCAGTCTGGGAGACAGAGCGAGACTCCGTCTCAAAAATAAATAACTAAATAAATAATAAAATAAATAAATAAATACCTGTTGTTTAAGTCACTCAGTCTGTGGTATTTTGTTATAGCAGCCTGAGCTAAGCAAACCTAATAGCACTTATACTTTTCTAAATTGCAGAATTATACTTCTAAGTATAATTAATTCAGGGGTTACTGGATATAGTGTTCATGATTGAATTGAGAAAACAAGTAATTTAAATCAACTGAAACAATGTTGAAAATGCAATAACCTAAAATATCCTGAGCAGAAATCTAACTATTTCTAAAATACAGTGAGAGTAATATCTTCCATTGTCATCACGAAAATTATCTTCTTTTTCTTTCATAACACTTTCTTGTTCCACTCTTATTATTTCTGAGTCAGAAAGGTGCCAGAAATGTTTATTCAAAATATAAGTTTTCATTTTTAAATTTGAATTTTTATATTTGGGTAAAAGCCTGACTTTCCTGTCCCAAAATAATTATTTATATAATATTGACATTGACTCCATGTATTCCAATAACCTTGATAATTTTAAAAGACAAAATTGTATGACTAAATTGACAATAGATTTTTAAGATTTATTAATATATTATAAGAGAAAAGACAAGACCAGTAACAAACATAGCATACCTTCTCAAGAAAGTATTATTGGTATTAAAATAACAAAGAATGGTAATTCTTCACCAAGTTGATAGTTTAAACTGCTTTGAGATGGCATGGGAAGGAAGTTATTAAGCTATGATTCAGAGGACACCAGGGACCTTCAGGGCAGTGTGACCATAGACTTAAGTTATGATTCATGAGAATATGTACACATTGTGAATTTATTGAAATTTTAAAGAACTGCATCTTTAATAAAATTTTTAAAAACTGCTTAAATGTAATGAAAAATGGTTATATGGTTTTTAACTGTGAGCCAAAAAGATTAAATTTGGCATTTTGAGATTTATTTCAACACATTGTGCTATAAATATTGGGTTTTATTACTTTTTTACAGCATAAGCCTCAAAGAGACACTTACCCGAATATATTTTTAGTTTCTCGTACATTTAATAGGAACCTATTCAAACTTTTAAAATAACAAATTTGGCTCCTATAAGTATGAATCATGACATTAAAAACTGGTAAAATAGAAGAAACAAATGGCACATGAGAACTGCTGTATCACTTCACAAAGAATATAATTTTAAAAAATTATTCAAGTCTCATTTCTAAAATTTGTTCCCTCCTTAATTACAAAGTTCTTGATGTATTAGTTCAGGTCTTTCATATGCAAAAAAATAGCTGACCTGAGAAAATACTTTTCAGCAGAAAGGATAAACTAATATTTTAATAAATATTGGTTTACTTACTATTCAGTTGTAAAGATTTCGTTTAACTTGGCAACATATTCATTACTTTTTCATTTTATTTTGACAATTAAAATGGTGCAACTGAAAACTGAAGTTTTATTTCAACACTACAGACAGACTCAATCTGGCAATTTTCACCAGATGTTTGAGTATATGCTATAACATATAAGACAGTGTAAGCTTCATAAAATACTATTTATCATGCAAATTTAGTATAAAAAAATCCTCTTTTGCTAGCTAATGTTTGTTATTAAATAAATATGTTTGGAATAATTTATTTAAATATCAACAGAATTTATTGTTGAAGAAAATATTCTGATTATCAAGACAATTTATAAATATGTATTCAAGATGTTTGAGATGTTTTAACTTATGTTTTGATACTAAAGAAACTAATTTCATCAAGTCTGTAACTACTGTATAAAGACATTGAGTGCATGTTTTCATATAAGTATTCTTCCTGATATTATGGTCTGTTTATTCAAATCTATTGAAACATTCCTTCTAATTATGATACTAAGTTTTACATAGTTAGAGAATTTTTCTTGGTATCCTGTATTTAAAAAACACCACCTTGCTATTCTTAAATGTGCAGCTGACTATTTCAGAGTGTAATGGGCCCAGTGATAATTATTTTTAGACAAAATTATTATTGTACAAAAAAATTAGCAAGATGCTATTTGGAAAAGTGTTCAGGGTATTAATATGATGCACATCATCTAACAGGCATGTAAAAATCATATTTAGCAATAGACTGACAATTTGCTTGATTGTATTAGTAAGAAATCCCTATGTGAGTGAAAATAAAATTTCGTAAACTTCAGCCTGTTTTTTTATTATCAATCTAAATAATAATAATTGTGAAAAAGTGCAGATTCTGTACTATTTATTTTCCACCTGAAATAACCAGGGAATTGCATCTACTAGGGGAGAGAGTGGTATTAATCTTTATTTGTATCAATAATTGATTTTGTTTGCATCAGTAGTTAATCATAGCAATTTGGTGGGCCAAGTCATTTGTTAAGTAAAAGTTTTCATATCACAGTGGCGTCATTGTATGTTAATTATTTATTTATATTTGATTACATTTATTTTGTTTGTTAATAGCCATATAATGATAACTCAACAATGATAATATGCTCTTCGATACAACAAAAGACTCTTCAGTTCTATTTAGGGAAAACAGGGTAGGGCATTCAGTTTACTGTAAAATCACAACTTTATTATCAAAACAAAGAAAATGTTAAAAATCGAGGACATAAAAATGGCCACCATATGCATATTTTGTTATGAAATTCTGTTCTTTCTTCTATATGATACTATTTCAAAATTTAATTGGTATAATTTTGGAAAAATAACAAATTTTAAAAAGGTATCAAGTTGGTCTTGAGTTTTGAAGAGAGTGGAGTGTTTAATATATATTTGTGCATCAATAAATAGAAATATTCTACATTTAAACGTTAAACTGATAGTAAAACATACCAGAAACATTCCAAGGAAGAATATAAAAAGGATATTACCATACCTCATATTTTTAAAAGTTATTATTATGACTCTGACCAATAAAATAAACATGAAATGAATGCTGTAATTTGGGAAAAGAAAATTAATTTTTTTATTTGAAAACATTTTAAATACAGACTCAAAAATTTTAACGGGCTTAATTGAGAAATTACTTTAATGTATAGAAAGTTCAGTAAATCTTCTAAGTACAAGATAAATGCTAAAGAAACCTACTTATAATCCTAGATAGAAAGGCTGAATCTTGTAAAGATGTAGTTTTCTAAATTAATTTTAATGTATCACGAATCACCGAGTGTATGCGATAAACATAAGGGAAAAAAGCTAATATTAGTAACAAAACCCAGAAAGGTTTCTGGGATATATCAGAGATGAATTAAGTTAAGAAGATATTTAGAATAAACTAGAAATTCTCTGTCCTTGACAAATAATAAGACAATAAAATTTTACTACTAACATTATTAAGATAATTATCTTTAGCATATCAATTATTACAATATATGAGAATTGGCAAATGAGACTGATCATTGGAATATACTTTGAATAAAATTACTTAGAAGAGCCATTTGTAAATACCCAGTGAGCAGTACACAGTATAAGAGCAGCAATTACAAATATAGATGTCTACAGGAGCACTTATTCATATATGCACAAGAAGATATTATAGGACTGTTTACAATATTTAGAAGAGTTAACAGCATCTGAGAAACCATTATCCAGTCTTACTAGGGACTATATAAACAAACTGTGGTTTATTATTTAGTAAAAAATAAATTTTGCAACATTAAAAATAAATGAATTTGTTCTATATGTAATATTGTGCATGCATTTCAGAAATCCAATATTAAATAATGAAAACCGATATACAACATGATATTTTAATGCCAGTGTTGAAACCCACAAAGCAATAATGTATGTTACATGGATATATATGTTGGTAATAAAAGTTTTTTTAAAAAATCATATACATGAAACATACCAATTTCAGAAAAGAATTACATATAAGATTTAAAAAGGGAACATGTTACATCTGTAACAATTTATTTCTTAAAAATAATCTCTGAAACAGAAATGAAGCTTAATAAGTGTGCTTAATTTGATCATACATGCTTAGACGGTTACCTCTTAAAATTTCTTCAGGAGTGAAAACTTTTATAAATAAACACATTTTTATTTAAACATTTTCTCACATTGGTTCCAAAAGTAACATTAAAGAAACAAGTTCAGTTTAAATTCAGTTTAACTGAAGCATAAAGTTTACTGGAAGGCTATTTAGTGCCTCATAAAATTAACAAGAAGGCCAGAAGTGTGTTCACAGAATCGCAGGAAGCAAGACCAAGACGCACTCACAGAATTCACTGGATATAACCAGCCTAGAATAGACCCTGCTGTTTCCAGCTCCTCTACCCATGGGTGTTCCTATTCCTTGCCCATGTCATACCCATCAAGGGGCAGAGCAAGGAATCGTTGCCCATTTTTTACCACCATAGAGACAGATGAGAGTTTCTCCTACCTGTCTTTGGAAAGTTTTTTCAGGCATTGAAAAGGCAAAATTAGAATTGCCCTCAACAAAAGACTTGCTAAAGTTAAACAATAAGAGAAGACTTAAAAGATTAAGACATTGGGTCATGCCTGTAATCCCAGCACTTTGGGAGGCTGAGCTGGGCAGATCACCTGAGGTCAGGAGTTTGAGACCAGCCTGGCTAACTTGGTGAAACCCCGTTTCTACTAAAAACACAAAAAGCCAGGAGTGGTGGCGGGTGCCTGTAATCCCAGCTACTCGGTAGTCTGAGGCAGAACTGGGAGGCAGAGGTTGCAGTGAGCCAAGATAACGCCATTGCACTCTAGCTTGGGCAACAAGAGCAAAACTCCGTGTAAAAAAAAGAATAAAGACATGCTCGGTAGATATGAACAAAGATTCGGCAGAAGTGGCAATGCTAAGATCAATTAGGACATGGTGTGAATACATTGTGTGTATTACTTTGTAAGAGAAGCAATCTAGCACAATAGTTGAAAGGAGCTGCAATTCCCGTGTTGAACCCTGACTGCCATTTCTCAGATTATTACCACCGGTGAGTTGCTTACCCTAATTTTGCTTCCGCACTTTTAGCTACAAAATGGCATTAAAGATAGTACCTATCTCAAGGTTATTGTAAAGCTTAAAATATTTAATAATAAAAAAATTTTGAAAAGTCCTTGGCATCTAATATATGTTCCAAAATAATTATTACGTATGTTTCTAAAAGCTAAAACTATATTACTGATAAGAATTTTAGCGTACAAAGAAAATGACATAAACATATTTCTGGTAGAAGTGCATCTTTACCCCTATTACCTGGAGCACAATTTCTCAATAAGTACCAAAAGCCTTTTAAATTCACCTGTGCTTTGTTTGACTTCATAATTAAACTTTTTGGAATTGATCCTTGGAATTTGCTATGAAAAATGAACAACACGTATGTTCAAGAACACCTGTTTTTATTATTTATACTTTCAAATTAAAAATATTAATATGATTAAAAAGGCATAAACCCCGAAAGATATATACAAGGAGACAAATTAATAATTTGAAAACTGAAAAGCAGATGGACAAGTTGTAATTTTCTCAACAAGCGAGGAAAAGCTGAAACCTATGCTTTCAGGAAAGTAACTCAGCAAGAAGAAACTTGATTTCCATCTGCTCTGGTTTGGATCTGTGTCCCCACCTACATCTCATGTCGTTTTGTCATTCCCAGTATCGGATGTAGGGCCTCGTGGGAGGTGATTGTCCAGGGCAGTTGCTCATGAATGGTGTAGCACTATCCTTTTAGTGCTACTCCCATGGTTGTTTAAAAGTGTGTGGAACCTATCCCCATTCACTCTGCCTCCTGCTCTGGTCATATAAGATGTAACTGCTTCCCCTTTGCCTTCCTCCATGATTGAAAATTTCCTAAGACCTCCAGAAGCCAAGCAGATGCCAGCACCATGCTTCCTGAACATCCGGCAGAACCATGAGCCAATTACAACGCTTTTCTTCGTAAATCATCCACTCTCAGGTATTTCTTCATAGCAATGTGAGAACAGACTATACACCACCTGTGTTCCTGCGAAAGCCTCCAGAATTGAAGATACCTACCAGGGAAGGGAGAGGGAAAGGACTAAAAATGAAAGGACTAGGAAAAAAATTCCAAAGAAAAGATAAATTTGCCGATTCCTTCCCTCCTTTCTGCTCCTCTTACTGCCTAGAATAAGCTATGCTCTAGAGAAGTTATTTATTGTGTTCTCTGGCCTTAGAGAGAGTAGACACCATTGAAGATATGTGTGTAAGAGTGTGTGTGTGAGTGTGTGTGTGTGTGTGAGAGAGAGAGAGTGAAAATACAGGAACTAGGTAAAATTTATATGGAAAAGTTATATTCCTATTTCCTGCATATGATTTTTAGAACACTAATGGCCAAATTATGTGTTCTGTAGGAGAAAGGAGACTTCTTGGGGCTGAAGGGTGCAGGTGCAGGAAGATCATGACCTGCACAAGAGAAAACCCCACCAATCGCCCTAATGCATTGCTCACGAGTGAATAGGCACCACACATATAGACAAAGTTCCGAGTTAGCTTTAAAATGTCCTCATCTTACATGTGAGTAAATAGCCAAAACTGAGGGGATGCTTGACGGAAGTACCTAATGTGAAGGACAACCAAGCTGAAGAAAGATCATAGAAGAAACAGAACATTGAAAAGACCGGAGCTGGTGCGAATATGTTTGTGCTCACTAACACAAAGATCAGATAATCAAACCAGATGCAGATGAATCCGAGAGTTTATCGAATCTTATTTACTAATAATTTCCGACTAACAACGAGACTCACAAGCAAGCTAGGAGGCCTAGGACATTGAATGTGGCTCCGCAGGTCTTTTCTCCTCACATCCCACCTGTGCTTTCAAGCCCGGATTCAAAGATGAGGTCTCTAATCATGCGTGCAATCACCTCGTGTGAAAGGGAGCATTCTATTTTATGAAATCTTCATTTCCATCTACATAAGCATATAGCTTACATGTCATTTTCCAAGGAGCCTTGTCCTATAAAACCATAGACGCTAGTTTGTTTACCATAACCAGTCCAATAAAGGGGCCATCCTGCTAACACAATTCCATAGACAAAAACTGCACCTCTGCTATTATCAATAGCTTGCTGTTTATTAGTTAAGTTTGCAAGAAGATTAGAGAAGGCCACTTTTGTTTCCCCCCTCTTCCCTCATGTCATAAAGGAAGAAAAATTGATTGCAGGCAAATGAGGGCATGATAGACATATATGTGTACAACTAAAAACAAATCATTGTGCCATTATGGGATAAACTAATATTTTTGAGGTTGAAAAAACTTAGTATTTTTTGAAAAGTGGTTTATTTAGGTAGATTATTATACATAAAATAATAAATATGTCATATAACTTGTAATGAAATTTGTTTTTTTCTTAACTTTAAAAAGTTGAATATTATTTCTGTCATCCGCATGTCTTTCTTTTTGTTCTTTGATACGTGTATCTCATAAATTAAATGTTTTATATTGTGCATAAGGGAATAATAGGTAAAAAAACATAAATCCTTACATAATCTAAGAACAAATGCAGAACATCAATAAAGATATTCAATGCTATACATCTTAATATTATGATTACTTAGTCTGATTTTTTAAAAAATTGCTAATTTAGATCTTCTTGAAAAGTAATCCATACATGTGCTTTGAGTTGCAATGTGTCATCCCTAGCAATAAAATCACTTTTATCCCACATCGCAATACTAAATGAAACTTGTCTTTTATTAGCCGATTGTTTTAATATGTTATTTTTTAAAAAAAATATTGATTTTAAGTAGGATTGAGAGATAGAATTATTTAATTCTATTCTACACAAAGCCTGATTTCTGCTGTGTCCTTTGTCAGATTCCACTTGAAGAATAACTAAACTGATGGCAGATGATCTTTATTCAAGTAACCTTGATGACATTTTTCATCCTCATGGCATGCATTCTCTTCCTTTCTGTTGGGATAAGACAACACATTTTCCTTCATCTTCATTATCCTCTTCTTTGAAGAAAAGTAATTTATACTATTCCCTTCAACAATGCATCAGGAATAATGACAAGAAAAACTCAACCATGTAAAGAAGGGAAAAATAGAGCTCCATCTTATTGTGACACAGTAACGTTAGCCTCATTCATTGCATTTCATCTCATGGATTTGGTTATGCCGTTACGGGCTGAGCGGTCAAAACATTTAGTACTTGCTTGACACACAGAGCTTGGCACATCACTTGGCACAACATATTAGTTGTTATTAGAAAGTGTTTTTTAAAAAGGACAGCAGTACTAACTACTGATATAGTTAGCAGAGCAAACAAGATTTTAAGAGAAAATTATTTTGAAATCTTTTTGTATACAATTTGACAGAGATTTCTTGTGGTAATTGCAACTCATTATGTTCAGAAAGGCTAGTTTAGAGGGGGTGTGTGTTGAGAAAATAATGTTCTTTTATTTTAACCTGGTTCATTTTATTAAGACCTAGAAAAGCATGGCTAAGTCAAAGGTTATCCTAAACAAATTCCAAATATTTTGGCCATTTATTTTTATTTAAGCAACTCAGAACTTTCCTTCAAAGTGAGGAACATGAGGCTGTAATTCGAGTAAGATCAATAGAGTAGTTTACAATGTCAGACAAAATTCCTATTATTCAGGGCTTGTACATTAATCAAGGATGTCTTACTTTATCCTTAGTGAAATGAGAAATCTTTATGTTGTTCAAAGAAAGACAATGACATGCTCACTTTTAGCTCCTAAATGATTTCTTGAGTTATTCGATGGAAATTTCACTGGAAGCAGACAAAGGGAGGATGGAGACTCTGTTTTGATTCATTACAATAATTTAAGAAAGAGATATTGTTAAGTTAAACTCAAGGAGTGGCAGTGAAAGAGTAATGCATGCACATTTGAGATATGTCCCTCCTACTCAGGCTTTCTTTAATCATTAAAATATTATAAAATGTACATTTTAAGAATTCATATTTTATTTCAAAATTTTATTTTATTTTAAGTTCCGGGATAAATGTGCAAGACATGCAGATTTGTGACTTAAGTAAATGTGTGCCCTGGTGGTTTGCTGAATCTATCAACCCATCACCTAAGTATTAAGCCTCACATGCATTAGCTATTTATCCTGATGCTCTCCATCCCTCTGCTCACAAGACAGGCCCCAGTTTGTGTTGTTCCCCTCTCCGTGTCCATGCATTCTCATTGTTCAGCTCTCACTTATAAATGTGGACATGCGGTGTTTGGTTATTTGTTCCTGTGTCAGTTTGCTGAGGATAATGGCTTCCAGCTCCTCCAACGTTCCTGCAAAGGACATGATCTTGTTCCTTTCTGTGGCTGCATAGTATTCCATGGTGTATATGTACCACATTTTCTTTATCCAGTCTATCATTGATGGACATTTGGGTTGATTCCACATCTTTGCTGTTGTGAATAATGCTGCAATGAACATACACGTGCATATATCTTTATAACGGAATGATTTACATTCCTTTGGGTATATACACAGTAATGGGATTGCTGGGTCAAATGGTATTCCTGGTTCTAGGTATTTGAGGAATCACCATACTGTCTTCCACAATGGTTGAACTAATTTACATTCCCACCAAAAGTGTAAAAGCATTCCTATTTCTCCACAGCATTGCCAGCATCTGTTGTTTCTTGGCTTTTTAATAATCGCCGTTCAAACTGGCATGAGATGGTATCTCATTGTGGTTTTGATTTGCATTTCTCTAATGATCAGTGATGTTGAGCGTTTTTCATGTGTTTATTGGCCCCATAAATGTCTTCTTTTGAGAAGTGTCTGTCCATGTCCTTTGCTTGCTTTTTAATGGGGTTGTTTGTTTTTTTTTCTTGTAAATTTGTTTAAGTTCCTTGTAGATTGTACATATTAGACCTTTGTCAGATGGATAGATTGCAAAATTTTTCTCCCATTCTGTAGGTTGCCTATTCACTCTGATGATAGTTTATTTTGCCTTGCACAAGCTCTTTAGTTTAATTAGATCCCATTTGTCAATTTTTACTTTTTTTTTTTGCAATTGCTTTTGACATTTCATCACGAAATCTTTACCCATGCCTACGTCCTGAATAGTATTGCCTAGATTTTCTTCTAGGGTTTTTATAGTTTTGGGTTTTACATTTAAGTCTTTAATCCATCTTGTGTTAATTTTTGTATGAGGTGTAAGGAAGGGGTCCAGTTTCAATTTTCTGCATATGGCAACCTTTTTTTCCCAGCACCGTTTATTAAATAGGTAATCCTTCTCCCATTGCTTGTTTTTGTCAGGTTTGCTGAAGATCAGATGGCTGTAGATGTGCAGTTCTATTTCTGTGATCCCTACTCTGCTCTACTAGTCTATGTGTCTGTTTTTGTACCAGTATCATGCTGTTTTAGTTATTGTAGCCTTGTAATATAGTTTGAAGTTGGATAGCATAGTGCCTTCCAGGAAAAGGAGATGGTGTGTTAAAAGCACCAAATCCATCTGGCAAAGGTCCTTCACCCACTTTTCAATGGAGTGGTTGTTTTTGCTTGTTGAATTATTTAAGGTTCTTATAGATTCTTGATATTACACCTTTATCATTTGCATAGTTTGTGAATATTTTCTGCCATTCTGGGGTTCTCTGTTTATTTTGTTGCTAGTTTCTTTAGCTGTGCCAATGCTCATTACTTTAAGTTTAATTTGTAAATTTTTGTTGCAATTGATTCTGTGAACTGTGTCATAAATTCTTTGCCAAGGCCTATGTCCACAATGGTATTTCCTAGGTTTACTTCTAGGATTTTTAAGTTTTAGGGCTTACATTTAAACCATTAATCCACCTTTAGTTAATTTTTGTATATGGTGAAATGCTGGGGTCCATTTTCATTCTTCTGCCTATCCCAGCATCATTTATTGAATAGAGAGTCTTTTCCCCTTTGCTTGTTTTTGTCGACTTTGTTGAAGTTCAGATGATTATAAGTGTGTGACTTCATTTCTGGGTTCTCTGTTCTGTTCCATTGTTCTATGTTTCTGTTTGTGTACCAGTGCCATGCTGTTTTGGATATGGTGGCCTTATTTACTTGCCTTATTGTGCTGGTGAGAAGCTTCAGTTCAATGTTGCATAAAAGTATTGAGAGTGGGTACACTCATCTTACTCCTGATCTTAGGCAGAAGGAATTGAATCTTTCAATATAAGGTATGTAATTAACCACAGACTTTTCATAGATGACTTTAATCAGAATAAGTAAATTATTTTCTATAAGTATGTTTTATCATGAATGTTTACTTTTTTCACGTCTTTTCTATATGTATTGAAATGTTATATGGTTTTTCTCCTTCATTATTTTAATTTAATGAGTAATAATGATTGATTTGCCAATTTTATATTAACCTTGCATTACTGGATAAATGGCACTTGGTCATAGTGTATAATCCTTTTTATATGTTGTTGGATTTGGATGCTAAAACTTTGCTAAGGATTTTTGTATCTGTATTGATGAGGTATATTTTTCATCCTTATGATGTATTTTTCCATTTTATTGTCAGAACAATGCTGGCATTATAATATTTAGTTTCTGGAAGTTTGTGTATTATACATTCACTTATCTTTTAAATTCCAAAACATTATTTATTATCTTTTCTGGAAAAATTTTATTCATTTATTTATTTTAGAGACAGAGTCTGGCTTTGTCACCAAGGCTGGAGTTCACTGCAGCCTGGAACTCCTGGACTCAAGCGATCTTCCTGCCTTAGCAGCCAAGTAGCTGGGACAACAGGCACTCATCACTATGCATGGCTATTTTTTTTTTAATTTTTTTTTGTAGAGACAGGCTCTCTCTCTGTCATCCAGGTTGGTCTCAAACACCTGGCCTCAAGCAATTCTCCTGCCTTCACCTCCCAAATTGCTAGGATTACAGGTGTGAGCCACCATACCTGGCCTTATTTATTTATTAAATAATATGATAGTTTCCCAGTGAAGTGATGTGGGTGGTGATGTTTCTTTGGGAATATTTGAAATTATGAACTAATTTTATTTAATTAATATAGGTATATTAAAGCTTTCTATTTCTTCTTGAGTAAGTTTTGGTAGTGTGTATTTTTTTTAAGCTTTATCCATTTCATGGTAAGTTGCAAGTTTTCTGGAGAGGAAAAATTAAATGTTAAATGTTGTAAATTTTAAAATATTACGATCAAATAATACATATTTGAAAGTGACAGCATAGAAGAATTATTTTAATTACAGCTTTAGCTAATCGTTACTACAGCCATCTTATAGACAAGATTTATTAAGATATACAAACACAGAATGCCTCCATATTCTGATGGCATCCAATATTGAGCAAAGCCCTGGTTCCTTGAACTCTCCCCAGAATTATCTAGCACAAGCCCAAATTCTATAATTAACCCTTTCTAACAATCTGTTATTGTGACGTGTTCTCCTTCACTGCAATGAGTTATCAACTTCACTTCTTCACCTATAGGTGGTTCCTGGCAGTCTTTGAGTGAAGAGCACTGACAAATCCAATTAAACTTTAAACAGAAATGAGATTTCTGTTAGCTATGCAAATTGTATACTGGTAATATTGTATACTGGTGTATACTGGTAATCCCTCTAACCCCATTTCTAATGCCAGTTGGGATGATAGCACTACATCATGTTTGGCAATGAAAAGTAAAATAGGCTAACAATAGCTGTGAAGAGTTCTTTGAGCTCACACAGTGATAAATCTACTTTTAAGTTCTCCCTTAATGTATTTTAGTACAATTAATTAGTACTATAGAACATATAAATGTTTAACTGTGTTCATTTTGTTTACTTCTAAATATTAATAGTCACACTAACATTGTTTTGTAGTGATTTAGTTTTATAGTACATAATACTTGTTATAAATTAATGAGTTTTGGTATATAAATATGTTTAGCAGGCTATTAGTAGCAAGATGGAATATTTCAGATGATTATTGCATTTGCATTAATTTAGAGTTATTAAAAAATGATCTGGCTAACTAGAGTACAGCCTACAGGAATCAGATTTTAAAAAGTAATGTGAACATTCCAAATGTTTTTATATATTCTCAAAATTCCACTCGATTATGGGGACCAAAGTGGATCATATGTAGATTAAAAGCCTGATAATGTAAGAAATATATACAAGAAATCATGAAAATTTGCTTCATTAGTAAATGTTTACTCAAGTATAGATTTGTATAATTTTTCTATCATGATCAAATGTGGATATTTTGAATGCCATTGTAATTTTCAGTAAATGTTGATTTTTTTTCGTAAATATTTGGGTCATACTTCAATTTCAGCCTATTTAAGATTGGAATTTCTTAACATTCTAATAAACTGTTGAATTTTATACCATTATATTATTTTGCTTGTATTGAACAAAATGTCTTTACCATTTCAGGTCTATTTTAACCTTCACTGATTAAAATAATAATAATTGGTGTTTCCTTATATCTTAGTTAGTCAGCTAAGGCCTATCACAATACAAAGTAGTTGTTCTTTTCATCTATATTTATTTTTTAAACCTTAACTTATAACTTTATCTAATTATTATGTTTTCTGTAATCAAGACAATCATCAAGTGTCTAGACTTTATAGCTCTACCATTATTTTCTCATCATTCAAAGATGAACATTTTCAATGCACATGTCTGCCAATCAGACAGATATGCATATTGGCTTAACCTGAAATATAGCACATACTTTTTGAATTAAATATATTGCAGACATTACTTCTTTTATCATTTTACTTTTTTTACTTTATTCCATATTTTTCACTAATTTCAAATGTGTTCAATTATTTTATTCGTAATAATCTTTCTATTTTAAGTACTTTAAATCCCCATTCCTTGAGCCAGAAATTTATTTTGCCTGTATGACAAATTTCATGGAAAACCATATCATATGCTTTTATAAAAAGAAGTCTATTTAAATATATTTACAAATGTCATCCAGTATACACTATATTTTTCCAACTCCATTGGAAAAATTGCTACTTTAAAATATAGCAATCACTAAAACCTGTTAACTATATCTACTCCTATTTCAGTGAGAGATGGTAGGTAAACAATAGAAATAAATTAAACAATAAATATTTAATGCCTAATATACATTTGGAATTATTAAGAAAGCAACTAATACTGATTCTGAAAAGAAAACTTTAAACAAAAGCAAGATGATGTTATTAATGATTTGTCCTAATTCTTTCTTTACTCTATCTATTAAAGTTTTCTTTAATAAAGAACACTACCTTTGAAGAATGCTAGCATGCCAAGGAATAGACTCTCTTTCATTGAATTATAGTAATAAAACACCTCTTGTTGATGGAGTGAAGAGAAGTTATATTTACTTTTCAGAAGTGTGTGTGTGTGTGTGTGTGTGTGTGTAATTTTTCACTGAGCAAAAAGAGAATGAGATATGTTGTAAACAGTCATGTTTTATTTCCCAGTTATGTTTAGGATTGAACACAGTTAAGCTGCTCTCACAAAGAGATGCAAGAATGGAGATGCACAATAAAAGTAGAAGTATATTTCTGTCTCATGTCATTGCAGTCAAGTAGATAAATAGTCCAGAATAGATAGGTAGTTACTCTCCACTGGGTTACCATGGGAGGCACTGTAGTAGCTATTTGCTTTTCTTTAAATATGTCTCCAAACGCTATGGTCTCTCAAACATAATACTGGGTAAAAGGAAGTTTATACTAAACAGCTATACCAACTAATTAAATCTCTGTGTCACATAGAAACCGTTTTTGTTTCTCTGAATTTAACTCCTAATAGTATGTTTTATCACAGCATTTTTATTTAGCATTTTTTAAAACTTCGTCCATAAAAATTCCATATTTATTTTTACAATCATAATTTAGTGAAGATAAGCAAATGTCTTTCTACTAAACTTTAGGAAATCTAGCTCAATGGTTCAACCTGAAAATAGTTCACTTAAATTTCAAACACAGTATTTGGAATGGAATAAGTAACAACTTGTCAACTGAACAATGACAGAGTAAACCTGAGAATCAGTTATAAAGACTTGGTAACATATAAGAATCACACTTGTTCTAATGTTATTCTTAGAAGCTATCCATCTGACATTTGCCTGATTTTCACTTGTCCTTTAAAGGGAAAGATCTTATTGGTTACAACAACACATACATCCAATTCAACTGAATGTAATGTGTCCTTGTAAATTACTATACTGGCAGTGTAGGTTATGTAACTTTCTCCTCTCAGATTATATACTTTGAGTTTACCCCCAGGAATCTACTGTTGGTGTACATTCAAATGTATTTTTGATACTGCACAACTCAGGAACAAATTCAGGATCATAGTGATTTTATTGACAAAAATTATCTCATCAATATTTATTAAATACCATCTATGTGCCAAACATTGCATGAGGGACAGAGTGAGGCAGAACTGAAGAAAATATATAGTTCCTGCTCTCAGGGAAATTATATTTTTAGATGTGAAAATTCAAATTAAAACAAATCTGTATGGTATTCTCATTTCCGAGTCCCACTTATAAGATGACACATGAGAAAATACCTGGGAGAGACGAGGACTTGAGATATACTAATATCCTGAGTTGGGTATGACAAAGAGGAACAGTTAGAGCTGACATGCTGAGGTTGGCACAGGCTAAGAACACTTGAGGAGAGGCAGAGAGATTGGGATGGCCACAGAAAGTGATGAGAAGAGAAGATGACATCAGAAAGGTGACAGAAATTAAACATATGCCACTGGAAGGTGTTTTGTTTTCATTCTAAATAAAACAGGATGCTTTTGGAGAGTTTGGGGAAGATGGAACCTAAAAACGTCACTCTGCTGCTTTGCAACATACAATCGCTCCTCAGTGTCTCGTGCGGGATGGGTTCCAGGATCCCCCTGAATACCAAAATCCACAGATGCTCAAGTCCTTGATATAAAATGGCGTAGTATTTTCATACAACCTATACACATCCTCCTCTATATTTTAAATCATCTCTAGACTACTTGCAATACCTAATACAATGTAAATGCTCTGTCAATAGTTGTTATACTATATTGTTCAGGGAATAGTGACAAGAAAAAAAAAAGGCTGTGCATGTTCATTAAAGACTCAACCATCAGAGACCTAACTATCGTTTTGACCCACAGTTGGTTCAATCTGTGAATTCAGAACCGACAGAGATGGAGGGCCAACTGTGTATTGTAACAGAACATGCGGGCAGGCAAGGCAACCAGTTCATAGGTATTATAATAATGTAGAAAAGAAATGATGATAGACAGACATGACAAAAGATAGACAGATAGATTAAAAAGATAATGGAGAGAGAAAGATACAAATATAGATAAGCTAGTGTCATTAGAGATGCCTCTAAGGGGTGCCAAAATGATTTTCAAATATGGCCAAATAGTTTTAAAAATATATACCAATCAAATTTCTTTAGATTTAATCATATCTGGTCAATTTTCTTTTATTTCTTTCATTAGGCATGCAATAATGAAATTTTAGTTTTAGATTTTCTGTTCTAGAATTGTTTAATTATGAGACTAGTAGAACTTTCCCTGGTGACGGAAATATCTCCTGCACTTTGCAACACGTGAGCCACTAGGCGTGCATGAGCACCAAGAATGAGGCTGTTGTCTGCACTAACCAACATGTGAGCCACCAGGCATGCATGAGCACCAAGAATGAGGCTGTTCTCTGCACTTTCCAACATGTGAGCCACTAGGCATGCATGAGCACCAAGAATGAGGCTGTTCTCTGCACTTTCCAACATGTGAGCCACGAGGCATGCATGAGCACCAGGAATGAGGCTGTTCTCTGCACTTTCCAACATGTGAGCCACTAGGCATGCGTGAGCACCAAGAATGAGGCTGTTCTCTGCACTAACCAACATGTGAGCCACTAGGCATGTGTGAGCACCAGGATTGAGGCCTGGTGTGAGCGAAAACTAAATTTTTAATTTAATTTAATTTAATCTATAGTAACAAATCTAAATACATACTTGAGGCTACTTATTGGACAGTGTAGTTTTAGAATATAGTGGCAGATACGGAGAGAGGCTGTTATTGGAAGAGTCAGACATTGGAGGAGGAATTCTGAAGTCCTATTCACTTTCTACTTTTAATTTGAGTAATGATTACAAGAATGTTCCTGTTATAATTATTGGTCAAACTACATATGTATGCTTTATAACTTTTTCTGTGTTTTAGTATTACACACACAAACATACAAACAGCCCAAATTAACACAAAGAGATAATAGGAGGTAAGGGTGTGAAGACAAGTAGTGCACATGACTTTTTGAAGAAACTGAGACGTAAAGTCCCAAGTAATTAGAACCTGAAATTGAAAGGGATATATCAGTCCATCTGATAAATAGTTACTATCTAATTAGGTTGAGAAATCTATGTGCTAATTAATGGACATTTAGTAACAAAGACGATTTAGAACTACAGAAATTCAGATTAAACTATAGAGCAAGATGCATGAGTAGGGGGAAAATTATGTGGCATGTTCAGTGGTAGACAGGTTTAGAGGTGAGTTAACAGAAAGTTAATCTCTTATTGCTTGTGACTAATTTCTCTACATTTTCTCTAGGTCCAGTGAGCTACATTCTATTAATCTCTATTTTCTCTTTCAGATGGGAGACCATGATATCTTGATAAGAGGGAAATTAATGAAGTAGAGTAAAACTACAAGCATCATAAAATCTTTCAAAACTGTGAGGAATGCTGGAAAAGATTTAGGATGACAGAAATGGATTAGGAATTGGCCCATTTACTTTTAGGGGAAAGTATGAGCGAAGAAAATAATTTAGAATTTGTGTGAAACTAGATGAACAGAACACTTGCACACGACAGTAGCATTATTAGCCTGCATTTGTCCCGTGTATTAGAAATTTCAAGGAATTCCACATGTATTATTATTAGATTCTTATAGTACATACTTCTTTGAGTAAGGCAATAATTTTATTCCTAATTAATTCAATGATAGTTAAATTGGAAATGATTTAACTTGCTAAGATCAAATACCTGGTGTTAAAGCAAATTACTCATGCCGTTCTGCTGATAGAACTGCTCATACTACATTAATTATATAACATCCACTAACTAAAGAAAAATCAAAAGCTCCAAAATTGAATTCTTCTCTTATTCTTTCTCCTTCTCCTTCTCTTATTCGTCTTCTTCCTGCTTTGGGAAACACATAACATGATTTTTATATCAATGTAGTCAGAAAGTATCCAGAAAAGTGTATTTCTAGAGAGAGTTTGGGTTTGCCTTTTTTTTTCCCATTATAGTAATCAAAATCGCCCGCAACTATCTCACTGATACCTAATTACAAACTGTTATTTTGGACTGTAGACCCAGAGAACAGACAATGGAGGAAAGACAAATAATTAATGTTAACCAGAAATAGAAAAGTATATTAATTTGGTGAAAATGTCATTAAGTAGTACAAGAGAATAGTAACCTCTGTTATTCAAAGGTTTTCTGCTTATAATTTCACAGAAAATCTTCAGAAAATTACTTTATATTGTGCCTCCATTTTCTTCCAACTGTTAATTTATTATTTGAATACTCTTCCTTTGGAGTGACACTTAATGTGTCCCAGATTTGAAGGTACCTGTGTAGACAGTCAAACATACATTAAGTTCATATTCACTTTGAGAATAACATCAACTCTTTCTTCCCTGCACATAAAACCAGTTTTTCAATTCTTAGAATATGAAAAGTTGTTTAGAGACTCCTAAAGATAATTTAATTCAATATGCACATTATTGATCAGAGGATCTAAAAGTGATTAATCAGAAAATTTTATATTAAAATAGTAAATAGTCAAGACAAAAGTTTTATTTTTTAATTGGATAATAAACTAATAGAGTTACACATTAATTTATTCAGACTCAAGTAAAACCAAAGAAATGAACAATGCCAGCAATCACACAAGCCTGCTCATAGCACACTCTTGGTTTAGAGTTTATTTCATTTAGTAAAATAATTTTTTAAAAAGTTTCAGCACTTTGGGAGCCCGAGGCAGGCAGATCATCTGAGGTCAGGAGTTTGAGACCAGCCTGACCAACATGAAGAAACCCTGTCTCTACTAAGATACAAAATTAGCCTGGCGTGGTGCCGCATGCCTGTAATCCCAGCTACTTGGGAGGCTGAGGCAGGAGAATCATTTGAACCCAGGAGGCAGAGGTTGCAGTGAGCTGAGATTGCGCCATTGCACTCCAGCCTGGGCAACAAGAGTGAAACTCTGTCCCAAAGTAAAATAAAATAAAATAAAATACTAAAGTTTTATTCACATTCTATAGTTTCCTTATATTTAAATTCTAAAAATTTATTAGCCACTCATGGTAGTTGAAAAATTTTCATTTTACCAGCTAAAAATCACATTTCTATGCACTGATGCCCAATTCGCTTTGCAACAATAGCAAGTGTCTCCGTACATTACACATAGTGTTGCTGCCAACTCGTTGTTTAGTGGAATTAGCTGTTGCTCTGAGAATCCATAATGGGATAATACTTATAAGCAACTTGCATTCAAATGTGATATTATTCGAAGTGAAGCTATCAAGTTCCAAATTTGTTTTTCTTTTTCTTCTTGTTTCTATTGTTTGTCTTCCCTTTGGCAAGTAAGAAATAATTTTAATTATAGAAGCAATTACATTACTAAGTCTAATAATAGTATTATATTAAAAAATGTATTTAGTTTCAAAAGAGCTGTTATGGCTTACACTGCAAGTTGTCGCTATGCAAGTCAATGACCTAAATGAAAACAGGGAACACTCCTGGATAATAGGCTTTATGAAAATGATTATATGGGTGTGTTTAATCTCTAGATCATATTGGTTGTAATTCTTACTAGAAATGTAAGAAGGTGAGTTTAATTTTTTTAAAAAAAGAACAAGAAAGAATGCCTCACCATGTAAACAACTTATGCCATCTGAAAATCCCTATGATTAATATCTTAATTATTGTTTATGACTTTAGAACTCAGTGACGTGTGAAGGCAATGTTAACTTTAATCAATGAGATGCAAAAGTCAATTTAATTGTCACAAGGCATTTGCTATTACCAGCATGTTGATGTGGTATATTTGCATAATGGCTCTTTTAAGCAAAAAAATACCTTTCTGTTTTAATTGAATAGAATGACTTCATTATTTTTTCAACCTCTACTGGCTTTTAAAGAATGTACAGTTAGTTTGCATAGGAACAAGTGAGCAATATTTTTGCCTGTGGTTGCTTGAAGCAGTCCTGCAGTAGACAAAATAGTTAAATATTCTTTTCATTCTTATATTTACTCATTCAACAAGTATGCCTCATTGTGCCAAGTGGAGAGGAAAAAGTAAGAAAGGAAATATGATTGCTGAATTAATAAAACTCATAGTCTATTGGGAGATAGAGATAATTGAAAAAGCCCTATATACATTTTCTAGTTAAAATTGGATTGAGTGCTATGAAAGAGAGCAACTAGGTACTGTTAATGCAAAAAACAAACTCTGTGAAATACTTAAAGAGGTTTATTTCGAGCCAGTATGAGTGACCATGGTGAGGAACAATCTCAGGAGGTCCCAAGAAAGTGCGCCCAAGTCAGTTGGGTTATAGTTTGGTTTTCTCCATTTTAGGGAGATAGAAATTACAGACAAAGATATAAATCAATACATGTAAGTTATATATAGGCTTGGTGGCTTGGAAAGGCAAGACATCTCAAAATGGGGTTGGGATGGAGTGGGGGAATGTTGGAGGTGTTACAGATGGTCATAGGTGAATTCAAAGATTTTCTCATGGCAATTGGTTGAAAAAGTTAAACTTTGTCCAAGGACTTGAGGTCAGTAGAAATAAATATTTGAGTTAAGACAGGGGCAGGCTGGGGAAGCCAAGTTTTTTTTTATTATATAGATGAAGACTCCAGGTGGCAATCTACCAAAAGAATAGATAGTTAATATCTTTTTTTAGACCTTAAAAGATGTCAGACTCTTAGGAGTCAATCTCTCCTAGATCCTAGAAAGGCTTGGCTGTATTAATGGAGATTCTCTACAGATGTAAGTTTCCTCCACAAAATACAGCTTTACAGAACCATTTCAAAATATGTCAAAGAAATATATTTTGGGGTGGTCTGCTGTTCGTCTTGTGATGCTACACCAGAGTCAGGTTGGAATTGGTATTTTATAGCCACAAAAAGTCTGTTTTGTCCACCTTGTGATCTCTATTTTAATGTTAATGCTGGTCAGTTGTGCCTAATCTTTAAAAAGGAGGATGTATGATGCAATGTGCCCAACCCCCATTCCCATGATGGCTACAAATTTTATATTTTTGAGGTTTCTCTGAAGTCACCTTGGCCCAGAGGCCACAAAGACCGTTACGTTATCTTACTTAAGGACTAGTTATTGTTCACCTTGAAAACTTGAGTGGTCCATTCAGATGGTTGCAGGGCTTAGTGTAACCGAGTATTTCAACTTTAAAATAAATCTTAGAACTTATTTTTCCCCATTTCTCTCTAGTTTTATAGAGAGAACACTAACTGAGACCCTAACCATAGGGATGTAGCCTGACTAGAATATTATAGGACAGGCATCTTAGCAGCTTTCAGAAAGGGAGTACCCAAACAAAAAAGCTTAAATAAAGTTCAAACAACTATTCAAAGATTGGCCCTTCTAAATATTGGAATGTGTTTATCAGATTTACCATAAACATACAGATATAGGCCGGGCATGGTGGTGTACACCTGTAATCCCAGCAATTTGAGAGGCTGAGGTGGGGAAATCACTTGAGTTCAGGAATGTGAGACACTCTGGGCAACATGGTGAAAACCTGTTTCTAAACAAATCTGAAAATATTAGCCAGGCATGGTGGTACACACTTGTAGTCCCAGCTACTCAGGAGGCTGAGGTGGGATTGCTGCTTGAGCCCAGGAGGTCAAGGCTTCAGTGAGCCACAATTTTGCCACTGCACTGCAGCCTGGGTGACAGAATGAGATCCTATCTTAAAAAAAAAAAAAATTACTGATCTAGACCAAAAGCCTCCTTGAAATTTGAGAATGATACATTACATGACCACCTTCGTCTAGCAGAGTGCTTCTGACATAAAGAAGAAATTGGAAAAACAAGAAAGAACAATGGGGATGAATCCCTCCCAGATAGTAGATATTGCCTTCAGTATATACAGTTCTTCAGAAGCTAAGAAGTTAAGGCCAGGCACAATATATTTAGGAATGGTGGGAAAAATCCCACACCAAAGAAAGGATGGAAATTCAGGTAAGGCCTTGGGTCACAGTGTGTGTACTGTAATGAGAAAGATCACTGGAAGTTCATTTGCCCCAAAAAGAAAGGACTCAAGGGCCAGAAGAAGAAGAAGATGCCAGGGAGAAGGCCCACTGGCAGATGGTGGAAGAGGATTGTGACCCCAATAAAGAATGAGAATTCCCAGGGGCTCCCCTAAATCTTTCAGAGCCAATTAAAATATTCCCACAGGAGCCCTGGGTACAATTGACCTTACTAACTGCTTAAAGGATGCCCTCTTTTGCATCCAAATTGACGAAAAGGCCCACATGTTCTTTGCCATTGAATGGCAAGACCCAGACAAAAAGATGACTTTCCGATATTGTTGGACAGTGTTATCTCAAGGATTTAAAATTTTACCCATCCTTTATGGTGAAATACTGGAAAAGGACTTAAGCTTATAAGGCGATAGAGAAGTATTATTACAATACACAGATGACTTGCTGATAGCAAGCTCGAACTGAGACCAATGTCTGTCCAACACTATTTTGGTTTTGAATCATTTAACACAGTGTTGATAAAAGGTATCCCCCTTGCACAAGGCTCAAGTCTGTAAGCAGGAAGTGACCCATGTTGGATTACAATTAAAGCAGGGGAAGAGGGGCCTAATGCACTATAGGAACTAACCAATAGCCACTAGGAAAGCCTCCAAGAGGCTGGGAACGGTGGCTCACGCCTGTAATCCCAGCACTCTGGGAGGCTGAGGCGGGCATATCACAAGGTCAGGAGATCGAGACCGTCCTGGCTAACACGGTGAAACCCCGTCTCTACTAAAAATACAACAAATTAGCGGGGCTTGGTGGCGGTCACTTGTATTTCCAGCTACTCGGGAGGCTGAGGCAGGAGAATGGCATGAACCTGGGAGGCGGAGCTTGCAGTGAGCCAAGATTCTGCCACTGCACTCCAGCCTGGGTGACAGAGCGAGATTCCGTCTCACGAAAAAAAAAAAAAGAAAGAAAGTCTCCAAGAACAGGAGGCGGCTACAGGGATTTGGGGGCATGGTAGGCTTCTGCCAAATTTGGATCCCCAACTTTGGACTTATGGCTAAGCCCCTCTTATGAGGCCTTAAAAGGGCTGGATTCAGAGGCCCTGAACTGGACAGCAGAATGCCAACAAATATTTGACACTATTAAAGAAATGTTCATGTCAGCCCCTGCTCTGGGACTGCCAAATCCTCAGAAGCCATTCAAGCTTTATATCTATGAGAAAGAGAATATAGGGCTGGAAGTGTTGGTCCAGATGCTAGAAAACACCCTACAACCAATAGGCTGTTTTTCCAAACAGCTGGATCAAACCACTAAAAGATGGCCTCCCTGCCTCTGGGCAGTGGCTGCCACCTGTAAGATGCTAAGAGGGGCAGAGATGTTTACACTGAGATAGGCTGTCACCATTTTTTTAACTCATCAGGTGCTAACCTTGCTGGAGGAGAAGGGAGGCTATTGGCTTACTGCAGGGCAAATGGACAAATACCAGGCCATCCTAATGAATGACTCAAATATCACCTTGCAAACCATCATTGCTCTAAACCCAGTCACCTTGCTCCTGGCCACTGTAACCAACCAGGAACTGAAACAATTGCCTGGAAATTCATGATGCATTTTAATCTAGCAGGCCAGACCTGTCAGACCAAACATTGGCCACTCCAGACTACAAGCTTTACACCAATAGATGCAGCTTCATGGAAGAATAATGATGCCAAGCTCAGTATGCTGTAGTGACTGCAGATAAGGCAGTAAAGGCCCATGTCCATTCTGCTGCCATTTCAGCACAGAAAGCTGAACTGAATGTTGTCACCAGAGCTTTGGAACTATCCCAGGGAAAACAGGTAAATATTTTCACTGACTCTAAGTATACGGTTTTGGTAGTGCAAGCTCATGGGACTTTCTTTTCTTCCACTAGTGTGGAAGAAAAGAGGCCTCCTGACCTCAGGAAACAAGAACACTAACCGTCTGACAGAGATGCTCACCCTATGAGACACAGTCACATTACCAGCTCAGGCTGTTATTATGCACTGTCCAGGGCATCATTAAGTTGCCTCACAAACATCCAAAGGGAGCCAGGCTGAAGCCTACTCCACCAAGTCTGAAACAGCCACAGAGGTAGCTAAACTTTTATTAAAAGAAATAATTACATGGCTTGGGCTTCCTTGTTCTATACAATGTGGCAATGGCCCTTCTTTTATTTCTGAAATCACACAAAAGGCAAGTCAAGCTCTGCAGATCGAATGGAAGTTAAACTTGCGAAGACCACAGTTGACAAGGAGATGGAGAAAATGAACCACACCTTAAAGAAGACAGTGGCAAAACTCTGTCAGGAAACAGATTTAAGCTTGAATAAAGTTTTACAAATTGTCTTATTCCATGTCAGAGTAGTGCCCTGAAGTGTGCTTGGGCTGATCCTTTTGAAATCATGAAAAATCCTTCCAGATACCCTTCCTGAAAATTCCACCTGTAGACTGAATACATGAATCTAGAGTTAAACTGTATGTATGACAATTGGGGCAGATATTACTAATGACACAGCAGTTTTCTTTATCTAGGTCTACACATTCCATGGAGGAGTCTCTTCACTCTTTTACTTAGGAGATAAGGTGCTGCTGGAGTCTTGGAAAAACCTAGGAACAGATCAGCAGCTAGCCAAAAAGTGCGCAGGACTTCATGGGATCCACTGCACTTTTTCCAGTTAACACTCATTCCTCTGTCAAGCTACCTGGGATCAAGCCATTGCTACATCAACTTCAGGCAAAGGCAGGTCCTTCTCCACCTGACACCTCAGATCACAAGCCTACTTAGTTTTGCAAGCCAAAGAAAGATCTGGAGTTATTGGCAAGGAAAAATCACACAGCTAGTGGAGCCCCTGCCTGGGCTTTGGTCAGCCCTGGGCATGTCACAACCTGTTTTCTGCCTTGGGTGCCTACATCTGGAAAAAGATAAGGAGAAGATGATGGTGCCTGTAATCTTGGAGATGCTAGCAACTGGTGAGCCCCAAGGTGTATTATGGCTCTTGCCTGGGAGTCCCAAGTTCTGAGCCCCAAGGACCATTATAGCTCCCTCTCCTTCCCTCCATCCATGGTGCAGCAAATGGGGGGCCATGGGGAGAGTGTGCCAGGCTTGTTCATGTTACAGTTCATATTCATTCCTACTACCTGCTGTGTGGCAAATGGGGGGCGCATTACAGCTCCTTTGTTCCCGCCGGCCACATGCTTCAGCAAACATGGGCATTTCACAGCTCTCTGAGTCCCACCACTCTGCTCCAGCCCACAACTCCTGGCCCTGCCACCACCATCACTTCCCATCACATGGGGCATCTGCTCAGAAGTGGTGGAGGGTGGAAGGGCTACAGTGTTACAGCTCCTTTCACATCTGCCATTTGGCAGGTCCAGGGTTCTTGTCCCGCATCCAATAAGAATGAGGTTACGCAGGCATTGGAGACTGAGCAGGGTGGATAAGGGTCTTACCGAGCAACAGAACAGCTCTTGACACAAGAGGAGACCCAAAGTGGGTAGCCCTCTGTGTGAGAAGAGGCCCAAAGTCAGGTAGTCCCAATGTGTAGCTGAGTCTGGGGTTTTTATTGGCTCAGAATAGGGGAGTGCATGCTGATTGCTCCATGGATGGGCATGGAAAAGCCGCCATTCAATTGACTAAAAGGCATTGAGGAAGTTCCCTCTCTGATTCTGGACTCTGGCAGCTTAGTTTTCAGGCTTTAATCTGTCTTTAGCTTGAAGGCCAGGTTTCGCTGGGAACCCACTCTATCTGCCTAGGAATTTGTCTGCCTTCTGCTGCTATTGACTATGTAGATTTATGCAAGTTCTTATCTACTATTCTCTGTAACTGTGCAACTACTCTGACTTTGGTACTGATGTCTTCAAAGATAATCTCTGTAATTAACCTATGTTTGGAAATCTTTATCTCCTTGTCCTTCTTTCTTTCTTTCTTTCTTTACCCTCCTTCCCTCCCTACCTCCCTCCTACCTTCCCTCATTTTCTTCCTCCCTCCCCCCTTCCCTCCTTCCTCCCCTCCTCTCTCCCTCCCTCCTTCCCTCCCTCCCTCCTTCCTTCCTTCTTTCCTTCCTTCCTTCCTTGTTTCCTTCCTTCCTTCTTTCCTTCCTTGCTTCCTTCCTTCCCTACTTCCTCCATTCTTTCCTTTCTTCTTTCCTTCCTTCCTTCTTTCCTTCCTTCCTCCATTCCTTCCTTCTTTCTTCCCTTCCTTCCTTCCTCCCTCCCTTCCTTCTTTCCTTCCTTCCTTCCTCCCTCCCTTCCTTCTTTCCTTCCTTCCTTCCTCCCTTCCTTCCTTCTTTCCTTCCTCCCTTCCTCTCTTCTTTCCTTCCTTCCTTCCTCCATTTCTTCATTCCTTCCTTCCTTCCTCCCTTCCTTCCTTCCCTCTTTCCTCCCTTCCTCCCTTCCTCCCTTCCCTCCTTCCTTCTTCCCTCCTTTATTCCTCCCTCCCTCCCTTCCTTCCTCCTTTCCTCCCTCCCTTCCTTCCCTCCTTCCTTCTTCCCTCCTTTCCTCCCTCCCTCCCTCCCTTCCTTCCTTCCTTCCTTTCTTTTCGTTTCTCTAGAAGATGAGTTCAAATTGTTATTAGTTTTCATTTATGAAGAATTCCACTATTTGTGGCAATGGTTTTGAGACTCCCCCACTATTTTATCTAGTCTTTCAAATAAAATCTTACAAAAGTTTGTTCTATTAGATAAATTTATTAGAATTCAAAATGTAGCTTCAAATTTGCTGGTAGACTCAGAAAATAAAAAGTAATACAAAACTGATACTTTGGCTTTATTACAAATCTTTGCTACTAAGGTGCATAATGTCCCACTGGACAAATTCCATTATCTGAGACAAAGTATTTATGATATGGGTTGTCAGTTGTAGGACACAGAGTATTACAATCTGGGATTCAGCCCATTTTTCAGATAAAAGGCCTACTATGAAAAATAAAAATAGACAATTTTTGTGACTACCATACCACTACAGATTGAGGATTCCAGCTTATGCAGGACAGGCAAAATCTATGACAGATCAATTACATGATAATCCTCCAGAATCCCTAATTTGTTCCCTAGAACCTGAAGGGGCTTTTGAATAACTAAACTTGGTGAGTACCTTTCTCCCAGCTTGGGAGACTCCAAATTTTGAAACATGACCTGATATTTCTGTTCATATCACATATTGAAGGGGAAATCATCACTACATATTCAATGGACATCAAGGATACAATTAAGGAATACAATTAACAACTGTATGCCCCCAAATTTGATAAATTCGATGAAATGGTTGATAGGAATGTAGATTGGTGCCATATTATGGAAAACAGTATAGAGGTTCCTAATTAAATTAAAAATAGAACTTTCATATGATCCAGCAGTCCCTTTTTGGGGCATATACCTAAAGAAATGAAATCACTACCTCATAAAAATATCTTCATTCCCATTTTCATTGCAGCATTATTCACAATAACCAAGGTAGGGAAATAAGCCAGGGGTCTCTTGATGGGTGAATGGATAAAGAAATGTTGAATATGTATATATATATATAATATAGTAGATGGAATATTTATATTTATATAAAAATGGTCAAATATACAGAAATAGAGAATAAAATTGGTTACCAAGGTCAGGGTGGGGTTATGAAATGGGTAGTTGTAGGTCAAAGGATACAAAGTGGTAGACATGTAGGAAGAACAAGTCTAAAAACCAAATGTATAACATGAGAACTACAGTTAATAAAAGCGTATTGTATTCCAAACCTTTGAAAATAAGTAGTTTATGTTTGACCTTGCCACAAGGAGAAAAATGGGTTAGCTACCCATTTTTTATGAAATGATGGATATGTCTATTTTTTCACCATAGTTACCATTTATATCTATATCGTCTATATCTATATATATCTCATAACATGTTATATACCTTATATATGCATAATAAAGTTTATCTTTAAAACAAAAACCAAGAACACAGGGACCTTTTCTGTGAAAGACACAAATGACTAAAACTCAAAAAAGGAGGAATAGATAACCTAAATAACACAACACACATTAAAATAATTAAATAAATAACCAATAACATTCCAAAAGGAGTAGCGTCCAGGACCGGATGGTTTCACCAGTGGATTTTCCCAAACATTCAAGGAAGAAATGGTACCAATTATCTTCAATCTTTTCCAGGAAATAGAAGCATTCCATGAGGCCAGCATTAACCTAATATCAACACCAGATAAAGACATTTCAAGAAAGAAAAACTATTCTATCCACTACATCCATATCTATGAAAATAAATAAGAAATAAATAAATAAAGGTGAAAAAAACTACACACTAATAACTCTTATGAACATAGTTGCAAAATTTCTCAACACACTATTAGCAAATGGAACCCAACAATTTACTTAAAAATATTGCACAGCCAATTGAGCTTTATTCCAGGTATGAAAGTATGCATGGCAGGTCCAATATTAGTTAATCAATCAATGTAATTTGGCACATTAACAAACTAAAATGGAAATCATAAGATCATATCAATATATACAGGAAAAGCACTGACAAAATTTAGCACCCATTTATGATTAAAAAAACAAACAAAAATTTAAAAAATGTCTCTCAGAAATCTAGGGCCGAGGGACCTTGTTCAACTTGATAAAATACCCTATAGCTACCATCATACCTATGGTGAGCAACTGGATGTATTTCTCCTAATATCAGCAATAGTGCGATAATGTCTTGTCTTACTTCTCCTAGTCAATAATATGCTGGAGTACCTAGTTAGTGCATTAAGGTAAGAAAAGAAAAGAAGACTCAGTTTACATGCCTGGTGTTCTTCCCAAACACCCATGAAATCAGTCTAATTATGAGAAAAACATCAGGCAAATTCTAATAGAGTAATATTCTATAAAACATTTGATGATTACTCAATACTATTGAGGTAATCAAAAACAATGCCAGAGAAAAGTACAGCCAAGAAGAGCCTAAGGAAACGTGACTACTTCATGTAATGTGGTAACTTAGATGATATTCTGGAACAGAGAAAGGATACGAAGAAAAAACTAAGCAAAGCTAAATAAACTATAGCCTTTAGTTAATAATAATGTATTCATGCTTATGTCTTAATTGTAATAAAAGTTCCATATTAATATAAAATGTTAATAATAGAGAACACTGGGGGTGGAATATACAGGAATTCTATCTTATCTTTATAATTTTTCTATAAATCTAAAACTCTTCTAAAATTAAAAAATAGAAATAGAAACAAGAGTAATCGTGTATAAAAGTAAATCATACTATGTTTTATCCATAATAAGAACTTTAAGATTTGACTTATCTTCTCTATATCTCCAAATTTTTGTCCTACTAATTTACCCTTTTTCATTTTGTCCCAACATTTTGGCTTCTATTGTATCTCTAATTTAAAACTATATAGGATCTTTACCTCTTTCTCTTCTCTCTGCCTGAAAAACAAAGACAAAACCAAACAAAAATTGTATATCTAATTTCATGACTTCCTTTCTCTCTTCACTGAGAACACTGATGAGGTGTCACCTCCTCTTAGAGCTCATCTCTGAAATAAGCTCAATTGCATCTTTGATTTTTTTCTTCTTTTATTTGAATAGGTGGAGAAAGAAATCAGAATTTTCATAAAACATATCTATTTTAAGTTATTTTCAATAAAATATTATGAGTCATCAACTATTGGAGTTGGAAACGTGTGGCCAATTCTACTCCAGATTCCTGGCAGGAGTAGGAAACCAAATTACCTTGTTATGAAATGTTAAAATGAGACGTCTGGAAATTAATAGTGTTTAGGATTACAGGAACATCATGCATATAGTTTTAACATATTCACCCAGATATTGAAATATCAAATAAATATTTGAGGATACAAATACACAGATAAAAATTTGGTATCTGAGTCCATCATCATAAAATGGAGTGGCCTGTGGTTGGAGTACAGTTTAAGATTAAAAAAAAAAAATCAACCAAGACCAAACTTGAGAAACTCAAACTACCAAAAGTCCTAAAAAGAGTGTGACACCAAACTTACTGAGATATAGAAACTGAAAAGTCAGAAGGAAAAAGAATAAAAAAATGTAACGTCACAGAAAGAAGGTTTTCCAGGAGGATGTGGTCAACCCTGGGATATATCAGAGAGGTTAAATTGTAAACAAGACAGGTCTGAAAAGAAAGTCCTGAGCATGGGCAGGGATGGCTTGAAATTCTTATTCACATTTTAATTCTGCAAGCCTGACGTGGCAAGGGTTTTCCTCCAGTTCCTTTTTTTTTTTGAGTGTTCAGATTCAGTCCTTTCTTCCTAAGAAATTTTGAGTCACTCTTTCCTATCCACACCTATTGGTGTCAGGATATTTAAGAAAATGATTTTGGGTGTATACACTATTTCTCAGCCAATCTCTCCTCAGGCCAGGTTTTCATAAGTGCTAATCCTGGGAGAGGAAATAAGAAGGCAAATTGTGGTCACTTCTAATTTGTGGCTTTCAGTATGACTTTACCGTCAATAGAAACTACTTTGAATTCTATTATTATTTTATTCTGCATCTTTTGTCTCAATTTTTTTAGAACTTGGATTGTATGTTGATGCAGGAGTGTTTAATCAACCTAAAACCACACATCGTGTTGTCTCTTTTTTATATGTGTTTATTTTCCTACCATATTTAAAAGTTATTGTCTGGAAAATCATGAGTAAGATGACCCTTACATTACTTCCAGCTCTAATGTTACTTGGTTATTAATTTCATCCATACATTGTTTATGAATTTCATCTGTAATGGGTTTTTAAAGACGCCTTGATGTAGTCATTCTTAGACCACTTACGTTGCCATAAAGGACTACCTGAGACTGGACAATTTAGAAAGAAAAAAGGTGTATTTGGCTCCTGGCTTTGCAGGCTATGCAAGAAGCATAGCACCGGTATCTGCCTCTGGTGAGGGCTTTAGGCTGTGTCCACTATGGTGGAAGTCAAAGTGGAGCAAGTATGCAGAATCATGACAAGAGAGGAAGCAAGAGAGAGGGATGGAACAGAGGAAGCTGTCAGGATCTCTTTAACAGCCAGCTCTTGTGGGAACTAAAGAGTAAAAATTCACTCATTACTTCCAGGACAGCACCAAGCTATTCATGAAAGTTCTGTCTCCATGACTCAAGCACCTTCCACTAGGCCCCGTTTTCAACACAGGGGACAAGATTTCAACATGAGATTTGGAGAGGTCAAATGAATCAATATTCCAAATATAGAATAATTGTATCTATAAATGAAACTAATGATTAGAGTGTTTATGTTCAAATTAAACCCTAATCAGCTATTATTGAGTAATTTCTTTTACAGTGTAGTGACCACTAATATAAGGGGAGCCATTTATTAGTGAGATGGCTAGATAACTGATTTGCCCTTCTATATTCTTTCCCCAATCTTCTGTACTATGTGCTCCTCATCCCAGAAGCCTAATGGGTAGGTACTGCGTTAATGGGCTCCTTGCTTTCTACTAGTTATTTGAGTTCAGCCAAAGGTCAACATAAGCAGGAACTGGAGGAGGGAGGGCAGTGCCATTGGAGGAATTATTCCTTTTGTTCATTTTCGTAGGATGGCTATGCAATGGCTAACTCCCTAAAATGAAGATTACAGTTCCTATATGACTTTCTCCACATAGCCTCTTTCTTGGTTCTAGTTTCTTTTTTCCTTCATCTTTTCAGGTTTACTATTCTGTTACCTTTACTAGTTACCTTGCATACTGCACTGATCACTGTGGATTTTTTTGCACGTAGTTACCTTGCCCATACCTTACATGAAATGTTGCTTTTAAATACTCTCCTCAAATTTACCAATTTGAGTTTTGACATATTGGAAAGTTGCAGGACGTAGTTAAGGGATAAATTTTAAGAGCGAAATTTCAGAAAACTAAAAGATCAACTTACTAAATTGTGATTTTTGCTTTGTTATTTAGTACATATTTATAATAAATTACTATGTATAAAGATCCATCAGATGAATGTAAAGAGTATGGAATGTCTGCTCTTACAGAGCTTCAATTCTAGCTGTAGTAACACTTAGCCAAAAGCCTAGTAACATCAACAAGTTTAAATGTTACTCCCTTTATATAGAAAATTAGTAAAAACACAGATTCTTCCTATTTTATGAATAATGAGTTGTAAATATGTTACCAGCCTGTAGTATTAAAATTTTTTATTTTCTAATAGCTGTTTTTAATCACAAACTTCTCTTTTTAGGCTTACTATGTAACGGTATGGCAAGTTAGGATATATTGACCACAATAGAGAATAGATTCAAAGCTATTTTAAATATTATAGAAGTTCATTTTTCTTCATATAACAGTACTATAAAGTAAACAAGCTAACAAGGTAGCCTTGTGCCATGTAATCTATTTTTAACTCACAGTTTCAAAGTTTGTTCTGCAAGTTGTCTCCAATTCTGTCATCCAGAAAGGCAAAGGAGCTTGGAAATTTCCGTGGGCCGTTCATGAAAGTGGCACATAACACTTTTGCTCCTATTACAAAGATAGGCAAGCAGTTGGTCATGTGGGCACTGCTAACCTCTAAGGGAACTAGAAAGTGTAGTCTAGCTGTCTGTCTAAGAAGAAGAGAATTTGGATTTCAGTTACCTAGCAGCCTCTACAGCATTGCATATTGCATAAATCCATAGATACATTTGTATGATATTTAAAGATGAATATATATGCAAGTCAAAAGATATATATACATATATACACAATATGTACATTTATGTTTACATGGGCTAATTTTCATTATGTGTACTATGACTGATGTAACTAATCAGAAAAGACGGGGAAATATTTCACTTTTCTGTAATCATTTATCTATTTAAGATCATGCACTATGTTATTATTAATCCAACTACTAGTGAAAATAGAAGTAGTAGGCATGGTACATCTAGATCTCAGGATTTTTGGAAGGTTTACTAAACTTTTTTTTTTTTTGAGACGGAGTCTTGCTCTGTCACCAGGCTGGAGTGCAGTGGTGCAATCTCGGCTCACTGCAACCTCCGCCTCCTGGGTTCAAGCAATTCTACTGCCTCAGCCTCCTGAGTAGCTGGGATTACAGGCACCTGCCACCATGCCCAGCTAATGTTTGTATTTTTAGTAGAGACGGGGTTTCACAATGTTGCCCAGGCTAGTCTCAAACTCCTGACCTCAGGTGATCCGCCAGCCTCGGCCTCCCAAAGTGCCGGGATTATAGGCGTGAGCCACCACGCCTGGCCTACTGACCTTTTCTATGCCTACTTCGAATAGAGCTAAGAACATAAAATCAGTTAAGCCATATTTCTTAGTCCTGCATATTTAAATAGGTCTCTTCGACTCTAAAATCAGATTTATGTTCTGAATGACCTGTATTACGGTCATGCTCTGTCTCACTGGAAAGAACAAAAATTTCCTTATATATAGAAATGTATTGTGATAATACATCACAGAAGTAAGCCAGCACATGAGATGACCTTGTAATCAAGTCTCCTGGAGGCCCTGTAATGTCACTTAGAGCAGGAGTCCCCAAACCCTGGGCCTTGGACTGATACTGGCCCCTGGCCTGTTAGGAAATGGGCCCACAGCAGGAGGCAAGTGGTGGATGAGGGAGCATTACTGCCTGAGCTCCACTTCCCTTCAGATCAGCAGCAGCATTAGATTCTTATAGGAGCGTGGACCCTAATGTGAACCCTAATGTGAACCCTGATACTTTTACCCCAACACTATGCCCCAACTCCCCTGTCCATGGAAAAATTGTCTTCCATGAAACCAGTCCCTGGTCCCTGGTGCCAAAATGGTTGGGGACCCTTGACTTAGAGTATGGAAGTGTGGTGCAAAAGACCACCAGGATGGCTGGATAGTGGAAAGGAGAGCTTTGCTGGTGATTGTTTGAAAAGTGCAAAGAGACAGTCTCCAGCATGTACAGAAGTTGCTCTCTTTTCTAAGAGGGAAAATGTTGGGTTTTATGCCTCACAGAGTCTGTGTTACACAATAAAGACACACATATTGCATAGATTTGGGGAGAAATCTATACATATTTATGAGGGGAGCTGAGCACAGGTGCAATGGGCAAACATACGTAACACCATCCCATGTTCACTTTGGGGTGGGGTTTTAGCATTACAAAGAGGTAGAGTTTGACTTTGTACATCAAAAAGCGACCAAAAAATGAACTACAGGTCACAAAGGCACTTTGTGCACAGCCTCTATAAGCTGCTGAAACCAACTTAAGGTCTGAAGTTGTTTATCAGAAAAGAATGTTTGCAAGGTCCGTTCTCTATTTGATCAGAGTTGTAGTGGTCTGTGTTGTAAATCTGATAATTTTGCCTGATAGCTCCTCTTCTTAGGGAGTTTCTCAAGAGTGTTTGTCCTTGTAGCCACAAGAACTTAGGAAGGTACCATGCCAGCCGAGTCCTGAACCCTTGACCTTTAGGTAACATATCCTTAACCTTGAGGCTTGTCTTTGTTGATTAAGGGCCATCCCTTTTGGTCTTTCAGATCACAGCACCAGAATCCTATTTCTTCAGGGGCAGGCTTTCACAGTATCTGATTTTGCACGGGTAAAAGTTGAAATATTTGGCCACCAGGAAGGCTCAGGGCTTAATGAACCAGAATGAAGGCCTCTGGCTTTAACACATTGATTCCTGGATATAGGAGAGTAGCCAGGGTAGCTAGTGGTGACAGGCAGATGCACAGGTGCCTCACAAAAGCAGCTCTTTCCCAACAATCTTGAACTTACTTCAATATGTGAATAGCAATCTGGCCATACCGGGGTCACCTGCTGAATGGCAGTCCCGCGTTACCGACTTGAGGGTTCCTGGGATGCGGTTTTTCTCTCTTTCTCTTCTCTCTATGTCTACATCTGACAACACTTACTGCAGCTTCTCCTTACTTCCTTTTTCCTACTTCAGGGTATTTTGGACACACAACTTCCATCATCTTAGATCTCCTTTGCTTTTTGTATGTATTTCTCTATTCCTTTTTGCCTGAGATCCCTGAAGAGGAGGATCATATTGGTCTAATTAGTCATAATCAATATAGGGTGTGTATTCTGGCAAGAGTTTCATGTCATCTTATTTAAGCTAAAAACAATCTCCCTTATTTTAAGGACCAGTCCCCTAGTTGTCCACGGTGACCCAAGCAGCCAGGTTGCACCACTTAAAGCAAAGCATCCTATGTGTAAATAATCTCTGGTGGCCACTCTTTCAGAAGGGGAATGAACACATCAGGCACTGTGAATATCAGAGGATTCTCTCCCAATCAAACATGCTCCTGTACTCTATACAACTAAAACATCTCTCATTGTTACAATGCTATTTATTATTTTCCTGCGAGATGTCAGCTAGCAAAATAAACAATATTCAGGGATTTCAGCAAAAAGAATTGTATTAAATGTTCTCTATTTTTTTTTTCTCAAATTATTCCTGCAACCACATCTGGGCAGAAATGACTTTGGAGAGAAAAAAACTCAAGAATGTCACCTTCATAATACTGAGCATGAAATTCTATGAACCATTTTTACATTAACTACTCACTTGGGAACCAACTGAAAAAAAAATTTACTGTGAATATGACCCGTCATCATTGCTTTTCATTCAATAAAGCCAGATTTATCTTTGTCTATAGTATGCAACATTATTGAAAAGCTAACAGACAAGAAGGCATTAAAACAAACCCCAAAGGGTCAGTGAAATGGATTTATAGTTTATGGCTTCATGCCTACATTTTCAGACTGTCACTAATGGGACAATTACACTCTAATGACCTTTCACAAAGGGGAAGCCAAAAATATAATTCAGTTTTGTATAAATTAAAACAAATGAAATGGCTTTCAATTTAGCACTGTTGACATCTTTTTCAGAGAATCATTTTTATAGTAAAAATATTGAGGTTATTTAGGGGAAAAAGTTTAACCATGTATCATCTGTCAGATTGCAAGAGCCATGCATTTCAAGTAAACAGATCCATGTAAGACTCACTTTAAAATAATTAACTCTACCTTAAAGATCAGTGATGAGATTTATTTTCTGTTTCTAATTAACATTTTATCTCTAAAGGCAAATGTCTTTTAATTAATTTACTCATATGTATGAGTGTATGCATTCCTCTTATAAAAAAATCTTTATTTCCTCATCTTAAACTTGCCAAGTAATATTTATATTAGGTTTTTATGAACAAGACACCTAGAATTTATTCATAATCTTCATAAGAAACAATAGTTTGAAGTTTTCCAGAAAGAGATTATCATCTGGATAGTACTTCTTGGAACTCAGAAGCCTCTGCATAATACATAGGTTACATGACAAAGACTTTTCAATTTTCATCAACATTTGATTAAACATATAAAGTTATAAGGCTTTCATTCTTTACCTGGTGCTGACCCTATTAAGTATGCATTACATAATTATTTTTCAGAGATTTGCTTCCAGAGTTGTTTTCACTTTCCTTAGAAAGTTCTCACTTGGTTTCTTAAATTCCAAGTTGATTGCTTTTCTGATGGCTCCATGAACAGCTCTATTTTCTTCCAAATTTTGATTCTTCTTGAGTGCAGGCTCATGGCTCACATTCCCCTAGTGTCTCAGGTGTTTGTTTCTTATTCTCATGTAATGATAATTATATATAAAATACAATTTAACCAGCAGTTTGCCTCTGTGATTTTCCTCTTTAAAACATTTTTATAGGATTGACACATATTCTTTCTTTTTTCTAATTTTCTGAATATCTGTTTCATACAATATTATCCTATACTATACTAAATAATACAATCTTTGTTAAGCTAAATTATGGAAAAGACACACATACAGAAAAAAAGAAACCCTGTTCACTTAACAATCAAAGTTATTTACCGCTTTCTTAATGTAGTTTGTTCTGGTGAAAAAAAAGACAAGAAAAATAGAATTAAATGAATGTAAGCGGCCCAGTAGAAATGTCACCAATGTTTAAAATAATTAATACATTTTATATGTTCTAGTTCATATATGTACACTAACAAAGCCAAGTAATGATCATCTTTAGCCAGAATGCAGAAGCTGCAGTTAAATTTGTGTAATAAACTCACTAGAATATATTTTGGTGAAGTACAACAACGGTCAAAAAGACGAGAGCAAAGTGAAGTTGCTATATAATTAGACTGGGGCTAAACAATAATAACAATAAGAAAGGCAAGAGAGAAAACTATATTAAGTGTCCTGCTTAACCCTGGGCCGTTTACCATATGTCAAGAATTCCATCATCTGTGAGCACTTGGAATTTGTCCATTGCAACAAGGAAAACATAGTGCATTAAGACCAATTGTTGCAGAACTTTCAACTTAGTTCAGCTAAAACTGGGCTCTTGTCACATGCCCAGGAAAGATTAGGCTCAGGGACACCTAGAAGGGTGAGGAAAATGGAATGTATTGGGCAAAAAGGCAAAAGGAAAAATAACTCTCAGCAAAGCGAGAGAGAGTCCTGCTAGCAGGTTTCCCACCTCACAGATTGAATCCCAGGTCACCACCCAGGAACGGAAGATGCCCGGCACCTCCGCCCTGCAAATGTCACAAAATTCCTGAGGCTCTATCACGTCCTCCCAGTGCACAGGTGGGCATTATTCAGAAAGAATCAGTCGGGAAAGGGCGGGTTTCTTTGGGACCAACAGTCTGGTTTTTCAGCGTTCAGGCTGTTTTAGGCTTGAAAGTGGGGTTTTGCTGGGGACCCTTGCCTGTCTCCTGTCTCTATCAGAATGATATCCTAATTTCTTGAGAAATTTTCCATTATAATAATGGAAAGAAAGCAAACTCTGAAGTTTTCTATCATGAAAGTTCTTTTGTTTTGAATAACTCTGTAAGATGATAATAAATTTTTCTCAATGCGCCAAATAAGAAAGAAGAGATTATAAGAATCCACTCTTCTTAGAAGTGAAAGAGAGAAGCAAGTCACAGGAAGAGAAAAAGGTACTAGTCTTTGTCCAAGAGACTAGTCAACTAATCTTTCTTTGTGTACTATACAAGAGTTGGGAGCAGGAGTAGCTCTGAGAGGAGTGAGAATGTCTCAAATCTTTTGAACACTTCCAGGAACGACACCTAATCAGTAGAGAATGATTATTTATATGGGAATTTTTCTATCTAATATTATCTAATTGTTACTTTTGTTATCAAGGGTAGAAAAACCATGGATGCTACTGAAAATTCCCCCAGTTGGTATCTGCAAGTTGAATTTCTCAACCTTCCTTTTATTCCCTTGGAAATATGACCTAATAATTAATTTGGGATTTGTCAAGGAAAAAGTTGAGTCTTCCTAAAACTTCTGAAAAAAAAATCTGCATTTTTGACTGAGATATATATATCTCCTCCTTTTTGCTATTGGAAACTATGTATTATTTTTATCTATAGTCATCCTACAGTGCTTTGGAACAGCAGAACTTGTTCTTGCTGTCTAGCTGTAATTTTGTATCCTTTAAGGATTTGTATCCTTTAATTTAGTTCCTATTCCTAGAGACCCACTGAAACTGCTCTTGCTTTCTTTACCCATTACAACCATATTACAAAATTCAATAAGCAAGTTTTTGACCTCATATTATTTGAATTCTTGGCATCATACTGATATGGTTTGGCTGTGCCCCCACTCAAATTTCATCTTGACTTCCCATGTGTTATTGGAGCAACCCAGTGGGAGGTAATTGAATCGTGGGGGCAGGTCTCCCCTGTGCTGTTCTCGTGATAGTGAATAAGTCTCACAAGATCTGATGGTTTTATAAAGGTAAGTTTCCCTGCAGAAGTGCTATTATTCTCTCCGGTCTGCCACCATGTGAGACGTGCCTTTCATCCTCCACCATGATTGTGAGGCCTCCCCAGCCACGTGGAACCATAAGCCCACTAAACCTTTCTTTGTAAATTGCCTAGTATCGGGTATTTATCAGCAGTGTGAAAATGGACTAATACACATACCATAAAATTAATAATGTATTTCTTGAAGCACTGTTTCTTGGCCTCTATGTCACTATATTCAAACTCTATCAATGCATCTGGTTTTTGCTGATTTCTTGTCTACCTGATGGTAAATAATAGAGTTTTCCAAAACTAGATTTTTGCCTTTCTTCTTATGCTTTTCCTCATTATTTGCTTAAATGGTATCCATATTCCAATTGATAGCTCTCTATGTAACCACAAAATTTACATTACTATTTGTATATATTAAGGGAAACTCAAGGCTAACATATTCATAAGTGAACTCTTGCTTTGGATTGTGAAACCTCCTTTAGTTTTCTCCAGTAGAGTAAATTTCAACTTCATCTTCCAAGGCGTACATGTCCCCAAACTGACCATCTTCCTTCACTCTTATCTCATTCTCACCCACTGTTACTGGCCTTCCCCACCTTGCCAATATCTAATCTGTAATCCAGCACAAAAAGGAATATAACCAAGATATATCGTGACATTCATTTTCCTATTTCTCTACTGCACTCTGTCTCTATTGAATTAGTTGAAGCCAACCTCATCTGCCTCAGCCTCTATAGTAGCAACTTTACTGGTGTTTCCAGTTTCATTCTTATCTCCCTTTTGCTCCTTTGTCTTAAGTCATACTCCCAGAGAAGCTAAAATCTGGGAGAATGGTTTAAGGCAAAACTGTTTTTGCCTAAAAATAGTTTTGGTGCAAAAATTTTACCATATAATCTTCCTTTTAAGACCCCTCAATGGCTTCTCTTTTTCCTTACAATAAAATGCACAATTGTTGATACGGTGAACAGGATTCTCCATCCTCTGATCCTGCCCAGACTCCTTCTCTAATATCCTCACCTACTCATTAGCCACTCTGATGTCCTTTAAGTTTCTTAACTAACAAAACCTTTCCATCCTGATGGTTTTTGAGTATGCTGTTTCTTCTTGAGAATTAATTTTTTTTACATTCAGCCAAGGTGGACAGAAAAAAAGGAAATTCATTTTTATAGTTATTCTCTGTCTCCATTCTTCTCAGTTCCACGTCTCATCATCCATTTCACTCAATAGGACCTCCTCTAGCTTTCATCTAATTAAGTTTGTCTTGTTAGAGTGTCTATTATATTCTGTAATTTCTTTTGCAGTACTCATTATCACTTTTTCTTCTTTTCCTATCTAATTTTGTGGATATTTGACAAAATCTATACCTTCTTTTAGGTTATTAGCTTCCAAAGTCAGAGGCTGTGTCTTTTTTATTCATCATGATGTATTTTTAGCAAGTGATTCAGAACCTTGATTATAGATGAAATTTAGTAACCAAAAATAAGTAAATAGATGGATATGTTTATTAGATCTATTCTCATCTAACTCAATAGTTATGTAAGACTAGATATTTAAGATTATTTTTAAAATAAGATAAGTACGTTAGGTGCTTATGGCAAAGACGGGACTAGAACATATTGGACATCCAATATCACAGCACATGTTTTTCATATGAATGTGAGAAATACTTTTCCCCCTAAACGTCTCTCAGTGTATTGTAATAAAATGTCAGCAAAAAAGAACAAGTGAAATATTATATGATATATATTATACATAATATAACCATGCTCAACATTGTTCCTTTTTCTGCAAAGTTGCTATCAGTAGCAAGATATTCTATTGACATTTATCATAATCTTAATAATTATTATTACCCATAGCCACAATACAGAGTGTATATGGTTCTTCAAAAGATGAAAGTGTCAAACCAAACTGTTTTCTTTCCTATTAAAATTTCTATTTTTATATTCTTATGTGTTATATTTAATACTAATTCTCCAATACATTTAAAAACTGTGCTTCCTAATTTATATACATAAAAATAAATTGTGAAAAAATTGTGGTTTAGGAAAACACATATATTATATATGTGTACACATGCACATACATATATACAAAAAGATAGATGTGTCTTGTTAATAAACATAAACCATATTTTCAATAATTAATAATCAAATGGGTTAAAATTAAGAGTGTTTTCCTCTATTGTCACAGAGGATATCTTTTATGTGTTTGGTAATGTCAAGGATATTATAATATTAACATTACACAGTCCATTACTTCACTCTTTCATTTATAAATCTCCTGTATATTTAATAAGTTCTTTCTATATATTAGAGCCTGGGAACACAGTGAGACAAGTTCCTGCTCTCAGGTATTGATGGTCTAGAAAAAGTATTCCAGATTTTCACATTTGGGTAAGAAATTTGTTAGTATATAAAATGAATCCTAAAAGGGGTCGCTAGTAGTTCCTTGCGGCAATAGAGCCTACAAAATCATGTAGAAAATGATTTAAATATGCTTATTACAACATTATATGTGAGAAGAATTTCAAACAAAGAAAAATCAAAATAGTTTGAAAAGAGAATAGATGAAGGACATTTACTCAACTATTCTTCTAAATAGCTACATTAATTAATGGGGCATCAGGTCAGATAAAAAACACGATGAGGACTACTATGTAGATGTTGTGATGTATGTGTACGATGTTGATGTCAATACAAAATGCTTTTGAAATAAAGCATAGATGTTTTTAATGCAGAATTAACACACACACACACAAAACCAGGACAAGACTGAAAGGAAACAGGAAGATGTTAGAAATTAGTATTTATGGTACTTTATGTATTAAAATAGGGCAAGGTAATACTTTAAAAATTCTTCACCTATAAAAACAATGTTTCTTGCTTTCATGTTCTATTAGAGGAATATAAAACAGTCTTTGTTTTAAATACCAAGTATTTTATTTTCATTTATTAAAATCTTATTTGAGATTATAAGGTTTTAATAAGGCCAAGATAAAAAAAGTCAATTCATAAATAACAATGTCAGTGTCTACATATATAGTCTAAAAATTAAAGAATGATACTATCTGATTTTATAAACAAACAAACAAAAACCCACACATCCTCAAAGCATTGGTTTAGCAAGCTACTTGAATAAAGGTCTTTGTTGTGAATATAATTGCTTATCGTAAAACTGAAGTTAGTTACCAGTAGTATCAAAGACTTTCACAAAGACAGCATGAAATGTGATATTCTTGAATGACTTTTTCTTTTCTGGAAAAAAAAGACTGATAGATAAGTTACTGTATTTTCTGTCAATCATGGTAATTTTATTTTTCTTGATTTATTTATTTATTTGTTATTGGTCATTACACAATTTATTCTTAAGCAGTTAAATAATATGTTTTCATCTTTAAACACACAAAACTAAGGGAAGTGTGTTAGAATTTGCCACCTATTTTGTGTTTACCCTTTTGGTTTTTAATGAAAAACACAATACTGTTTATAAATCATCAGAATTGCATAAAGCATCATTTTTATATATTCTCCTCAAGACATACCCTAAAACTTGATTAAATACTTATTTACCTATTTTCCCACTTAAAAAAGTACCTAGACTGAGACAACCTGCATCCCTCCTTGTCCCTCTAACTTCCTGATCTTCACAGTTTGAAACATTAAAGTAACCCCAAGGCCCTACAGCTCAGCTCAGCCCCAGCATCTGGGCTCTGGCTAGTGCCTGTCCAATACAGCAATCTGGCAGCTCACCATCAAGTGAGTCTGCTGTTGGTACTATGCTAACCCTGGGCCATGTTTGTACCTGCTGATTTCTTAGATAATTCCTTGTCTTAGTATCTTATCCTCACTCTTTCCTAAAGTTGCAAAAACTGCAGTCTCCTTTGGGTTGTCTTTTGTTTTTGCTGGAAGAAAAATGTAGATGGCTAGATCCCTACCTGATAAACTCTGATGAATGGCAAAGTATGAAAGTCATTGCCTTTACCCCACTACATTAATCAAAAAATGCAATCGCCAAAATGATTGCATTCTTGTTTTTGGTAAAGGAAAGTAAATTTTTTATGTGTGATTAAATTCCTATGATCTCTGATTTCAGAGCATACATGGCTAGCAATGAGCCGAACAAAAAATGACTTTTTAAAAAGAGATTTCGTTTTTTAAAAATGTTCGTTTGCAAAAACAGAGATTCGGTTATTGAAGCAATCATTAAAGTACGTAGTTTGTCCAGGAGCCAACATGAAAAAATACTGATTTAGAATTGTAACACAGGTTCTTTTTTTTGACAATCTTTATAGTCAGCAATTTTTTGACAATCTTTATAGTCAGCAAAATGTAATATTCCATAAACCAATATTTTAAATATTCTGCATTTTAACTAAATGAACAGAAACCTATGCAAATGCATTTTTGTGGCTATTGTAAATGGGATTGTGTTCTTGATTCAACTCTAAGCCTGGACATTATTGGTGTATAGAAATGCTACTGATTTTGTACATTGATTCTGTATCACGAAACCTTATTAAAATTATTCACCAATTCTAGTAGCCTTTTTGGCAGAGTCTTTAGGGGTCATAGGTATAAAATTCTATTACAGAAACATGACTTTTTAAAATTCCCATGTCCATAAATTTGCCTGCTGTTATTGAAATTAATGTTCTTGCTTTAGTATAACTATATAATCTTTGGTTTTTTTACATTTATTCATTATAGCATTGATATTTTACTACTTGTAAATTTTACAGGTATGGAAAATCTCAAACATTAAATCATGAAGTCTTTTTTTTCGTTTTATAACATTTGAATATGACTACATCTATAGGAAAAAACACTCTTTCTAATAGCTTCTTCAATGTAGAAATAAGTTTGTCTATAGCTTTAATGATATTTCTCTTCACGCATAACATTGACAAATACCTTTCTTCATTTCATAATGTGTATGCTCTAAATACACCATACACACACACACATTTATACACATACTTACACAAATGCTTAGATTGATGGATGAATAGGTAGGTAGATACATACACACATAGATACAAAGATAGCTAGATAGATGTCAATAGATTTTTCTGTTGTGGAATCTCATTGAAGAATTTTCATAATTTCCCATCATTCATATCATTTCATTACATTTTTTAAGCCATGTGCACGTGTACTATTTCAAATAAATATAAAATTAGAGTTGTGTATGGTATCACCTTATAAAATTATTCTACAGGATGGCTAAGGGCAGATATTGCTACAACTCCTCATTGAAAAAAATATTAACCATTTTAACATCAATTAACATGATATTCTACTATATTATGTAGTAACTTGTTCATTTTTTATTTCCCATCATAGATAAGTTTATTATCTTATGGTTTAGCGATATTAGAAATTATTTTTACAGGGATGTGCTTCATCTATAGTTAATTTTTTAAAGTATATGAAAGTTTCAAGCTAATAGAGAGACTTTCCGTATACTTTATTTTTTATCCATGTAAACTTTACCTAATCAAAATGAGAGACACAAATCATGTGTTACAGAATAGGTGATAATGTATATGTGTTATTAATTTCAGTTAGAAGGGATTCTAAACTTAAGGTAATTGCACTGACCAAATTTTGTTGGAGGTCATTATTTACATTTTGTGTTGATTCTTCTAAGACTTAGGTGGAAGGACAGTTTAATGCATTCTGTACTAAATGGAAACAGTTTAACCAAAAGCTAATAAAAATTACAAGGATTTTAATTGCAAATTCACCTAAGCTTTAATGAATACTAACTCATTAGACCATTGAAAATGCTAACAAAAACTAAGATTTTTTTTACACCCTGCTCCCAGAAAGTAAGATTTTTAAATAAATATTTATTTAGCCTAATAGGTATTTAAAATCCATGTAAATATACTTACAATAATATTTAAAATGGAGATGAGCTTCTGAAGTGCTATTTTATTATTGAGAACATACTTAATAACTGCTATTAGGAAATCCTGCTGCCTGTGAAATATTATTCACTATGTCTCATTTAGTACGATCTATTTCAATTATAATTTGGAGAAGCCTAATCAAGCGTTTTCCCTAAATAAACAGAGCACTTAGATTAGACTCCATTTCTCCTTCTGAACAATTTACTATCCTCCCAAAAGCTGCAAATGGATCTTTAACTTTCAAATAGAGTTTATGCAAGACAGTCGATCTGTATTGATGTAGCCTGCTCTTCCAGACAGTCTGCTTATTTAACAAATAGGCTTCCCAAATTAGTGAAAATAGGGTTTAAACATTCCTTGAACTATCTGTAATATCTGTATTATTTAGGTGAAATACAGACTATGTAGCATATTACAGGAACAAATCAATTATACCCAACTGCATTTTAGTTTTCTGACACTAATTGTATCGAATCAGGGATTTTTGCTTTTCAGACACCTTCCAGACTACAGTCAATGAGACTCTCCCTACTCTGGCCTTATTTCTATATGATATTTTTTCCATGCAGAGTTTGTGGTAACGACAATCTAAAGATTTTAGCATTCTTAACACATTTGCTTCTTGAAATGCAGTTTCCTCCCCCAAAGCCTGTTTTTCATCTCCAATGTCAGCTAATATTCAGTGTGGGTAATACGGTTTCGCTCTGTGTCTCCACCCAGATCTCATCTTGAACTACAATACCCATAATCCTCACATGTCAAGGGTAGGACAAGGTGGAGGTAATTAGATCAAAGGGCCGGGTTCCCCCATGCTGTTCTTGTGATAATGAGTGAGTCTTATGAGGTCTGATGGTTTACACGCATCTGTCATTTCCCCTGCTTGCACTCACTCCATCCTGCCATGGCGGAAGGAAGAGATGCCTTCCACCATGATTGTAAGTTTCCTGAGGCTTCCCCAGCAATATGGAACTGTGACTCAATTAAACCTCTCTCCTTTATAAATTACCCAGTCTTGGGTATTTTTTTCATGGCAGTGTGAAAACAAACTAATACAGTAAATTGGTACCACAGAGAGTGGGGTGCTGCTGTAAAGATACCCAAAAAAGTGGAAGCGACTTTGGAACTTGGTAGCAGGCAGAGGCTGAAAGAGTTTGGAGGGCTCAGAACAGATATGTGGAAAAGTTTGGAACTTCCCAGAAACTTGTCAAATGGCTTTGACCAAAATGCTGATGGTGATATGAACAGTAAAGTCCAGGCTGAGGTGGTCTCAGATGGAGATGAAGAACTTGTTAGAAGCTGGAATAAAGGTCACTCTTGCTATGCTTTAGCAAAGAGATTAGCAGCATTTTGACTCTGTCCTAGAGATCTGTGGAACTTTGAACTTGAGAGAGATGATTTAGGATATCTGGTGGAAAAAAAAATTTAAGCAGCAAAACGTCAAAAGTAAGTAGAGCAAAAAAGTTTGGAAAATTTGCAGCTTGATGATGTGATAGAAAAGAAAAACCTGTAGTCCCAGCTACTCGGGAGGCTGAGGCAGGGGAATTGGCGTGAACCCAGGGGGCGGAGCTTGCAGTGAGCTGAGATTGAGCCCCTGCTCTCCAGCCTGGGAGACAGAGCAAGACTCTGCCAAAAAAGAAAAGGAGGGGAAGGGAGGGGACGGGAGGGGAGGGGAGGGGAGAACCTGGCCGGATACGGTGACTCACGCCTGTAATCCCAGGATTCTGGGAGGCCGAGGGGGGTTGATCACGAGGTCAGGAGAGCCAGACCATCCTGGCCAACATGGTGAAACCCCTACTAAAAATACAAACATTAACCAGGTGTAGTTACACAGGCCTGTAGTACCAGCTGCTCAGGAGGCTGAGGCAGGAGAATCGCTTGAACCTGGGAGGCAGAGGTTGCAGTGAGCTGAGATTGCACCACTACACTCCAGCCTGGGTGAGAGAGATTCTGTCTCAAAAAAAAAAAAAAAAAAAAAGAAAGGAAAGGAAAAGAAAAGAAAAACCCACTTTCTGGGAAGGCATTAGAAATTTGCATAAATAACAGGGAACTGAATGTTAATCACCAAGACAATGGAAAAAATTTATCCAGAGCATGTCAGAGACCTTCATAGCAGCCTCTCCCATCACAGCCCTGGGGGCCTAGGAGAGAAAAATAGTTTACTGGGTCAGGCCCAGGCCCTGCCTGTTCTGTGCAGCCTTGGGACATGGTGCCCTGTATCCCAGCTGCTTCAGCTCCAGTCATGGCTAAAAGGGGCCAAGGTACGGCTCTAGCCATTGTTTCAGAGGGCACAAGCCCAAAACCTTGGCAGCTTACACGTGGCCTTGGGCCTGTGGGTGCGCAGAAGTCAAGAATTGAGCTTTGGGAATCTCTGCCTGGGTTTCAGAGGATTTGTAGGCGGAAGTTTGCTGCAGGGGTGGTGCCCTCATGGAGAATGTCTGCTAGGACAGTGCAGAGGGGAAATGGGGGGTTGAAGCCCCCACACAGAGTCTCCACTGGGGCACTGCCTGGTGGAGCTGTGAGAAGAGGGCCACTGTCCTCCAGAACCCAGAATGGTAGATCTACCAACAGCTTGCAGCATGCACCTGGAAAAGCCAAGGACACTTCATGCCAGCCCTTGAAAGCAGCCAGGAGGGGGGCTCTACCCTGCAAAGCCACGGGGTGGAGCTGCTCAAAACCATGGGAGCCCGCCTCTTGCATCAGCGTTACCTATGTGTGAGACATGGAGTCAAATAAGATCATTTCGGGACTTTAATGTTAAATGACTGCCTTATTGGATTTTGGACTTGTATGGGGCCTGTAGCCCTTTATTTTGGCCAATTTGTCCCATTTGGAATGGATGTATTTACCCAATTCCTGCACCGCCATTGTATTTAGTAACAAACTTGCTTTTGATTTTACAGGATCATAGGCAGAAGAGACTTGCCTTGTCTCAGATGAGAATTTAGACTGTGGATTTTTGAGTTAATGCTGGAATGAGTTAAGATTTTGGAGGATTGTTGGAAATGCATAACTGTGTTTTGAAATGTGAGGACATGAGATTTTGGAGGGGTCAGGGGCAGAATGATATGGTTTGGGTCTTTGTCCCCACCCAAATCTCATCTTGATTTGTAATCCCGGTGTGTCAAGGTCAGGAGTTGGTGGAGGTAATTGGATTATAAGGGCAATTTCCCTCGTGCTGTTCTTGTGATAGTGAAATGCCAGCATCAAAGATCTGATGGTTTTATAAGCATCTGACATTTCCCCTGCTTGCATTCTTTTTCTCTCCAGCTGCCCTGTGAAGAGGTACCTTCCACTGTAATTGTAATTTTCCTGAGGTTCCCCAGCAATGTGGAATTGTGAGTCAATTAAACCTCCTTCGTTTATAAATTACCCAGTCTTGGGTATTTCTTTATAGCAATGTGAGAATGGACTAATACAGTGGGACTTGCCTTTTCTTACATATCTAGTTTGGTTTGCTATAATAAATATACGAATAATGCTTTATGAATAGCATGTGACTTATATTGTTACATTAACATGTATTTCATGAGGACCTTTTGTGGAGTTCCTAATTTACCCCTCAGTCTTTGCTGCTGGAACTCACTGCTGCCCTTAGATTATGTGTACACTCTCTGCTTCCTCTTGTTATCACTCATCAGTTTACTTAAGGTAATAATATTTTTTACTTCATAATCTGTGTCTTAAAGAGAAAGCTGTTAGCCTGTCCTAAATATTGAGACTTGATCAGGCTCTAAGATTACTGTCTGACTCAGGGCCATACGTCTGTGTGTCTGTTCAGAAAATGACTCATGGAATCAGTCTGGAAGCCGGCGAGGTCACATGGTTTTGAAAATGAGAAAATATTCCACGCTGACTGATTTAGGTCATGATAGAGTTTTCTTTCTCCATGTGATTGAAGAGCTACCGAACAGCTGTGGAAGAATACAGCCAATGTCCTGAATAGTACACGGCACCCACAGAAGGAAAAAATAGTTTATACCTGAAAACCTTGTCCTAAAAATTGGAGTGGTCTTTGGGAATTCCCAAGGCATAGAAATAACTAGAAACAAGTTGTTCAATGAGTAAACCTTTCACAGTGTTTATGAAAGTGTGGTCAGGATTTTATTCTCCCGAGGGAGGAAATGTTTCTTCCATCTTGCAGAAACAGCACTTTCAGATAATTTATGTGGCCACCACTTAGAGGAAGCAGACAATAAATTTAGAGGCTGAGAATTCAGGAGATGAGGATATTTAGAATACTTCAAGAAGAAAACAAAAATTGGAAAAGGAATGATGAGTCTTTTGAAGATTTGCAATGTATCTGTTCATTTTAATTTTCCCCCTTAAGAATAAGAATTTGTTGCAAAAAGGCTACTAATAAATGTGAAACTGAAGAAATAGAGCATACTTCTGAAAACTCACAGATCATGGTTTGAAGAAAACTCTGTGGAAAGTGAAATAAAAAAACAGGATCAATCCTCAGATCAAGAACAATACAGGACAATTCCTTGTCCCCATATGCACCATAAGGGACACAAATAAAAATTTCAGTGTTAGAAATTCAATTTCAAGTTCAATTTTTTATTCAAAATATTATGTATATTTAAATAAAATCCTTCTATATACAATATAACAACAGTTCATTTAACGCTAGTGCATTCATTACATTTCAGTGTTCAGTGTGAATAGTGTGTGTGATGTGAAAATTCTTGTGTTTAAATTCTGGTGAATATGAGGGTAACTTTAGAGCTGGGAAACCAGAAAAGACATTTAAACATAGGTCTTCAATAAAACTTTTTCCTAAGTTTTACAAATTCCATTTCAATGTTAACTGAACGGGAGACTATTTTTTTATTACTTTTTAATGTTCCTTTATTGGCAAATGTCATTTACAGTGAGAAAATCCAATATTTGCCATATAAGAGAGAGATTTTCCGTTGATAGTAGAATTCTTTTAAAAGGTCAAGACTGCACTATTAGCACACTTTTCTTCCCAATGATGTTACACATTTCATCAGCCACCTGAAAGTTAATCCTTGTGATTATCTTTCAATTCCTTGTTACCACAACTTTTCCTTTATATATTATTCCATTTTTATTTTTTGGTGATTTTAATATTATCTCTCTTTCATGAGTATATCTTTCTGTATATTAAAGGAAAGACATGGCTTTGAAATTTCTCAAAATTTTATGTCTAAATTATTTATACCACGTGTGTCAAAACTCCAATACTAATTATGTCTATAATATGACAGTGTACACAGTGGACTTTATTTATATGCCATCATATATTTATAAGTAAGACAAAGTCAAAAGTCGTATTTGATAATGGTTTTAAATACTTTGATAAATTACATATGCATTAATAAATTACTCTGCATACTCTAAATTCCGGGGTAATCGTTTGTTTATTTGTTTGTTTTTACTAGATCTGTTCTATTCAGGAAACAGAAGACAATTAAAAAAAATAAGTCCACACTTGTAATGACTAAAGAGTCAAAAACAGTTGATTAAATAATTGTCTTAAGAGCAGTCGTATTTTCTTTTAATCACTCTAAACTACCTGTGTCATAATTTGTTTTAAAAAACTTTTTTGCTTTTTTCTTAAAAATACTCAGAAGTGGAACATAGCATTATTCAAATCTGGGAAAATTTGTAATCACTGTTGAATTCTTATATATAAACTATGGTGAAAATAACAGAATATTAATAAAGTTTAAGGTTTTAAAATAACTAACTACAAAAATTGTCATCCCTGTTGTTATGAAATTCTTTTTGTCAAACCTGCACTGAAAAATTGAAAAAAAATTCACAGACACAAAAAGCAAGTTTATAGTTAAATTCATCCAATATAGCCTATCTAATATACTAATATAGATAATCTAACTGCTTTTAAAATATAATAATTATTTTATAAGTCTTTTGGAAAGAAAGTATTTATTTAGAGCCTCTGCCTCCCTTTAATTAATCTAAAATTGAAGAATCCTCTTTTGATATGAAGTATGATAAAGACAAAAATATTTATTTATATAAGCTAATTTTTAAAATTCTGTTCTTACATTTAGCATATTTTTTTGGCTGTTGAGTAAGATGATAGCCAAAATTCATAATCTGTAAACTTTCTTTTTAAAAATATTTCAAAATAGGTTTAATAATTTTCTTTCTTAATTTATCTGTGTGAAACTACTAACAAAAAGGTGATGAAATCAAGTCAGAAAAATTTTATCAATTGGAGATCCTACTAAAAATTGCAAGAAGTGATTATAATCAATGTCTACTATAGGAAACTTGAGACATTTCTTCATTATGACTTAGGGTTTCTCCAAAAGAAAATTCCAGACATGGACATGGGTACAATTCGGATATTTGGGATGTGATCCCTGAATGCAGCAAGCGGAGAGATGGGAGAGTGTGACAGAGCAGGAGGGACCCACACACAGTAGTTATTTAGCTGGTAATCACTGAGCCACTACTGCTCACTGTAACAAATATTCCTCCAAATGAACCTCTGAATTGGTTTCCACAGCACAGAAGGCTGCAAATTTATCCATGTCATCTTGTCCCTCGCTGGTTGAGGTTAACCTCAAGGATATTAACTGTCTCTATTTAATAACTGTTGAAAAAGCTACTTGTACATCAGAGAAAACTGTGTGACAGAAAACCCAAGTGATCCAGAAAGTAGCAATGTGGGAGGCAGCCTGTGTGTGCAAGGAAGGTCCCCTCCAGCTGTCCTGAAGTCCAAGCTGACCCACAGGATGTAGAACTGGCACAAAAGGAGTCTGTTACAGTTAAAATTGGGCTTAACATAATGAAAAGATTACTCAGAAAAAAAAATGTGGGTTTTTATACCTTGGGAATATTTTTTTAAAATAATTCCTTATTAAAAATGCATACTTTCTACATAACTTATATACTTGTATTTTACTTTTAAAGTTGTGCAATATATGTTGTGAGCTTTAGCGTGTTTTTTTTTTATTTTAATGGTTGCCCTTAATTTCTTAGCATCAATTCTTCATCATGGATTTTTTTTTCCAAATCCAAAACTTATCTTCTGATGGTAACAAGAATTTTATCATGTGATTACCCATTACATACTGCTTCTTTATTTGTTATAATTGGAAAGTTTAATCTTATATTTTCAATAGTTACTATGATCAAACTAATCATTTCTTCTTGTGTTAAAAAAATGCCCTAAAACATAGCAGCTTCAAACATTTATTATATCAGTTTCTGTGAGTCAAGAATGCACATGTGGCTTAGCTGGGTGTCTCTGGCTCAAGAACTTGCAAGCTGCTGTTCATGGCTGTGGCTTCACCTGAAGTCTCAACTGAAACTCATCTGCTTCCAAGCTCACTCACATGTCTCTTGGCAGGCCCTGGTCCCTTGACACATGGGCTGTCCATAGGGTGCCTTAAAACATAGCAGCTGGCTTTCTCCAGGGTGAGATCCAATGGAGAACAAGAGAAAGAAGGTGTCTAAGTCAGCAGCCACAGCTGTGTTTGTGAGCTAATCTCTAAAGTGACATTCCATCGCTTCTGTCATATTCTCATAGAAGTAACAGTTCAGCCCACAGTCAAGGGAAGGGAATAACAATAATGTAAAAATACTAAGAAGAGTGGATTACTGTGGGCCATGATAGAGGCTGGCTACCAATAATTGTAACTTAATATCAGTCAAATTTTAATTTAATTGGCTCACAAATTTATTGATTTTTCTTGAATTTTTACCTTTTATCAAATCATACTTTCTTAATCTGTTTGACCTGCTACTACAAAATACCATAAGTTGGATAATTTAAAAACAAAGGAAATGAATTTCTGCTCAGTTCTGGAGGCTGGAAAGTCTAAGATTCAAGACACCTGCGGATTGAGTGTCTGGTGAGAGCCTGGTTCAGAGAATACTATCTTATCCTTTTATCCTCACATGGGAGAAGGGACAAGGAAGGGCTCTATGGTTTCTTTTGTAAGGGCACTAATTCCATTCATGAGGGCTCTGCCTTCATGAACTAATTGCCTCCCAAAGGCCCCATTTCCAAATACCATCACACAGGAAGTTAGGTTTCAACATAGAAGTTTTTAGGCACACAAATATTCTGTCATAGATATGCTATGCTATTTATAGCATATATTTATTACTTCTTGAATATTCTTCTTTAATAGCTTAAAATCTACAAGTAGCAAAGCATTTCACCTTTATATGCCTGCAAATACCTTTCTTAAATCTGTGCTGTTAATAACAGTTTAGCTAAATTAAAATTATTTTCTCTTGCAAATAGTATTCTATCTATTCCTATGGATAAAACATTTTGATGTCATTTTTTTTAGGTATTTTGCCTTTTCTCTGATCATTGGAAAACATTTTCATTATCCCTGAGAATCTCTACTTCTGTTGTGATGTGTTTAGTTTTTCGCTTATCATTTACCTTGCTCAATACTAGAGAGTATAATTTCAAGAAGAAGATTCATAATTGTACATCTTTTTGCAGTATATTTCAGAAATTATTCCTCTTTTTTGTAGAATACTGTTTTTCCTCCATGATCTCTTGCTTTTCAAACTCCACACATTGGTACAAAAAATATTTATTGAGTGCTTATTATGCTACATGCATAATTTTATGTACCAGGAATACTGAAATGACCCCACCGCTACACATAAAGATTCTTGCCTTCTCTGTGTTTACATTTTTGTTTAATTTAATTTAGTTTTAATTGAAATGATTCTTTTGATAATATCTTTAAACATCTTAAACACACTTATAATTATTTTAGATTTGTTCTATAAAATTAATCTTTTCTGGATTTACTTCATGTCGATTAAAATGCAGTTTCCATTGGGAGGCCAAGACGGCTGGATCACCAGGTCAGGAGACCTAGGCCATCCTGGTCAACGTGGAAAAACCCTGTCTCTACTAAAAATACAAAAATTAGCTGGGCCTGGTGGTGCGTGTCTGTAATTCCAGCTACTCGGGGGGCTGAGCAGGAGAATTGCTTGAACCAGGGAGTCAGAGGTTGCAGTGAGCCGAGATCGCGCCACTGCACTCCAGCTTGGCAACAGAGCGAGACTCAGTCTCAAAAAAAAAAAAAAATGCAATTTCCAGAAAGGCTGATTATTTGTCTGATGCATTATCTCTGGTCTGTATTTGTAGTTTCCGGGGCAATATCTGGCATATTTAGATTCACTACAAATCATTGTTAATGGATGATTGTTGGTTTTGTTGGTTCTCTTCCGTATTAAACTCTTTGTTCTGAAATTTTGTTTGGCAGGATTTTTTTGACAAACTGAAGATTTTGTTTGTTATTCTTATCTTCATGATGTGCCACTTTTGAATATCCTTTCCTGACTAGTCCTTTTGTACCTCCTTCATTTAGCATCCTGAGCTCCCTTAATGTAACATCGTCTCTGAGCTTTTGTGCTAAATGATGTGGGGTGTGACAGATCCAGATGCCAGCCACAGGGGGCTTGATTGGGTTTCTGATGGAGAAGACTGAGCTTTTGTTTTCTTTACTAATCATGATCTTGTCTTGTTATAAAACCAAACCTCAAGGGAATGGGTTAGTAGTAGTTTTCTCAGCCCCATTCCAGCCCTTGCTTTCAAGGTTTGAACTAGGTTCTAGTTGTGCTCCTTAAGAGAAACAGACTTTACTCTATAGGGTGTGAACCTCCACCTGCTGCTGCCTGTTCTTTTAAAAAGTCAGAACAAAACAGTTTTAAACTATAATTTCATAACAAAAGTGTTTATTATAGAGGACTCTGAAGATATGGCAGGTAATTAGCCTAATTAGAGATTCTTGTATTATTATGGGTTGGCCTTTCTTCTATCTTCACTAAGTCACTTTTTAAAATGTGGAATTAACATAAAGGTGTTTCTATTTTACTTCAGCTTCACAAAAAATGCTGTTACAGATTCTTATAATACAGCAGACGTAATTTTGAAATATGATTCTTGATTCACACAAGTAAAAATTTTATTGTTGGTTATTTTGGATATGTCCATGAACTCCAGAAATATATACCTTTTCATTTTTTTATTCTGCACATCATTTTTTTTTACTTCAAAACTAACTCTTTTATAATAAGTCAACCTTAGATACTGCTTTGAGCCCGTGGAAGTTAAGCCATATTCATTCTCCTTACTTACAGAACATTTACTGGACATCAGAAATGGTTTATTATATGTATATTTTATTTTTGGATGTGAGACATGTAGAATTACTTTTGAATTTTCTTTTCTTAAAAGTAAAACTGAGACACCTATTCAACTTAAAAAATATTTAAACTATTTTAAACTATTATTGAATAATTAGAAGGGGAGAAGAAAAATTACATTGCTTTATTGTAAAGAATGCTGGAATTCAGATGAAAAATTTCCTGATGTCATAAGGCTTTTCTATGTAGTTTATATTTCCCTTCAATTACATATGTCATTTCAATTTTATATGTCCCGTTTCATTTTATTAAGTTTTGTTTTGCAAAACTTTGTTGCCTTTCTATCCCTACTCTCCCCCACTTTAAGCCACCAGCATTTTGCTGTCCTCAAGTGCAAATCACTTACATGCCAATCATCCAAAAAATATTTTTATCTAAGCAAGTCTATTTCAGGTTAAAAACATCCTGTATTATATTTAGGCATTTGTCTTTAGTTAGATATCTTATATTTTCAAAATATATTTTTATAAATATATTTTGAAATTTGCTAAATAGTATTAGAAAAAAGTTGAAAAACGGCACTCAAAATAAGTTGATTGTTTTTTAGAACTGATTTTTTATAACCTTTTGTTACCCATAATGGTTAAGTAGGAAGTGTGAAGTAAATTTTGTAAAAGATGATTCTTCCTACAACTTAATGAGGGTGAATTTTAACATGTTTGCTATGCTTGCAAGTGGTAAAATTTTGTGAATAGAAATGTTTCTCTTTGCTTATAAACATGTTTTCTGAAAGTGCAACTATAAACATATTTATGTTACATCAATCACATGGTTGCATTGCCAAACAGAGTTAAATAGTGCTATATACTAAAGTTGTATATATGTTTTGGACAACACCAAAAAATTTTACAATGTTTTGAAAAAAAGTGTGAATTAAAAGCCATTTTAAAAACCTATAAACATATATATATACGTATTACATGTATACATGCACGTACACATGGACACACACACATACGTGTATGACTCATCAGAATGTGGTTGATGCAGCTGTGAACCCATAGAATAAGAGGCAGCCCAAGAATGTGCCATTTCCCCAAATAGTATACATGCCTAACCTGCTAGAAAACAGCAAGCACTAATGCTGTGCATCGTTTAGTACCATAGTGAATAACAGTGGTAAAAGTAGGCATCCTTGTCATGTTCCAGATCATCTGGTGATTAATTGAAGGAATTTTGATCACATGACTTCATGAAATTTTCTAATTTGGGGTTTTTATATATTTTTCTAACATCTAACAGGAAAAAATATTCTAAAAATGAAATGGAGGTGTAATTGTATGAGCAAAGTGGATATTGAGCTACATAATAAACAAAACAACAAAGCCAAATATTTGAAGACTATGAAACATTCTAGTCAAGTTCTTTATTCACTTAACTACATTCCTAGAGGTTGTGTTCTTCACCACAGTTTAGTTTCCAAAGTTATAAAACAAAACAAAACAAATACAGTAATGCATAATTCAAGGATGAGATACAGTCTGAGAAATATGTCATCAAGCAATTTCATTATTGTATGGGCATCATAGAGCATAATTACACAAACATAGATGATGTAGCCTACTACACAACTGGCCTCTTCCTTGTAGGCTAAAAATCTGTACAGAATACTCCACTGAATGCTATAGGTCATTGCAACACAATAGTAAGTATTTGCATATCTAAACATATGTAAACCTACAAAAAGTACAGTAAAAGTATGGATTAAAAAATTTAAAAATGATATGACTGCATAGGGCCCTTACCATGAATAAAGACTGCAGGACTGGAAGCTGCATTGGGTGTCAGTAAGTGAGTGGTAAGTGACTGTGAAGGGCTAGGACATTATAGTACACTACTGTAGACTTTATAAACATTTGATAAGGTTTGACTCTGTGTCCCCATCCAAATCTTATCTCGAATTGTAATCACCACATGTCAAGGTAGGGACCTGGTGGGAAGCTATTGGATTATGGCAGTGGTTTCCTTTATGCTGTTCTCTTGATAGTGAGTGAGTTCTCACCAGATCTGATGGTTTTAAAAAGTGTTTGGCAGTTCCCCTGTATTCTCTCTCTCTCTCTCCTGCTGCCTTGTGAAGAAGGTGTCTGCTTTCCCTTTGTCTTCTGCCATAATTGTAAGTTTCCTAAGGCTTCCCCAGCCATGCAGAACTGTGAGTCAATTATATCTCTTTTGTTTATAAATTACCCAGTCTCAAGTAGTATCTTTATAGCAATCTGAGAACAGACTAATCAACCCTGTACGCTTAGGCTACAATATATTTATAATAAAATATTTGTATTTCTCCAATAATAAATTGAACTTAGCTTACTGGAATGTTTGTATTTTAAAGCTTTTTCTAACTTTTCTACTCTTTTCTAGTAAGACAGCTTAAAACACAAACACCTTGTAGAGCTGTAGAAAAATATTACCTTATGAACGAATGAATATTAAAAAATATTTTATTTGAGTTGAATAAAATTTTGAAGGACAAAGAAAGTGGCAAGTCACAAATAATTTCAGGAGGTAATGGACTGAAAAACAAGAGGCCATGAACCAAAGCGAAAGCTAAGAAAAGATAGTGCACCAAGGGAGTTCATGAAAAATGTCTTCAGGCAGAGGGTGATTAGCGTATGGAACAACAAGCAATTAGAAACAAGGAGTGTCATTAAACAATTTGATCACTGCTCCTCAAATGGATGGATATCACTGGACAGCCGAGTTTTTAGTCCGCAGACTCTCATGTATAAGCAGAAAGGCAAAAAGAAGAGATATATTTAAGTTAAAATAATATAGCACACTCTTCAAGTGAGTGGGTGAATTTATCTTGCAACAGGGCATGTGAGTTATGGTTCAATATGTAGAGAACAGCAATTATGGAATAATAAAGTATGATTGTGATCAATAATCGTTTTATGATAAAAGCACTAACAAAATCAAGTATGCATAGAGTAGAGCTTGCATAGGATGCCTTGAGAAATACTCTAAGACTTTGGCATCCTGGACAAACCCATTATCTCCCTAAAGACCCAACATTTCACCATTAATTTCCTTTTTTTTCTTTTTCAAAAATTGGCAAATAAAATTATATGTATTTACTGTGTATAACCTTATTTTGCCATTCCACAATGTATACATATATCAAAACATCATTAATTGTAAATTTAAATTAAGATGACTTTACCATAGTCAAAAACTACTTTACACATGATTTCATAGGAACATTACCTTTAAATAATGCTATAAATTCCAGGAAAAGAGTAGAGTTATGAGGAAAACAAATATGAGGAACAAGTTATAAAGGGGTGTTTCTAATTTAAAGCATTAACTATGTGTCAGATATAGAACTTCAGTGGGGGGTCTTGGGTGGCCAGGGAGAATGGAATAAATATCTGAAACACGATTGAAAGCCCTACAAAAGAGACTCAGGATTTCTAGTGACAGCAATTTCACAATTCTGCATAAAGTTGTCTTTGAAAGGAAATTTTTAAGTTTAAAACGTTGTAAGGTTCTCACCAAAATACTATAATATCTTTGTAAAGTGACTCTCTTTCTCCTGATCCTTGTAATCTCAGAATGAGGTGATGAAAAAATGTGTTAGGTAAGTCAGAAGACAGTGCTTTCTCTAGTTCCTAAGAATCTTGTAATTCACTTTCTTGTGAATCCATGGAACACATAGATGCATTCAGAACACTGAAGTGTGGCAGTTTTAACACATTAGACTCACTCTTCCAGACAACTGGATTGCACAGGCATGACTAGGCTCGAACAACCAAATGCCCAGGATAAATTCAGGTGCTGGGTAAGAGTAACTCCAAAGCTTTGATGTGTTTATTAGGTATGATTTGATAGATAGCTTTCCAGAGCTATGGGGAAAAAAGGTTGAGAATTATGAAAATCCATTGTGAGACAAATGAGCAGAAGCCACATATAAAATACGAGAGATAGAGTGGTTGAAATGGAGGAAGGGCAATCGTGCCTGGGGCTATACTGTGAGCTAATTAAAATGCAATATGGTATTTTGATTAAGAGAGTACCACTTTAGTTATAACAATCCCAAACCAAGACACGATGGACATACAGGAAAGACTTCCAAATTATGCGAAATGAAATTCTATTGGATGCCGCTGCTTTTTTTTTTTTTTGAGACGGAGTCTCACTCCGTCGCCCAGGCTGGAGTGCGGTGGCGTGATCTCGGCTCACTGCAGGCTCCGCCTCCCGGGTTCGCGCCATTCTCCTGCCTCAGCCTCCCGAGTAGCTGGGACTACAGGCGCCTGCCACCACGCCCGGCTAATTTTTTGTATTTTTAGTAGAGACAGGGTTTCACCGTGTTAGCCAGGATGGTCTCGATCTCCTGACCTCGTGATCCGCCCACCTCGGCCTCCCAAAGTGCTGGGATTACAGGCGTGAGCCACCACGCCCGGCCTGGATGCCGCTCTTTTAATGAAAAGCTTCTTCAAAAATGTTTTTTGCTTAATGTATACTCAGTTATTAAACAATAATTAATGCATACCCACTATGGACCAGGTTCTTATGTGGGCACCGGGGAAATCATGCTTCACTGATGATCCCAAGTGAGTAATGCCAATGATATCTCCAAGCAGGTTAATGCAGTTTAAAACAGTGGCAATTTTGGTGCCAAAGGACAACTGGTGAGCGTTACATTATTGTTTCTGTTTATTGCTACTTTTGCTACTAATTTGCTTGGAAGTTTAGTTAATTTATTTTCAGATTTGGGCATTCCATTTCTAAGAAGAGTAATGGCAATCTACAGCTAGGAGGCTGGCCATCTGAAAATGAATATCTGAAGGAAGTAAAAATAATTATTTATAAAAGAGGGACAAAAGTGGAACCCACAGCTTTAGGAATGTCCACATGTGGGTAAGAAGACAGTTGATTCTGTGTCACTTCAGAGAGCAGTCGAAAGAATTCAGGAAGAAGTTACAGGAAAGCATATTTTATGTGAAAGTATTTTCTAACAATTGGTGTTGACTAACAAAGAACATTACCAAAATTATTTGAGTCAAAAGAATTGTATACTGGTGTGCGGATTGAAGTCTGTTTATAAGAAGGCTTTACATTGAAGAGGTTAAGAGTATGTGTTAGAGTCAGACCTTGGCTCAAATGTGAAACTTACTATCTATTAGCTTTCTCGTCTTGGGCAATTTACTACTCTCTCTAAGCCTGAGTTCAATCATCTGTATAGCAGGACAACAATGTCTGCTTGAGGAATTATGTGGGTGGTTAAATAAGATAAGATAGAAAGAGAGTTTAGAGCAGTTTCTGGCTGTGAAAAGATTTGTTATTCTACTGTTTTTAGCATAGATACACTAATGAGTATACATAAATTAAGGAATTATCTTGATTTCAATAACTATAGCTCTCATTATTATTCATAATCTATAGCTACATATTTCTTATTTGTTAAGTATAATATTAAAGAAATAAACTTTAGATTATCCACTTTAAAATCCTGGAAAGAGATTGATTCCAAAGAATGAAATTCATAAAAAACTAAAATATGCAGGTTTATATCTTTGCAAGAATTCCTATACAGAATCTGATTGTTAGGTAATGACGAATTAAGTAATACTTTATATCGAAACATTATCATTTGAGAAATACTGGAAAGATATTAGGTGTAATTCAGGTATAAACTCATAAGACTTAGACAACATATAAATTGGATAAATAAATAAATAAAGTCATGTGGAAAAAAATCACAACCTACACCGTAAGAGGCATAGAGTTTAAGATGACAAATTCACAAGGAAAACATGGCTATCACAGATTGTTCCAATGTGTCCTGTGGTCATTGGCATACCTTGGAAATACTGAAAACAATGTTAATCTCAAATCATTTAATGAACAGGAGCTCTTTCCATATTCTCTGACTGTGGCTGTGTCGGTCAGGTTTGATCAGAAGAGCAGAATCACTAAGTCTGATATATACAGGATTTGTCACATGATTATACTTCGTACAATGGTGACAGCTGATTAAACAGTCAGTGTTAGAAGACTGTGCTTCTGTATTTATGCTGGGGACTGAGATCAACAAGGCAGGCAGTCAAAAAAGAGAAAATACTGGAAAATGGGGAAGAAGAAAAAAATAAAAACAAGCAGGAACCTACAGCAATGAGTTCAGACCCATAAGCACAGACATCAAATCTCTCACTGACTCATTCTCCTAGTGAACCTGGTCGGTATGGATTATTGGAATGATATTAAGTATTGATAAACTAACATGGGGAAAATGACCTATTAATCATGTGAAGATTTCCTGTTCAAGAATCAGGCATGTTTTTCTGTTCAACACTACTTTTTGTCTATTGGGAGTGTTTTAATGTTTTCCTCCTATAGATTATATACATTTCTCATTAATTTTACTACTAAGTATTTAATAATCTTTGTTGCTGTCATAAATGGAGTCATTATCATTATTTTCTCCAACTGGTTATTGTTTATATATAAGAAGACTATTGGTTCCATACATTAATTTATGTCCTATCTCAATATTTTTTCAAGTAAAATACCATATCCATAAGTAGAGGTAGATGTACCTTCTCTTTTCAATTTATTGTATCTCTAATTGGTCTATCTTGTACAATTTCATCGGGTAATACCTCCAGGGAAAGAAATCATTCAATTGTACTTTAGAAAGTGTAAATAAAATAATGGTTACTTATCTGTGTAGACAGGCACCTACTGAATCTCTATTAACAAAAATTATGGCTTTAGGACATTATTCAGCCTCAATGAAATAAATAATACATTTGATCTTCTTTGGTTCCTTAATATGGTATATTATATAAGTAGATTTCCTAAAATTGAATTAACTTTGCACTTTTGGAATTCATTTGATCTTTTTATTTAGATGATGTGGGAAATTTCTTCTCATGTTTAAAGACCAATTGCTTGTAATTATTGTGTCGAGAACTCTAACGTTTCTGGGACATTACTCTATTTGCATGCTTGCTAATACATTTGCCTGACACAGTTTCATGGATGCCAGTAGAAGGCACAAGAGTCCAGGATCAGACAAGAAAGAAAATTTATTACAGAAATAGCAGTAGGCAAGCATTCTTACATGGGTTCCTCCAGGCAGATTTCAATGGAGTGATGCAAAGAGGCCTGGTGGCACCTGCACATTCTATGGATTCTGTTACAAAAGGTGAACCCTGAGGAAAAAATGTATAATGAGCAGTGAGCATGCCTGGCCTGCCCTGAACAGAGACATTGTATCTTCCAAGGTCAAATGCCTTATAAACATCCTTGAAAAAAGTGTCTGGATAGTCTGGAGAATTATTTCTTTTCAATAGAGTTTTCAATATATAGATTTCAGTTCTCTTCATTTTTGAATGTTTTATTTAATTTGAATTCTGAATAATAGTAGAGCTTGCTTCATTTTTTGAGTACCCTCTAGAATTTGATGTATTCTTTTACTTGTCTTCCACTTTAACAATTTTCTTCTCAAATATATTGATTCTTTATTTTTCTTATTTTCACATTCTTGCTTTGTGTTTTTCCTTTCTGGCGTTCTTCATTCTCCTTTATTTAATATATAGTTAATTTTCTTCTCCTTGAGCACTTTGTAAATTGTCTTCATTTTTGAAATTATGTTTTTTCTTTTGTGCCTGTTGGTTGCCTAATTCATTTTATTCTTATTTCATTTTTCTCTCTGATTTCACATTTCTATTCTCAATTTGAAAATGTCTCATTTCAGGTTTCTTTCATATCTTCAACTGATTGTTTAGGATATTTAATTAAGGTATTTAGGTTGTGTTATAATTCTTATCTCTTCTAGTTTTCCTGATAGCTGGGAGGAAAGGGTACTTTTAGGAGGTGAAACGCTTTGTCCTCTTTTTATGTTTTCTTCTCACGGTAGATAGAGACTGTTGATGTGTGTGTACTTTGTGAATTGACAGCACAAGATCCCTTACTCAAGAACACTCTTTTTAAGTTCTGTGCAGTGGCTCATGCCTATAATCCCAACACTTTGGGAGGCTGGAGTCGGAGGATGATTTGAGGCCAGAAGTTTGAGACCAGCCCTGACAACATAACAAGACCCCATCTGTACAAAATATATACATATATATTACAAAATTAGCCAGGTGTGGTGGTGGTGCGTGCCTGTAGTTCCAGCTACTCAGGAGGCTGAGGCAGGAGGATTACTTGAGTCGAGGAGTCCAGGCTGCAATGAGCCATGATTGCACTGCTATAGTCCAGCCTGGGCAAGAGAGAGACTCTGATACCTTATCTCAAAAGAAGAAAAAAATACTTTCTTTTGTTGGTGTGCAATATTCAGTTTTCTTAATTATTTGCATTTTATAGAGATTGGGAGGGTGCTCTGTCTTCTTTTTTTTTTTTTTTGTCTTTTTCATATTCCTGTTTATCCTCTTTCTCAAGAACTGATGGCTTCATCAGTGTTATGTCTGGCTGTGGGTGTTGGTCACGTGAAGATGACAGACGATGAGCTTGTGTATAACGTTCACTTGGCTGTCAACTTCTTGGTGTCATTGCTCAAGAAAAACCGGCAGAATGTCCGGGCCTTATATATCAAGAGCACCATGGGCAAGCCCCGGTGCCTATATTAAGACACATTTGAATAAATTATATTACCAGTAAAAAAAAAAAAAAAAAAAAAGTTCAATTCACATAGAATCATTGAGTCCTGACCAAACACTCTGAAAAATTGTGAGATATGAATAAAGGTCATATTTATGTTAAGTTTTAATAAAGGTAAGCAATATGAGAAATATAAATGTATTGTTGTGATATCAGTAAGATTTTACCATCCAACTTAATCTTTTGCTTTGAATTTTTAAAAAGTAGTGTATTCATTTTGGGGAGTATATTGAAACTGAGAAATTTTGAAACATGTTTTAAGCTCATTTTCAAAATCTTTGCATTGTTTTACCAGAACTAAATTTGTGTTAGAAGATCTTGTGTTAGAAGATACCAGTACTAAATCTGTGTTAGAAGATAGTAAATTGCTGTTAGAAGGTTGTTTTACCAGTGCTAAATTTGTGTTAGGGCACGAAGATTGTGTTAGATTCCTGTTCGTAAAATTTGCCAACTATAACCACTAAGGAAAATACATCAGAATGATTATTGGTTATATTGCCATTTAAGTGTTCTTGATAATTGTTTTCACTGAATTTAAATAAACATAAAACTCTTAAGTTTTAAAGGAGGATAAATTGCGATGTGACTTTTCTTAGTAATGTCACAATTAGTAATCTTGACAAGGCATGTTTTAAAATAGTAACTATTCATTAGCACAATTACATAAAGAACTAATATAATAATGTTTAAATAACTTTTATATTTTTTCAAAATTTTTTCTAAGTTGAAATTCTTAATTCTACATTTCTATTCCCACAGTTGTTTTCCATAATAATTAATATCTTTAAGTAATATATAATTTTTAAAATCAATGTTATTTACTGACCATAAAGTTCCTTTCCATGTAATATCTACTGAAAGATTTTCCCTGTTAGTTGGCCACTAATTTCATATGAAGTAACTGTCATCAGCTATCTAAACCAGTAAATACTTCCAAGTATATTGTAAATTTTGAAACATTATTTATTATAAAAATAACTTCAGATATTATATTTAGATTTCAGAGGTTTAAAAGCTGAAAAGTACATCTTATTTTAATTTGACAATTACTTTCTTTCTTTGGTTGCGTTTTTTTAAAGACTCAGTCCTAATAATCTTCCTTTCAAAATGTCTTCCAAATATAATATTTTATTCATAAGGAACAATTAATGTTTTTCAAATTTTATGGAAAAATCCCAAATCCCAAATTTTTACTCCCTTTGGAAGTATTTTCCACTGAAAACACGTCAAGCAATTCTCAGTACATCCAAACACCTCAGTTGCTAAGCAACTGCTAATGAATTTTCCACCAAAAAGGTTTCAGACCAGGTCTTCAAGATATCAAATATTCACACAGCCCTTGATGCCTTTGCATCAAGGCAATGTCTCTCTATTGTAGCATGAAAAAGTTACTGCAAATAATAAGTAGAAGCTACTGGTTACAGCTATAATGTGGGGGGAGAAAGCAAGCAAAAATCATTTTAGTTTGCTGTTTCTGAGGCTTGGCTTCTTTCATTACATTTTACCTAAGAAAATGTAGATAATTTAATAGCTATAAGTAAAGACTTTATTGTCTTAATTAGTGTAAGATAATTTAATTGAAAATAGTTTAATGTAAATACATTATAAGGCTATTTGAAAATAAATACAGCATATCTTTTTATAGAAAGTGAATTTTTCAATAGAAGTTATTTTTCTTTTCTAATGTTAGTATTTCATACCACAGATATCTATTTTAAATAGATATCTATTCATTATATGTTCTTTATATGCTAATATTACATACTTGCTATTAGCTACTTTTAAATCAGATATATAAATTTACATTTAGCGTAATAGTTTTTTAATATGTTAAGTTTTAAATGTTTTGTTTTAATAAATTTTGAACTCTTAAGAAAAATGCAATTAATAATATTCTTACTGACTTGCAAGAAGTACCTCTATTGTTTTAGAAATTATTCTCATACATCAATAAAAATGCATCACTGTGTAATGGAAAGAGAAGAAAATTAGTTCTGAAGCTATCATGTAATAGCTGATTGAATTTTGGACAAATAATATTGCTTATCATCATTATCCTTATCTGTAATATTTTTTAAATTGGAGTAAGGACAGTACCTCCAAAGGATTTAGCATTATTAAATAAAGTTATAGTCATAAGAATATAAATCACACACTAATATATACATGTTTATTTTAAATTGTATAACATGTTGGTTTTTTATTGAATTAATTACTAAATTACATTATAACATTGTAGTATTACATTATAAAAGTGATGGACATTGATCAAAAAATATATTAAGCTTCCACATATACTTATGAAAATGTCAAATAATTTTGCAATTCTATGTTCAGGAAAACAGGATCCCTTCAATGCCTAGTTAGTTGAGGGTTTTTAACATAAAGGTATGTTGAATTTTCAAAAGCCTTCTCTGCATCTATTGAGATAAACATGTGGTTTTTGCTTTTAATTCTGTCTATTTGATGAATCACAATGATTGATTTGTGTATATTGAACCAACCTTGCATCCCAGGGATAAAGCCTACTTGATCATGTTAGGTTACCTATTTGATGTGCTGCTGGATTTCGTTTGCTAGTATCTTCTTGAGAATTTCTACATCTATTTTCATCAAGGATATTGGCCTGAACTTTTCTTTTTGTATTGTGTCTCTGCCAGGTTTTGGTATCAGGAAGATGCTGGCCTCATAGAATGAATTAAGGAATAATTCATCCTCTTCAATTTTTTGGAAGAGTTTCAGTAGGAATGGTATCAGCTCTTCTTCATATATCTCATCGAATTTGACTGTGATTCCATTTGGTCCTGGGCTTCTTTCAGCTGGTAAGCTTTTTACTACTGATTCAGTTTCGGAACTTATTATTGGTCTGTTCAGGAATTCGATTTCTTCCTGATTCAGTCTTGGCAGGCTCTTTGTGCCCAGAAATTTATCCATTTCTTCTAGTTTTATAGTTTTTGTGCATAGAGGTGTTTGTGGTAGTCTCTGAGGGTTTTTTTTTTTTTTTGTATTTCTGTGGGTGTCAATGATAATGTTCCCTTTGTCACTTCTAGTTGGGTTTGTTTGGATCTTCTCTCTCTTTTTTTGAATTAGTCTAGCTAGCGGTGTATTTTATTAATGTTTTAAAAAATTAACTCATGGATTTATTGATCTTTGTATTTTTTTGTTTGTTTGTTTCTCAATGTCCTTCAGTTCAGCTCTGATTTTAGTTATTTCTTGTTTTATGCTAGCTTTGGGGTTAGTTTGCTCTTGTTTCTCTCATTCCTCTAGTTGTGCTGTTAGGTTGTTAATTTGAGACCTTTCCAACTTTTTGAAGTAGGTGTTTAGTGCTATAAACTTCCCTCTTAACACTGACTTGGTTTGATCCCAGAGATTCTGGTATGTTGTATCTTTGTTCTCATTAGTTTCAAAGAATTTCTTGATTTCTGCCTCAATTTCATTATTTTCCCAAAAGTCATTCAGGAGCAGGTAGTTCAATTTCCATGTAATTTTTGGTTTGAGCATTTTTTTAATTATTGACTTCCATTTTTTTTGCACTGTGGTCCAAGAGTTGGGTTGGTATGATTTCAATTATTTTGAATCTGCTGAGGATTATTTTATGTCCAATTGTGCGGTCACTTTTAGAGTATGTGCCATGTGATGATGTTGTAGAATGTGTATTCTGTTGTCTTGGAGTGGAGAATTCTGTAGATCTCTATTAGGTTCATTGTTGATTCAGATCCTGAATACCTTTGTTAATTTTCTGCCTCCATGATCTGTTTAACACTGTCAGTGGGTTGTTGAAGACTCCCACTATTATTGTGTAGAAATCTAAGTCTCTTTGTAGGCCTCTAAGAACTTGTTTTATGAATCTGGGTTCTCTAATGCTGAGTGCATATATATTGAGAATAGTTAGGCCTTCTTGTTGAATTGAACACTTTACCATACGTAATGCCCTTCTTTGTCATTTTTTATCTTTGTTGATTTAAAGTCTGTTTTGCTTGAATTTGAAATAGCAACCCTTGCTTTGTTTTCCATTAGCTTGGTAGAGTTTTCTCCATCCTTTTATTTTGAGCCCATGGATGTCACTGCGTGTGAGATGGGTCTCCTGAAGACAGCATGCCATCGGGTGTTGCTTCTTTATCTAGTCTGCCACTCTGTGACTTTTAATTGTGGCATTAGCCTGTTTACATTTAAGGGTAATATTGATATGTGCTCTCATCATGTTGTTAGCAAGTTATTATGCAGACTTATTTGTGTAGTTGCTTTATGGTGTCTATTTATTGTGTACTTAAGTATGTTTTTGTAGCGGCTGGTAATGGTCTTTCCTTCCGTTTATAGTGCTCCTGTTGGGACCTCTTGTAAGGCAGGTTCGATGATTGCAAATTCCCTTAGCATTTGCTTGTCTAAAAAGGATTCTATTTTTCCTTCACATATGAAGCTTAGTTCGGCTAGAGATTAAATTTTTGGCTGGAAATTCATTAGTTTAAGAATGCTGAATATAGGCCCCCAGTCTCTTCTGGCTTGTAGGGTTTCTGCTGAATGGTTTGCTGTTAGCGTGATGGGATGCCCTTTGTAGGTGTGGTCCTGCCCCTTTTCTCTAGTATACTTTAACATTTTTTTTCATTCATTTTGACACTGGAAAAATCTTACTATTATATGTCTTGGAGGATGGCCTTCTTTTCTAGTATCTCTCAGGGGTTTCTGCATTTCCTGAATTTGAATGTGGGTCTCTCTAGTGAGGTTGAGGAAGATTTTTTCATGGCGATATCCTGAAATATGTTTTCCAAGTTGCCTACATTCCCCCCATCTCATTCAAGGATGGCAGTGAGTCACAGATTTCATCTCTTTGCATGATCCCATATTTCACAAACGTTTTGTTTGTTCTTCTTTTTTTTCTTCTGACTTAGGAAAAACAGTCTTTAAGCTCTAGGATTCTTTCCTTGGCTTGGTCTATTCTGTTGTTCATACTTGCAATTGCATTACAAAATTCTTGTAGTACGTTTTCTAGTTCTTTCAGATCAGTTTGGGTCTTTCTTATAATGGCCATTTAATCTATCAGCTCCTATAGTATTTTACTGTGGCCCTTAGATTTCTTGGATTATGTTTCAACTTTCTTCTGAATCTTATGTTCTTCATTCCTATCCATGCTCTGAATTCTATTTCTGCCATTTCAGCCATTTCAGCCTGGTTAAGAACCCTTGCTGGGCAACTAGTGCAGTTGTTTGGAGGAAAGAAGACACTCTGCCTTTTTGAGTTTCCAGAGTTCTTGTACTGGTTCTTTCTTATCTGTGTGAGCTGGTGCTTCCTTTAACTGCAGTGTAGACTGAGTACAGTCAGTAGACTTTCTTCTCTGGATGTGTTCACAGGGCTGAGGCTTTGTGAAAGGTCTGTATTTGCAGCTAAATTCTTGTCCTTGGTTTCACAGGAGGTTATATTAGCGAAGCATTTTAGATGTTGAAGTGTTGTGCTGTGATCTGGCAGATGGTGCTTAAGAATAAAGGCCAGTAGGTAGGCTCTTGCTCAGCCACGTGGCTGCACTGTGGGCCCAAGCTGGTGAAAAGTAGGAGGCAGCAGGTGGTCATAGTGGAGAGGGACTGGCTTCTTTTTGTTACAACTTGCTGGAAGTGTGGTTAAGGTACTCTGGGTCTTGTCTCCTTCCCCAGTCTGAGGGCAGCAAGGGCAGTACCACTGCAGTGACAATGGCAGAGGGCTTTTGGCTGCCTCTAGGAGCTCCACCTCAGAGATGCAGAACTGATGCTAATGGGGCTGTTAAGCCAGGAGGTGGGGCCGCTGCACTGCTGGCCTGAGCTGGGGGCTCCACTTGTTGGGGAGTGGGGGGTCAAGGCCTCACAGAGAAAAGAGACTGGGCTCCTCTCCTCCATGCAGTGACTGTGGTGTGCTGGAAGGGCAAGTGATGTCCTCGGGCTCTTTGTTTCTTCCCCAGACAGAGGGCAGCAGGGCAGAACAGCTGCCGTGGCCATGGCAGAGGGGCTGATTGTTGCCTCTGGTAGTCCCTGCCCAGAGAGACACAGAACTACTACCAGTAGGTGCGCTCAGCTGGGTTTTGGGGCAGCTGTTCTACAGTCTGGAGCCAGGGGCTCTGCCTAGTGAAGGGTGGGGGGTGAGGGGCCGCAGGGAAGCGGGACTGGACTCCTCTCCATGTGGTGACTGCGGTGTGCTGGAGGTCCTAGTGTTGCAGCCAGGCCCTCTGTTCCTTCCCAAGCCTGAGGGCTCTTAGGGTGTTAGCACTGCAGCTACAATGGTGGAGAGATAGTGGGTCGTCTCCGGGATTTCCTCCTCAGAGAAAGGCACAGCCGCCTCCAGCAGAAGTTCAGGTGGGGCAGGGTCATTGTGCTGCAGTCCCAGGCAGGGAGACCCTGCCCAATGAGGAGAAATGAGGATGGGGACCCACATGAGAAACAGTCTGATGCTTTTCTGAGGAAGAGCTGTGCTGTGCGGGGGGTCGGTATCAGTGCCTAATCACCGTGCGTCCTCCAGAGCCTGAAGGCAACAGCAGCGAGGGCTGCTGGACAGCAAAAATGGTGGCCTGCCCCTCCCTCTGGAAGCTCCTTCCCAGGGAAGTGCAGAGCTGTTGCCAGCCGAGAGCCCAGGCAGGGCTGGGCTACACAAGGACCACAGACCAGAGACTTTATCCTGTGAAGTGCATGGAGGTGAGGCCTGTGGATTTGGCCCCTTTCCTGACGGCATGCAAGGGAGCCTGCCCTCCCCTATTCCCAGAGCTTCAGCCGCTGATGCTGGGACACCCGGCGCTCCTCTGTGACTCCGTGTGTGTCTGAGCAGCGGCTCTGCCCATACTCCACGCAGCTCTCCCTGTCGGTCCGGAGGCCCTGATGGGATGGGCTAACAGGGGAACTCCTGAACTCACGGTTGCAAAGGTCCCTGGCAAAAGTATGTGTCCCCGGGGACTCTCACCTCACTCACTGGTTCCCCACATTTTGGGGGATCTCCCCTGGCTCCATGCCATTCCCAGGTGGACAGTCCTCCTGTCTCACTCCTCTCTGTTCTCCGTGGGTCGAGTTGTTTCCTTGATGAATCCCATCGTGTCCACCGGGATGTTTCAGTTAAGCTAGTATTTACTCGCCCTCTCCGTGAGAGCCACGCACGCTAGCTGCTTCTAGTCAGCAATCTTGGCCCTGCCCCCTCTTTGTTAATTTTCTATCTAATTGCACTATCGATAACTGAACAAGGAGTATTGAGTCTCCAACTATAACTGAGTTTCTTTTTAAATTCAGTTCTGTGAGTTTTACTTTTACGCATTTTGCAATTCTGTTATTTGCTTTAGACATATTTGGAGTTTTATATACATTAAATTTATCCTTTTACAATTTTAAAATGTGTCAAAATCAATGATAAAAAATCTTAAGAGTAGCAATATAGAAAATGACACATTAAGTACAGAAGAGCAATGAAGTGAATACATGTTGATTTGCCATAGAAAATAACGAAATAGAAATAACGAAAGCCAGAAAACAATGACAAGTCATAAAGTTCTTAAAGACAAAAACTTGTCAATGTATACGAAAATATTCTTAAATCCTTCAGAAATCAGGACTACATAAGGATATTTTCACATAAACATGAGGTGAAAGCATAAATCATCAGCAGAAGTTTATTTCAAATAATGCTAAATATCCACATAGTTTCAGAAATGGTAAATTTGTGGATAAACATAAAATATTAGATTTTATTTATTTTTCTTTTTTAGGTAATTGATTTTTGAAGTAAAAATAAATATTTTTGAGGTAAGTAGAATATACTGTAGTAAGATTCTTACACACTGTAAGTCTTCATTTAACTCCATTGATAGATTTTTGGAAACTGCAGTTTCAAGCAAAACAATGTAAAATGAAACTAAATTTACTATAGGTTAACAGATAAAAACAAGAGTTAAGTTCTTACAGCATTATTTCTGTCCCAAAAACATTACCAAACTTCTAAATAAAGACAAAACACTTCTAATACTAAACACTAAAATAAATGTAAGCTATGCATACATTTAAGAAAGATTAATAAAAAGCCAAACTAGATCATTATTTTCCCAGTTAATTACAGTTCAGGGTTGCAGGTGGTTGGAATCTACTCAGGTAGCTCAGGATGCAAGGCAGGAACCAATGCTGGACAGGACACCATTCCATGGCAGGGCATGACTCCCACACACACCCGCAGTCACTCCTGCTGGGCCAGTAAAGACACACCAGGTCACCTACATTTGCACAACTGTGGGATCTAGGAGGAAACTGTATTATCTGGATGACACTCCTTCAGACATGGGGAGAACATTTAACTCCAACAGATAGTGGCCCCTGGAGAAAGTTGATTTATTTTCTCATCAACATCATAACAAAACAATGTTGAAGAAAATGACATTATTTGAGGACCTCCTATATATGTAAAATGGTCTAATATTAATTCAAAACATATTGTGATAGATGAAGAATGCGTACTATAATCCCTAGGGCAACCACTACAAAGTAAAAAAGAAGAATTGTAAATAATAAACCAAGAGAGAAGCTCAAGTCAAAAGCTAAAAAGAATTTTTTAAAATAGCAAAATGATAGATTTAAATACAACCGTATATCAGTAATTACCTTATATAAAATTGACTTAAGGAAATACATGAAAGTATTAGAACACATTAACAGATTAGAAAAAATAAACCTTTGATTATTTCAATGGCTGCATATTGAAATAATCACTAAATATCAACATTTATTAATGTTACAGACTCTTAAACTAAGAATGGAAGAAATTTTTTAATCTGATAGAGGATTGATATGGTTTGGCTTTGTCCCCACCCAGATCTCATCTTGAATTCTGGGAGGGACCAGTGGGAGGTAATTGAGTCATGGGGCAGGTTTTTCTCATGCTGTTCTTGTGGTAGTGAATAAGTCTCATGAGATCTGATGGTTCTAACAATGGGGAGTTTCCCTGTACAAACTCTCTTTTTGCATGCTGTCATCCATGTAAGAGGTTACTGGGTCCTTCTTGCTTTCCACTGTGATTGTGAGGCCTCTCCAGCCACGTGGAACTGTAAGCCCATTAAACTTCTTTTTCTTCCCAGTTTCAGGTATGTCTTTATCAGCAGCATGAAAACGGACTAATACAAATATATCGAGGGAAAAAAACTACATAAAACATTACACTTACTAGAAACCCATTTAGAGCATTCTCCTTAAACTTAATCATACGAGAAAATGACAGCCATATTCAAAATTTTATAGTGGTCCTTGGGAAAACAAACACTAAACAAGAAAAAAGAAACCCTGAGATGTATATAGAAATATCCAACATTTTGATTCTTAGACTATTGATCATGTACACTGTAAAAGTGAAAGAAATGCAAAAGCCTTTTAGAACTATTTAAATAACATGGTATCAAACAACTGACAAATTAATACTGATACAGCAGTAGAATATACTGTGTTATACTGGTGTTTATAATGATAACAATTAGTAAACAATTGGTAAAAACTGGTAAAAAAAATAAAAATTTTAGCAAAATAACAAAAAAACGCCAATAGACTTTAGAATAAGTGTAATAAAACACATAAACAGTATTTGTAGAGAGAATTCCAAAATTCTTAAAATAGGACCCAAATAAATAAAGAAATATGTTATGGTTATTGACTGGATGTTGTTCGTCAATTCTCTCTAAATCAAACAACAAACTTAAAGGATTTTATGTTAGAGTTCATTGTAAAACTTGACAAGTTGTTGCAAAGGAATATATCAAGAAGTTCAGAAAACTCTAGTAATGAAGACACCAATTTAAGCACAGGAGGTGCTAAGACAAATCAAACTAATGAAGGGTCAAGGAATGAATGATTGAATGAATTAAATAATATACAGATAAATTAGAGGAGTAAGAGGATAAGCATAGGACCTAAGAAAATCATCCTTCCTTTTTTCTTCATGACATTTGGAGTAAAAGAATGAGATTATTGGGTGTGCGGTTATATTACTTGCCCCTTTCTTTTGCCTTAGCTCTTGTTTCACTTATTCTTCTATTTTGCAAGAAGTTCCAGTACCAAATATTTTACTGGAATTGTTTCTTATCTTCTTTTTAATATGACTTTCATTGTGATGAGGGTGACTAGCTTTCTTCTAGGTGGAGAACTAACATGTGGATTGGTGTATTGTGTGGTTATTTAAAGTTGTTTTATGAAAAGACAATTCGTGACAGACATCACAAGTGCATTCGTGTTCAGTGCTCTGCTGTCTCTTGATGCACTGCTTGACCACATTTCCAGACTCCCTTACATTTAGTTGGGTCAAGTAAACAGTTATCACCAAGGCGATATGAGTGGAAGTAAAGTGTGTCATCTCCAGGCCAAGGCAGTTAAGAAAAACAAACAAACAAACTTTGCCCTCTTCATTCTGTCTCTTATCTCTCTCTCTGGCCATATGCGGGAAAAACAATGGAGTACTCTGATGCCCTAGAAAGCAAAACCATGAGATGAAAGGAGCTTGGATCTCTGAAGACACATGTGGAGCCGTCTCCTACCAATTGACATGACACTTAGCTTTTATCAAACTGAGCTCTAAAGGAGTAACCCGACATCATCTCGGAGATTGTACTCTTTTACAGAAAAGTTTATCCTCAAATAAAATATGTATTCAAATTGTTAATAGGGTCTTAGTAAATGCACTGGAATATTCTGAAGTAGGAGTAACATAACTATTGGGTACTATATATAATCATCAAATGAGAATGTTTTTCTAAGTTGGAAAGGAGGTAAAAGGAAAAAAATAAACAGGTATGATCAGACTGAGGTTTGTTTTGTACACATCTTCCTGAGTGGGCGTGTGGACCATGTGAATGCAAACGGTAATGCAAGAGTATTGATTCTCTGCCCCTTTTTGGTGCAGGGAAGAAAGATGAGTCATCTGGCCACTTTTCAGTAGCAAAATCCGAGGTCACTTTGCTCCAGGCAGAAAAATATTTGGATATAAGGGCCATAGAAATGGACTAAGACAGAGATTGATAACATTTAACTTGTTGACTCATTCCTTCCAGTAATTCTGTTTTCTTACTCACCTTCAAAACTTTATTTTTTTTAAAAAAAAAGACTTTATTTTTAGAGAAGTTTTAGGTTGACAGAAAAATGGAAAGTTAGGCATAGACATTTTCCATTTAATTTTTGCCCCACAAGTGCACAACCTCTCCCATTACCCTCACTAGAGTATTACGTTAGTTACAATTGGCCAACCTACATTGACACATTACCACTGAAAGAACAGCTTAATTGTTCCTTTCTTGTCTCACAAATCAGGGTTTTCTGCAGTGTTTCTGACATATTATTGTTCTCCCTGATCTTTCTTTTTAAAGCATCAATGATTTTTTTCTTAGTTTTCATAAGTTTTTACTTATTCTTCTATTTTGCAACAAGTTCCAGCACCGAATATTTTACTGATATTGTTTGTTATATTCTTCTCGATATTATTTGCATTGTAATGACAGTGACTAGCTTTCTTCTTAGTGGAGAACTAACTTGTGGATATTTCTGGTTTAAAATTATTTTACCATGATTTCTTCCCCTTGTGAAAGAAGCAGAATGCATTCTCTCAACAATAAATATTCTAAAAACTGTACACACTACCCCATCTCTACTAAAAATACAAAAAAATATTAGCCGGGCGTGGTGGCGGGTACCTGTAGTCCCAGCTACTCCTCGGGAGGCTGAGGCAGGAGAATGGCATGAACCTGGGAGGCGGAGCTTGCAGTGAGCCAAGATCATGCCACTGCACTCCAGCCTGGGCGACAGAGCAAAACTCCGTATCAAAAACAACAACAACAACAACAACAACAACAACAACAAAAAACTGTATACTCTCTATGCTTACTACACATGTATGTGTAAACACTCCCCCAAATGTTACTATATAATACTGCATAAACTAATACAGTTATTGTACATGTGTCCGTGATTACAGTTAAAATATGAGTAGTGGGATCATTTTTGGTCATATTTATAATTTTTCTATAAAACATATGTTTGGGGGGGTCTTTACTGTACATAATTGAATAAAAGAAATGCCAGTTCATAATCACTGCTTGGCCTTTTCTGAAATAACAAACATATGTGCATAAACACTGTCCTTGGAGGACAGTTACGCATATTAGAGTGTTCAGAAATAAAGATAAAATGAATATTAATAGGAAACAAAGGAAAAAAATAATCAAAAGTTGACCACTGGTTATAGTTGTCTGTTTATGGTTAACAAATATTAATAGTAGTTTTTAAAATTTTACATTGTCATACTAGCTTTGCAATAATATTGATTTTCTACCCTATAAATGATATATTGCAAAAATATTTTTTAGAAATAATTCACCTAATCTAATAGATTCTTTGTAACATACTCACATATCCTCGCTACTAGTCAGCTCCATACATATGGAGATGTCCACTGGCCTTTCCCTGCTCTTTTAGATCTGTGTTACATTTTGCGCTAAATTGCATTTCGTGTTCCCTAGAAGTCAAACTCCAGCTGGAAATTTCTGCAGGTAACTGAAAAGCTTATATTCTCATAATTGTCTCTGGTTCTGTGCTCCTGCCACCTCCTAGTGACACTGCCTATGATCTCTGCCAAGGCGACTCAAATATTCTGTTCAGCCTCCTGATTGAACTCATTTTCCTCCTTTCTCACTCCCTCCCTCCCTTTCTCCTTTTCCCCCTCCCTCATCCCCAACTATTCATATTTTTGTACCCATTTAAAATTATCCATTTGTCTCTAATGTTTCAGTTGCATCACGTGTATCTTCCAATTATACATATATTCCGATTCCTTAGTTTCTTCTTTGACCAATACAGTGTTTTGAAATGTCTCAATTTCAAAACAGGAAATTTTGGGTCATCTTTTTGCTATTTTCTTTCTTTCTTTTTCTTTCTTTCTTTCTTTCTTTCTTTCTTTCTTTCTTTCTTTCTTTCTTTCTTTCTTTCTTCTTTCTTTCTGTCTCTTTCTTTCTTTCCTTCTTTCTCTCTCTCTCTTTCCTTCTTTCCTTCCCTCCCTCCTTCTCCCTCTCCCTCTTTCTCTCTCTTTCTCTCTTTCTTTCTTTTCTTCTTTCATTCTGTCACGGAGGCTGGAGTGTAGTGGCGTGATCTTGGCTCACTGCAACCTCCACCTTCCGAGTTCAAGTGATTCTCATGTCTCACCCTCCGGAGTAGCTGGGATTACAGGTGCCTGCTACCACACCGGGCTAATTTTCTTTTTTCTTTTTTTTATTGTTAGTAGAGATGGGGTGTCACCATGTTGACCAGGCTGGGCTGGTATCGAACTCCTGACCTCAAGTGATTCTCTTTTTGCTCTTTCTTTCTATATGAATTTTACTGTGATCTGCTAACATGTTTACATGTTTTCAATCCAGGCATGTGTTGAGGTTTGCTTTCTACATAAGTGTGTAGTTTTACACAATTCATATTTGGTTGAAAACAATATGGGTTCTTAGGTGATGAGGACAGTTCAGGCAGTGCTATGGCTTGAGCACAGTGGGTGAAAGGATGAGATAATGGGAGTTAGATTGTATCTCCCCTTATGGAACATGAGCTTTTATTCTCCATAGATAAGAAACCACTAGAAGACTTTGAGCATGGGAGTGATATGATCTGACTTATATTTGAATGAGATAATTGCATTTAGTGTTTTGGGAAGAGAGTAACGAGAGGAAAAGAAGTGGAAGCGCAAACACTAGCAGGAGGCCTTTGCAGGCTGCAGGTGAGAAACAGTGTTTTATCGGGCTAAGCTGATTAGACTAAGGAAATTACAAGAAGTGATTGAATTATGAATACATGTTTAGGCATACATTATGAGATTTGCTTAAGATTTGGTTGTGCTGTGTGAAGAAAATTAAGGAGTTAAAATTTTGTTGTTGCTGGTGTTTTTTGTCCTGAAGTTAAAGTTTCTGTAAATCAGTGAGAGATAAAAAGGTTAGTTGAGAAAGATCAGCATTCTTCTTTAGGACATGTTAAGCTTAAGTTGTCTATTAGCTAGCCAAGTTTACAATCGGAAATAAAAGTCTTTTATTACAGGGAAGGTCTTGGTGATTATATAAATTTTTGAGAATACAAATAATGTTATAGGATTATATGGGATTATCTAGGTTGTGAAAGTAGAAGAGAAGAGAAAAAGCTCAGTGGCAGAGTACAAGGAGGGGTGAATGCATGGATGAGGAGAGTGAGAGGTTCTAGTAGCCAAGTGGGTAAAGAGCTTCAATGAAGAGGGAGTAAGAACAGGTTTGCTACATGAACACCAACTAGTTATGTTTTAGCTCATCTTTGTCCAAATGTCTAAGACATGGACTGCCAAAAGTGAGAGCTCAAGAAATATTTATTGAATGAATAATAGAAATTCCATCAATACATAAGATAATGTTACATAGATATTACAAACATATTCTTTTAAAATATTTCACATTTCTAACATAGAGCACTAAGCTATTGTACATTTTACACATGGAGGAAATAAACCACTCTTAGAAAACATAAATGAAAAATTTTAAAGTAAAACAAAAATGTTATTTTATTTTAAAATCGCTTCCAAGCAAACAGATGACAGAATAAAAACAGGGCAAACCGCCAGAGCTACTATAACTTTCTATTATCCACCATGTAAATCATAACTGATGATTTTTTTAATCTGAAAGAAAAGAAATGCACAGTAATACAATAAACAGAACAGTTTCTTTTTCTTCAGATACGTGACCATATAAATTGAATACTAGCAAGGTAACACATTTGATTAAAAAAAATTGCACCCTAAATTACAAAGAGGAATAATAGAATTATGAAACAATAGCACTCTTAGGGAGGCTGATGGCTCAGGGGGACAGGTCTCTATGGAATAGAAAGGAGAGATATTGGCAATTTAAATGAAAACACCCTTGGCTGAAATTAATTCTGAAGGAATTTAGCCATTTGTTCTTGCAGATGACAGTATAATTGTGCATGAATTTGAGCCAATCAACTATTTCTCTAGAGTAGAACAGATGCCTCTATTCAAGTGTGGAGAATAAGCTTTTCTGGCCATTGCTTATAATAATCAGAAATAGTGACATCAATAGCATTCGTATGCTAATTAGAATTTTTCCTTACTATCTGGTATGGATATTGGCTGGTTTTCTGTTTAACCTGTGTAGCCTCAGGGTATTCGCACATTTTAGTTACAGAATCACACAAGGGAAAAAGTAAACATTCTGCTTGCTTATGTAGTGTACTAATTTTCAAGCCAGTCTGATACAGTTGAGAAAAATAATTGAAATTTGATTTGATTGTATTCAGGAATAAAAAGCAATACAAGTAGGAAATAGTTTATAACACAAATTTATTCTCAGTGGTACAAAAAAAATGACTGCATTGTGACTACCCTCTTACAAGGTTATGTATTTTGTCTATATTGCTTATGCTTCAGAGATGAAAAAATATCAAATGAAGAATGGGATTAGCTGCAAAGCTTAGACCTACTTACCATATATTTATATTAACAATGAAGAAAATGAAATGAACCTCCACAATAGTGTTAAGCATTCAAACTGAAAACTGGTTGGAAAAATATAACTGTCAGTTCTAGAAATAGTATTAAAATATGAAAAATTGCTATTCTATTGTCAAATGCATAATATGCACGTTTTTGTTTTTGACAAAAAATGTCTAGTGCTGAGAGAATCATCCAAGAAATATTATGCGCATTATATGGTAATTAAAAAAAATTTTTTTTAATTAAAAAAAATTACCAATACGTAAGAACAATGTGGCATATCATTTACAAAGAAGATAAACTCTGGCAACAGCAACAAAAATATGTGATATATTATGGGAAGAAACATAAAAGAATTAGAGAAGAAGTGATTAATAAAATTATTTCGAGTAAGTTAAGAAATGCTAAATATTAATCAACTGTTTTAAACAAATTGTTGTAAACCTTGAAACATGTATAATAGCTTTTGTCTGATTAGGGGTTTTACAGATGCTAAAATGTTTATAATTGAAAATATTTTGAGGCTTTATCCGGAGACAATAACTGCAGAGGATTATCACATTTTAAAATACTTCTTACAAACCTGAACACAGGCAATACTAATTTGCGAGTGCATGAAAATGACAATGACATAGCTCTTCATCCCAATCCTAACAAATTGCAATAGAAGATATTTTTAAAATTACATCATCTTATATTCCTTTTATTAGGCATTCTTTAAGTTTGAGCATAAATGAAGTAGCTTATACCTGCCTTGAAAATGTATAAATTTTACCTTATTCAACAATGATACAAGTACTTTCAGTTTCAATGAAATGTCCCCATATATTGCAAATAGGCTTCAAAAAGAAAAATTTGAAACCAATGTCAAATCATAAAGTGGCATTAAGGTTAGTGTCACTATGCCCCTCTCTCTCCCCAACATGCACATGTATATACATACGAACAATTATGTAGAGGCTGCATGCTAGGTTTGCTTAAAAGTATTGATGATGTTTTAAAATCTATAAATTCTATACAAAATATATTTTTAAAATATTTACCTTTAAATTTTAAGGAAAACCATTGCTTTCATCACATAATATTGGAAGCAAAATGCAATGCACATAATGTCCTTGAAAGCATCAAGAGAGTTAAAATATTCTTTGAAGAAAAGAGAAATGGATTTTGCCCATAGAAAATTTTGCATTAATCAAATTGCATATTCTTTTTCCTTTTCTATTGTAGCAAAGAGCACACAACATGAAGAAAAACCTCTTCAGTTTTGAACTATACAGTACAGTATTGTTAATTATAAGCACAATGTTACAGAGCAGATTTCTGGAACTTTTTTCATTTTACATGACCGAAATTCTATACCTAATGAACAGCAACTCCTCATTTTCCCCGAACCACCCCAAGCAAAAATCATTCTCTCTTATGTTGCTATGAGTTTGGCTATTTGCACACCTCACGTAAGCAGAATCATGCCGTATTTGTCCTGTAACTGGCATATTTTACTTTGCATATCCTCAAGGTTCATCTATGTTGTCATATTTGATAGAAATTCCTTCTTTTTATGGCTGAGTAATAGTTTATTGTATGTATATGCCACATTTTTTTATCCATTGAGTCATTGATGGGCATTTATGTTGTTCCTACCTCTTGGCTGTTATGAATTATGGTACCTTAAAAATGAAGTGCAAATATATCTTCAAAATCCTGATTTCAATTTTATGAGCTATACACCCAGATACTGGATTCCTAGATCAAGTGGTAGTTCTATTTTTAAATTTTTATGAGGCTTCCATACTGTTTTCCGTAGCAGTTGCAACATTTGACATTTCCACTATGAGTGCACAAGGGTTCCAATTTCTCCACATGCTCTCCAGCACGTTGTTGTTGCTGTTGTTGTTAATAATGGCCATCCTAATAATTGTTAATATTTAATTGTGACTTTGATTTTTCACTTCCCTAATGATTAGTGGTGTGGAACATCTCTTGATATACTTGTTGGACATTTGTATGTCATCTTTGGAAAAAGGTCTGTTCAAGTCCTTTGCCCATTTTTTCATCAGATTGTTTATTTGTCTTGTATCAAGTTGTAGGAGTTCCTTTTTTGATATTAATTCTTTATGAAATATATGGTTGGTAAATATATTCTCACATTCCATAGGTTGCCTTTGCACTTTTCGAATTGTTTCCTTTGCTGTGCAGAGGTTTTGTAGTTTGATGTAAATCCCACTCGCCTATTTTTACTTTTGCTGCCTGTGGTTTTTTTTTTTTTTGTTTCATATCATTTCATATTCAGAAAAGCACTGACAAAACCAATGTTGTTAAGGTTTTTTTAACTATGTTTTCTTCTAGAGTTGTATAGCTTTAGGTATTATTTTTAAGTCTTTATTTCATAGTTGTCTCTTACAATCCTTTTAATTTCTGTGATTTCAATGTCTCCTCATTCTCTTCTGATTTTATTAATTTGGGTCTTTTTTTTCTTAGTTAATCTAGCTAAAGTTTTAACAAATTTGTTCATCTTCGCAAAAAGCTACTCTTTTTTGATTTTTTAAATTGTTTTTCTGTTCTATAGTTTATTTATTTCTGCTGGAATTTTAATTATTTCCCCACCTCTGCTAGCTTCAGGCAGTTTGCTTTTCTTTTTCTAGTTCTTTGAGGTGTAAAGCCAAGTTGTTTGCTTGTGAACTTTCTTCCATTTTAATGAAGGTTTCTCTCACTATAAACTTTTCTCTTAATAGTGCTTTTGGTCTTTCCCATTAATTTTGGTATATTATGTCTTAACGTTTGTTTGTCTCAGATATTTTCTAATGAATTACATTATCCAATCAAATAATATAGAATAGCTGAATTAAAATAAAAGCAAGGTCCAACTAGATGCTGTCTACAAGAGAGTCATTTTTGACTTAAGTTCACACATATGCTAACAGTGAAAGAATATAAAAATATATTTTATGCAAATGGTAACCAAAAGACAGCATGGGTGCTATACTTGTATCAAGCAAAATATACTTTAAGTCAAAAACTATCAAAGAGAAGAAAAAAAGACATTATATAAAGATGATATATCATTCCTGGGTCAATTAACCAAGAAGATGTAACAATTATAAATATATGTGCATCCAACATTAAAACATCAAAATATAAGAAGAAAACTGGAAGGCAAAATAGATAACAGCACAATAATAGTATATAATTTCCATATCCCACTTTAAATAGTAAACAAAACATCCAGAAGAAGATTGATAAGGAAGCAGAGGACTTGAATAGCACTACAGACTGAATAGACCTATCAGGCATAAATAGAATTTTCCACCCAACAGCAAAAGAAGACACATTCTTCTCACATACACACATAACATTCTCCAGCATAGATCACATGTCAAGTAACAAAACAAGCTTTATAAAATTTTAAAAGTTGATAATGATACTAAGTATGTTTTTCAACCACAATGATGTAAGGTAGGTCAAGTGTGGATGAAACCCCTCAGGTTTTATCTTGGAAAGTCTTTATTTCTCCTTTATTTTTGAAGAATGCCTGATTAGCAGTTCATTTTTTTCCATTAAGTCTTTGAATGCTCCATTCAATGGATTCCATTGAATGTTCCATGGAAATGAATGTTCCATTAAGTCTTCTCGTTCTCTTTCTGCCTACAAGGTTTCTGCTGAGAAGTCTCCTGATGGTCTTATGGGGGTTCCCTTGTGTAATGATGAATCACTTTTCTCTTACTGCTTCCTAAATTCTCTTTGTCTTTGATTTCTGATAATTTTATTGTACTGTTTCTCAATGTGTACCTTCTTGGATTTATCCTATGACAGAAAAGGGCTTCCAGAATCTGGATGTCCATTTATTTTCATAGATTTGGGAAGTTTTCAGCTATTACTTATTTAAATAACCTTTATGTCCCTTTCCTCTCATTTTAAGCTACCGTAATGTGTATATTGGTCTATTTCTCATTATCGCATAAGTCTTAGACTTAGACTTTATCCACTCTTTTTATTATTTTTCTTCTTTCTTTTTTTTGGGTGGGGGGAGGGCATAATTTCAAAGGACCTGTCTTTGAGGTTTTTTCAATCTTTCTTCAGTTTGATTAAATCTGCTCTTGAACCTTTCTAATAAATTTGTCAGTTCAGTTATTACATTCTTCAGTTTCAAAATTTCTATTTGGTTATTCTTACACATTCTCTCTCTCTTTTTTTTTTTTTTTTTTGGAGACAGTGTCTTGCTCTGTTGCGCAGGCTGGAGTGCAGTGGTACTATCTCAGCTCACTTTACCTCCTGCGACCTCTACCTCCCAGATTCAAGTGATTCTCATGCCTCAGCATCCCAAGTAGCTGGGATTATAGGCACCCACCACCAGGCCTGACTAATTTTTGTATTTTTAGTAGAGACAGGGTTTCACCATGTTGGCCAGACTGGTCTCGAATTCCTGACCTCAAGTGATCCGCCTGTCTCAGCCTCCCGAAGTGCTGGGGTCACATGAATGAGCCACCACGCCCTGACCTCTTTGATGATATTTGCATTTTGTTTATGTATTGTTTTATTGAACTTGTAGAGCATATTTATAACAATCACTTTGAATTCTTTGTCAAGTAATTCATATACCTCAAAGTCTTTAAGGCTGGTTTCTGATTTATTGTCTTCCTTTCTCTTATTTACGTTTCCCTATTTATTTGCATGTATCTAACTTTGTATTGGTATCTGCATATTTGAAAAAAACCAGCCACCTCTCCTGGTCTTTATGTACTGCCTTCGTACAGGAAAAGACAGTTAACAGTCAGCTCCACCAGACAGTCTGGGAGCCTCTGAAATGTTTGGAGGTAAGATGCAACTTTTGTGACCTGTACATGTAATTTCTCTAGTAGAAAAGCTTGATGGATGTTTCTTCTTGGGAGAATTGTGATTTCTTGTTCCCCTTGATGTTTGACTGTGGCACTGAAAGTTGTCTTACTCAACAGTAGCAAGCTGCCTTCTTCTCTCTTTTTCTTCGTGACCACCAGGCATCCAAAATATGCCAGCCTCTCATCAGAACTCCCAAAACGGGTAAGACAGATACTAGTCCCTTCGTAAGCTTTCCAAAAAAGCCAGAATGCTGAATGCATGCTCTATTCCCCTTCCCGTTTCCCAAAATGAAGTCTCAAGTTCCTACCCATCTACTGATAACACCAACCCTTCTACTGATGACACAACAGCAAGCCACCCTCCTTTTTAAAACTCTCAGTGCCCTCCAGGCATTTAAACTATGCCTGTTCCATCAGTGCTCCAAATGAAGTGAGAAAGAACCAGTTGTTCAGGAAGCCCCCAAACCCAGAATGTTGTATGCATGCTGCACTCTTCTTATACCCCAAGGGAAAAGTTGCAAGCTGGGGTGTTCTCGCCCAGCCCCGAGCTCTGCTGACTTGAGGGAGGGTTGATATGTGTATAAGTTGAAATTGCTCTTTTTACCTGTTTCAGTGCAGCTGCTCCCAGCTTTGTGTTTGTCTGGCGTACTAAAACTTCTTAATACTATTCTGCAAACCTTATAAAGATATTTTAGTGAATATATCATTATTAAATTGGTGTTTCCATGGGGAAATGAAAACTGGTACTTTCTAGTCCCTCATCTTTCTGTCACCACTTGTAAATTTCACATTCTTAATACTGGCACCACTGTCTCCAATGTAGAATAGGTGAGAAGAAAAAAATAAGGAGGGAGACATATTTCACTAGGAAACCTATATCTGTCTATGGAAGAAACACATCCAAAATTCAAAATTAGTTTTTCTCAATATTGGATAAAAACTATTACATTATATCAGAAATTTAAAAATGAATATATTAAAGATAACATGTAATTTCAAGAAATATGATGAAGGGGAACTATTATAATTACATAGAGTTTCCTTTTATCCCAGACCGACTAATGATTAAAAAACTTAATTGGTGGAATATCTCAACTCTGTAAAATCTGCTCTAATCCATGAGAAAGAATTGTAGTATCTTTACAACAACAGTTAATGAGATATATTTGCAAATACTTTGTAGCACTTGGAATATATTTGTAAGCATTTCCCACTTAATATTTGTAAGCATTTCCCACTTGTTAAACGTTTTAAATATTATGATGTGGTATTTTTTAGTGATGGTATAGTATGTCGTTATACTGATGGAGGGCTTTCTCATGGTTTAACACTATGCCCTCTGTGCTGTTCCCATGATAGTGAGTGAGTTCTCAGAAGACCTGGTTGTTTAAAAGTGTGGCACCTCTCCCTCTCTCTTTATTGTTTTTACTCCTGCCATGTAAGACACCTCCTCCCACTTTGCCTTCTACCGTGATTGGAAGCTTCCTGAGGTCTTCCCAAATGCAGAAGCCACCATGCTTCCTGTAAAGCCTGAAAAAATGTGAGCCAATTAAACCTCTTTTCTTTATAAATCACCCAGTCTCAGGTATTTCTTTATAGCAATGCAAGAAAAGAGTAATACATTCCTAATCTGAGGAAAAAAAGTGTCCAGTAATTTATCATTAAAGACAATATGTTTTGTAGGATTTTTAGAAGTGCCTTTTCATGGACAGGATTTTTTTTTTTTATTTTTGTTGATTATTCTTACTATAAGTGGGATTCGAATTTTGTTAAATGCTTTTTTCTGGTTTTATTGAAATGATGTTTTTTTCTTTTCTCCACAAGTTTTGTGAGCTGAATTTATTAATTTTCAGTTGTAAATCAAACCTAGAATAAACTCTATTAGGTCATTATTGATTATCTTATTTTATAGTGATGAATCTCACTTGTTAATACTTATTAATTTTTTTCCCATGTTAATGGGGAAGGTCTTCTACAGATATCTTTTTCTATAATATATTTCTTTGTCCATTTTTCAAGTCAGGTGTGGCAGTATCATAACTGAGGGGGGATGTTCTCTCTTACATTTTTTAATGCATTTGTGTAAGCTTGGTATTATATATTTGAATATTTCATATAATTTATCAGTGAAGCCACTAGATTCTATAGTTTTCACTGTGGGAAGGTTTTCATTAGAAATTTATTTATGATATATGGATATACAGAGTTTCTATTTCTTCTTTTGTCAATTTTAATATTGTATCTATTTAAAGTGTTTTTTCATTTTCTGTAAAGTTCTTGAACTTATTGCCATAAAATTGTCCAAATTTTCACTTACTATGCCTTTAATAATCAAGGATGTTAGTAATAACCTGTTTTCTCTCCTGATACTAAAATATTTTCTCCTTTTTCAAAAAATCTTCCATCAATGTTGAGTTTATAAATGTATTCTTTCCATGCAAACAACTTTGACTTCATTAATTCTCTCTCTTTTTTTCTTTTCTGTGTTACTAATTTCTGATCACTTGTTTTATGCTTTTGACACTGGGTTTGTAGATTTCTGCTAATTTATTTATTATCTTATGCTTTTAATTTTGCATTTAATTTTATTGTCTTTGCTTATATTCTTAAGGTTAAAATGTAGAAAACAAAGTTTAGAGATTTATTTCTTTCTCATGTAAGCACTGAATAGACCAATTTCCTCTAAACACTAATTTAGCTGCTTTGTATGAATTTTCATATGTTCAGGTTTACTTTTAAATGCAATACTTATAATTTACTGTGTGATTTCTTCTGTTATCCATGTGATATTTAAAGTTATATTAATTTCTAAATATGTCATTATTCTTACATGTAACTTACTTATTTCTAATTTGATTCTGTTTGGTCAAATACCTTATTTTGAAAGATTTTAAGACTTTTAAATCTATTGAGACTAGTTTTGCTATCATACATTCTATTTATTATTGACATGTGTGAACATTCTATGTGCATTTAAAAATTCTTAATCACAAAATACATTTGGGTCTCCATGCCGCTTTCTGATTCCCTGATATTTATCTTTTCACTTCACTCACCAAACATCTACACAGATCATTTCAAGCCTTCACTACTCTTCTCAAATTTGTAAACCTTCTCGTCTATTTTTCACAGAAAATGGCCTCACCTCTCACTGCATAGAGAAAATAGATGGCCTCAGACAGGAATGTTCTCACTTTCTGATACCAAATTTAGAAACCTATTTTCCTTTTCACTTGATAAAGTAGTGGAGTTTTTCTTCCAATGAAAGGCTAATCCCTTTGCTAAGGAGTTTGTAGCTCTCTTTCATAAACCTTACCCAAAAGTTTATCCCTTATCTCTCATATATTTTAAGCTGGTGCCTTCCAAGTAGTTCTTTTTTCTCTTATTAAACTCACTGCAATTTAGTGGGGGAAACGGCACAACAGAACCCCTGATCATCCTGCTGTTACCTTCAGATCTCTTTCTTCTCTCTTACAGCAAAATGTCTCAAATATGTTTCAACATTATTTCATTTCCTCACTTTCTGTTCACTTTTCTCTATACAGAAACTTCACTGTCTTCCACTGAGGTAGTTAATCACTCAATAAATTAACTAAAACAACCCATTCTATCATCAATACATGACCTCTATTTTTTCCCAAGTGAGAAAAGTCGGTATGAGACTAGTGTAAAGGACACTACCAAGTACTCATGATTCTAATCCTACCAGAATCAGACTCCTGGGTAGACACTTTTCCATTGGAGTTGACATCACCATTCCACTCAACAGTGGTCAGACTTATTCACGAGATCGATGTGGATTTCCATGATTCTCTCTTCATCCCAAAGAACAAGACATAATGAAATATGACTATGTATCTAAGACCCAACAGGAAAAAAAGAAACACATGGAAGAAAAAAGACACCTAATAAAAAATATAATTTTGGTGTCTGCTTTGGAATATTGTTGTTATCGTGCTATTGTCTATATGCTAATAGGAATATGAAGAAGAGTTTTCACATTCCTTTTCATCTATTTCTAACCATAACTTTAGCAGACTATGCTTGTATAAACTGAAATGCAACACTTCTAGAATAACATCTTGTCCTCACTGATGCCAGAGAATTCAGAAAAAAATACTTTTTCTAAGTGATTTTACTTTTTAGAGCAATGTGGTTATATGCATGGATTCAGTAAAAAGCAACCCTATTCTTGCCAGGTTATAGTTAGACACATACATTGCACAGCAAAGTTCATACTTCTGGGATCACATTTAAAATTCAACTTCATATGAAAATCAGGCTGATGATAATAATGATAGCAATAATTATGGAACATTATTGTGGTTCCTTTGTGAGAACAGGGCCTATAAGGTCTTCCTAAGAAAGTAGCATAGGATCTCTTCTATGGCTTGAAGCATGCATCTAGTAGGTAGTAAGGAAAGTCACTTTTCGGCATAGCATAAACTTCAATAAACCTGGGGAAATACAATTCACCCACATTATAATTTCTGTAAGCAAACCTGGTGAAGGTGAATTTCTTCATTTGGATTTTTTAGCCTTGAAATATACAAATGAATATGTATAATAGAGATTATTAAAAACACAACCCTAGAGTTCTTAAGTAATATCTTCTGTGACATTTTTTGGTATTCATAAAGGTTTCATAAACCTTACCCCAAAGTATATCCCTTATCTCTCATATATTTTAAGCCTGTGCATTTCTAGCAGTTCCTTCCACTTATTATTAAACTCACTGCAACCAAGGGGGAAAAGCAGCACAGCTAAACCCCTTTCTTAACCCCTCATCATCCTGCTGCTACCTTCAGATCTCTTTCCTCTCTCTCACAGCAAAATTTCTCCAGTGTGTTTTTAATATTCTTTTATTTCCTCACTTTCTATTCACTCCTCTCCATATAGCAAATTTACTGTCTTCCAGTGAGATGTTAATTACTCCAGTAAGTAATAACTCAGTATTACTTATTAATTTATATAATATAAAGTAATATTACTTTAAATAATACTTACTACATATATTAATTATATAATATATAAATGTAATATATATTATTACTTTATATTATATAAAGTAATATTCATTTATCTCAATTATTAATTATTAAGTAATGTATTTAATTAATTAATAAGTAATATAATAAGTATTTGTATTGGGTTCTCTTTTAACATTTTGGAATTGTCCTCTGACACTGTGTCACCTTAGATTTACTGGTGGAAATCAGTGACTTAGCGATGTTTCTCTTAACCAAATCAGTCTCTCTGAACAAGCCAGATCCAGGAAATGAGAAAGGCAGATGCAGAGGCCCTGACTCAGGAAAGAGCACTGCATGAGCTAGAAGCATATTTTACTACGAAAATTGCCATGTGCAAATGATAAAATAGTATACGGTGAAAGAAGTAAAAAACTCAGTATCCCAATATAAATAGAAACAGCTCTCAAATACATAAGATTAAGTTTAAAAAGCAAAAACAGATCAAAGTGTAACATATAAGAAGGTGGGGTGAGGGGATTGTACCAAAGAGTAAGACCAGGGTAAAGGGGCAAAAATAGAAAGTAAAATGCAACAAAGCAAATTTAATTTGGTGACATGAATACACCAAAGACTATGATTTTGCCTGAGGTTGAAAAAAGACAGACTGATTTACATTGTGACTAAAACAGAATGAATGTGAGAGACAAGAAATGAAGATGAAGATTTACATAGAAGTCAGGTTATGAAGTGCTTTATAAGCTGTAAGAAAAGTTTTTAATTATCATTTGTGTAAATTTAAGGGGTAAAAGTGCAGTTTTGTTACACAGATATATGGCATAATGGTGAAGTCTGGGCTTTTACCATAACCATCACCCAAATAATATACATTGTACCCATTAAGTAATTGATTACCCCTCACCCCCTCCCACCCTTCCAAGTCTCCATTATCTACCATTCCACACTGGATGTCCATGTGTGCACATTATTTAGCTTTTACTTATAAATCGGAACATATGTTATTTGACTTTTTGAGAAGTTTTATGCCGACTAGACATCAGCTGATTTGTATTTTTAAAATGATGACTTGGGGCTGGGTCAGTGGCTCACGCCTGTAATCCCAGAACTTTGGGAGGCCGAGGCGGGCAGATCACGAAGTCAAAAGTTGGAGACCAGCCTAACATAGTGAAACCCCGTCTCTACTAAAAATACAAAAATTAGCCGGGCACGATGGCGCATGCCTGTAATGCCAGCTACTCAGGAGGCTGAGGCAAGAGAATCGCAATTGCTTGAAACCAGGAGGCAGAGGTTGTAGTTAGCTGAGATCACACCACTGCACTCCAGCCTGGGTGACAGAGCGAGACCGCGTCTCCAAAAAAAAAAAAAAAAAAAAAGAAAGAAAGAAAGAAAGAAAGAAAAATTTGGGTTGCTGTATAGACAGGATTAGAAGGGAACAGCGGAGACCAGTGCTGGGTCTATTGCAGTAGTCCAGGTGGGAGGTGGGAGAGTGGAGAGGAATTAACAAATGAAATAGATCGGATTGTGGGGAAGTGGTAGTGCAATGAAAACAAGTGATTAGATTCAGGATAAATTTTGGAGTTAAATTACCAAACTTCCTCGGGTACTGAGAAGGGGATGTGGACTTGGTGAGAATTTACAGAAGAGAAGAGTTCAATATTGACTTCTGGGTTTTACCCTTCTGGGATGTTGCTGCTACAAGGACCACAAATATAATAAAGATATGATGATGAAAAAAGTAAAATTCAGAATTATTTTTGTTATTTCTACGTGCTTCCTTTTCTTTAAGTAACACAAGCACTTAAGATATTTTGTCAGAGGAGAAGGGTCAGATGCTCTCTGGGGAGGAGGAGGCTTAGTGTTTGCTACATGGAGTAGACAAGACAATGTGGAACAGAAGATGGATTATCCAACTGATCATTTTTAAAAATTTTGCCTGAGTAAAACTTATGAGGTCCCCCCACTACCCCCACCACCACACACACACAGAGAGAGAGAAAGAAGCAAAATTATATCCATATATTTGTATTTGCAGGGAGAGTGCCTTTCTAATCTCCCTGGCAATTGTGGTTCCTACTACACAAACTCACAAGAAAATGTGTTAGTCATACTCTGGCAACATGAAAAGCGTGGACTGTGATTCAGAGGAGTATAACCCACGTCTGTGGAGAAGTACTCCAGTGGAAGAAGTGGAAAAAATTATTAAGTGGAGATAAGATAGAAGTAAATAGTATCTGAAATATGTAAATAAGATGTCTGTAAATAGAATGTCATCCTCACTGGAGAGATTTAAAAGTCGACCTACTAGTGGGACATTGTTAAAACTGAATATTCATTTCTGATTAAAACAAGAAAAAATTCTTAATTTCTATAAATGGAAAGAGATGTTCTCAACTTGCTGAAAAAAATTTTTTTTTTTTTTTGAGACGGAGTCTCGCTCTGTCGCCCAGGCTGGAGTGCAGTGGCGCGATCTCGGCTCACTGCAAGCTCCGCCTCCCGGGTTCACGCCATTCTCCTGCCTCAGCCTCCCGCGTAGCTGGGACTACAGGCGCCCACCACCACGCCCGGCTAATTTTTTGTATTTTTTTTTTTTTAGTAGAGACGGGGTTTCACTGTGTTAGCCAGGATGGTCTCGATCTCCTGACCTCGTGATCCGCCCGCCTCGGCCTCCCAAAGTGCTGGGATTACAGGCGTGAGCCACCGCACCCGGCCAACTTGCTGAAAATTATCTACCAGAAATTGCTGTAAACAAAATACTTAATAATGAAATATTAAAAGAAATTCCATTAAAGTCAAGAATAATTATGATGCCCAATATCACTGTAATTATCCAACACATTAGTAGCACACTGGAATAAATCATTCTCCTCAACAATGAAACCCATGCAGACAACAAAATAAGCAGAATTCATCACACAGACACTGCCCGGGAATATTCAGATTAAAGAAATGCATAGAGCTTCTTAAATAGATAGGCTGGAAGGACTTTCTGATTTGTAAGAATATTTGAAACATATAGAGCTCTTATTAGACACGGTTCTTGTTTTTGTTAAACATATTAACACTTGTTTAACCTTCCCAACAACCTTGGGAAATTGTGTACAGGTTTTATACTCATTGTATAGATTTGTAAACTGAAATGTGGAGATATTAAGTTGCCCAAAATTACTTTAGAAAGACCCAAATCAAGGCAGTCTAGCTCAAAAGTCTAAAGTTTTTTTTTACCATTAAGCGTTCTTACTGCCTTGAGACATTTTGTTTAATACCTATTCCTACCACTAACAACTCTTGGTTTTACTGCACAGTCATTTCAGTCCTTTGAGTTTTTAGACCATAGTAAGTACATTTTATGATTTACTATTACACAACATGAAAAAATCCTCGAAATGACCACTTGCTGTATTAGTACATATATCGAAGAGTGTATTTATCTAACTGATCAATTAATTAAAATGTTGGGAAACAACCCCCCATAGAAACAGATTTTGGGACTCTTGTCTTTGCAGCCTCCTTCATAGAAACTCTTCCAATCCTTCCTCCATTATTTCATAGTACTTCTGATTTTCATCATTAAAGCAAATGAAATGGTAAGACTGAAGGAAATCTGGATACTCTTTAATACTTTATGTTGTTTAATAAATGATACTATTAAATTAGAACTAGCATCTGGAAGAAGGGCTCCTAGAGAGAACAGTGCCTTGAATGTTATGTCATTTGTAATGCACCAAATGATTGCCTATATCAGTGCAGACACACTAGAAAGTATTCACTGAGAAACCCAAATGGAATATTCATGTCTAAACCACGCATTGCCCATAATGAACACTACAGTTAAGTTCAAGTGCATTACATTTTAGAACTGAACTTCTAATACATGATATATGTTGACTAACACAATAATGAAAAACATCATATTTAACATGAAGTGTTGATTGATATCTCAATATTAACCTATTTTAAGTAAGCAGTAGAGGTCTATTTGCTGAATACAAGATTTGTCAAAGTATCATTGAAAAGAAAAGATAATTCAGCTAAGATCACAAGTATTACTTTCTTAATAAAGTTAATAATAATTTTTAAATGGGGGCACAAGTCTACATACAACAAGAAAAAAATTACATAGGGTACACCTATTGTTGATAACATTATTTTATCAACCTAGAGAAGAGGCATACCCAAAAGAAATAAATGTTTAGTGAAAAAAAATTGCATCTATTCCTAGTTTTCTCTATCAAAGGCCATTTAATGTACATTTTAAGAAAAAGTAGTAAGTAATTTTAAAATAATGTATGTAATTAAATTAATTAGCATTATTGTGTGCCAATTCTATAGCTCTATAGCATGATAGAAGTATATATACTATATTACATGGGAAATGTAATTTGAAAGTAACTGCCTTCCCACTTCCTCTCCTCCCATCTTTGAAAGTAGTCTCTACACATCTGCAAAACAGATCTTAAACTCACATCAGGAAGTATTACTTTCTTGCTCAAAATTCTTTAATGACTATCCATTGCTTTAAGAAATAACCATGATTTACCTAAAGTACCTACATATTTCATATGATTTTTTTCTAGTAAGTTTCTCCAAACTTATGCATTCATGGAACCTATTGAAATATAGTCAAGCCAATTGAAATATAGTCAAGTCACTTTGGTTTTCTTTCAGTTTTTGATCATGATCAGTTTTGTGCCAACTCAAGGCCATTGGCCTACCATTCCTTCCTCCTTAAATGCTGTCAAACCTCACTATTTGCATGACTATTTTCTTCTCATTGGTTATTTCTCAACACAAATATAATCCACAAAGAGGCCTTCTCTATAATTCTTATTAGAGAATGTTTCCTCCTGTATTATTGATGTCAGTCTCCTGATTTTTTATTCACATTATTTTATCTGTATTTACCTGTTTTTTTCTTGACTCCTCTACTGAAATATAGTCCATGAAGACAGGAGCTGCATATTTCCTGTTCCAAGTTCTTAGCTCCTGGACAAATAGGTGAACCATAGATATTGGTTGAATGGGTACAGCAGTGATGACTAATTGGGGGAAAAAAGCCATGTTTTTTCATAAAATAAAATTGATAAGTGATAGCTTAAATGATAAGCAAATTCTGGCATTATATTATATTCCTATAGGCGGTAGAACTTTGGGTCCAACATATTCCTTTATTTAGGAATGAGGATTCCACTGATAGTAATTGCAATACTCGACCTTAATGAATTTTATTCAGGCTAATTTCTAAAGCATATTTGCTTGTTCTGTAAATCTTTTCTTTTCTGCAAACCTTTTCTGAGTTGTGTATGCATTAGACCTGTCAAACTTACTCTGTCTAGACTACAACTTCTAATTTCACCCTCTCATCCAGACCTGTTTATCTGCTAGTTTTCTCCATTTCAGTAAACAGTGTCACTGTCCACATAGTTTTGAAGCCACTGTCAGACTCTTCCTTAATCTTTCTCTTTCCTTTACCCCTTAAAGTCAATCTGCCAGCAATTCCAGATGTTGTGACTCCTAAACATCTCCTGAATCACTGTGCTTTTTGTCAGTTACACACTTCTCACCTTAAACCAAGAGGCTAGTAAGTGTCAAGACTTTTGCTAAAATGTTGGCCTTTATTGTCTGATAGAATGGGACAGCATTATGTGAAAGGAATGAGCCATGGTAAAAAGAATGAGAAGAGATGTGTATATGTATACTGAGTGGTGCTGAAGAGACATTTGGCTCTGAAACAGAAACAAAGGAAGGTGATGATGAAAATAAGTATATACATGTGGAGCCCACATGGGGTGAAAGGATGAAGGAAATATTTAAATAAATTGCATAAGACTGAAAAGTGAGTGCAGCATCAGATTGCAGAGATACTGTCTTCCAGCACCATATATATTGTTTCAGTTGGATTTTTAGTACATTTAAGGCTGTTACTCAGATTAACATTCAATATACTTCTCATAATTTCTTGGTACCTGAACCATTATTGCAGTGGCATTATTAGAATGATTTTCTGGGTTGTACATATTAGGAAACTCAATACCAGATGAGGTAAACATCTAGGTCATAGAATAAAGGAACTAACTTAAAATTTAAAATAAAAATATTCTGACTTCAAAGTCCATACCCTTTATACCATATAACAAGAATTCACCCTACATCATTCACATGTGTATGGACAGTGCTAGTATAATAGGTGATGGACATTGGTACCTGTGGAATTTAATTAATTTACAAAGTTGTATACTTGAATATGAAGAACATTCTCTTATATATATGTGTATGTTTTGTATTTCTCACTGAATAAGGAATAATTTAATTGATTGATCAATATCTGTCAGTGAATGACTAAGATAATATTTTAGGCAAAACTCAGCAGGGCTTCCACAGCATCCTCATAAATTCTCCTTAGTTTCCACATGATTCACTGTTAGTCTACTTTCCATAAAAATAATCTAAAATCATTTTTAAATCAAATTAAAAATGCTTACATTTATAATGGTTTGATGGTTACTCAATTACAATGTCAACAAACAGATGTGAAACTGAACTATATTTAGAGAAATGACATTACTCTGAAATAAATGAGTTCAGATGAATTATTACTTTCCATCTAGAAGATCGGAAATTTCAAATATATCATCTGCCTGTCCCAACAGTGCAGGAAGGAGAGCTAGGTCTCTGTGGATTGTTAATTATAGCCCTTAATAATGCACTACAAACTCTCGCTGAAGTATATGCTCTGGAAAGGTGGTACTTTTAAGAAAATATAGTGTGGGATTTTCTTGTAAAAGATATTCTATAATACCTAAACATAAAGTTATAACTAATTTTTTAAAATTCTGTAGTTAGGCAGAGAGAGTCCACAATCTCTACATAGGGTCCCATTAGGTAATTTATGAGAATTTCAGTGATGTTGACTCCAAGGTTCTTTATAGTCCTATTAACAAGCATTCACAGGCAATTCCTGTGCATTATTCTCTATAAAATTAATAATGATTCCAGACATTAGGTACTGTAGAGCACAACACCAGTGACTCCTTTGACTATTCCAAGAAGACTTATTTGAGAAAATGTTTGGGGAGGTGGGAGATAGCATCAAAAGTGGTAGGTGTCTGACTTGGAAAATCCTCCTCCTGATGTTCGAGGAAAACCAACTTCTGCTTGAGCAGTGTTTTTCAAACTTTTCTCTATCAAAGTATGGTGCAGGAGCATTTGGGGTTACACATGACATGGCTTCCATTTCTAAATAACCCAACTAAGATCTGACTTACACGTGTGTTAATTCTGGAAAGCAAGTCTCTCTTGAGAAATAGATCAAATACAAGATTTTGTATTTCTTTTTCCATGGCATTTGTCACATAACATGTACTGATTAATTACTGTTGTAGATACAACAGTACCAAATTGTTGTACCAAGTGTTGTAGATACACTGTACCAAATATTTTAACTGCATGATTTCAATTAATACCATCAATGTTTGTAGGAGAAAAGCATTATTATTATTCTCATTTGCCGAAATAAAAACAAGGTTTAATGCGGTTTCGTAAACTTCATCTAGGACACATAGTATATGAAGGCCATGACCACTAAACTACCTGTCTTCCGTGGAGTGCTGAATTTTTGACAGGTCTCTGTCCTTTGTTTGCTGTTGTATTTCAGCTGAATTAAACTATCCATGCAATTGTAAGAGTGATAATTTCAACATTCAATAATATTAATTTGTTTGAAATAAAAAATGCTCCTGACTACTAAACTAAGTCATCTAGATCTTGAGAATACAAAAGCTTTAAACACACAGTGTTCATCTTGCCATTGCAGCAATTAAATAGAGTAAAATAAAAATACCAAAAAATGTTATGAGTCCTTCATTATAGGTTAAGAATATTATCCTTGTTGTACCAGTTTGACTAAAATGCAGCTGATAAGCTGTGTAAATAGGAAATGTGTTTTTGGTGATAAAATGTCAGTAATACCAAAAATGAATGAATGCCATGCTAAGAACCAGGTTAATTAGGAAATGGCCCCTGAGTACCATCTGGCAAATAGTAGAATTAGTGAGTTTAACACTCTCACAATAATGCAGAGCCAAGAGGTATGAACAAAGACATTATTCTGATAATTGGAGAATCACAATGTTCTGAAGGAGTGGGAAGGGTATGATGTCAGCCTCTCTGTTTATGTTTGAAACACCTTCAAAACACGACTTCCTAGTAATGGGCAGCCCATTTTGGAAAGCTTTTGTAAATAATGGTTCAATGCCTCCTGAATCTTGTATTTTAACATTTGACAAGTATTTTTCTTTTGGTGCTAGAAAATGTTGTCCTTGCATCAGGGTGAAATCTGTCAGCATGAAAGGACAATTATGAGAATTGACTATATGAAAGTATGTTGAAAAAGTTTTGTGAATGTTAATGCAGCTTATCATGCTCATTTGTACTTGACAAGTAGGTATATAAAGGTATATGGATATATATCATATAAATATATGTATTCTACGTATTCTATGCATGTATAATTAAATAGTACAAACAACCCTCAATTTGAGGTTCAATATAACTGCATCAATATCTTTTATAAATATAGCCCTATATAAGTATTATTTGTGATTAGCATGTAACAAGAATGTCCGTGTCTTCCACTCTCCTTCCTTCCAGCTTTATTATATTTGCACTTTTCCCTCTATCCCATTTTCTGTATTAATTTTACTAATCTACGGCCAGCTTTTATTGACATCTCACTAACACATTACTCCAAACCCAGTTATTTTCTTGAAGCTGTCAAATATATTAATTCTTAGCATCTCACTCACAGCAAGAAATCTTGCTCCTCTGGGGTAGCTGAGATAGTTCCTGGAAGGTACTCAATGTTTGTCTATTTTTGGAGCCACGCCATATATAGCCAAGTCTGAGAAAGTGAATAGAGAGATGGAAACTGGACTGGCAACTTTGCATGACTTCCAGAAGCAGGAAAAAAAAAAAAAAGACTAAGATTTGGAAAGGAGGAGTGGTTCCCAGGACAGCAGGTAGACACTTTCTTAAACCCATCCTCAAAAATGATTCACACTATATTCTCTGACATTCGAATTCCAAAATGCCCTTTTTGAAGGCATCCTAAAGGAAGGATGTCATTTGTCTACCTATATGATAAAAGAAAAACAAGTATAAGAAATTGGAACAAAAGATGATAGGAGTCTGATCTATGAGAGTAAGGATTGTGGCTGTTTTATCAACATTTTGCTTCCCATTTTCTCACACAGTTTTTGACACTTAGCGTATGCTATCTGTATACGTAGTTCCAAACGGGTCAGTCACTTTGAAGAAAAAACACTCTAAACGTACTGCACCACCATTTCTGCAGCTGATACTGCACAAGCCTTCCATGTAGATGCCTGTCATCCATTTTAACTTAGTGTCTAATATCTATAAAGTAGGCTCTTAATCTTGTCTGAAATTTTATTTCACCCAGATTATCTCATTTAAACAATGATAACAACATGATCAAAATAAATGGCTTTACTTTTTTCAGTAATCGTCAAAATTTTGCTTCTACTCAGCGTATATGTGTATGGGTGCATGTGTATCTTTATCAACAAAGCAAGCCTTCATCTTAAAACAAAGAAGAATACACTGAAAGTGAAATGCTTTCATTCAAAATTTATAGAAAATTTCGAAGAGAGTAGTGTTTGTCGCAAGATGCTTCCACAACTCTGCTGCAGTTATCATTAGAGACGTGGTGACAGTTCATCTTTTTGTCAGTATATAAATTAGGATAAAATGTGTTACATTATTGTCCCAGCAGGAGACACAGTTCAAAAGAAAAAAAACCACTCAGAGAATCTTGAGTATCAGATAACTAGAAAAGGTAAGTTCTTCGATGTCAATTTGTCCATTATTTATTCATTTCCTTGTTAAATGACATATATAAAATTGATGTTTGACATTCTAATTCAATAAACTTAAAATACAGAGGCTACATAAAATTGCTACAAAGTGACTCACCCTAGATGGTCTGTAATTAATACATGCGACTGACAACATTACAAAAATTCAACAAATGTGAGAACCCTGGGTTACTATTTCCTTTGGAAAAAGGAGATACATTTTGCTTGCATATCTGCTGATATTAAAAAGTAGGCTACTTTTTCTGGGGTAGTTTGAAACCTGTTAGTTTTCCCTTGGGTTTTGAGAATAAGGAGGAAGTGCTTAAGAAACTGCATTTCTGAAATTGGAGAATGTGTTTCCTCTGGAATTCTTGGAACAAAATTTCCCAAATTGCTTTGCATTTTGGTTTCTGACCACATTAAAAAAAAAATTTGTATTTGTGAAGGCCTGGAGATTATGTGAATCTGGTTTATATAATTGGGTATATTGTACTGCATTGTACTGATCATTCAGAGATTACTTAAATGAAATGGGCAATTATCTCTAGTTGTTGTAATAGAATCTTATAATTTATTCTTTGTGTAAGTACCTTTTTACATTTTTGGACTTTAGAAACCAAGTCTTTTGTCTGGCTTGGGAATTCACAAGCAGAATTCTTGGCAGTAGAATAGGATCAAGAATCAAGTTTCCAAAGCTTCTGGAGGGAGGAACACATGCCCAAAGGCTGACCCTGTCAGAATCTAGGAACATAGTGATAGCTGTTTCTGTTGCTATTTAATGATACATGTACTTGGCATGTATGGTAAAATACTACTCGCTTATTGAATGTCATACTATTGTCTGTTTGAGTGAAACTTTTCTCTACTTCTCTAAATAATGGGGATAAGATGAGACTATTGGCTCTTATCCCTAGGGTACTGTTCTTTTCCTTGGAGTATTGGCACTAGTTCTTATTTTCACAGTCAAGCACACCAACAAAGAAAGATCCACCTGCTGCTTTCTGAAGCTAGAAGGCAAAATATTTTATAAGAACTCAGTTAATATTTCTTGAAACAGCTGTTTTGGAAAAAATGACACAGACGCTGATAAAAATATGACAGTTTTACTTAATGTCACAAAAACCCCTTGGAGACAGAGCAAGCTCATTTCCTCCACGGCTTGCTGTAAAACCTGAAGTGACATTAGAAAAGGAATATTCTGACTAAACAATATGTATTTAACTTTGAGTTCATAAAATTGTTTACAGTTTGCAAGATAAGATAAATAAAAGACTTTAAGGGATAAATTTCTTTATTATCAGTGTAAAAAGCCTGCAGTTTACAAAGAGTGATAGTAGACTAATTTTTAGCTTAATATTATAACTGCTTGGTGTTTTTAATCTTTGCGAGTTATTTTTAATCAACTGTTTAATAGAATTTGCAAAGAAATTGTTACTAAATAAATACCATGGTTAAGGTTTTCATAATTTTCCTATATATTTTCCATTTCATATATACATATTTTACCAGTGTTCTAAAATATTATCTTTTTGAAATTGACTTAATCAATTATTTGAGCACATTAAGGTGATTAAAGACAACACTTACAATAGAAAAATTGGTTCGTTCCCAAGCTATCACATCGTAGGACACCTACAATGCTTAGTAGCTTTTTCTCCATACTCTTCTCCAGGTTCCTCTGACTCTGGTACTACTGTCCCCAAGGGCTCTGCCCAACCTTCATTTCAGGGCTAGCTCCAGTGAAGATCATCCACATCTGGCCTGAATACTCTACAGTGGTTTCATGTGTTCCCATCTCCTTGTTTCAACAATTACCAACACATAACCAGTCATGTTAAATCTGTAATGCCACCAACTTCATCGTAACCTCCTTAACACAAAATAGGTCTTAGAAAAATTCCAGATATCATATCATTCCATCTGCAAATATACCAAAACATAGACCTTTTTTAAAAATATCATACTATCACTATTCAGACACACAGACACAGTAACTAAAAATAATATATTAAATTATTATTCAAAATTCCCTGTTGTGTATGCATATATATAACAACGGATATTTTTTTAAGATGGAGTCTCACCCTGTTGCCCAGGCTGGAGTGCAGTGGCATGACCTTGGCTCACTGCAACCTCCGCCTCCCGGGTTCATGTGATTCTCCTGCCTCAGCCTCCAGAGTAGTTGGGATTACAGGTGCACACCACCACACCCGGCTAATTTTTTGTATCTTCAGTACAGACTGGGTGTCACTATGTTGTCCAGACTGATCTCGAACTTCTAACCTCGTGATCTGCCCATCTTAGCCTCCCAAAGTGTTGGGATTACAGGTGTGAGCCACCACACATGGCCAACATTGTATTTATAAAAATTATATATGCATGTCATGTGTTTATGAATATATAAGTATATAATTTGCTATATAAAGTATGTGTATGTATGCATATATCAGCAAACATATATGTATACATGTGTGTATGTATGCCTATATGAGCATACACATATTTATCCGTGTGTTTGCATACATACCTACGCACACTCTTATGAATCAGAATCTAAATAAAGTCAACATATGATTTGATTGCTTTGTTTAAAATGACTTTTAGGTCTCCTTCATTCTAATGATTTCCTGTTTTTAGAAATGGTTTCTTGCCTTTTGTTTGTTTAAGTAATTGGGTCTCTTATGCAGGAGAATTTTCAAATTCTGAGTTTGGACTACTGTAGTCCAGTAGTGCTATGTAAGATGTCTGGTTAATCTCAGCATTACCTGGAAATGGGTAGTTAGGTCTTTTCTGGAAATGTGATTAGACTCTGGTTCTGTCATTCAAAAGTAACACTTCCAGGGCAGTCTACATCCTATAGCATCACACTGGGGGAATATTTTTCTTGTTTTTTTTTTTTTTTGTTTTCTTGTTTTGTGATGTTAATATTTATCTGCAGTTTCGGATCTTGTTAGTATAACTAGTATAATACAAAAGTTCTCCAGAAAATTTCCACTTGATGATTTTAGAAGTTAAGGATTATTATTTTTAGAGCCATTATTTTATTAATATTATTGGATTCCAAAATGGTAACATTTAATTATCTCATTGCTTCTGCATGCATTATCTGGAATTTTTCTATGAAAGAAAATTTTTTCTACCTAAACTACTTGGCTAGACTAAAGTTTGCATATGAAAAGCAGAGTAAATGCTTGATGTTTTTTCTTTACCAATTTTTTAGAAAAATGCATCTTTTAATTTACAGATTGGATATATGCAAGGGAGAGCATTTTAAAAATGGCATGTATTCACTGAGTGCACATAGATTTTAATGTAGCATGATAAACATAATAAAGAAAACATACTTGAATGAATGAATATAATATGCATTTCTAGAAGTTCACTTATATTTATATTGCCATAGAAGATAGTTCTCAATAAACTAGTTTGGATATTTAAGAATTGACTCTGAAAAATGAAAGAGATTTTAGTACAGTATAAATTGTGAATAAATCTAATTTGTTAAAACAAGACCAGGGCTTTTCCTACTAACTAGGTACTAAAAAACTTAAAATGGAAATTATTTCTTCACTGTGATTGGTTTTCTATTATATGCTAGATGCTTGGCTCACATTAACCACGTGACATATAATTTCTATTTTATGGAAAACGGAAGGCCACAGGAGCAGTCATCATTATAGCCAATTTTAAGTATACTACATCCAGGATTTGAAAACAAGACTTTGTTTTTAAAATCATGTTCCATAATTAATTCTTATAGAGTATTAATAGCCATGCTTATTTTTTTCTCATTTCTCTCCAGATTGGACAAAAATCTGAGAAAATAACATATTGACTTGTGTTGATTTTCCTATAAATTTAGTTTCACCTTGGGGAAGTCTCTCATTTGGTGCTCAGAATCACAGACTTTCAAAAACATATGAACTGTTCCTGTAATTTATCAAATTTTAAATGATGTCACGATCTCTTCCAAAATATACTTAATCAGTATTCTTTTTTGTATAACCAACATAACAGTGCTTGACGAATATTAGGCTATTAATATGGTTGCCTAAAAATATGAAATCAGAGAAGTAGACAAATTTTGAGAAAACAACGCTGTGGGACAAAAGAGGGAACTCTGGAGTGCTCTGAGATACACTGAAAACAAAACCCTATATTTTAAAATTAATTTAGAATTAAAGCTCAGTTTATTTAAAGATACACTTTCTATGAGACTGTTTTGATTGATATTAAAAGGTTTTTAATTATTTTTTGCTCTAGCATCATAGACCTCAATGACTCATCTGTAATTACTACATCCTATTGCTTCAATGATCTGCAAATTAAAATAACATATGTATATGTCTTCATAACAGCTTTAACAATGTATAACATTTTCCAGTAATTTTGGGGGCAATGTCTACTAACATATACTTTCTTTTGAATCATTGTCTACAGTGGTTTCATGTTTTACCCACATCTAAATATAAATACACTCTAACAAAGTATTTCTCTATAATGCAAGATTTTCCAGTCCCTGACCTTTTTTTTTTTTTTTTTTTTTTTTTGAGACAGGGTCTTCCTTTGTCACCTAAGCTGGAGTGCAGTGGCCTGATCTTAGTTTACTTCAGCCTCCACCTTCCAGGCTCAGGTGATCCTCCCGCCTCAGCCTCCTGAGTAGCTGGGAATACAGGTTTCCACCACCACACTTGGTTAATTATTTAAATTTTTGTAAATATGGCAGTCTCCCTAATTGCCAAGGCTGGTATCGAACTCCTGGGCTCAAACTATCCTCCTGCTTTGGACTCCCAAAGGACTGAGATTACAGGCATGAGCCACTGGGCCCACCCTGCTTCACCATTTTTCAACAAACCAGTCCTGCTGGCCTTTATTACCTGCTTTTTCTTAGCAACAGACCCATCTTAGAAACCTTAGAATATCATCGGTGGTTCTATTGGCATAAACACATTTATATTCTCTCAAATAATCTGTGAAAGAGACTCTGGAATTTTTATTTACCATGTTCAATGAACACCAGGCTTGAATTACTTTTAAAAAGAAATTGAATTTTTTTTCAAAATTGCTCTATTCTATAGAAGTATGATTCTTCAAATCTGTAAATTTACCTTGTTTGAAGAGTGTTGATAGTTCTCAGTCTACAGGAAGTGAAAAGTATTATGTATACCACAGAAAGTGATGGACTTTAGGTATATCACACACACACACACACACACACACACACACACAAATTAAAAGCCAATCAATACAGACCCTAGGAAATTTGAAACACATTTCTCAGGATAAATAAATCAAAATATAGCCAGGCTAACATTTGTATCCTTATATAACTGTGATCATTTAGAAAGCCAGACCTATTATGGTTGCTTGAAAAAAGCCACAATTAAATGAAAAGTTAAGGTATGTTCTTTAAAAAACTATAAAATTGGTGGTACTATTATAAATCAGTGGCAGCTCAACAGAACAAAAACTTCTGTCAAGTTAATGGTGTTAGTTTTGTCTCAGTTATCAACAGATTATGTTGGTAAGATCTGGGGAGCTGGCATTTGACAATTCATTATATTAAAGTTTTATAAATATTATTTTGATGAGAATTGTTTTGAATTTTTAGTGTAATTCAAACATAATTAAAATATTTAATCTTTACATACTAGAATAAGCACTTCTTTCCATTTATTCACATATTTGTTTTCACATATGCAGACTTCTTTATTTTTTTGAGACAGCCTCTGTCATCTCCAGCCTCTGTCATCTAGGCTGGAGCGCAGTGACACAATTATGGCTCACTGCAGCCTTGACCTACAGGGCTCAAGTGATCCTCCCACCTCAGCCTCCAGAGTAGCTGGGACCACAGGCATGCACCACCACGCCCAACTAACTTTTCTTTTTTTTTTTTTTTTTGGTAGAGACGGGGTTTCGCTATGTTACATAGGCTGGTCTCGAACTCCTGGGCTCAAGCAATCCTCCTGCCTCTGCTTCCAAAGTGCTGAGATTAAACACTACTTTTTACATTTTGAGTTTATCTTTATAGTGCATATTTTGGTAACGATTTTTTTATAAGTTTGGAACATTAATCAAAAATGATAAGCAGAATGGAGTCAGTACAAAAAAATTGAATTTGGACATCTGAGTTTATGACTCAAAATAAAATGGAAGTGGATGGATTGCAGAGGCAGTCCTTCCAGAAGCACTTACACACACTTTTACATGTACAGACAAGGACTGTCCCCAAACTCAAAAGATCTATACCTAAAATTGGATGAGGTGGATTCAAGTATAAATAGTTCACTCACTTACATGTTGTAAAAAAGAGTAGATTCAAGGTTTTCACATTCAAGGGGGTTACCCAACTGTGGAAGCCTGGGAGGTCAAACCTGTTCCTGGAACAAGAGTTCTAGGAAATAAAAGGAAAAGCTTCAGGTGGTGTCACCTTTAGTTGATGGGCAGAATCATAAACAAGATTCAGGACCCAGACTAGAGATGAATGTAAAAAGCCCGAACAGCTAAGAAATATAAATGACCAAGGTCCAGTCTAGTACCTTTGTAAGGTAGCCCATCATTTAAATGTATAGATCAAGAGAGAAGTACCTGGCAGTTCCCAGCAAGTTGAGCTGAACCACCTGTCATTTTGTCATTCTATCTTATTCATGGCAGGCTTTCTTCCCAAAAAACTTGAAAAGACTGGGAGTTTAAAATAAAGCCACTGAGCATCATGCGATAATTTGCAGAGACATATTCTTTGCCTATTATGTCATTTAACATATAAATAAATGCTCACTAAATACGTTTTTGTTGAATTAAATATTAGTTTTTACTGGATTAGTGACAGATATCTTCTTCAGTGACATTCTGGACAGCATTTTAAAAATTTAGAGAGGAAAATGAAATCCATTTTATTAAACACATGAGTTTATAAAATAAACATATTTCTTGATATAATGAAAGCATCCATGAAATTGTGAATTTTTTTAATATACTGGTAATGCAAAGGGATCCAACCTTTCTTCAGAGTATTTCGTGACACTTTAATGGCAGAGAAATGTAACGTGTTGTGCTAAAACTTCCTCACAGATAAATAGCACATAAAAAGTAAATCATCACTATCTTCACATAATAGAGCATCGAGGTAATTGAAGAATTTCCCTGGTCTTAGCAATTATGGCATCATTGATTGTATCATTTTGATGTGTAGATCAAAAACTTATCCATGTCTATATATATTCTTTCGTTCTTTCTTTCTTTTTTTTTTTTTTTTTGATTTGGAGTCTCATTCTTGTCGCCCAGGCTGGCTGGAATCCAATGGCGCGATCTTGGCTCACTGCAACCTCTGCCTCCCGAGTTCAAGCGATTCTCCTGCCCCAGCCTCCCAAGTAGCTGGGATTACAGGTGCCCACCACCATGCCTGGCTACTTTTTGTATTTTTAGTAGAGATGTGGTTTCACCATGTTGGTCAGGCTGGTCTTGAACTCCTGACCTCAGGTGATCCGCCTGCCTCGGCCTCCCAAAAGCTGGGATTACAGGGATGAGCCACGTGCTCGGCCATGTCTAAATATATACTATAGTTTAAAAATTATATTGATGTCAGTTCATCAATGAACTAAGAATACATTTTTTTCTTTTGATCTTTCTCAGTGAGTTACTACATGAGGTTGGTTATGTTGTTTAGCCTTTGGATAAATTTTGAGTTTGGGTGAGATCATCGCTATTTTTTCTAAGCTATTGTAGCTTAAAACTTGTTAGAGGTAATATTAATACATGGATGAGTAAATGCTCAAAATGTGTTCACAGATTCATATACCTATTCTTGGAATGCTTATCAATTTGCTAGAGTGTATATAGGTTGGGGCACAGTGAAGACTGCAGTAGGTCTGATCATACAGCAAAAAAAAAAAAAAAAAAAAAAGAACACAGATATATGTAACTGTAATACTGAAAGAAACTGTCTTATCTAACAGCAAGGACACATGTGAGGGGAGATGTGTTTCCTCTTTCACTTGGTATTTTAAAAAACAGGAAATTATTTCCTCCAGACTCTTCTAAATAAGTAGGTGCTTCACTTTGCCTTAGCCACCAAATTAGTTTTCCTTAAGGAACTGGAAAGGAATCAGGGAACTCTCCATTCAGTCACTAGCAGCTCTAGCTCATGCACCCTTCTGCTGTGAGTTTCTCCTTCAGCAACAAACGAAAGTGAAAGCAACTGAGCCAACTAAGAGTCCTCTCGGATCTAGTGCCCGTGATTCATGCTCTGACCCATTTCCATTTCAGATTCCAAATCCTAGGTTACACTCAAGGCTTGTAAACTCCCATAGTTGAAATAATCAATATATGTTTGGTGGCAATACATGGACCGCACATTTCTCGGAATGGTAAAAAGTAGTGTGACCGTAAGTTCCTGTATTTTCCTTTTACTGTTTCCAAAGGTTCCCATATTTCTAGTCATTCACGAGTTTAATTAGGTTCTGTTGCCACTTGGTGAACTGATTGACAGGTGGTGGTCAGTCTCATTTTCATTATAGTTTGTGGAAGATTTTGAAACTTGTCCTTCCTTGTCAAATAATTCATTTGTTGAATTATTACTCTGATCAACCAACTAATGGCTTAGACATGTCTCTCAAGCATTTGCTTTTTATTCTTAAAACTTTCATAAAGTCAAGTTTTAAAAAGTTAAATTACAGAAGATTTTCAAGACATTGGTATAAAACACTGAAGCCAAATTGCTAATTTTGCCATTTGTTCACCAATCAACTTAATTTTAGTAACAGATTTTTGTTACCCACTTTATAATAAATTATAGTCAGGTAATTTATACAAAATCTTGATTTTTTTGTTCAGTATAGATATTTGCATTAATTTAAATTTCTTAAAATTGCATTGAAATATCATTTATCTTGATTTCTGAGTTTTTTGATGCCCCTAAAATTTGGTAGTCAAGGTGACCAGCTCATTTGCTTCACCCTATTGCCAGCCCTGTCCTAAACAGCTATTTCTAGCGCAGAAACAATTGTTTTGAATTTGAAAAGACAGAAGCTTGATTGCTGCCAGAGAATTGCTTGATTTAGGCTGCAGGTGGCATAAATCAGTATTCGATGAAACCTAGGTTTAAATGGGAATGAGGAGAGTAGTTGGCACCTAATTAACATCAGTGATAAGATGAAGCAGCAAGACTATTCTTGAATGCATAGAATCCCAGGGTTTTTATGAACTCTGCTGCTGTTTGTTTGTTTGTTTGCTTGCTTGCTTCTAATCTGAGTACTCTTGAATAAAGCTTGACACACTTAATTTCTATTGATACGTTGGCTTATTTGTCATATTCTAGTATTCTATTTACCCAAATCTATGATATTGTTTAGATGCAAATATTTAATTAGAGGTATCTTCAGCTATTATCCTATTGATGTGAAGTAATTGTCATGCATATTATATTATGGTATTGTAGCTTCTATATCTCAAATTTGATTGACAAAATGTATTCATTAGGATTTAGATTAGGCTGTTGTTGCAAGATAGATACCTGAGACTGGGTAATTTCTTTATAAAGAAGAGAGGTTCGATTGGCTCATGGTTCTGCAGGCTGTACAAGCATGGTGCTGCTGGGATTCTGGGCTGCTGGGCCTCAAGGAGCTTTTACTCATGGCAGAAGGTGAAGGGGAAGCAGGCACGTCACATGGCCAAAGCAGGAGCAAGAGAAGTGGGGGAGGTGCCACACACTTTTAAACACCCAGACCTCGTGAGAACTCATCAGTATCACCAAGGACAGCATCAAGAGAATGGCCCTAAACCATTCGTGAGAAATCTACCCCCGTGATCCAGTCACCTCCCACCAGATTCCACTCCAAAACTGGAGAGTGAAATGCAACGTGAGATTTAAAGGGGACACATACCCAAACTGTATCAGGATTGAAATCATGACGGATTTTTTCCTGTTGATATTATTGACCTCACCAAATTCTCATAATTCAGCATTTTTTTTTTCCATTTTCTCACATGGAATACGAAGCAGCATCTCTGGGTCATGAATTTTTTTTTCTTTAATGTCAGTTTCTCTGTGAGTACCTAAAACTTTTCAAGGGATCTCACTTAGCTTCTCAAGAGCTAAGCCAGATAAAACTACTTAAAATTATAAATAGCAGAATTACTTAATACAAAAGTAGTACATGCTTAACTTAGGGAGAAAAAAATGTGCATATCAGGAAACAAAAAGATAAACTTCACATATATAATCTCAAACCCAAGAAGAACAGTATTTAGATTTTAGTATTTTTTGTTTTACAGAAAAGGAATAGTAATTACATATTCCTGGTAACATAATTATTTTCCTAACACTTTATACAATAAAAATTATAATAAATTATATTTCTCTAATTATTGAATATTGAATCTATCCATATCAATTATATATTTTTTTAGTCTTACAATAATGCTACAAGAGCTAAACCTTTGTAAAATTGTTTCATATACACTTCCTAGGATAAGCTTTTAGAAATTTAGGAGTAGAACCATATGCTTATTTTTAAAGTTTTTTTTTTTTTTTTTTTTGAGATGGAGTCTCACTTTGTCGCCCAGGCTGGCTTACAGTGGCACGATCTCAGCTCACTGCAACCTCTGCCTCCCAGGTTCAAGCGATTCTCCTGTCTCAGCCTCCTCGGTGGCTGGGATTACAGAAGACCACCATCACGCCTGGCTATTTTTTGTATTTTTAGTAGAGACAGGGTTTCACCATGTTGACCAGGCTGGCCTCGAACTCCTGATCTCAGGTGATCTGCCCGCCTCGGCCTCCCAAAATACTGGGATTACAGGTGTAAGCCACCATCCCTGGCCTCATTTTTAAAGCTTTTGATAAGAGATTTCAAATTGTTTTTTTTTTCATTATATAAATTTATGGGGTACAAGTGCAATTTTGTTACATGCATAGATCATGTAGTGGTGAAGTCAGAGCTTTTAGCATATTCATCACCCAAATAATTCATATTGTACCCAATAATTTCTTATTGGGTTAAAGTTTGTATCAATTTACACAGTGTACACTAAGACAGGGCCATTCTCCTCAACTCTTAATCAAAACTAAAAATTAACACTTATTTTTATTTTTGTCAACTAGATAGGTGAAATATTTTTAGTGATTGTGCTATGTGCACTTATTTTATGACTTAGTAAACTGATTTTTTTTTTTTTTTTTTTTTTTTTAGTACACTCAGCGGCCATTTCCATGACTTTATTGGAATATGCCTTTTCTGGTACTTTTACAGTTTCCTATTGGGAAGATATTTTCTCATCAGTTTTAAAAGTCTTAATGAATTAATTATATGAATTATTTTGTATATGTTGCAATAATTTTTCAAGACTTTTTTTCCTTTTTAATTTTAGTGTCGTTCTTTATGTAAGCTTCTTATCCTTTGCATGAGTCATATCTATTGGTATTTTCTTTAGTTTCTGCTTTCAGTCCTTAGACTTGAAAAAAAAAAAAAGCCTTACAAATTTCGTAAGTATATAAGTCTATATTAGTGTCATTTGTTTCTCAGTTTATATTGAATCTCTTTGTTATTTCACTGATATTTTGAGACAAAGTGCTGACTTTAATTCACACATTTATCTTAGTTATTCCAAAAATATTTATTCCAACACTTCAACTTTGTCACCATGTCCTAAAATTTTGCTTAGGTCTACAAGACAAAGAGGAAATAGCTTAGACTCAGGGGTGCAACTAAATTCAAATCCCAGAGGCACTACTTACACGTTAGGTGACTTTGGATGCTTCACCTTCTAAGCCTCAATTTCCTCACTGATAAAACTACAAAGGAACTACATATCTATTTATGAAGTTGAAATTATCAGTTAAAATAATACAACTAAAATGTTTAGCCCTGTTTGGATGTCTTATAATTCATCTGTGAGTATTACAATACCATCATTCCTATTAACTCTATAAATTTTGTTATAATGTATACATCAGTAACTCTAACGTGCTTACTTTCCTGTATATACATAATCATTTTTAATTCGTAATGTTTAGGGTGGCTTTATGTGTACAGAAAGATTAAGCAGAAAGTACAAAGAGTTCCCATATACCACGGTCTCCACACTCACAACCTCCCATGTAGACATCCCAAACCACAGTATAACATTTGCTACAATCCATGAACCTATATTTACCTACATCATCACCCAGAGTCCATTATTTACATTAGGGTTCCACTCTTGATATTGTACATTTTATGAGTTTGGACAAATCTCTACCAACATGAATCCACCATTACAGTACCATACAGAATACTTTCACTGCTCTAAATATCCTCTATGCTCTGCCTATTTGTCCCTTCCTCCCCCAACCTCTGGCAACCCAGATCATTTCCTGTCTCCAGAGGTTTGCCTTTTCCAGAATGCCATATAGTTATACATATGCTATCATATAGTATAAAGCCATTTCAGATTGGCTTCTTTCACTTAGTAATTTGCATTTAAGTTTGCATCACCTCTTTGTATGGCTTGATATCTGATTTCTTTTTAGTGCTGAGTAAGATTCCATTGTCCAGATGTACGACAGTTTATCCATTTACCCAATGAAGGACACCTTGGTGGTGCCCTAGGTTTGGCAATTATAAATAAAGCTGCTACAAACATTCATGTGCAGGTCTTCGTGTGGACATAAGTTTTCAGTTCATTTGGGTAAAACCCAAGGAGCACAACTGTTGGATCCTATGATAAGAATATGTCTAGTTTCATTTAAAAAACCTGGGAAACTATCTTCCACAGTGGCTGTCCCTTTTTGTATTCCCACCAACAGTGTTGGAAAGCCTATTGCCAGCATTTAGTGTTCTCAGTGTTTGGGATTTTGGCCAATCTGATAATAGTAAAATTTTTTATTTAAAATTATTTTTGAGATTTTTAAATAATTGCATTACTTTTATATATCATCTTGAGACTAACCTAGATGCATATTATATTAAATTATATCATCCAACAACTTATTTTTCTCCATTTATTCAAGCCTCATGTTAAGTTTATTTTAGGTGTTTTTATATTTGTTCCTAGGATAAATGAAATGCTTTCTTCTGCTTCATTTTTCTATTAAGTTTTGAAGAATTTGGGGGATAATTGTGTTTAGTTATTAATTTATTTATAACTGATGACTAAATTTTCTTCAGTTCTAATAGTTTTGCATTATTTCTTCCAGTAAGCAATGATTGCAAAACTATGGATTTCTAAAGCTTCATCCAATAAAGAGATTTTCTGGGTAAAAGAACAACTGAAACATGAACATACCACACATGCAGAATTCAACATCAAGGTGGTTACCGAGTAATGGAGAGCCATCAGCAACACTTAGTTTTTATAAATCTCCAGTGACTGGAGTGGGCCACTGCTCTCTGCCATGATACAGCAACAGGACTTTGTTGTTATTGATTTTTGGATATTGTTTGTTTGGGGCAGTAACAGCAGCAGTAGATATTCTACATGAGGGAGTTAGAATGTATGTTATTTGGAATAAAGTAACAGGTCTTATGGTTGGAAATAAAAATGTAATCAGTAAAATAATTATTTCAGAGTCTGAAATGAACAGCCAAAAAGCGCACTTCTATCTGATTTCATGTGACTCTTGGATTCTGAAATTATCTCAACTCTGAATAATATTTTGAATTAGCCATGCTATTTAACAAACTTTACAGAGTGAAAATTATTGGCATGGTTAAAATTCTTAAGTCACAAGTCTCTGGTGGTGAATGACAGTATATTACATTAGTCAAGAGGTCCTCATAGGGAACAAAGTATTTCCTGAAAAGCATAATTTAATGTCAGCGTTGGGTTGAATATGAGCATCACTCTAGGTCCTTGTGTGGTTTGTGCCAATGAGAGAAGAAGGCTATCTAGATAAGTGATATGGGAGAATGTAGAGCCCCAACCTGGAAGGAGGTGATCAAAAGTGGGGATGTAGAAAATAGTCCTGGCAACCAGGAGGATGATCCCATGGGCATAGCTAAGAGATGCATGCTCAAGATGATTAAACCCTGCTCAAGATGATTAAAAATGTGTAAAGTCTGTAAAATCCCAATATGCTTGGTGTGAGTGATTTTGGTAGCTGTTATTGAAGCTGATTAAAGGCTGAGCTTCATATTGGGTCACTGTAGTTAAAGACAATAAAATGACATCCCAAAAAATTAAGAAGCAGAGGCCAGAACATAACACAATGGAGGCTAAGTTCTAATATAGTAAACAAGTTGGGGCAAGAAAAGTGCTCCATGTAGGCTGGGATGGCTATGGAGTGGTTCCATTCATATGTCTTTCAAGATAACCTGCAGCTGGATGCATAATTGACCAATGGCCTCCACTGAAGGCTGAAACCCAGGTTGCTCCCAGCCAAAGACTGACCAGGCAGGATTACTACTAGCATTGGCCGAGTCCTGTCCAACCTGAGACCCTTCCAACAGACAACCTTGCTCAGGTATTCCCCAAAGTCTGGGGAAAAAAAAAAACTTTCTGAAAACAATGTATATGCTGTAAAAAGTATGTGATATAAACAAATCCATCCAACTCTGCTTTAAAACCCCCAGTAAAATTTGCTTGGCTAAAACAATTTTAGTAAGAGAGCCATGCAAAGCAAAGTAATTCTAGGATATCCATCAATGTTAGGCTGTTGTTTTCCTTGTAAGAAATAGAGATTTATTCGTATAATATCAGGCCATTCAAAGGATAACAGGGAAGACCAAAAGTTTAGGAAATTTGTGGCAATGCCAACACCCGGTTTCACATAGTCTAATGTGTGTGAAAAACTGGAATTAAAAAGGTTCAAAGGTTCAACACAGTTTCAGAATTCTATTCTCTAATTTTCCTTACATCAGATTTTCTCTCTCCTCTCCTGCTTTTCTCTGTCTCCTCTCTCTCTTTCTCTCTCACACACACACAAATAATACTTCTAAATACTTTTGCATGTTTTATCTGTGCATATTCTTTTTTATTTTTTTCTTCTTTTACTGCCATCAATAGATTTAAACTTTCTTTGCATTTCTCATTTTACACATTTTGAAAGCAAGAGTCTAATTGCATTGTGAATAGTTATCATTATGTTAGGCAGTTATTTTGAAATCAGGATCATTTTACAACTTTTTGTCCCAAGACATGATAGTCAATGGTAAAATATGGCCCACCAAGAGTGTAACCTCCACAGAGAATTCTAAGTGTGGCATCTGACCTTAAATTAAATGAGGAATACGGAAATATATGATACCCTTATTGAGAAAGAATGGGCATTGCTCAGTAATATCCTGAATTGACAGGAATGCGCCAGTTATGCAAGATAGAGATATCTTCTGGGGCAAAGGGTAGCCAGCTTACTGACCAGAATAATAAAAATAACATCTCCTTTTGGCACAAAGCACAGTCAAGCTTAATCACCCGTATAAAAAGTTCAGGGTTCTTCTGTAACACAATCCACTGTGTATGTGAGGTGTCACCTAGCCCTCTTCATGTTACCCTATGGGAATTGCAGCTCTGATATCTGGCATGATAAAAGTCAATACTGTGGATATGACTGTTGGTGTGAGTCATAAAATCCTTTGTCTCTGACTCAGGAGTCTCTTGTCTTCTGCTTTCATGAAACTGCAGCAGGCTAATGTGTTAACTTACACATAAGGAAAAAAAAATCTCTGTCCTTTCATAATTCTTAACAGTTCTGGTGATAAAGATGGGGTTGCTGAGAGGAACATGGATTTTTTAAAAAGGAAGGAAGGATGAGGACCTCATGAGCTGATTAACATGATATGAGGAAAGTCCATAAGAATTAATAAACATATTGACTAAAATATATGGTCAATCAAGTAATATGTCATCCTTCTGTCAGTTATTGGAGGTATGGTTGCAGGCTGAACCTACCAAGAAGTAGGTTCAGAGTCAAATGCCTGAACATTGCCTGGCCTGCTGCTAACTCCCTTTCAGGGGTTCAGTCAGCCTTGCATCTACCCATTTTAACAACCAGTACTAAGATTTGTCCTGGGAAGCCAAAAGTTTCCAATTCCTTTCAGAAAAAAAAAAAAAAAAAAAAAAAAGGTTAAATAGCTGAGCACCTATATTGAGAGAGAATAGACGGAAACTTGTAGCCTATGGGCATAACACAAATACATTATTAGATCAATTGTGAGGTGAGAGAGTGAGCGGCTTCACCCTTGTTATGCTTCCATAACATTGGCAACAGCTGGGCAGTCTTATAGCTCAGCCACTCCTGCAATCTATGACGTCAACCTTCGATCTTTTTGCTAATGACAGTAAAACATCTGAGTTGTTTCTGTTTGGTTGTTTTTAAGTGATTCCTGGAAACTACATGTAAACTTCAGCTTTCTCAGGAAGATTTCTCAGAAACAGATTAATTCCCATGTAAAGTCGTTGATGATGCATTGAGTAGTGTACTGGCAGTTAGTGCCCTAGATGGTGTTTGCAGTGCTGATGAAGGTGGACCATTAGCAAATGAAACATGAAACCCCCAAAATATAAATTTTTGCAGTCAACCTGATTACTCGGGGAAACTTACCTTGCACTTAAATTGAAACCAGGCATGAATTTATGAGATATCATCAAGCTAATGGAGAGCAAATGCCTCAGATTCAGGTGGGCTCCCCCAAGAAGTTGGTGAGAGCCAAGCTCACAGTCGCCAGAAAGAGCAAACCCTCTAATACTAGAAAGAAAGCGCTATGTCTTTGGCTGGGACAGCTGGGTAAAGAGACTCCTGAGGGAAAAATACACAATGTCTAGAATGATGACATTGCCACCTACCTCCCCATTATGTATATCTTTGGGTGCAACACATGCATTTGAATATTGCTTGGTTGAACTGCAAGCAGACATCTTGCTGCTAACAAATGAAAGTAAATCTGTGTAGCTCACTAGACAGAGATGCTCTCTCCTTCTCTGCCCCTAACCCCTTCCTCCTTCTGCATTCCTACCTCAGCAACTTAAAGGGGCTAGATGATTAAAGATGGATCTAAGATCTCACTGTGCCAACCAGGAACTAAAGGTCATATACTTCTGTCCCCTGAGCTGGGGTATCTAAGAGGGGGGAAGAAATGAAACCTTTACGGCTTTGTTGGTTCCACATGTACAAGTCATCATTCTACTTGGTGTCATTGGGGCTGAGATCACATGCATTCAGTTTACTAGAGCTGGCAGTCTTCACGATGAGGACAGAATCCAATATGACCTTTTGGATGCAACTCTTCAGGCTGATTCAATGTAGTTTTGGCTTCTACATGTAAATATATAGTAGGAATTGAAGCATTATGGGCTTGTACTTCTGCATCTCATAGTTTGGATAAAAGAATAGATTTTGTGTTCTATAATCATTCTATTACATTATGCTAACAAAAACCATTTGTCCAGGAAAGGTCTCCCTTTCCTGATGAATTATACAGATATGGATATAGATATATTCTCCAACCTAATACAAAATAAAATAGTTTTCATTTATTTGAAAAAGGAAAAAAAATACATTACATATGTTCTCCAACCCAGTAAAAGATCAGCCTCAAAATGGAAAAGGAACAATAAAAGTTAGATTAACTTAAAGATTTTTGTTAGCTAGTTAGATTTTGTTAGCTTTTCAATACCTAAATATGTCTTTTTCAAAAACAAAACTAAAAGGCAATCCCTCGAATCTGTTGTGTGACAAAAGTCTTCAGATTTTCTGTTGGTTCATAATAGAGTGAATTAGGTTGTCAAAATATAGCTGGCAGATCAATAAATATTCAATAACTATAAGGAAAAGGAGGTATAAGCTAGTGGGGAATAATTTATTTAGGTATCTGTTATGCTAGCAGAGCTCATGATCATTCTGCAAATGTGGCATCACTTACTGCAGTAAGCCATTCCTTACACATTACTGAGGTTCGGTGTCTTTCCTCAGTGCTCCCATATGCCTTGTTTACGAATTTACTATTCTGCATTATGATGGCATTTCTCCTTAAACAAACAGTAAGTTTCTTAAAGGCAGGGATTTTATCTTATTATTCTTTGCCACATACCAAGGTTACCACAGCAAGTTACTCATTTTATTTTCTAGACGAATACATAAATGAATATATTAGGAGAAATGCATCCTAAACTCCCTTGAAAAAAAAATCATTTGCCAGAATTGTTGAACTACTACTTCCTTTACGGTCTGTTAAATCAGTATCAGATGGGTCCTCATATATAGGAAATACTTCATATATATGTTAATACAGAACAACAGCGGTATCCCGAAAAGATACCATTACTAAGCTTGGCTTTTTTTTAAAAGTAAATGTAATAAAAATTCAATAGGTTTGTTTGGATTTGCCTTCATGAAATAAGCAAAACTCTGTTTAGCTGTCAGTAAAAATGATGTTCGGCAAGTCTTTGTAGACCACATGCTTGAGCCTTTTCTTGTTACATTTTGAAGTAGAAAGCTTGCTCCTTGTCACCTTCAATTGGACATTTTACAGGAACTAGAAACATAAGTCATGTAGAGAAACATGTTACATATTGTTTTTTCCCCTCTAGCTGACCACCAATAATCTTAAATGTCAACAACGTCAAATTTCAATTTTGTTCACTGAATCACCACACTGTGGATTGAAAAACTGATCTCTACCACTTTTATTGTTCTAAATGTTTCCTATGTGGTGATTAAAAGAAAAAGAAAAACATTTGACTTGCTTGGCAGATGGTTTTATATTACCTCTGTTTAAATATAATACTTTAAACTTCTTATTGAATCAGGCAAATGGAATGGAGCATTTGCCTGCTTCATAAAATATGTTTAAACTAAGAAGGAAGTCAGCTCTCTGGATTGGCTTGCAGCTATTACTTACCTTTTTTGTTGTTGTGGGGGTGGTAAGGTGCCTACTATGTGAAGTATATTATGTGAGTTGTGGATTGGTTACAAAAATGAATGACACGAATATCTGTTTTGACAGATTTTAATTCACCATATTCATGAAAAAATAAGAATTTCACCGGGTGTGGTGGCTCACGCCTGTAATCCCAGCACTTTGGGAGGCTGAGGTGGGCAGATCACGAGGTCAGGAGATCGAAACCATCCTGACTAATACGGTGAAACTCCGTATCTACTGAAAAAATACAAAAAAATTAGCCAGGCGTGGTGGCGGGCGCCTGTAGCCCCAGCTACTCCAGAGGCTGAGGCAGGAGAATGGCCTGAACCTGGGAGGCGGAGCTTGCAGTGAGCCAAGATCGCGCCACTGCACACTAGCCTGGGGCACAGAGCGAGACTCCGTCTCAAAAATAATAATAATAATAATAGTAACAATAATAATAAGAATTTCTTTTCCAAACATGTTGATGTTTACTGTGGGAGCATATTGTTATTTACAAGTTCATTTTACTTTATTATTTATTTATTTATTTATTTATTTTTTGAGACAGAGTCTCGCTCTGATGCCCAGGCTGGAGTGCAGTGGTGTGATCTTGGCTCACTGCAACCTCCACCTGCCGGGTTCAAGCAATTCTCCTGTCTCAGCCTCCTGAATAGCTGGGATTACAGGTGCCCACACCACGCCTGGCTAATTTTTGGATTTTTAGCAGAGACGGGGTTTCACCATGTTGGCCAGACTGGTCTCAAACTCCTGACCTCAGATGACCTCCCAACTCAGCCTCCCAAAGTGCTGGGATTACAGGCATGAGCCACCATGCCCAGCCATGAGTTCATTTTAAAAATACAAGATATCATTTTGTATGCATTTAATTTGCAAGCTTTACCTTAATCATATGTTCTACCAAATATTTAGTAATATCAACAACATTTATATCCAACAATTTATATCCATTGTTGGATATAAATGTTCACATTTCATATCCAGTAACATAATCAGATTTAGCTACGATGGAATGTCTGTTGATTCACTGGACCAGGCATGGAAAATTTTCTAGAGAGAGATATTTGTGACCTAAGCCCCCTACCCATAAATTGTACCTCTAAGTTGCTATAGAATCACCAGATAGCAGTAGAATCCTGAAAGAGAGAATTCAACAGAAATGTCAAGAAAACAAGAAATATAGCCTCATTTATAAAAATAGAAATCTTGTAATGAAAATAGTAATTAATTAGAAGAAGAGAGAGATTAATGAATTTGGGAACCAAACTACTATATTACAAAGTTAATTGGTATTAAAATAGAAAAATATTGTAAAGCTGTTTCATTTGTCCATGTATTCAATACACATGTATTGAACACATAATAGGTTTTCAGACACCTCTCTAGGCGCTGGGGAAAATAAGAGCGAGGCAGAGATGCCTCCTGTCCACATAAACTTACATTTCAGAGTGCATGGGAGGGTCTGGCTGTGTGTGTGTGTATGGGGGGGGCATTCATTTATTTTTAATTATTGAAGTAATTAGTAATTGTAATTAATGCTGCAAAGGAAATGAACAGAGTACTTGATGAAACATAGCAATGAGGGCTCTCATCTCTGTGTATGATGTTCAATCTGAGCCCTGAAAAAATGGAAAGGGATGAGCAGATAAAGGGCAATGAAAGCACATCCCACCAAGAGTGTTTTCACAGATCAGGAAGCAACAGGCAAAATTCTTTTCGTATTTTTTAAAGATGGAGTCTCACTCTGTCGCCCAGGCTGGAGTGCAGTGGCACCATCTCTTGGCTCACTGCAACCTCTGACTCCCAGGTTCAAGCGATTCTCCTGCCCCAGCTTCGGAGTAGCTGGGACTATAGGCATGCACCACCATGCCAAGCTAATTTTTGTATTTTTAGTAGAGATGGGGTTTCGCCATGTTGGCCAGGCTGGTCTCAAACTCCTGGTCTCAAGTGATCCACCCGCCTCAGTCTCCCAAAGTATTGGGATTACAGGCATGTGCCACTGTGCCTGGCCAGTATTCTGATATTTAATAAGAGAGACACCTGCTTTTCAAGAATCTCAATGCTTCACATTACAAGATGACTCCTAACTAATCTAGGCCATTAGACCATTTTTTAATGAAGAAGACAAAAAGTAGTTTCACAACTGACAGTAGAGGGGATAAAAATGATTTGTTGAGGCAGGAGAATCGCTTGAACCCAGGAGGTGGAGGTTTCAGTGAGCCGAGATCGCACCACTGCACTCCAGCCTGGGTGGGCATCACAGCAAGACTCTGTCTCAAAAAAAAAAAAAAATTGTTTAGCAGTTCATACAGTGTTCCTGGTGTCCTTGCGTTTTGGAAATGCATAACTAGCCTATGCCCATTGTGAGGCGCTTTTCTGTCACCAGTAATCTCAAAGTCCACAGATGTCATCTGTGGGATTCCATCAAGGATGAGCTCCTCCTCATCACTTAAAACAGCCATATCTCTATGTCACTGCTACCATGCTACTCAACCGGATGCTTAGCACACAAAATACACCCGTTACCATACAGAAGCCTCTCTCTGAATTAAAATTTCCCTTTGCCCCTGATAATTTATTGACTGTCATGCACAGCTATGAGATGCTATTTCTCTAGAATAAGTGTTAGGGCATTGCTACATTGAAACTCCCTTATATTTTTTGCACTGCAGCACTCAAGCATTGATTGATAACTAGATATGGAACGTGGTAGTTTGGCACAGAAGTATTAAAAGCAGTATCAAGAGCTAAATACATTTGAGGTTAAGAATGAATACCATTTGAGGTGAAGAATAAAGTTTTAGACACTCTTTTACTACCACATAACAATACCAAAATAAGAAAATTTAATCAAGAATTAAAAGAAGGGGAAAAGAAATATAAGAAAAGGGAAATATAAGAAAAGGAAAATATATGTTAATTTATGAGATAAAAGTGTTTACACTCAACTTAGAACAAATCACAAAAAGTAATCATCACTGGTGTCACTGCCTTGTCACCCATGTGCATATGTTTCCATGGCAATACCATTTATAAAGTTAATCTATCAGCATTTTTCATGGCATTATCTTGTCCTGTGAGCCCTTAGAGAGATCAAGGTGGCACTAATATAATTAAATGTAAGAGCTATTTCATGGAGCATCTAGGGCTACAGGTGTAGGTATCCTAGGTGTGCCATTTATCCCTGAGTTTATGAATAGAGACGTTACCATCATGGAAGAAAAAATGTGTCTGTGTTTGTGTGTGTGTGTGTGTGTGTGTGCGTGTGTATGTAAGAACACACTGCGCACACACATGCACATATATGTGTGAGTGGGTATATTTTTCCTGAAACAATCTATGTATTGATCAAATTAAACATTTTTATTCCCATGATTTATGTAAAGAAATGGCTGCCTATTAATTAAAAAACAAAACAAAACAAAAAACAAGGAACTAGTGGCACCAACTACCCAGGTTTTTATTTTATACCCTTGATTCTAGATTCAGGTGTTATACTTTAAGTTTTTCATAAGATGCTAATAACATCTTTAGGACCAAGGCTTGGAGGTTATTCAAAATGAAAAATTAAAAAAAAACCAAATACTTTAGTTAGTGCTCAAGGTCTTATACAAACAAGCAGAGTGTTCACGGCAGCAAATGTCACTCTATGTCATCAGCATTCCATCCACATATGGGATCATCCCTCCATCCCGCCCCCAGTCCTATTTTCAGAAGCACAGGTGAAACGTTGTTGTCAAACAGTTTTACAACAAGAACAGGATGTATCAGTTCACATTGACTTATTTACTCCCAAAATTCCCATTTTAGACACCAGACACAAATTAGCTCAACTGTATTTTCTACACTAGGAAGATAAAATTTAATGACACTGAGAACAAAACAATTTGTGATTAGCTTCTGAATAATTTGTACTGGGTTGTAACTATTTTCTACTATAATAACTAAAACTAAGGTTCAGATTCTATTTTGTTCTCCTTCTTGTACTTATCAGAATAAGATAATACAAACTGAACTTTAAGAAATTCTCAACATATCATTTATTAATTTGGAATTAAAAACAATTTAAAGATAATGCAGTCAACTTAAAGAAAAAATAGTGGGAAGAGGTGGGTACCTGGTATTTTTTGAAATAATGATAATATAGTTACATCACTAAAAAGAGAATGCTGACCAGGCAGGTAACAGCAAGGCCAGGAATGAAGAAATTATTCTAGATTTTCTGAACAATAAGGAATTAATTCCTTGAGAATGCCGCCATCCGAAGAAATTGGCTGTATATTCCTCAATTACAAAGCTGATAATACAAATTTCAGAAAGACAATCTGATTAACATTTCTACCAAAAGTAAAAGCAATGTGAAAAAGAGTCATGAAGGAAAAGCAAGGTGTTAACCACGACGAGAATAAAACATGAAGGAAACTGATGTCTAACCAATGCCTTAATTCCTTGTTACATGTCATAAAACTTTTAAAATAGGGGTATCCTAAAGTTTAAGGGTTTAACTTTAATGTGAATCATATCCCTTTTGTATATTTTTTAAATTAAGTTACAAATGTTCAAAAGATTATGAAGTGAGAAAAAAAGAAAGCTATTTATTCATACTCAGTTTATTTTCTTTAAAAAATATATAACATAATACGATAGTAGATGGGATTCAATAGCAGATAGGATTCGGGACATCAAAATTCAAGAATTTATGTCCCATTATCAAAAGCTGTGAAGGGTTTCTGAAGGGTGTGGGTGTTAATCTACTTGCAAGCTAACAGGTCAGCCTGCTAAAGTTTCATGGCTGCTGATCAAAGACATGGCACCACCGGGTCAGAGGTAAAGGCTAGTTTAATACAGCAGAAGCATTAGGCAGAATATCAGCATTTGCACTATTTCCCTGAATTCAGTTCTGGCGGAGTAAAGCAAATAGGTTCACATGATATCCTCACCACCCAGTGAGTTGTGTCACAGCACAAGAACCCTGCATTTAGAGAATCCAAATCTTATAATCAGCAAAAAGTATGTCTGACCTTTGTTCTGGAGGAAAACATTATCTTTATTACACTGGACAGCAAACAAGCCTGTCCTTTACTCTGGAGGGAAACACTATCTCTATCTTCCAAGGCTGTTTGCTATACAAAGATGATTAAAAGGTAATCCAGAACAAAAGCAGTCAGTACTTCTTTTTGCAAGACTACAGTTAGTTGAGACACCCATGGAGAATGGTCTACCAACATTCATTTCCTAAAACTTCTTCAGTCTTGAAAGTGTGATCTTCCTTTCTCCTCTCTATTCCTATAGCATCCTATACATACCCTAATCAAGTAAACCTTACACACTCTGTTGCAATTTCCTGTTTCTATGACGTTAAACAAAAATTATAGAGGTCATTATTTGCACTCAGTCCTTACACTAAGCCCCGACAGAGCTGACCAAACCAAAATGGAGTCACTCATGCTAAATGCCATATAGTCAGAGATTATAAGGAAGCAGATAGACCCTGAAACAGATCAGCTTTTCTTAAAAACAGGCGAATACGTCTACCGGAGTGAGCATAATGAAGAAGCCCCTTCTGCTTTAATTCTTACAAAAAAGTAACCTAAAGTAATCTAACTTCACCAATTGGGGGTTTTTATTACTATTATTGTTCTGTTTACTTGTTTCCACCTTACAAAACCCACTGCTCTGCTATTGCCCAGTGGGAGCTTTCACTGTATTTTGTAAAAGCCAATTCGATTTGTAACTAAATGTGTTGTAACTTTGTCTTTTGACATTGGTTAAAAACAGCTATCACTATTACTACAACTTTTCACTCATACCTATCTTCATTGTTTTCAGCAAATATTCTAATATAAAGTAACCCCTGCAAACATTTTTGTGTGAATTAATAAAATAATGATTGATGGGGTAATATTTGGCAGAAAAGCAAAATAAAACAAAACAATGCCTACATAAACTGGCATTATCCACAGGCAAAAAGGGAATCACTTTTCAAAAGGAAATCTTGGTTACTAACAGAAATTTAAACTATAAATTTTGGATAGTGTCAATAGGTATATTTTTAGTAGATAGTCTTCAGTGATAAAAGACAACCACCATTTTCAATCTCTTTTGATTACAAATATATTAGAAAAGTCTGTGTCCAAAGATGCAAAAGTCTTCAAAGGCAACATTCGACTTCAAAGCAGCACACAATGCACTCATAGAAGGTGGCTTCTTGAAGGGTTTTTCCAGTCTTGCCTGAGTTTTTGTAATATAAAACCAGTCTTTTAAAGTTAGTGCATAAAAAGACAAAGTCTCAGAAAAGAATATAGGCTTTGAAATGCCTCACAAAAGTATTATAATGCTATGCTAGTGGAGTATAAAACAGAACTTTCCTGCAAAACTTCTTAAATAAAAAAATGATTTCAAAAACTTTGGCGAAAAATTTCAGTAACATCATTTGTTTTTTCTTCCTTTTAGTTTTTAAATACCACAGCAGAAATAGCAAGGCTACTAACACCAGCAAGTTTCTACACTGCAAAACTTTGTCAGCAGTAGCCAATCAATGTACTTGAACATCCAAGAGACTTCAGCATATTCCCCAGAGTAAAAGAGCAAGCAGGGCCACGTGTTTATAAATAAAAATTGCCATTAGCATATTAGTACAATGATAGATTAATTTCATTTTCTATGGTTAAACATATCCACCTCTGCAATATTATATTTCCTTATCAATGGCATTTGTCTAAATATTGTACTAGTTATAGCCGAAGATAGAACAATGGCTTAGGGTATTGGGGGGCTTCTTTTCCAGTATCAATTGTTATTGGAATGTATAAAAATTGTGCATAATAATTGAAATAATTGTCACCACAAAACTGCACTAACATACAATACAGAAAATGGAGGAGAGTACATTTGTGAACATTCCCATGCAAATGTACAAAAGTGGTTAGCAAGGACATCCTTGATTTGCTCATAATACACTCATTCCTTTCACCATTGAGTGTGCACGTATTTCTCTGATTGGAAAGAACTACAGAGGAGGTTTTACTTTTTACTTTCCAGTTTGCTATTAAAGAGAGAAAACTAACAGAGAGAAATCAAGCAACTCAAAACAACCTTACACGCATGCACACACACACACGCACACACACACACTCACAAAGATATTTTGTTCACCATATGTATTGATGTGCCTGTTTTCAGTCAATCCACAGGAAGGGCTAAGGAGAGTGACATCTGGGCTACATTAAAAGAACAGTCCATTGCTCAAAGAACTCAAGTTTAGCCCGAGTACAGTGGCTCATGCCGGTAATCCCAGCACTTCGGGAGGCCGAGGTGGGTGGATCATGAGGTCAGGAGTTCGAGACAAGTATGACTAATATGGTGAAATCTCGTCTTTACTAAAAATACAAAAATTAGCCGGGTGTGGTGGTGTGCACCTGTAATCCCAGCTACTCAGGAGGCTGAGGCAGGAGAATCACTTGAACCAGGGTGGTGGAAGGTTGCAGTGATCCGAGATCTTTTACATCACTGCACTCCAGCCTGGGCGACAGAGTAAGACTCCATCTCAAAAAAAATAAATAAATAAAAATAAAGAACTCAAGTTTAAGTTGTAATTTGTGCTAAAATCTCCCAAGGAGTCTAAGTCTGAGAGCCAAAAGGATATAACTGCAGAATAAACCTCTGCTCCCACAGACATGCTTGTCTCTAGATCAGTATGAGACACCAGGCCTGACTTCTCCAATATCTCTGTCTCAGCTGTTATCTAAATATCTTATCCAGTGGCTTTTCCAGAGTCTCCACCAGTTTGTCCTCATATCCACAAGACATTCTCTTGCATTTAACCTAGCATTCTCAGATTCAGTAACTCCTTTGTCCTCTCACCACTTCCCAAGAACTATCCTTTAAAGCAAATTCAGCCACTTTTCAGCTTGGCTGTTCCCTCCACATGTTCAAAGAGAATTGATATTGAGACATTATGATTCTGTAGCATGCTTTCTAGCCAGATATAACAGCAGACTTCATTTTCCCTTTGTCTTTGCATAAGTGTGCAATGGATCTTAACAGCGTTTGTCAAGTTTTTTTGTTCTGATTTTTCAAGCTGAGTATTGGCAACAGGTACACCATATAGGCTTGCTTTTAGTTCAAGTATGAATGTGCCTTTTTCCCCAATGTTAAGTTATTTATTGACATTACCAGCAGCTTAATGGTAAGAAGTAAAATATAAAGATGTGAAAATGGTTGATGGAATATTGTTACCAAAATGGCAAGGTTCTGATGCTCACTGCACAGGGAGCCAATCACTGAGATAATGAGTATTTCCAGGCAGGAAGGCTTTAACTGGGTGCTTCAGCTGAGGAGAGCAGATCAGTCTCAAATTGGTCTCCTGACAGACTAAAATTAGGGGTTTATATAACAGGGAAGAAACGTAACCATGTGGGAAAACAGGAACTGGGGAGGGGTTAGAAAGAAGAGTTGATCAATAGGAAGCAGGTGGTCGCTTTGGCCATCATGATGGGTAAGGGGTCTGGTTTCTCATTGTCCATGTGCGGTGATCTGGTGAGTTTCAGCTCTTTGATATTATCTGGGAGGGCTGATGGTTGGTTTCCTGAGAAAGGAACTCAGATAAGACAAAGGTAACTTTCTCAAGTTTCAAGACCAGGAGGGTCAATTTCTGTGTTTATTCGAAAGAAACCATAAACATTAGTTTTATGGAACAATTGGGCCAGTTTAAATATCATTCCCATTACGTAGGGGATGAAAACCTTGGCCTCGTCCATTTCTTTGCGTAAACTTTCCAACACAGTTCAAGGTTTCCATTCCACCAAGAATCATTATAATTATCATTACTGTCATAAAGTCAAGTGTAACATCTTTACTTCCAGAACCATAAATCCTTATTAATAATAATAGTAGCAGTTGGTCAAGCTAATATAATATTTTAAAATATACTTTTACTCATTTAGTTTGCATGCATGCCCAAGTTTAGAGATTCTACATAATCATTGTCACTGCTTATCAAATTTATAAATTAAAAACAAACAGGATAGCAAATAAGTTGTGTATTTCTGTTTCCTCACTCCTCATCAGTATTTTTATACCATTCGAAGAATATGGTATTATTTTCTTAATCTAAATATTGCTTGTGTGTTTTCCAGGAATAAAGAATAGATTTTGTATTTTTTTCAGGGATACTGAAAACACATTGAAATAGAAAGTCTATGGGGAAAGTTGTCTTCTGCCTTCAAAATGTGCCTAGGCAAGTCTGTGTTGGAGGCTAGGTTATATTCAAGGACACAGCATCACCTGGAGTTGCTTTGATGTCAGAGGCCAAGTTAGATGTCCTCACACAGTCATGAGTAGCCTGTGATCACCAGATCACAGATCTTCCAAATGGATTTGGGGAGAAATTTTTCTTTTGTTTGAGGATTCGTGACTGCTCTAAAGGGAAAATTTTAGGGTATAAACTGGGGAGCTTATACCTATGTGATTCACTGTGAAGAATCAGGCTAGACCAAAACCTTTCATTATTTTTGCACTCAATATGGTTACCGGCTAATCTTACATAGGGACTCAGAAGATAAATAATGAACCATCTGGTGGCAGACATAAATGTTTTTAATGGAAATATCATATCTATGTAATAATAAGAAACAATGCTTTGTTTTCTTTTGCTTGTTTTGGTTTTGGTGGTTAATGTTTTCTTGAGAATCTGTTGTTGCAAAATAACTTCAATAAAAAATTGTGTGCCTAAGTATAATGAGATTATTCCAAAGTAAAGACTACACTTAGACATTGGGGGGCAATAATTAGAAAGTGGAACATAGAAAACTATAAACATTTTCATGTAGAACTGTAAGTTTCTCTCGAAATTGGATTTGAATATAAGTAAGCCAAATATAACGAATGTTTTACTGCATGACGCTACCACCAGCAAGACTTAAAAACTGCTGCATTTAATTATTGCTGGTTTTTCTTTGAGAGAAAAGTATGTTTTCTCCAAAGAGAATAACAAAACACACACATAAAAATGTACAAACAAAAACCTAATACTATCTTGTCTCTGTCATAGGAACACACGCACACACACTTTTAAATAGTATATAAGTAAATGCATAAATGCATACATAGACATATGAATACATAATACCTACATAAATACATATAAATACATTTATACCTACGTAACATAGGTAATTCACGAAAAAGAAATAAAAACTGATTTTGATTCTTATTGTCCTATAAAATAAATTAAGCAAATACACACAAACACACACACCAGAGGAAGAGATATATAAGTCAAATTGGCAGTGTAGGACCACAGCTATAATTGGGACACACTTATGAAAATGAAGGAGCAGAGTGACAGAAGCCAGATTTCAAGAAAGATTTTATTATAAAGCAAGGAATTGGCTGCAGTGAGGAAGAATGAGCAATAAACCTTGTGGAACAGTGGGCAGTCTGATATATTCACAACCTGGCTACTGTTATTTGAACCCTTTCCAACACAGTCGCCTCAGAAGTGTGTATGCATCTTGGGAAAATAGATAAAGGCAAATCTAAAATAACTGCCTCACTATGATGTCTGACACCACACAGCTCAATACCCTCACTGTGGAACTCTTTCAATAGAGAGACATAGAGAAAGATAATTATTCTCCTCCTCAATTTGCCATAGCTCTGGTCAGTCTGTGATGTCATGGGGATGGAAAGTCTTGGTAGGCATAATTGTCAGCAGGGATCTGAACCTATATTTATATCTTTTGCTCAGAACTGTGGAATCAAACAACAGCCTGGTGTCGGGAATTAAACAGCAGACAGGTAGCAGCAGGTAATCACCTGCTCTGATGCTAGAGGTCATATGGGATTCCCAGAAGCATTGGTAGGGAGAACTTTGAAAATTGCCATTATCCAATGCAATCTGCTTATTAATTTTAATTGGACTTGGTTAGTTCCTGGAGACTACTGAAACCTGACTGTTTATGGAGAAGTATTTATGACAGTGCAGAAAGCCACAAGTAGAGCCCAAAGCCTAATGATTTTCTCTCAGAAATTACTGTCTTTAAAAAATGACTCTGTAATATAAAAGGTGTAATAATGGTATAATATATAAATCTTCAAAGTTTTATCAAAGTCACTTTGGTGTGTTTTAGTATAGTAGTCTCTTCTTTTAAAACGAAAAAGAAACAAGATTAGGAAGTTATGTGAGAACCAAAGCAAATGATAGATAGAATCTTTTTACTGAAGATTCACTGTAATGTTATGTTAATAGGGTTGTGGCTTAACAATCTTTCATATATTAAGGAACAATACTACTTAAATCCTATCACTTTGAAATGAATAAATTATGAAACCTTATCATTATAAATTAGAAAAAAACATTAATATGAACATAAATTTAAATGAGCATCAAAAATTCACTAAAAAAAAACCACTTTCAAAGAATAGTTCGCTTTCTTCTTTTCTAAGATTTCAAAAATCAGAAATTCTAGAAACTCCCTAGGTGTTTTTATCTGAGGAGACAGGCATAATTGAGATGTGTAAAAATGTAAACAAAACAAAAATACAACTTTCATGTATGCACAGACACACACACACGCACACACACAAATAAACATCAACCCTGACATTCTTTTTTTCATTTTTAAAATTCTGTTAGAATATGGATAACATAAAACTTACCATCTTAACCATTTTAAGTGTACAGTTCAGTTGTATTAAATACATTTATAATGTTGTGCAAGCATTACCACCATCAATCTTCATCTATTTTCAACTTGAAAAATTAAATTCTATACCCATTAAATACCAACTTTCCAGTACTCCAATCCCTTATGCCCTGGAAACCACCATTCTACTTTTCTTCTGTATGATTTTGACTATTCCCCTCTTATCTGTGGAGGATCTGTTCCAAGCTCCCCAATGGATGTCTGAAACTAAGCATAGTACTGAAGCCAATATATAATGTTTTTCCTATACATACATATTTATCATAGAGTTTAATTTATAAATTAGGCACCATAAGAGATTAACAACAATTACTAGTAATAAAATTGGCCACCTGAGTTAAACGGATTACTCGAATGCAAGCATTGTGGTACTGTGACAGCTGATCTACTTGAGTGGGGAAAGCAGCATAAAAGATAGCTATTGGGTACTGGGCTTAATACCTGGGTATTAATGAAATAATATGTACAACAAACCCCTGTGACACACGTTTACCTCTGTAACAAACCTTCACATGTATCCCCAACCTAAAATAAAAGTTAAAAAAAAGGACGGTTGAACTGATAACCAAGATGGCTGCTAAGTGACTAACTAATGGGTGTAGGTAGCATATACGGGGTGGACAAAGACATGATTTGGATCCCAGGAAGAAGGGAACAAGATGGTGCAAGATTTGATCAGGCTACTCAGAACCATGTGCAACTTAAAACTTATTCTGGAACTATCTGATATGTTTTGGCAGTATCCCCACCCAAATCTCACCTTGAATTATCATGATCCCCATGTATTAAGCACCGGGCCACATGGAGATAATTGAATCATGGGAGTAGTTTCCCCCATACTGTTCTTGCGGTAGTGAATAAGTCTCATGAGATCTGATGGTTTTATAAATGGGAGTTCTCCTGCATAAGTTCTCTTGCCTGCCACCATGTAAAATGTGACTTTGCTACTCCTTTGCCTTCTGCCATGATTATGAGGCCTCCCCAGCCATGTGGAAGTGTTAGTTGATTAAACTTTGCTTTATCAATTATCCAGTCTTGGGTATGTCTTTGTTACCAGCATGAGAACAGACTAATACACTATGAATTTAACATTTTCAGGTCGTAGTGGACCACAGGTAAACAAAACCTCTGAAAGTACAACCACAGATAAGGAGGGACAACTGTCTTCTAATAACTTCACATCAGTGAAATCATAAAGTATTTGTTCTTCCGTGACTGGCTTATTTTGCTAAGCATAATGTCCTCAAGGTTCATCCATGTTGTAGCGTGTGTCAGAATTTCCTTCCTTTAAAGGATGCATAATATTTTATTGTATGTATATATCACATTTTTGCTTTTTCATTCATATTTTCACTTCTGCATTTAGGTCAGAAAAGACTGAGATTAGAACTTGCAAGAACAAATTTAAATAAATAAAAGATTTATTTTAATTTTTGATAAAAATATTCCTTAGGAATGCTAAATATAAAACAAGGGATGTGTTGTTGTTTTGCTCATTTATTGGCACTGTTGTTGGGATGCTGCTACCTGTGTTTATTTTGTGATATTAGATTTATAAAAAGCATTATATAGTATTGATGTGTCCACAGTGATTTATAAGAAAAAAAGAAACTGAATAGGACACCAGCTCTCTCACCCAAGCTGACCAAAACTTTGTGTGGGGCCATTGAGGATGCCCTTCATAGACTGATATTCTTTCTTTATGGAATAGTAGATAATGCGCATTCTTCACATGAATAGGAGGACAGGAACTGTTTCAGAAAGTGGATAAAAGATTACAGAAATGTGCCTTGGTAAATAGAATTGTAGTGATCTGTCCAAAAGTGAGAAGGAAATGAGAATCTAGACTGAGGAAGGCTCTCAATCTCTCTCCCACTGGAGAGAAGTACGGAAAGCTCTTCAGAGATTATTGTGAAATTGTCTTCTGTTCTTTGTCACAGAAGTAATACTACATGTAGAACTGTATCAAGAGCTCAAGCAGTATTTATATTTGTTAATAAATGAATAAATGAATACCAAGTTGACATTATATGTAATGTAGTATTACATAATGAATAGCAAACATATATTATATATATATACACAACATAGTATATACAGACTGTATAGCATATACATGTATCTATAGTATTAAAGATCTTGTAAAGTTGGTATTTTTCAGTTAAATTTATTTAAATTGAATTTATTCCAAGATTTCTAGAAACAACTGACCCATCTGAAAAAGTACCATAATACTATTCATTATAAATTACTAACCCCTAGGAAGAAGATTTTAATTTCCATTATATCCTATATATCTTCAAGATTTTTTGTAATTATTACTTCTATGACATTAACATCCTTTCATAATGTTATATGAAGCCTAATAATATAAAAGGCCAGAAATAGTAGAGTCCACAAAGATCTTGTCCAAACCCGTAATTAACAGTGAAGAAAGTTACATGTCTAAAAAGACCAAATTGTGCAACTGAGTTAAGAATATCAGTAATAATAATGAAGAAAAAAACAAGCAGGAAAAAAAGGAGGAGGGAATATTTGTGGACAGTACACGCTGCATACTGAAGCATTTGCTAAGAACAGCATTTGCTAAGTTCTCCTAATTTTTCAACTACATTAAAAACACTGAATTTTTAAGAAATATTCAGACATGTTCTATTTATAATCTTACAAAGACATTCCTTTAAAAAAGAGGTCTTCATTTCATTAGAGAAATTAGAGATTTCATTTCTTGCTTCTATTTGTATTCTGCAACAATGCTATCTAACCTGCAGAGAAAGGAGCATCATTAAGATATTACCAAATGCAGATTCTTTATGTATTTTGTTAGGATGAAGTTTTCCCCACTTCCTCATGCAACTCCAACAGTAGTCATGAAGCAACCTGAAAGACTACTCCATTCTTTTTCATCTGTGCTGCCTAAAAGTTTCTGTTTTATTGCTGTTTTGTTTCTAGCCTATTAACCTGCAATTCATTACCTACTATTCTTGTTTATATTTATATTTACAGTTGCTCCTTGAACAATGTGGGGTTAAGGGTGCTGATCACCCCCTTATGTAGTTCAACATCTGTGTATAAATTTTGAGTTCCCAAAAACTTAACTACTCATAGCCTACTGTTTACTGGAAGCCTTACCAACAAAACACACAGTTAATTGACACATATATTGTATGCTATATGTGTTATGTATTGTATTCTTACAATAAAGTAAACATTCTTTTCTCTATCAAAAGGTTAGGGGAAAGAAAATGTTATCAAGAAAACCATAAGGAAAAGAAAATATATTTACTATTCATTTAGTGGAAGTGGATCATCATAAAAGCCTTTATTCTCTTCGTCATGTTGAGTGAGCTGAGGAGGAGGCTGAAGAGGAGGGGTTGGTGTTGCTGTCTCAGGGGTAGCAAAGGTGGAAGATCTGCATAGGAGTGGACCTGCACAGCTCAATCCTGTGTTGATCAAAGGTCAACTGTACTTTGCATTATGTTTGCTTATATTTACTTTAAAATTTTCTATTAGTTTGAATCCGAGTTTAGTTGCTGGTGAAAGGACTCAAATATAGTGATTTCAGAAACCAGGTTTATTTTCAAGTAAAGGAAGTTCAGTGGTAGCTGGTCAAAAGCTGATATTGAAGGAAAACTGTGAAGTCATTAACCAAGGAATTTTCTTTCTCTTTTTTAAATTTTTATTTCTATTTTAAGTTGTGGGGTACATGTGCAGGACGTCCAGGTTTGTTACATAGGTAAACGTGTGCCAGATTTGCTGCACCTATCAAACCATCACCTAGATAGTAAGCTCAGCATGCATTAGCTATTTTTCCTAATGCTCTTCCTCCTCCCACCCCAACCCCTGACAGGCCCCAATGTATGTTGTTCCCCTCCCCATGTCCACGTGTTCTCATTGTTCAGCTCCCACTTATGAGTGAGAACATGTGGTGTTTGGTTTTCTGTTCCTGCATTAGTTTGCCGAGGCTGATGGCTTCCAGCACTACGCATGTCCCTGCAAAGGACATGATCTCATTCCTTTTGATAGCTGTGTAGTATTCCATGGTAGTATATATGTATCACATTTTCTTTATCCAGTCTATCATTGATAGGCATTTGGGTTGATTCTGTGTCTTTGCTATTGTGAATAGTGCTGCAATAAACATACATGTGTACGTCTCTTTTTAGTAGAATGATTTATATTTCTTTGGGATTGCTGGGTTAAATGGTATTTCTGGTTCTAGATCTTTGAGGAATTTTCCACAATGGTTGAACTAATTTACATTCCCACCAACAGTGTAAGAGTGTTCCTATTGGCCAGGTGTGCGTGGTGGTTCATGCCCGTAATCCCAGCACTTTGGGACACCAAGGTGGGCAGATCACCTTAGGTCCGGAGGTCGAGACCAGCCTAGCCAACATGGTGAAACCCCATCTCTACTAAAAATACAAAAATTAGCTGGGCATGGTGGCGGGCGCCTGTAATCCCAGCTACTCGGTAGGCTGAGGCAGGAGAATCACTTGACTCCAGGAGGCAGAGGTTGCAATAAGCCGAGATCGCGCCCCTGCACTCCAGCCTGTGCGACAGAGTAAAGTCCATCTCAAACAAACAAAAAAAAAAGAAAGAAAAAAAAAGTGTTCCTCTTCCTATTTCTCCACAGCCTCACCAGCATCTGTTGTTTCTTGACTTTTTAATAATTGCCATTCTGACTGGTGTGAGGTGGTATCTCATTTTGGTTTTGATTTGCATTTCCCTAATGATCGGTGATGTTGACCATTTTTCGTATGTTTGTTGGCCACATGAATGTCTTCTTTTGAGAAGTGTCTATTCATGTCCTTTGCCCACTTTTTAATGGGGTTGTGTTTTTTTTCCTTGTAAATTTCCAATGGAATAGAACAGAGAACTCAGAAATAAGACCGCACATCTACAACCATCTGATCTTTCACAAACCTGACAAAAACAAGCAATGGGGAATGGATTCCCTATTTAATAAATGGTGCTGGGAGAACTGGCTAGCCATATGCAGAAAATTGAAACTGGATCCCTTCCTTACACCTTCTATAAAAAGTAATTCAAGATGTATTCAAGACAAATGTAAACACAAAACTGTAGATACTCTAGAAGAATATCTAGGCAATACCATTAAGGACATAAGCATGGGCAAAGATTTCATTATGAAATCACCAAAAGCAATTGTAATAAAAGCAAAGACTGACAAATGAGATCTAATTAAACAAAGAGTTTCTGTACAGCAAAATAAACTATCATCAGAGTGAACAGGCAAACTACAGAGTGGAAGAAATTTTTTGCAATCTATCTGTCTGACAAAGGTCTAATATCCAGAATCTACAAGGAATTTTCTATTTTTCTTCTCTGAATGCCTTTAGCATTTAACTTACTTGCCCAGGGTTACTCCATGATGTAAGATGGCTGTTCGAACTCAGGGCATCAGGTCAAATTGAGGACTGTAGTTACAGATTTTTCTGAACAACAAGAAGAAATATACAAATGTGCTGCAGAATTATTTTATTAGATATTTATTGTTCTGGACTACAAATATGTAGCAACTCATCTAGTTAATGAGACCCTTTGAAAAAAATTGTTAAAAAGCAACATCATAGGATAGGAAGATTAATCTAATGGTTTAAAATTATCTTTTGCCTTAAATGGACAAAAAATGTTAATACATAATGCAATTTTAGAGACTTTTTTTAAAAGGAAAGGCCAGCCAAAGATTAAAAAATGTAAACTAAACTAAGATGAGAAGCATAATTTAGGTAGGTTCAAATTTTAGGCAGACTCAACAACTTGACTAGAGGTGTATTAGGTACTTTCTTTTCATAAATGGCTTCACGTGTTGTGACATAAGATTTTAGTCAAAAGTATAAGTTGAAATATAAAATCTATACTTTTATAATCAAATTTTAGAGATCCTTCTAAAGAAATAAAATGACTTTTGACTCTGGAGAAAAGAACCAGCCTCCAAAAGAAATGTAAAACCGAATTTCCTCTGTTGTCTAATATTTAAGAACTGACAGAGGAGGGCACATGTAAACTTACTGCAAGCAAACACATGTGGAAGCTCCAGTTTACCATATTGATAGGAAACAATAGTAACTATCAAAACTATTCAATTATGTCACCTTAAAAAAATAGTACTACAAAAACTCCCTGGTATTTTTCTTAACTCCCAAAGCAGCATTGTCTACAAATTGACATAGGCGACAACATAGTCTTATAAACAGAGTCACTCTATCTACAATTAATTCCACATCATAAAACAGTGTATTCTTAAGAGAAAATGTTAAGATTGTTTGAAATAACTAAGAATGTAGGTAAATTATAATAAGAATAAAGGGAAAAGGAGAGCAATTTTGTTTTAAAGTAAACCATTTTGTTGTAACAGAAAATATAAGAAATAGTAAGACAAACTTTTATGCATGGTTAGTTGTAGAAAGCTTGAATGGCACTTACTTTATTTTCTCTAGTTTACTGGAACCACTCAAGTAATGGAACATTTCTAGTAATCCTAAACACTTTTCAACTTCTAACACAGACGCTCCATTCAGGAACTATTATCAAAAGATCATTCCTTCCTTCTTTGTGATATAATCTGTAAAATTTTAATAAGTGTTATCTACTCTGCAAATAGAACTGCCATATTAAATGTATTAAAATCTCATTTATCTACACATAATCAGATTATAGCTGATCTAGAAATTAGAATACTTAAGTTATATATGAAATATTAAATTAACAAAGAATTACCCAGAGTTCCAGAATCCTTATCGGGAAAAGACTAATGGAGAATAGATTGAATAATTGGAGCAAAATCTGTAAGAATACAGATTGTCTTCTTTTATATGCTTCTGACTTTGCCCTTTTTCACATTATTAATAGTAATAACTTAGGTTTAAGGTTTAATATAGAGGATCACTCTTCGAATTCAACTTTCCTAAGCCATTGCTAGGCAGCCAGTATGAAAAACAAGATAGAGTTACTTTTTACTATCCTTACTAATAATGGTGCTTGTCTTAATCTGTCCACGTTATTTTAATAAAATTCAAATGGATAATTTATAAACAACAGAAATTAATTTGCTTTATAATTCTGGAGTCTGAGAAGTCCAAAATGAAGGCTTCAGCAGATTTTGTGTCTGGTAACGTCTTGCTCTCTGCTTCCCAAGTGGTGCCTTCTTACTGTGTCCTCACATCTAGATGGGGATAAAGAGTCAAATAGACTCACTCAAGCCCTTTTACTAAGGGAACTCATCTCTGAAGGTGAAGCTCTTATAACATAATTACCTCTGAAAGGCCCCTTCTCTTGATTCTAATGCATTCGGGATTCAGTTTCAATCTGAATTTTGAAGGGACATAAACATTCAAATCAGACAACATTTTTTTGAGTTAATATAAACATAAATAAAAATATCCTTGCTCTACATAAGGGGAATGCACTGCTTCTTGGAATCAGCAATTATTTTTTCTCATGATGACTCCAATAAAGTTAACTGTATCTCTTGCAGCTTCTGGATTACCTCTATGGGAGATTAGGTGGCTCTTCAGTGCCCATTTGCCCATTTTGGTTTTTTTTCTTTTCTTTTCTTTTTTTGAGATGGAGTCTCTCTTTGTCACCCAGGCTGGAGTACAGTGGCGCAATCTCGGCTCACTGCAACCTCTGCCTCCTGGGTTCAAGCCATTCTCCTGCCTCAGCCTCCCAAGTAGCTGGGATTACAGGAGCCTGCCACCATGCCTGGCTAATTTGCGGGTGGTATTTTTAGTAGAGATGGGGTTTCACCATGCTGGCCAGGCTGGTCTCAAACTCCTGACCTGAGGTGATCCACCCAACTAGGCCTCCCAAAGTGCTGGGATTACAAGTGTGAGCCACCACGCCTAGCTCAGTAACTGTGGAATTTTAAGTGCTTTCCAAAGTGTATTTCTTACTGTGATTGAAATAATAAATAATAGACTTCTAAATAACAAACATTAAATTTCCTAAAGCCAAGTAGTAATGAATAATAACATAGTCTTTAATTTCATTTTGACTAACTAACAGTAGCCTTCACCATTAATGATACTTTATGTAACACATAACATGCAATATAATGTTAATTCAGGTGAGGTAAAACAATTTTTGTCTAAAAGAAGAGGCAACCTGGCTTCCCACGATAGATCCAGGAAGTCACTGTGGCTTCACTTTGAAGTCACTTCTTTTCTTGGTCAGATGTGGGGAATCTTGAATCATGGGCTTCAGTTCTTCCTTCTTATAATATTCTTTTCAAAAAAATTTTTTTATTATTATTATACTTTAAGTTCTAGGATACATGTGCACAATGTGCAGGTTTGTTTCATATGTAAATATGTGCTATGTTGGTGTGCTGCACCCATTAACTCATCATTTACATTAGGTATATCTCCTAATGCTATCCCTCCCCACTACCCCGACCCCACAACAGGCCCCAGTGTGTGATGTTCCCCATCCTGTGTCCAAGTGTTCTCATTGTTCAATTCCCACCTATGAGTGAGAACATGCGGTGTTTGGTTTTCTATCCTTGCGACAGTTTGCTCAGAATGATGGTTTCCAGCTTCAGCCATGTCCCTACAAAGGACAAGAACTTATCCTTTTTTAGGGCTGCATAGTATTCTGTGGTGTATATTTGACGCTTTTTCTTAATCCAGTCTGTCATTGATGGACATTTGGGTTGGTTCCAAGTCGTTGCTATCGTGAATAGTGCTGCAATAAACATACATGTGCATGTGTCTTTATAGCAGCATTAGTTATAATCCTTTGGGTATATACCCAGTAATGGGGTCGCTGGGTCAAATGGTATTTCTAGTTCTAGATCCTTGAGGAATCGCCACACTGTCTTCCACAATGGTTGAACTAGTTTACACTCCCAGCAACAGTGTAAAACTGTTGCTATTTCTCCATATCCTCTCCAGCACCTGTTTCCTGACTTTTTTATGTTTGCCATTCTAACTGGTGTGAGATGGTATCTCATTGTGGTTTTGATTTGCATTTCTCTCATGGCCAGTGATGATAAACATTTTTTCATGTGTCTGTTGGCTGCATAAATGTCTTCTTTTGAGAAGTGTCTGTTCATATCCTTCGCCCACTTTTAATGGGGTTGTTTGATTTTTTCTTGTAAATTTGTTTAAGTTCTTTGTAGATTCTGGATATTAGCCCTTTGCGAGATGGGTAGATTGCAAAAATTTTCTCCCATTCTGCAGGTTGCCTGTTCACTCTGATGGTAGTTTCTTTTGCAGTGCAGAAGCTCTTTAGTTTAATTAGATCCCATTTGTCAATTTTGGCTTTTGTTGCCATTGCTTTTGGTGTTTTAGACATGAAGTCCTTGCCCATGCCTATGTCCTGAATGGTATTGCCTAGGTTTTCTTCTAGGGTTTTTATGGTTTTAGGTCTGATATTTAAGTCTTTAATCCATCTTGAATTAATTTTTGTATAAGGTGTAAGGAAGGGATCGTTTCAGCTTTCTACATATGGCTAGCCAGTTTTCCCAGCACCATTTATTAAATAGAGAATCCTTTCCCCATTTCTTGTTTCTGTCAACTTTGTCAAAGATCAGATGGTTGTAGATGTGTGGTACTCTTTCTGAGGGCTCTGTTCTGTTCCATTGGTCTATATCTCTGTTTTGGTAGCAGTACCATGCTGTTTTGGTTACTGTAGCCTTGTAGTATAGGTTGAAGTCAGGTAGCATGATGCCTCCAGCTTTGTTCTTTTGGCTTAAGATTGTCTTGACAATGCGGGCTCTTTTTGGGTTGCATATGAACTTTAAAGTAGTTTTTTCCAACTCTGTGAATAAAGTCATTGGTAGCTTGATGGGGATGGTATTGAATCTATAAATTACCTTGGGTGGTATGGCCATTTTCACAATATTGATTCTTCCTAGCCATGAGCATGGAATGTTCTTCCATTTGTTTGTGTCCTGTTTTATTTTGTTAAGCAGTGGTTTGTAATTCTCCTTGAAGAGATCCCTCACATCTCTTGGATTCCTAGGTATTTTATTCTCTTTGAAGCAATTGTGAGATCCCTCACATCTCTTGGATTCCTAGGTATTTTATTCTCTTTGAAGCAATTGTGAATGGGAGTTCACTCATGATTTGGCTCTCTGTTTGTCTGTTATTGGTGTATAGGAATGCTTGTGATTTTTGCACACTGATTTTGTATCCTGAGACTTTGCTGAAGTTGCTTATCAGCTTAAGGAGATTTTGGGCTGAGACAATGGGGTTTTCTAAATATACAATCATGTCATCTGCAAACAGGGACAATTTGATTTCCTCTTTTCGTAATTGAATACCCTTTATTTTTTTCTCCTGCCTGATTGACCTGGCCAGAACTTCCAACACTACGTTGAATAGGAGTTGTGAGAGAGGACATCCCTGTCTTGTGCCAGTTTTCAAAGGGAATGCTTCCAGTTTTTGCCCATTCAGTATGATATTGGCTGTGGGTTTGTCATAAATAGCTCTTATTATTTTGAGATACGTCCCATCAATACCTAATTTATTGAGAGTTTTTAGCATGAAAGGCTGTTGAATTTTGTCAAAGACCTTTTCTGCATCTATTGAGATAATCATGTGGTTTTTGTCTTTGGTTATGTTTATACGATGGATTACATTTATTGATTTGCATATGTTGAACCAGCCTTGCATCCCAGGGATGAAGCCCACTTGATCATGGTGGATAAGCTTTTTGATGTGCTGCTGGATTCGGTTTGCCAGTATTTTATTGAGGATATTTGCATCGATGTTCATCAGGGATATTGGTCTAAAATTATCTTTTTTTGTTATGTCTCTCAGGCTTTGGTTTCAGGATGATGCTGGCCTCATAAAATGAGTTAGGGAGGATTACCTCTTTTCCTATTCATTGGAATATTTTCAGAAGGAATAGTACCAGCTCCTCTTTGTACCTCTGGTAGAATTCAGCTGTGAATCCGTCTGGTCCTGGACATGTTTTGGTTGATAGGCTCTTAATTATTGCCTCAATTTCAGAGCCTGTTATTAGTCTATTCAGGGATTCAACTTCTTCCTGGTTTAGTCTTGGGAGGGTGTATGTGTCCAGGAATTTATCTATTTATTCTAGATTTTCTAGTTTATTTGTGTAGAGGTGTTTATAGTATTCTCTGATAGTAGTTTGTATCTCTGTGGGATCGATGGTGATATCCCCTTTATCATTTTTTATTGCGTCTATTTGATTCTTCTCTCTTTTCTTCTTTATTAGTCTTTCTAGTGATCTATCAATTTTGTTGATCTTTTAAAAAAAATCAGCTCCTGGATTCACTGATTTTTTGAAGGGTTTTTTGTGTCTCTATCTCCTTCAGTTCTGCTCTGATCTTAGTTATTTCTTGCCTTCTGCTGGCTTTTGAATGTGTTTGCTCTTGCTTCTCTAGTTCTTTTAATTGTGATGTTAAGGTGTCAATTTTAGATCTTTCCTGCTTTCTTTTGTGGGCTTTAAGTGCTATAAATTTCCCTCTACACATTGCCTTAAATGTGTCCCAGAGATTCTGGTATGTTGTGTCTTTGTTCTCATTGGTTTCAAGGAACATCTTTATTTCTGCCTTCATTTCGTTATGTACCCAGTAGTCATTAAGGAGCAGGTTGTTCAGTTTCCATGTAGTTGAGCGGTTTTGAGTGAGTTTGTTAATCCTGAGTTCTAGTTTGATTGCACTGTGGTCTGAAAGACAGTTTGTTATAATTTCTGTTCTTTTATGTTTGCTGAGGAGTGCTTTACTTCCAAGTATGTAGTCAATTTTGGAATAAGTGTGTGATGTGTTGCTGAGAAAAATGTATATTCTGTTGATTTGGGGTGGAGAGTTCTGTAGATGTGTATTAGGTCTGCTTTGTGCAGAGCTGAGTTCAATTCCTGGATATGTTTGTTAACTTTCTGCCTCGTGGATCTGTCTAATGTTGACAGTGGGGTGTTAAAGTCTCCCATTATTATTGTGTGGGAGTCTAAGTCTCTTTGTAGGTCTCTAAGGACTTGCTTTATGAATCTGGGTGCTCCTGTATTGGGTGCATATATATTGAGGATAGTTAGCTCTTGTTGAATTGATCCCTTTACCATTATGTAATGGCCTTCTTTGTCTCTTCTGATCTTTGTTGGTTTAAAGTCTGTTTTATCAGAGACTAGGATTGCAACCCCTGCTTTTTTTTTGTTTTCCATTTGCTTGGTAGATCTTCCTCCATCCCTTTATTTTGAGCCTATGTGTGTCTCTGCACATGAGATGGGTCTTCTGAATATAGCACACTGATGGGTCTTGACTCTTTATCCAATTTGCCAGTCTGTGTCTTTTAATTGGAGCATTTAGCCCATTTACATTTAAGGTTAATATTGTTATGTGTGAATTTGATCCTGTCATCATGATATTAGCTAGTTATTTTGCTCATTAGTTGATGCAGTTTCTTCCTAGCCTTGATGGTCTTTACAATTTGGCATGTTTTTGCAGTGGCTGGTACTGCTTGTTCCTTTCCATGTTTAGTGCTTCCTTCAGGAGCTCTTGTAAGGCAGGCCTGATGGTGACAAAATCTCTCAGCATTTTCTTGTCTGTAAAGGATTTTATTTCTCCTTCACTTATGAAGCTTAATTTGGCTGGGTATGAAATTCTGGGTTAAAAATTATTTTCTTTAAGAATGTTGAATATTGGCCCCCACTGTCTTCTGGCTTGTAGAGTTTCTGTCAAGAGATCCACTGTTAGTCTGATTGGCTTTCCTTTGTGGGTAACCCAACCTTTCTCTCTGGCTGCCCTTAACATTTTTTCCTCCATTTCAACTTTGGTGAATATGACAATTATGTGTCTTGGAGTTGCTCTTCTCAGGGAGTATCTTTGTGGTGTTCTCTGTATTTACTGAATTAGAATGTTGGCCTGCCTTGCTAGGTTGGGGAAGTTCTCCTGGATAATATCCTGAAGAGTGTTTTCCAACTTGGTTCAATTTTCCCCATCACTTTCAGGTACACCAATCAGATGTAGATTTGGTCTTTTCACGTAGTCCCATATTTCCTGGAGGCTTTGTTCATTTCCTTTTACTCTTTTTTCTCTAAACTTCCCTTCTCACTTCATTTCATTTATTTGATCTTCAATCACTGATACCCTTTCTTCCAGTTGATCAAATCGGCTACTGAAGCTTGTGCATGTGTCACGTAGTTCTCATACCATGGCTTTCAGCTCCATCAGGTCATTTAAGGTCTCCTCTACGCTGGTTATTCTAGTCAGACATTCGTCTAATCTTTTTTCAAGGTTTTTAGCTTCTTTGCGATGGGTTCAAACACCCTCCTTTAGCTCGGAGAAGTTTGTTATTACCAATCTTCTAAAGCCTTCTTCTCTCAAATCGTCAAAGTCATTCTCTGTCCAGCTTTGTTCCATTGCTGGTAAGGAGCTGTGTTCCTTTGGAGAAGAGGCACTCTGATTTTTAGAATTTTCAGCTTTTCTGCTCTGGTTTCTCCCCCTTCTTTGTGGTTTATCTACCTTTGGTCTTTGATAATGTTGATGTACAGATGGGGTTTTAGTGTGGATGCCCTTTCTGTTTGTTAGTTTTCCTTCTAATAGTCAGGACCCTCAGCTACAGGTCTGTTGGAGTTTGCTGGAGGTCCGCTTCAGACCCTGTTTGCCTGGGTATCACCAGCGGAGGCTGCAGAACCGTAAATATTGCAGAATGGTAAATGTTGCTGCCTGATCGTTCCTCTGGAAGCTTCATCTCAGAGGGGCACTCGGCCGTGTGAGGTGTCAGTCAGCCCCTACTGGGAGATGCCTCCCAGTTAGGCTACTTGGGGGTCAGGGACCAACTTGAAGAGGCAGTCTTTCCATTCTCAGATCTCAAACTCCGTTATGGGAGATCCACTACTCTCTTCAAAGCTGTCAGACAGGGATGTTTAAGTCTGCAGAAGTTTCTGCTGCCTTTTGTTCAGCTATGCCCTGCCCCCAGAGTTGATGTCTGCAGAGGTAGGCAGGCCTCCTTGAGCTGCGGTGGGCTCCACCCAGTTCCAGCTTCCTGGCTGCCTTGTTTACCTACTCAAGCCTCAGCAAGGGCGGGCGCCCCTCCCCCAGCCTCGCTGCCACCTTGCAGTTCGGTCTCAGACTGCTGAGCTAGCAGTGAGCAAAGCTCCACGGGCGTGGGACCCTCCGAGCCAGGCGTGGGATATAGTCTCCTGGTGTGCTCTTTGCTCAGTTGGAAATGCAGAAATCACCCGTCTTCTACGTCACTCATGCTGGGAGCTGTAGACTGGAGCTGTTCCTATTTGGCCATCTTGGAACCTCCCACCTCAATTGTGCCCCTTCTTATAATATTCTTAGTTGTACTTACTTGTCTCACAGTTATTCAATGTCTGTTATCCTAAGATAAAATGTCCTGTCTCTAAACTTTACCAGAAGATGATTCAACAAATCTTTCAAATAGAAAAAACAAAGAGCATAAAATGCTGCTGATTAATGCTTAAGCTGAAAATAATTATTTCTGCAGACAGAATCACATTTTCAATAAGAATCACAACATGAAGATCTGAACAAGTCTTGATGGGCTTCCTGTAGCATCAGCTGAGCGAGAACGGAAAGGAGAGTTCAATAGTTTTTGAAACTTCACACATTCTAGGAAAGACTGATATTGTTCCAAAGCCAACAGAACTGGTATTAAACTGATCTATCAGTTGAAACCAAACTAAAACAAACAAAATCTCTCCTTAATAAACATGATCTCTATTGCAAGTTAACCAGTGAGCAATAGCCTTTTCCTTTTGAAAGCCACCCAGGCGAGAAGGGATTCACTCCAAGAAACATATTTCAGAATACCAAACATTAAATAGTCTCACATGAGTAATAATGCTTCTACCCAGTTGAAGATACACCAGTCTTCACCCCCATACTTCCTCTAAACCCATATAAGGTCATCAGTCCCTTCTGTTAAGAGAGACTGTGCCTGATCAGCATAGTTTCTCATTGCTAGAGCAAGCAGAAATTGTGCCTTCTGTTTCCTCATTTCAGATATTCAGTGACGATCTTATTATCCTTTAGTACCAGGATGAATCCTAGGTTTCTGGTTTCGGCAAGCCCATGAACAAATAGTTAGTGCGACATGTTTTTCCAGTTCTCTTAAAAGAGTCCTGACTTACATGTGGGCATCCCACGCAGTTAACCCCTCCATTAACTTCAAAAGTCTTACAGTATGGATAATAAGTTATGCATTCATTCGAATACGGTAGCATTCATAGAGATAATAAAATGATAACATTCTTTTTTGGATATTTTGTATTGAAAGTCTTTGTGAAACAGCCAAGTAAACATTTTCAGTAAGATGGCTTATCATCACAATTATATGGTGAGTAACTGAAATCTCTGGAGTAATGGGGATCACATAAAAAGAAGAGACTGAAAGATGAGAGAAGAACTAAGATGAGTAGGAATTATTATCATTGAAGGAAAAATAACTCAAGAAGAGCACCCAGAAGTGTAACTGAAAAATCAGAAGAAAACAATGTCATCAAAGTCATAGGAAGAGAGTCATTTAAGGGTCGATGCATGTTCAGCATTTGGTGCGTATTGCAGACCTAACAGGTAAAGTTCTCAGAATATCTACACTGATGATTTTAGGAAGAACAATTTCAGTGGAGTAATTAATAAAGAAACAACTCAAATTATTGTGCAGTGATGTGTCAAAAGAACTATGAAAAAATAGACATCATGAATATAAATAGTGCTTTTCAAAAGAGTGGCTTTGAAAAGATAGGGAAGAGATTAGACACTAGTTGAAGAAATGGGCTTAGTTTTATTTTCCACTTTGAAAATATGGATGAATGAGCTGGGAGGACTTTATGTTCAGTGAAATAAGTCAGGCACAGAAAGACAAATACTGCGTGATCTCACTTAGATGTGGAATCTAACAACGCTGAACTCACAGAAGTAGAGAACAGAGTGGTGGCTACTAGGGGCTGAAAGAAGGGGGAGTTGAGGAGATATCCCTCAAAGGATACAAGATTTCTGCTAGATAGGAGGAATAAGCTCAAGAGGTCTATTTTACAATATGGTCACTATAGTTAATGTATTCTCGAAAATTGCTAAAATAGTAGTTATACTATTTTAAGTGTTCTCATCAAAATAATAACTATGTGAGGTAATAATGCATATGTTATTTAGCTCAATTTAGTCATTACACAATGTATACATATTTCAAAAATATGTTGTACACAGTAAATATATACAATTTTTATCTGTCAATGAAAACCTAAATTTAAAAACCTTAAAAAAAGTGAGGTTAGTCATATTTAAATATTGATAGAAAGAGTCTGGGAGAAATAGAACTGGATAAAAAAATGTGCTGAGATAAATCAATTGAATGAATTTTTAGGGCAGTAGAGATGGCATGCTGACCACAGTGGAGTATTAGCCTTAGATCAGCAGAACCATAAGATTTCCATTATACTATAATGACAGTCAGCAAGGAGGTTCTTGGATATTATGAATGTCAGTAAAAAGTCTCTTTTCTTTGTCCAAGCTCTGAAGCAACTGAAAGACACACACAGATGGTGGCATAAGAGAATAGAGATTTAAATGTCCATTTTACCTGGAAGAAAGGTACATTGGAAGAGATGGCTTAGGGCTGTAGTCAAACGGGCTTGCTTACATTGCATGCTAAAATTTACCCTCAACTCTGAACACCCCTAGAACTCTGTTCTTATAAAGGTTAATTTAAGCACAGAAATCTAAATGAAGGTTTTCTATGGGAAAACTGGCTCACTAGAAAATAATAATAATAATAAGAGAGATAGAGAGATGTAGCTAAGCATGTCTATTCATGTAAATTGGGTAATTGGTTGGTGGAAATATAAAACAGGTCACAAGATTGACCCTTGGGAAGTACTTCACATGGAGACCAGGGTAGTAGCAAAATCAGATGTGTACAGTTGTAGTTACTTTTGTAGATTTGTTGAGGAGAAATTAATTCTTTACTCATGATTTATTTGTGGTAATAAGCAAAGATATCTTTGAGGCATTGTATATGTTAATTAGCTCAATTTAGCTATTCCATGGGGTATTTCAAAACATTATGATAAACATGATAAATATATACAATTTTTATTTGTCAATTAAAACTTTTAAAAAGTGAGATAAAAGAGCATTTACTGCCCAGCACTTTTGTGAGAACAAATGTACTACTTGGCTGCTGTTACAAAGCATGAGAAAGCTCACTATAAATGCTAGAAAATGATGTTTTTTAAAAAGGCATTTGAGGGCCCAATTGAAGTTGCAACCCTGGAATTTATAATGCTACCAAACCACCTAGTTACATAATTATTTTTATACCAACACAAAGAAAAGGAAAACTTTATATCGATCTATGAATGAAATTACTTTCATGAATGTGCAGCAGTGATAGAAAAGGAAATAAAAGTTCTTCCAAGACAGTAGTTGAAGTTTTAGACTCTAAGAAAAATAGATATCAAGAAATTTGAAGTTCTCGTGTGATTAAAAAAAAGTATTTAAATAACTGAATGGAAGTTTTATAAGTTTAAAGCATTGTGTTCAGATACTGTGACATATTTGATATATGATGATATTTGAATATAGATTCTGGTATCTCACATATATTTGTGTTTTTAAGTCCCACCACTGAAGATTCTAATGAGTGTAGAATATTTTTTTGAGTCAGAATTAGATTAGTATGTTTCTGTTTACTTTTGTTGAGCTGCCAAAGCTTCTGCCACTTTAAGAAAATCAATTACAGCCAATTTATGTCTGGATTTCAGGAAAGCTATTTGCAAGAATCTAAATTTGGGAAAACAAAATCCTATCACTCTGCTGTTCAAAATTGCAAGCCAATATTGGTAAAAATATATTAAATTGCTACAAGCACAATAATACAAGAACATTTAAAACTATCAATACCATTGCTTTTTTAACAAGTTCTAGCAAATTTTGATTGATAAGTAATTTTATATTGAATGGACCAAATTTGTTTAGATTTGGATTAATATACTATAGTTGGGATAGACAGATGGATAAAAAATATGCCTGAGTTATTTTATATGCATTAGCTATTCCAAGAACAAGCATTTTTGTCTCTTCTTTCCAGGCTATGTCACAGGCACCAGGCATGAATTTTTAAAATCTAGGTCGGTGGTTAGCAATTGAAGAAACAAAGTATCAGAATATTGTAAATATCTGAAATGTATATTTGAATTTTCCACCCTCTACTCTACTGACTTCTATATTCTACCTGTCTTCGTGTAATATAGAAGATATCAATACCCATAGGTGGCAGGTAAGACACTGAGTATTTTAAGAAAAGATCTTTAAATGATGATTTTGATAATTTGATGGGCACCTCTGGTTAAGAGTAACTCTCCAATTCCCAATAGCAGAAACCATTCTAAACCAAAAGAGGTCCTTCATTCTAACAGCTAGTGGTGATAGTCACACTACCAAGAAAACTGTCCTATGACTTTAAAACCACCACACGTGGCATAAACTATCCTGGAGTCTGTATCCAAGCAAAATACTTAAACAAAGGAGGAAGTAGCGTATTTCTCTTTCCATTTAAGCCATTTGAAATTCTAATTTAACAAAAGTATAAATAGAAAAACCAATTATTTACATCAAAATATTAGTTTATACTTTAGTAAATTTATTAAACTATTTTTGACTTTATAAACTCTAGGATTGTTGAGGCCAAGTGCACCTTTATCAAGGGACTGATCAAAATAAGATTGCAGATCAGCTGAGTCTCATTATAATATAAAAGATATTCTCCAAATTTTTATTACTGAGTTTTAGTAAAGGACAAAATAATTTGCAAACTATAGCAAACATATTTGAAGGTATTTTCCATAGAATAAAAAGAGACACAATTTCTGTAACATTTCTTTAACCTCTAATTGATAGGTAATCACAATGGAGATAATGGTTTCTAAGCCCCTGTATCTAAGCTGCTCTTATATCCATGAAGCCCTATAGTCGATGTCACAATTCAACTTTTAACATTCATTGATGGCTATAAAAGCGTAATTGATAACATTGAAATGGTGACCACTGTGTTCCTCCAAAGCTCTTTCCTGTAATAAAATATATAAAAGGAAATTATCATAGTTTATTAGCAATCATTTTCCACTTTAAAAATTTAACACTGCCTAGAAAAAATTTCACATTAAACTAGCACCTGTGAAATTCTTCCACAAGGATAACTAAATTTTCTTTCATGATAATTCCCTTTTCTATACATAAAATAATGATCAGCAAACCATATACCAGGAGAAAACTTTAACATGCTTTTAAACAGCATCTACTATTTAAGTATTTAAACTAGCCAATTTAACAGAAAGTAATGAAACCATTTTCTTTGTCCACTGACATTTTGACTCTACATAAAAGTAACACTGGTAGACTCTTACTTGTGACCTACTTCATTTATTTATTTATTTATTTTTACAAAACCAATCTTTAAAAGTCTATCGTGCAAGGCCACAGGCAAGATTTTATGCGGTAAGTAAGAAACCCACATGGATAATATTATTTAACAAAAATCCATTTTAGGACAATAATTGGCTTCTGTGAAGAACCTGTGTCAATCAAACAGGCTACAGTACACAGCCATTTGCTCTGAAGGCTAAGCAGGCCTGTGCCTACTGTAAATACAACCTCTGATATGTGATGCTGAGTTTCCACAGCCTAATCCCTCAGAATCAGATCAGAACCATGGAGCTCTCTTGCTGTGAGCTCTAATATACTAACAATTTTTAGAAAAACAAATTTCTACCTCTTAGTCTCTAACATTGTTCTAGGCAATAAAGAAAGATCTTGGTTTTTCTTTTTCAATGCTTGAGATAGGGGTATAGGTGACTAAGGCCTGGGACACATGGTAGGTTATTAATGTGGAATGATCAGTCACTTATTTTAAAGATAATTATGTATTTTAAAAATCAGGCCAGGCATGGTGGCTCACTCCTGTAACCCCAGCACTTTGGGAGACCAAGGCCGGTCTATCACCTGTGGTCAGGAGTTTGAGACCAGCATGGCCAACATGGTGAAACCCCATCTCTACTGAAAAAAAAAAAACAAAAATTAGCTGGGTGTGGTGGTGCATGCCTGTAATCCTAGCTACCTAGGAGGCTGAGGCAGGAGAACCGCTTGCACCTGGAAAGCAGAGGTTGCAGTGAGCCGAGATTGTGCCACGGCACTCCAGCCTGGGCAACAGAGCAAGACTCCATCTCAAAAAAACAAACAAAAAAATTGATACTCATTCATAAGTCCTTTCCTCCATGATACTATAAATGTATCAGGTCCCCTTTTTTCTTCTTACTTTAGGTGATCCTGTGGCAGGCCAGGTCTCACTAACAGCTGAACAGGCAGGCCTCCATGACAACTGTTTCAGCACTGAGTAGTTAAGTTTAATAGAGCCAGTGTCCTCATACGTAGGCTGGAATGCAACAAAATCCCACCAATAGTTTTGCCTAGTCCTTTCTTGGGCCTTGGAGCATGACAAGATAACGAAGGAATTCTTAACAGGACCCCTCCACAATTAAATATGTTTTATTGGGGGCCTGAAGGACATCCCCAGACTGCCACAAGCAAGCTTTACTGAGGACTAAAGGAACTCCCCAAACCTCCATGATTTAGTAGGAGACAAGATAAGGGTAATCTCTGTGGTACCTGGACCCATTTAGATTAGGTAAATTTACTCAGGCTCCAGAGGAAGGTCTTCAAGACTTAGATCTTAGTTATAGATTAGAAGTTAATCACTTATGTCTTTAGATGAATGCACACTTACATGTAGACATATAGCTTAGAAGTTATATAAGCTCTGCAAAACTTTGTAATTTTGAGTTGGTCTGGTGATATTTCCCCAGCCTCCTTCCTGTACCCCGTTACAGAAATAAACTCTCTTCTTTCCCAGTTCATCTGCATCTCGTTATTGGGCCACAAAAATATGCAGCCTGACCCTTGGTTTGGTCCGAGAACAATTCCACTATAAAATGTGGATTTATTATTGAATTATATCCTGTCTTTGAGGAGCAAGTAACAGGATTCACAATTCAATCTCCTGTACCCCATATATTAATTGGCTCACATGGCTGGAAGTCCATGTCAGACAGGGAAGGCTTTGCTTCAGGCCTAATCCAGTTTCATTGTTCTCTGACTTTGTCATCTGGCCCCTCTTCTGTGTGCTAGCTTCATCCAGAAGTTAGCCTCTTTCACAGCAGTAAAATGCATACAGCAATTTCAGGCTTTCCGCACACTAAGTTTCCCAGAGATGAGCAGAGTTTCTTTTTCTGTGGCTCATACGCTAAGATATTTGTTCCCAGAAGCTTCCAGCAAAACTCCCCTCGAGTCATATGTGTGTGAATAGAGTCATAAGCCAACCTCTGAATCAATCTTTGTATCAAAGTGATCAAAGTGGTGGAATTAACTCTAGATCAATGATGCCCCATCCTTGGAACTAGTAATGAAGTCAGTTTCTGATCAGCTTCCTTAACAGAAGTCAAACAAAAACCTACCAAAAATAGGTATCATTGTTATGAAAAGTGAAAACATCTTAGATTCTGAGTTTTCTTCTCACAAAAGATTATTTAAAACTGAGTTTAAGAGATATATAGTTTTAACAAGACACCAGAGTATGAGTGATATATTACAATATTGATGATATTTATAGAATAGCTAAGATTTAAAAATAATTGTAATTATATTGACATAGTGAGTTAGAGAATTATTAATAGCAATTACTCATCAAGGAAAGAGTTTGTTATTTTGAGGATTGTCGTCAAAGCTGAAGAACTACAATAAAACAAACAGAATTTTATCACATAACTTAGAAATAGTGAAACACACCCCAGAATATTAACTGAGATATTTCCTCATAACCAGTATGTTTGGAGTATAGCATATAAGAATAGATAATAAAAAATGTTCATTAAACAACAACCAAGAGGTTGAAACAATTTTGATTAATCTATTTATGTCATGGATTCTTTACAAAAAATTTCTTCTTGTTTGCCTCTTGCTTAAGCATTACAATTCTAGTATTACATCTTATTCTAAATAAATTATTATATATTTTAAACTGTTTTCAAAGATATGTACGCATGATAAAATTGTCTGACATTTTGAAAATTGGATTCTCTTGAAATTGAATGAATTGAATTGAATCAATTTGGTGATTTTTCTGAAGATTCTTGTTTTGGTTAATTATTGCTGCATAACATATTACCACAAATCATAATGGCTTAAAACAACAGCCATTTATTTTACTCATAAATCTGCAATTTTAGTAGAGCTTTGTTGGAATGATTCTTCCCTGCTCCTCATAGCATTATCAAAGGCTGCCCTAACAGGGGCTAGAAGACCCACTTTCAAAATAGTTCACTCACATGACTGAAGAGTATGTGGGACTTCAGCTGTGCTAGTGGGATTTGCACCCATGGCTGACTGGGCATCCTCAGAGCAGGAGCGTGGTGGGTGGGTTCCAAAAGCAAGCCTCACAAGAAAGCAAAGCAGAAGTGCATGGGAGTGTATGATCTAGCTTCAGAAGTCACAGAACATCAATTCTAGCATACTCCATACATCAAGGAAATTACAAAAGGCCACCTAGGCTTACAGCACCAAGACATGATGTAACCAGTTCCTAAGAAGCATATAAGATGAGAGATATTGCAGCACCCCCATGTGCAAAATACAACCTGAGTCAACCCCCAGCAATTACTTTCTTCTTCTTCCCTCTCTCTTCTCCCTTGCTCTTGCCATCTCTCTTTTATCTTTACTGTGTGGATTTATTTAACCAATTTATATGGTTTGGCTCTGTGTCCCCACCCAAATCTCACCTTGAATTGTAATAATCCCCACATGACATGGGAGGGAATGGGTAGGAGGTAATTGAATCATGGGGGTGAATTTTTTCTGTGCTGTTCTTATGATAGTGAATAAATCTTACAAGACCTGATGGTTTTATAAAGAGGAGTTTCCCCGCACATGCTCTCTTGCCTGCTGCCATGTGAGATGTGACTTTGCTCCTCCTTTGCCTTCTGTCATGATTATGAGGCCTCCCCAGTCATGTGGAACTGTGAGTCAATTAAACCTCTTTCCTTTATAAATCACACCGTCTTGGGTATGTCTTTATTAGCAGCATGATCATGGACTAATACACCTACTATCTATTTATAGAAATGAAGTCGGAGAGCTATTGGTTGGGGAGATATGAAAGAAAGAATGTAATAAGCAATCAATCCTACAATCCTGGTTATTAGCCACTCACTTCTCCTAATCCATACACTTACCCCAAACTTCTTGGTATCTTTCATGTTCCTGTGGTCATAGTTTAGGTTATCTGTTATTTCTTTGCATCCATATGCATTCATTTAGATACTATACAAATAAATACTGCAAAATATTTGGAAGCAGACAAATGGGTTTTAATCTTGGCTCTGCTATTTATTAACAATGTGTTTTTAGTCAGTGGCTTCATGCACCTCGATATACGTAAAATGGAGATAATGATGTATAGAGCTTCTGGGTGTATTAAAGAATTATATAGAAAATACTTAGCACATAAGTGCCCAATAAATGGTAGCTAGTCATAATCATTCATTCAAGCATGCATAAGACATTTTATATGTATACACTCACACATATATATATACATACAGAATTATAGAATTATAAATGAGCTATTGAGTTTGCATTTATGAACCTGTAGTTAATTAGGGGAGACGATCCTGTAACAAATCTTTTCAGACTATTTGGGGAGATTAAAAAAGGGGGTATGCTCTGCATGAAGTATTTGCCTTTCAGGAACCAGAACTTTGAAATATACAGAGTCCAGATTTGATATGTAAATTCCTGAATTGGTTCATTAGGGGTAAGGAGAAGTAGAGCTATTTTTGCCTCCACACTTTGGTCTTGGACCTATGTATTCTACTTTTCAGAAGCACACCCTAAAACAATTTTAATTTGAATTTAACGTTTCTATGTGTGAAGATGCTGCAGCATTCTTATGAGGTATTGCCTCTGAGCTGACACTTCAGCTGTCACTTTACAAGGCTGTTCCAGTGCACTTCTGATTAATGCAGGGTGCACTATGACCAGTGGATTCCTTAGCCATGGGCCCACTGTGCCCTTCCTTTGCCATGTGACACCTGTTGGTCTGTGTGGTATGATGTAGAATATCATGCATGTGAATCAGTTACACTGTAGACCCTCAGAGAGTGAGACAGACTCAGACCCTGCAGGAAGGTAAGTCAAGCCTCTTCCCAGAACATGTACCCATTCTATTAGCATGAACCACCAGAGGCCTGGGGAGAAGGGGTCCAGTGAGACTAATCTGCCATCTTTCTTTAACATTTGATGTTACTTTCCTTAACATAGTATGCCATACTGGAAGTGCAAAGCTGCTCTTTGTTGCTGGCAGGCTTGACATTTGGTAGCGACATGAGCTGGACCAACCTAGAGAGGTGAGAGCCCATGCTGTCGGGCCTATGCATAACCTCCACCTAGGACCCTGTATTAGTCCATTTTAATGCTGCTGATAAAGACATACCTGAGACTGGGCAATTTACAAAAGAAAGAGGCTTAATTGGATTTACAGTCCCACATGGCTGGAGAGGCCTCACAATCATGGCAGAAGGCAAGGAGGAATAAGTCACATCTTATGTGGATGGTGGCAGGCAAAAACAAATAAACAAACAAACAAAGCTCGTGCAGGGAAATTCCACCTTATAAATCCATCAGATCTCATGAGACTTATTCACTATCACAAGAATAGTGACGTCAATGCCTGCCCCCATAATTCAATCACCTCCCATTGGGTCCCTCCCACAACATGTGGGAATTCAAGATGGGATTTGGGTGGGGTCACAGCCAAACCGTATCAGACCCCATATGTGCTACTTCATTCCTGTGCTCATTGAGAAAGCAATGGAATGGCCAATAACAGAGGCTGGCTGACATGTTCTGGCTGAGTCATTTTGGTCTATGTCGTTGTGTTATGACTCCTCTGTGCCAACTGTTTTTTGGTGGTTACCATGAAATATTAATATCCTTATGCTTTGTGCTTACTCTCGTATGTCTAAACATGTGCCTCTACTCTAGACCTTCTAAGCTAATATGGCTCTACTCTAGACCTCCTTAGCCCTCCAGGCTTCTAATCAGCTGGCCAGGCTTTTAGCAGGTGGTGATTTGATATACATTCTAACCTCAGGCCATTTTTCATTGTATGCCAAGTGGAATACTACTTGAAGCTCTGCCCACAGGCGTGACTTTTTTCTAATCACTCTTTCAAGGTCACCCCTGAGGCAGACTGGGGTGCACCTGTCATCCATTTCTAAACTGCACCTGCATTCTATGATGATCCATCTGTGAACAAAGCTCCATGTTTCCCTCCTTTGGCTGCTGCCATAAGGGACCCCCATTGCAATTATAGGTTTGAACCCAAGGAGGGGCACTAGTTCCTCAACAGTAGATGATACAGGGTCTGGGCTACCTGGTTTTGAACCTTGTTTAAGCTTGCAAGTTCTGCTTATGCCCATTTTCATCTTAAAAAGAATTGTTGCAAGGCCCTGCAACTGTATGACTGAGTGGGTCTGAGAAAATCCAGTTTATGATTGGCAGCTCTGATTATATGGTCACTTGATGTCCTGTAGTCATATATCTCTGTCTTTCCCAGGGTTCAATAGCATGCCAGGAACTATTTTGCAAAAGGTATGTAATTTTTGACTGCAGATATGTTCTAGGTCAAAAAACCCTCCTGGTTGATACTGTGATTATTCTATTAGATTTTTCTATAAACTACATATGTTATCTCTTCTCATCACTGGTAGCTTTAATAGCATAGAGTCATCTATACAGCCCCAGCAGCTGTCCAGACCTGCCACAGAGTACATCTGCATCTGGGCTCCACTGAAAGCCGAAAGCTTTTAATGTCACCTAGTGTACAGGTTGGGACACTCTTAAAGGTGAAACATGCTTACTCCAAAACTCAAAGAAGTCTATCAAGCAGTGTGCTTTCATCTTTCATTGTGGGAAGTTGAAGATGCAATAATTTATCCTTTACTCTCCTTGGTCAAAACAGTCAGATTATCTATGTTTCACCACGTATTCATGTTATTAAGAGATATCTTGGATTCTTAATGCTTTTATGGACTTCTTGACTAATTGCCTTCTGAAATTAACATAGTAAAATAGTAAATATGTATTTAAACAAAAATATATAAAGTTAAACTAACCTATAGGAGTTTCTTTATAAAATTATAAGTACACATTTCTACCTTTAGTCAAATTCTGGAGTAACCATAACCACGTTCAGTTTCTTAAACTCAGTGTATAACTAATAAACTTAATGTGTATTGGTTCTTCTCATTGACATGATAACAGGAAAGCAAAGAGAACTTTGAAGTTGATCAGCTTTGAGGGATATTAAATATTTGCATTTTGAAATTAAACAATGAGAAATATAATCTGCAATCAACAAGAGGCTGCATTACATTGCTGATGATAAATGGTGGAAAATAAAGTTGGAAATACTGTTTCAAATTGTATCTTCTAGGGATTAAGATAAAACTTGATTGCTTAAAATGAACTTAATTGATGAACAAGATGAAATATTTAAATAATCTGGTATAAATATAATCATGTGCGAAATTTATTGGTGGTTAATGTAAATACTAAAATTTCTAGTAAAAAAAAAAGAAAAAGAATAGAGTCAAGACGTTTGCAAGTCCAGTCTACTGAGTTCATGCCACAACTAAGCAGAAATGGAATTCTGAAATCAGAGTTGTTATCTAACACTGGGAAAGATATGAGAATCATTTCATGTGACAGAATAATTTGTTCTATATTGCAGTTAACGAAAATGATTAAAGCTGTTTAATTCATTTGACAAAGAGATTTTGAAAGGTTTTCAAATTTATTCAACTGCTTTCTGAAGTCCCATAGCTACTTCCTGTAGTTGTCCACTGTATTTGCATACCAACATGAGAAAACAGTAATAACTTTCAAGTTAAATAATTCAAGCTTTCTTAGTTCTAATTCTGCTAAATTTCCTATTGAACTTCAAAATTTTTATTGTTCACTCAGAATCAGTTACAATGTCTTTGCTGCTTTTTTCCATTTTCTTTTTCTTTTTTTTTTTTTTAAGACAGGTCTCACTCTTGCCGGGGCTGGAGTGCAGTGGCATGAACATGGATCACTGCAGCCTTGACTTCCTGAGCCTCAAGCGATTCTCCCATCTTAGCATCCCAAGCAGCTGGGAGTGATACCATGCCCAGCTAATTAAAACAAAACAAAAAAATTTTGTAGGCCGGGCACGGTGGCTCACGCCTGTAATTCCAGCACTTTGGGAGGCCAAGGCGGGTGGATCACGAGGTCAGGAGATCAAGACCATCATGGCTAACACGGTGAAACCCCGTCTCCACTAAAAATACAAAAAAATTAGCCAGGTGCGGTTGCGCGGACCTGAAGTCCCAGCTACTCAGGAGGCCGAGGCAGGAGAATGGCGTAAGCCCTGGAGGCGAAGCTTGCAGTGAGCCAAGATTGCGCCCCTGCACTCCAGCCTGGGCGACAGAGCGAGACTCTGTCTCAAAAAAAATAAATAAAATAAAATAAAAAATAAAAAAAAAAAAGTGTAGGGATGGGGGTCTCGCCATTTGGTCCAGGCTGGTCTCAAGCTCCTGGGCTCAAGCTATCTTCCCATCCTGGTCTCCCAAAGTTTTGGGATAACAGGTGTGAGCCACTGGACCTTGCCTTTGCCTTTTTTCTTCAAATGAAAGTACTATTGTATTTTAGCAGACTACTGGTGTCTTCTTCCTCCTCCTCTTCTTCAACCTTCTTCTTTCTTCTAAAGTATCCCTAGGTGTACATAAGACTAATGAAAATCCTTATTCTGTGATACACTGTCATTACAAATCTATGCACGATCTCCTTTCCTTTCTTCCTTCTTCCCTCTCTCTCTGTCTCATTCTCTCCTTTTCTCTTTTTCTTTCTTTTGTTCCTTCTTTCTTTCTTTTTTAAAATTAATGTGATGAACATCTGTAGCCCACTACCTCATCCAGCACTAGCATTTTAACATAAGCTTATCTCTTGATATCTTCCCTTTTCCCATTCTCCTTACACCTTCAACTTTTGAAGAGCAAAGAGAAGAGAGGTAAATATAAAACACTAGATTTGAAAAAATAATATCAGAAGAGTACATTTAGGAGGTGAAAAATGAGAGCAAGATGGGGTAGATGAAGAGAAGAAATGAGATAGAATCAAAACAGATAGAAAGGGATGGCGGGGAAATATAAGAAGGCAGATAAAGAAGTGCTTCTTCATATTCATATTTCTCTAGCAGCAATAATTTATTAGAATGAAGCTAAGAAGGATGATATCTGCCAAGCCACTCATCCCTCTGGGCCTGTGGATTGGTCATTTGTAAGATCTCTTCCAGCTGAAAAAGTACTGCTCTTATCACTTCCAAATTTTTAGACCTCATGGGAGGGATTATTTTGACTGTGCGATTAGCTAATGTGAAAATAATTAATGAAAGAGAAGAGTTTAAAGCAAACTTTCCCTGAAGGCCAGTTTGATATTTACTAGGTTTAACAGAAACTGATGATGCCTTTTAAGGGAATTCTTAACTTGAACTTTCTTTGGGACAAAATTTACTCATGAAGTAACATTTTGTAGTTCTCAGCTAGGGTGAGAGATAATTTAAACTTAAAATAAATTTATCTGTATTCATCAATATTGAATGAAGTGGAGAGAAAAGTATGCCTCTTTTACTCAATTATTCCCTATCGACAATTAATAATGCATGTTGAAAATCTATTCCTTGGTGCTGTCATGGAGTTGACTGGCATTCTTTACTTAAGCTTGGGGCAAATGTTATACTCTTATTTTAGAACACTCTTGGCTTGCTCTTAGTCTTGTATAAACAAAAGAACGTACTTATTTGGTCCATTGTGTATTTCCCTCCCCTAAAATTAAGACAGAAATTCTTATCTGATTGCCAATATACCCCAAACACTTTTCATTTTGTGTCACCCATATCAGGTGCTGCCCACATATTTGTAAAATGAGTGAATGAATTGCATTGAGCTACCACATGTATTTCCACTTTAACAAAATCTAATATTGTAATAAAATAATTTCCTTACACTCCTTCAGGCAAGAAACATTCTTCTCAACTTTGCTTTAAATAGTAAATTTTTACAATCTTATATTACCTATCACTCAGAAAACAATTTGATATAAAACTTATTTGGCAACATAATACTCAACTTAGAATAGTCGTTAAATAGATCTTATTGTCTTAACACCGAAAGGCTTAACCAGATAAATTCATCATAGTGTTCTTTTTAGTTTTAGTGAAGGAACAAACAAAAGGGATATATATATTTTTTATATATTATATATATTTTATATTAATATATAATTTATTATTATATATTTTATAAAATTTAATTATATAAATATATTTTTATTAGTTATACATAAATATATAAATATTCATATTTATTATATATTGTATTTATATTATATTTATAATTATATTATATTTATATTACATAATATATGAATATTATATTTATATATCAATTAATTATATAAATATATAAAAATATTCATATACGCATACATCAATATATAAAAATATTTATATACGCACATATAAATACATAAAAATATTTATATACGCACACATAAATACTTAAAAATATTTATATACGCACACATAAATACATAAAAATATTTATACACGCATACATAAATATAAAAATATTTATATACGCATACATAAATATAAAAATATGTATATACGCATACATAAATATAAAAATATTTATATACGCATATATAAATATATAAAAATGTTTATATATGCATATATAAATACATAAAAATATTTATATATACGCATATATAAATATAAATATATAAATATATTTATATATAAATATAATATATAAACATAAAATTCATAATATAAATATATATATGCATATATAAATATATACCTATATAAATATATGAAAATATTTATATATACCTATATAAATATATGAAAATATTTATATATACCTATATAAATATATGAAAATATTTATATATACCTATATAAATATATGAAAATATTTATATATACTTATATACGCATACAAATATATGAAAATATTTATATATACATATATACGCATACAAATACATGAAAATATTTATATATATACGCATATAAATACATGAAAATATTTATATATACATATATACGCATATAAATACATGAAAATATTTATATATACATATATACGCATATAAATACATGAAAATATTTATATATACATATATACGCATATAAATATATAAAAATATTTATATACGCATATAAATATATAAAAATATTTATATAGACATATAAATATATAAAAATATTTATATATACATATATAAATATATAAAAACATTCATATATACTTATATAAATATATAAAAATATTTATATATACTTATATAAACATATAAAAATATTTATATATACTTATATAAACATATAAAAATATATATACAAACATATAAAAATATATATATTTATACATACATATATAAATATATAAAAATATCCATGTATACTTATACATACATATATAAATATATAAAAATATTTATATATACTTATACATACATATATAAATATACAAAAATATTTATATATACTTATACATACACATACATATATAAATATATAAAAATATTTATATATACTTATACATACATATATAAATATATAAAAATATTTATATATACTTATACATACATATATAAATATATAAAAACATTTATATATACTTATACATACATATAAAAACATTTCTATATACACATATAAATATATAAAAACATTTCTATATACACGTATAAATATATAAAAACATTTCTATATACACGTATAAATATATAAAAACATTTCTATATACACGTATAAATATATAAAAACATTTCTATATACACGTATAAATATATAAAAACATTTCTATATACACGTATAAATATATAAAAACATTTCTATATACACGTATAAATATATAAAAACATTTCTATATACACGTATAAATATATAAAAACATTTCTATATACACGTATAAATATATAAAAACATTTCTATATACATATATAAATATATAAAAATATTCATATATACATATAAATATATATAAATATTCATATATACATATATAAATATATAAATATTTATATGTAAATATATAAATTTTATATAAATTTTATAAAATTTAATAAATATGTATTTAATTTATTTTAAATATATAATATATTTATAATGAATATATTTTTAAATATATAATGTATTTATAATATATTTATAATAAATATATATTTAAATATATATATTTTATACAAATACTTTCTATGTATACTTTTAATATATATTATATATAATATATATTATTACATATTATATATAATGTATATTATATATAATATATACTATATTATACATAATGTATATTATATATAATATATACTATATTATACATAATGTATATTATATATAATATATACTATATTATACATAATGTATATTATATATAATATATACTATATTATACATAATGTATATTATATATAATATATACTATATTATACATAATGTATATTATATATAATATATACTATATTATACATAATGTATATTATATATAATATATACTATATTATACATAATGTATATTATATATAATATATACTATATTATACATAATGTATATTATATATAATATATACTATATTATACATAATGTATATTATATATAATATATACTATATTATACATAATGTATATTATATATAATATATACTATATTATACATAATGTATATTATATATAATATATACTATATTATACATAATGTATATTATATATAATATATACTATATTATACATAATGTATATTATATATAATATATACTATATTATACATAATGTATATTATATATAATATATACTATATTATACATAATGTATATTATATATAATATATACTATATTATACATAATGTATATTATATATAATATATACTATATTATACATAATGTATATTATATATAATATATACTATATTATACATAATGTATATTATATATAATATATACTATATTATACATAATGTATATTATATATAATATATACTATATTATACATAATGTATATTATATATAATATATACTATATTATACATAATGTATATTATATATAATATATACTATATTATACATAATGTATATTATATATAATATATACTATATTATACATAATGTATATTATATATAATATATACTATATTATATATAATGTATATTATATATAATATATACTATATTATATATAGTATATACTATATTATATATAGTATATAGTATATAGTGTATATAAATATTAAATATATTTAATATAGGTATTAAAAGTATACATAGAAAGTCTTACACAGCCAACAATAAATGACTGTATATGTACCTCCTCACCAAAAAGAAACATTTTCTTAAATTTATTCAATTAAGATTTCTTAATATCTGTACAAATAATGTATCAGGTGGCAACACATAATTAAATATAAAAATACCTATTTTATCTAATTATTTATAAATTTAAGCTTTTTTGCCTATTATATTCCATATGCTATTTCATTTGTCTTACAATCTATGCTTGCATGTCAAATTTTTATAAATGAATTTGCTCTGTAATGAAATATTTGAAAAATAATTGCTTCCTACTGTGCGTGATGAAATTCTTAGAGAGAGATAGATGGGAGAGTTGATGAGGAAAGAGAGGGGAGAATGAAGAAGAGAGAGAAAAGGCAGGGGGACATATTTTAGAGTAACAGAGTCATATAAATGACATTAGCATTACTAATTTTAAAGTGAAAAATGGATACATGTTCACAACCCTTGTCCAAAACCCTTGGGTCCAGATGTATTTCAAAAGTGGAAATATTTCACACATTAAGAAATTAATCCAGTGCATATACTGCAAGTTTTGGAACAACCCAGTGAAGTCTCAGGTAGTCCCCTGTAATCAAGCACCTTAATATACCTGCAACAAAATTCGTGTGATGACTCTTTTCAGTGGGGTCAATAGTCTATAATATATCGTAAGTACAAATAAGTGTATTGTGCATATGCTAATTAAAAGTACAGACTTCATTAAACTTCTGTTATATAACAAAAATTATAAATGGTTTCTTTTTATCTCTATGGGTGTATATTGTTTTATAAAAACATGGATTATAATTAAATGGTTCCTCAAAGTTTATTCAATTAATTGAAGACAGAATTACACATTAACATTTGGAATGAATTGAACTATATAGAGTTATGAAAAAGTTAAGGACTCACAAGAATCTTAGAAACTATTTGGGGAGACTCGATGTATACATACAGAACAGTTTAAAAGTAACAAGATATTATGGAAATAACTGGAAAATAATATAAATAGTAATTTTTTCACAGAGGTTGATAGGAGTGATTACCATAGAACAATAAGGAAAATGTAAAAATTGAACTGGATATTTGGGAAATAAATGGGGAGGTGTTAAGACCAAGACAAGGGGACCATTTGGCTGAGTCAAGGTGTTACACAGAGGAAGAACCAGGACATTTCATTCCAGGTATGTGTATGCTACTACTTGGACATAGCTATGTCCAAAAAAAAAAAAAAAAAAATCCTGACAAAATAAAATTACCTGTGTATTTTTTTGGTACAATAACGTATAAGAAAGACATCTTTATTTCATACTAACTTACCACATTGCAGCCAATTTTTGCTTCTCACAAAATTCATTTTGAACTTTTTTCTTTAAGGAAGTTGCTACGTTTGTAATTACCAAACACCCAGTTACCAAGTTTATCATTCCTCTTTCCCTTGAACCAAATGTATTATTAGTTAATAAAGCCTTTGTATAATGAATCACAACACAAACCCACAAATTAGAGAATATTCAAAATTCAGAGTATTCAAAATATTTTGAATATTCATATTCTTCAGGAATGAGCAGAGTAAAGTGCTTTTATTTTTAAATAAGCAGATAGGTTATGATTGCACACGGTTTACCTAACGGATGTTGCCGAATCCCGTAACATGTTACCCCAGGCTTCCCAACACATGCCTGATCCTTTAGTAGCTCATACCCAGGAGTAATGGTCAACGTGCAATTGGAATAGGTTTATAAATTAGTATATATGTATATATATATTGTATAAAAATAAAGATATTGCACCTATTTTTAAACTTCTTGCCAAGCAATAAATTATAACATAAATTATCTATCATTAACTTCTGAATCATTGATTGATTTTTTTTTTAATTGTTCACGTAATCTTTTGTATGGCATGACTGTCACAAGTGAAAGATTATCCTTTCTCAGGTAGGAGATGATATACATAAACTCATTAACATGTTCTAAAGACTTTACCATTACATTAATAATGATTAGAAAACAAAATTTCAATTTGGAGAATAATTATCTTATGATCTATGAAAAAATATATTTTTATTATGCTAAACTATCTCATATTCTTCAAAAATACCAGCAATAAAATTCAAAATAGTGTGTATAATGTGTGTAAACATATTTACAAGTACTTGATATATCTTATTTATCAAGTCAAAAAAGTCACATTTGGGAGTATCATTTTTAATTAGTTGCTTTAATTTCAACGTTTTTTGTTTATATTTATCCACAGAATTTCGGAGACATTATTTTGTTATTTTTAGGACTAAATGCATATTAAAATAAATAAAATGAAAGACCCTAAATATTTATTATGATTTACATGTTTGTCATCAGGCAGTAAAGGCATTTTTATATAATATTATTTTTATTTATTTCTTCTTCTAATAATTTTTTTAAGAAAGAGTCTCGCTCTGTCGCCCAGGCTGGAGTGCAGTGGCACAACTTGGCTCACTGCAACCTCCGCCTCCCAGATTCAATGAATTCTCATGCCTCAGCCCCCCGAGTAGCTGGGATTACAGATTTGCACCATCATGCCCCGGCTAATTTTTGTATTTTTCGTAGAGACGGGGTTTCACTATGTCTGGTCTCCAATGCCCGACCTCAGGTAATCCACTGGCCTCAGCCTCCCAAAGTGCTGGAATTACAGGCATGAGCCACCGCGCTCTGCCCATTTTTACTTAATAATAGACAATCTAAAAGCTTTTAACTTCAGAATTTTTCTTTTGCTATTTTTCAAGTAAAACATATTTCTCCATTTTCATATCTTCCACTTTTCTTTCTGGTTTTCTGTAAGTAGTTGTACACACAGTCAATCACTTATTAGGTCAAATTTATTTTGAATGATTGAAACATTACCTTTTTGTAAAGCAAAATAGATAATTGACTGTTTTAGAATAAAAGTTGTTAAAACAATTTCTAATATATAGATTTATGTATGTACATATACCCATATATATCTCTTATATATTTTAAAAATATATATTTACATATGTATGTATATATGTAATTATATAGGTATTTGTATATGTATTATATATGTATGATACACACACACGTGTGTGCGTGTGTTTCCCCAAAGTTTATCATTCTGATTTCACATTTTCTAATGAAATATAAGGTCAAAATGTGTTTTCAAACTGTTTTTTTATCTCTTCATTACATAATTTCCTTTGAGTTATAATTTTTAACTTTCTATTTCAGTTCTTAACTCTTCAGATTTATTATTTAATCCTCTCTTATATTACTTGATGTGTTTTAGAAAAACATATAATTTATCAGGACAGGCATGTATGTAATTTACTTGATTTACTTCTTTTATTGAATGATCTATAGTTAATTGAGAACATCATGGAAAGTAGTACTCTGTTAAAAAAAACAAAATTTTTTAATGTTGGCTAAAACTAAAAACTTGCTTTTAGCTGGGCAAAGTGGCTTGTGTCCGCAATCCCAGCTACTTGAGAGGCTGAGCCAGGAGGATTGCTTGAGGCCAGGAATTTGAGACCAGCCTGGGGAGACACCCCCTGACCACGTCTCTAAAATAAGAAAAATTAACTGGGTACGGTGGTTTGTGCCTGTTGTGCCAGTCGACTACAATGAGAGGATCATTTGGCCCAGGAGCTGTGAAGGCTACTGCACTCTGCAGAGTGTTTTGTTTTGTTTTGTTTTCAGAGATAGAGTGAGACCTTGTCTCTAAAAATAAATAAATAAATAATTTAAAAATTAGCTTTTGTCATGATATCAGCACCATCTATACAAAATCTAATATGGTTTTCATGTGAATATTTCCTATTGCAACATTTCCTTCAAGCACCAACAATAGAGATTCATCTTATTTTGGTAATTTTCTATTTTGATCACAAAAGTTAATAAAAATGTGCGCAATTTCTGTCCTTTTATAAATTCAAAAGATTTATTTCTGTGACACATTAAAGAAATGTTAATGATATTATCCAAACTTTGTTGTCTTGTTTGTTCTTCATTTTAGTTTTTGATATTCTACTAGAATTGTTGAATTTATGAGTATTATAAAAATCACAACATTTTATCAGAATAAAATGTTCTGGCTGAGTATAGTGGCTCATTCCTATATTCCAGTGCTTTGGCAGGCTTGAGGCCAAGAGTTTGAGACCAGACTGAACAACACAGTGAGACCTTGTCTCTACAAAATATTTTAAAAATTAGTGGTGTGGTGGAGCATAGCTATAGTACCAGCTACTCGGGAGGCTGAGGCGGGAAGATCGCTTGACCCCAGAAGTTGAGGACTGAAGTGAGCTCTGGTCACACCACTGCACTCCAGCCTGAGCAATAGAGCTAGATCCTGTCTCAAAAAAAAAGAAAGAAAGAGAGAAAAAATGTAAAATTCCAATAATTTAAAAGTGGCAGCAATGACCTCTTTTGTGAATAGCAAACCCTGAGGAATCTCCTTAAGCACAGTTTTTCTACAGAATGAGAACCAAAGCAACACTGCCCAAAATGATACAGACAAACATTCCTGTGGTGTGCGTGTGGCAGAAGAACCTTTATCATGCTTACCGTGACATCCTACATCTGTTACATTAAAGTGTTCATATGAGAACTTATGTTGTCATTTATTTTTGTTTACTATAGGTTAATACTATCATATTTAAGCATAGGCATGGATTTATTTTGGCATTTTAACAGTCGAAAACACTATGTCAGTGGGTACTAACTCTGTTCATAAATTATTTCCATACAGGAGAGAAGGGTATAAAGCTCGGAGATGGCTTGACAACGGGCTTAGGATAGGGTTACAATGCCTCTTTTACTCATTGAAGTGGTAACCTAAAAAGAAAAGGAATGTACATAGAGCAGTTTGTTTTCTGGCAAAACCAAATTTGCTCCTCCTTATAATAGCAACATCAAAGTGAACTGTCAAAATGTGCCTGGCATTAAAATGGCTGTGTCGCAACATCATCTACCCATAGGAAGTGTTAAGAGATAAGATCCAACAGGTAGATCAGAGCCAAACAGCATCTGTCTATGGAGTACACTATAATTCTATAGGATAAAAGTAATTACTGGGATTTTGTCAGGGGAGCACTACAGTGGAAGTGGTGTTTTGGAAAGATTAATTTAATCCATACCAGGGTAGTTTAGAGTGTGTAGATTATAAAGTAAAAGGTCAGTTAATAACCTGTTATCATTACCTGGGATTAAAATAAAATGTCATAGAGGGAGCAGACAATGGAAATGAGAAGAGCTATATTCAAACATTGAAAATACAGGATCAAGACAATTACTATACAATAGAGATGACAATAGCAAGGAATAGTAAACAAAACATTCAGGTTTGCTTTTGCTCATATGAATATAAATTCAAATCTAGGCAACCCAGAGCTGATGCAGTTGCTTAAAGTTACTCTCAGGGACTTGGGTTCAATCTGCTTTCCAGACAGGAATGGGGGAAAGAGGAAAGAGTTAGAACAAACAGCATTGGTCCCATTTATCAAGAAAGGAAAATAATTACACTAAATGGTTTTAAACTTTCGCTTTCGTCTTATCATTATAACTACTTACCGGGGCCACTGATTTCAGATCACAGTGGGAGGTATCAGCATGCTCCCCCCTCTCCTGGCAGGCCTGTTGGGTGGGGCCAGTGAGTACCATCAGGAGACTGAGATATCAGAATGCTTATTATTTCTCTGACTCTCCCAGTTTGGCCACAGTCTGGAAGTGACAACTGCTTGCAAACGTAGAAAATTTCTGTCAGATGGACCCTCTCCTACAGTTTCAGCTTTCACAGGGATAAATGGTAACCATTCTCCCTTCTTGCCCCTTTTGGCTTCCCTTTTTGGTTTTTCTTAACCCAGCCCACACTTTTGGGAACAGTCCCTCATTTCTTCAATTACCCCTTTTATGTGTGCTACTAGTTTCCTGCTAAACTAGATGAATATGTGAAAAAGTTAAATAATTTTGATTATAAAACTGCTTCTGAATAAAACTGGGGTAAAATAAATGAAGAGATGTCGTATAGGAAGTTAACAAATAAAAATCCTCTTGGTTAATATAAAAATGAAACAAATTCTCAAATTTAGATGAAAATATGACCTAAGAAACATTGTATAGAGCCAATAAACTGTTTCTATGTGAAGGTGCATGAAATGTCTTATGATTTTAAGGATTTAGATATAGAGGGCATACAAAAATGAATCATCATTGTGTTTATCCCTTTAAAAAATATTTTGCATAATCTTATCAAATTCAGGTATAGTTGCTTTGAAATTAGTTCAAATAGATGTAATTAAAAATAATTTTTTGAAAATATAATTCCTAAACTGAGTGAAATGTCAAAAGTATTCTGAAAAATAATACTAAAGTTCAAATGTTTCAAAACAATAATCAGGATTTTACATCAGAAATTATAGTAAGATGGAGAAATAAGAGAAAGATCACTTTTGAAGAACGTTTCACAAGGGAAGTATTTGCTACGCTTCTTATTCCAAATTGCAAGGACTTAAAATTTCATTGTTGAACCTAATCATTAATAAACAATTTAAAAGAATAATTCTGAAAAAAGTAAAACATAACCATGAGCAGAATTTAAACAAAATATTCTCCAAAACACTACCGGGGTTTTGTCAGGGAGGTGGAGAGGCAGGAAACAAAGTATTCACATCAAAGGACAAAAGCAAAGGAAACATGAACAAATCATAGGGAACAAAACAGAGACAAATGTTGAGGTTATAACAACAATTGGAAATAAAATTTTAAAACTCCTAATCAAACAACAAACAAGAAACCAGAGACTCTTGACTGATGGGGTCAGGCAATCATCTTGTAACCTCTAACAGTCATGCCCTATACAAACTTACTACAAATAATATAGGTAACATTATAGGCAATGTAAATACAGTTCAAGGCAAAAATCATTAAGTGGTACAATATTAATCATGCTACATAAGTAGTAATGTAATCAGAAAGGGGTTCCGATCTGGACACCAAAAGAGGGTTCTTGGATATTGGGCAAGAAACAAATTGAGGCAAGTACACAGAGTAAAGTGAAAGCAAGTTTATTGAGAAAATAAATGTCTCATGTGTCTCCACGTGAAGAGACCACCAAACAGGCTTTGTATGAGCAACAAGGCTGTTTATTTCACCTGGGTGCAGGCGGGCTGAGTCCGAAAAGAGTCAGCAAAGGGTGGTGGGATCAACATTAGTTCTTACAGGTTTTGCGATAGGCAGTGGAGTTAGGAGCAGTGTTTTGGGGGCAGGGGGTGGATCTCAGAAAGTACATTCTCAAGGGTGGGGAGAATTACAAAGAACCTTCTTAAGGGTGGGGGAGATTATAAAGAACCTTCTTAAGTGTGGGGGATATTACAAAGTACATTGATCAGTTAGGGTGGGCCAGAAACAAATCACAATGGTGGAATGTCATCAGTTAAGGCTATTTTCACTTCTTTTGTGGATCTTCAGTTGCTTCAGGCCATCTGGATGTATGCGTGCAATTCACTGGGGATATGATGGCTTAGCCTGGGCTCAGAGGCCTGACAGTAAAGAAATAAAGAATGGCTACTCCATAGGAAGAGCAGCCCCGAGGGCTGCTGGTTGCCCATTTTTATGGTTATTTCTTGATGATATGCTAAACAGGGGTGGATTATTCATGCCTCCCCCTTTTAGACCACACAGCGTAACTTCCTAACATTGCCATGGCATCTGTAAACTGTCACGGTCCTGGTAGGAGTGTAGCAGTGAGGACGATGAGAGATCACTCTCGTTGCCATCTTGGTATTGGTGGGTTTTAGCTGGCTTCTTTTTTATCAGCAAACTGTTTTATTGCCAAGGCCTTAATGACCTGTATCTTGTGCTGACCTCCTGTCTCATTCTGAGACAGACTGCCTAAACTTCTGGGAATACAGCCCAGTAAGTTTTAGCCTCATTTTATCCAGCTCCTATTCAAAATGGAGTTGCTCTGGTTCAAACGCCTCTAACAGTAAGAAATGTCACAATATAATCAAATTTATTCTGAAACTCTGTGATAAATGAAACTGAAAGAAATTATAAATCCCAAACAGTTAAAATAAAAGGAAATATTGACATAAATTCTAAAGTCATAGGAACTAAATTTTTCATGTATGCTAAAAAAGCATAGAAATTTGAATATCAATTTTATATTATATGGATTATGCCCATAATATATAAGAAAACGTGTGTGATAAAAAGCATTTTCAAACTTTTATATCATGAGACTAAAAGGACATACTTACACTAAATGACCTCTAGTTCCCTTAGAGATAAAGATTGAATCAATTTTTTTATTTTTCTGCTGAATTTCAAAATTGATGCATCAGTTAGTAAGTTACTCCCTGGATGCACAAGCGTATTTTTCTCTTTCCTTTTTTTGAACTTGCATCATGTCTTTCAGGCCACTAGGGTAACATCTAAAAAATTATCACTTCAGTGGCTCTTCATAGAAAACACTTTTGAGAGTTACTTTCAATGTTATATTCTGGGTAACTGCCAGAAAATTACAAGACATTTTCCTTGTAGTATTTTGTCATTTTAGGCGTCCAGCCTTGGCTCAAAACCCAAAGAGAAGATGAGAAAAAGGTCAAATCTCTTAACATTGAGGAATTTATAAAACTCCAAGTAAAAGTTAATTCCTAAAGCACTCACATGACAGCAGACACAACTGTTATGTCTTTATACACAGGTTGTTGACGAAATATGTTTGTATATCTGAACTTAATTTTTAATTAACCAACCACATTTTCTTGAACTGAACTGTCCATTAAATAAGAGACATTAGAAAAACTATTAAAAATTTTAATAAAATTGCTTTGTAAAATGTACATTTTCGTTATCTGCAACACTCCTCTCACCACCATTTCCTGGGCAGAATTTCCTATTTCTTAGCTTTGTCATATTAGGATGGAAATAATAGAGTAATGTATCTGAGAATGGTGATTACTGTGATCTATTGGAATAGTGTACTCTCCTATGAGAAAAAAATAAACATTTAAGCAGTTAAATAATATGTAATTACGGCCATTTATATTACATATTGCATCATATCATTAATCTTTTCCTCTGAATTTTACCTTCTGCATCTAAGATACTGAAAAATATATTTTGAGTTTACCAAATTACATCATAATGTATACATATTGAGTTAAATTGAATCTATTTCTAAAAGATAACTTCTATATAGTTAACATTTATAATAAATACATATAATATATTTTTAAGTGTAAAATAGTGAATACAAGTACCCACTGCCCAGAATGAGAACTTGAATAGTGTTTGGTTTTGTTTTTAATCAGCATAAATGGGAATGCAAACTTAAGGTTGTGGCTGGGATAAAAATGTAATGTAATTTATAACGATAAATTTTTACTATCCTAGACAGAAATATGCAAGTGTAAAGAATAAGAAAGAAAATTTAGTTAAAATATTAAGGATCCACTATGTTATCTGATACATCTCATGATGTCAAGGCTTAAAGTGCATTCACTCTCCAGTTCCTTAGGAAAGCCTCTAGTTTGCTTTACCTTCTTTCTAAAAAATAGTTTGACCTGTTTAGATTCAGGGGTATGTGTGCAGGTTTGTTACATTGTGTGATGCTGAAGTTTGGGATACAAATGACCGCATCCCCCAAGCAGTGAGTATAGTACTCAATAGCTAATAGCTAGCATTTCAATCCATGCCCCACTACCTCTCTCCCCTCTCTAGTAGTCTGCAGTTATCTATTATGTTTATGAGTGCTCAACGTTTAGCTCCTGCTTATAAGTGAGAACATGTAACATTTGGTTGTCTGTTCCTGCATTAATTTGCTTAGGATAATGGCCTCCAGCTGCATCCATGTTGCTGCAAAGGACATGATTTCATTCTTTACTATGGCTTCATAGTATTTCATGGTGTATATGTATCACATTTCTCTATCCAATCCTCTGTTGATGGGCACAAGTTGATGGACACTCCATGTCTTTTCTATTGTGAATAGTGCTGCAATGAACATACAAATGCATCCCTCTCTCTCTCTCTCTCTCTCTCTCTCCTCTCTCTCTCTATATATATACATACACACACACACAAACAGTATTGAGATTGAGATTGCTGGGTCGAATGGTAGCTCTAAGTTCTTTGAGAAGTCTCCAAATTGCTTTTCACAGTGGCTGAATTGATTTACATTTCCACTAACAGTAAATAAGCATTCCCCTTTTATAACAGAGCCTTGCCAGCATCTGTTATTTTTTGACTTTTTAATTATAGCCGTTCTGACTGGTGTGAGATGGTATCTCATTTGGTTTAGATTTGCATTTCTCTGATGGTTACCAATGATGAGCATTTTTTCATGTTTGTTGGCTGTGAGTAGGACTTCTTTTGAGAAATATCTGTTCATATCTTTTGCTCACTTTGAATGAGATTGTTTTTGCTTGTTGAATTGTTTAAATTCTTTATAGAGTATGGATAATGGACCTTTGTCAGTTCATAGTTTGCAAATATTTTCTGCTATTCTGTAAGTTGTCTATTTACTCTGTCGTTAGCTTTTTTAGCTGTGCAGAAGCTCTTTAGCTTAATTAGGTCTCACTTGTCAATTTTTGTTTATGTTGCAATTGTTTTTGAGGACTTAATCATAAATTCTTTACCAAGGCTGAGTCTAGAACGGTGTTTCCTAGATTATCTTTTAGGATTCTTGTAATTTGAAGACCGACATTTAAATCTTTAATCCATCTTGAGTTAATTTTTGTATGTGGTGAAAGGTAAGGGTCCTGCATATGGCTAGCCAGCTGTACCAGCACCATTTATTGAATAGTGAGTCATTTCCCAATTGCTTATTTTTGTCAACTTTGTGAAGGTCAGATGGCTGTGGGTGTGAAGCTATATTTCTGGGTTCTCTATTCTCTATCCTGTTCCATTGGTATATGTGTCTGTTTTTATGCCAGTACAATGCTGTTTTGGTTATACTGTGGTTTGTTTATAGTACAGTTGGAAGTCAGTAATGTAATTTCTCTGACTTTGTTTTTCTTGCTTCAGATTGCTTTTGCTGTTCGGACTCTTTTTTGATTCCATACTAGTTTCAGAATTGCTTTTCCTAATTCTGTGAAAAATAAAGTTGGTAGTTTGATAGAAATACTTTGAAACTGTAGATAGCCTTGGGAAGTATGGTCATTTGAATGACACTGATTCTTCCAATACATGAGCGTGGAATTTTTTTCATTTGTTCATGTCATCTACAATTTCTTTCATCAGTGTTTTGTAGTTTTCCTCACAGAAGTCTTTCATCTCCTTGCTTGATGTAGTTCTAGGTATTTTATTTTTATGTGGGATTGCATTTTTGATTTGGCTCTCAGCTTGAATGTTATTGTTGTATATAAATGCTGTTGATTTGTGTACAATATTTTTGTATCCTGAAAAATTACTGAAGACATTTATCAGTACCAGTAGCCTTTTGGTGGAGTCTTTAGGGTTTTCTAGGTGTAGAATCAGCAAAAAAAAGAGATAGTTTGACTCTTTTTTTTTTTTTCTATGTGGATCCCTTTTCTTTGTTTCTCCTGCCTGATTCCTCTGGCTAGGATTTCTAGTACTACATTGAACAGCAGTAGTGAGAGTGGGCATCCTTGTCTTGTTCCAGTTCTTAAGGGGAATGCTTCCATTTTTTGCCTCTTCAATATGATGTTGGCTGTAGGATTATCACAGATTGCTCTTATTGAGGTATGTTCCTTTTATGTCTAATTTTTTTAGGGTTATCATTATGAAGGGATGTTAGATTATATTGCAAGCTTCTTCCATGTCTATTGAGATGATCATATGGTTTTGGTTTTTAATTCTGTTTGTGTGGTGAATCATATACATTAATTTGCATATGTTGAATCTAACTTGCATGCCAGGAATGAAGCCTACTAGATCATAATGAATTCATTTTGATGTGCTGCTAAAATCAGCTTGGTAGTATCTCGTTAAGGATATTTGTGTTTATGTTCATCAGGGATACTGACCTATTTTTGTTTTTGCTTTTGTTTTTGTTTTGCTTCTTTGTGTTTTTGCCAGGTTTTGATATCAGGGTGATGCAGGCTTCATAGAATGAGTTAGGGAGAAGATCCTCTTCTTTGATTTTTTTGAATAGTTGAACTGGTATGAAGTTTTCTTTGTACATCTGGTAGAAGTCAGCTGTGACTCCATCTGGTCCAGAGCTTTTTTTTTTTTTTTTTGGTTGGTAGGGTTTTTTAAAATTGCTGATTCAATTGCAGAACTCAATATTGGCCTGGTCACATTTTAAATTTGTTCCTGATTCAATCTTGGGAGGTTGTGTGTCTCCAGGAATTTATCCATTTCCTTTGGACTTTCTAGTTTGTGTGCATAGAGGTGTTCATAATAGTCTCAAGATTTCTGTATTTCTGTTAGATCAATTGTAATGTCACCTCTGTTTCTGATTATGGTTAAAAGGATGTTCTCATTTTTTCTTTGTTAATCTAGCTAGTGGTCTATCAATCTTCTTTATCCTTTCAAATAACCAACTTTTGGTTTTATCGATTCTTTGTGTAAATTTTTGAGTCTCAATTTTGTTCAGTTCTGCTCGGATTTTAGTAATTTATTTTCTTCTGTTAACTTTGGGGCTGGTATATTTTGATTTTTCTAGTTCCTCTAGCTGTGATGTTACATTGTTAATCTGCGATCTAACTTTTTGAGTTGGGCATTTAGCACTATAAATTTTCCTCTTAACACTGCTTTTTTCTGCATCCCAGAGATTTTGGTATGTTGTGTCTCTATTTTCATTTATTTCCAAGAATTTATTTTTTGTTTTCTCTATCAATTTCATTTTTTAAACCAAGGTCATTCAGGAACAAGTTGTTTCATTTCTATGTATTGTGTGGTTTTGGGAGATCTTCTTAGTATTGACTTCTATTTTTGTTCCACTATGGTCTGAGTATGGTTGGTAAGATTTTGATTTATTTGATTATTCAACATTATGAATGGCTTAGCATGTGACTTTATGTTCAAGCATGTGACTGATCTTGAAGTATGTTCTGTGTGCAGATGAAAATAATGTATATTTTGTGGTTGATGGGTGGAGTGTTCTGTAGATGTCCAGTAGGTCTACTTAGTCAAGCATTGAATTTAAGTCCAGAATTTCTTTGTTAGTTTTCTGTCTCAATAATCTGTCTAATGCTGTCAGTGAGCTGTTGAAGACCCCACTATTAGTATGTGGCTCTTTAAGTCTTCTCCTAGGTCTAGAAGCAGTTGTTTTATGAGGTTGAGTGCTCCAATGCTGGGTGTATATATATTTAGGATAGTTAAGTCTTCTTGTTGAATAGAACCCTTTATCAGTCTGTAATGCCTTTCTTTGACCTTTTTTACTGTTATTGGTTTAAAGTCTATTTTATCTGATGCAAGAATAGTGACCCCTGCTCTTTTTTTGTTTTCTATTTACATGATGGATCTTTCTCCAACCCTATATTTTGAACCTATGGGTGTCATTACATGTGAGATGGGTCTCTTGAAGACAGCAGATGGATGAATCTTTTTCTTTTTAAATCCAGCTTGCATCTTTGTGCCCTTTAAATTGGATGTTTAGACTGTTTACATGCAAAGTTAATACTGATATGTGAGGTTTTGATCCAATCTTGGAGCTGTTAATGGTTGCTTTGAAGTTTCTATTTTATTGTTGCTTTATAGGATCTGTGGGTTCTGTACTTAAATGTGTTTTTGTGGTAGCTGGTATTGTTCTTTTGTTTACATATTTAGAATTCCCTTAACAATCTCTTGTAATGCTAATCTAGTGGTAACAAGTTCCCTTAGCAGTTGCTTGTCTGAAAAATACTTTATTTTTCCTTAGTTTATGAAGCTTAATTTGGTGGGACATGAAATTCTTGGTTGGTTGGAATTTCTTGTCTTTGAGAATGCTGGAAGTATGTCCCCAATCTTCCCTGGCTGGTAAGGTTTCTGCTGATAAATCTGCCGTTAGCCTGATGGGGTTCCTTTTGTACATGATTTGACATTTTTCTCTAGGTGACTTTAAGATTTTTTCTTTAGCATTGACTTTGGGCAGTCTGGTGACTATATGCCTTGGGGATATTCATTTTGTATATTATGTTGCAGGTGTTCTCTGGTTTTCTTGTATCTGGATGTCTACCTCTCTAGCAAGATTAGAAAAACTTTCTTGAATTATTCCATCAAATATGTTTTCCAGGTTGTTTACCTTTTCTCCTTTTCTCTCAGGAATGCCAATAATTTAACACCTTGGTTGCTTTACATAGTCTCATATTTCTTGAAGACTGTTCATTTTTTAAAATCCCTTTTAAAATTATTTTTGTCCGAGTTAGTTTGAAAAATCAGTATTCAGGCCAGGCGCAGTGGCTCACGCCTGTAATCCCAGCACTTTGGGAGGCCGGGGCAGGCAGATCATGAGGTCAGGAGATCGAGACCATCCTGGCTAACACAGTGAAACCCTGTCTCTACTGAAAATACAAAAAATTAGCCAGGTGTCGTGGTGGGCACCTGTAGTCCCAGCTACTTGGGAGGCCGAGGCAGGAGAACGGCGTGAACCCAGGAGGCAGAGCTTGCAGTGAGCCGAGATCATGCCATTGCACTCCAGCCTGGGCAACAGAGCGAGACTCCGTCTCAAAAAAAAAAAAAAAAAATCAGTATTCAAACTCTAAATTTCTTTTTCTTCTTCTTTTTTTTTTTTGACAGGGTCTCACTCTGTCACCAAGGCTAAAGTTCAGTGGCATGATGTCAGCTCACTGCAACCTCTGCCTCCCAGGCTCAAGTGATTCTCCTGCCTCAGCCTCCTGAGTAGCTGGGTGCCTACCACCATGCCCAGCTAATTTTTATATTTTTAGTAGAGATAAGGTTTCACCATGTTGACCAGGCTGGTCTTGAACTCCTCAACTCAAGTGATCCACTCACCTCGGCCTCCGAAAGTGCTGGAATTACAGGCAGGAGTCACCATGACTGGCCTTTAAATTTCTCTCTTCTGCTTAGTGAAGTCCGTTGATAAAGGTTTCACTTGTATTTTGAAAATCTTTGAGTTTTTCAACTTCAGAAGCTCTGATTGATTTCTTTTTAACATGTTTATATTTTCCTTCATTTCCTGGACTGATTAAGAAATTTCTATGTAATGATTTTCAACCTTGTCTTGGCTTTCAGTGAACTTCCTGGCTATCTATTCTTTGAATTCTTTATCTGTCATTTTTGAGTTTCCATTTGGTTAAGGACCTTTGTTGGAGAGCTAGTGCAATCCTTTGGTGGTGTCACTACATTCAGATTTTTTATGGCGCCAGATTTCATGCACTGGTTCCTTCTCATCTGGAGACACTGGAACTTCTAATTTTTGTAATTTTTTTTTGTAGGTAGAACTTTTGTTTTTCTTTCTTTCCATGTAATATTATATATATTTTTTCTTTTCTTTTGCATTTTTTTTCCTTTCTTGGGGGTGTGACTGAAGAGAATATTGGGTAGGGTCTTTTGGCTTTGCTTCTCTATAGTCCTACGCACTTCTTTTGGTGAGTTTTTATTAGGCTGTGCGGTTTGACCTACAAGCCAGCAGATGGTGCTTATGAGTAAAAGGTGGTTGTAGCCAATGTGAGTGGATATATGCTTTATCCTTGCTTACTGGAAAGAGTTCTCTGTTGCCTCACGCAATGGACTTATCTTTGAGGTGCACAGTGGTCTGAGCTCCCTGCTCAGTCCTGGGGGTGTGGTGAAAAGATGGACAGGGCTGGACTGGGTAGGCCTACCTACAGGTTCTGTGATGGCAGGCACAAACACTACTGCCAAGGGAGAATCCAGTGGGAAGCCACCAAGTGCCCAGAGGTGTACGTAGTTCTGGAGTTAGAAACCTCCTTGGCGCCAAGTTCTCTGCATGGGGAGGGGGAGGCAGCCTAAACTCCACATCCAGGAGAGTGGGAGTTCCAGATGCCTGAAGATCTGCCTGGGCATGAAGCAGATAGAGCCTCCTGCACAGGAAGGCTGGGTAACTGAGGCTACCGAACCAGGCAAGCAGGTGCTCCAGGTGCCTGAAAATCTGCCTGGATGTGAAGCAAAGAGGGCCCCCTGAACCCAGATCTCTCCACAAGAATGGTAGAGCAGCTCAGGCTGCTCATCCAGGCAAGTGGGTGCTCCACATGGCTGAAGACCTGCTTAGGTGGGAAGTGGAGAGGGCCTCCTCCACCACAGTTTCTGCACAAGAAGGGTGGGACAGCTTGGGCTGCTGGGCCAGGCAAGCAGGCACTCTGAATGCCTAGAGTTCTGACTGGAGACTCAGCAGAGAGGACTCCACTGCACCACAATCTCAGGGGAGCAGTCTGGACCACCCAGCAAGGACATATACATGCTGGTTCCACATAGCCACATTGGCCCTGGCTGCAAGTCTCTTCAACCAGGAGAAACCACAGCTGTTGCCGCTCTCCTCCCACTCCAGGCTTGTGATGGGGAGAGCACAATTCTGCTGGGGCGTTGTCCATAATTTTTGCTGTGGAAGCCTCTATCCTGCTTCAGAGAAGGCATTCCAGTCTTCAACCTGAGACTAAATGTCTGAGGAACCATGCTGCAAGATCACCAAAGAATGACTTTGTATGCACGCTTATCAAAAATAGCATCCTACTTGCTCATGGGTCTGGGAAAATGCCTGCAGCTTTTCCTGATGTCTTTCCTTCTGGGTGCCTCCAATCCTCTCCCTAAATTATCTCCAGAGTTTGGGAGAAACAAAGGGTTCTCTCCTGGCCTAGGCTGCTCAGATCCCCAGTGAAAAAGTGAGTCACAGAGGGAGGTTGTGTGTCTCTCCCACGCTGGGGCTTCACTCACTTTTGTCAGCCAAATACCATCACAAGGGCTGTTTGCCTGCAATCTCCTCTTGGGGATCTGGGGTGTCCTTCATAATTTAGGTGGGTTCTTGTTTTCCTTCTGGAATTAAAGCTCACAGAGTTAATCTTTATGTACTACCTTGCTATTTCCAAGTGGCTGAGGTACACTGAAAGCCTCTAAACCACCATCTTTGGGGGCAGGGGGAAAAACACAAAGAAACAACAACAAAAACAACCAAACAAAAACCCTCTAATTTAAATTTTATGTTGTGTTTCATGGATCCAAGTGCAGAGTAGACTTTGTCTGCTACAAGTTACATGAATACGGTAGACAGCCTTAAAAAGCTGGTATAAAATAGGATGAAGTGGAAAAGGAGGTAAAAGTCTAATATTCTACCAATTTGGAAAACAAAAAGGCCCAGAAAAGCAAGATAGAAATAAATAATAATAAGAGTTGACACATATTGAGTACTTACATTAAGCTAAGAATTCCTCTAAGAATACTGATACATTAACTTGTTTTATCCTCAGAACTATCCCGTGAAGTGGGGAGTACGAAACTGAATTCTCATCTTATGCCACACACAAAAGTCAATCAGTTGTAAAGGCCTACATCTAAAGGTAAAACTCAAAAACTTTTGAAAAACTATACAGGAGAATAGTTTACTGAACAACTTTTTACACAAAACCCAAAAGGTACAACAAAGAATGAGAAATTCTGCTGAACTGAAATTAGGAATTTAATATTTATGAAATGTTAGCATAAAAAGTATGAAAAGACTAACTACTGTTATTTTCAATCCTTAAACTGACAAAAGATTCATATATAAAATATATGAAGAACATTCATACATCAATAATAATCAGACAAACAAGGGAATGTAAGAATTGGCCAAAGTCTTAAAAGGAGCTTTTGACAAAATTGTAAACCCAAACAACCTAAATATGTGAAAAGACACTTAAACATCACCATCTAGAGAAACAAAATTAAATACACAATGAAATGCCTTTTAAACCCTTTCTAATACCAGTCTAATAAAATATCTGATAATAGCAAACATTATAAAGAAATGGAACATGGCATTTTCTCATGTATTCCTTGTGAGACTATAAATTGCAGCACGCAGTTTGGGAAAACAGTTTGGTATTAGTTGGTACAGTTGAATATATTTGCATATTCTAAAGTCCAACCTATTACACACCTATGTATATGTCCTAGAGAAACTATCAAGTATACTGGGAGACATGTTAAATAACAGTAATAAAGCATCAATACCAACAAAACCATAAATAACACTTGTGCTTCTCCATGTAGAAGTTAATTTTAAGTGTATCACAAAATTCAATTAGTCTTCAAAATAATCTTATGAAATAGGAAATGATATATTTACCATTATTAATAAGCACACATGCATAGCTGAAAAAATGCAAAAATAAAATAAAGTAAAATTTGGGCTGGGCACAGTGGCTCACGCCTGAAATCCCAACATTTTGGGGGACTAAGGCAGGAGGATAGCTTGAGGCTAGGAGTTTGAGATCAGCCTGGGTCACTTAGGGAGATAAATTAAAAAAATTATCCGGCCATGGTGGCTCATACCTGTAGCCACAGCTACTCAGGGGGCTGAGGTGGGAGGATCGCTTGAGCCTGGAAGGTTAAGGCTGCAGTGAGCCATGATCACACCACTGCACTCAAGTCTGGGTGACAGAGAGAGACCCTGTCTCAAAAAAATAAAAATAAAAATAAAAAATAGAAGGAAAGTTTAACACAAGTCAAGATAAGGGTTCCATCTTCATGGCTGATATGAGAGTGCAGAGGAGTAGTGGTGTAATGGAGCTTCTAACATGCTGCATTGCTCCATTCTATTCCTTATTCTGGGCAGCAAATTCTTGTATTCACTATTTCACATTTAAAACTGTGTATTATATTCATTTTATACATGTTGAACCAATAAATTCACTTCTTTGCATATTCTCAGGGACACATGGAGACACCTTCGGCTGAAAGGCAGGCATAAGTTATGTAAGTAATTATCACATGCTGAGAAGGCATGTGCAATTTGTTTTCACAGCACAACGGAGAGGGCAGACAGCACTGCCAAGAGAAAATCAGGAATCAGAAATGCTTCATGTAGAAGACTGCACTTACTCTGTGACTCTGGGGATAATTAGGAAATCTCCAGGTGGTAAAAGAGGAGAAAGAGCACTCAGGCATCCTTAAAAAAAAAAAAAAAAAAAAAAATCAAGAAGAAAAGGCAAGCAAGCAAGCAACCTGGAAATACCTGGTACAACTTAAAGGTAGAATGGGATAAATTGAAGTAAATTAGGACATTAGAAATATGACTACATTTTTAACTGGCTACAGTCTAAAGTCAATCAACTTCTCTCTCTTTCTGTCTCTCTCTGTCTCCCTATTTCTATCTCTCTCCCTCTCTCACACAGCAATAGAGTGATTTTGACAGCAAAGGAAATGGAATAGGAACATTTATGGTTCAATAATTCATATGGAAGGGCTTAAAATATGCAAGATGAATCAAAAGAGATGCCAAAAGTTTCACGTTCACACTGTGTTTATTCAACAAACATACTTTTAAAACAATTTTAGTGTGTCTTGAAGAAGGGGTGGGTACTAGGGCAAACATCTTTGCCTTGCTAATCAAATATCTTTTCCTAATCCTTTTCCCCTTGCCTACCTCCCTGAAGAAATAGAAATGTTAAATTTGCATATTTATGTACACTCTCAAAGCTAAAGGTGGTCACGTATTACAGTTTCACCTAATGATACATAATGATTGCTCTACTAGAATTATCTGGGGAAGATTCTCTTTTCCTGGTAAAGAGATTTAAGCATCTGTTGCCATCACCTCTTCCTTCAATCTTGACTGAGGCTGTAATGTGTTAATACTGGCAGTTATTTTGTTAGCATGAGAATGTCAGAGCATCCACCTCTGACATCACCAAACCACTGAACCAATACTAGCAACTCCCTTCCTCAAGGCTTTTTATGGTCTCAGGGGGGAAAAAAAAGTCGTATTTGTTAAAGCCATTGCTTGAGATTTCTATTACCTGAGGCTAGAAGTATTTCTGGCTGCTAGAAAGTTTATTCCTCACTGAGAAAGCAAAGCTGAAACATTCCAAGTTATTCCTTTGGTTCTGCCATTGGTTATGGGAAGAAGAATTGGCATGGGCTAAGGAGATTTATGAAAGAATTGGTATGAAGTTAGAAGAAACATTTTACATAAAATGAAGAGAAATGTCCTTTTGATTTGCCTATGCATGTGCATAACAATGGTGATTTTAAATATCAGAATCATCTAAATTCTGGAGCATTGAACATTTAGGTCACAATAAGTGAAATTATTAAAATTTAATTCATTCATGATGAAGATATTTCTAAAACATAGCAAATATTTTGCAAGTTCTATTTAATGCTGAAACCTTAAAATGTTAGAAACATGAAAACAGAAACTCCTAAGTGCCCATCAGCTTCGATCCTAAGCAAACTAATTGAGAGTTTACCTTAAATTTGTTTTTATTGATGATTGCCTAAAACAACTGTGAGGGCCTCTGCTATTGTTCCATTCTGAGGTGTCACTGGGAGTCCCAAACGAAGGGATTTACAGAGAGATGCTTTCCAATGCATCCTAAACCTCCACCATTTTCTGAACTCAAGAGCTGCTCTCCTTGTTTCCCTTGGCAATTCTCCATTGCCATTCTCCTCATCAGTTTATTACTCCATAGACCCCATAGGCCAAAAACCCTCTGCTGAGGTCCAACATGCTGTTATTTTGTCCATCTTTAATTTATAAAGCCCATTGGTGAATGTGCTTGTTTTACTGCTATTGTCTCTAATTGTCATTGATGTTTTGCTCAAACCTCCCAGTCTGCATATTTCAGGTATTTAATTCCTTTTCAAGTTAATAGGACACATTTTTCCTTTCTCATACTCAACTGTTCTATGGAGAAAAACCCAGACTAGGAATGTTGGGCCTTAAAGATGCAGTTGTTAATAGTTGTTAATAGTCCTTTTAATCTCAAAACTGGGAAGGTAACCACAGACAACTTGGAAAAAGTAAGTTTTATTATAGGCTAAATTATTCTCATAACCACCGTTTCTTCCTTCTTGCTGTATCAGACACATGATAACCATGATGATTCTTCTTCTGGGGTCCCATTGTCTTCTTGCAATGTAGCTTCCATCAGCAACTTTGTCTCTCCACTAACCCCACCCCATGCTCAGGTGTTCAAACATGCCTGGCATGTTGCTGTCCTAGTTGTGAAGAGTGTTAAACCTGTATTTCATGACCTACTGGGAGTCCATTCCTCATTTTGGTTAAATATTAGAGAAATATCACTAACCTCTGCCCACAAGTATATCCAGTTATTAGATCTGACCCAGTATTTAGAGCCATTTTACATATTTATCTTTTTATAATTTCAAAGGTAAATATAATTGTCATTTCCATTTTAGGATAATGAAATGAGATTCATGAAAGTTAGGTGGCTAGACCAATATCACATAACTAAACTAACAGCAAGTGCCATGCCTAGCCTTCTGGCTAGAATCCTTGCTTCACGGTCTTATTCTCTTTCTTTCTATGGTTCCCTCTCCATATAAATAAACTGGCAGTAAGCTATTACCAATAAGAACTCGACATCTCTAGAACATATGCAGATGCACAGATATGCATCTCTTCAACTTGAGGAATTCCATTGCTTCAGAGTCTCAAGAATATACTTTAACTAAAGTCTAATCTTTCATTCCTAATAAATTGTTATGGCCAGGCATAGTGGCTCACGCCTGCAGTCCCAGCGCTTTAGAAGGCTGAGGCGGGCGGATCACGAGGTCAGGAATTCGAGACCAGCCTGACCAACAAGGTGAAACCCCATCTCCACTAAAAATACAAAAATTAGCCGGGCGTGGTGGCACGCACCTGTAATCCCAGCTACTCAAGAGGCTGAGGCAGGAGAATCGCTTGAACCTGGGAGGCGGAAGTTGCAGTGAGCCGAGATCGCACCATTGCACTCCAGCCTGGGCGACAGAGTGGGACTCCATATCAAAGAAAAAAAAATTAAAATTAATAAATAGTTACTAATACATTTGATTTTATCTCAGTTGCTCAACCAAAAATGTGCAAAAATTAAGAATTAACCTGGACAAATGATAGTTAAAAGTTCAAGAGAAATATTATAACCATTTTGGGGGTTACTTGATATAAGTTAAACAAAGAGAATTGAAATATATTTATTTCATGGTTACAAAGACTATCACACTAAAATATAGTTACATACTGGATGATTATGTATGTGACTGTGCAAAGGAGCATTTTAATTATACTAAAAAATTCCGTTAGCTGAGACTTAGCTTCTTCAGAATGTCATACAATACAATCCCTAATGAGCCAAAATTTAACTTACTGCCACCAATAAATGAGAGGTACTTACTGAGCTAATAAAACATACTAAGTTAAGAATTTTTAAGAACTATATAAATTCAACATTTAGGACATACAATTTTAACATAAGCAAACACTGATTATACTGGTGATTTAAAATCCTCATTACAGATTTCTTCGTCAAACATCAAAATTGCTTAACCTAGTTCAAATTACTGCTATGATTATCACTTTTCCCTTTACAATATTACTTCAGACATCAGAGGAAAGTGGGTGTGAATATGTGGGGATGAGGGGCGTGCATCCTTGCATGTGCTCTATGTACTTCGATTTCACTGTTGTGTGGTACCTCATGGTGCTGCTCTATTGATAAAAGAAACTTTTGGAGGACATGAACAACTACTGAGTAGATTAAGCTGGAAAAATTGAACTGTAGATTCCTCTAAAGCACATTTGCATAAAGACAATTGGCCTGACAGAAGCTATTTTCTGTGTTTCCGTCAAAACCGCCCTGCTATTGATAAAGGGCGTTTTGGAGGACCCAAGAAAACCACGAGGTTTTCATTTAGGATCATATTTATCCTTGATGAAAATTATCTTGCTTTTGAAGACCCGCCTTAGACAAACAAAACACATTAAAAAAAAAACAAAACCAGTACATTATGGTAGCTTGATGTGTAACATGCTTTTGATTGAGAACTAGAATACTAGCTACACTAAATTTTTAAAAGTTCAGAAAAGGAAAGGACTAATGAAAGTACCAGAGAAATTTTTATGAAAGAGAGAGAGAGAATAGGTTCATTGGGTGTGAGAAAGTGACTTGGTCATAGAATAAACACTAAATTTTTCAAAGTTTTAAGTATTCTGTATTTGAGAGTAATATTAAGCTTAATTTACATATTTTATTTTTTAACTTTCTAAGTAATTCAGATTGGCCTTGCTCAATAATTTCTCCGAATATATGTATAGGAATCCTGTCATTTTAAGAAAATCTGTCATTGTAAGAAAACCTGTCATTGTAAAAAAACTAGCATTGGTGAAATTATTTCAATGTGTATATTAATAGCTATTGCCTAATTAAACTATATATAAAAGTGAATATATATATTGAAAAAGAAATAATTTATTAGTGAACTTCATTGAAATAAATTGTAAATAATTTTTCCAACACATGGAAAAGCACTATTTAATGTGTTCTTTGTATCAGCCATATTTAGAATAAAAATGCAAGGTAGATATTAGTATTGCCATTTTACAGATGAGGAAACTATGGCTCAGAATGGTTAAGTGACTTGTCCAAAGTCACACTACAAATAGGCCCAACTGTGGGCCTTAGGAGTCAGACATTCCTAAATTTTAATACCGTGTATTTCCTCTACACAGTTCTCTAAAATTACCTACAGTAACATGAATTGCACAGCTCTTCCATATTAACCACGGTCTTTCTGCTCTCATAGATACTGTAGTATAATAACTCCCAGTTTACCCACAAGACTTCCCACCAGACTATGAATCCCTTAGGTCTTCCCTGAAATCTATTCCTGGTATACAGAGTTTCAATAAATATTGTAATGATGGTTATTTAAAAAAATAAAGCCCCATATTGTAGTGAATGGAAACTTGACTGTGGTATGAGATCAGCTTGATTGAGCCTGCCACTCACCAGCTTTATGACTTAGTATAAGTTATTTAGATTTTTGAGGCACTCTCCTAATTTTTGAAAACAGAATGCCTTGCTGAATTTAGGAAGTTTAAATCATTTAATGTAAGCAAGACGTTATGCACATAAATGTTCCATGAACATGACTTTAGTGCCATGAGACCTGCACAGCCAGCAAAAGACCTGAAATAGGCAGAACCATTCAGATTGCATAAAAATGTCTACGTGAATTTTTGTCTGGCTAGATCCAAATAATATTCTATTAATATACAATTCAATTATATTAAGGAGATTATAGAAGCAGGTTAGCCGCAGTGTGTATGTCTGTGGTGTGTGTGTGTGTGTGCACATGCTGGGGACAGGAAAGGTGTGGAAATTCTCCAACCCATGGAGAGAAAATAGTTGAATAAAAGTACAACTTGAACCTGTAAGTTTATGTTAGATAATACATATGTACACCATAGTGTACTTTATATATTTTGTAAGTATAGTTTTAACTTACAGTTTCATATTCACACTGACTTATTAGGTAGCACAGTTTATCTATAATGCAAGTCAAATCACCCTGAATATAAACTGTTCTCAGGTTGAGCTTCCTGGCACATCAGGGAGAGAAAAGATGGGAATAAGTTTTCTGTGAGAAGACATATAACCGTCTTCAACTTGCTAGAGATGACAAAAATTATTTCCTGAATTTGTCTTTCAACCCTGGAAAGATTTGTAATTAAGTAAAAAGATAATAAAAGCAAATAAACTCACTGATTTAATTACTTGATGATAAAGTAAGGGATATGGTTTTAATCACTAGAACAATCTGCATCTATTTGGCATTGAAAGGCCAACAATGCTTAATAAACGTCATCATTATAGAGATTTTGAAAGATTGGACTTAAGATTTCAATTTTAAAACGTCTAATTAAGTAAATGACCTTAAGTTGTGGCAGCAATGTGGCATCACAGCAACTTGACAATGTTTTAATGATTGTTGGAATGTCTAAATGAACTGATAAGACTTACTATACTTAATTTTTTTTAATTTAAACTATTTAAAAATAAAATTGATTATATTTGAAAGTACAATTTAAAACGTATGAAGGGATATAATTACTAAGTTATAAGTAAAATAAATAGACTAGTGATATTTTTAGTTGAATTTAAACATAAATTGAGGCATTTTTATGATGTGTCAAAAAACAATGGTAGTTTAACTCTCATCTCTACATAGTCTTTGCTGTACATAAACATTTCTTTCAGATTAAAAAAAAATTCACCCTTGTAAAACACCATTTGATAAATCTTAGTTTTCTTCAAGCTATTTGTCATACTACACTATCACAGTTTGGCTAGCTCATATTAAAATTGCTTCATATTATTCTGTAACTATATAGATAAATGGTCAATAACAACAAAAATCCATATACAATAAAAACATAAATTTTAAAATTAATTTTTGAGAGGGAAGAGTCTGTCTATCATGATTATGCTTATGGTTTCAATAGCAAATTGAATTTATGACATTAATAATTATCTTCTTTACTGATATATGGTGAAAAGTGGTAGTTCTGAGGTTACCTAATTTTGCTCCCTGTTTGGCAAGCAAAAGAAACCAGAATGTTGAGCTTCCTGGCACATCAGGGAGAGAAAGACAGCAGGCTGGGGCCAACAAAAGAGTCCTATATTCAATTTTAAATTATTACCTGTACCATTCTAAAATTCTCCCGAAGTACACTCAGAGACTTAGGAAAAGATTATATCCCATCACGATCTTTTATTAATGGTTCATTGGAGAATTGAGAGAAGATTTTGTCCAAGTTTGAAACAAATCATGCAGAGGGAAAATATCAGGATGCAGTGTACAAGAAAAATTAGCAATAGCGATAAAGTGAAGGCAGGAGAGAGGCCATATTGCAACCTGAAAAACAGATAAGAATCCCAGTGGAATCCTGTGAGAATCCTAGAAAATCAAAAGAAATTCTGAGATCTCAGGTGTTACAGGGCGTCAGAAGTCAAATTATGTGTTTGTATTTTAAAAATGAATAACCCCAAAATGCTGGATATCATAAGAATTTCAATATAGGAACATCTTCATGCATGCCCGAACATCTAGCTCTAAAGTTGGAATGTTTAAATCCCATGAATATATATTGTGAAGATAATTTTAGCATATTAAATACAGAGCCAGAATTAATCAGAATACTGGGCTGAAGCCCTGGATTTTTCTAATCCTGTGACATGGGACAAGTCTCTGGGTCTCCATTTATTTTACTATGAATACTTACTATACTAGCTTACAATCTGCCAGCTGCTATTCTATGGGCTTTACATATTAAACTTAACTTTTACAACAACCCTATGGAAGGTTCTGTTATTATAATCCTTTTACATCTTGAAGGGAATGAGGCACAGAAATATTAAGTAACTGGCCAGAAGTCATGCAATGTTAGTACATTGTAGTGGCAGGACTTGAACTTAGGAAGTTTGGCTCCAACCAACTGGAAATAATTTCCTGCTTGTCTTTCTTTACCTCAGCAAACTTTTGCAGAGCTCCCGAGGAATGCATGGTGATATATTTTACAATGGTTAGCCCAGTTCCATCCCTGATCTCGAAGAGCACATAATTCTAAAGTAAATTCTAAAGTAAAAAGGCTTTCTAAACTCACCTTAAACATAGATAACATGTTTCTTTGGAAACATACTTAGCAATTTATAGATCTTAGTATAAAGAAAAATGATGTTATTAACACATTTATAAATATTCAGATAATTATTTTTACTCTTCCCTTAAGCATTTTGCATAATTTAAAACAAGATTTTATTTATTCCAAAATATGTAAGGTAGCTTGTATCAAAATAAATAGTTTGAAATTTAAATTTAGAGAAATGGTGGGTCAGATTATTTGGATAATTACTTCCTACAATTCAATTTAATGGCATATGCTCCATCTATTTCCTAACATATTTAGAAATGTTTCCAACTCAATGCTATGGTTTCCATGAGGAGGGATTTTTATTTTGAGACAGCTAAACTACTATATAATATTACCAGGTCTTATAAGTGACTTTAATAAATTTCTTAGATGTTTATTAAAATGACTAGTCTGTTGGACAGCAGAGAGAGGAATGTTTCTAACTCACTGCTGTGGTTTCCATGAGGGGGGGTTTTTACTTGCTCTCCTCTTACCTCTTTCCACGGGGGCAAAGTTACCTGCTGATAAATCTAGAGGGGAACTGCCAAATAGTCTAGACTCCAGTCCTGATGTTTCTTGGGAATCAGCCTGACCTGAGAGTAAGATTAAGTGTTCTAATCCATGACTCCAGGTTAAGAGTACTGTAAGGACAGATTTCCATGTGCGGTTTCCAGCACCACTTGGGGCTGGGAGGGAAACTTTGCCAAAATCTACTCTTAAGTATTAGGGAGTTCATCTTTGCCACATTCTTCCAAACTGGGCTTTCTCACTAATAGAGCTTACATTTCAATCTCTGATCCTTTGTTCCCTCGACAGGATCATAATGTAAGCAGGGAAGGAGAAGTGCAGTCCTGCCCTCCTCAAAACTGTGACACAATCTAAACTCTCCCACAGAGATGGGGCAATCAATGTGAGGACTTAGCAAAAGAATGCAGAAAGAAACACAGACCTAACAACACCTTTATTTTAGCCTAATGATACCCATTCAGACTTTTGATTTCCATAAATGTAAAATAATAAATTTCTGTTGTTATAAGCTACTAAGTTTATGGTAACTTGATAACCTTATACATACATGGATGATCACAATTTTTACAAAAGCATAGAAGGGAGAGCTCTGCTTTCATGCAGGTGAACATTGGCCTGAATTAAAGTTATTCATGAGTAGAAACTTCCTATCATTTTTAGGTATGATTTTATTGAGAGTTCCACAAATATAAGCCTCATTGTACATCATATATTGAAGGATTTAGATTCAAGTGGCAATAATGTCTGTATATATTTATGTATTTTTGAAACAGTGTCTCACTATGTTACCCAGGTTGGAATGCAGTGACAGGATCACAGCTCACTGCAGCCTTGACCTCCTGGGATCAAACAATCTTCCCACCTCAACCTCCTGAGTATTTTGGACCACAGGCATGCACCACCGCATTTGGCTCGGTTTCTTTCTTTCTTTCTTTTTTTTTTTTTTTTGTAGAGATAGGGTCTTGCTTTCTTGCCCAGGCTGGTCTCAAACTCCTGGCCTCAATTAATCCTCCTGTCTTGGCCCCACAAAGTGCTGGGATTACAGGTGTGAGCCATCACATCCAACCATTTATATTGGATAATTTGTGTAAATCATGTATCTTCTGGTCTTCAGTGGCACATAATGTTATGATTAAACTACAAGGACATAAAAGCAATTTGGGCACATCTTTTAAAACATGTTTAAATAAACATTATGATTTAACAACTTTGCCAAGAACTGTCACAAGAAGCAAGAAACGAACACTCTTTAATACCAGATGTGAAGTGGTTTCTCCTAGCGTAAAGTCAAAATACATTAGTGACTCAGCCCTGTGACAGCTTGTACCCTGGAGATTATCTCTTCAAAGTGCAGAGACAGACTGAAAAAAATTAATGATATGTTTGTTTGAGAATCAACTTAAATGTCTGCATATGAAATACTGAAATAATGTTTCTTAGCAGAGTCATATTTTTTAATTTGTTAAGACAATATAGTAGGGAATACTAATTTTATTTTGAATCTTTCATTAGTATTTCCAACTTTCAGGGCACCACATACAGTTTTGACAGGAGAATAGGAGCAGAAATTCAGCCTGAGGTCCACTTACTAAACTGGGGCTGGCATGGGGATATACCTGCCCCATATGGAGGAAGGAGTGTCACCTTGTCAAGTCAGGCACTTTGCAGGACTTTATCCATCCAGAAAGGACATCTTTTCCTAGATTTCACAAAGGTTTTCTATGGACTGGTGACAGATCAGCATGTGATACAACAGACCACTATTCAAAATATAAAACCAAATATAATATCTTTGGCTAAAGTAGTATCTAAATATCATAAGTTTGCAATCATCCCTTTACATGGTTTGAAGTGGTGGTACTAATGGTGATCACATTTTGGATTTATCGATAAAGTAGAAATTTGCCTGAAATGTGTTGATAGGTATTATCTTGTTTTGCTTGTATAAGTACACAGGCCAAGTTAATATGAGTAAATGTCTATCAATGTCCAAGATTTGTAACTTCTATCTTAGTATAATTATGCAATTAAAAAATGTTTCTCTATGTTCTGTACCTACTGAAAGCTATGATTTGCTACAATCCTTTCTTGGTAAGCTATGAAGGGGAAACTGAGTGAGTAGTAGTTATTTAGTACCAAGGACTTGAAGAATAAAAAATACTTCTGCATATTTAAGTGCTGACATAGATATTTTAGTGTCAGAAGAAGATGTTCATTATACATTGTTATGTGAAATAAATAGATTACCAAAAATATTTTATATGACCTAATGCATAGTCTTTTGTGGGGAGGTATGGGTAATTACTCACAGATAAAATTCTAGAAGTACACAGGCCAAGATGTTACAATGTTTATCTCCATTTCAGTAATAATATATTTTTAAGTTATTCATTTGTGCAGACATATTTTCTAATGTTTCAATGATGCTAAAGTTTATTTTTTTAATTGTCAAAAAAACCCCTTCTTTCCTTAGGGTAGTTTTTGCTACTAGGGAAGAGGGGCAAACAAGAAAATGACATATGTATATGCTATCACTCCCATTCAGATCAGCACTATTTCCCGCTAGTAATATTTCAGTGGATACCTAAGTGATCTATTAATCCAAAATCTCTGTACTAGTCAGGAATTTTCAGAGAAACAGAATCAACAGTATGTGTGTATACGAAATTTGCTCACATGATTATGGAGGCTGCGAAGTCCCAATATCTGCATTCAGCATGCTGGAGACCCATCAGAGCTGATGATGATGCAGTTCCAGCCTAAGTCCAAAGTCCTGAGAACCAGGAAAGTCAATGGTGAACATTCGAGTCCGAAAGCTGGCAGGGTAAAAACCCAAGAGCCGATGTTTTAGTTCATGTCCCAAAGCAGGAAAAGATCAAAGTCCCAGCTCAAAGCAGTCAGGCAGGGGCAGTTCCAGCTTACTCAGATTTTTTGTTCTATTCAGGCCTTCAACTGATTGGATGAGGGCCATTCATATTATGGAGGACAATCTGTGTTATTCCATCTATCAATTCAAATATTAATCTTACCCCAAAACACTTCACAGACAAATCTATAATAATGTTTGACCAAATATCTGGGCACCCAGTCAAGTAGATACATAAAATTAATCATTGCACATACCTTGTTTTTATACATGCTGCTGCTGTACTTATTCATTTGGTTCATATTTGACTATGTCTTTTCCCTTATTAGAAACCTTAAATCATTTGCCTTTTATGTAGACTAAAAACCAAACTCCACAATTTGGCAGAAGTAGGGCAATTTGGTCCTAATCTCCCATCACCCCGCACATGTACCCTACACTCAAGCTATATTGCTCAGTGCTTTTCCTCAAAAGAATAAGATTTTTTCCTTTGTCTTTTTTTCTGTAACATAGCTTTCTGAGTACTAAAGGCTATTCTTCACTTTTTCTACTAGAAAATAACTTATTCATTTTTTGGATCTAGTTCCAAATAAATGATTTTTCTTTTAAGAAATCTCAGATTATCCACTTAAATCCATCTCTCCATTGTGGTCCCATAGCTTTTGTTCACATTGCCTTTATAAGATACTATATTATGTTATACTGTATTATCAAGCATATAATTTCATTTCTTGAATTATCCTCATTGAAATATTTCAACAAGAACCATAGAACATTCACCTTTCTTTATTCAATGCATCTCATCGTGTCTTGAAAATAGTATGCCCAGAAAAAATCTCAAGAACAAAGGAGAAATAAAGACTTAATGAGAAAAATACACCTTAGGAAAACTCATTTCAAACCTATCTACAGTATGGACATGATAATGGAGGAAATAAAATTTATAATGTTTGGAAAGAAAGAAGCACATTTCACTATTCACAGATGATATAATTAGTTATGTAGAAATTTCCACAAAATCCACAAAAAGGTGTTATAACTAATAATTGAGTATAGCAAAATCACATGATACAAAGCTACTACAAATATTCAACTCAATTTTTACATAACAGCAAAGCCGATTAAAAATTTGTATTAAAAGTACCATTTACAATATCAAAACTCATTAAGTTATTAAGTATAAATCTAAAAATATGTACAGGGTCAGAATGCTAAAACTTATAAAACACTGATGAAAGATATCAGAGAACACCTAAGTAAATGGAGTTATTTCCATTTATAATGGAATGTTATTATGTCATTTCTCCCTAAATTGATCTGAAAATATGATGCAATTTTAACTAAATCACAACAGGACTTTTTTGGAGAAATTCACGTGAAATTTAAAATTCATTTGGAAAGGCAAAGAAACTAAAAAAATTTCGAAAAAGTAAAAATTTGAAGGATTAAAACGATACAATTTTAATACTAACTCTAAAGCTACAATAATCAAGACAGTGTTGCATCAATGAAAGTAGAAATACAAATCAATATAACAGAATACAGAGTGCAGAAATAAGCCCATATGCTTATGGTGAATCATTTTTGACAAAGTGCAAAGTTAATTCAATGGAGAAAAAATAATCCCTAACACACAGTATTGGAATATGAGACACACACACACATACACACACACACCCACACACACACACACATATATATAACATATATATACATATACACATATACATAACATATATATACATATACACATGTACCTCAATCCAAACCTCATATCCTGTACAAAACTTAACACAAAATAGAACATACACCTAAATGTAAAACCTTAAAAAGAAAAAAAAAATAGAAAAATTATATATTATCTAAACTAAGAACCTCTACTCTTTTAAAGACATAAGAGAATAGAAAGTAAAGCCATAGCTTGGAACACAATATTTTCAAAACACACATTTGAACACAGAATTATAACCATAATACTTAAAGAACTATCAAAACTGTAAGAAATCAACTAAATAAACAACAGCAAAATATTTCAAACAACATCTGCCAAAGAAGATACATAAACAGCAAATCACACATGAATCTATGCTCGATCATTAGTTATTAGAGAAATGTAAATACAATCCTCAATAAGATTCCATTATACAGGTATTAGAATGGCAATACTAAAATTAAAAATAAAACTGGCAATACTGAGTGTTGACAAGGATACAGAGCAACTGAGATGCTCATACATTGGTAGTGAGAAAACGAAACTGCACATTTCCTTTGAAAAATATTTTCACAATTATTAAACATATATTTATCATATGATCAAGAAATCTCAGTCCCAGGTATTTATACAAGAAAAATGAACTTTCTTATTCACAGAAAGTTCTGTGGATGAAGGTTGATAGCTTTTCTATTCACAATCACTAAACCCAAAAACAATCCAAATGTCCTACAACCAGTAAAATGTGGTTCTTCCATACCATGGAATATTAGTGAGCTGTAAAAGACATCAGAGCTCACTCTACTCAGGAAATGAAGATAATACTAAAGACCAGCTCATAGAACACATAAATTTAGCTAAGTATTTTTTCTTGGAACTTCACAAATGCATAGTTTTTGTCTTAGGTATTAGTTATTAGTTATTGCTAATAATGCCAGTATTTGCTTATATGTTGTTATATGAAAATGATGGTGTTATAAAGAAATAATTTGTGTCTACAGCTTCGTTATTGTCAAAAACTCAACTAGCTCTAAATTGTATACAACTATGAAAGCTTGTGTTTTCATCACGAAGTCTGTATTTGTGTTTTGAATTTTCAATTTTTTAGGACTGTGTTCTGATGGCATGATTTTAATGAAAGAAAACATTCTGGAAATGTTACACAGATAAAGAAGTTTGTATCATATCAGATTGTTAATCACCAGACTGCTTCACTCATCAGAAACACTTACTATGAATGAAAAAATAAAATCAGTTGAACTAAACAGTTTATTTGGTGACATTGTAAAACTTTGATACTACATAAAAACTAATATGTACTATTCTTCCTATATTATTCTCATTATGTTTTAATATGCCAGTTCATCATAAACAACTCTTATGGCATGCTGAAATGCAGTATATATTCTAGTTTTAAAATAAGATTTATTGACAATGTTTGAATTACTGAATGAACCATTCTGCAAGAAATTTCTGTAATATAAGAAACTGATTTGATCCTAACTTAAAAATACATAAAATAAACAGCAAGTCTAATGTCTTTAGTAAATTATTTTAATACTTTCTTGCCTGGAAGACAGACAGACACACAGACACACAGACACACAGACACACACACACACACACACACTTCAATGGGATCTTGATATTATACATCTGTGAAAAATTACCACCAGACACCTCCAAATTTAACAGAATATTTTGAATTTTATTTTCTTATCAAAGATCCACACCAGAAAAAACATGAAATCCATTCTTTCTATTAAAATATAATTGAAATATAATTAAATTTATAAGGTTAATGATTACAAGTAGCTATTGATGAAGAATTGAAGATAAATTTTAAAAATACAAAATCACTTGCTTTATAAAAATAGATAAAAGTGAATTCCATCAGCTTACTGTAATTATTTCAAATTCTTTTCTTCCAGTCTAGCACCATGCCTCTCTGAGACTGCCTTCTCCATTGAGTGTTATGAAATCAACACACTAACATTTAGGATCAACATTATCCCCTATGATTGGCATTGTCATTTATCCAACCTAGATTATATAAATTAACAACCAAAATGCAAATCTGTCACATTAAAAACTTCATTGACATACACATGATTGATTCAAAATGCACATATAGCAGTTTAGTATTGGGATTGCTACTTCACTTGTAACCTCTGTTTGGTCATAGTTGAGAAACAACAGAAAGTTGCAACTGTAATATTATTTTTATATAAATTACTTATATAAATGATTTTAATAAAAAAGTGTGCATGTTTTGCAACCCTGTCTTATTGCACATTTGATCTGAGTATTGAAATAATATTTGATCTGTTAAATCTAATAATAAAATTATTATTTCATTTCTCTTTTATTTCATTTTTCTAATAATTTTATTTTTATGTTTGTTTTTAATTATATTTTACAAAAGCATAGGTCTCTGACAATTGGAAATTAAAAAGCAAAACTGTCCCTCACAACAGATGGTTTGAGAAACAGTGGTATAAAATTTATCTCATATTAAAGACAAGGAGAAAATAGGATGATTAATAGTTTTTCACAGAAAATTGAGTTATATTTTAGCTAGGTGCCCAAAGAATGTTAATAAACATCAAACTGCAAAGTACAGTAGTCTTTAATAAAGCCCTATAGTGGGTTGGCTCTTAGCCCTGTCTTGTTAAAATTTTAATTAATAACCAGGAGGAAGAGAGATAAAGGGCATGTTTTTAAGATTTGTAGACGGCAGTAAGCTAGGAGTGATAACTAACTGAATAGACACAAAATCCAGGGAAAAAGTGGTTTTGATCATCTGTCATACTGTGTAGAAGCTCAGACAACATTTTATGGAACTCAAGCAAAAGTCTGATACTTTACAAAACTCAGTGGTGTACTCTCAAAGAAAAGGAAAGCTTTTTGGAGTAGTTCCTTAAAAAAGAAAAATTTGGAAATTTTAATTGCATGTGCAAATACATTATGATTAGCAGAATTAGGCTCTTGAAAATTCTAACACAGAAAGACACTTTGTTTGCAAAAGACAAGTTAACATGGGTGAAGTTTCCCATTATTCTCCAGGCTTAAAAGTCAATTTCAAACTGGATTTTTATTTCTGCCTTTGTGAAGTATAAAGAATTTTTCTTCTGATCATGATCATCTCTCCATTGTTCAAATCCTAAGTCAAATGACCTGAGGGCTTTTTGTGTCCTGGACCTTCAGTGGTACAATCAAGAAGAGCCATGGGATTCAAAGCGGAAGTGTCAGAGCTGGGCAAAAGGTTTTTGGCACAGATGTGAGTATTTCTCTGCAAGCCTGAAGCTCAGTGGGCAACAGGACAGGCTGACTCTGGGTATTGGCAGCTGTTCAAGCAAGAGGAGAGCGAGAGTGACAGCTCTGGGCCAAGTTGGTTTCCCCTACTCTCCCTGATGTTGGGATTGAAGTCTGTCTGTCTTTACCCCTGAGAAGCTAAGTTCCCCCCATTCTTTTCTCTGGATTTCTTTCCCTTTTCTCTTTTCCTTTTGCCTTCCCTTTTCTTTGAAGAAACAAACAAAAAAAAAAACTACACTAAACACTTTCCAAGTAGGTAGGCAGCAGTTTGAATCTATGTTTGAAAGGGAAGCAGGCAGCATAGAAAGCCACACAAGAAGCAGCTTTCATTTTTCAGCTTCTCAAGTTTAACTAAAAATGTTTGAGGAGAAATTGTTTCATGACCATGTTCATATTAATCATAATAGCTTACTATTAAAATGCAGCTGTCTATATTATGGAATAGTGTATGACATTTACTTCATCTTACAACGAGGTTTTAAAGAAATTTGGAGTATGTAGTAGGCAACTCCAAGTAATGTGCCTGATGCCTCCATTTCCACATTTCTAAAATGAAAATGACAGTAATATTGCACTCCATTTTAATATCCATATTATTGGCTGTATTTGGATATGGTGGCCAAAGTGCCCTAAATTACTCCCAGTAAATTCCTCAAATTCCTGACAGTGGTTTCATGTGTTCTTCTTACTCATCCCTCACCCGCTTCCTAGCCTGCATCTTCACCTGACTGCCTCAGTGCTGCATCCGCTGCTGACCACTTTAGGGATTGCCGCTGTGCTAGGGACACTGTCTGTCGCATGCTGACCACTGAGACGTCCCTGCTTCATCTTCAGGCAGAGCACACAACTACTCCACCTTTGGAACACGGGCAGGTCCCCCTTCATTCCTCAAAGCACAACGGTACCCTGGACAGAACTTTAACAAGATTATACTGAAGGTTTGTGGGAAAAGAAAGGGAAACCAGCCTCAGTGTCTTAAAGCTGAGAACTTCCTCAGAGCCAGCTGCTTAAGGAATGTGCAGACATCTTCAGAGGCACTCCATGGCCCAACAGACCGAGAAAGTATTTTCTACAACCCTTTGAGAGGCAGGATTCGCCTTGTCCCAGGTTGATTAAAAATGGAAACAAACATTCCCTCAAGTAGAGAGCCTCAGAGTGACACAATTGCATAACAGGGAGGCCCAAGCCCCTGACACACAGCCACCAAATATTCTGACAACACTTATCTGTCACAAAGGCCAGTAAAATGCTCCGGTATGCCCTTTCCCAGAGATCTAAAGTCCACATCGCCTCTAAAGAAGAGTTGCATGAAAACAAAGAGAAGTATGTAGAAACAATGGTGTTCAAATGAAGTTTTAGGAAAAGGAGATTTTTCAATAGGAAATAATTCATAGTGTGATTATTCTGCTGAAAAAAATAAATGCTAGTCATGTTATAAAGAGAAGACAGAATCACAACTAGAAGCTTATTTTTGAGGGCTATTGTCCTTCACTTAAGTCTGTCCTCAAATTTATGCATAGGTATTTGTTTGTTCGATTTTATTTTTAAATAATATAGAAAATGAAATATTTATGAAATATCTGATATTAAATAAAACATCAATGTATGAAATATTTATAAAGTATATATATATACTGTTGTACTGAATGAGTTGGATCTTCAGAGTAAATTCCTAGAATTTGGACTGTAGATGAAAAGGTTAACATATATCTAGTTATTTTGTGTGATTTTTTTGTTTGTTTTTGAGATATTTCCAAATTCCCTCATTAAGGATTTTACCAGTTTACATTCCTACTAAATATGTAAGAAAGTTATTGTTTCGACATACTCTTACAAGCAGAGTATATTAATACTCTTGTTAGCAGAGTGTATTATTATGCATCTTAATTTTTGCTATTCTGATAATATGATGGTTTTTATGTGCATCTTTTGATTATGAGAGAGGCTAAACATCTTTCCATATGCTCAAAGAGGTTTTACATATGTTTTTGGTAGATTGTCTTTGTTTTTTTAATCCATTGTCATGAGCCTTATGTGACTTTTTCTCTCATGAGTTTTCTATTATTAAGGTATCAGTCCTTTATCAGTTATACAGTGGTATATATTCTTCTATTTTCCATTTGTCTCTTGACTTTGTTTTGGTGTTTTTTCCCTATTCAATTACTCTCTTCTTAAAGTTTTATGCAGTCAAATGTGTCCAGATTTTCTTTTATTGGGTTTTTCTCAAATTGCAATTATGATCTTAAGTAGCAGGCCAAATCTTAGTTCAGTTATTCTATTCTTATGTTGCCTACTAAGACTCTGTCTTCAGCATTTGTGGTCAGCCTGACAGGCAGAGTAAATGCAGATAATTTGTGCCTCTAATCCCTGGTACTCTCCTTTTCCTGTTTCCTCTTTCACTTCCCAGTGAAGATTTATTTTTTTTTTTAATTTTTATGTATTATTTTTGCTTCCATGTGTGGTGCAGACAAGGGCTGGCCTCAGGCTAGAAGCGATGAAAATGAGAAAATCACTCCCGCCATTCCCTTTTACCACTGGTGGTTTACTTGCCAGTTTCTGCTAACTTTTGATCATTCCCCAGTGACTTCCGGTAGTTGTTCATTTTTGTATTTTCTCTAGAGTTTATAGCTACTATCTGTGGGAAGTTGATCTAATGGAAGCTAACTTGTCCCTTACCAGGAGTGAAACCCAAGCATGTAAATTTTGTCAAAATTAGAAAGCCTTATCCTATACTCATGTCGAGGACAAGTTTCCAAAGTAATTAGACAATTCTAACTAGAAAAGGTTTACCCCAATGCTTCCTCAAACATTCATTTTTCCCAAAATTCTTAACTTTTAGTATAAAATCAATTTATTTCATTAAGAAAAAACGAATATTTTTGCCACTTGTTGCAAAAGGTCAATCTGGTTTTAATAGTCTCTTGTATCGCTATCTGAAAAGTAAACCGCATAACTACCATGCCTTATAAAAGTGATTGTTTCAATGACCATAAGGGATATCAAAATCACCAAAATCAAGTAACCAAGCTTTATCTATATGGACAATTCAAACAAAATATAATTTGATCAATAATGACCTGTGCTGAGGAACAAATGCACACATCATGAAGTCCCTGTTATTCAGTTTGAGGATTACTTTTATATTTCTATGAAAGATAAAAAATAACTAGAAAACAAGGGCAAAGTTAATGATGAGAACTGGGATCCATTCTCCTCTTTTACATTAAGTGTCCCAGTTCTTTACTGATAGTGACAGTAATTTCAAGGATGCTTGTTTAACTGGAGTCTGTTTGAATGGGTATGAGTCTCTATGCTGAATGGTCTCTAAAAGCTGTGAATAGGTACATTAGCATATCAAAAACCTTCCAAAGTGTCTTTGGGAGTTTTTATTTTCTTTTATCTGCAGGTTTTCTCTGTTTGGAAGAGGTTGGTAAGAAGTGTATCTTGGGATCTGAGTTTTATTTCAAGGTTATTGAAGTATCACAGGAGTGCAGTCAAATGAAAAACTGATGAATAATATCCAGGGGGGCACTGCTAGTAAGACAACCCTGTCGTTTCAAGAAACTTGAGAAATAATGATAAAGAAACATTTTTTTGAGTTTGTTACTAGTGAGAATAAATTATGACAGAATAGTCAACTTCTTTTTCTACGTCTGACTATAAATTGTAGATTTCCAATATTCCAATTCATAATGAATGCCTATCATTTTGTAGTACTAAGCTCTTATGTTCAAGAAATATCTAAACTTTAAACACAAAATTATTGTCTAAAATAAAATAATGTAATATAAAATAAATCCAAGATCATTTAAGATATTTATGTCTTTTTGTTCAATAGTAGGCTTTGGAGTAACTTTCAGGAGGTTTTCCCATACTAATTTTGTCATTAACAATGTGCCAGTAAGAAAGGTCACTTATGTTTTCTAGGTATAATTTTCTGCATACCCAGACTAGTTGATGATGAAAGTTCTTTCTTCTTGTAGATTGTCTGTTACCTACTATTGTCTAATAAATTGAAAATTCCTTTGTATAAAGATATACACATTAATAAATACATACACACAAAAAATGGAAAATCAACACACAGAGAGTGTTTCCTCATCATCCGACTTAAGAAATATTTTATCTTTGAAAACTTTTGTGGGCTTCTCAGCAAGTTGGCTTAACACGGAGCAGCTAAAATAGTTAGAAACCTGGAATCTTACTCTTTTAAAGAATGAGAAGACAGATGTCAGGACTACCACTGAAGTTACAAAATTTAAAAAGGGGGGAAAGCATAGACCAAATTCTGCACATTAACTCTAAGTCAATCTCTGGCACATCCAGGAATTACACGTGCATGCAACAGATTCCAAGCACTACTTATAAAGCTAAAAGATCTGAAAACATATCTCAATTGCTGTCAACAGTAGGGGACTCAGTTTGCAGTTTGTATTTAGCCATGTTAACCTTCTAAAACAAAAGGTTAAACATCATATAAATACCATTCTAGAAGAAAGGGAGGGAAAATATGGAGCAGAAATATATTTGAAGAATTAATGGACAAAAATTTTCCCAAGTTGATGAAAGGCATAAAGTTTACAAATTTAAGAAGATCATCAATCTTAGTGTAACTGATCCTATATTATAAAAATCATAAGGTGGTTAACTTCTCTTTGTCCTTTTCTTCCTCCATGCATGATTGCTTGCCCGTAGTTATTTCAGTAGACAGTAGTCACTAATAATTGATTAACTTCATATTCTAACCACCTGGGGGTTGCCTGAAAGGTTAATAAACTTGTTTTTCTTTTAAAGAACAATAATCCTTAGGTCATACAGAGCTCTTTAATGGCATCTAGAAGTTCTGTCTGAGGAGGGAGGCAAACAGCTTTGATCACGGAAGGTTCTCACCTCACACACACCTTCCTTATTCATAAAATCACCCAGTTATGTTCAAAAGCAGGTCGGACTTCAGAGTTTGCCTCTTCCACTTTCACACTTTGGCCAAATCAAATAAACCTTCCTCTTCTCCTATCCACCGATGTATTATTGTTTGGCTTACTCCGCACTGGATATTCAAACCCAAATTTGGGGGTTCTAACAACAGAAGAATAAATACAAAGAAAATCACACCTAGACACATCATAATCAAACCATTGATTCAAAACTTAAGAGAAAGTCTTCAAAGTAGAAATAGAAAAAGAACACTTTGCGTACATGGGAGCAATAATATTAATGTCTGCTGACTTTCATCAAAAACAATAAAAACCAGAAGACAGTGTAATATTTCAAAAGTTCAGAATATTTTCAACCTAAGATTTCCATTGCCAGTGAAAATATCTTTCAGAAATTTAAAGCAAAATGAAAATATTTTCCAATGAGAGAGTGTGTCTATTAGTGTGAGAGGGAAATAATGTCTTGTCAGGAGATCTGTACTACAGAAATTTTAAAGAAAATCCTCTAGTTGAAGGAAAATTAATAATGATACACACATTGTCAGCTAGCTTGACCTAATCGAAAATTATAAAGTGCGACACATAAAAATATCAGTATATGCATTCTAAATGCTTCCTAGAGAGTGCATCTATTAGTGTGAGAGGGAAAAAATGTTTTGTCAGCAGACCTGTACTACAGAAATTTTAAAGAAAATCTCCCAGTTGAAGGAAAATTAAAAATGATATACACATTGTCACCTGGCTTGGCCTAAATGAAAATTATAAAGTGCTACACATAAAAATATCAGTATATTCATTCTAAGTGCTTGTGTACATTTATCATGGTATGGTACATTTATAGACCATATTCTGGGCATCAAAGAATGCTCAGTAATTGAAATCACAGAAAGCATCTTCTTAACCATGATAAACTAAAAAATTAATAAAAGGATAGAAGAGAAAACTCTAAATGTTTTAAAACAACATGCAGTTGTACATATCCTATGGTTGAATAATATATCATAAGGTAGATACAAATATATATTCAATTGAATGAAATAAAAATGAGATATATAAAAATTTGTGAGGTAAAGCCAAGTCAGTACTTACAAAAAAATTTAATGTGAAAATTCCTGTATTCGCAAAGTATGATTGCCATCAATTACCAGGAAGGATTTGGAGAAACTAGAACTCTCATACTCTGCTGGTTGAAATGTAAAATGGTATAAAAACTTTTGAAAACTGCTTTTCAGTTTCTTAAGAAGTTAAACATACATAGATGGAAATAAAACTTGCCTAGATTTTTCACTGTTTCTGTGAAAAGCCCTCGCCTCCTAGAAATATTTTCACAAACCATTAGAGATCTCAATTAGATCTGTAGCCATTTGTCTTCTTAATTGTTCTGACCAATGAGATATTCAAACTTCTATGTAAAATGGTTACAGTTGTATTAGGTTCCGGGTTAAGACTCCAAGGTACAAGAAAATATAATAGCAGCTACTTTCCTAGGTATTTACATATCAAAGGCAAATCAGTTCCAGGAACTTGGACACATCTCCATAAAAACTACGTCACAAGGGCCTAGCTGGCTGAAAGGCTGGAGTAAGGAGTCCCTTTCAGGAGGGGTGGGATACAGCTGCCTCCTCCCCCTTTATAAGCAGAGAAAAATTATTATTTTTCTTTATTCCTAGCTATTGAGCTGTCCAGCTACTTGTATAGGACAATTGGCCTACTTCTTTTTACATTGTTCGAAGGGTAAGGACAAAGGCAAAGGGAGGAGCACACTTATTACTTACAGTGACATATACGATATGATCTACCTCGAATTAACAACACTGTCATGTGCGTTTTTAGGTTAAAATTAATAAAAATGAATGTTAAAAATCCAACACACACATAACACACAACCCTGACATTCTACTCATAGGTATTTAGCCTATATGAATGAGAGAAGTAAATTTAATCGCAGAAATATACATAGAACAAAAATTGATAAAACTAAGAAACAAAGCCATCTTAGTAGATTTTAAAGCATCTCTCAGAGTTAAAGCGTTGTGTGTGTACACCCACACATGTGTTGTTGATGACTTACACAATTTAAACAATGTGACTTATTAATGGTCATGTAGAAAACACTATGCCCAAACATTTCAGAATGCACTTTGTTTTCAAGGACGCGTAAATCATTTCCAATTATTGACCATATGCAGAACCATAAAGTGAGTTTCAAAAAATCTCCAAGTATTAAAATAACACACAATATTTTATAACAGTGCTAGCAGATAAACATAACTACTAATCCCTATGTATTTGGAAATTAAGAGTGATAAATTTAAAGCATGCATAAAAATAATAATAAAAGATAGAAAATAATCTGAACAGTGAAAATATCATACATGAAAACTTACAGGATGCAGTTAAAGCATTGCTTCTCCTCAGTCACCTTTTTAAACTTCTGACTTCCCCTTAAATATTAGTATTCCCAGAATTTATGCCTTATTTATAATTTGTTCCATGCTACCTATAATTGAGTGATAGCATTCCAGTACTGGTTTAACCCATCAGCTACATACCAATGATTTCCTAATACTATTTCTATTTCTGGCTGTAAAGCGCTTGGATTTTCTAATGAGGCCAATTTACTAACAACCCAGAAGCTGACTGAGAATGCATCCATTTTATTCTTCCTCTCTTTTACCTTTCTTTAATTTAGAGGTAAATGGAAGTGTAAAATGAAGAAAACAATGAGTGCCTTGTGAGTTTTTCTTGGTTCCTCACTATAAGACCTCAGGCAAATCTATTGGAAAGTTAAGGAAACTTTCTTAGGGTTTTGAAATCCAAATCCTAAACATCATCACTTCTACTGAGCCAGATTTAAAGTAAATATCACAATGAGAAAGAATGTCCCTCTTCTGGTGAACTATTCAAGGAACTAGACATGTGGGCCTGCTTTAGCTCCTGAAGAAAAACAGAGAATGTAAGAGGCTAAGAGCGGTCAGCGCTAGCCATGTGTAGGTCTGTCACAGTGTGCCCTTCTTAAAAGCATCTGAAACAGAACACTCAGAGAAGTAAACGGGATGTACTTGAAGAGTATTCACTCCCATCATTTTCATGGTCATTGCCATCATCCTAAATGGAAAGCTAGGATAGAATAATTCTATCCAAAACATATAATATGAAATCAAGAATGACAGTAGCTGATAACCTACATTTTGATATACTACACTTTTTCATTCATAAAACCTTAAAAACAAACATAGAAACAAACGACAGTGCTTTTTCTAAGTATGGTGTTAAGTGTTTATTTTTGACTTTTAGTTTGGCCAGGGGCTAGGTCTAGCTATTCTCTGGCCATGTTACTTCTCCCCTACTGTCTAAAGCAAGAAACAAACAAAAGAAACACAGCTTTACTGTAACCTTAGTTTTAACATAAGTTGGTGCCTCTTGGTTTAAGACAAGAAATGTTTTGAGGGTTGAGAGAAATGAATCCTTCACCTATGGCTTGAGATGCCAAGCTGGTCACTGTGATGACCACTGATCACTGAAGGAGACCAGGACATTTTTGAAACTGAAGTGACTTTTAACCAATCCCCCCCACCTTTTTTTTTCAAAAGTTGAATGTAGAGAGGCCTTGAAAGTTGGAAAGCATGATGCCAAAGCAATTCAGTGTGTAGGAAAGAACAAGAAAACACCGAAATAAAATTATCTTGAAAGGAAATTTTAGGCTGCTAATTTAAGTTCAATAGAAGTTCCTAATGGTTTTTAAGGGGTTAGGGGTATGGGATGATGGCTGATTTCTGTGTAATATATACCTAATGTAGGCAGCTCTTCTAGATCTAGTAACAGTGATCCACTAGGTTGTCCTTTTAAAAAAACAACAAACTAAGCAAAAAGATGAACTAAAATGAACTGGCCTTTTGGCATGAGCCACCAATGTCAACTGCACAAAATGGTATAAGCATGCAATTTTGGCCCTCACACACAATTGTCATTTGTTTAGGTAAGCAGAACCAGTCCTCTATAGTGATACTTTATACCAGTGAGAAGCAGTGAAAGTTTTGGCCACATGGGATTTTAGGTTGTTTTTCATTTTGTGTTTGGAATTAGTCCTGAAAACTTTTGATTAAATTCCAAGAAATTTTAGACTTTTTTTTTCCTGTATGTCTTTCTCCCCCATTTATTTAGTAGCATGAGGAAGACCTTAAGTAGAAATAATTATAAAATGGAAGATAAGTAACAGCACGCATACCTGAACTGGTAAAACAGATTGTTTTAAACACATTTTATCACTTTGATTTCTCTCTTTTTAGGTTGAAAATTTTTTTTACTTAAAGATTTATAAACCCTTTTTGTTTGTTTGTTTGTTTGTTTGTTTGAGATGGAGTTTCACTCTTGTTGCCCAGGCTGGAGTGCAGTTGCACAATCTCGGCTCACAGCAACCTCCACCTCCCAGGTTCAAGTGATTCTCTTGCCTCAGTCTCCCAAGTAGCTGGCATTACAGGCGTCCACCACCATGCCCAGATAATTTTTTGTATTTTTAGTAGAGACGGTTTCACCATGTTGGCCAGCCTGGTCTCGAACTCCTGACCTCAGGTGATCCACCCGCCTGGCCTCCCAAAGTGCTGGGATCACAGGCATGGGCCACCGTGCCTGGCCTTATAAACCCTTTTCTATATTAAAAATATTAAATCTTTACCAGTTTATAGTACAATTGTGTTTTCTAATTTGGTGCTCTTTTTTAATGCCGTTACTGTTATTGTTTTTGTTTTTTGGATACAGAGAAGATATAAAAATATGTATGTAAACATTTCAATATTTTCTTATGTGGTTCCTGGCTTTGGTCTAATGATTAGTTAGTCCTACCTCTTTTACCCTCAATATTATACAAGCAATTATTTCCTCATAGTAATCTGAAATGTCTGTGATTACATTTATGGCATAAATCCACTGAAATATATTTTAGGGTATGTGAGAAAAATAAGATTAGCTCTTAATGTGTATGTTTCACCCATTAATTATTGAATTGGAGATACTATAAGGTACTTTAGAAACCTATTGTTAAGAATAAACTTGAAATATATCCAAATAAATTAGCAATTAGCTCAACAGTTGTGTGAGAATATTATTGGATCTACATTTACCTTATTATTGAAAAGTAAATTATATTTTTAATCTCAATTCAGATCACTTTACCTATTAATATACCTTTCTAAACCTAAAAGTGAAAGAACATTAAGAAAAATGCTAGTAGATATTTCTCAGAGAGGGCTTTTGTGGTGCCCCTCATATTTCTCTGTATTTTTAAAGAGATTCTTCAAAACATACCTATTTTTTAATACAAAAAAAGGACTTTTCTAATTTTTCTCCTTCCACAATACTGTACTATAATGAGAGCAAAGAATATCACTTTAAAAAGTGCTGAAAATGAGCGAAAGGGTAAGATTAAAACAAAACTTTTTGCAAACGGTTGAAAAAGAACAATTCTTGTTAAAGTGGGACAGAGAGAGCACAAGTGCACAGAAATGGACCTGTGGGAGCTGTTGCGGGAGCTGTTGTTCAAGCAGAGATCTCCAAAAAAACCAGAGCTACATATGGAAAGGAAAGAACTTCAGAAACAGTTGATCCTCATTATGTGCAGATTTGCATTTGTAAGTTTGACTTCTTGCTAAAAGGTATGTTCCCTCAAAAATCAATAATCACGGTCAATGGTCATTTGCAGATATATGCAGAGTGGCAAAAAATTTAAGTTACCTGGAGAGAGAGCATATTCCCAACTGAGGTTGAACAAGGTAGTACTTTGCCTGTTTGTTTCCACTTTCAGGCTATAAACAAGTGCATTCTTAAGGGCTTATTTAATGCCACGTTTTCCACACTTTTTTGTGTGATTTTTGTTGGTGAGTTTGCTGTTTAAATTGGCCCCAAAGTGTAGTGTTGCAGGGCTGTCTAATAGTGTTCCTAGACTAAAGAAGGCTATGATATGCCTTACAAAGAAAATACAAGTGTTAGATAAGCTTCATTCAGGTATGAGTTACAGTGCTGTTGGCTGTGAGTTCAATGTCAACAACCAATCAACAATATTTATTATATAAGGTGTCTTTAAACAGAAACACTCATGAACCAAGGTTATTGACTGATAAAAATTTAGTGACCAAAGGCTTCCAGGACCCTAACCCTGTATTTCCCCAGGAGCAATAGGGTATTGCTCACTAATTCAGTGTTTGCAACAATGTTAATGACATAATTACTGCAGAAAACAAGAAACAACTGTAACTGATTGCACTATTATCTGCCTAATGCAGTGGATTTCCCTGCACTACACAGTGGAATCCCCTGGAGGGTGAGCATTTTAAAAATGCAGATGCTGGTTACCCATTTTACCGTCCCCCCAGGCCATGGAAATCTGAATCTGTGGAGGTCTCTGCTTTGATGTTTTTAAAATCTCAAGTAATTCCAGAAATTCTTCTTTTCTACAAAATTATACCTCAAGAAAGTGGAAGTTGTTGATTAACAGGCTCTTTTCAGAAGAGAACATCATCTGGGATGTTGCTCTTCTCTCCTTCCTTCCAGCTTCCTGGAATGCAGCAATGATGATTTCAGCCTTACTAGCCTTCTTTGCTCATGAGGCAATTTTGAAAATGACAAATACTAGTTTATTTAGTTTATCTTACCAGCTAGTACCTCAATTCCAACAATCTTGGATGCCACGATTTAAAATCCCTTTTACAGTGTTTCCTAAGCCTCATATTCTCATAGCCACTTTACCCTCTATAATCAGTCCCTTGCATGCAACCTTATCTCTTATTTTTTTTTTCTTCTGTCATCTCACTCACTCCTGGGGAAAACACAATCTGGCTAATCTAGCTTTCCATTTTTTTCTACACTTGCATGTGTGCAGCTGAACAGAGCTGGGGTAAACCAGGTTTCTTACAGAACGTGAACAGCCATTACTTTCAAGAAGGCCATTAGAGCTGTCTAGCAATGGTACAAAAGTTCCTCTCTCCATACCCTTTACTCTTTCACTCTTCTAGATGACTATTTTTATACCTCCTTTTCTCTTATCCAGCCTCCAAGACCTCTTTCCCCATCTTTTTTCTCATCTGTTGATTCTGCTTTCTATTTCATTGAGAAAACAGAAGTAGTAAAAAGAGGTAAGTAGAATAATATATTCAAAATGCTGTAAACCTAGGACTGTATGTACAGCCAACTTAAGTTGCAAGAATGAATGTCATAAAAAGACATTTTAGGCAAACAAAAATTGAGAAAATATTAAAGATGCACTTAAGGCAGAAAAAAATGAGCACAGAATAAAGGCTTGAGCAGTATGATGGTACAGAAAGAAAAACATAAACATATGAATAAATATACAAATAGTGGTTGTATAAAAGAGTAATAATCACTATTCATTTTTCTCTAATAAGCCCTGAAATAATAGAAATAGGATGCATTGCTTCTAGTAAAAGGAAGGGAGGCATTAATCATCTCAAAATAATTCAAAACAGAAGTAAGTTGAAAAGGAATATATTAATAGTTAAAAGAGGTATAGACAGAAAGTACATGCTAATTATAAATAAATCCATGCATATCAATAATCACATGGATATAAACACTCCAGATAAAAGACAATGATTGTTAGAATATCAGTAAAATCCAGCTGTCTTCTATTTACAGTATGTATATTAAAAACATCAGGCCACAAAATGTTTGGTAATATCAAAATGAAAAATTACATCTCAAACTAGTACTAAACAAAGTTCCAACATACTGAAGATAAAAAGTAATAACAAGAGATAAATAGTGCTGTATAAATTTAAGAATAACTCAACCATGAGTTTCACTGGAAGTCAGAAAACATTTAGAAGGGTTAATGAATAAACTGCATATCAAAATGTGTGGAATATAAGCAATAGGGTTTAAAAAATAAATTAATAGCCTTAAATTAGTGTAGTAAAAAATAATAATAATTTAAAAATGAGAATGAAAAAAATTACCTCCTGACATTGAGGAGCTGGCCTGTCACCATCAGCCAGGCCCAATATCCTCTTATTGAACATGAACATTTCACAGAACAAAGCCACTCTGTCACCTCAGTGATCAAGACAAAAACGACACTACTCCATAATCATGTTTGAATACAGAAAAAGTATAAACATTTTCTAAACCACAAAATACTGCACATTCCTGTCTCCCGGTTAATATAAGCAATGGCTACTTTTTCATCAATTACAGCTTTAGCCTCTCTGTATTCATGTCTCCTTCTAGATAAGATTTATTCAGATACCCAATCATAGAACTACTCCCACTTCCTAAAAGCAGCTAATCCAGAGAAAAGCCACACTTCTTAAATCTCTCTCACTAAAAGAAGCAATAAATCCAGCTTACTCCTGGTGGGTTTTGGCAGGACTCTGACAAAAAAAAAAATGGATCATATATCTCATTAAAGAAGATACAAAACACACCATCGAAAGCAAATTAGAAAAAAATAAAATAGAATGAAGGAAATAGGTAAAATCAGAAGCCAAAGTTAATGCAACAGCAAATGTACATAAAATAGAAGTTAGAAACAAAGTAAAACTAAAAATTAATCTTCGAAAAGACTCATATTATAAAAGGGAAACTCCAATTAAGTAATAAAAGGAAATAAAGCACACATGCTCAATATTAAGGATAGAAAAAATATGTAGGGGGTGAATAGAGAGGCAACAGAATATGCATTTTGAGTAAACTTGGGTCAATAAATGTGAAAAAGAAAAGGACACAGACTGGGCAATAGAGTAAGACTCCATCTCTACAAAAATAATTAAAAAAAAAAAAAAAACTAGCCAGGTGCGGTGGTGTGCAGCAGTAGTTCCAGTTATTTGGGAGGGTGAGGTGGGAGATTGCTTGTGCCCAGGCAGTCAAGGTCACGCCACTCAATGCAGCCTATGTAACAGAATGAGACCAAAAAGACAAATTCTTAAAACCAGAACTTGCCAAAACAGACTTACAAAATAACTATATGAGCTAAATAGAATAAGTCTATAAGCACAAAATACAATTTTACGCATTGTTAAAAAGCTTCCCACAAAGAAAATACAATGGTCAGACGGCTTTACAGATAGGTTCTAACGAACATTCTAGCATTAAATCATTTTGATCTTATGCAAACTCTTCTAAAGAACATAAAAATGAAAGATTTCCAACTTATTTTATGTGACAAGTATAATGCTGACTTCAAAATTAGGCAAGTACAATTACAGGCAAATCACAATTACGATTGTTGATGTAAACATCTTAAACTAATTATTAACAAAGAAAATTCAGCAAACTATACAAATATAATGAATCATTCCCAGGCTCATTTTATCATAGCAAACCAAGTTGAATTTAATCTCAAATAAGAAAAGACTTTCACAAAATGCATTACATTAACAGATAAAGGCAAGAAACACATGAGAATATTCATAAGATGGAGGAAAAACATTCAGTAAATTTCATCATGCATTCATGATAAGATGTCACTTACCGAACTAAGAATAGAAGGGAATATCACGTCCTGATAAGGTGAACCTATGAAATACATACAATGTCCTTTTTGGAAAGTAGTGAAATGTTAGAAGCACTACATTAACATTATAAATAGCACAATACCCATTACAGGTATTACCATATCTATTCAGTATTTCACAGGGAGTCCTAACAAACGCAGTAAGAATATTAAAAAGTTATAAAATTAGAAAGAAAATATAATCCTTAGTAATTACATGTTACCAAACCATATACATAAATATCTCCAAAGAGTTTACAGGCAAATTGTTGAATTAGTAAGAAGATTTAATAAGGTCCCTGATACAATATAAATACACAAAAATAAACTGTATTTTCTGTATACTAGGAAGAGTTGGAACATATAATTAACAATAAATATAATCCATGGTAATAACAATATATAAAGTGCTCTGACTTAAATCTACCAAAGGACTACCAAGTATTAAATAAAAGGAGATGCATACCATGCCCATGAATAGGGACTAATTAATGTAAAGATGTCAACTCTCCCAAAACTGATACAATGCATTGAAAATTAAAATGCATTGTTCTTTGTTTTGAGTAAATGTGCAAACTAATTCTAAAATGCATATGTAAGAACAAAGGCTTAAGAAAATCCAAGACAACAATGAGAAAGAAAATAAAGACTCATCTTGCCAGATTTCAAGGCTAACAATAAGACTGCAAATAAAGACAGTGTGGTATTGTCATTGATGTAATCAAATTTGCCAGTGGAATAGAAGAGAAAGCCCAAAGTAGCCTCCTACAAAATACAGAGACTTGATATTTGGTAGAGATGGCATTGAAGGTTAGTGGGGAAAAAAAAACAAACAAAAAAACATGATTATTCAATCTTTTTAGTTTAGGACAATAGGTTATTCATACGAAATAAAAGTCAGAATAGAGACAACAATTAATATAAAGTAGATTAAATACTTATATATGAAAGACAAAATCTGTGGCAGATGGACTGTAATATGACCCCCAAATTATCCCCATCTCCTGGTACTTATGCCTTTGTGTAGCCCCTTCCTTCTGAGTATGGATGGGACCTCTGACGTGCTTTCAACCATTAGAATGCAGCAACTATGATGGGTGTCACTTTCATAATTTATGCTACATTGTTGGCAGAGTTTCTCTACTGACTGTCTTCCTGGCTTTAATGAAGCAAGCTGCTATACGGAGAGGTCCACATGGAAGCTAGTAAAGGCGGACCCCAGGCAACAACCAGAAAAGTACTGAAGCTTTAGGTCCAACAATCTATATGGTACTGAATCCTGCCAACAATCATGTGAGCTTGGAAGCACATGCTTCCCCAGTTGAGTCTCAGATGAGATTGCAGCCCTAGCCAGCAACTTAATTGCAGCTTTGTGAAACACCCTAAAGCAGAGTACCCAACTAAGTCATGGTTGACTCCTGACCTACAGAAACTGTGGGATAATCAGTGCATGTTGTTTCAAGCCACTAGGTTTCTGGTAATATTGTTAGGCAGCAATAAATAATTTAAAAAAATGCTTAGGAGAAAATATAGGAGAACATTTCTAGGGCCAACATCTTGGGGAAAAAATTTTAGTAAGATGCAAAAACAGTACACATAATAAAAGAAAACACTGACATGTGTGATTACTTTCAAATTAAGAACACCTGTATATCTAAAGCTATCACAATGGTCATTATACAAAAATCAAGAAAACATAAGCCAAAAAGTTATTCACAATACATATAAACAAAATAGGATTAGTATTCATAATATACAGTAAACTTTAGTGAGTCAATAAAAAATAACTGAATAGAAAAAGGGGTAAAAGAAATGACCCCAATTTCATTCCAGAAAAGAAACACACATGGCAAAAATAAAGGCTATATGTGTGAGTTTGGGTGGGTGTGTGGGTTTGGATGGGTGGGTGGGTATATGTGTACATGTGCACACACACTTGTGTTTATAAGTTCTAAGTCATTATTAGTCAGAGAAATGTAAATGAAAACCATAAGGTGACATTCTTTTATCCCACCAGACACGGAAATATTAAAAATTCTGTAAATGTCAAGTGCGGAAGAAAATCTAGCACAGAAACTCTTCTATATTGGTGTTAATTTATACAGACAATCTGAAAAATAATTTGGCATTGTCCATAATAGTTGAGGATGTACAGATCATATTAATCCAGAACCTTTCAGCTCTAGATATATATGCTAAAAAGGAAGATTAAGTGGGTGTGGGAGTGAAGGTTCTTAGTACAAACAAACCAACAAAAAAACTAAATTCCTGCACATGTATTTTATGGAACATACTTAAGAATTTTAATAAAAAATTACTTGAATTTGCAAAAACTAGAAATATCCCTAAAATCTATCAAGCAGCTAAAAGATAAGGTATGGCATGTTCCTACAACGGCATATTCATATAATGAATCACTACCATGGTGAAAATATGTGATCTCCACCTACAAACATCACATTAGACAAAATTTTGAGCAAAAAATAAAAGGAAGTTGGATACTAATGGTACAATGTGTTACTGTGACGGTTAGTATTAGGTGTCAATCTGACTAGACTGAGGGATTCCTAGATGGCTGATGAAGCGTTGTTCCTGGGTGTGTCTGTGAGGGTGTTGGCAGAAGAGACTGGCATTTGAGACCGTGGACTGGGAGAGGAAAACCCACCTTCAATGTGGGGGTGGACACCATCTAATAGGCTGCCAGCAAGGCTAGAACAAAGCAGGCAGCAGAAGTGGGATAGACAGGTTGCTTGCTGAGTTGGCTTGCTCTCTTTCTTTTCCTGGTGTGCCACATACTTGGCTTCCTCTCCTCCTGACCTCGGACACCAGACTCCAGGTTCTTTACCATTTGGACTTGAACCAGCAGCATGTCAGGGGTTCTCGGGCCTTCAGTCTCAGACTGAATGCTGCACTGTTGGCTTCCCTGGTTTCGAGGCTTTTGGAATTGGACTGAACAGTGCTACCAGCTTCTCTTTGCCCAGCTGGCAGACGACCTACTCTGGAACTTCCCCTTGTAATCCTATAAACCAATTCTCTCTAACAACCTTATCTTATTGGCTTTGTCCCTCTGGAGAACCCTGACTAATACAGTTAGTATTAAAATAAAATTTACAAACATGCAAAATCATACAGTATGTTGATGAAGATAGAGCTATATATGGTGGAGCTATAAAGAAGAACAAGGAAATGATAAACACAAAATCCAGGACAGAAGTTACCTCTGGGATGGTTGGTGGGAGCAGACAATGTGAAAATGGAAGGTCAGATGGAGGGCTTAACTACTAATATTAACTGCATATTTCTTACAGTGGTTGGTGTGTACACTCATGTCCATTTTATTACTATCTTTCATATTACATGTGTTTCATAACATTTTGTAGAATGTGTGAGTATATGAATTCTAAATCTAAATCCCAGTTGTGGCCACAACAACGTATCAATACCATAGGGGAGGGCTTCCAAATTCCCAGCTAGGGTCAATGCATTTTTTCATTGTCAACATATTAGTGCAATCTATTTTGCATATCCAAATACCTACAGTTCAACAGAGAAGGGCAATAAAGCTCGTATATAAAAGAATCAACACAATAGTGGTATATAACTGCCTAGAGACAACTAATGCAAGGATGTGGCAACAATATCCAATAATAAACAATCACACACAAAGGCTGACTCGCTATTGAGGGTATGTGCCCCACTAGCATAGTACTATGACACTCAGTCCTACTTCAGAGGTGCACACTCTCCCACTCTCCTCACTGAAAGGTGGAGTTTCTGACTGGAGCCTCTGGAATTTGCTCCTTGGTCCCAACATACAACCCATGAAAAAGAAAGCATCCAAACCTACAAAGCACCAACTAAAAGATGAGATACTGTAGAATTTTACTGCTACCCAAAAAATATGTGTGAATAGCCTGTGAATTAACAGAAAAGTTCATTCTAGGTACTTAATAGTTTTATATTGATATAATCCTTTGTTATGTATGGTGTTAAGGTAATATATACATATACATTTATATGTAATTTGAACACACTTCCTCCAACTGGTTTCCATTTATTCTATCATAGTCAGTGGAGTAAATGTAATTTCTAAAACAAGCTGAGTTTATGTATACTTAACTGGAAAAAATTGAAATGGAAAAAATACAATAATGTAGACAATCACAAATATATGCCTATCAAATGAAGGTACGAATGCAGTTATGCTTAATGTTATGCAAGTGACACCTGTGGCCGGGCAGGGTGACTCATGCCTATAATCCTAGCACTTTAGGAGGATGACGGGGCAGATTATCTGAGGTCAGGAGTTCGAGACCAGTCTGGCCAATATGGCAAAACCCTGTCTCTACTAAAAATACAAAAAAATCAGCTTGATGTGGTGGTGGGTGCCTATAATCTCAGCTACTCCAGAGGCTGAGGCACAAGAATTGCTTGAACCCGGGAGGCGGAGGTTGCAGTGAGCCAATATTGCGCCACTGCACTCCAGCCTGGGTGACAGGACTCTGTCTCCAAGAAGAAAAGAAAAAAAAACAAAGCTCTTGTGACATGGAATAAAACTGAATGACAGCATCAAACTTGAATTCAGAAATGTTTGTATCTCAATAAATCTCAGAAATAAGTATACTTTGGAAAAAGACAAAATATGGCTCTGGAAATGAAGATATTGAAGGTGAAGTGAAAGGCTGAATCAAATTTGTTTACTGAAATATGAAGCTTAAAAAAGCAGTATTTCTAAATCATATTAATCATTTCTAAATAATATTGTGTAATTTTTATTTTACAAGTTTGTGCAACTCAATACAGTAAGTACTAAAATAGGTGGCTGATTAGTATAGATATCTACATATCTTAACTATATATGTCCAAATTATTTGAAAATATTTTTAATATTTTCTCACTTAAAAACAGATGCATCACATTTTATATTGGTTTTTCTCTTTGGGCATATACTGTAAGAGAATAAAAGTAAATATACCTCTGCTGCCTCTCTCTCTCTCTCATAATTAAGACAAGAATATTGGAGACGGTCACAAAGAGGAAATAATTACTATAATTAATTTACATACTTTTTGAAAATCCTTGCGCCAACTTTGAGGGAGTTTACTGATAGAAAAATGAAGATTTAAAATTAAGAAACTTGCATAAGACCTCAGAAATAGTAGATACCGACTAGGGGATTTGTACTTATTTCTAATTCCAAAAATCATTATTAAATATAAACTTGTTGTGTCTATTACATTTTCAACGGTAATGTCCCCCTTCAAATTAAGGATGAAAATGGGGGAAAGGTAAAAACAAAGCTTGTGAAAAACCCACCAGTACAACCTGCTGCTTGCACAGAGAAAACCTCATGCCTCTTAAGGTAATGAAATTTTAAGTTTGTGTGTGTGTATACAAGCATGTATATTTTTATTCATGTGTTCAACAATAGGATATTTTAGATAGTTTTATAATTACTGTTAGGAAACAGTCAAAATAACAACTGGATATGTGTACATTTCAGTTTACTTCAGTAAATCTAGAGAGATAATCAGAAGTTAGTTGGTGTATATAAGCCAACTGTAAGCATGTTGTGCTCCAGTTAGCACTGAACTAGCCAGGGTGCCCAGATTAATGTTTAAAAATAATAGTAAAAACCTTCTGTTTTGTTTATGTGGGGTTAACTTGTAGTAGCTATATCCTTTGTATGAACTTATATTTTAATGTGTATCCCCTCAAAGCAATTTCATCATTTCTTGGTTGTATTGTGTTTTTATACATATAAATCTCCCTTCAATGTTAAGTGAAATATTGCATTAAAGCATCAAATTAAAATGGTCCATAAAGTTAAAATAACCATATTTTAAAGTTGCAAGCAATGTAAACAAATCTAGAGAAAAAGTAATCTTTTGGAACAGAGTGAAGGAATGAACGTATCATTAAAACAAAAAAAATCAATAAAACTTGGCATTAATTTTTCAGTATAGTACAAGGGTTTGGAGCATTATTTGCATCGTGCAATGAACAAGATAAAAATAAACTTATTGTTCATCAAGGGGTGTCAGATTTTAATGCAAGGATTGAAAAGTTTATGTTTCTCATTTAGCAAATGAGAAAAATGCCAGTAACAGGAGCCAAATTGACTTCCAAAAAGAGAAACAAGGAGCATTAAAGATGTTGCATGACCATGAATATTTCCCTCTTTAAACCATAAAGAATAATGTATGTATCCCGAGGTCAGAAACAGAGCAAAACACAATATATGAGAGGACACTGGCTTATCTAGGACATTTGAAAACCTGAGACATTAGGTGAAATTCAACATCAGTGTTAATACAGTTGAAAGAAAAATTACATTCAAGAGTCAGCAATACAGAAATCATTTAAATAAATAGTATAAAATAGAAAGAACAATTGCCATGTACTGTGAAACAGTATCGGCTTAGATTATAATTTATCTTTCTGTTCTACCAGGTATCATCTTCCCTAATATTTCAGTCTTTTAAATAGTTGATACAATAATTAACACACCATTGTTATTGGAATGATTCTCCTTGAGTACTTTATTTGCTGTGTTCAGATTTAGGGTTTCTCCTTTCTTCCCATTTCACTCCTTTCCTCCCTCCTTTGTTTCCTTTCTTCTGTCATTATTTAGAAGACAGGGAAAAGAACAACAGACTGTTGTTTTTCCCCTAAAACAAACTCTATTTGAATGTATTTGATCAACTGTTAGTCACAGAATTCACAGCATTCGCTTCTACTTGGTATAGCCTCCTTTATGCTGGGAAATTTGTGAAAAGTGGAAAAAGAATGATTCTTTTTAGTTCCCTCTAAACTGTCAGCTTCATGGAGGTAGAGCCCATGTATAATTTGTTCACCACTGCATTCCCAGGATTGAGAGCTGTGCCTGGCACTTTGGATCTGGAGGTTCTCAGGGAGAGGGAGAGAAGGAAAAGAAAAGCCTGACGGAGCCTGAATCAAATGCACTGAGTTGTCCATCTTACTGCCATTACTAGCAACGGTCTACACACAGGCCAGTCAGACCACACTCAGGCCTTTTTTTTCTCTCTCTCTCTCCAGGGCATTCCTTGATATTCAAATACAGACCAAACTTGGGGTAGCTGAGTGAATGGGAATGGCAAGAGTGAGTTTCAGTGGTTTTATTCTATTTGCACTTATGGATAACCCAGAATCTCTCTTAGAAGATTGATGGGATGTGCTGTGAGAAGTATATACTCAAAACCTAGTGGTGATCGCTACTCAAATTTACCTATCATAATTCCCCCTAGTTAATTGATATGTTAGAATGTTAGGGAACCTTACCTCTGGAAGCAGCGTTATACTCCCTTCTATTAAAAGGAAAAAAAAAAAGCATCTTCAATGTGCTAACCTTGTGCATCACTTTAGTGATGTATACCTCAAGTAACTTGCAAGAAATTTCTTCTTTTTCCTCATAACCATGCTGTTTCAGAAATAAATAAGCCATGTCTACTATAGAACAGCTACCACTTCTTGGGGCTTTTCCTTGGGTGGTAATCACTACCTTGCATGCCCCTCCTCTCACTCTTTCTCTTCCTGATGAATTCCTAAGAGTTTCAAAGTCTCTAGAGAGATTGCCAATTCCTCACTGAGCATATTCATAGTCAATTGATTTTTATGTTCTTCCTTTATGCCAATCAGTACCTTGACAGTAGATACACTGATTGTTCCTTTTATTCAAAAGTACCCGTTGATTCAAAAGTAACAAAAGTGTGGTGAATAGGCAAATAAATAATGAATTATAAATCCATTCAAAATTCCTTCAAAAAAGTTTAGAACTGAAAAAACATGTGCCTAAATCTTGGTCAAACCACTTATCAGCTGATTTGCTTTGGACAAATCACTTGACATGAGTTTCAAACATATATGTAAAATAACTACTTGAGAGAGTTGTTGTGAGGATTGTAATGATACACAAAAACCTTATGATTCAATGTGCAGCACATATTAAGTGATTAATTCATGACAGATCCTTATCCAAAGTAAACCAATTATTGACAATTCAGTCAACATTTAAACAGGCAGTAAACAGCCCACATATTAATTGTCTTGATACCTTAGAATGTTAGGGAACCTTACCTCTGGAAGTAGTGTTAAATCCCTTCTATTAAAAAAAAAAAAGCATCTTCAATGTGCTAACCTTGTACATCATTTTAGTGATGTATACCTCAAGTAACTTGCAAGAAGTTTCTTCTTTTAGTGATATCATGCCTGAATGAAGATCTTACCAGTAGCAGGACGGGCAGATGTAGAATACAGATTCTTGATACAGGTACATCCTTGCCATTTAGAAAGTTGCAGTCAGGACCTGGAATTAAGTTAGGGGAACAGAGACTCGAGAGTCAGGGGTTGGGGGAGGTGGAGAAGGACGAAGTTCAGTTGCTAAAATTCTGGGTTTGGGTATCGGTATTCAACTTGTCCTGCATTTTCCAACTGCTGGTTCCTCAGCTCCATACAAAATCTTAATAGCATTACTCAAAGACCTAGGGAAAAGGGGTATGATAAAATTATCCCAATCACAGACAAGTTGCTTTTAGCTTTTTATTTTTGTATTAACAGGAGTCTTATTACACATAGGTCTGATAAAACTGGTTTATGATCTTCAGTCTGTTTCCAGTGCTGCATAACTAGATAACGCATGAAGGAAAAACGATGACGAACAAAAAACTAATTGCTTGGAAGACTTAGTTCAATCTATCCATGAAAACAGAATCAATTAACATGTATGTGTTACTTAGACTAAATATAAATAACCCATGTAAATGGTAGCTCAAACATCTCAAGTGTTTCAGAGAATGTTAGAATCTATTGTTTGAAGTGTCTATTGTACTCTATGCAAAAATCCAAAGTCATTTGCGTCTTTAAAAATGATATGGATAATTTTTCTTCCGAAATGAAGTGAAATCAAGATTAATCAGATATATCAGACAATTTGATCAACATTTAAATAAGCAGCTAATAGCCCACATATTAAGTGTCTTGATATCTTAGAATGTCAGGTACCCTTGCCAGGTGTGGTGGCTCATGCCTGTAATCCCAGCATTTTGGGAGGCCCAGGTGGGCAGATCACGAGGTCAAGAGATTGAGACCAGCCTGACCAATGTGGTGAAACGCTGTCACTACTAAAAATACAAAAATGAGCCAAGCATGGTGGCGTGCACCTGTAATCCCAGCTATTCAGGAGGCTGACGTAGGAGAATCGCTTGAGCCCGGGAGGCGGAGGTTGCAGGGAGCCGATATCAGACCACTGCACTCCAGCCTGGGCGACAGAGTGAGACTCCATCTCAAAAAAAAAAAAAAAAAAAGAAAAAAAAGAATGTTAGGTATCCTTACCTTTCGAAGTGGTGTTATACTGCATTCTATTTATGCTTTTTCCTAAATCAACAAATGAAAACGTTTCTATTTCTGATCAAAGTTAATCAAGCCAAACAAAGCAATTCAAAAATTATCATTAATATTTACTCACTTAAAATTGTGATATACTTTGTATACCAAGAATGCCAAAGATACTTGGTGATGTACAGAAATCGTTGCTGAACAAATATGCCAACCAAAAGTAAGTGGTGGAGGAGGTTCTTCTTTGAATACATTTGCAGAGGGCAATGTAGCAAGACCTGGGAATTTTGATACAAGGAAGGACTGTCCCATTCTTGTCAGGCATTTATTAGTTATTCTGTATGTAAAAGGACAATCAAATGTCTAATATTTTGGTGTCCACACCTAAACGTACATATTGTTGTGTCATCACTTTGTTAAAATTTAAATTTTAAATTAAATTCTACAAACTAAATCTATGCAGATTTAGCTTCTTTCTCCTGAGCAGATTTTCCTATTTCCTCTGAGTTTTCATTAAATTAAACTCTGAATATGGCCTTTTTATTTCATCTTGAGTAAATCTATGTTGTTTGAAAATTTAAAAAGCCAATTATCATTATATTTGTTACTTCACTTTTGTCAGCAAAATTAATAAGTCCTTTCAAAATTTTAAAATTTCAATCCTATTATTGTAATAAAAGCAATTATCTCAATTAGGCCTATGTTTGGGGAAGTTAATGTACAAAAAGACGGATTTTACAGATAAGAAATTTTGTGTTTCTTTCAGAAGTATCAGATAGTGATAATCCCTCTTTTAATTATTTCAAAGAACAAAAATAAGAGTAGAAGCTATTTAAAATTTTCCTAGATCACCCTAAGGGTGCAGGACCTGGGAATGTGCTGGGAGAGTCAATCCCCTTAGGAATTCAGTTTCTAAGGCAGGGGTCTCAGGCACCATCACACGCATACATAGCCAATGGATGTGTCATCCGCTCACCCATACGTAACATTCCTTACAGAACAATCTGTGAGTAGACGCTTTCTCCAGCAAACTTTCTATTTTAGAATAACTAAATAATAGGGTTCATGTCTAAAATTTTCCCTTGGGGTGGGAGTAGGTGAGTACAGAAACAAGTAAATACAACTCTGCATTGCCATGTGGGGGTGAAAGCTGGGATACATTGTAAAGATCATTTTCGTAAGCCTGTACCTTTCTTTTGCTATCAATGACATGTTCCCATATTCATTCTCAATGTAACTCATTTTCTTTTTCATTTTCTGTAACTCTTCTTTCCCTATTACTCCACATACTCCATCTGGCCTTCTCCTGCCAACAGGTACATTTCTTTTTCTTTTTCTTTCTTTTTTTTTTTTTTTGAGGCGGAGTCTCGCTCTGTCGCCCAGGCTGGAGTGCAGTGGCGCATCTCCACTCACTGCAAGCTCTGCCGCCCAGGTTCATGCCATTCTCCTGCCTCAGCCTCCCGCGTAGCTGGGACTACAGGTGCCCGCCACCACACCCGGCTAATTTTTTGTACTTTTTTTTAGTAGAGATGGGGTTTCACCGTGTTAGCCAGGATGGTCTTGATCTCCTGACCTCGTGATCCACTCGCCTCGGCCTCCCGAAGTGCTGGGATTACAGGCGTGAGCCACTGCACCCGGCCGCCAACAGGTACATTTCTGTATTGTCTGTACAATGTTAAAATAAAGGCAACAGTAGTTTCTGCTTTCTTGCTTGCTACCTGCATGCAATTGGAATTCCTACCTTGATCAGATCTAATACTACTGACAATCCAGACTTTTTATATGTGATCTGATTCACGATCACATATCCTAGGAATTGAAAGTAAACACTGAGATTCTGCCCAATAATGGAAATAGTGTTATCACCCATGTAGCATGCAATATTCATGTAGATATCATCCAAGTAGCATTTTATATGCTTGCCAGTAACTCTGAGATAGAATGAATAATCTTTCTTGAGATTACTAGTGTAGATTCAGGTCTTCAGTGCCCTCTCAACCTACATTCACATGAATTTCATTCATTTTGAAATTACAGAGGGACAATCATGAGAGATATGGGAAGGAATATGTTGGGGAGCGGGGGCAGTCTCCACTCACACTATAGTGGAAGAAAAATGACAGCCAAGTTAGGTTTAGCTGGAATGTAACATATCCACAGCTTTATCACTCTGGAGGCACATTTTGACATAATAACAACTACTGAGAAAGAACCACTTTTATCTAGGTCAGAATGACAGACTCCCAAGTGTTAGAGAGCTTGGGGGAACCACAGTTTGAAACATCAGGAAGAAGACTGCAATCTGTACAGAGATTTTCATCAAGTCTCCACCCTGCCTTATGTTTTCATCCAATACATTGTAATTACTCCACTGGCTTATAATGGCATAGCATTTTGATTTCAGAGCCTACCAAAATAAAATAAACCACACTTTATGACGAATACATTTATAATAAGATGCAGATGGTAAAGGAAACAGATGCCTCTGACATCATCTCCCATTTGCTTTCAACTTTTGCAGACACTGGCAGTCTGTAAACTCATTCAAAGGGATGCAAGATAAGTCAGGCAGTTTTCCAATTCTGTTTCCAGTTTAAAAAGACACTGCAGTGGCACTACTTTGAGTCACAGAGTGTTAATTCCAGAAAAATAAATTTGATTCTAAGTCTGTGTCAGTCTTTAATGTAAAATTAATCAACTGGGGGGAAAATGCCCCACAATATTGAGAGTTCAGCGATTAGTAACTACTGATTGTTTTGCTTGACAGTGACAGAAAGGATAGGATGGGAGTGATGTGATGGCGAACAGCTGTAGCTTCAGGGAGGATAAAAAGTGAAAGGAGAGTTTTAAACAGACAATCATGTCTAAAATAATCTACCAGCCCTTGCCACCCAGATTGTTCAAAGACTTATTCCTTATATTTCTAAGTAAAAAACTTCAAGGAGGCTTTTAAAGTCAGTTTCTGACCTCAAAAAAACATATTCATTCTGTATTTCCCAGAAGAAATCCTATAGTTCTGATAGGAGCTTTCACCATTTCCTCAGTGATATCACTGAACATTAAACACAGTAAAAAAATTTTCTTTTTCTTTGTGCAAGATAAGTGTGTCAGAAGACCTTTTCAAAAGGATAAGGAACTTTTGTAGTCCATCTTGAAAGCAAGAGATGCGTGGGTAAAGCAGCAATTGCAAGGCCTTTAGCAGTGTTTGAGGTCTCTAGATAGATTAGCACAGTTACAGATGAAGGGGAGTTAGGCAAAAACTTTTAAAATTTTCCCATCTCCCCTGACCCCATGATATAACTTCATCTACCACTCTGTAGCAGAAACTTTTTAGCAGACAAAATTTTCAGAAACAAAGGCAAGGGAGGTGATGACATAAAAATAAATCCTGCTAGGCCAAATATGGTGCCATTTTTTAAAACAATCTCTCTGTGCAAATAACACTGAACATACATACACGCGTGCACACACACACACACACACTAAAGAATAAACAAACTCTTCTGATTCATATCCACAAAGTGGGTTGGTAAGTATTATTAGTGCAAATTTCTGCTGACCTGCAGCATTTAGTCCATAAACTTTGGATATCCTAGGCGATCCATCAGAGTCCAGCAGATGTTTTCAATTAGTTTAATTTCATCTCTAGGCAAGTTCTGTTTCCAAACATTAGTATTAGTTGGTGATATTTCCCCTTCATAGGGAAGGTAAAAAAGGTTTGTAGAGGTGGCAAACAATATTTGGTTTAAACTAGCAGGAGACAAAGGAATTCCAAGAAAGGCAAAAATCCTTTCAGTAGTTTTCTGAGGAAAATGCACAATATCTTCAAACTTGACCAGCTGGTAGCTAGCAGGCAGCAAATCTGTATTTATTCTCAAGGCTGCTGCTGTATTTGCTAGCCACAAGTGAGACAAGAGGGACACTGCATTTGATTTGGATTTTGATAATTCTTTCCTCAATGGTTCATACTCGAAAGCATAACCCGAATTTAAGTTACATTTGCCTTTACCTCCCTCTATTTTAAACAATTTTGCTAAATGCTCTGGTACATTCTTCAAAGAATAAAGACTTGGTTTACTATTGTACAACATTGAATAAATCCATGCCCGAGGGTCTCTTACTATGTACAATGCCCTCATCGAAGCTCCTAAAACTTCCTGAAAAAAATGAAGCTTTAACGTCCAGCTTCCACTGCTTAAACTGAGCACAGGACGTGCACTTGGGTAGTAAACCAGGTGTCTCCTCAAAGCCCTAATATATTCAGCATCTCTATCAAAGGCGCCTTTCATTTGACTTCTTTGTTCTGGCAAAGACTCTCTCCTTTTAAATTTTCTTTTTTTGTCCTTATTCATTGCAAAATATTGGGCCAGTTTACCCCTATTGGGTTCATGCAGATGGATGTTTTGCAAATGTAATTTTGTGTCCTGGACTAAAGACTGCAACCAGCCTCGGAGTAAACGAAAATGCCCACTGCGGATATCTGACACCTTCCATTCACAAGCATCTACAAATGAGTCGATTTCCAACTCAGTTTCAGGAATATCAATGTAGGCTGTAGGAACCCTGATGTAGAGAAAATCACTACTGTTGAAAAAAAGTTGTTTGAGAATTTCAGCTCCTGAACCAGGAAGTGAGGTAATGACAACATCAGGAAGATCCATGTGGTGCCCTTCAGAAGACAAAGACTTCTTGCTTCCCTCGGCCTCTGTCCTTGTCCATTTTGCACAAATGGGCTGACTACAAGTGCTCCACACATCCAAAAGCTCAATAAACCACAAGGCAATAACAAGTATTAATATCCATCGCATTAGTTTTCTAAAAGAAAGGTAAAAACGCCATTGGAAAGTTAAAATCACCAAGCTAATGCACAAAATTAATCCAACTGCTATATTAAATTTAAATCCAAAGGGGAAAATAATCCTATCATGTCTTACAGGCTTTACTATTGCTTGAGTGCCCAAACCAAATCGGGTTATTTGGCCTTGATCAGCCACACTGGCAAAGCCACCGAATCCCAGATAATTGAATCTTGTCTTCAGGTTATGGTAATCAGTTACAATAGAAACAACATGTTCAGTATTATTGACATTGAGAGAAATCTGAAGTCCAGGATTGGAACTATCAATAAATCTGCAGCTAGAGACATTGATATATGGCCCATAAAAGACATATGCAATTCTTGTGATTGTGGATTCCATCTGAAAAGTAACATTAACAAATTGAGTCCATCGTTTTTTAAATTCAGCAGCTTGCTCTGCTTCCTGTATACTGGCCATGGGACTATTGCCATGATGATCAAACCAAAACATTTTGTAATGTGCATCCCACACATCCATCATGGCACCATTATACCTATTCATAAACTTATATGGGATATATTTAAAATCAATATCCAAATTATGAAAGAAGGCACTGACAGAATTTATTGGGGAATCTTCTTGCCTCTCAATATGATCAACAACTAGCAGAGTTTGGGAATTTAAGAGAAGCAAAGCACGATATACACTTTTCAGTCTCATCGCTGAAGAATAAGCAGACACGGCTTCCCCACTCACAAATACCATTTCCCCATGTTGAGAGGCAGTGATTATTTCCCCAGCTGCATCACCAACCTCCTCGCCAGTCCACTTAAGCCACTGCGCACATTCTCCCAGTTGACCTTCCCAGGGCTTATTACACTGGCTTGAGGGTGATGGAGCAAACACCAATACATTGTTAAGGTGGCTCAACTTGGGTCCATAGAGAGCTTCAGAAACAAATACTTGTCCATTGGGGGCAAAAGTAAATGAGTTCTGATCTGGATGCTCATGTCCTGGGTTAAAACTTCTCCACCCATCAATCCAGGAATATGGCTGAAAATGAACTATGTCATACACAGCTCGTCCCCCCAGCTTCCCAGATTTAAAAGACACAAAGGTGTTGGTCTGTGTGTTTGGCAACCCAGCCCCATAAGTAACCACACCCCAGTTAGGGAATGTGTGTATTTTTGCAGTACCATAATCAGCAGGTGGCTGTGGTGTGAGCTGGGGATCATACCAGATGTATTCAGTGTGAAGAGTACTCCACCTTTGGGCAGTTGAAGGAACCATCGGTCCATCTTTAGGTCGGTGCTTTCTAATTTGCTGAGCTAACCAATTTCCAGCTCCATTCTTTAAGATGAACTTATCCAAGAAAACTAGCTGGCTTTCTGGACCATAAAACCAATTATAATTGGAATCTGCTATACCCACAGTTCTTTGGAAGCCAGGTAAAAGGGTGGCATAATAGAACCAAAAGTGCATCTTTAACCAGTTATTATCCAAGTTGTTGATATTAAAATGGCGCTGGGCCAGAAAAACATACTGTGTGACGGATTTAGCTGTGTAGCTTCCATAGGCCACACCTTCATCCAGAGAACCATCAACAATATGATTCAATAGAAACATTGTCTTTTCCATGACATCCACTACAGCCTGTTTCCATATATTTGCTTTAGATCCTTTATCTACTCCAGTCACCAAGGCCCCTGTGAGTAATGCTATCATGTTAGTGGCTTGGTGGTTATGGAGAAGCTGTTTGCCCCATGAGCGGACCTTGGAATACTCATACATTTCCTCAGTAATAACCCATATTTTTTCCAGGTATTTTTGTCTTCGATGATTATCTAATAAGTTATATAAAAAGTCAAAGGCAGTGGCAAAACCTGTTAAGGAATGGCCAATTGGAACCTCATCTCCTGGTGCATTCTCTACTAGCCAGTCTTTGTAGCCAACCATCCTGTCCATATATTCCAAGACAAATTCAAAGGCAACTTTGTCTTCTGGGCATAACAAACAGTACAATGCTAAAGGAGGCAGATTGTTACCATAAATTTCATTCCACTTGGCAGCAAAATCAGCATGCTTTGGTGGAGGTAGGTAGTATGTTGGGTTGGACAGCATAACTGTCACTGCACTTCTGATAGCTCTAAAAAGATGCAAATGGCTTGTGCGAGACTTTTGTCTCATTGCTTGGATTTCTCCAGCATCAAAATATAAACTTGGATGAAGCATACTTTTCTTCAGCTTTTGGTTGGGTCTGAAATCTTGCACTTTCTGTGTTTTAAACTGATCTGTATCATCTGTGAAAACTGCCCATTCAGAATAATTGCTCACAGATTCCTCAAAAGTAGAGAAAGCAAACATCAATAATGCTAAGAATAGTAAATGTCCTGTAAACATTAACGCCATGATCCATGGGGGAGCTCCTCCCTTAGGCATACATGTCAGATATGATGCTCAATGTGTTTCCCATCTGGTTAGTATAAAACATACAGTAAAGGCCTTGATAAGACAAAGACTGTAAATCTGATATGCTGTGAAATCCAGCTGACATTCAGTACATTTTAAGCAAGTGCAGTTGCCAAAAAGAGAAAACTTAAATTGTATATCTCTGTCCCTGGCACAGTTTTGCTTCCAGTAAAACTTTGAATAACGTTAAAATCTCTAATTTTTCCATAATACACAGGGAAGTGATACAGGTAAAAAACACTACGAATTTAGCATTTACCTCCTTTACTTAAATCTATTTAACACAAAGAGTTGAAACACACATTGTAAAAAAAGAGAAAAACCACTCCAAAATTCAAATTAAGAGTCATTTCTAGCACAGAAAACCATCACTGGTGATAAGCTCACCACACATGTATGATGCATTTGTGTATGTCTGCCCAAAGAAGATGATGAAGTACTGAATTCTTTGTGTGAGTGGACTCAGTTGTCATTCCTCTCAACTTTTTAATACTTCTTGTCTTGTGAATACGTTTTTCTTTCATTTATGAGAGAGAAACACCCTCAACAAGTGATCAAAGTCTTAGTTGGTTTTTAAAAATTCAAAATTCTTGCCTTCATTTCAAATATTTTTCAGGCTTACTTACTCATCAGCCTATTATGACAAAGAGAAATCATGTTCACATCTTCTTTTATCAGCTTCATGTGTATAAACATAAAAATGGAATCTCTTCAGTCACCTAGATACTTCTCGTCCGATCATGAAGTAACCGCCAACGGGGAAAGAAAATTCCCCTTTCAGCAACAGTGAGGTCTCTCTTCTGCTCTTTTTTCATGACACTTTTCTGGGGATGGGGGACAAAATAAAAATTCTCTGAGGCTTCAGGTATGCTGAGAATGAATATAAACTGATGACTTAAACATTCTGCAATCACTTAATAGAAATTTTAGAATCACAGTAAAATCTCATATTATCTGCAACCTAAGCTAGGGCAAGTGATTTTTTTCTTATCCATTTACACGCACTTATTTGGAAACCAGTGACCGTCAGCAGAAGACAAGCAACTAATAATACAAAATATACAAGATAGAACTCTCCCGACAATATCTATAGTTTAACACCACTAACGTGGCTTCAGTCACTTAAAAAATGTTTGTATTCAAATGCAGTTTACACAAAGATGAGTCCTGCTATCCTTGTTATTTCTTGTTCCCAAGGACCGAGGGACAAAAAACTAAAAGTTGAAAAGATCTTTTTTTTTTTTTTTTTTTTTAAATTCCGGGGGAAGCTTTAGAGTTCATGGGATCAGAAGGTATCTTCCTAATGAGAACTACTCGGACCAGTCACTTTTCTCGGCGGGGTAACCGCGAATCGTGACCAGGCGCCAAGCCCAGGGGCGGTAGCTCCGCGCTCGGCGCTCACCTGTGGCCGAGTCCCTGTCCTCAGGTGGAGCCGCCAGAGGGAGCTCGGACTCCGGTGTCGAAAGACGCCTCTCCGTGCCCGTCCGCGGCTGGAAGAACCTAAGCAAGTTTCAGTCTTGGACAAGTCTCCCCTCTGTAGGAAACATTCAGGCTAGGAGTTTCCTGATCCGCCCCGCCTGTTGCATTTTTTCACTGGCGTCCTCCGGCCCTGCCGCCCCCATTCTCCGCTCCCCGCTCTGGGGCTGAGTGAGGCAGGATGGCGAGAGACCCCTGAGCCACCAAGTCCGCTTACCTCTGGCAGATCCCGACGGGGGCTCGGCGCCGCACTGGGCCCCAAGGGAGACGGAGGTGGAGAGTTCCAGAAAACTGCTCTGCACGGCGGGCCAGGCTCCCGCGGGGCTCCGCAAGACCCCCGCGTCGTCCCCCGCGCTACGGCAGGCGCTGCCCCAGCTCGGTCTCCTCAGCCGCGTTCGGTCCCCGCGCCCCGCACGGCCCGGACACGCCCGCCCTCAGGAAACGCCGGACGCTTGTGGGGGCAACCACGGACCGCAGGACAGAGACCCGCGGGCGGCGGGTTCTCTCGGTGGCGCCGTATCCAGAGCAGCGCCCGCGTCCCCAGGCGGTGATGTCGCCGCGGCCGAGGATCCTCTGTGCCAGCTCGGGCCGCGCAGCCCGGGGAGGGTGAGAGACGGCGACGCGGGCCGGCAAGCGGGGGCGGGGCGGAGGCAGGACGGGGCGGGGTTGAAGGCGGGGCTGAAGGCGGGGCCTCAGGGAAGGCGAGAGACAGCGACGCTGGCTGGCGGGCGTGGGGCGGGACGGAGACTGGACAGGGAGGGGGTCAGAGGCGGGGCTTCGGGGAGGACGGGAGGAGCCGTGAGCAGGCCGGCGGCGGGCGGGGCGGGGCCGAAAGCAGGTGAGGCGGGGCCAAGCGCCCCGGGTTTCTAAGCGGAGGAAGCTCTGGGTGTTTGGGTTCTGGGCTTGCAGCGGTGACCGCGCGCTCCCGGAGGAGTCGAGCTGGAGGAGGGGACAGTTTGGCAGTGCGAGAGCCTAAAGACGCTGCCAGGCTGGCGTTAAAACCTTTTGGTTATGGGAAGACGACAACTATATAATAGAGCCATAGTGTGGGCTGTGGGATTGACTCAAATGATGGGAGGAGCTGGAGTGGGAGGGGATAAGCCCTGGGACGACAGAAATCATCTTTTTGGAAAGAGCAAGGGCTGGGGAAGGAGGGAATGAGCACTCCCTTGGAACTGAGAGGCAGCCTGGTTGAGCTTGCTGTCCTTTGGAAAAGCAAAACCAAAATACCCAGATTAATATAGGAGGACAACTTCTGTAGCCCAGATGCTAACAAAGATCAAGGGAAAACAGAAAAGACTAATCAGCTTTACTGATGGAAAACAATTTCCCAGGCAGTATAAATAGGGGAAGCATGGGACAAACAAGTAGAAGGAGCCTCTTATTTAAAAATGGGACCTGGTATTCGGTAAACCTACATGCAGACAGGAGAAGGCAGTGTGCCCCGGCTACTACGACATGTGAGTGCAGTGCCAGGGCGTGGAAATCCTAGAGCAGGCTGGGACTCCTGTTGCACTCCACATATGGAGCTTCTCACAGATAGCTGAGATGACACTTTGGCATAAACCAACCCAAGCTCTGACCTCAAATGTAAAAAATAATAGCTTAGTAGTAATAAAAATACAGGGAAATATCAAGCTTCACAAATGAACAATTCCATTCTCAGTTGGGGATTAGTAACACATTCAGTCTCTTCATTTCCCATACTCTTTTGGTAATATTTAATAAGATATATTTTAACATTTTAAAAATAAATGTCTTGCTTAGATCATTTACTGCTGAAAATCAAACAGTAGACGACTGCTAGCAGAATAAATTTCAAATCATTTAACTTTGAGGTGAAATGTGGCCTCTAACTCCTCATCACTCTTCTGTTTTGGCCCCGTAGCAACCCTAGCCCAGTCCAAATAGCCACACTTGCTTTTGCTTGGGTGCTTCAGTAACTATGCTTATTCCATTCTTTCCCTCACAGTGTCCTTTACCCAACCACCCCACTTACTAGTTAAAATTTTTCTGACTGTTGAAATTATCTGGTCATCCTGGTCTCAACTCAGATGCTTACATTCTTCTGTAAATAACTCCTAAGTTTCCTTAGCCAGAATGTATTACTCCAGAACTATATCATTTGTACCTATATTATTCAGCCGTTTAGGTTGTTTATTTTCTGCTTTCTATTTCAACTGGTTGACTCCTGTACCCTATTCAAAACTCCTTCAAGTCATGAGTAGCACTCAAGTCCCCTTTGTAAGTACTATATCTACTTCTGAAATGAGTTGAACCTCGAACAATTGGGCTGATACAGAGCCTCGTCTCCTCCACTGAGGTTCATTCCCAAACAAGGATCCTCTTCTGACACAACTTCCTGTAAAATCTGGATTGTGCCTCTACATGGCCCCTGATAGAGGAAGAGGACCCATGGCCTCCAACCTCATTTATGAGAGAGTAGAGTTGGGGGAAACGGGGAGCTGACTCCAGAGATTCCTGTCTGTTTGCAGAGGGGAGCCTAGAATTTAGGGTTAGTAAACACAGCTACTAGATGTACAGAACATTTCTCAGAACAAAGTGTGTGGGCAGGGTTATTTCTGTGGATTCAAAGTGTCTCATGATGCGAGGGCAAGGTGAGTCAGAGAGAATTAATGCGCGAACATCTGCCAGGCAAATATTCTTCCAATGTTGTTTTCAGATTTTGAAATATCAATATGATCATTTTCACTTTAGAGAAGAATGAATTCAGGTACCGACATTGTGGCCTTTCAGCTCTGCCCCATGCATCTGTGCTGAAGCAGTGGGGATGCAGCTAGCCTCCCAGCATTCTCAGATGGGCTTTCGGACTAATTCATTTTGAACAGACATCTTTTCATAGTGGTAAAATGTGAATGCATTAAAATAAAACAAGAGCCACAACTGAACAATTCAAATCATTGGCAGAAAGGGTGGTAGGTAAATGGCACTATTAAAAATGAAGAGAGTCTTGTTTCCTGTGAACTAAAAATGGATAGCTCCAATTATTGCTCCTTCCACACATGAAGATGGTACAAAGTTAGTTAATTATAAATAATGCATCCGACCATAGAAGGGATGAGCTATATGCTATGCTATTGTACATTAAAAACCTTTATGAGTGTGGCAAGAGACACAAGTACCAACAGCTGCTAAATTCAGAATCCTGGAGCAGTATCTTATTTTAATGTAAGTGAAGAACGGTGCAGTCTATTCCTCTGGGGATTTCTCTCTATATAAAAGGATCTTAAATCTACATGAGATTTTACTCCGTGATTTCAAAGTACTTATGAAAATCTGTTTTCTTTATTTGCCTATCTTTCAACCTACCCACAACCACCTATCTTACAACAGAAACAATGCTTTCTAGAATAGATTCTCCAGAACAGAAGCCTTTCTCGCGCTCCTTTCCTTCATTTCTTCCTTCCTCTCTCTCTATTTTTCTTTTAAAATTTTATTTCTCAACATCTATCCCAGAGCCTGGCACTTTTTGAAAAATGTTTGGTGAATGTTTAACATGAATTATCGCCCCCATTTTATGACAGAAGAGAAAAAGTCATAAAAGTCTGAAGTGGGTTACTACATTCTAAGCAGAGTCACACACTCTTTCTCCTGACTGTGCTGAGAAGCCTCTTACCACACAACCCATAATTGGAGCTATGCCTTGAGGTGACTTAATTCAAGTGAAACATGAGACTGGAAAGTCATACAACATTTTCAAGAGGATTTCTGCATTGATTGTATATGTTAAGATAGGCAAATTCAAGCTCTGAGCCTGAGAACGATAAAGTACAAGCCATAAAACAAGCCTAGACACTACATAAAGTCCCTGATCTAAAATCACATTTGTCCATGATCTGTTATTCTGGTGGTTTTTAAATAAATGGGGCCAAGACATTCAAGAACTAGTTGCTGTGCATTCAGCAACTCCTATGCACAGGTCTCCAATACCTGGGCTTTCACGCAGCATAGCCATTTGAATATGGAGACGGCTTTGTTATTCTTCTCATAGCATAACCCATCTTTGCTACAGCTTTGGCCATGAAAGCTCAGAGGCAGATTTCTCGAACCACTTACCAGGGCCAGATGTATATTATATTGATCCACTAGCAGTATTAGAACTAGTGTCTGCCCCAGAGGTTAGGGATATAGCATCTGTAACTGTTTAGAAACAGACACCAAACTTAAGCTGCAAATTTTATTGCCCAGTTGGCCAGCAGTAATAGGCCACACCAATAATAAAGACAAAACCACAAATTTAAAGCAGGCAGTAGAGTCTGGAAATACTTTTTTTTTTTTTTCCGCAATTGCTTTCAATACAAAACATCTCAAAATGACAGGGATTTTGCCTGCAGAGTTGCTAATGAAGATGTGGCTGAGAGTATTTCTTGAGTTTGTTTATCCAGCTGCACAAGAGTCAGTATGACAGTAACTAGATTTATTAAAACTTAAAAATACCAAAGCCAAATTCTGGGGGAAAAAGTTTCCCCATAGGTCTACTAAAGCCTTGAATTCATAAATGAGAAGCTTTATTGCTACCATATTTGCTTACATACAGTTTAGCTTTTGATATGGAAGAAAAATTTAAACAAAGTAAAACTTGCAAAGGGATCATAAGATGGTTTCTCCAGGGCTCTTCCACCCTCCCTTTCCCCTGGCCTGGTATCCTTACACCAGTGTTTCTCAACAGGACATTTGGCAATGTCTGGAGAAATTTCAATGTTGGTCTCGGTTAGTGGGAGGGACTGCTGGAATCTAGTGAATAGAGGTCAGGATGCTACTAAATATCCTGCAATGAACAGGACAACTTCTCCTCTCCTCCTGCCTCACAAGTCAAAGAATTATGCAGGCCAGAAAGTCAGTACTGCTGAGAATGAGAAACTCTGACCCATCCCACTGACTCTAAAAATTGATTATGTGCAAATTGTTGGTAGTTCAAATCAATTCCTAAATTGTCCCCCCTGACTTGCCAATTACCTATTTGCAGTTTGTTCTAGAGCCAGCCGTTATGGCTAAAATGTATGTGTCCCTCCAAAATTTATATGTTGGAACCAAATTGGTAGTATTAAGAGGTGGAGCCGTTTGGGAAGTCCTCTTCTCATGAATGACATTAGTGCCTTATAAAAGAGGTGCCTTAAAAAAAAGGTGCCCTAGTCTCCTTTCGGCCTTTTGGTCTCAGTCCATGTTGTGCTTATATAACAGAATACCTGACCCTGGGTAATTTATAATGAATGGAAATTTATTTCCTCACAGTTTTGGAGGCTAGGCAGTCCAAGGTCAAGGTGCTGGCAGATTAGGGCCCAGTTTCTCTGCTGCAAAGATGGCACCTGAAAGCTGCAGCCTCCAGAGATGAAGGACATTATATCTTCACATGGCAGAAAGGAGGAGAAAGAGAGAATCCACTCCCACCAGCCCTTTTTATAGAGCACTAATCCATTCTTCATGAACTAAACAGGTTTCTCATTTGGCCACACCTCCTAACACTGTTGCATCGGGGATTACGTTTCCAACACTTGGATTTGGGGGAACACGTTGAGACCAGAGTACCTTCCATCTCTTCCTCCACATGAGGACACAGTGTTCATTTCTTTATTGCCTCTTCCACTATGTGAGGATTCAGCAAGAGATATCATCTTGGAAGCAGAGAGTAAGCCCTCCCCAGACGCAGAATCTTCTGGCAACTTGATCCTGGAATTTCCTGCCTTGAGAACTCTGAGAAATAAATTTCTGCTATGTATAAATTACTTTATCTGTGGTATTTCATTATAGCAGCAAGGACAGACTAAGACACTAGCTTTCTCTAATTTATTCACAGATGACTTTTTGTTGTTTACCAGGTACTGGCTCCATTTTTCTTCATTTGACCTAAAATACTTCTAAACCTAGCTGTCTCAGCTCTTATAAAAACTTGAGCTATGCCTACAGGCATAATTGGCAGTAAACTAATTACTACCAAATAATATTTGGAATGATGTGTTTTTTTGGGTTATCAGAAATGCCATTCTGATGTTAATAAGAGAATGTCATTTTACCCACAACCCCCGTACATATCATGCACCCCAATTACCTTTACTATCAGATTTATTTCCACTGGAACAGTGTTTTTCAAATTACAGTTCTTAGATTACCAGTATCAGAAAGTTCATGGTGCTATTAAAAATGTCAATTATCAAATCTGTCTCAGCCTTATGGATTAAGAATCTCAGTGTGTAACCTGGTATTCTGTACCTTAAAATGTTCCTCAAGTGCCTAACAAATTTTGAGAGTCACTGTTCGAACATAATTCTCATTCTTTTCTCCTTGCCACACACACCTGTGCCTGAGGGTTTGTTTGGCTACATAACAGAAACATTCTCAGGCTGGCAGAAGCATAAGGACTGATTAGGATTAGGAACTGGTGTTGCAGAATAACTCAGAAACATGTATGTAGCTATTTTGCAGATAGTTTAACAGTCTTGCGTTTAAATTGTTTATTCACATGTGAGGAAGTGAGATATTGGAGTCAAGCAATAAAGGCAAATAAGATTTATAAAACAGAAAAGAGAAAAAAATGAATACAACCTAGAAACCATGAAAGTTGTATTTTTGGGGGCAAGTTGATTAAATGGCAGTTAGCAGAGGAGTTTGTTGCCCAGAAAACAGTGAGAGTTTAGCTGTAGAGCAGAAGTGACAGGTTCCTCTGTAGAGTGTTGGCCACTAACCCGCCATCAGCACCTGTATCTTACTCAGATCTAGCCAGTATCATATTTCCTCAGTAGGCTTCCTTGCTGGAAAGCCGCTAAAAGTTTCCTTTTTCCATCCATGTGAGGCAGGGAGACTTCTCCCTCTGCTCCTGAGCATTTACTTCCTTCTCTTTTTCTGAGAATCAATTTCACCTGCTCCTTCATGGTGCTACAACTCAACATGGCTATCCTTCAGCACAAGTTTATATCGCTTTGACTCTACCATCGGGCAGAAATCAATTGTCCTTTTTGAACCTCAAATCCAAATTCTCGGAAAAGATGATTTCCTAGCAGAGTCAGAGTTTCATCATGACTCCAGCAGCAATGGAAAGCAGTTTAGGGTCATATAGTTCAAATATTGCTACAGGGGCTGACATTCGTGGGTTCGGGATATCAATCATCTTAGGAAGAGAGAGCTGGCTTATACCTTAAAAGTATCTATTATAGAATGACACAAACCAGAGAGCCATGCACCCCCCAGGGAAGCACATAAAAGCAGTGTATTTGGTGGTGAGTAGTTGAGGTGTTGGAGGTTGAGGTATGGTGGGATAGTGAAAGGTTGGGGGGTAGGAAAGGTTCAAAAATGCCCATGCTTTATGTGAACAGGCTGACTCCTCTTTCTTATCCCCTGAAAATTATTCCTTTTGTAGAATGTATTAAATTTACCTAATTAGAAGAATCACCTAGAATTACTTGTTAAAAGTATGAGATATGAGATCCAAAACCCTACTTGAAGGTAGAGTGAGGAAGGAAATATAAGAAGCCTGTATTTTTAAATTCAATTATGATGCTGCAAAATTAACAAATCACCATTAGATAACCTTTTAAAATATTGCCAACTACCAACATCGCCCTAAACCTGCTGCCCCCACCAATAACTGAGCCCCTGATAACCACCACACTCTAGTTTTATGAGATCAATTTGTAAAAAATCCACATGTGGGTGAGTTCATGCAGTAGTTGTCTTTCTGTGCCTGGCTTATTTCACTTAACATAATGTCCTCCAAGTTCATAGATATTGTTGCAAATGGCTAAATAATATTCCACTGTGTATATGTACCACATTTTCTTTATCCACTCATCTATTGATGGACACTCAGGTTGATTCCATAGCTTGGCTATTGTGAATAGAGCTGTAATTAACACAGCAGTGCAGAGATATATATCAGTGTCTCTTTGACATACTGATATCAACACAAAAATAATAACTATAAGTGATGCATAGGTTAATTAGATTTAGTCAAACCGTAATCTACGTATACTTCAAAACATGATATTTTACATGATAAATACTTACAATTTTACCTGTCAATTTATTTTATTTTATTTTTCTAATTTTTTTTTTTTTTTTTTGAGACAAAGTCTCACACTGTTGCCCAGGCTGGAGAGCAATGGCACGATCTCAGCTCACTGCAACCTCTGCCTCCCAGGTTCAAGTGATTCTCTGCCTCAGCCTCCCCAGTAGCTGGGACTATAGGTACGTGCCACCACACTTGGCTAATTTTTGTATTTTTAATAGAGACAGGGTTTTGCCATGTTGGCCAGGCTGGTCTCAAACTCCTGATCTCAGGTAATCTGCCTGCCTCAGCCTCCCAAAGTTCTGAGATTACAGGCGTGAACCACTGTGCCTGGCCTTACCTGTCAATTAAAATAATAATAATAATAATGAAAATAATAATAATAATAATTGGCTAGCTACTTAAAATAGAACATAATTTTCTTTCAGATTCAAAGAAGTAAAGTTTGATAGAGATGGGAGGTAGGTAATTTATGTGGGTGAAGCCAGCCAGGTGCTTGTTGTCATGTGGAACGTAAGGACCCATGTCACGACAAAATCTGATTTTGCAAAGAAAGCCAGAAATCTGAACTCGTATGGGAAATTATCTGATTTTTCTAATGGCTTAACTTGTTTTGAAAACTCTGTGAATGCCAAATAAAATGGATTCAAATCATAAACGGCAAGGTTTTGACTTCTGATTGTGAGCTAGATGCATGAAAATAAATTTCCTGATTTTGCATATGCTAGTTCAGCACCCCAGGAATTCAAATTTCCATTTTAATGCTGGGGGAAAAAAATACTATCTTTTCTTTTAAGTTATCTACTACTGTAACTCCTCTCAGTCTGGAACAGTCAAGGACTGGTCATGTATTCAAGCAATCTTATTTATTCCTACAGTTATGTATTAAGTTTTATTTCCTTAATTCAATAAATATTCACTGAGTGCTCTATAACGCACTGTGCCAGACGCTGAAAAACCCCAAGGGGAAAAAATATTCTTCGCCAAATGGAGCTTATAATCTGTGGATAGAAAAGGCACAAAAGGCATGAATTATTACTTCATTTTTTCTGTATTTTAATCATTACTTCATCATATTTAAATGGCTTTGAAAGTTCATCTATATACTGATTCCATTATTTTCAAGAGCACATCTAATTTGATGAGGACAGAAGATTGTTAATGACTCAGAAGCTGGGAAAATAGGTAGAAACTCAAATGTTGTAAGAAATCACTAGGATGTTTGCATTTTTTCAGAGGTTCACTCCTTCTGTTCTAATACCTGGAGTCCAGCCAGGCACAAAGCAAGCTGGCTGACTACTGCAGAAAGGAATGCTGGAACCTCTCTTGCTGACCTGCTTCCAGAGTTTCCAGCACAGCTAGCCAGAGACTTCCTATAGACAATGAGGAAATTCAAAAACAAAGAATGTAGTAGTTTGGCTATTTCTCTAGGAGCCCTTGGGGATGAGACTGAGCCGTTTTCCTGCAGCTGGCTGCAAAGCAGGCCACTGAAAAAGATCAGTATGAAAGAACAAGGCATACTGTTGGTATATGCGTCACTGTAGGCCAGAGCTTTTTGTCATAGGATTCAGTCAAACTCAAAATGCAAGATGAAAGTCATCCTCTTTGGTAACTGTTTTAAAAATAATACATGGAAAAGAAGTGAACAGAACCATGTTTTCCAAAGTCCTGATGCTAAAAATCACAAAATCTTAATAGTTCCTGAGCTGGAAATGCGGACTGCTTGGGCTGGGATCAAGTCTAGAATTTGATGTTCTTGGCAGGTACATCAAGTGGTTAGTATCAGCAGAGAAGCTAAGGAAATACTGAAGTCGAAGGATAAAGGATGATTCCCTCCCTGTAATGGCTTTACTCTGAGTTACCTACTGTGTGTTGTCCTGGGCTTACTTCTGGTCAATTCTCATAGGTTTATGGTTACATGCTAGATTTTGGGGTGAGATGATCCTGAGTTTGAATCCAAGCTTTGAGATTATATTGTAAGTTTCTGGGAGGTATTGGGCCAGTTACTTACCTTTTCTGAATATAGGTGTCCTCCTCTGTAAAATGGATTTACAATATAACTAACTGTATAGAGTAGTTGAGAAGCTTAAATGAGAAGAGGCAGGTACGTTTCTCATTACAGAGCTTTAAGGGTTGTTGCACTTTAAAAGCAATTTTACATACTTTATTTCATTTAGTCTTTTTAACAATCATGTGAATGACACGTGATTAACCCAATTTTGTGTACCATAGAACTGAGAAAGAGGAATTTGGAATCGAAAATATCATAACTTAAGATAGTGTGACAAAAATAGTATTCCAGTGTCTACCAACTTGCTTTCTGAACTTGTCTAATGTTAAAGACTGAGAATATTTGAAGGAAACATGCAGTGCAGTTCCTTCATTGTACTGGTGAAGAATCTGAGCTCGATGTTTGAGAGAGAAAGAAGGCCTGCTGGACCAGAACACAGGTTTCTTTACTACCTATCTGCAGCCGTGCCGCTACATTGTAGATGATGCTATTTGTTTTTAAGCATATTCAGTGATATATTAAGTTGCTTCTTTAGATCTTAAAAAAAACAAAACAAAGCAAAACAAAAAAACTCATAAAGTGGCCGGGTGCAGTGGCTCACACCTGTAATCCCAGCACTTTGGGAGGCCGAGATGGGTGGATCACGAGGTCAGGAGATCGAGACCATTCTGGCTAACACAGTGAAACCCTGTCTCTACTAAAAATACAAAAAAATTAGCCGGGCGTAGTGGTGGGCGCCTGTAGTCCCAGCTACTCAGGAGGCTGAGGCAGGAGAATTGCGTGAACCTGGGAGGCAGAGGTTGCAGTGAGCCGAGATCGCACCTCTGCACTCCAGCCTGGGCGACTGAGCAAGACTCTGTCTCCAAAACAAACAAACAAACAAACAAAAACCTCATAAAGTAACAATTCTATATGCAGCTTATATTAGGGCAGTTTTTCAAAGAACTTTCTAGGACCCAAAATTTTTCTGGGAGCATTTTTAAAAGCCGAATATCTATATATCCATTACAGATCCTTTCTGAAATAGAGTTTTGATCGGGGCATAAAAATTTGCATTTTTATCCGGTTTACCAATACAATATTAAGAATGAGCTAATTAAACCATTCTGTCCTTGGAGACAGAAATTGGGCACTGTCCTTCTTTTGTCTTCCCATCAGTTCCAGCCAGAATTTTAGGCACATACTTTCCACTCAGTTAACTCACTGAATTGAATAGTGGTGGAATCAAATTAAGGTCAAATGTTTTAATTATATAAAAATCTATGAAGCACATGTATAGAGGAATCATTTTCAAAGATATAATTTTTACAATTTACTGTGAATTACAGGCATAATTATCCTGCCAGACATACTTGTCTGCCTAGCAAATATATGTATATATGATACTTGTGAAATTTGATACATACTTCACATATGTATTATATATAAGAGACAAAGAGGGATAGAGAGAGGAGAAAATTAGCTTTCAGGCCAATTTTGAAGAATGTTATTTTGGATATTAGTCATCTATTGCTGCATAACAAATTGTCACCAAACTTGCTAGCTGAAAAGGAACAGAAGTTTATTTTTTCACACAATTTCTAATCATTATCAATCAAAGCAGCTTAATTAACTGAATGGTTCTGGTCTGGGTCGCTCAGAGGGTTATAGCCAAGATGTCTGTATTTTGACCATATTACCTTGTGTGGGATATGATGAGGCCAGATGTAGATCGAAAAAGAGAAACAGCTGAGCATGATGGATCAGGTGTGAACACTTTGGGAGGCTAAGGTGGGAGGATTGCATGAGCCCAGGAGTTCAAGACCAGCCTGTGCAACATAGTGAAACTTCATCCATAAGAAATATTTTTAAAAAATTATCTGGTCATGGTAGTGTGCACCTGTAGCCCCAGCTACTGAGGAAGCTGAGGTGGGGAGATCCCTTGAGCCCAGAAGTTAGAGGCTACAGTTAGCTATGATCAGGCCACTGCACTCCAGCCTGGGCAACAGAGTGAGACATCTCTAAATAATAATAATAATAATAATTTAGAAAGACAGAGGGAGAAACTGGAGGGAGTCCTACAGTTGTGCTATACTCACAGCTCACTGGGGAGAAATAGCAGGCCATGCAGTGCTGTTCAAGGAAAGCACTGGGCATTGGTCATGAGGCAGAGGGAGAAAGGGGAGTGGTGGGCAAAAGTCCTTATTGTTCTTTCTGCAGGAAGGAGCAGGCCAGGCAGGGTAAGCAGGCTTGCGATCAGCCGGCTTGAGTACGTTCAATGGACTCTGGTCAGAGGGACTGTTCCTGATTTCCTGGTACTTGGCCCTGAGTGATTAGGGTTGGGGTATAGTGGCACAAAGTGTGAGAGCCCAAGAAGGGAGTTGTTTGGGATTTGGACTTACTCTCTTAAGAACTGACTGGGTGAAAATGGTTCAGATAGCATTTTAAAAACTATATCACAGCTTGCCAGGCCTACGGTTTTCTTAGGTCTTGAGTGGGGTTGAAGCAACTGCTTTCTATAGGGTTCAACCAGTGGCTGCTGGCATGAAGCCTCTGTTCTTCTTCACATGGACCACTCCCTAAGGCGGCTTGACTGTCCTCACGGTATGACCCCTGAAGTCCTCCAGAATTAGCCTTTTGTGAGAGAGAGCGAGGAGGAAGCTACATTCCTTTGCTGGCCTTGTCTCGGAAGTCACATCCTTTTACTTCCACATTACTCTGTTCCTCAGAAGCAAGACATTCAGTCCAGCACACATATGTTAAGCCACCCCAGCATGATGGGCACTATTCTCTCAAAAAAGAGTTGGCAAGGATATTTTCTTCCAGATTAGGGTTCAGGTAATGCTGATTGGAGGGAAGAAAAAATGTTCAATTTATTTTTTATTTATTTTGGTCGTTACAGTTTCATTATTTTTTGATATTAAAAAGTCATGGTTGAAGAAAACAAAGGTCATTTCTTTTCATTAATTTCCTATGTGATCATTAGGTAAATTCTAGAATAACATAATTGATTATCACTATATAAAACCAGGCTGGGTGTAGTGGCTCACACCTGTAATCACATTTTAGGAGGCGAAGGAGGGCAGATCATACGAGGTAAGGCATTTGAGGCCCACCTGACCAACGTGGTGAAACGTTGTCTCTATTAAAAATACAAAAACTATCTGGGTATGGTGGCATGTGCCTGTAATCCCAGCTACTTGGGAGGTTGAGGAAGGAGAATCACTTGAACCTGGGAAGTGGAGGTTGCAGGGAGCTGAGATCATGCCACTGCACTCCAGCCTGGGTGACGGAGTGAGATTCTGTCTGAAAATAAATAAATTAATTAATCATCCATGTAACAAAACATTATGGAAAAATATGTAGTTAAACATATTTTTATGTTTATTCATTCATTTATTCAACAGATTTTATTACAGTTCCTAGTATGTGCCAATCTCAGTGGTTAGCAATGGGTATACAATAGTAAAAAGAAGAACAGGGTTGCAACTCTCATTGAGTTTATGGTGTAGTGCAGGAAAAAGTTCCATTGACATATTGACACTAATATATATATATATATATATATATATATATATGTAAATAAAAGCTGTGTTAAAGTGAAAAAAATTATACTACTTTATGGTAGACAGGAAATGTGGAGGAATAGTTAGAGAAGGCTTGTTGGAGAAAGTGGCAATTGGTCCTTGAGCTAAACTGTGGGAAGGGGTTGAAAAAACTCAGACCTTCCATAATCCATTGAACTTTATATCATATTTTCTAAAAGTTAAGCAATTTCAACTTACAAAGAGATTCTGAATGTTTTGCTACCTCAGGCAAATAATGTTATCCTTTTAAACATCTTTAATATTTTAATCCCGTCTCATTAATAGCCTTTTTTATAAATGTGAATATTTTGCTGGACAAATATCGTGGCCTCTTTCAATATATGTTATCAGAAATTCTATAAAATAATTATTTTGACATCTACTAGCTTATAAACACAAGGTCCATTTCTCCCACCGTCAGTGAGTTTGTGGAAAGACACTATTGCTTCCTGAGAGTCATGGGGTGCCATCTTCCCTACTGGACACAAGGAAAATATGGGAGAGAGCCTTGGTTATACTCATACGTTGATGGAAGTTGGGATACCTAGGGTGGTGGTCCAGGCCTTGACCACCAATGGTTCCTACAGTGCAACTATTATATGGAGACACTTTTGGTTTTTAAAAATCAAACCCATGGTGTGTTTCCCAGCAAGGGGTGGGGAGAAGTATAAGGTCATGTGGATGGAATAGGAAGGGCAAATGCCTGTAGTGGGAGGGAGGCAGGCTCAGAAGAAAAACACAAATAATTGGGTATCTAGATAGAAGGAAGGTTAGGATAATGTGATGTGATGGAAGACTAAAGATGTTCAATCATGTAAGAGCTAATACATGGGTTTATATAGTTTGAGGTTATATTAGCTTTCCCGTTTTGTCTGGATGGAAGCAGCTTAGGATAATGTGACATGATGGAAGACTTAAGATATTTAACCAAGTAAGATCTAATACCTAGGTTTATAATCAATCTCATTTTGCCCAGGGTAGTATGGGGTTACAATAGCTTTCCTGTCTTAAGTATTGGTAGTGCTTCCTGCCAATCTCAAATGTCTCTTGGTTTGGATGATACATTTTATAATCATGTTATATATGTTAAAGATTTTGGTCTTTGTCTTAACAGTAAGAAGCTGTTAAGGATTTTAAATATAAATTAACATGAATATCAGATTTGTGTTTTGCACATATCTCCCTGTCTATACTACATAGAATAAATTACCAAGGCACTTCCAAAGAGACTAGTTTATTGCTGTAGTTCTGGCAAGATACGGTGCTTGAATCAGATTGATGGCAGTGAAGATGGATGGATGGGACCTAGTTGGAGAAATGGGCTGTCAACTCTGCACTGTAGTCCTTACATGAACCTCTCCTAAACTGATGTTACACTCCCCATGACTAGTAAATGCCCTTTACATTCTCTTAAAAACCAGGACCCCACTTGCACATTCAGACATGTTTCTACTTAATCTCTAGAGGAGAAATTGTTCTTTTTCCTTGAAAACTAAAATCAATAGACAGGAATTCCCTCATTGTCCAGCTATCAAACCTGCAAGTCTACCTATATCTGCACAAAGCTTCTTTTCTTCTCAGATTACAATATGTGAGGTATCTCTCTTTTTACCTAAAGTCAATAAATCCACCTCTGACTTGGATCCTAGAAATTATCTTCTCATCTCTGCACAGCACTCAATCCCCAGATTTTATCCCTTCTCACTATCTTTTTAACCCAAAGCATTCTGGTGTCTCCCCTCACCATTTCCTGAAAGGGCTTCTTCTGAGGACATCAATGACATCTATGTCATTGAATTCAATAGGACTATTCCAATTCTCATCTTACTTGACCTCTCATCAGCATATGATATTGTTGTTCACTGTACGTCTTTGAAACTGTCATTTACATTGGCCTCTGAACAGTAACTTTCCTAATTTTCACCTCTACCTCCTTTGCAGTCCTTACCTATTGGAGCCTCAAAGAGCCTCAAGGATCCTGGACTGTCTTCCCTTCTCACTCTGTCCTCTCACTATACAATCTTATATATGACCACGTCTTTAACAGCCATCCATAGATTAATTTTCTACATTTATATATCGAAATCTGGGAATCAAGTGCCTTTTTAGTAGTACCAATGGAATGTCTCAAAAATCAACCCAAAAACTCAATGGCCAAACTCAAATTTGCAAATTCCTCCTACTCTAAACCTGATCCATTTCCATTCCCTTGTATTTTGGGAAGTGTCACATACATCTAGTCACATAAGCCAGAATGCCAGAATCTTTTATGCTTCCATTATCTCATAGCTTATCTTTCACAAAGTTCTGCTAGCTCTATTCTCTAAATATTTAAAAGAGCGGTATTTGCTGTACTCTCTGATTTTCTGCAGTAGCAATGAATTGTGTGGGTACAGTCATGGAGAAAGCAGATTATAAAGTCAACCCAAGATTAGGTTTCACCTTGGACACAGTACAAGGAGACTGTGGTATTTGCAGCAGTGCTACTGAAATGATGTTCCATGAATCTGTCTGTATACAGAAGGAACTATGAATATGGCAAGCTTCTGTAATGAATTTCTGATGTGGCTGACAAATGGTCCTAGAGAAAGAGCTGTACAAGTAAGCTGCAGAAAGAGGAGGTGTTTTGAGAAAACAAGTGTATTAGTCCATTTTTATACTGCTATAAAGAACTGCCTGAGACTGGATAATTGACTCACAGTTCGGCATGGCTGGGGAGGCCTCAGGAAACTTACAATCATGGCAGAAGGCAAAGAGGAAACAAGGCACCTTCTTCAGATCTCATGAGAACTCACCTATCATGAGAACAGCATGGGAGAAACCACACCATGATTCATATACCTCCACCTGGTCTCTCCCTTGACACACGGAGAGGGGATTATGGGGGTTAAATTCAATATGAGATTTGAGTGGGGACTCAAAGCCTAATCACATCATGATTCTTTCTGTTTCTTATTTTTCTTGCATTCACATTTTTAAATTTCTAGTCAGACTCAGTGCTAAAAATAGGCCAGTGAACCAGAGAACTAAATCCCTTGATGCCTGGGAGGCTTACCTTCATGCAAAGCTAACATACAATACCTACATATACAAAAATAGAAGGTTTTATAGCAACAAATAACAGGAAAGTAATAAAGCAGATTAAGAAGCAAAAGAAACACTGAAATGCTAATTTAGAGATCCTTCTTCTGGGTGATATTTGAGCCGGGACCAAAAGAAGTGACAGAATAAGGCAAGAGAATTTCAGTCGATACATCAGCTGAGACACAGGCCTGGAGACAGAAGTGCCTAGTGAGACTGAGGAAAAGCAAGGAAGCCAGTGCACCTGGAAAGCATTTGGAGGATGTGGGGTTGAGGATTTGGAGAAGTAACTAAGGAGCAGATAATGCATGGCCTGCATCCCTTGGTAAGGATACTAAATTGTGCCCTCAGTGTGTTAGGAAGTTACTAGAGTGCTTTGAGCAGGGTATCGGTAAGATATGAACTATTTCAAAAAAATTTCTCTGACAACTATGTGAAGAATAAGCTATGAAAAGAGCAGCATCAGGAAAACCGGAGCAGGATGTAGAAATTAGTAATTTTGCATGACGTAAAGGTCCAGAGCATGACCAGAGGTGGAGTGGAGGATAAATTCACTGGAATGTGGTGTTCAAGGAGCTTAGAGGCTGTGAAAGGTTCACCCACACAGAAGTGTGCAGGAATTGGATGGGAGTATTTCACCTGTGAGGAGGAATCATGGTGAGGTCCCTAATGAAAACCATGAGGGACAGAATGTGATAGAATTGAATAGGTAATACCCCAAGAGCTCAAAAACAAAAATAGACAAATGGGACTATCTTAAACTAAGAAGCTTCTGCACAGCAAAGGAAACAAGCAACAGAATGAGAAAACAACCTGTTGAATGAGAGAAAATATTTGCCAATTATTCATCTGACAAGGGACTAATATCTAGAATGTACAAGAAACTCAAACAACTCAACAGTAAAAAATCAAATTACTCCATTAAAAAGGACATGGAAAGACGTGTACTTAAAAAGACATAAAAATGTACAACAGGTATATGAAAAATGCTCCCCATTGCTAATCATCAAGGAAATGAAAACCAAATGACAATGAGATATTATCTTACCCTAGTTAGAATGACTATTATCAATAAGACAACAAATAAGAGATGTTAGTGAGGGTGTAAAGAAAACTCTTATACACTATTGGTGTGGATGTAAATTAGTACAACCACTATGGAAAACAGTATGGAGACTTCTCAAAAAACTTAAAATAGAGCTGCCACATGATTTAGCAATCCCACTAGTGAGTATTTATACAAAAGAAAAGAAATTAGTATATCAAAGGCATACCTTCATTGACATGTTTATTGAAGCACGATTCACAATCAAGCTAAGTGTCTATCATTGGACAAATGAATAAAGAAAACATGTACATACACAATGGAATAGTATTCAGCCGTAAAAAAGAATGAAATCCTGTCATCTGCAGCAGTGCAGATGGAATTGGAAGTCATTGAGTTAGCTGAAATAAGCCAGGCACAGATAGACAAATATCACATGTTCTCATTCACGTGGGAGCTAAAAAAGTTGATCTCATAGTGGTGTGGTATAGAATGATAGATACCAGAGGGTGTGTGGTTGGGAAGCGGGCATGAAGAAAGGTTGGTTAATTCGTACAAAAATATATTAGATAGAAGATATAAGTTCTAATGTTCATAGCAGAGTACAGTGACTATAGTTAGCAATGATGTATTATATATTTCAAAGTGACTGGAAGATTGGACTTGAAATGTTCTCAATTCACAGAAGTGATATGTACTCCAGGTGATGGATACTCCAAATACCCTGATTTAATCGTTAAATATTTTATACATGTAATAAGTACATGTACCCCATAAACGTATAAAATATTATGTATTAATTTTAAAAGGAATCTTTGATAATAAGTGTGGCACATATTTAACATTAGACTTGAAACATCAAAAATTTAATTCAACTCTGTTTTTTTTTTTAAGATACATCGGTTTAATAACTGCTTTTCTTTAGTAAAAAAAGTTACTTTTAAAAAATGGATCTCAACCTCATGTAGATTAGCTTTTATTGTTCCCTTAAAATCAATTTTTAATACTATTCTTAATGTCATTTAAAGATTTTGTATATACCATCAAAAGGGATAGAAATACCAGTTTTAATCAAAAAGATACAAAGACCACCAAAGTTTACTTGTGAAAAGGAAGTCGCCTTTCCCTGCAGTGAATTATCATTAACTCCATTGCCAGAACTTAAGGTTTCACATTATGCCTGGGCAATGCTGATGGTAGCTTCCAGTGCTTGCTGGTGAGAGCCTCTGGATTGTGAGGTCCACAAGAGGAAACAAAAGGTCGCATGTGAATTCTACATTTTGAAATTTTTTGTGTATCTCTTTTTATAGTTCTCTTTTTGGCAACTTACAAAACCTCTCTTATTTTTTGTGGAAAAGTAAAGAACACTTACCATGGCAAGAACTTTACAGTAGCAGGGGACCATTTCTTGTGAATTATGCTGTTAATTACAGACTTCCTGTGCCTCATGACCAAAAAAGAAAAAAAAAGCACTTCTTAAAATGAAGGTAAAATTTATTAATCTTATCCTTCTTCCTTTAAACTGTCCTTTCTGTGTTAGAAAGTAATTTAAAATTGTGAATTAAAAATGTCTCAAATATATAACTTAAAAATGCTTAGGGGAATTTAAAAACAGATCCAAATAATCATTTCTTTTACATTCATCTAATGAACTTAATTTCCATTATTCACTCCAGATACCTTTATCTTTACATTTCATACTGCTATGAATAGTATTATTCAATGTGCTTTTAATTTGGACTTGGTTTTCCTTCCTAAGGACGTATTATTTTTAAAGCATCAAACTCAGTATAGTTCATAGCTTCAAATATTTTATTCTGGCTTATTTAATTGCTATTTAAAATTTAAAACATTTAGTATGATAAAATTACCAAGACAGCAGCAAAGGGGGAAAATAATTTGCCCATTTTCTATACATATTTTCTTTTCTTTCCTATATAAAAGGCTTGCTAATCTGTAATGTAACTGACTTAAATAACCTTGATATGGTTATGTTGTTGATTTAATTATATCACTTGCTCTTGTGAGATCAGGAGTTTTGGATTTCAGTGGGATTAAAATAGATTTGAAAGTTAGGTGAGTTTAAAACAAATTTAAAAAAATATTCAGAAACCCTTGAAGAAAATTATACCCATACATATTTTTTAAAAAAAATTAAGCAAAACTCATTATTCTAAGATACCTGTGTATTCTGCAACTATATAGATTCTTTGTATTAATAGATTTGATTTTTTAAAAGTGCTTTTGTGTAATTCTGCTATTTGGTTGGGATTCTATCACTATTTCTTTCAAAAGGGTACAGGTAATGAAATCAAAAGGAAAGTCATCTAAAGTTAAATTTAGTAAATATGAGTCATCCAAATGTTATATTTTACCTAATCAAAAATAAAAATTAAACATCCATAAATATTTTATATTCTATGTATTGTTATGTAATTTACATAATATAAGGATATTTTAAAAATCAATAGTTTTATGTATCTATTTGAATCTTTACTTCATTAAAAAAATTGACATATTCAAATTACCCCAATTGCCATGACCTTAGTTATAGTATATATATAAAAATCCAGAAGTTCAGAAAGTATTTTATCAGTTCCATAGAAAACTGAAATTATGTTCAAGATACTCTGAAGATCTGGTACTTAGATATTAGATATTTGGACAATTCTCACCTCTGCTTACTGGTTACTCTTAATGTTAGCAACTCACTTAGTCCTTCTGTAACGGCTCATAGGAAACTCCCCAAGCACCGGATTTAATTGAATCATTCTGTATAGGAGGTCTTATAGCCACTGCTCTAATGAAAGTCTTACTTTAATTCTGCTGGCCAGTCAGCTGTAGCCAATTGGGCAAGGTTCTAATTGGTCAAAGTGCTATAATTTGTTTGAAGACCCCTCTTAAGACAGGCCTGTATGTGTGAGTCCCTTGCAGGACTTGGGTTATGCAGAAGCCCTAGCACTCTTGCTGATTCTTGATCCTCAAATTTAGAAGAGGAAAGGACCTTAGTGGGTAATGTAAGCTAACTCCTCATTTTGTCCTGGAGAAAAGATCATTGTTTCACTTACTGATTTTAATCTTTTCATCGAATTCAAAAATTCTAAACTATATTATTCCAAGGGCTGCCCTTAAAATATAAAGGATAAAAAACACTGTGAAAAATAGAAAACTTGAGGAATAATAGCAACAGTAAACTTTTAGCTAAGCAACTGTTAGGGATTAGGGAGAATCAATACATATGTCATGTAAATAGCACATCACTGGGGTGATCACTGGGGTGAGAGGAGCAGAAAAGGAGAAAAGGACTCGTGGAAGGAATCTTATACCAGACCCTCTCATATCTCATCTCTCCTTAAGTCAAAGCAAGCATGCTGTTGGAAAAAGCCATGAACTCACTTATCATGACATCTTTCATGGTTAATGTTATTAGGGAAAATAAAGGCAAATCTATTATGGAAAATTGTTCCTTTATAGCGAATTGAATTATAAAGTGAGGTTATGCTAATTATTAATATATATGAAATTCCAGAATCATTGTGAAGCCGGTGATTTTTTTTCATAGCAGATCCATTTCTGAACAAGGCAAATCAATTTGCTGTGTGAGATTAAAGAAGAAATTGTCATCTGATTGACACAGCAGTGTTTATTTTTATTTTTATAATACCAGAACTACATTTTGAAAAGAGACAAAAAGGAAGAAGACACTGGCAATTTTGCATCCACAATGGCAACTTTGTTTTTTCTCACCATATTGACCAAATGTTTTTGTATTCTGGAGAAACTATCTATATAACTGTGTATTCTAGTCAGATCAGTTAAAACAAAACTACGGTCTGCAAATGTCTGTTAGGGTGGCACAAGGGCAGTTGACTGAGTTGATTTAACGAATACTTATTACAGGCCTAAGATGCTCCAGCATTGTAAATTTGTTATTAATAGATTTAGAGGCAAGATTTTGCAAAATGAGTAAGTCCTTGAAAGGTTACTGTCCTTGAAAAAGTCACAATCCATTGAGGAAAGAGAAATAATTACAATATGTGGCAATGGTGTTATGTTAGAAAGCTAGGACTTGAAGTGTTGAGTTAATCATTGTGTTTAGGGACTGAATATAGGTATTATTGTGCATAAGTAAGGATACAAAGATAGTAAATGCAAACACTGAAATTAGTAGTAACTTTTCTTCATTTACAAGATATGAACAGATAACATCTATAATTGCTGCTAGAGAAATTTAAGTAACACATTCTTAAGGACAGAATGTGAGTTAGCCAAAGTAATGTATCGATAAAAGGAAGAAAATGATCAAAAATTATTATTTTGGGACAGAAAGCAGTTGACTAAGCATGATTTATTCACTAATTCATTTTTTCATTCTTGATAAACCTCTTTAGAGACTTCACTTCCAGGGGCCAGATAAGTAAATGTTCGAAGTGCCAAGAGAATATTATAAATGTTTTAAAATAAACTCTGACACACCACCATATGCAAAGATTCCACTTAGCTTTATCAATGGCAATAAAGAAAGAGGAGACAGTGGTATTGACTAGTTCAATGTGTTTTAGGAAAAGTTGAAGTCTAGTTTCCATAGGAATGTTTATAATAATGTTAGATTGTGTGTTGAAAGACTATCACAGGGAATACCAAGTAAAGTTTCAGATTAAATACAAATGTCTTATTTGCTCCCACCTGATATTTTATTGGAGTTTAGAAATGGGATTTTTAAAACCACAACAGCAGAAGAACTAAAGAAAATATAAGAAAAAAACACAAAATTTGAAATATAGAAAATAGGTGATTTACCATACCTGAGAAAGCTGTCAAGTATTTGTCACTGGAAAAACTGAAAACATAGGATTACAGTGCAGTGTCCTGAAAATACCAAGGAATTTGAGCCACCAGATTCATGAGGGAATGGAAATGAAGGTTTCAACATGAGGAGGATGAATTATTTAGGATGTTGATTAGGTGTTTAAGAGAGGTTAGTTGAAACCTTGTGTTCGGCAAATTGCCTTAGCAAATGGGAAATGGCGTTTTGAAAAAAGACATCTATGGAATAGAACAACAACAAATACCCACCCAGTTTAATTCAGTTCTGCAGTGAGTCAAATGCTTCTTGGCTTCATTGAACACAAAACAATTAATATGTCCCTGTCAACCAGCTTTCTAAAAGTATTGTAAGTTTCTATTATTTATGTTAAAATTTGGTATGGTGGCAATGATTTCACATATATTAATAATTGGATTGTGGATGAAATTATTTTGCAGGTATTCACAATGGTAGAAATACATAATAATGATTTTTTTGTTTATGGAAATTTGAAAGCACATTTCTTCACACATCCATTCAATAAATGTTTACTGTAAATATACCAGGGATTGGGTGATTTGGGGAGAAAATGAACTATGTAAATGTGGGCCAGCTTTTCAAATTGCTCTTAGCCTAACTAGGAAGTCAGATGCTAACAATAACTAATACAGTATGTGGGGGAAACATCTATTTTGGGTGTGCACACATACTTCAGGAACACTGAGGAAGGATAATTGTTTCTTCATGGGAAGGAATTTACGAGAGTGGATTACCAATGCCCTCCAGTCTCTATCCACATCTACCCACAGGCACCAGGCTTCGAACTATACCGGTGATTTACCTGAGAGCTTACCTTTGCTCATCCTGTTCCTATGTTTGGACTGAGCCTTTCACTTGCCTCTTTATAGGATGATGTTATGAAGACTTAGGCTTAAGACTCAGATTAAATATGTGTTGAAAAAATAAAACAAATCAACCCAGAAACAGACCTGTAGTGAAACAAAGGTATGGTATTTTGCATAAGTTAAATTGTTTTCACTATCAGTGTTCTAGAAATTCTTTTTCTGCCTTTAGGATGGAGATTAATGTTGAAGAGAAAAAGATTTTCCTGGATAGAGACTTTTAAGAGGCCCAAGACACTTATGGAGTGCTAGAATTCTAGAGTCCTTAGTGGTAAGGTCATTTGTGTGGTAAAGAGCCATCCGTAGTACAGTGAGGGCATATATTCAAGAAAAATTTAAGAAAGCTGATTTCTTCCCAGGGAGAAAAATGGTGCAAGTCAAAATTCTAGAATTCTCACAAAGATAACAAAGCAACAGGTCATGAATATTCAGTGAAGAAAGTAATTTTAGAGGAAGATCTGATTTCTGAGGAAAAATAAAAATTTAATTTGGTGATAGTATATGAAAAGGTTGATTATATAGATGAAAACATGTAAATTAATATACTTTTTCAATTTCAAAAAGTGTATAAAGTATCTAGATTGGGTGCTTATATTTAGGGGAAAGGAATAATACATACTGCCTATTTATTTATTTATTTTGGAAAAAAATCAGTGAGCATTTTGGGTGTGTTTGTGTGTATCAGATAATTAAATCAGGTAAAATATATTATTGAGGAAAAATAGCACATCATTGAGCCCAATAACCTTGTTAAACTCTGATGTCGAAGTCTGGGAGAAAAAAAAGCATAGGTTAAGAGGCAGATTTAATACTATTGGTGTGTGTTTTTATGTACATAAATGATAACTTCCCGACAATTCCTCAAAAGTAGGTCTAATGGGTGTGATAAAGCGGGGAGGTAGATATTGCTGAAAGCTACTTTGGTCCTTTGGTTTACTCTGTTATTGGACCACTCCTGTTTTACTTGTTTCATACAAAATGTATCAAGGCTGTGGAAACATTAAGGGTATCAGTCCCCTGTGGACATTGTCAGAAAGAAATGAACAGTAATCTCTCTCCCTCTCTCTTTCCTCTCTGCCTATATTGTGATAAAGAAATATGAGATCATAGATTCTGAAAGATTTAAAAATATACACTTCTGTCATTGTTTATCAAAATGCTAATAAATCAGTCCTTAAACATCTAGTCTTTAACAAATTTAATATGCATATCAGTGCTGAGTAGATTGCTAGGGTGGAGTAACTCCAAACATCATGTGCCTGTGTGTGTGTGTGTGTGTGTGACCAAAAGGATTCCTGAAAGAGTGTGATTCAGTTTTCCTGAATTCTGTCTTCTGGTACATTCGTTCGCTGGATCCGCAAAACTGAGAATAAGACTGGGGACCATGGTGCAGCCAGCTGCTCTCCTTAGATAAAATTTCTGTCTTGTCTCTAACACAGTTTACATAATTTAATTTTTCTAGCAGAGTATTTTTTCTTGATGTGATTTCCATCGAATGTTAAAGCAGAATAGAAATAAAAATGTTTAATGTTTATTCTTAAATTTTATCTTCAAAATGAGTCATAATTGTTTTTGTTTACACATAGATCTTTGAGATTCATTGAATTATTGAGGTCTAAGAGTAAATTACAATGCTTATGTAAGAGAAGCTTGTTTTTTTGAACCTCTAAGAGTTGACTCTGAGAGACACTAGGGATTAAAGAGGTAACAAACCTAGGTATCAAAAAATTAAGAACAGGAAAAGAATCAGCTTGAATTATCAGATGAGAGAGAGAGGAAGTCACCAAGGGAGAAAACAGGAAAAAGGAGGTGATACCAAAGCAGCGATGCCCCACAATAGCGATACACAGAGAGAGCAGGATCTAAGACCAGCTTAGCATCTTTAAAAAAAAATTTTTTTTAATTTCCATAGGTTTTTGGGAAACAGGTCGTGTTTGGTTACATGAATAAGTTCTTTCGTGGTGATTTGTGAGATTTTGGTGCACCCATCACTCGAGCAGTGTGCACCATACCCAATTTGTAGTCTTTTATCTCTCATCCCTGTCCCACCCTTTTCCCCAAGTCCCCAGAGTCCATCGTATTATTCTTATGCCTTTGTGTCCTCACAACTGAGCTCCCATTTGTCAGTGGGAAAATACAATATTTGGTTTTCCATTCTTGTGTTGCTTCACTTAGAATAATGGTTTACAATTCCATCCAGGTTGCTGCAGATGCAATTATTTTGTTCCTTTTTATTGCTGAATAGTGCATATATATATACACACACACACACACACACACATCATAATTTCTTCATCCACTCACTGATTGATGGATATTTGAGCTGGCTCCTTATTTTTTTTGCAATTGCAAATTGTGCTGCTATAAACATGTGTGTGCAAGTATCTCTTTTGTATAATGATTTCTTTTCCTCTGGATAGACACCCAGTAGTGGGATTGCTGGATCAAATGACAGTTCTACTTTTAGTTATTTAAGGAATCTCCACACTGTTTTCCATAGTGGTTGTACTAGTTTACATTCCTACTCGCAGTGTGAAAGTGTTCCCTTTTCACTGCATCCTCACCAACATCTATTATTTTTTAATTTTTTGATTATGGCCATTCTTTCATGAGTAAAGTGGTATCACATTGTGGTTTTGATTTGCACTTCCCTGGTAATTAGTGATGTTGAACATTTTTTCATATGTTTCTTGGCCATTTGTGTATCTTGAAAGTTACAGAGAAATAGTAGCTTTCTCTTGATAGACAAAGATGGAGAGAGAGAGAGAATTGCTATTTAATTAGAATTATTGATTTTATCCTAATTATTATTTTTATTTTTTCCCAAAGAATACTATCTCTTATTCAGTATTTGTAGATATCTAGGTCGAGTGGTTTTTGACCAAGCAGTAATTGTGAGAAAGAGATACTATTGCAGCTATGGAAGTTGGCAAGGACCTGAAGTACACCACTAGCAATGTCAAAACTGGAATTTATCCATGGTTGGATAATCATGTATGTGAAGTGATTCTGGTGCTAAAAATTTAATATCTGCTGATCTAAACACTAGTATTTTTTAAAAACAAGATTGCATTTGATAGGGAGTAATTAACTGCGAATAATAAAAATAAAACCCAATCTCCAAAAAAGAATAGTTATGTTGTAGAAATATACAGGACTCTGATTAGAAGATTAGACATATCTTCACTTCATACATTCCTACAGAATCATTTTCTAGCTTTAAAAAATTTTATAACAGTTTGTAAAACATTTATTTGTATGCCCATAAGATACAGACAAAAGCTATAGATGCTCTGTGAATTTTTTTTCTATTTAGGATGCCAAAGGTAAGAGGTACATGTATTAGTCTTCATTTCCATCAATATCTATTAAGCATCTACTAGGTGTTTTTAGTGTTGGGTTGACGTATAAAATTACCCATGTTTGAAGATACTGAACAAGTGCTAAATCACTTGATAAAAACATACAGAAAGTTTCATGGAAGCTGGATACTCCAACTTTATTCTAGATGGGCTTCACTTACTTTGACTAAATTGATTCATTAATTTAAATTACCAATCTGTCTGAATTGTTTTCATTGTTGAATGGAAAAGATTTTGGATTAAGTAATTCTAACCATTCAATCATGCATAACAAGCGACATAAATTAGATTATATATATATAGCATATTTTATTAAATTTTCAATTATAACTACTACTCAATCTGACTACTGCATTATTGATTGTTTTCTGATGTTTCAGAAACACCAGAGACAAGTTATGTCCAATGACTAACTTTTATATTGGTTTAACACTTTTTAAAATAAGATTTAAATGAATTGAATAAAAATATATAGGCCAATTTTGAGTTACAAGACAAATTTAATTTGAAAACTATCTTTGAAAATCAGAATAGTCAGTTTTGTATTTAAAATACATATTCATAATGTATACAGAAATTATTTATTCAATTCACTGTGACAGGACATTTATTTTACAACCATGATTATAAATATTAATTTTAAAATTAATGTACTACTTAAACAAGATATATTCTTGATAGAATTTGAATAGAAGATAGAAATTGCAATATATTAATCTTACATATCCCACTAAGATCAAAGCAGTGATCTGATAAAAAAAAGTATTATAACTCTTTTGACTTGCCCTGTACTTATTTAGAAAAAAAAATCAGTATTGAAATGCAAAAACCATACAGGTAAAACATTATTACAATCAGCTTGCTTGTTGATAACACTGACATCTTGACTAAAAAGATAAAATGTTTCTTATGTCAATTTGGTAGCAATTTTACTCCTGTAGAAAATGGCTGTGACTCACTGGTCATGCCATTATTGAGTATGCAGGGACTTGGTTTTCTCAGCATCCTACAGAATCTTATATGTATCCACTACACTATATCATCTTGATCTGGAGTGCATGAAACATGAAATTTCAGAAACCTATTCAGGATCTGCCCTCCAAAGTTAATGACAAAGTGCAAGTCCTTATGATTCTCACCACTTATAATGATGCATGAAGACTGGCAGGTCACACTGTGTTTGTCCATTTGAGTTACTATAAAGGAACACCTGAGACTGAGTAACGTATAAAGAAATACATTTGGTTTACAGTTCTGCAGGCTGTACATGAACCATACTGACAGCATCTGCTTCTGGTGAGGGCCTCAGAAAGATTGCAATCATGGCAGAAGCCCAAGGGGAACCAGCATATGAGAGAGGAAGAAAGAGAGGGAAACGGGGGAGGTCCCATACTCTTTCATCAACCAGATCTTGCATGAACTAACAGAGTGAGAACTCACTCATTACCATGGATGGGGAGGGCATCAAGCTATTCAGGAGGGATCCACCCCCATGACACAAACACCTGACCCCACCTCTGAAACTGGGGAATCACTTTTCAACAAGAAATTTGGAGGGAACAAACATCCAAATTATATCACACTAAATCTTGGAGAAACATTGTATCAGCATTTGATTGTACTACTCCAACCCATTTGTTGCCAAATTAGTAAGCCTATCTATCAGAAAGGCTGAGAGAAAGAGAAGGCTCTTAAGCTGGTCCAAGCTGCAATGTAAATAGCATAGACACTTGGGCCACTTACACTGGTGGCCCCAGTGTTGCTTGGTGTATCTGTAGTTGCTCAGAAATGCTGTATGGAACCTGAAGCAAAGTAGTAGGGTCGCTGCTATGCAGTTGGGATAGGAAAGAGTATGCCATCAAATCAGGGAATTTTAAGGGTGCTTCTCAGTTTTTCCATGTTCAATGCTAACAGTTAATGTAAAACTACAATAACCTTATAAAGGCTGGACAATCATGCACTAAAATATATTAGGGGTAATGAATCCAGAAAGTGGAAATATGGAATGATTGGTGGAAGAGTTAAATTACAAATCACAAGCGTGATTTCCTGAGCCATTGGAGAAATCAGAATGGTGGTTACTATTTATATCTTCTAATTGCTTTGCCATATCATGTATCTACCTATGTACATTAATAAACATCCACCTCACTTTCTTACCCGAATTATTTTATATATGGTATTTGTGAAGTTTATTTTGCCTGAGACTGGAATATTTTGTACTTTCAAATAATATCAACCATGCCATTATTATTTAAAAGTATAAAATATGGGGACTCTGGCAGGTAAAATTTCAAATTACTTTCATGTTACAGAATATCAAAGTGCTTATATAACTGAACTAGATGAGGAAGAAATATCATTAGAAATAGAAGCTGATGATTTTGAGGACATTTTGTTTTGGCAAGAATGTGAACTTGTTTTCACATTTATAGGTAAAATTGTATTTTCCTGAGATGGGAGGGTGGAGCCTATTATTTTCATTGTTAGAAAGTTCAAGTATGGAAAAGGGCTGCTTGTTCATATTGAGAAATTTATGACTGGATTATAAAGGCTGGAATGCTTAAAATATGTTCCAATCCTTTTTTGTATTGAGAAATTTCCATATATATCCTGCAGAGAATCTAATAAACTGCATTTCTCAGTTTGCTTTGTCACCAGAATTTACACATGTGACTTTGATTATGCTAAACCAATGTTCCCTTAAAAAACTCAGATTTGCTAGCAAGTTTATGAGGAAATAGGACATGAGGCATCCTTCTTCTGGTATGAAGAAGGTTATCAAAGGTAGCAAGCTCCTGAGGTGATGATGGTAGCCACAGATCCTCCAGAGAGGCAGAGGCAGCAGAGTTCCGAGATGAGTGACAGCCACAGTCTTTTCCCCGGGGGCAGTTATGTAGAGTGTGTTTTGTTGTTGTCGTCGTTGTTGTTGTTTTTGTTTTGTTTTTGTTTTTGTTTTTGTTTTGTCTCTTAAAACTTCAGGTGAAAATCTATTCCTTCAGTCCTTTAACAATCCAGTAAACTAACTTTCCCTTCCCTCCTTCCTTCCTTCCTCCTTTCTCTTTTTCTTCTTTTTTTTTGAGACGGAGTTTCGCTCTTGTTGCCTAGGCTGGAGTGCAATGGCCCGATCTCAGTTCACTGCAACCTCCGCCTCCCAGGTTCAAGCGATTCTCTTGTTTCAGCCTCCCGAGTAGCTGGAATTACAGGCATGTGCCACCACACCTGGCTTATTTTGTATTTTCAGTAGAAACAGGGTTTCTCCATGTTGGTCAGGTTGGTCTCGAACTCCTGACCTCAGGTGATCCGCCCGCCTCGGCCTCCAAAAGTGCTGGGATTACAGGGGTGAGCCAGCGCGCCTGGCCTAATCCGGTGAACTTTCTACAATCTGTTTATAGATTCCTTCTTGCGTATACTAGCTTAGTCTACAACGATGCACCCTCAATAGTGTACTGCTTATTAGTTACTGAACTTGGAGGCAATATTTTTGGTGTCTCTGAATTCCAGTTCCATCATCAGTTAAGATGATACATAGGTTGGAATCTTGTGTTTTCAGCAGATGTGTGTGGAATTCTCTCGATGTACTTCTGTACATTGGTGATGTTGTATGATTCAGAATTCACACGGCTCACCATCGTCCCTCAAAGTCTCCATTACTTGGTTATCATTACTTACCTAAGACCAAAATTAATGATGCATTTTCATCTTTCACATCCAAATTATGTTAAACCATGTACAGATATAGAACATTAAAGTTAAAAACTTGGACAGAATTAGAGGAAAATGAATTTAGGAAGGTAGATGGCTAAAGCAGTTTTCTGCTTTACGTACATTTGTAGATAAGGGCCTAAAGGCTATTGAGGTAGTTAGTGCCAAGCTAAGGATAGACACATACATTTCTGGAAGTTTTATTATTTTTTTCTTACATAAGGTCAAATGAACAATTATGTTCCATCATGTACTTCACTCCCAGATTCTGCTGTTACTGTCCCTTCCCTTGGATGTGCTCAAGGGTGACAGCTGCTAAACTTTATTTCTTATTATCAGTTAACTTGTAATTACTCTGTATAATCTATACTATCTAAATAAAAGATCGAGCTTTCCAGGACCATGCTAATATTATTTAAATGTACAAAATTTCAAGAATTGCACAGGGAAAAAATAAAACTGAGATATTTAAAAGGTGCAGGCATCATGCTATATCACATTGCAGTGGAAGCAAATGATTATAAATGACCTCCTGTGAGTTGTTTAACCTCCCTCAGACACAATTTTTCTCTCCTGTGAAAATAGAGGGAGTCATCAATTAATACGTAGGATAATTACATATGGTAAAGTATAAGAGAGGTGCTCAGCAATATTCTTGGCAATGAGTGAGCATTTTCCAAATGTTAGTTCCCTTATCTAACCCCTCAGAATCAATGAATAGTTTATATATCAATTATGGAAGATGTCAATGTACATAAATAATAACACAACAAAAGGAAGAAATTGATATCAGAATCTTGAAAAGATACCGACACTCCCATGTTCTTTGTGGCATTATCTGCAATAGCTAAGATCTAGAAACAACCTAAATATCCATCAGTAAATTAATGGGCAAAGAAAATATGTGTGTGTATTCACGTAAATATAAAATGGAATATTATTCCACAATAAAAATGGCAATCCACTCATTTGAGACAACACAGATGGGCAGGGAGGACATTATGCTAGGTGAAATAAATCAGACACAGAAAATCAAAGAGCAGATCATCTTGCTTAGATGTAAAATCTAAAATAGTCAAACTCGTAGAAGCAGAGAGTACAATGGTGGTTACCAGGATATATGGGCATGGGGGCAAGAATAAAGAAATGATGGTCAAAGGGTACAAAGTTTCAGTTATGCAGGAAAATGAAGTTTGGGTATATATTAATATACATATACAGCATATATTAATAGCATAGTACTTATAGCTAATAATACTATTAGGTTGGTGTAAAAGTAATTGTGATTTTACCATTGAAAGTAATATCAAAAACCTCAATTACTTTTAAGACGGTAGGTTTTATGTTAAATATTCTTATCACAAACTAATAATAATAAGGATGGGAGGAAATTTTTGGAGGTGACGGAACTGTCTGTGAATTTCATGGTAGCAATACTTTCATGGGTGTGTATATGTGCTTATCCCCTAACTTGTCAAGTTGCAGACATTAAATATGTACAGTGTCTTACATGATAATCATGAGATTAACATGAGATATGAAAGAACATGAGATATGACATTTCTTCTGACCAAATGAAAGACAAAAAAGACTACAGTACAGTAAGTCCTGGCTTTCCTATCAAAGAACTGCATCATTTTTGCCAAGTCATGTGCTACACATGCCCTTGATTAGCTTCCCCTTCTGAGAGAAGTGAAGCATTTCGGCCGTATGATCTCAAAATCCCTTTCTGATTTATGGAATTATATTAATTAATTATATATATATTTATCCATAGTTATTTGGATTTACTTTTCAACATACAAAGGTGTAATTTAATTCTTATATTTGTTTTATAATCTTTAAAACCTAATTTTTGTTGAGATTGTAAAAATTAAGTTTACATTATGTAGCTGAGAAGTAGGTAACTATCTATTCTGTATTACTGTGAGTTAGCCTGAATTTCAAGTAAAAGCATCTTCATTTTTCTTACTTCTTATATACAGCAATATCATCATAGGGTCATTTTGTAATGATCTTTTCAGTTTTCTAGTGCGGTGAAATGATTAGAAATAGAATGAAATTGGTTGGTCATTGCTCACACATTCAAGTAGCTATTCCTTCTGCAAGTATTATCAGTGTAACCCACTGACAGTCTGCTTTAGAGTTGGGGGACAGCCTTGCTTTCTTCAGGTAAATTGCAGCTGGCAGACAAAGTATTTTAACTTCCTGTCTAACTTCTTTTAAAACATGATCTGCATCTGTCCCTATCTTTATGCCATCTCTTATTGTCCCAGAGAATCTTCCCTTCAGTATACGCCTTTATCTACAATCTTGCTCAATCACATTTCCTCTGGGACTTCATCAATTTCCTCCTCTCTCTCTAGTAAGAAATTCCAGTGAGTTTGTTAAGAACCTGAATTCAGTCTACCTCCGCCACTGCTAGCTATGTGCACTTGGGCATATTATTTAGAAGTCTGTGTCTGTCCGGGGAGGCAGAGGTTGCGGTGAGCCGAGATTGTGCTATTGCACTACAGCCTGGGCAACAAGAGCAAAATTCCATCTCAAAAAAAAAAAAAAAAAAAAAAAAAGCTGTGTCTGTGTTTCCTCAGCTGTAAAACAGGATAATAATATAACCTCCCTGGTAAGGCATTTGGTGAGCATTAAATGAAATACTTATAAAGTATTTAGAAGGAGACCTTAATAAATATTGGCTCTTATTTTATCTTTGACCTCTCTCTCTACCAGCTACTTATCCTGAACATGTAAGTATAGAGCCTCTCCCTCTGTAAAAATTCTCTCTTTTGCTCTTTTTTATTCAACTACTACCGTATTTTTTTTCTTTTACTCTCATCTGAGTGTATTAATAGTTTACATGCATTAGTTTCACCCTATCTATCACAAAATTCTACTAATTTTGCCACCTATTTCTAAAACAAATCCTCTCCTCTCTAGGTCACTGCGCTAACTCATACTTTTATTATCTCTCACCTGTTCTGTGCCAAAAGCCTTATGCCTGCTTTGAAACAGAAGAATGACTTTATTCTAAATAAATATATAATTTAGTAAAAAAAGAAAAGTCTTAACAAAACGAAGATATGGCAATACACACTTGCTATGTCAATATTTTAAAATAAATTACAAGGTTTAATTACGTTCTTTGACTAGAAAATTTTAAAAGAAGAAACATGATGACAAATTCAAATTCTGGGAAGCATTCCATGTTAATTGTTTATTTATTGAGCCAGAAGGCAAGCCTGGATGGTCTGATAGAGCTGCTTACTAGAAGGACACAGCCTTTCCAAACTTTTAATGCAATTTGCCCTTGGAACTACAGGAAAGCTTATTTTATTTTGATGTTCCCACATCCTGTGATGTTTATTTATTTAATAAACAGACCATGGGTTTGGAAACAAAATAATCTATACAATAGAACCCTCTGAACATATTTTGTGACTCTTCAGCCACAGCGTAAAAGTGCTGAAAAAAAATAGCATTAACCAGAGAAAGATTTACGAAGAGATAAATTCTGATATTATTAATAGTTGTTATAAAGAATAATTTTAATTTATTTTGAAGAGACATCTCTACATCTTGCATAAAATTAATGGCTGTTTCAATATCAGATGTATATTTGGATTTGCAGGTCATCTTAAATTATTTTTTAGACTCACATTATATTTCTATTTATTGGTTCATGAAAAAGTTTATCAAATTAGTGTTCTATATCCCCTGCCTCTGTTTTTCCCATGCGTGCATTAACACTTTGAAATATAGATTTATCTTCCAACACTTTAGTAAAATAGCTCTGTTTGTTAAAGTCAGCCATTTAAATTATTGTGTTTTTTGGGTAATATGAGGCTAACTCTCCCTGATTTTATTCTATTTATCCTCTTATTACTTTTTGATTTGTTGATACTGGTTTATTTTCTTCTCATGTTCTCAAAATAAGAGGCAACTCACCAATTGTTTTCTAACATGAAAATTCACATTTTAAAAATTCATTTCATAATACATCATACTAAATGCCATTTCATTCCAATTTTTCAATAAAAACATTTCAATCCTGGAATTGCACACTACAACAAAGTAGATATAAGATGATTAAATTATGAAATCCTAGTAGCTGCAGGCAAGGGTGGAGGGGCAATGAGCAATTTGTATATGTAGGAAGTAATCAAGAGTACATGGATTTCTGCTCAGTGCAGTATCAAGGTCAGGCTCATTTTGGAAACTGTGCCTGACCAAAAGCCAAGAACCATAAAATCAGCCCACCAACAAAGTACCACTCAAGGACAATACTGAAGGAACCGAACCAAAGACAGTAAACAATGCAACAAAACAGAGAGGTATTTAGGAAGATGACAGACTGCTGAAGAAGATGCAGAGCAGAAATGTGAACCATACTGCAAGCACAAAGAAGCTCTTCCTTGGTAATGAGTAACTGTCAGTGGTCACTGAAGTGTGGGCATTCCACTTGTATTGTGTTTTTAAGGAGGGAAGCACTTAGAGCTTAAAAGTGCAGCTGATGCCAACTAAAAAACCCATTTGCCCGATACAGCTGAAGACATGGAGAATTTCCAATAATTAATCATAAATATTCTTTTCCAAATATTCTGTTCATTCAGCATTCTCAGTTGGAAACAACAAAATCTACTTTAGCAAGATTGAAATGCAAGTTTTTATTAAAGGAAATGAGGGAGTTCACAGAATTTTCAGGAGGGACAAAAAACCAGGCTTGGTGCTATTCAATTGGAAACAATGGAGCCAGGAGCTGCACCCAAACACATAGGGAGAATGTTCTGCTAAAAACACCACAACTGCCATAGCTCACTGCTGGACGTTGACAAGGATATTGATTGAACGTCGGAAGTTCTGCCACAGCCCCAAAGAACTAGACAGCCCCACCACTGTGCTCATCCAAAGATCAGTCCACATGTTGGTGGCTATGATTTTATGCTGCCCCTTCCACATCTAGTTTTCATTTGAGTGCATCTAATTGGTATAACCTAGGCCAAGCACCCACTTACCAGCAACTAGGAAGTGGGAGAAATTTAGTATTTGGAAATCTATTTTAGAAGGATGGGATGTGCATATCAAAATATTTAGGAGATGTGCAAAAGATGCCAGCCAGTAAGAATAACAGAAGGTCACCTAATTCCTGACATAAGAAAATGACCATTCCTGGAAAGTTTATCCATAAAGAGACACGAAAAAGTGGACCAGAAGACAACCTAGAATTGAAAGATCAGCGTAGTCATCATAAACTAGACTAGTGGTCTTCAAACTGGATTGCATGATGAACTCATTTGGAGGGCTTGTTAAAGCACAGATTGCTTGGCACAGGCCCGTAAGTTTCCATTCAGAAGGCCTGGGGTTGGGCAGGAGATTCCACAGTTCTAACAAAGTCTCAGGTAACCTTGATAATGATAGTTCCAGGACCACACCCCGAGAACCCCTGGACTACTACACGATAAGCATTTCCTTGAGTAACTGCTGGTTAAAGTTCTCACAAATTCAGTCTTGATGTTGGATTAAAAGTCAGTTGAAAAAGTACAGGATAAGTAATTCTGTTTTTTTTTTTTAATAAATATACCTAACTGTGTATTACTTTTCAATTAAACCTTTTATTATTTATATGAATTCTTGGGTTACAGAATTCCTTCAAGGAATTCTAAAGTTATGTATACGAACCAGATATGTCCAATCTCACAGTCACTCTCAGAATTCAGAAACATAGCAAGAACAGACCAGGAATGTTCCTATTGGGTGTATTACATGTCACAGTAACTAAAACTTTAAGATGATTTTATTATTTAGTGCAGGCTTCAGTAATTCCTAAGAGAAGAAATTGGAGCCTGCATACAAGTATTAATTTTACAAATTTTATAATTTTTGGAAACTAATTTATGGTGACAGGAATAATATTTAAAAAGACACTGTATAGATAAAGATGAATATACCCTATTTTTATTTTTTGTAAATAATATTTCATATATCTAGGTGAGATTCCCTAATGAAAATGAAACATTTCTATTGACACACAATTTACCTAGTAGATACAGAAACCTGTGTCTAGGGATTAAAATGAGGCTATGATATAACCTAAGCTATCCTCAGTCGTTGTTATCATTTTTATTTTTTGATTCATATTCTTCTCTCTAGTTTGTGCAATTGTTCAGAAAAAAACAACATTATGGTGAGGCTCACTGCCCTATATTCTGATTAACATTGTCGCATATTGCTATAATTGCCTTTTCTATGTTCCCAAATAGTAATAAGGCTTCAAAGTCACACACGACCATATGCCAATTAGAACAATATTTAGTTTTTTCATAAAATTTAATTTTATGCCTTTAATTTTTCTTGAGTCAAATGCAGTTCTTTTAAAGAAAAGACATTTTCCATTAATTTTTTTTTTCTCAGTACATTTTGAGGTTTAAAGTTATTTTGTTCACAAGTTGAAGAAAAATGCCATTTCTTAAAATACAGCATTCTTGATTAACTGGAGTTCTAAATGGATATATTTGGATTTTCAATTTGGTACATAAGCATGATAAATTATGCATTCATATTACTGATAATGCTGAATTTCTGCACCTTCAGATAATGGTTAGTCCCTGGTGATAATTACACAACAGATGGTTTTCCTGAAGCAGAACGACACATATCATGCAATTTAACCATGAAGGAAATGGAGAGGGCTTATAAAAATAAATAGAGATAGACACCTGATAAGTGACTTAATGCACAGCAATATGTTGAGTCAGACACAAACATTCATTTTCCCATCATTAATTTGGCTGATTTTCATGGAAATCTCATAGGTGAGCATTTAAACAACCCTATCCTGACTGTGTCCATCCTCATGGGCTATGTGTACTTGTGAAAATGAAATATTTTGTTTTAATCTGCTTTTGCCATGGTTTTCAAAATACGATCTTACCTCTTTTAGGTTACTGAAGCATGAACACTAACTTATTGATGGAGGGGATTCGAAAGAGCTTTCTTTTGTTCATCTGGAAAAACCAAATGCCCTCTTTTTAAGTAGCTTTATTGAAATATAATGCATACATTATAAAAGTCAACATTTATAGTATATAATTCAGTGCTGTTAGTGGTTTCATACCAAGTGGTTTTATATTCACAGTGTTGTACAATCATCCTTACTCTCATTTTCAACTTCCCAAAAAGAAACACTATGCCCATTTTTAGTTACTTCTCATGACCCCACTCCAATTCAATTCCTCCCTTCAGTTTTCAACAATCATATTCTTTCAGTCTTTGTAGATCTGCCTTTTCTTGACACTACATATAAATAGAATCCTACAATATATGCTCATTTTTGCCTAGTTTCTTTCACTTAGCATAATATTTTCAAGGTTGATTCATGCTCTAGCATGTATCAATGCTTCATTTATTTTTATGGCCAAATACTACTCCATTATATGAATATACAAAATTTCAGTTACCTGTTCCTCAGTTAAAAGACCTTTTTGCTATTATAAATAGCACTGCTGTAAACATTAGTGTACACATCTTTATAAATGTGGACTTCCGTTTTCAATTCTCTTGTGTACATAGCAATGAATAGAATTTCTCAGTCACATGGTAACACTATGTTTAAAATTTGAGGAAACGCTGAATTTTTTTTCCAAAGTCATGACATCGTTTTATATTCTCCCAACAAGGTACGAGGGGTCTAAGTTCTTCATGTCCTTGTTATTGACAACCTTTTGATTTTATCCATCTGAGTGCACATGAGGTGATACTTCATTGTGGTTCTAATTTTCATTTCCCTAATGACTAATGATATTGAGCATGTGTCTATATGCTTATTGTATATCATGCTATACATTCTTTATAGTATATTGTGCTTATGTGTATAACTTGGACAACAGCCTTCAAATAATTTCCCCATTTTAAAAAATCAGTAAACTTTATTTTTTAGAGCAGTTTCAGATTTATAGCAAAATTGTACTGTAAGTACAGAGAGTTCCCATACTTCCCATAATCTCCCCAACATCCCACATCAGAGTGGTATATTTGTGACATTTTTCACAATCAATGAACCTGTATTGACACATCATCATCTAAACCCATAGGTTACTTTAGAGTTCATGCTTGGTGTTTCACATCCTATAATTATTGACACATATATAATGACATGTGTTCACCATAGCAGTGTATACTACATAATAGTTTAACTGGCCAGAAAATCCTCTCTGTTCTAGTTATTCATTCCTCCCTCACCCCAGTCACTTGCAGCCACTTATATTTATAATGTCTACACAGTTTGCAATTTCCAGAATGTCATATAGTTGGGATCATTCAGTATGGAAACTTTTCATATTTGTTTCTTTCTTTTATTATTTTGAGATGGAGTCTCATTCTGTCCCCAGGCTGGAGTGCAATGGTGTGATCTCGGCTGGCTGCAACCTTCGTCTCCCAGGTTCTAGCAATTCTCCTGCCTCAGCCTCCTGAGTAGCTGGGATTACAGTTGTGTACCACCATGCCCAGCTAATTTTTGTATATTTAGTAGAGACAAAGTTTCACCACATTGGCCAGGCTGGTCTCAAATTCCTGGATCAAGTGATCCATCTGCCTAGGCCTCCCAAAGTGCTGGGATTACAGGTGTGAGCCACCGCACCTGGCCACTGCTTCTTTCTTTTAGTGTTATGCATTTACATTTCATCCATGTCTTTTCATAGCTTGATAGCTCAATTATTCTCAGCACTGAATAGTATTCTGTTGTTTGTATGTACCATAGTTTATCCACTCACCAACCGTAGGGCATCTTGGTTGCTTCCAAGTTTTGGCAATTATAAATGTAGCTGTTATAAACATCCAGGTGCAGATTTTTGTGTGGAAGTAGGTTTTTGCTTCATTTAGGTAAGTACCAAAGAGCACAATTGCTGCATCTTAGGGTAAAATTATGTTTAGTTTTGTAAGAAATTGCCAAACTGTCTTTCACAGTTTTATACACTCTTCATTCCCACCAGTGATGACTGAGAATTCTTGTTTCTCTACATTCTCAATAGCATTTGGTGTTGTCAGTGTTTTGAATTTTGGTCATTCTAATAGATGTGCAGAGGTATCTCCTTGTGGTTTCAATTTGCAGTTCCCTAATGACATATGATATTGAACATCTGTTCATATGCTTACTTGCCATCTGCATATCTTTGGTGAGGTGTCTTTTCAGGTGTTTTGCCCATTTTAAAATGTGCTTGTTCATTTTCTCATTGTTGAGTTCTCATTGTTGTACCCACTTAGATACAAAATATCTTTGTATATTTTGGATAATGGTCCTTTATCAAATTTATCTTTTGTGCATACTTTCTCCCAGTCTGTGGCTTGTCTTCTCATTGTCTTGACATTATCTTTTGCAGACAAGAAGATTTTAATTTTAATGAAGTCCAGCTTATCAATTATTTCTTTTGTTGATCTGCCCTTGTCGCTATATCTAAGAAGTCATCCCCATAGAAAAGATCTTCTAGGTTTTCTTCTATGTAATCTTTTAGAAGTTGTATAGTTTTGCATTTAACACAGTTTTGAATTAATTTTGATGAAGGGTTGAATGTCTGCATATAGATTCACTTCTTTATTCACGTGCGTAGCACATCTAGGTGTTTCAGCACCATTTGTTGAAAAGAATATTTTTGTTCAATTGTGTTACCTTTGCTCCTTTGTCAAATATCTGTTGGCCATATTTATGTGGATCTATTTATGGGCTCTCTATTTTGTTCTATTGATCTGTTTGTCTATTTTTTTTGCCAATGTCACATTGTCTTGTTTACTGTAGAAGTACAGTAAGTCCTAAAGTGAAGTAGCGTCAATCCTCCAACTTTGTTCTTCTTCAGTTGGTTTTTCTGGGTCTTTTCTCCTTCATATAAATATTAGAATCAGTTTACTGATATTCACAAAAATAACTTGCTGGAATTTTAATTAGGATGGCATCAAATCTATACAAGATGAGAAGAACTGACATTTTGACAGCATTAGATCTTCTTACCCATCAATACAGACTATGTCTCTATTAGTTTTTTTAAAAATATTCTCATCAGAGTTTTGTAGTTCTCCTCAGATGGTCTTTATTTTATTAGATTAATATCTAAATATTTTATTTTCCAGGTGCTATTGGAAATGGTAAAGTGTTCTTAACTTCAAATTACATTTGTTCATTCCTGGTATATACAAAAACGATTGACTTTTGTATATTAACCACATATCTTGTAACCTTATTTTAATCACCTATTAGTTCCTGGAAGTTTTTTTGTTCATTCTTTCAGATTTTCCACATAGATGATTATGTCATTTGTGAGCAAAAATGATTTTATTTCTTTCTTCCTTATTTGTATAATTTTAAATTCCTTTTCATGTCTTATTGCATTAACTAGGACTTCTAGAATGCCTGAAAGTACGGTAAAAGGATATTCTTGCCTTATTCTTGATGTTAGCTGGAAAGTCTCTAGTTTTTTGTCATTAGGTATGTTGTTATTTGCAGGTATTTTATAATTGTTTTATGTCAGAGTGGAAAAGTTTTATCTGTTTCTAGTGTGCTGAGAGTTTTATCATGAATAGGTGTTGAATTTTATGAAATGCTTTTTCTGCATCTATTGATATGATCATGTGATTTATTATCTTTAACCTGTTGATGTGATAGGTTGCATTAGTTAATTGTACTTGGTTGTGATGTATAATTCTTTTTATACATTGTTAGATATAATTTGCTGATATTTCACTGAAAATTTTTGCATCCATGTTTATGAGAGAATATTTCTTTTAATGTCTTTGTCTGTTTTTGACAGTAAAGTAATGCTGACCTCATAGGTTGAGTTAGGAAGTATTCCCTTTGATTCTCTCTTCTTTACTTATTCATTCTATGACGTTCTTTCTTTCTTTATGTAGCTCTCACTTTCTGACCTGTATCATTTTTCTTCTCTCTAAAGAATTTCTGTTCACATTTCTTGCAAGGCAGTTCTACTGGTAATAAGCTCTTCTTTTGTTGCTTGTTTGTTTGAGGAAGTCCTTATTTCTCCTTTAATTTTGGAGGATTATGCCACAGGGTACAAAATTCTAGGTTGGTGGGTTTTCTCTCAACACTTTGAATATTTTACCCTCTTCTTGCTTACATGTTTTCTGAGAAGTCAGATATAATTCTTTGTTTCTATAGGTAACTTCTCACTTCTTTTTAAGATTTTTAATTTCATCTTTGATTTTCTGAAACTTGAATGTAATATGCCAAAGTATAGTTTTTTGGCATGTATTTTTGTTAGTGTTCTGTGAGTTTTCTGGATCTGTGGTTTGGTGCCTGATATTAATTTTGGGAAAATCTGAGTCATTATTGCTTCAAATATTGCTTCTTTCTTTTTTTCTTCTCCTTTAGGTATTCTCATTATGCATACATTATATATTCTGTTGTTGTTCCATTCTTGGATATTCTGTTTTTGGTTCTTTAATTTATTTTTCTCTTTGCTTTTCAGTTTTGAAAGTTTTTGTCATATCCTCAAGCCCAGAGATTCTTTCCTCAGCCATATCCAGTCTACCAATAACCCCATTAAAGCATTCTTTATTTCTGTAACAGTGTCTCTGATCTCTAGTACTGTGAATTTTCATCTCTCTTCTTACATTATTTATGTACTTGCATGTTGTCTACTTTTTTCATTAAAGTCCTTAGCACAGTAATCATAATTCTTTTTTAAAAAAATACTGGTCTAATAATTCAAACATTTCTGCCATACCTAATTCTGATTCTGATGCTTGTTCAGTTTTTTCAGAAAACTTTCTTTTTTCATTTTAGTATGCCTTTTAATTTTTGTTGAAAGGCAGACATAATGTAAAAGGAATTGTTGCAAATAGACCTTTATAATGCAGTAGCAATGTGTGGGGGAAGGGGAAGTATTCTGTAGTCTTATGTTAGGATCTAGTCTTTTGGTGAGCTTGTGCTCTTAGACTGAGACCTTCACCAATGCCTCTCAGTTTTTTCCCCTTTTGGAGAGATAGGATGGCTAGAGGGGGCAGGAGTGTTTTATTTCCCTTCTCCCACATAAAGGCTAGAGAGGGCTGGATTTGGGTATATTCCTTCCCCCAGGCCAGTTAGGCTTTAATAAAAACCCCAGCAACTTAGGTTCTTTTGAAATACTTTCTCCTGAGGGCAGGCATGATTAAGAAGAACACTGTTTTGGCAAATTTCAAAAACGGTTTCTTTTTTCTTACTCCTGCCAGAAGCATGAGAGGATTCTTCTCCAATATTCACTACAAAAACCAGGTCATGTTCCGGGAAGTAAAACTCATAAAAGTGTAGACTTCCCACAAGAGTTTTTAATTCTGAAACTTGTTCACACTAAGCCTCCAGCAAATCATCAATTAAAATTGAGGTTCACCTACCCCAGCACCAGTTCCCAAGGAGGTTGCTACTCTTACATTTCTGCTCTGTAAAGTTGTGATTCTTTGTTTTCACCTGCCTGTGTCTCCAAATTTTATAGCAGTGGTTTTGCACTGTGACCTCGCTTTCCTGCCCTACCTAAGAAGTGTTGTTAATTTTTCAGTTTGTTCCACTTCTTTAATTGTTGGAATGCAGTGGTGACTTCTAAGCTCCTTACGTGCTGGACTGGAAACCCAAGGTCTACCCATTTTTTAATTGGGTTATTTGTCTTTCCATTGCTAGGTTTTAAGAGGTCTTTCTATATTCTGGATATAATTCCCCTTATGATTACAAGTATTTTCTTTCATTCTGGGTGTTTTCTTTTCACTTTCTTGATGATATTCTTTGCAGCAAGCAGTTTTTCATCTTAATAGAAGCAAAGTATCTACTTATTTTCTTTTGTTGCTTGTGTCCTTCAGTGTTATATCTAAAATAAATACCTAACCCAAGGGCACAAAGACTTACTCCTCTATTTTCTTCTACAAATTGTATAATTTCAGGTTAATAATCATTTTAAATTAGTTTTTTATGTGTAGTATAACATATGGATCCAACTTTATTTTTTTGCATGTGAATATCCAGTTGCCTCAGCACCACTGTTAAGAGATGATTATTGAATTGACAACTGTCTCATGATAGACAGATGCATAAGGCTTTTATATAAGAATTTATCTATAAGGTAAAGAATATGGAATCTAAGTAGCAAATATTAGGTTGGTGCTAATGTAATTGTGGTTTTTGCCATTAAAAGTATGTTGGACTGTCTTCAATCTTGGCTTTTTTGTTCTCAGATCTAGTCTTTTCTCCTGTATGGTAGCAGTGCTAAATCTTAACATGTGTGTTTCCCAGACTGCCATTGCTAAATATGGTAAAAGGCAACAACAGAAAACCCTAAAATGGGAGAAAGGAACTAGCTCCTCTCTGTCGTGGGCAGCATCTCCGGAAGCAGTTCTATCTTCTTGCTGTTCTAGGCCTTGATGGACAGAGGTGCCTTCATGTCAACTTCTGCTTGGTTCTTGTGACATTGGACAACACTCTCTAAATTCCAGTAATACCTTTGCTTTTTAGTCCCGGGATGGCAGCAGCTTCTTTGTTAATTTCCAGGTCATCTCCTTGTCCCAGTTGGCACTTTTAACTTTTTAATCACCTGTGTAATTAACCCCTTGTATTGAAACACTTCTTGAAAATGTAGAGTAGTTATCTTTTCTTGTTTATATCCTAATTATGCTGCCATCTACCAGTAGTAAAACTAGGGGATAAAGCTAGAAAGACAAGTTTCCTCATATGTCTTCTCTGATTTCTTATCCTACTTCGTATTTCTTTCTCAGGATGGGGCCATACAAATTTTATCTCAGTCTCAATCAAACCTTCAGAATCTGGTGTAAATTCCATCCATGGTTTAGGGATTCAATGAACTCTACTTTAAGATAAAGAAAACTCATCTCTTGTCAAGTCTTAGTTTAATTTCAACTTCATGTTCTTTCTTTCGTGTTTCTGATACGTGTCTTCCCCCAACTAAAAGAACATCTCCCCCATACTATTCTATCCTGTATGCCAGTTCTGATGACCAGCTACTCTTTAAATTCATGTCTGCTCTAGACCTGGAGTTTCATCAAGTTTGCCTGTTAGGGCAGCACCTTGAAGTTGCCAGTACTTCTAATTCAATTCAAATTCATTTAATTTAGTTTAACTTAATACACATTTTAAAGCATTTAATATACACCAAACTTTCTGCTTAGCTCGGGGAGGTGGACAATTACTGCTCATAATGGGCAACAAAGTAATGGAGGAGGTAAACGAAGCAAAACTTACAAAAATATCATAAATAAATACTATGGCAGCCATAAATACATGATCTTACACTATAGGACTTTTTGACATAGCTACTTATCTCTTAACAGTCATGACCAATATGGATTTTTATCTTCCAGTCTAGAGTTGGGTGACATTTCAAACCCCACAACACTTGTACACATTGGTCTTCAAGGATTTTACAGTTAGGTTGAAAATTGATATCTAATGTGTTTCAAGCCTATACACACACACATGTATATGCAATTGCATATATATATTGTACATGTGTATGCAATTAAACCTCAGAATGTGCTTGTCTATCTATGGAGAGAGGCCAAGGGCACCCACATTTAATTGAAAATGAATTCAGTGCACTGAGGCAGTATGTTAAGGTCCCAACAATAATAACTGTTTCCTCCACTAGTTTGTGAGGATGTCTAAATCTCTTTACTAAAGATTCATTTTTGTGTGTATTGAGTGAATCTGGGAATACTCATTCCATTTTAGTTTCTTATGCTATCTATGATTGTCTACTCTGTGTTGTTAGTAACATTTCTTTCAGTTATTTAATAAGCACTTGATTGAAATATCACGTACATATATCTAGACATACATATACATATGTGAAATTATTTTTATATGTGAAATTATTTGACTTATAGTTTTATAGCTACTGGTATGGTTTGCATAAAGTAGTATGCATTACCTATTTACTTACTTTATTTCAAAGGTTTATTGAGAGCATAATGTTTTTGAAATTGTACTAGTCACTGGGGTGACCATGAAACTGTATCTAACTGTAGGAGACACCCCCAGAATATGATGGGAACACTGATCAGGGACACAGAAGCCAGACTGGAGCATTGATGGGGCAATGATTCAGGGAAGGCTTTCTAGAAATTTGAGTTATATTTTACAGTTTAAATTAACTTGGCACATGAAAATCAAAATTGAGAGTCAAAAAACTTCTAGCAGAGGGTACAGATTCAACTAAGAGTTGAATCCAAGAATAGCAATTTAGGGAACTGAAAGATTATCATGAGCAAATGTCAGCAAGAGGCTACAGGCAGATCATGTGGATGGGAACAAACAGTGAAAGCTCTTGCATGTAACCATAAGGAGCTTGCCATTCACCCTTTTGAAAAAGGCAACCCTTCGAATGAGGGAGAAATCAGAATTGTATTTTATAAGAAAGTTACCAGGCAATGGAGATTTAATGTGGTGAATGAATAAAAAGCTTTTCAATCTTCAAAACTCTTTTTTATTATGCAAATATGAAGTAGGAAAAGTAACATCTAAACCATATTTGCAAATATTTTTTTGGAACTGACCTTCAGGTTTATTACGCACCTGGTATTTGAAGTCATAAGCAGAGAGATGCAGAGTAATAAGGTTTTCCTCTGCAACAATTTGCTCAGAAAAATTTATTATTTTGTTTTTTAAAAATCCAACTAATGTTTCCTGTGTAGTTAAGAAGAAAAAAATCTGGTTGAGCAAGATTTCTGTTTTTGTCCTAAATTATTTCAATAAAGACATGAAAACCAGGGAAAAATACCTGCCAGATAAAGAAACCAAGTTTATGATTCTAAAATCCTAAAAGCATGGCCATGTTTAGCACCTACATTCATTATATCCCACATCAATCTATTAAGTAATTATGATCACATAAAACTTATACAGCTGAAGACCTCAACCTTCCCAGGCCTGCTTCATTTGACAGTTTTACTAGACTATCCATGTTTTTTGCAGGTGAACATTATATTGAATGAATATATCATGGAAATAATTTTTAAAAATTATTCTTTACATTTTAGGGTACATGTGCACAACGTGCAGTTTTGTTACATGTGTATACATGTGCCGTGTTGGTGTGCTGCACCCATTAACTCATCATTTACATAAGGTATATCTCCTAATGCTATCCCTCCCCCCTCCCCCCACCCCACAACAGGTCCTGGTGTGTGATGTTCCCCTTCCTGTGTCCATGTGTTCTCATTGTTCAATTCCCATCTATCATGGAAATAATTTATTCTTTTTAATCACTATTGAATTGCAGCTTCTTTATCTAGGAATGAAACTTTTCAGTTTAACAGAATTTTTTTTGACTTGATAAGTAGTACATGTTATTAACTTTGATATATACATTTTTCATGTCAAAATATACTGGTTTTAAAACTTATGTTGCAACTATCTTTGTATATTTTATTTATAATATGAATTATATATTTAAGTTTATAAAAAATACAAACTTTGAAAGCTAGCTAACTAACCTTTGGTTCTTTATTACAAATATAAAGTATATAAAATGATTTTCTTCACTTTTACTAATTTAACATATTTATGCCCTTTGTAAATTATTTCAGTTTTTTTACACTTCATTTCTACCTTCATTATCTTAGAAGAATAAAAGTAAAAATACTGTAATTTGTTCACTATAACACTAGGCTTTTTGAGTAAATAATTTTAAAGGGGATAATGATTGTTATAATTATTATCATAAATCACAGACTACAATTGGGAATAAAGTTCAAATTATAAAATTAAAATTTTGTCCTAGGGCTATATATTTTAATACAGGAAGCATCGTTATGTTTTATTTTACATTTTGATACTTTTAATACTTCACAATTCTTGCCAATTAAAACTTAAAATATTGGTAGATTTCTCTCTCTCTCTTTCTGTATTTATTTCTTTGACATTGACAGTTGATTTGCTAATTAATACTACCTCCAAATTATGCCTCTGAAAATATATTTAGCAAAAAATGATAATAAAAAATAGTATGTCTCTAAGTTTTTCATCAATCCACCCTGCTAAGATTTAGATAAACTGCTATTTTTAAAAAGAACTCTTTAAAACATTTAAATATATTTGATTTTACACATTTAAATATGACTATTAAAAATATAAGCAAAGGAAACTTAGCAGAAAGTCTTCCTAGTATTTTCCTGGCTGGATTCTAAGTTTACCAATATTGGTACATTTGGAAAGCCTGCTACTTTTTTTTTAATGGACCAAATGATCATTCAGCATTTGAATTTTTAGTTGATTAGAAATGCATTCAACTGTTCCTTTGGTGAATAAGCTCAGCAGATATCAGGTAATAACTGCTTTAAATGTGCTAGTAGACACTTCATTTATCTGAATAATAGGTTATAAACCATTAATTTTGTAATTCATTCGAGTCTTAAAAATGCTCAAAGACTTTAAAGAGAGGTGTTAACATTGCATTTAAGGTATATCTACCCTTTGTCACTACGTGGCCACTTTCCTTCATCAAATATGTCATGTTTTGGTTCTCAATTCCCTTATCTTAAATGAAAGATTGTGCAAAGACTTTCATATTTTTTCCAGTTTGAGCTCTTAGGATTCCAGGATACTGTGAAAAAAATTATTAGCTACGCCGGGTGCGGTGGCTCACACCTGTAATCCCAGCACTTTGGGAGACCGAGGCGGGCAGAACACGAGGTCAGGAGATCGAGACCATCCTGGCTAACATGGTGAAACCCCGTCTCCACTAAAAATACAAAAAATTAGCCGGGCGTGGTGGTGGGCGCCTGTAGTCCCAGCTACTCAGGAGGCTGAGGCAGGAGAATGGCGTGAACCCGGGAGGCGGAGCTTGCAGTGAGCCAAGATTGCGCCACTGCACTCCAGCCTGGGCGACGAGCGAGATTCTGTCTCAAAAAAAAAAAAAAAAAAAAAAAAATTATTAGCTAAATAGATAAATCTCCAGAACAGAAACTATTGAGGTGATTTTCCGAGCTGGGATGCTGAAATTCATACACTGACAAACATGGATAAAATCTATACTCGCTGACCTTTATTCCTCTGCCATATGCTTCAGATTCACTTTCCCATTCTGTGGTATGTGTCTATGAACAAGATTTCTCCTTTCATTATTTTAATTAGATTTGTTTGACCCTTGCACTAGCTTGAAATGACAGTTCTTAATCTGACTAGAAATGTCTTACTTATCTCACTCCACTTAGAAGTGTTTTACTTATTATTTGAGCTATTTAGTCTTTCAAAAAAATTCACTTCTTGAATATGTCTAAGACACTGGAAACAAAATTCTGAGATAAAATATTGATAGTTTCTACAGTCAGGGAAGTTTCAGCCTAATATTTGTGTAATTCATGAAACCATTAATTACACAATAGATTATTGAACCATCAGTAATGCTACAAGTGAGACATTCATGAAACTTTGAGGATATATCGCCTACTTTGGGAAGGTCAAGGACCAGATTCCCGAGGAGTAATCATTGAGTTAAGTTATAAGGAAAGAAGAGGAATTAACCAGAGAAAGAGGAAGGAAGGTCAATCCAGGAAGAGAACGTGGAATCCAGAAGGCCAAGGACCTGAAATGTCCTGTGATTTGGAGCAGGGGGAATGAAGGCAATGTTGTATATGATGATGCCCATAATACAATCTGGAATCAGATCCTTTAGGAGATATCCAATATTTTGGCTTTTACACTAAAGAGTAATGCAAGTGGCTATGGAGGCAGGCATTTGGTAAGACTTTCGAAACTTTGAAGACATTCAAAATTTTCAAAAGCTCAGCCTTCCTAAGCCAGAATTGATGTGAGAGTGCTTCCCATAGCCTAGGTAGGAAATAATGGCCTTTAAAACCAGAATAGTGGCAGTTTACATGGATGCATGCAGATGAAGTCTAAGAATAATCCGGAAGTGCATTTTACAGGACTAGGTTTTTGAGTAGATATCAGAGGACACTAAGATGGAGCTGTCAAACAGTGCCCGCCAGGTCCCAGCTTGATGAATGTCATTCAACATAATAGGGCATGGCAAGGAAGAGGGCCAGAGTAGCATGACAGCAGTTCTCCCTTTGTGCTGCTTCAGAAAATGAGTCTGCATCCTTTTTATGTTTATTTCCACCTAATTTTCTTAAGCTTGTACCACTGTGTATATTCAGATTAGAGCCATATAGCCATGTGCTGCACGATTATCTTACAGTTTGTCAGCTCAAGAAATACTTACCTATAAAATCAGAGAGGCTGTTGGAAGTAAGAGTTAACAATTTTGGCCTTGGAATCTATGTATATTAGTGACTTTCTAAAAGTAACACAACTAGTAAGAACTCTAAGTAGGATTTAAATATAATATATATTTACTCTTATTGGCAGACAGGATGTAGCCATTTTCTGTATTTTCTTCTATAGGCTGGAAACATTTTGTAGCTCTTTGTGGAGCTACATGCTTCTTAGAACTCTGTACCAACAAATAGCTTTAGTTAGGAAGCTGTCTGTTGGGCTCACGGGCTCACTGGTGTGCTGAATAAGGGACCAACAAATATGTCCAGGACTCATGAATGATACTGTACACTGTCAAAAGGACTTTGGAAATGTGATTAAGCTGGGAATCATGCAGTCATGAGATCAACCCAGCTCATCAGATTTGTCTGATGTAATTACAATTTTTCTTATAAGACAGTAGCAAAGTCAATAGTAGGTGATGTGACATAAAAAAGAAGCAGAAGTTTGAAGTGAGACAAGGAAGGGGATATGAACCAAGGCAAGCAAGCAGGCAGCCTCTAGAGGCTGTAAGAGACTTGGAACAGATTATTTCCCTGGAGCCTCCAGAAGGAACCAGCCATGCTGTTTTCTTGATTTTAGTCCTGTAAGACTCATTTAAGCTTTCTGATCTCCAGACCTATAGGCTAAGACATTTTCGTTATTTATTTATTTAGAGATGGAGTCTTGCTCTGCAGCCCAGGCTGGAGTGCGGTGGCGCAATCTCGGCTTACTGCAAGCTCCACCTCCCGGGTTCACGCCATTCTCCTGCCTCAGCCTCCAGAGTAGCTGGGACTACAGGCGCCCGCCACCATGCCCGGCTAATTGTTTGTATTTTTAGTGGAGACGGGAGTTTCACTGTGTTAGCCAGAACGGTCTCGATCTCCTGACCTCGTGTTCCGCCCGCCTCGGCCTCCCAAAGTGCTGGGATTACAGGCGTGAGCCACCGCGCCCGGCCGCATTTTTGTTATTTTAAGCTTCTAAGTTTGCAATGAGTATTTGCAGCAACAATAAAAAAATCAGTGTAGGTTCTACCAGATTTCTAACTTGTTAGTACTTGCATATGGACATGTAACACTAAATTTAGCACCCACCCCTTCCTATCCATCACCACTGCAAATTGCTAATCTTCTCAATATCCTTGTTATCATCAATGACACTAACTCTCTCAGTTGTGTTTATGCTTTCTGTTTCATTTATATTTCCAGCAAAAAGTCTTGAGACGCTTCCTTTTTTAAAAAAAAATTGTTCACTTCATATTCTCTACTCTAAAATATGAGAAGTGAGAACACAAATGACTGTCTTTTTATTCTTATATGGTATTCAAGGCCAATATTAACTTGTTTCACAAAGATTTCCTTCTGAGTCCTTCTGTTGTAGCCGTGATGGGCTTTGTATTGCTCCCATTATCTGCGCTATTTGTTTCCCTTTTATTGTTTGCTCCCTGCTGACTTCACTGTATCTCCTCTTTAGCCATATTCATCATTATATTACATTCAGGGGACAAATCATAAATAATTTGTTAAAAAATAAGTAGATGAAATGTTTTTAATAAAAGTTCAAGATTAATTTCTTCCAAGATGTTTCCTCTGACCCAATATATTATTTTATAAAATCATTATTAACATTATTGTTTATATTTTATTATTTAATCTTTATTTATCTATATTCAACTGTTTGAAGTTTTTCTTTTCTCTACAGCTCAGCTGTTTTTCCATAAAAGTAGCATGCAGCAACACTCTATATTCATATTCACTTTCCTAAATATATTCATTAATCACATATTGTGTGAAAAGTGCTAACAATGTGCAATAAGCAAGACAGATACCATTCTCCTCCTCATGAAATGTGAAGTATGTGCTTTTCTTTGGTTCTATAACTTTAGAATTTATATAGTGGTAAATTTGCTTCCCAGGACTGCCTTCATAAATTACCACAAACTAGATGGCTTAAAACAACAGAAATTTATTATCTTCACAGCTCAGGATGCTAGAGGATCAAAATACAGGCATCAGTGATCTTGGTTTCTTCGGAGAGCTCTGAGGGAGTGTCTCTTCCCTGCCGTTCTCCTGGCTTCTGTGGCTGCTGGCAACGCTTGGTGGTTCTTGGCTTACACCTGTACCACTTCAGTCTCTGCCTCTGTCATCTCACTGACTCTGCCTGTGTGTCTCTATATTCAGGTAGTGCTTTACTCTTCTTATAAGGACACCAATCAAACTGGTTAGGGCTCATCCTAACTCAGCATGACTTCATCCTAACTCAGCATGACCTCATCTTAACTTGATTCCATCTGCAAAGACCTTATTTCTAAATAAGATTCACAGATCCTGGGGTTTAGGACTTGAGCATATCTTTTGAGGGGTCACAATTCAACCCACAACATATGTTTATAATCTCTGGTAAATAAGATATGTCAATGTTTGCTCAATTTCCAAGCACAAGATAAAAGTCTATGAGAAAGAATATATTGCCAGAAATTACAGAAGCAACCATTTAGCCAAAGCAGAAATGCAAATATTGAGGCCAAACGTACAGATTTTCACCTGCTATTTGATTGAACAATCTTATTAGTAGTTTGTTTTCCTATGTAATAAATAGACATTTGTTTTTGCTTTCTAACTGAGTAGATCATGTGGACCTCAGTTTTGTAAGTCCCTATTTTAACTATTTCTACATCATCCATTTGTAAGAAGAAATACCAATATTTCTTTATTTTTTCTCAATATAAGCAGTTAAAATGGTTGTAAAAGCAAATAAAATAAATGCATTTTTAAAAACATCAAACTCAGTATTTGTTTATATGTGCTAAACTTCCAGAATTATCAGTTTGAATTTTCATAAGAAATTGAGCCAAAATTTACTAGAATGTCTGGTAACATTAAACAGTCTAGGAAAGAAAAAAATGAAATTAAAATATTTAAATATAGTAGATTACTAATAACAATATATATACATATATAGAAAAGTATATGCAACATTTGAAACGAAAAACGAAGCAAAACCGTAGATACAGAATATATAGAATAATACAAAATGCTACATATTACTCAAGGAAAATTAATTAGAAAACTGTTAACTGGAAGGCTATAAATTATTATAAGGAATCCATGAAGAAGTATTGAATAGAAAATTATAGAAATAATTGAAAAATTGATTAAAGGCCTAGCATTTAACACGAGTTTACTGTAGAGCTATATCTACCCTTAACAAGAACTAAAAGATAATTTAAAAATTCTAGATACTGGGAAAAGACAAAAAGCTCCCTAATTTATTTTTAGAAGTATAGTTTTAATAGGAAAGCCTGTAAAGAATAAAAAAAAAAAAAAGGAAAAATATAGTCCAATCTTCCACTTAAGGAAGTATGTATATCTCAAAGTCCAAATCAAATATAAGAAAACCCAGTTCAAGCAGGAAAATAACAGAATACAATATTGTAATTTTGGTTGATTAGTGTGCTTCGATATCATAAAATATATTACATATTTAACTGTATAAAATAAATTAAAAGATATAAACCACATATTTATAACAATGTATGCCGGTAATTATTTACTAAATCTCAAGTGCGCTGTAAATATAAAGATACTTTTTGAGTATGGTGAAAATCATTTAACAAAAAACAATGGCAAGCATCTTTCAAAACTGGGAAATGATAATTAAGAAAGTAATACCATCACCATTTTCAAAGTAATTTCAGACACCATTGTTGTATGAGGTATGCAAAATAAATTGAGATCAAAAATGATGGTTTCAGTAAATATTAAAAAAAGACAAATACTCTAAGGATAAATTGTATTAATGAGTACCTAGAAAAGCCAGAAGACTCTAGTAAAGATTAACAGAATTAATAAGTAATTGTGATAAAGTGACAGGGCATAATATCCCAAAATTCATTAGCTGTAGTGGTATTAAAGAGTTGTACTAGTGTTAGCTAGCTGGAAATAGCTAGTTCAAAACAAAAGAAAGACAATAAAATATTTAAGAATAGATTTAACATAAAAGTAAATAAAGTCTAATTGAATAGTATTATAGTATCTCATTGGAGCATATAAAATATGATCTTCAGAAATATTACATTATTGATTGTGATGTAATAATATAAAAATGTCAAATGTTACAAAATGAATGTATTAATTTAGTACACTTAGAAGAAGCATCCTAAAGGTTTTGTTCTCATTGCATTTGTTCTTATTTTTGTTGTTTTGGCAATTGGACATTAGTTTACAGTGAATATGAAAGAAGATATATCCAAAAATACCCAGAAAATTATGAAGAATATTAATGAGGTTGGATTTGTCTTACTTGACATTAAAAAATAAACAATATGGTCTAACATGCCAAGAACAGACAATGAATTAGCTAGTAAGAGAAGAAATAGATGCCATATGTTTAGGTGGGTGTTAGCGTGTTTGTGTGTGTGTGTAGTGTGTAAGAGAGAGAGGGGAGGCATTTCATTATATAGCTAACACAATATTTTATTTCATGAAACTGCAAAGCCATCTTAAAGAAAATAAATATGAATTTCTATTTGTCTTCTTCCAGAAGAGTAAATTCTATTCTCATTAATTCTTTATACATGTGAAATAAAATAGCATTTGTTTCCATGGGTGCAAGTACCAGGTATCAGCATTGGCCTCTCTATGGACAATAGCGCTGGATAAAATATATGAAAATATATAAAATGTCTTCGTAAGTGCATTAGAAGAAGTGGAATAAGGCTTGAAAACTGCTGAGAGTGGATGTTAAATGTTCTTTCCACAAAATGATAACTATGTGAAGTAATTACATAGATTTAACTATTCCACACTTCAAAAAATCCTGTTGTACCCGATAAATATATACAATTTTATCTGTCAATTAAAAAAATAAATAAAATTAAACATTATTTTAAAAATATGAAAAATAAGCAGCTAAAAATAAGATAAAAGCTGAAACCCCAGACATCAACGCTGGTTTTGCATTGAAGATATTTGCTGAACTAAAAAACATGAACTTGAACTTTTATGGCTTTGTAAATTTCAGTGGCGAGAAGACAAGGCCAGAGCCAATTTAGATTACAGGAAGCCAAGAAACATACCTATGTGAAAACAATAAGTTAGATGAAATTAAATATTTTTCAGTAAGTGACAGCTGACAATTATTTATCCACAAAGAAGAAAAATCATGAAAATGTTCCTGTGCCTTATATATTATGCTCAAATCTGTATTTCAAGTAGATTTCAGATTTACACAGGAAAGAAAAAACTATAAAAACTTTGGGTTAAGATATAGAAAATTTTAGGATCACATGGAATGAAAGTATTAAAAGCCAGGTTGTAAGAAAAGTAGTCAAATTTGATTGCATTTAAGAACTTCTATTCATCAAAATGCACTGAAGAGTGAAAGATGAAAGAAAAAAAGAAGAAAGGAGGGAGGGAGGGAGGAAGGAAGGAAGGAGGCAAACTTAATACAAATCAAGAAGAAATCAAGAAGATAGAGACACACTTTCTACTGAAATATGTCCTAAATTCATGAGGTAATTTACAGACGAGAAATGCAAAAATTAATAATTGTGGAAATACTCTCATCTGCTAATCTGCCCTTGGTCAGTTCCTTCCCAGGAGCTCTGGCCTCCCCTTCACTGTTAGAACATTCTTGTTAGGTGTCAAGGCCCTTTTAAGTAAGTCAGTAAGACTCAAGCTATAAAGGAATCTATAGATACCTTTGACTGCTCAAAATGATTGAATAAAGGAATAAATACATGAATAAATCAATGAACGTAAAAATATAACACAAACTCAAAAAACAAATGGAAGATTGGAATATTTGTAAATCAATTTAAGATAAAGTATGAATGTCATTAAAATACAGAGGACTATTATCACATAAAAGAACATCTATCAAATAGCAAAGTGAGTAAAAGATATGCTTACTTAACTTTCACACATGCAAGTCCAAAGAGGAAATTAAAAAAAGAAAATTATGCTCAACCTTCCATGTACCTTGTGAAATGCAAATGCAAGTAAGAATAAAACGCAATTTCTCCATAGTTAGATGGACAAGATCAAATAGAGTAATATTCGTTGCTCTTTCAAATTTGGGGTGCATGGCATTGATATAAGGTAGAAATGTGAATTATTTTAACTTGTTTTGGAGGGGAGGGAAGCAAGCCAGAAATATGTATTTACATAAAACATATCATTTTATCCAGATTCCTTGTCAGACTAATGCTTCTCATGGAAATAGAAATTCAGGATATATGAATAGTATCTGTAAGAATTCACAACCATATGATCTAGGCATGAAGGAGAATTCATGAGGGCATAAGATACAAAACCAATCCTTTACTACAAGATGAAGAAGGCAAGAAAGACAAGGAGGGAAGAGAGGAAGGAAAATAAAATAAAAGCAATCCATTGTGATAACAGTAAGAGGCAATGATCAATGAGTTCTTGGTATGATAGCAAGTGTCTTTAAGAGCGAAATATCTATTACTTGATCCTTTTCCCAAAGAAAAGTTTGAATTGATACTGTTACCTATATTATAAATATTCAATATAAGCAATTCACCTTACATTACAGTCAATAAAGGGTAGAACAGGATTCCCAGGCTGTTGACTCTAAAGCTGGTGAATTTAGTCCCTATGCCATAGCCATGACATAGCGATACTGCCTGCATTCCCTTCGTATGTTTTCAAAGCTGCACTAGTATTTTCTTAAACTAACTTACTTGATTTTTAAGTTTGTGCTTTTGAATTTCTCCATAGCTCCCATGGCATACACTTGTGTGTATGCACAGGCATGCACAAACACACACACACATAGGTTCTATTCCTCACTACCCCAGCAATAACCAGTCTTAACATTTTGAGATATATTCTTTTAGTCTTTTTTTAAGCAGTCAATGAGTGGTTAAACTTGATGGGCTTTCCTTGTAATTAGCTGTCATTGCACAGGAAGCCAGGCCCTGGAAGTCTGGAAGAGCACTAGACACATGTTGATGGAGACCTGTACTTAGTAAATGTCCAGACCATTAAGTCTTCAAGGGGAATACAGGACAAAAAGAACCCCGGAGAGAAGAGGGCTGAGTCACCAAAGGACGGCATGAGAGCCCACAGTGTTGGTTGGCAGTTGGACATCAATATCTGGAAGTAAAGAAATTGCAGAAAAAAGAGCATGGTAATTCTGGATGCTTCTCAAAAGTAACCCTCACTTTCACACAGACTGAAGTTTAACCTACTATTAAGCCACTGAATTAACAGACTCAAACATGAAAACCAATGAAACAACGAAACTGGATAGTATCTTTGTCCAAGAGTCATTTTGATAATATTTTGAGGATTCAAATTTCTATGTAGAAGGGAAATCAAACTTCCCTTTTCCATACCCACTCCATCTCATATTAAAAAATGTATGCACAATTATGTCTATTTTCTAATGTCAGAAAACCAAAGATCAGAAACATTTCAAATAGGGATCTTATTTCCTTGTTTAAAAGCAACAATAAATTTTTGGAAAATGTAGTATAATCCTTATATCAAGTTTCTCAGTGACATAATGGATCTCATTTATCTTCCAGGAATATTACACTTCTTTTGACTGAATCTGTTGCTTCTACAAATGCCTCTTGGAGTGCAGGTTTGTCATCTGTTAGTTATCATCTTTCAAAATTTTATTTTAGTCCCATCTCTGTTCACTGGTGAGATATTATTTGTTCTACATTCACAGTGTCTGTTACTCATCTACTAACTACTCATCCTCCCTTCTGCCACTATCCTAATTCAACTGTCAAGAACTCTGGGAAGCTACAGTAGTCTCCCCATAATTTTCCTTAGCTCTCATCTTTCCATGCCTTGAGTACACTCTGAGTGTACTTCTGGAGCTACCAGATCAATTGACTGCCAGATCAATTTCCTGAAGACCAGTACTTATTATATCACTTCTCTATTTGAGAAGAGCCAAAAATATTTAATGACTACCCATTGCCTATAGAATGATGCTCAAATATGTCAGTCATACTTCCATGCTCTGGAATCAACAACCTATTTAATTTTTTTCTCATTATTTGCTATTATATGGAACAGACCCTGGTCATACTCAACTGTAAATTATTGCAGCTCAAAGGTGAAATTTTTCTGTGTGAGTTTTGATCCAATGTTCTCTATGTCTGAAATATCTTTTTAAAAAACAAAACTGTTACACAAACACTTCTCCTTAACTGAAATTCCACGTGAAGCATAAATCCGAATTTATATTTCTAAACTGAAAACTACAGAATCCTCTTTTAAATTCCTGTGTGTTTTAATCTGTACTCATTATATTACATAGATCTAGTTAGTATTATAATTAGTATATATTCCTGCATGTATTATTAAAAAATACAGTATAATTTTTATGTTTATATATTACCTTCTGAGAGTTTGAATACAAAACAATTTATATATCTGCTTTATTTACGTATCCCTTAGAATCAGCAGCAAAATTTCTTGCACATATAATCAGTAAATATTTGCCGAGTAATTGAATGAATCAAGCAGGTGAACACCCCTCCTCATAACGACACTGGTTGCTATAGATCAAATAGTTTAATTAAACGCAAAGAAGACCAATTTGCATCAGCCTATATATAATAGGCAAGAAACAAAAGTTCACTGTTCTGTACTCTATTAGGCTTTCAACCCTTATGCATCAGCCCTGGAAGAGTAATCACATCAAACAAGAACCTATGAGTTTTTTACCTCAGTCCTTTCCTAGTGTGGCTGCTTGCATGAACTACAAGACCACATTCCCAGGTTGACTGAAATCCCTCCCAAGAGAGCTGCAGCCCAGGCCATGACTCTGATGTTGTGAAGTCTGATGCTCCTGATTCTTCTGATCACTGTTTCACTCTCACTTCATCAAATTTGCCTCTTACGTGCATGCTCTGACTCACAGTGCTGCCTAGGTTTGGTACTTGGAGATCTATTTTCTAGTTCTTGTTTTTAATAGGAAGGCAATGATTATTCGTGAGACACTCATAGAGGACATTGTACCTTTTATGGAACTATTAGGTTGGTGCAAAAGTAATTGTGGTTTTAATAGAAAACTTGGTAAGGCTGTTTTGGAGTTTATATTACACATTTACAATGTTAATTTGTCAAATCTCAAGTCACAGTGAGGAGAGAAATACAAATAAAGACAAATGGGGATTTGGAAGTATGGTGTGTGGAAGTGGAAGATGTTGACTATAGGGTTAGGAATGTATTCTTACAGAGAAGACATTCTTTTTCCCCTTAAATAATTTCTTTTTTATAATCAATGCGGAAAATTATTGATCCTGATATTATATTTTCTCGCTCCTCAACTGTGTCACAAGAGTCTGGGACAAAAGTCTGAACAAAAGTCTGGGATTACTGGGGACGTAATATGGCATTGTTTGATTGCTTTTCCTCAAGGTTTAGGTTTATCCTAGTCTAGGGCCTAGTAGGGATTTATGTCTGATGGGCCTTGACTGGAGACAGATGACCTGAAGCTCTGTAACCTGCTTCCATTTCTTGTTTTCTGCCTCTCTCATTTCCTTCTTTCTCTCAATTAAAATGTGTGTTTCCATCATACGTACTTAGTCCTTTGCTATTCATGTGGAACATATTATAAAATGAAAGAGACTGTCTTTGATCTTAAAAAAGAACAGCCTGGAAGGAAAAAATGTTACCAGGCAATTACTTGGTAAAAATAAGTTATAGTTAAGTTGTTGACTTCCCAAGTGAAGGCGTTGTCTGAGAAACATTCCCTAGGGGCTTGAACTTATTTACCGAATGTGAGCAATGGGAAAAGGTAAGAGTCCACAATTTATTTCCAGCTGAGGTTACATTAAGATCATTTGGGATATAGATATGGATATATAGTTATATATTCAGCATATATATGCATGTAATGTATGTGTGTGTATATATATATATATGAAGCAACATAATTCTATATGTACATGTCATTTTAAATATGTATATGTTTGTTTGTGTGTGTACAAACTATATGCACACTATATACACAAACTAAGTAGATCTGGCTGAAGCATACCATCAAAGAAGAGCTGGATTTGCAGTTGATACTTTCCTGATCAACTGTATTTTCAAATGTCATGCTTTTGCACAGCATATTACTATGAAAAGTCAGCTGTGGTGATAAGTGTTTTCTCGTTGAAACAGGTGAGTTGTCGTTGATAGTAGTAATTTCTTTACTCTGTTTCAATAACACAGAGGACCTCTGTGGAATTGTGATCTTAATATGAATGTTAGAGGCCAGACTCGGTAGCTCATGCCTGTAATCTCAACACTTTGGGAGGCCAAGGTAGGAGGATTGCTTGAGGCCAGGAGTTCAAGACCAGGCAAACCAGCCTGGGCAACATAGTGAGATGAAAGAAAGAAGGAAGGAAGAGAAAGAAGTTTATATTACACATTTACAATGTTAACTGGTCAAGAAAGAAAGAAAGAGAGAGAGAGAAAGAGAAAGAGAGAGAGAGAAAGAAAGAGAGAGAGAGAAGGAAGGAAGGAAGGAAGGAAGGAAGGAAGGAAGGAAGGACAAGGCATAGTGCCAGCTATTGAGAGGCTGAGGCAAGAAGTACACTTGAGCCCAAGGGTTTGAGGCTGCAGTGAGCTATGATTGCACCATTGCACTCCAGCCTTTGTGACACAGTGAGACTCTGTCTAAAAAAAAAAAAAAAAAAAAAAGGCATGTTAAAATACTGTATTTTGGTTTTCAAAAATGGTCAGGTGCTGACATTGGTATTGAATTAGAGGTAGTTCTGTGCTATAATGATTAAGACTTCTGAACAGTTTCTGCTTCTTTGGTAGTTTCAATGAATTTTTTAAAGAAGATTGATTACATATGTGATAACTGTGAAGCTGGCTTTTCTGTTCAAAATTAAACACATTTTCCTCTTCCTATTGTAATTCAAAAGTTTTGTCTTTTTGATTCTTACTGCGAAATTCTCCCAGAATCCACATGTAACATCAGAGGGATGTGGGACCATTTGTTGCCCACTGGTTATTAGCTTTGTTGCGACCACTTCAGTTGATCTTTCTTCCTTCATTATCCCCAGCCTCCCTCACAAGTTGAAATATCTGTGAATTAAAATAGCTTTCTCAATTATAGGAGGGCTATTATTTGAGCAACCCTATCTCACTGCATGATCCATCTTGAATTTGATTTTGTTTCACTTTATTCTCATTTGTATTTAATTCATAAATTGATGGTCTTCTACAATGGGCTAAGATTTTATCATGTTATTTATATTCCTGTCTTTTTTTGTTAATTTTTTGGGCTTTTTTATTACTCTTTTAAAGTACCAGTTACCCTGGATTTTCCAATTAAATGTGTTTCAATTCCAAATCCTTTTCTAGTTCTTGAAAACATAAGGGACCCCAAACCTAACATATGTAACCAAATCATGCTATGATTTGCCAAAAGGAATACATCATCTTGCTGGAATTTAGCTGCTATGGCCAAGATTTGTACTCCCTTTTTATAACATAATTTCCTTTTATGGTTTTATATTCACTCTTTTTTTCTTAAATCATCCAAGCAGTCTTTTTTTAATTGTTAAGAAAAAGTGATATAATTCTTCATTTCGTCAAGCTTAAGATTGTGCTATAAATTTGACATATTACTTTCTAAGTAGGAGTTTGCTTGGTTAACTCAATTATAGTCTGTGTGTTATAGGACAGGTGTTCTTGTGATTACTGGTACAAAGAAGATTATCACCTTCAAAAAAGTAAATTATTAAGATGGTACAGTGCCATGAACCTCTTCTGTAGTCCCACCTGCTCAGGAGGCTAAGGTGGGAGGATCCCCTGAACCCAGGAGTTCAAGACCACCCTTGGCCACACAGGGAGACCCTGTATCTAAAAAGAAAACAAAATTGAGAAGGTAAAATTTTTTTTATATGCTTTTCAGTGAGATCTCATAGATCTAGTCTTACAAAGTTCTCACAACACAGTGGTTGTTGGATAATAAGTGTTTATCAGGCTGTGCAAATCCCAAACCATAGTAATTTTATATACTGAAAAAGATTATTGGAGAACAAAAATAGATCTAATAAAATTTTGTTTCATGAAACCCAATATATTTACTCACTCCTCACTTTAAATAGTTCCTAAAAATTTTGAATGCAAAAAACTAATCATATTTGTATGGAGCCTAAATTACCCATAAAAGTTGAATTATTACAGTACATTTAAAAAAATTATATACATTTTACAATAAATTTTATATTGAAAAAAGTTTTTCTTGGTCTTATAATTATTTTTTAGTAATTATTACCTTTAAAAATGCCATGGAAACAGAAACAGTGATTCTTGAAACATAATCTGCTTTTTATATATAATAATGAATATGGGGGTGGCTTTAAAGCCAGTTAAATTTGAAACATGCTTCCCTTATGCAGATTAGCTCCTTCAATATACTTTCACTTTGGTCATGTTGCAACAGTACTGACATTTTGAAAATACTCAGAAACAGTCAAAATTTGATTGACCCCGCTAACTTTTCAAAAGCCTTTGACCAATAATCAGGTACTATACAATTTGTTTTGATCCCTAAATGGAATTAAATGGCACCAAAGGCAGATTACTCTCCTTTATGGAGTGTTAAAAAATGTATTAATATTTGCAAGTATATATGTACACATTTACGTGTAAGTATGTGCATCTACTTATTTTACTATCTTAACTAATTACAAGATAAAATGAGCAAGAAGAGTTTTAAAAATATCCTCATTAACAATATTTGTAACCGTAATTTTACATACATCAGTAACCATGATTTTAATTACATTTTTTGTGATATACCAGATGTTCAAACAGCACAATTTGTATTAATTTAGAACTTTGTATTGTAAGAAGTAAATTTTAAGTGCTTCTTTGACATCTTTAAGCCCCACTAGGCCCCAGAGGCCTTGCCATGAGTTTTCCTGCTCTCGTGAGACATGCCCTTACACAACAAGACAGACTCTCTACCCAGCTCAATCAACTGTATCTCACCTGGTCCTCAACAAAATGGGTTTCACTTCCTTGCCACCATATAAAATTATTTAAATAAACAAATTTCATTCTTCTGAGAGAATCAAGGGTCATTTCACCCTCTTGTTACTACAAAGCCTGCCTCCCACAGCCCTGATGACTCATTCTGCATCTGAATGAACTTTGTGGCTCTGCATGGTATATAGCATCCGTCTCCCATAGCCTCTTAGTATATGTCATTAATAGACATCACCAGTCCCCTCTGACCACTGTTGATGTCCTGTTTTGTCATCTTATGATATTTACCAATGTGGGATTCCTCCTTCACCAGTAGGGTGAATAGAAGGTGATCAGAACAGGCTGATAGTTGGGTCCCTAGATATTTTTGAAGATGTAGGCCTGAATAGAAGGCCACTTTCTCTTCGCAAGGAAGTCAGCAAAGCAAATGTTTACAGGTAATTCTAATTTTTGTTTTCCCTTCTGTTTCTATTATGGGAGTGACATGTGAAATTGGTGGTCAAAGTTCTAAATTCCTATACTCTAAAACATGACCAAATGAAAATGATTGTTTTTTAATCTGGAAAAATTTAACGTAGGTTGATACTAATTATCTATCACAACCATAAAAATTATCTCATTGAAGTACTCATTTACTATTTTAAATTTAAATTTTAGCCCAACAAACACAATGAGGAATTCTATGAGGCAATTTGGGTGAACCATTAAGTCCCGTATGATTGTATGTGATCACTTGATTTACGGGATTGCTCGCTGCTGTGGTTTGAATGTTTGTCCTATCTGAAACTCAAGTTAAACCTTAATCTCCAGTATGGCAGTATTGAGAGGTGGGGCCCGTAAGAGGTGATTGGGTCATGAGGACTCTGCCCTCATGAATGGACTAATCCATTCATGGATTAACAGACTAATGGGTTAATGGATTAATGGATTATCATGGGAGTAGGACTGCTGTCTTTATAAGAAAAGTAAAAGAGGCCGGAGCTGGCAAGCTCAGCCCCCTCACTGTGTGATGACCTGTGCTGCCTTGGGCCTTTGCAGAATCCCCGCCAGCAGGAAGGTTCTTACCTGATGCAGGCCCTGAATCTTGAGTTTTTCAGCCTCCCTAATTGTAAAAAATAAATTTGTTTTCTTTACAAATTATCCAGTTTTAAGTATTCTGTTATAAGCAACAGAAAATGGACTAAGACACGATGTCAGTTAAATTTTGGATGATGTAAAAAACAGTGATAAATTTATTTTAAAATAATTGATCGGGAGCCATTTTTCTTCTTATATTGCAGGTATTGGGAAAAATAAATAAATACTTGTAGAATCTTCTGTTAAGCCAGTGAATCTTGTAAACAAATGAATAAAAGAATCAAACAGGGTTTTTTAAAAAATCAAATTACCATTAACCAGACTGTGATGTACGTAACAGGAAATCCACTCAGAGGTTAGGAAGACAGAAATAAATTGCAATTTTTAAATAGCCAGGCTGATACAATTCATTTCATACAGGTTCTCAAGGTAAAATACAGTATCGAGTAGGAGGAATTGGCAGCACTATTGATATAGGTAATTTATTCCAAATTCAGGTAGTAATCGGAATGGCCACCTGTGTGAGTTAATTGCATTTATCTGAAGGAGAAACAAAATTTCTCACATCTCTCTAGAAAGCAGGTTGTTACAATGTGGAGCCAGGTGCCTAGGTTAAAATCCCTCAGAGACAGACAGATTGGGATGCTGTTTTCCTTGATGTTTCCATTTCAAAGAGATGGCTCCAAGGTCTTCAAGAAGAAATATTACTGGGTTATAAGACCGCCAGAGGCTTATTTTGCTTTTTTAAAATGTTTATACACATCTCTACAGGAGAGAGAAAGAATTTACAATTACTAATTTTCAAAAGGAAATTAAGTAAAGAGAAAGATGGTGAGTCTCCTCATTTGACACCAGGGAAAATGCATTTAAAAATATATATTATATATTTTTTGATATACAAATAATGTATATATAAATAATACATATAAATTATATATAAATGATTATATATATATGTAGTTATCCTTATTCAAGGGAACACAATGATATGGTTTCCTTTTATCATCTTAAATATATATAGGGGAATGCTTCATCTTCTTTTTTATAGCAGATGGCAAGGGAAGGCACATACCAAAGTGGTAGCCAGTCAGAGATCACCTCTCCTTTGCCATCTGGAGATTGTTATCTGCTTTTCAAAGATACTATTTTTACCAATGCCAAGCTTGGTAAAATTCTTAAGATGTAATTCAGTCTAATCATAGATATCGCTAGACAAGACTGGTCCTATGCAGCTTATAACAGAAATGTGGCCATTATTTTAGTAAGGATGGTTGAGATAACGCTGCATTATAAAATTAATGCTAGAGTTCTAGTAGATTAAAAACAATTTCTTTGTTTGTTTGTTTGTTTTTCTAGTTCATGCTTCATTTGTCATTGACATTGGCTTAAGGGCCTCATTCTGCACTAGCACTCGGGAACTCAGGATCATGGAGACTTCCACAATATTGTAGCTGTACTATCTGGAATATGTGACCTCTTTTGTTTGTGGATCAGAAGAGATAAGCCTTTTCTTATACTATCTAGCTTAGAAGTGAAGTGAAGGCATCCCTTCTAACTGCAGTTCTTTGGCCAGTGCTCATCACACGGCCTCAGCTGAATCTTGCCTGGGAGATGTAATCGCGCAGACTAGATGTGGAAGTCTCTTTTTCCCTTCTCAGGAAAAGAGCCACTTTTCCCAAGGACAAACCTCCATCCCTGGGCAGCCTGTAGACAATGACTTGGGACAGCTTGATGGGAGGGAGGGTAAAAGATTCCAGCCTCTTAATTTAATGTCAACATTTCTCAAGAGCCCTTATAGCTCCAGAGCTCTTCACTGGATGGCAGAGGCTGTTATGTATCCTCTCTCTCTGCTCACTCACCACTTCGCCACAGGAATTGATCTGGACTGCATTTCCCAATAAATTCTTTATAAGCAAATCTTTAATCTAGAGTCTGGTTCCCAGAGATCTTGACCTGTGGGCCACCACCTATATCAAAATCACTGGATTGCTTGTTAAAAATGCAAATGACTTGTATTTATTCCAGGACTATTGATTTAGAATATCTAGAAATGGAGGTTGGAAATCTGCATTATTAAAAAGCACCCCAGAAAATTATTTTTCTCATTAAAGTGACACTAACAATGACAATAGTAATTACCATGATTATTCACAAAATTGAATAGTTGAAGTAGTGGGGGAAGATGTTCAGAGAATTAAAAAACCTCATGCAGGCTTTTGTGTCAAAATCATTTATGCTAACATAGAAACATGTTTACAAACGAACTTCATAAGGGATAGTCAAAGAAGCCACTGACAGCAACAAAGATCTGAGTTAACAGACCATGCCATGTCTGTTGTCAATTACAGAAGCCAAATTAACATATTTAACATATTTTTGATGTCTCAGATCCCTGCCGCCTAAAACTTCCTACCTTAGCCACTCCTTTTCTTTGAGCTTCTGGAATTGTAAACCTGAATTGCCAATTGCCATTGCTGAGAAGGCAAATGAGGTTTCAAAGCTATTAGGCCACTTTGAGACTGATACTATTGAAGTGGATATGTAACTGAAGTCTTCCTTTCACATTAGAGGTAAATTACTTTTTCCCTTCTCCTTGTTCCGATCTTGGTAGAAACTCCAGAAGTCCTCAACATATCAAGAATTGAGCCATGAGACACTGCCTTGCAGGAAGCAAAAGGGAAAATGTGTGCCCGATATACAATTACCAGAATATCCTAAAATATTTTAAACCCAGTAGAAATGATAACGTAAGCTCTATGATCAAAAGACATGACTATATATAAAGCCCCGTGTCGCTCAATCTGTTCACACACCATTGTCAACACTCATAACCCTGCCCAGCTGGGCACACAACAGTCATGTGGGTCCAGGAACCAAGGGCTGATTAAAAATTGTCCTATTGCATAAAACAAGGTCAAAAGACTGCACTGCACCATAATGACTACTGTAAAACCAATAACCTGTACTTATTCAAAATTTTTTCTATTTTATTCATCATTGATTTTTACATTAATTTTAACTTTCTAAAATATTGCATTTAATTATTGCTTTCTTGATGATTCTGTTTCTGTCACCTCCTGAAATTTTGTGCCCAAGGTGAGTACCTCACTTACCTTACTTTAATCTTAGCCCTGCCATGAGGGATCATTGCTTTTATATATGGGTACTCACTAAATTATACCTATGAGTAGCTGCAGATTTCTGATGTTTGTCTTATTTAAAAGCCAGAGTGAGGCAGTAGAAAGAACATTTAATTAGAAGTGACAAAACTTGGGTAATAGTTCCATCTCTGGAGCTTCTTAGTGATGTGAACTCGGAAAACCAGACTCATTTATCTTTAGCTTTTATTTGGACAATGGAAATAAGTACAATGTAACGTGTTTGTTAGCCTCAAAGTATCCTTGTGAGAATACAATGAGTTAATGCCTGTGAAAACACTCTGAAAAAGTAGAATCATTTTTAATGCATATAAAAATGACATTGAAACCATGTTTGTTGCTATTTTTATAGCATAATCTTTGGAATGTTTTTGATGAGTATATGAGTGGAAGAAATGCATTCCAGTTAGATGACCCAGTTGTTGCTAATGAAAACATTTTTCTCCTCATCTCAATTATTACTCCCCGCTCCAAATCCATGTATTCCCAATTCTCCTAATGGCTTTGTACCATTGAAAGCTAGTGTTTGGGTGGCAGTACCAGAGCAGTGATTTTCAAGTGAGATTCCCTAACCAGCACATAAGTATCACCTGGATCTTGTTAGAAATGCAAATTTTCAGACAACATCCAATAAACTCTGGGGCTTGGGCCAACAAATGTGCATTTTAACAAGCCCTCCAGGTGATTTGGAAGCCTGCTAGTGTTGAGAGCCACTAGATCAAATGAAAGGAACGGAAGAGCGGAAGATCAGTCTGCCAAGCGATTTCTCCAGAACCAGAACTTTTATTTTGTTGGTAGAATTCTCATAAAATCACCTTTTGCCTTTACCACTTTATCATTAATTTCTAGGCCACATCTTTTTTCTTCTATGTTTTTTTCTTACTGTGTAATTTAATGATCTTTCTGTCTCTCTTCCCCCCGCCCCCGTATAGAAATAGGTGTTACATAAGAAACACCTGGAGTGCTTGAGTGAAAATTATTACCAGCTCCTGCCTAGGATTATTAATTGGTATGGAATCTTTAACAGAAACACCCAAACAAATGACAATGAATCCGTTTCTAGACCACAATTTGAGTTGTGCAGTGATATGGTTTGGCTTTGTGTTCCCACCCAAATCTCATCTTGAATTGTAATCCCATAATCCCCACGGGTAGTGAGAGGGACCCAGTGGGAAGTAATTGAATCATGGGCGTGGTTTCCACCATGCTCTTCTCCTGATAGTGAGTGAGTTCTCATGAGATCTGATGGTTCTATAAGCATCTGGCATTTCCCTTGCTGGCACTCATTCTCTCTCCTGCTGCCTTGTGAAGAGGTGCCTTCTGCCATGATTGTAAGTTTCCTGAGGCCTCTCCAGCCATGTGGAACTGTGAGTCAATTAAACCTCTTTTCTTTATAAATTACCCAGTCTCAGGTATTTCTTCATAGCAGTATAAGAAAGGACTCATACATGCAGCTATTAGGGTAATGTTTCAAAAAGTATAGATACAGGTAAAACTTAAGTACTGTAATTCATCAATGCTTAATCAAACTCTAGTTTTTCTTAATGTGCTTGCTCCATAAGTATTTCAATTCTCGGGGACAAAATTGACAGGTTAAACTGAAGATTGAACATAAGCTACTATCTTTACTTCCTTCCAAAACTTCACTTACATGAAAATAAGTGGATAACAGAGATGTACTTCCATAAAACAAAGTGTGATTTTGTGACATAATTGGCAATATATATTTGGTCTTCATCCTGGTTCCTAGCACAGAGCTCCTAACAACCTTGAAGTTTTCTGACTGATAGGGGTGTGAGGAAGGTATTTTAGTATTCCTAATAAGCCACATTTTTTCATCCCTATTTATGCTAATGAGGTGACTCTTGGTGGGCCCTTTAGACAGCTTCAAGGTACAGGCTGGTTGACAGAGGAACAAATTATGAGATTAGAAGTTTGGAATTTTCAGCCCTATTTCCCTCTTTCCCCTCTCCTAACCTCTCTGGGGGCAGAGGGGTTGGAGATTGAGTTAATCACAAATGACCAATGATTTAATCAATCGTGCCTACTTAATGAAGCCTCCATTAAAAATCCCTAGACAATGGGGTTCGGAAAGCCTCAAGGTTGGTGAACACATTCATATGCTCAGACTCTGGTGGTGCACTGCAATTCATGGGGACAGACCAGGTGCTCCTATACTTGGGACCCTTCTGGACCTCACTGTATTTACCTCTTCGTCTGGCTGTTCATTTGTATTCTTTATAATAAATCTGTGATAGTAAATAGTGTTTTCTTGAGTCCTTGAGCCATTCTAGCAAATTATCAAAACTGAGCAAGAAGTCATGGGGACCTCTGACCTTGTAGCCAAGTGGGGCAGAAATGTGGGTAACCTGGGCATCCACCACTTGCAACTGGCCTCTGAAGTCAGGGAAGTCTGTGGTCTGAGATTTTAATCACGTGGAGCCCAGTGCTCACTCTGGGCAGTTAGTCAGAATTTAATTAAATTGTAGGACACCCAGTTGGTGTCAGAGAATTGATTGGTGTGAAGAAAAAAACTCCATACTCTTGGCGCCAGAATTGGTGTTATAAAAATACTTCAGAGAAGGAAAATGAAAAAAGGTGACTGGGTTTTGAAATATCAATTATATCTCTTCCTAACTGGAGTTTAGAACCATTGAGGGAGAGTGGCAGGATAGGGATTAGGTTCCTAACAGGAAAAGACATATTGGAGGAGAGGTTTTGGTAGTGCAAATACATGAGCTTGCTAACTTTGCTTTGCATTGTGCTTAGCACCCAGATTGCTGCCTTCCAGGGTGCAGGGCAGACCTAGCTCCACTACATTTAACAAGTCACCAAGGGAGCAGACAAGAGTTCAACATTTCTGTAGTCAGGGAGTGAAGGCTGAGACAGCCATTCTCACCAGATAAGTCACATCCTATTCTGAGGAGAGGTGTGAGGTTATCTCTAAGAAGGCTGTTGTAACTTGAATGAAGAGTGTTAATACACTAATGGCAATAAGCCAACCTGAAGACCTAAAACCAGGGGTAAGTGGTCTGCTGAAAAAACACATTCCACAGCAAAATGTTTCAGCCTTTAACAAATGAGTTTGGCTATTGATCTAAATGAAAGTCATTCAGAAGATGACTTTGTTCCTCATGGGAGAAAATTGGTTCTGGGTCAAAATAGTCTTGCTTTTATCTTTCATTGGTTAGATCCATCACAAGCAATCTTTCTCAGATAATGGGTGGATAATTAGATTTTGCTCAGAGAAGGCTCTGAAATGGGTCAGAAGAGTAGTTTGAGTGCATACAATGCACATGAACTCCTAGGCTACTCTATTATGAGCCTGAAATTTTACTCACTGTTCTATTTCCAAGTCATATTTAGCCATAATGCTAATATCATCAAAGCATCAAAGGCATTCCTTTAATAAAAAGCCAACAACATTGGGCCGAGTGCAGTGGCTAGTGCCTGTAATCCCAGTACTTCGGGAGGTCAAGGTGGAGGATCACTTGAGTCCAGGAGTTGCAGACCAGCCTGAGCAACCTAGTGGGACTCTGTCTCTACAAAAATAAAGATTTAAAAATAGCTCATTGTGGTGTCACATGCTTGTAGTCCCAGTTACTTGGGAGGCTGAGGCAGGAGGATTCCTTGGGCCTGAGAATTGAGGCTGCAGTAAGGCATGATTATCACTGCACTTCACCCTGGGCAAAAGAGCAAGACCCATCTCAAAACAACAACAACAACATTAAAATGCCCCATATCCCATATTTAAACATAATTCCCTCTGTTATCAAATTCTAAGGGAGTGATTAAGTCCAAAGACTAAATTCCTATGTACTAACTTCTTTTGCTTAAAGCAACATGGTGCTGAATCGTTCAGTGAAGGATGAATATATTGAGCCTTCCATCTTGTACATGCCAATAATTCTGGTGGTGTGCCACTGCGGGATGCAGTATGTTCCTTTCCAACTCTGTCTCCAGTGACATTACCTTGATAAAATCATCGAAAATGAGACTATTTACAGGATGGAAATTGTCAAATGCTATAAACTGGAGTTGTTTTATTTTTTATTCTTGAAAGTGAGATTAACAGCACACAATTAATTTATAAAACTCTACATATAAAATTTCCTTTGCTGAAAAGTACTCCCTTTTTGTGGGGAGAGAATTGGCTGCATAAAAATAGTCTATGCATTGCAGAGTACTATAAACATAGCCTGTTTTTAAAAATATTCCTTTTTACAGATATTTCTCGTTGCTACTAGCCACAAGTAAGGTAAATGACATGCAATTGTTCTCTTCCACGATAGGGTAGTGGGGAGAAAATATGTGTTTAAAAGCAATAGCTGTAGCCAGAAAAAGTACAGCCTGCAAGCATTTCCACAGGCAGTGATGGAGAATGAAGATAGTGAGCATGAATGTGGCCAAGGCTAAGATCTCATTCCAAGAAAACTCCATTTTTGCAAACTCCTGGCATTCAACTGTCTCCTCACCTTAAATTGGTCTTTTCTTTTATAACTTAATCTTTCTCATTTCCCACATGCTGACATGCTTTCTTGAAATCATGAGAGTCAATAATTATGACTTTATTTATTTATTTTTGCTGCTTTATGAGATGTTTTCTGAACACAACAAGCTCAAACGTGAACATTGGTGTCTTTACAGAGCACTAACCAGCTAAACCTTACTTTCTCTACTAATACAATATGACAATTAAAAGATTAAATGATTAAGAATTTCCAGCATCCTATGAAAAATATCTAGTGCAATGATGATAGTATATATTCCACAGAATATTAATTTTGAGAAATATTAAAAGGAAGTGGAGATACTGAGTTAAATTAATTATTATAAAGAGTATTTTATATTGCAGAGAAGCCACAATGTATATAACTTCGGAATATAGGTGATTGTAATTTGAGGACTTTAAGAATTTCACCACCCTTTTTTATATTGTATAAATTAGAATTTCATTCTACCACAATCTGGCAAAAATGTTTCTGTGTCCCTTATGGTCTTCTTCTATGCTGCAGAATATTATGATGCATTGAATTTATTGAAAAAATACATTTTAAATACCATGTAGGCAGATGGGATTGTCTATGGATCTGTGCCTTATTCTTAGATTAATGGTTGGCACGACCTGGTGTAAAAGAGCATGTGCATGTATGTGTGCAGGGCTGGGGCATAGGATAGGTGTATGACGTTCGTGCCTTCATGTTACATATATGATTGGAAGTGGATCATGTCTTCATGAGCTGTTTGTGATAACAGTAGCCATGCAGCCATACATGTCAGTTCCTCTAAAGAAATTACTAGTGCTTATCACACTTGGTCTTGCCAAGAAAACTCCCCTCTGTGTTTTTATTTTTCTAACAAAGCTTTAAGCAGAAGTCCATTTTGAAAACATTATAAATTTGTCCTCCTTAAAGCAAAATGATAGTCCATAGAATTTCTTACCCATCGTCAAACTTTCCCACCAATCTTTGGCATCTCCTAGCTCCTTAAATACCTGGGGCTTCAGAGGTGTGATTTGTAATCTACAGATCTAGAGAAATCTCATTTTAAGAATGGGAGAACGGAAACTCAATGAAGCAAGGAAATGAATAGAAAGTTTAAAAATATTTTTTCATTGCTAGTTTCTTTTTCCATTGCTATGGATTCTCATACATGGGGGTAAAGATGAGCTCTGACTCTGTTAATGACCAGGAAGGCCTTATCCTCTCACCTAGACTAAACTTGAGACAGCCTTCTTCTTGACTGATAATTTACTTTAGAAAACATGTAATTGTAAATCCTTTCTCTTCCTGTTTTTTAAAAGCTTCTTGCCAGTTTTGCAATCCAGGACTGGTCAAGAACCTGGGGGTCATCCTTTTGAAATAAAGTCATGTACCACATAATGCCACTTTGGTTAATGACAGATCACATTTATGACAGTGGTCCTCTAAGATTTTAAGGGACATGAAAAATTTCTATCACCTGGTGACATTGTACTTGTCATCATGTCATAGCACAATTTATTTCTTTATAAATTTAGTATAGCCTAAGTGTATAGTGTTTATAAAAGTCTACAATAGTATAATGTCCTGGGCCTTCACATTCACTCACCACTCACTCACTGACTCACCCTGTGCAACTTCCGTTCCTGCAAGCTCCGTTCATAAGAAGTATCCAATACCTGTGTACCATTTTTTATCCTTTATACCATATTTTTACTGTACATTTTCTATGTTTAGACATATTCAAATATACAAATACTTGCCATTGTGTTATAATTGCCTGCAGTATTCACTGCAGTAACATGGTGTATATGTTTGCAGCACTGGAGCAATAGGCTACACCATATAGCTTAGGTGTGTAGTAGGCTATACCATCAGTGTTTGTGTGAGTACACTCTATGATGTCTGCACAGAGACAAAATCACCTAATAATGCACTTCTCAGAATGTATCCCCATCATTAAGTGAGGCATGACTATAATTATAATTATAATAATTATTGGATAATTATCCAAGAAGATAGAGCCCCTATCTCACAGTATTTGTGACAAGGTAGAAGCCTAACTTCAGAGGTCTCCTTGCTCTAAGTTGTAAAACTACCTATTGTCATGAAGTTATGAGAAAGTTTACTTTTCCTTTGAGTAGAGCCAATTAGAAAGCACAGTAGCCTAAGATACCTTTCTCACCCCAATTCTTAAAAACTCTCCTGCCCTTTGTTTTAGAAGAATTCAATTTGACTTAGTTTTGGCCTCCCCTACTGCAAGAGCCTTAAATAAAGTCTTCCTTACCTCTTTAACTTTGTCTAGTGCAAATTTCAAGCTTGATTCTGCTACTTAACTTGAAATTCTTATAGCTCTATAAAATTAGGTCTATAAATTGAATGACTGTAATAGTACCTAATTTCAGAATTATTCTGACAATAAAGTGGGATAATACATAAAATGACTTTAGCATGGCTCAGAGTAAGTACTAGCAATAATAGTAATAGTACTGAATAATAAAGTGAGTATAATTATAATTAAGCCCTATTATTACTAATAATTACTATTATTGTTGCAATATAATTATAAGAGAAGACAATAAATGAACATTTTTTTCTCTATGTTGAAATGGCCCTATGTTCTACTGTAATGATGCTATCATTACAAATTTCTCTCCTTTCATTGTAATGCAAACATCTGAGATTCATTATGCAATTAAGAAAATTCCTATTTAGAGACATTTAACTATCTTGTGAATTAATCTTTTCACCTTGTATGTTAGACTTTGCCCACACAAAGCTCCTTCACTGACAATTAGCACTTCTTCTGTTTAGACTACCATTGCTAGCTTGCCAACACCTCTCCAAAGGAGATTGAGGAAAGGGAAAGAGATAAAATCTAAAACTCCGGGTTGCCAGAATTACTTTCAAAGCACTGAAATGAAGAGATGCTTAGGAAGGGGGATGGTTGAGTCTTTTGTCTCTTGATACGTTGTCTGACTTTCTGCCCTGATAGCTCCTGACTAGTCTAGTAGCTCTGACTCACAGATAAGTAAATTTTGGGGCATAGAGGGAGCTATTTCTTTAGAGTCAAGATCAGTTGAAATGCAGTTTATTTCTGAAACCACGTACTTTAAGAATTGCATAGATTGTCTCTAAAGTGGACCAGGCACCAAAGTTTGAATAAATATGCTTATTTGATGAGGTTTTTTAAAAATGGGCCCAATGGAACAAATAAAGAGCTGTTTTTCAACTATGTCACAGTTCTGCTTCCTGGTTGAGAAGTCATAGGAATGCATAGATCGACTTTATCAGGCTGGATTCAATCTGTATTTTAACTATAACATTTTGCAATTGCTGAAATTAACGAAAAATATTTGCTTAAAAATCAATTTACATTGCAAATTTTTTCAAAATTATTGTTTTAAAGCCTGTTAACAAACACTGCTAACCAGAACCTGATAGGAGTAAGGTGTGTGGACATCCGCCGGGAAGATTGAGATCCTGAAAACCATTTCAGTGTCTTCTGTACGCCATCTTTGTTCTAACTCCATATTTGAGTTTTATTGAAAAGGGCAGCCTGTCAGAGATTAGGACTGGAGACTAAGTAATCTATTTCAGGCTCACTATTTTTTTTCCCTTCAGAAACATAAATAATACATCAAAGAAGGATTTTTTTGTCACTGTTTTGCCTTTTGAACCTTCCTAGTCAAAGACTAATATTAAAGTGCATTTCACTTGGTTGTACTAGTAAGATAAAAAATAATCACATAATATACAGGAAAAGTGAAAAAAAAAAAAACAGTGTTGAAAACAAATACACTTCTCAACATATTGAACACAGTTCAAAAGAAGTAACGGATACTTCAGTCGGCCAGATAGGTCCTCAAGCGATTTCAGTGATGAGGTTTAGATTCTCAAGGGAGCTGGGAGAGGAGAGTGACATTGTCTTCCCATTTCTCCTGGGAATTCTTAATGCTCATCCCCCAGAGCCAAAAATGACTTTATGAAGATTTTGAGGCCATGTCTTTCTCTGGAGAACCTTAATGTTCTTATGTAGTTTAAGGAAAAAGTTGCGGTGATGAAATTTTAGTTGTTTATTAACAAGAGAATAACACAGTGGGGAAAAGTGAGATGTAGTGAACCAAGGAATATTTTGCTTAAAAATAAAATAAAATTTGCCTGTTGCAAGTCCTTACACAAAAGCCTCACTGGCCTCTGTGAAGTCTTAAGCAAGTCTTTGTGGGATGAAAGAATATACTCTTGTTAAGTTGTAGTTATAGAACCACTCAGGCTTAGAGGGGTATAATTAAAGCTTATTCAATCATTTGTGCCAGTCAGAGCCAGGCTCCTTGTGGAACGTGAAAATGAATTCTGTATGGAGAGAGAATAATAACTGGCTAAAATTGTGAAGTGTTAAACCTATTTTAAACAGTTGTTAGAAGTTACCCAAATGAGAAATCATAGTTGGTCTCTACTGATATAACCATCAGCTTAGGTTTTTTAGAAAGCAGACACATATATTTTGAATATAATTATAAATTATGTCAATTCATTATTTAAAATTACTGATGTTATAATATCCCTTTGCAACTTTAGTTTTTTTGTGGATGCATGTATAAGTTTAATTATAACAATGTTTAGTATTCAATTTACAAGGTTGATAGCATGATCTCTGTATTGCAGGAAGTATTTTTTTTTACATTTAAGAGTTTATTTATTTATATTTTTATTATACTGTAAGTTCTAGGGTACATGTACACAACGTGCAGGTTTGTTACATATGTATACATGTGCCATGTTGGTGTGCTGCACCCATTAACTTCTCATTTACATTAGGTATATCTCCTAATGCTATCCCTCGCCCCTCCCCCCACCCCACAACATGTCCCTGTGTGTGATGTTCCCCTTCTGCAGGAAGTATTTTAAGATCACATTCAGTGGTACATTTGTTTAAAATAACCTTCTATATTCTTCTTCTGCATATCAGATATTTAATTTTATTCATCTGTGCTTATAATGTATCTACTAAAAGTCTCTGAAGAGACAAGAGTGAAGGAAATCAAGAACAGTCAGCCATATTAAAATACTACTACTTTTTTTCTAAAAACGCACTAATAAAAACATTTTTATTCTATTATACTTACAATATTTCCTTTTTCCTTTATGTCATTTGGCCATAAATCCTCTTGAAAGGCAAGGCTTTACAACCCACTTTCTCCTGCTATGTTCTTATTATCTGTACAGTTGGATATATCCATTTTTTTATTCAGTCAACATTTATTGGATATCTATTGTTTGCCAGAGTTTATGCTACATGTTGGATACAACTAAATTATACAAATTCTTCAGCATTCTATTCTATAACTGATGTGTAACTTCTTCCTTTTCAAATAATATTTACTTTTGAGCTTTCAGAAATCATTTTTATGAGCCAGTCAAGCCTATGTTCTTTATCTTAATCTCTACCAAATTTTTATATTTACATTTGCAACTATTAACACAACTTTCTACAAGTATGAAGGGTAGTGCAAAGTAAATGTTTTTTAAACCAAATTTATCACCTAATATAAGATCTCTCTTTCATAAATTTAAGATACAGGGTCTACTGTTCTCATAACACAAAGAACCTTGGAGGGATCTTTGATTTTTCTCCTTCATTGCCCTCAAAATTTTCTTTGTAAAGGCACTTAAATTCATTTCCACCTCTTTACCTCTTTTGTTCCATTCTTTGTTGTTTTACCTGAGAGGCTTGGTTAATCCTTCAAGTAATTTATGATCTGGACCAAAGTGACCTATAGTGCTACCCAGCAATGCTCCTCTATTTCCCCGATCTCATTCATTTTTACCAGCTCCTGGACATCTCCTTTTCCTGTCTTCTGTCTACAGAATATTTATCTCTCATGTTTAGCTCTACAGTGCATTTCTTGTTTCAGCTAATAAATGTGCTCTGCCCTCTACACAGTTGCTTAAATCAATAGCGCTCCTCTATGAGCCCCTTCCTCCATTTGAGCATCAGATCTTTTCCTCTCTACCAAAATACGGTGCTTCAGAAACTTACTTATCTATGCTGCGGTATCAAATTTTCTTTCTCTCCATGAACATATCCATCAACATAAAATACTTCAGTAAATTTTTCATCCCTAAAAGATAAACAAAAAGACTCTCTCTTGATCCAAGTCATCTCTAGCTATTTTCCTACTCTGTTTTTCAAGAAAGCTTCTTCAGAAAGTCTTCTATATTTGCTATCTCCAATTTATTTTCTCCTGGTCTTTATTTAATAACTAAGTGCTGACTTAACTCATTGGGTAATCAGGATATTATTGAGAATAAAAGGAAATGCTATTGGTAATGATTGAAGTTAAGTGCAAATCTAGACTGTCTTATGGAAACCAGATATACTACATACTCTTTTAACATCATTTCATTTTACTTTGCTAGAAAAAAATAAATATTATGGGTGGATATTAGTTGTAAATATTTATGGGGTACAGGTGATATTTTGATAGAAGCATACAATGTGTAATGATTAAATCAGGGCAATTGGGATATCCAGCACTTCAAGTACTTACCATTTCTTTGTATTAGGAACGTTCCAATTCCACCCTTCTATTTATTTTGAAACATACAATAAATTAAATTATTAACTATAGTTGCCCTATTATGCTACTGAAAACTAGATCTTATTCTTTATATCTAACTGTACTTTTATACCTATACCATCACATCTCTATCCCCTCTCTCTACTTCCAGTCCCAGGCTCTAGTAACCGTCATTCTACTATCTCAATGACTGATTTTGTTTATAGCTACCACATATGAGTGAGAACATGTGATATTTGTCTTTCTGTACCTGACTTATTTCACGTAACATAATGTCCTTCAGTTCCATCCATGTAATTGCAAATGACAGGATTTCATTCTTTTTTATGGCTGAGTAGTATTCCATTGTGTCTATATACATTTTCTTTACCAATTCATCCACTGATTGACACTTAGGTTGATTCCATATTTTGGCCATTGTGAACACTGCTGCATTGAAAATAGAAGTGCAAATATGTGTCCAATATACTGATTTCCTTTGGAGATATATCCCCAGCAGTGGAATTGCTAGATCACATGATAGTTCTATTTGTAGTATTTTGAGGACCCTTCATATTATTCTCCATACTAGCTGTACTAATTTATATCCCCACCAACAGTGTACGAGGATTCCTCTTTCTCTACTTCCTCACAACATTTGTTATTGCCTGTCTTTTTGATAAAATACATTTTAATTGGGGTGAGATGATACCTCATTGTAGTTTTAATTCACATTTGTCTGATGCACATTTTTTTCATACACCTGCTGGCCATTTGTACATGTTCTTTTGAGAAATGTCTGTTCAGACTTTTGTCCATTTTTTAAGTCAGATTATTTGTCTTTTTTTATTGAGTTGTTTGAGCTATTTGTAAATTTTTGTGATTAATCCTTTGTCAGATGAGTAGTTTGCAAATACTTTCTCCCATTCTGCAGGTTGTCTCTTCCCTTTCTTGACTATTTCTTTTGCTGTGCAGAAGGTTTTTAGCTAGTTGTGATCCTATTTGTGCAATTTTGCTTTGGTTACCTGTGCTTGTAGGGAATTACTAAAGAAATCTTTGCCTGGACTAATGTCCTGAAGAGTTTCCCAAATGGTTTTTTTTTCTGGTAGTGTCATAGTTTCAGGTCTTAGATATAAGTATTTAATCCATTTTGATTCGATTTTTGTTTGGCGAGAGATGAGGTCTAGTTTTATTTTTCTGCTTACAAGATCCAGTTTTCCCAGGACAATTTACTGGAGAGACTGTCCTTTCCCCATTTCATGCTCCTGTAGCCTTGCAAAAAATGTATGGACTGTTAATGTGTGGATTCATTTCTGGGTTCTCTATTTTGCTCCCTTGGTCTATATGTCTGTTTTTATGCCAGTACCATGCTGTTTAGGTTACTATAGCTTTGTAGTATAATTTGAAGTCAGGTAATGTGATGCCTCCAGCTTTGTTCTTTTTGCTCAGGATTACTTTGGCTATTTTGAGTCTTTGGTGGTTTCATATACATTTTAGAATTATTATTTTTTATTTGTGTGAAGAATATTGGTATTTTGATATTAATTGAATTGAATCTGTAAATTGCTTTGGATAGTATGGATATTTTAGCCATATTGATTCTTATAATCCATGATCATGGCATATCTTTCAAGTTCTTTGTGTCCTCTTTAATTTCTTTCATCAGTATTTTTTAGTTTTTAATTGCAGAGATCTTTCATTTCTTTGGTTAAGTTTATGCTGAGTCATTTTATTTTATTTGTAGCTACTGTAAATGGAATTACTTTCTTGGTTTCTTTTTCCAGTTGTTCACTGTTGGCGTATAGAAATGCTGCTAATTTTTGTATCCTGATATTGTATCCTGAAACTTTATTGAATTTGTTTGAGTTCTATTTGTTTTTTGGTGGCGTCTTTAGATTTTTCTAAATATAAGATCATCTGGTATGCAAACAATTACAACTGGACTTTTTTTTCAGTTAGGAAGTCTTTTATTTCTTTCTCTTGTCTACTTGCTCTAACTGGTATAACCACCCAATGGGTTCATCTTGTCTGTTGCTGACATAGAGCCGATTTATCAAAACGGGGGCTTGCAATAGAAAAAGAGCTTTACACATGTAGAGCTGGTTAAAAGGGAGACTGGGGTTTTATTATTATTCAAAGCAGGCTCCCCCACAATGTGGAGGGTTTTTCAAAGATAGTTTGGCAGTGGCCAGGGGTTGCCCAGGAATGCAATGTAAACATAGGGGTGTGGAAAATGGTCCTTGTGCGCTGAGTCCACTTCTGAGTGGGGGGCCACAGGACCAGTTGGTGGGTAATCCGGTTGTCAGAAATGCAAAAGCCTGAAAAGACATCTCAAAAGGCCAATCTTAGGTTCTACAGTAGTGATATCTACAGGAGTAATTGGGGAGGTTGCAAATCTTGTGACATCTGGAATAATAGCTGGTAATCACTTATGACTACCTCTTAGCAGAATAGCTCCTCTCATTCTCCTAATCTGGTGGTCTCTTTCATTAGTTTTACAAAGGCGATTTAGTTTTGGGAAAGGGCTATTATCATTTAAACTATAAACTAAATTTCTCCCAAAGTTTTCTTGGCCCAAGCCCAGGAATGACTAAGGGCAGTTTGGAGGTTAAAGGCAAGATGAGGATTTGTTAGGTCAGATCTCTTTCACTGTCATAATTTTTGGAAAAGTGGTTTCACTAGGACTCCCAGTACTACTGAATCTTATTAACCCAATTCAGTGAGGCCTTATCCCCATATCCCTATTACTCCCCCAAACTGCCCTTTTATAATTAAATATAAACCTCTGCAGTGCTAAATATGATGATTAATTCTTGGGCCCCATCCTACTTGACCTATCAGCACCATTTGTCCATTGTATCACTCATTCCTCCTAGAAACTCTTTTTTTCCTTTGCTTACTTAGCTTTCAGGACATCACATGGACGTGGTTTTCCTCTTCATTCATTAGTCATTATTTCTCAATCTCACTTGCTGGTCTCTTCTTCTTTCCGACCACCTTAGCCTTGGAATATACCAGGGATCAGTTCTTGAAACATTTCTCATTTCTATTTACATTCACTCTGCTGGTAAGTTTTTTTTCTATAAAATGACTTATCTCTATGCTATCACTAAGATTTTGAAAATATATATTCAAAACTTTTTTTTCAAATCCCTAAGGCACTTAACTGTAGATTATAGTACATAAACTAGAATAGTCTTACCTTTATATGTCAGGAAAAGTTATTTCCAATAAACAATCTAAAAATACTGTATTTTCAAGTTCAAGTGACATAAAAAAGACCTTGACTTGTTTAAAAATATATTTAGGTACTCAAGTCAAGAGAATTCTTTTGAAGATATTTTTCTTGTTGAATGTAGCTCAAAATAGATGAGATTTAATTTACCTCTCATGACAGAATTTTATTGGTGTTCAACAATTGTGCAATATTTGTCAGAGAACTGGGTTATGCCAGGAACAAATGCTTTAGGGCATGCAATCAGTCAGTGTCAGCAGATACAGTGCACAGCCCCAGAGTGACAGTGCCAATCAAATTTGTGACTCCTGGGAGATGAAGGAAAGGAGGCAAGCGAGTGCTCCTTAGTAGATACTTGCAGGAGACTTCCTCATGCTGCTTTTAGGCAACCACAGTATTGCTTTTCTGGCAATACTGCCTGTTTTAGTCTTCTTGAGCAGTTGTAACAAAATACCATATAATAAGTGTCTTTAAACAGACATTTATTTCTCACAGTTCTGGAGACTAGAAGCCCATGATCTGCTTGACAGCATTGTTGGGTTCTCAGTGAGGGCTCCTTTTCTGGCTTTCAGAAGGCCGTCTTCCCACTGTATTCTCAGATGGTGGAGAGAGGAAGGTCTGGCATCTCTTCCTCTTCTTATAAGGCCACTAATCCCATCATGTGAGCTCTACCCAATGACCTCATCTAAACCCAATTACCGCCCAAAGGCCCCGTCTCCCAATACTGTCACACTGAGAGTTAGGGCATTAAGTTACATTTTGGGACTTATATACTTCCAGTCTATAATTGTTATTGCTTCTTTAAGGCAAACTTACTCCAGAATCCATAATACATTGAGTGAAAGGTTTATGTAGTAGATTAGGGCTACCAGTGACCACAGAGATAGATTGAATCAGCATAAAATTAAATATCTAATTTCGGTTCTAGCACTTGCTCTCTGCTGTATAAGCAAGTCTCTTAACTTCTTGCCCCCAGCTTTTAATTTTTTTTATTTTTTAATTTTTATTTTATTTTATTTTATTTTTTGAGATGGAGTCTCGCTCTTTCGCCCAGGCCAGACTGCAGTGGCACGATCTCGGTTCACTGCAAGCTCCGCCTCCCAGGTTCACGCCATTCTCCTGCCTCAGCCTCCCGAGTAGCTGGGACTACAGGTGCCTGCCACCGCGCCCAGCTAATTTTTTTGTATTTTTAGTAGAGACGGAGTTTCACCGTGCTAGCCAGGATGGTCTCGATCTCCTGACCTCATGATCCACCTGCCTCAGCCTCCCAAAGTGCTGGGATTACAGGCGTGAGCCACCGCGCCCGGCCACCCCCAGCTTTTTAATAGGTAGAATAATGGAGCTGGGTCGCAGGAGCTTATGACTTCCTTCTAGCTCTAAAACATCAAAATGTTCTGACAAAAACAAGCTTCTTTCTTTTATTGAAAGAAACACCTTAATATTTAATAATTAGAAACTAGACTATCTTATAATACATTGCTTTGCTATTGAAAATCTTTGCACAAAAAAATCTGTAAAACACATTTTCACTTCCCCTATAGTACAAATTTAGCAATAAGCAAATTCTTCGTCTATTTGCCTCATAGATTTCCTTCCTGAATATCACCTCATTTTATTCTGAGTATTTAGTGAAAGTTAAATTCCAACAGATGAGTCATCTTCCGTAGCTGTTGGTTCCCTCATGGCTTCTAATTTGTAAATCTGTATTGGAATCTGTACTTGACTTATATTTATCGCCTATATTTAGCTCAAGTTCAATGTGGACTACAAAACCACATCTGGTCTCCAGAGCTCCCAGATCTAACTACTGGCACAAGTCTTTTCCAACTGATAAGGAGCTTCACTTAAACACCTTCAGCTGGAAGCACAGTGCAAATGTTCTCAGCTGTCTGGCTTGGCACCTGGAACTGTCCCCATTACATTTTGGTATGACGTGAGTGGGTGTCACTTTCTGAATACCTTGAAATGAAAGAAATCCTTGAATTCTAAAATGTGCCAGAATGTGTAGCATTTATAAAGGATAATAAATTTAATTTCGTATTTATAATAGAAAGTAAATAATGTAATGAATTAATATTTAGAATTACATGGCACCATTAGAACCACACATTTTCAGGAAAATGAATATGATTTGGGATCCTCGTTTTCATTGCAACAATCTGTGGGAAGTGTGTTAACCAGCTCCCATGCCAGTCTTGATTCTATCTGACCATAGTATTAACTGCTGTGCTTTGGGTATACTTGCTGAGTATGTGCACAACATGTTTTATTTTTCATTTCCAAATGAATTATGTTATTTAGTATAAGGCATAAAAATGTGTACAAATCAATAGTAAGCATATCATATGTAAATAGTTTTGATTATGGGATTTTACACAATAAGGGTAAAAATATTGATGTCTTTGCCACTAAATCAACCAGGTCTATGGTGATAAATATGGGAAAGTTGATTGCAGTAGTTTGGGATCTGAAAAGCCTTAGAACTGAGTAGTGCAGTTGTGACATAAACAAGTATTGAAGTTATTTTTATTTCAATGACAGCATTAGGGTGTAATAGAAACCCTTGAAAGAGGAGGACGTATAGTGTGACAGGAGCACAGACGACCCTTTCACTCGCCCTGCAGCATTCCACACAGAGTCCTATCTCTTGATTCAGAAGCCAGATGTGGGTATTAGTCAGGCATGTGTGGCTGTGTGCGCTATGTCAGTTGTAATGTACTTAGTGGAAAAGAGATTTATTTTTACACTCCTCTCCCTAAAAGTCATTAATAATTAATGAAACTTTAGTGTCCTTTAGGGCAAATTCAAAGAGCAGTAGCGAAGGCTTACTGAAAACACCATGAAATTTAACTCATGGCAATCTCAAAACAGCTTACGTATGAGCTTCTTTTTATTTTGACACTGTTTTCCATTAAAATTCTTAGGGAGAAAGAGACAGACAAAATGTTTGTGGGTTTGTCTGAATGGAAATACCATTAGAGAATGATCTCAGCTATGGAAGAAACTACTCTAAAATTCTGGAAAAGCCATAAACATCGTTTTTCCTTGTTTTTATTCCTCCAGTAAAAAAAAGAAGGGTAGCCAAAATTTTCAAAAGTAGTCAGTGACAAAAAGCCTTTTTATTCTTGATGAATTGGAAAATTATCCTTTTACTTCCCTAAATGTTTTTATAACAGTAGCTAAGCCATGTATCTCTGAGGTTTAAAAGAAATCCAGTGCTCACATAACCTTTAATGTTCTCCTCCAAGCAATTTTTGATGAGTAATAATTTCCAAGAAAAATGAGCCCTTTTTTTTCAGTAATTTTTTACCCTAAATACAGACATACCTCATTTTACTGTGCTTCTCAGATATTGTATTCTTTACAAATTGAAGGTCTGTGGCAACCCTGCTTTGAGCAAGTATATTGGTGCCATTTTTTTCAGCAGCATGTGCTCGCTTGGTGTCTCTGAGTCACATTTTACTAATTTGTATGATATTCCAAACTGTTTCATTAATACTGTATCTGTTATGGTGATCTGTGAATAGTGATCTTTGATGTTACTATTGCAATTGTTTTCAGAGCACCATGAACTCTACCTATATAAGACAGGGAACTTGATAAATATGTGTGTGTTCTGATTGCTTCATCAACCAGCTGTTTCCTCATCTTCCTCTCCTCAGGCCCCCCTGTTGCCTAAGGTACAGCAATATCAAAATTAGGCAGACTAATAACCCTACAATAGCCTCTAGGTATTCAAGTGACAGGAGGAGTTACATGTCTTTGACTTTAAAACTAGAAATGATGAAACTTACTGCAAAAGTCATGTCAAAAGTGGAGATAGGCCAAGAGGTGGGCCTCTTGTATGAAACAGGTAGGCAAGTTGAAAATGTGAAGGAGACGTTCTTAAAGGAAATTAAAAGTGCTACTCCAGTGATCACACAAATGATAAGAAAGCAAAACAGGCTTATTGCTGATGGAGAAAATTTTAGTCGTCTGGTTTGAAGATCCATTGAGCCAAAAAATTCTTTTAAGTCAAATACTAATCAAGAGAATAACCCTAACTCTCTTCAATTTTATGAAGGCTGAAAAAGGTGAGGAAGCTGCAGAAGAAAAGTTGGAACCCAGAAGAGGTTGGTTCATGAGATTTTAGGGAAGAAGTTTTCTCTGTAACATAAAAGTACAAAGTGAAGCAGCAAGTGATGATGTAGAAGCTGCAGCAAGTTTTCCAGAACATCTAGCTAAGATAGTGATGAAAGTAGCTACACTGGACAACAGACTTGCAATATAGACAAATCAGCTTTTTATTGGAAAATGATGCCATTTAGGACTTTCATAGCTAGAGAGGAGAAGTCAAAGCTTGACTTGACAGTTTCAATGGACAGGATGACTCTTTCGTCAGGAGATAATGCAGTTGGTGATTTTTAAGTTAAAGCCAATGCTCATCTCATTGACTACTCTGGAGATCCTAGGGCCCTTAAGAATGATGCTAAATCTACATCTGAAGACTCAGATGATTACTAGCATTTTTTGGCAATAAAGTATTTTTAAACTAAGGGGTTTGTATTTTTATATATAATGCTATTGCACACTTAATATACCACTGAATAGTGTAAAGATAACTTGTATAAGTTCTGGAAAACCAAAAAAAGTTGTCTGGCTTACCTTATTGCAATATTTACTTTATTGCGATGGGTATGCCCTATCATTCATTTTGGAAGTGCTTTTAGTGCTTTGGATGTGGGTGAAGTGTGGAAGAGAGATTGTGTTTGTGTGTGTGTGTGTGTGAAGCAAAGGGAAACTGACCTCTCTTTTATGTGTGGTATAAGAAATGGATTTTTCATTTATTCCAGCAAGAGCTGTAAGTTTCACAGCAAGTGTACCCCAACATTTGATATAATGAGATTGGGTATTTCTGGTCTCTTGGTGAGACGTTTCAGGACTCAGCCTGAGAGGATTTGTACCATCATATGTCTTCACTGCCTCTCTCCTGGTCAGCTGGAGGCTGAATTTCAGCAGTAAACTTTGCTAATGAAGCCTCTTCAGCTGGTGGAGGCTGAACTTTAACAGAGGCCTCTGCAATCGTAGTGGCTGCCTCAGCAGCAGGAGTCTGTTCAGTAGGCGCCTGAACTTCGGCATGGGTCTCCCCAGCAGGTTTGAGCTCTGCTTAATCAGTGGCCTCTTCAGCTAATGGAGCATGTATTTCAGCTGGGAGTTTTTTCTATTGGTGGAGGCTTTATTTCAGCAGAAGCCATGTTTTTTTTTTTTTTTTTTTTTTTTTTTTTTTTTTTTTTTTAATAGCAGAACCTTCTGCTACAATAGGACTCGGCATCTTATCTTTCTTTCTGGAAATCTCAGATGATTCAGCTCTCTCTCCCTCACTTGATTGACATCTGTTATGGATTGAATTGTGTTTCCCCAAAAGGTATGTTGAAGTCCCAGCCACCAGTACCTGTGAATATGAGTTTCTTTGGAAATAGGGTCTTTGTAGATGTAATCAGATTAAGATGGTGACCTTATAAGAAGAAAAACAAGAGGAGACAGACACAAAAGAAGGATGGGCATGTGAAGATTGAGAGATTAGAGTTATGCTGCCACATAGTAAGGAATGTCTGGGGCTACTAGAGCTTCAGTGGAAGCTGGCCCTACCCCCACCTTGATTTGGGATTTCTAGCCTCCAGAACTTTGAGGGAATACATTTCTGTTATTGTAACTCAGAAAAACAAACAAACAAAAAAAAAAAAAAGAAAAAGAAAAAGCATTCCTGGTACTTACCTGGGTTGTAACATACTGTTGCAGAGTTCTGGATGGTTAGATGTGACCTTTATCTCATTAATTTCTAAGACTTATATAGCCTCCTCATCATCCAAGGTGTAATGGTCTAAGTGATATCAATAGCAAATGAAATATTATCTTGTGATGGTTAATACTAAGTGTCGGGGGGGAGGAGCGAAGATGGTTGAATAGGAACAGCTCCGGTCTACAGCTCCCAGCGTGAGCGATGCAGAAGACGGGTGATTTCTGCATTTCCATCTGAGGTACCGGGTTCACCTCACTAGGGAGTGCCAGTGGGCGCAGGTCAGTGGGTGCGCGCACCGTGAGCCAGCCAAAGAAGGGCGAGGCATTGCCTCACTCGGGAAGTGCAAGGGGTCAGGGAGTTCCCTTTCCTAGTCAAAGAAAGGGGTGACAGACGGCACCTGGAAAATCAGGTCACTCCCACCAGAATACTGTGCTTTTCCAACGGGCTTAAAAAATGGCGCACCAGGAGATTATATCCCGCACCTGGCTCAGAGGGTCCTATGCCCACGGAGTCTCTCTGATTGCTAGCACAGCAGTCTGAGATCAAACTGCAAGGCGGCAGCGAGGCTGGGGGAGGGGCGCCCGCCATTGCCCAGGCTTGCTTAGGTAAACAAAGTAGCTGGGAAGCTCGAACTGGGTGGAGCCCACCACAGCTCAAGGAGGCCTGCCTGCCTCTGTACGCTCCACCTCTGGGGGCAGGGCACAGACAAACAAAAAGACAGCAGTAACCTCTGCAGACTTAAATGTCCCTGTCTGACAGCTTTGAAGAGAGCAGCGGTTCTCCCAGCACGCAGCTGGAGATCTGAGAACAGGCAGACTGCCTCCTCAAGTGGGTCCCTGACCCCTGACCCCTGAGCAGCCTAACTGGGAGGCACCCCCTAGCAGGGGCAGACTGACACCTCACAGGGCCGGGTACTCCAACAGACCTGCAGCTGAGGGTCCTGTCTGTTAGAAGGAAAACTAACAAACAGAAAGGACATCCACACCAAAAACCCATCTGTACATCACCATCATCAAAGACCAAAAGTAGATAAACCACAAAGATGGGGAAAAAACAGCAGAAAAACTGGAAACTCTAAAAAGCAGAGCGCCTCTCCTCCTCCAAAGGAACGCAGTTCCTCACCAGCAATGGAACAAAGCTGGATGGAGAATGACTTTGACGAGCTGAGAGAAGAAGGCTTCAGACGATCAAATCACTCTGAGCTACGGGAGGACATTCAAACCAAAGGCAAAGAAGTTGAAAACTTTGAAAAAAATTTAGAAGAATGTATAACTAGAATAACTAATACAGAGAAGTGCTTAAAGGAGCTGATGGAGCTGAAAACCAAGGCTCGAGAACTACGTGAAGAATGCAGAAGCCTCAGGAGCCGATGCAATCAACTGGAAGAAAGGGTTATCAGCGATGGAAGATGAAATGAATGAAATGAAGTGAGAAGGGAAGTTTAGAGAAAAAAGAATAAAAAGAAACAAGCAAAGCCTCCAAGAAATATGGGACTATGTGAAAAGACCAAATCTACGTCTGATTGGTGTACCTGAAAGTGACGGGGAGAATGGAACCAAGTTGGAAAACACTCTGCAGGATATTATCCAGGAGAACTTCCCCAATCTAGCAAGGCAGGCCAACATTCAGATTCAGGAAATACAGAGAACGCCACGAAGATACTCCTCGAGAAGAGCAACACCAAGACACATAATTGTCAGATTCACCAAAGTTGAAATGAAGGAAAAAATGTTAAGGGCAGCCAGAGAAAAAGGTTGGGTTACCCACAAAGGGAAGCCCATCAGACTAACAGTGGATCTCTTGGCAGAAACTCTACAAGCCAGAAGAGAGTGGGGGCCAATATTCAACATTCTTAAAGAAAGAATTTTCAACCCAGAATTTCATATCCAGCCAAACTAAGCTTCATAAGTGAAGGAGAAAGAAAATACTTTACAGACAAGCAAATGCTGAGAGATTTTGTCACCACCAGGCCTGCCCTAAAAGAGCTCCTGAAGGAAGCACTAAACATGGAAAGGAACAAGCAGTACCAGCCACTGCAAAAACATGCCAAAATGTAAAGACCATCGAGGCTAGGAAGAAACTGCATCAACTAATGAGCAAAATAACTAGCTAATATCATAATGATGAGTTAATGGGTGCAGCACACCAACATGGCACATGTATACATATATAACTAACCTGCACATTGTGCACATGTACCCTAAAACTTAAAATATAATTATAATAAAAAAATACTAAGTGTCAACTTGATTGGATTGAGGGATGCAAAGTATTAATCCTGGATGTATCTGTGTGGGTGTTGCTAAAAGAGGTTAACATTTGAGTCAGTGGGCTGGGGAAGGCAGATTCACCCTTAATCTGGTCGGCACAATCTAATCAGCTTCCAGTGAATATAAAGCAGGCAGAAAAATGTGAAAAGGAGAGACAGGCCTAGCATCCCAGGCTACAGCTTTCTTCTGTGTTGGATGCTTCCTGCCCTTGAACATTGGACTCCAAGTTTTTCAGTTTTGTACTCAGCCTGGATCTCCTTGGTCCTCAGCTTGCAGATAGCCTATTGTGGGACCTTGTGATCATGTAAGCTAATACTTAATAAACTCCTCTCTCTCTCTCTCTCTCTCTATATATATATATATATATATGTACACACACACACACAATTTAACCTTTGTATTTTATGCCACATGTTCAAATCTCACCTTGTCTCTAACCATTCACAGAACCATGTTGTAGGTCCTATCATTGATGTCATTCATACAAGAGAGTAAATGTCAGTTATAGATATATATGTATGACATCATACATATATATATATATATCTCCTATTAGTTCTGTCCTTCTAAGAGAACTCTAATACATATCTATACGCAGATACATCAGTAGTGATCTTGAAAGCGCTGACAGATCATAGAATGAAAGCACAATGAATCAAAACAAACTATTCCTCTCCCAGTAGCCTGCATTCAGAGTACTATCAATGGCCTACCATCTCGTGCAAAAAGGCCAAGAAGAAGGGATCGAAGCATCTAGAATGGACTTATGTTTTAAAATTTTTCAGTGGTCCTGTTCTTAGAGCCTTCAATATCTGATTTAACCTCAATGTTCTAAGTAGTCGATGATTCAAAGTTTTTACCAAGAGGATCTTTGTATTCTATGTCACATGGCCAAATCTTACCTTGCCTCTTACAAGTTCACAGAACCATGTTGTAGGTCCTACTATTGATGTCATTCATGCAAGAGACTAAATGCCAGATATATACATATGTATGAGTCCATTCTCACACTGCTGTAAGAACTGCCTGAGACTGAGTAATTTATAAAGAAAAGAGGCTCAATTGACTCACAGTTCTGCATTACTGGGGAGGCCTCAGGAAACTTACAATCATGGCAGAAGGGGAAGCAGGCACATCTTACATGGTGGCGGGCTAGAGAAAGCATGCAAAGGAAGAACTGTCAAACAGAAAACCATCAGTTCTCATGAGAACCCACTCAGCATCATGAGAACAGCATGGGAAAACTGCCCCCATGATCCACTCACCTCCCTCCCTCAGCACATGGGGATTACAATTTGAGATGAGATTTGGGTGGGGACACAGAGCCAAATAATATCAATATACGTATTCTAATATTCTGACAACTTACCTGATGTTGCTCCTGACTTTTAGTAGCTTATCTATGCACATTGCCATTAGTTAAAGGACAAACTATAGATATGAATACAACAGAAGTAGGTAAATAATAGACTGGGAGTGGAGAGAGGGGAAGAGAGGGAGAATTTTACCTGAGTGGTAGAAGTAAATATGTAAGTTCCACCCATTTACCCTGAAATTCATTATCTGGAAAAAAATCTATAAAAATTGTTTTCAAAGCATGATCTCATAGTATATGTTACTCTTCAGATTGAATGACGCTATTCTGTAAAAATTGAATATTGGTGATTCTTATCCTCCAATTAATAGATATAAAACAGTTTTTGTGTCAAAGTATTGTGAATTAAAATTCTGACTCAACCAATTAGCATTAAAGTTGACCTTGATTGAGTTGTTTAATATTTCATTTTGAGCCCATGTCTTTAGCTGTCAAATGGTAACATAAATACAAACCCTGCAATATTATGTTGAGGGTCAAAGGAAAGATGTGTAATCACTAATACAGTATCTAGAATATAGTTGATATTCAAAAAGTAATAATACTCTTCTTCTGTCCTGCATTTCACATTGCACTGGACTGCAACATCCTTTTGTATTCAAAACCATTCAGCTAAATAACATTAATTAAAATTCTGCTACAGATTAGCATCATTGTGGTAGCTGTTCAAATAAATTAACAGCAAAATAATACATAACATGTTCGATGAAAGAGGCAGATATAATCTCATAAAACTATAAATATTTACAACATATTACAACTATGACAAACATATTTTTTTGTGTTTATATTTGTGAGAGAGACATTTACCAGAACTAGAGAGACTAGGTAGGAAGACAGAGGACACATCACAAAAAGAGTGGCCTTAATGTCTATTAATTTGGCAGCTCACTTTGCCCAGTGTCTTTGGTCATTCCTACTTATTGTATTAACCAGTAAAATTATAGACCAGCTTTGGGTGTGGGTATGTATCTTCACTACTTTGTGGGCATGTATATGTGTGTATCTGTACAATGTTTAGAGCTGACAGTAAAAAGACATATAGATAAATCAGTGGCTGGGGTCTAGGTGGAATATAATAATACACTGCCGAAGGAGCAACCCCAGAAGAGACACTCAGAGATATGATGAATGAAAAATACATATTGATGCACTGTGCAGTTTCTTACTCAGAGATCATTCACAGAAATCTTTTTCTCCATAGGGACATTATGATGCATTGACTTGTAGCTACCTGCATCATTCATTTAGTGCTTGGGACAGCTGCCCTTTCTCTGTGTCAGTGTTTGAATCCCCAGGAGAAGTTGAAATAGAATGTTTTTTACCTTACTGTGATAAGTCTTTTATAAAATAAACAAAGAAAAAGATCTATAATTTACACCATTATTATATTTTACCACCCATTCTAATTACTTAATATAAGGATCAAAACATAGATTCTCTTTATTATTGTATGCCATTCTGGAGCAATGTTTGTCTTTACTTGAGGGGGCACATGTCCTATTGATTTATTGAAGAGAAAACTCTGCCTGGAATCTTTGAAAACTCTGTCTACAATCTTTGAATGCCTTACTTTTTATCTTTCTAGTAAAAAACAGAGAGTCTACATGTCTAGCTGTTAACTATCACTAGAAACTTGGAAGAGTAGTAAGTAAAAGTCAGAAATGAATATTTCATAGACTTTGGCAGCAAATTTAAAAGCAATGCAAAATGAGATAATTTTGTTAGTTTTTCCTCACTTCTTGGAAAATAACTGCAGAGCTCAAAATGTGGTGGCACCAAGAATTTCACATATAATTTTATTTTTAGCTTTTAATCATATTATCTTACCTTGTCTTCACTTTAATATATTTATATCCCAGTGCAAATATTTTGGATAGATGCATAACCTTGCTTTTTAAGAATTCCAGACAAAAAGAAGATTGGAGAATATCTCCAGGCTACACAATCTTTGCTTTTGTTGGATGTAGCCAATTGCACGCAATCCAGATGACTCATATGTGGACTGCTAAAACACAAAATATTTCTCTCTCTCCTTGTCTTTATTCCTCTCATTCTATTATTATCTCTCCATCTTTCTTTTTCTGTTTCTTCTTTCCTGTTTTTTCCATACTCATAATTTATATATACCCAAAATACCTCACAATGTCTGAATAAATGCGCAGACCAAAGAGGCATGAGACAAGAATTTGAAGGCATCAGTATGAGAGAATAATCAACAAGGAAGAGTTATACTGCCAAGATTATTATTTTTATCCTTTAAGCCTTTTTGTCAGATAGTTAAAATGAAGAGTTAAATTTCTTCCTGGGTTTCTGTCACTTTTGGAAATAATCCTTCAATCATGTATATATAGGCTTACTAGAATATTTTTGCGTAGTGCTTAAAACAGCTGTTAAAACTCAAATGAGTTTTGATACAATATTACTTTTATTTAAATTTTTATTCGTTGTTTCCAGACAACCCAGCTCTTTCTTTAATTGATCTGCTGTTTCCATTACATTTCATTGCCATCATATCACTTATTATGACCACTACAGGCCTAGATTTACCAGCTGCCAAACTGAATATACTGAATTCAGCTACAGCAAATCTTTATTAAAAACAAAACAAAACAAAACAAAAAAAACCACTACATAAAATCCAAGACTTGTTTCTCATAACAGTAACAAAATGCCAATTAGAACTGTGGTTACAAAATATCTTCATTCACAGACCATTCTATTTCTGGTGAAATTTACTTTGGAGTCTTAAGAATTCCAGGGATATCAATTGAGTATTCATTTCTTTTTTCTTCCATTGTTCTGGTGATGTGCTAGAGCCAAGCAGTTTTAAACAAAAATTCCAAGTTTCGTATTTAAATTTGTATTATTGGTTGACTTTTTCTAGGTTAGGGGCAAGTTAAAGAGCATTAAATGTTTTAGAATGATGTTTAGAAATTGGATTAAATAAGAAATTTCTCAACCTTCCCAATAGCAGCAATTCTAGACTTAGATTTATTTGATCTGGGACCCAATCAAAACACGCTGTGGTTTTGCTTCCCATTAAATTTAATTCAACAATTTATTGAGCTTCTATGTACCAGAGTCTTTGCTAAATGCAAGGAAACTTAAAGATGAAAACCATACAATTCCTACCTTCCACAAGCTTACACACCTAGGGGAGAAATGAGGCAAGAAAACACACAGATAATCACACCCTGAGGATGCTTCCCTTCCAGGTTCTCACTAATAACAAACAGCTCAAAAAAGCACAGATAGTCCTCTGAATTGTAGGTCACCCGGTCTTCCTCCCAGAATTATGGGTACTCAGGTCAATTAAAGTCAATTAAATTTAACTTAATGAACATGAGTGAAACAGACTAAACTAAATTGGGAATGCCATCTTTCTGGAGAATGGAACTAAATTTTTCTAGAAACTTTTCATTCTATTGTTTGTTTTGGATTTCATTTTTCTTATAGTAGGTGTGAGTATACTTGCCCACTTGTGCCAAAAGTAGAGTGAAGCAGGGCTTGAATAACTCTGAACATTATAGAATTAGAGGTCTCATCTAGGCTCTGCCTTACTAAGCTTGTTGTTTTGGTATTGGGAAACTGAAGGGATCAACAGCTTTATGCGTTATTAAATATTTCCCCCATTGACCTCAGATAGATTCAGAAATGCCAATAAATAGAGCTTCACTATTGAAATAAGCATTATGTAGAAATTCTAAGGTAAAATATATTCCTGAGAAAGAGTCTTCAATAGCACATAGAAATGTAAGGAAGCTCGTGACAAGTGGGTATTAATGAAGGATGAATACTGGAACTCATTTTTAGAATGAAGTGCTGGAAAGGAAGACTTGGTAGGCCAGAAGAAAACTCACACAAATTCAGAGAGTTCTGTGTTTAAATATTATTTTATATACTTTACCTTTTTAGTATCTGCAAAAAAAAGTCTTGAAGACTATGCATCAAACTTTGAGCAATAGGTACCCCAATTATGGAAAAATTATAATAGTTATTAATAAATTTTAACATGCAAATCCACATAATCTTAACAAGAAAAATATTATATATCAATAGCTGCTTATTATATTTTTTAAAATTCTTAGTTGGTAAGAGCTAAGTGAAATTGGGAACGTTATATAAAGTAAGTAACAGTCAACATATTATTGGTGTTTAGAGCAGTGTTCATGGATGCTGACTAGAAAACAATATCCAGTGTTGACTTACTGAAAGGCAGATCATTTTCTCTACCTGGAGATGTACTTGACCCCATAAGTCTTAAAAACTCTCTTCATTTGAAAAAAGAAATACAAGCGAAGTTATTGTGTAATTCTAAGAATCTTCTGTTGCTGTAAAATTATGTGACTCTAATGTATAGAAAACATTAGAAACATCTAGGACAAAAGAAGCCCAGATGGTACATGGTCAAGACTGTGTGACGATGAAACTATAATGAGGCAAAGAGGCCTTTTCTATTTTGTCATATGAGGTGTTGCATAGTTCTGCCTTTACTCGTTCTAGAATAATTATAAAATTTCTAAGCAAGAATTATCAGCATTTTCTAGTCTTAGAAAGTCTTTCTAACTCAAATACTTCTTTGGGTTTATATATATGTGTATATATTTATGAATATATATGTCTTTATGTTATATAGAGACATTTATATTTAGTGTGTCATATATGTTATATATATTTATTATGGTATATATACATACAAAAATATTTAAATTTCATATACTCACATCCATTTCTTGTATTTAATTAAATATAATAAACAATGTTAAAACCCCATATCTTATACCCTATTCAATAAATGGTGCTGGGACAATTGAATTACCATATGCAGTATAATGAAACTGGACTTTACCTCTCACCATATAAAAAAATTAACTCAAGATGGATTAAAATCTTAAATAAAAAACTTCAAACTATAAAAAAATCTTAGAAAAAAACCTTAGGAAATACTCTTCTGGACATTGGCCTAGGCAAGTAATTTATGACTAAGAATTCAAAAACAAATGCAACAAAAACAAAAATGGACAATTGAGACTTAATCAAAGAGCTTCCACACAGCAAAAGAAACTATCAACAGGGTAAACAACAAGATACAGAAGGGAGAAAATCTTTGCAAGCTGTGCATCCAACAAAGAACTAATATCCAGAATTATCAGGAACTTAAAAAACAAATAACCCTGTTAAAAAATGGGCAAAGGACCTGAACAGACACTTCTCAAGAAAAGACATATGAACAGCCAACAAATATACAAAAAAATGCCCAACATTGCTAATCATCAGAAAAATGCAGAACAAAACCAGAATGTGATACCATCTCACATGGCAAATGGCTATTACACAAAAATAAAAAAAACCAGAAGATGCTGGTGAGGCCGAGCAGCAAAGGGAGTGAGTGATTATACACTGTTAGTGGGAATGTAAATTAGTTCAGCCACTATGGAAAGTAGTTTGCAAATTTCTCAAAGAACTAAAAACAGAACTACCATTTGACCCAGCAATCCCATTACTGGGCATATACCCAGAGGAAATTTTATGCAGCACTGTTCACAATAGCAAAGACATGGAATCAACCTAGGTGTCCATCAACAATGGATTGCATTAAAGAAATGTGGCATGTATACTCCATGGAATACTATGCAGCCATAATAATAAACAAAATCGAGTTCTTTGAAATAACTTGGATGCAGCTGGAGGCCATTTTCCTAAGTGAATGGCCTATTCACTTAGGATAGAAACAGAAAATCAAATGCTTTCTGTTTCTAACTTTTGAGTGGAAGCTAAACATTGTCTACACTCAGATATAAAGATGGAAACAATACACACTGGAGAATCTAAAAAGGGAGAGATAGAGGAGGAAGAGTTGAAAAATTATCTATTGGGTACTATGTTCACCATTTGGATGACTGATTCAGTAGAAGCCCAAACCACAGCATCACATTAATAAATCTATAAGTGTACTCCCTGAATATAAAATATATATATATTCCAAATTGGTTTTCAATATAAGTCTCTTAATATTATTTTCCTTTAGTATGCTGAATAAAACTCATATTCAGCATGGCCTTGTAGTAAAAAGAGAAAAGATAGAAAAGTTAAATATCATATTTTGCTCCAGTATAAAGTAAAACATTCATTATAGATTTTGAATACATTTTCTTTTAATATATTCAAACATTTCAGATATTTTAATGTATTTGTGTACATTTTTAATATCCATTTTCATTTTGGATAATTTTCACTGGATTATAATTTTCATGAGCAGACTTTGCTTTATTTACAGACACAAGTACTGTGATTTGCACATACTATGTGACCAATGGATTTATTGAGCTGAATAGTACATACATAGAATTCTAAACACTCACAAATTTATAAATTTCCACACTCTGGGACAATGCATTTTCTCTTTGTAGCCCAAAAGTCACTAAGAGAATGGTTAAACTTCTAAGAAAATGTATGCCAGTAAACTTTGATTTCTTAGTGATCTAGAATTATTCAAAGTGCAGGAAAACAAAAACGAAAGCAAAACCTCCATATGATGTGTGTGGTAGGCAGAAGAATGGTGCCTTCATGATGTTCACATTGTGAGCCAAAGTAACCAATATAAAAAGCCATGTGATATGGTTCGGGTGTATGTCCTCACCCAAATCTCATCTTGAATTATAATCCCCATGTGTCAGGGAAGGGGCCCTGGTGGGAGGTGATGGGATTAGGAAGGCAGTTTTCCCCATGCTGTCCTTGTGACAGTGAGTCACTCCACACCTAAAGGATAAATGATCCTAGTACTTTTCTTTCTTTTCCTACGCATAAGTTAAAGTCTAACAGACTTAGCAATTATGCTTCTGTAATCTATAATCAGATGTACTCTCGCACCCAAACTTTGATGTAATTTTGCCAACACTAAACATCCACCTCCTGTATGTAAGCCGTGGGCTGAAAGACCGTGCTGCAGCAGTCTGCTAGAACCTGTTTTGGGGGCTGCTCCAGGGGCACAGGCCTCAGTCTATAGTCCTCAGTAAGACTTCTGGATAAAACTAACTTTAATTCTTTAAAAGCTTGATCTTTTTCTTTTGTCATCAACATTCCAATTCCCATAATTTATGAATATATAATGTTACATGGCAAAGGTGAATTAAGGTTGTAGGTGGAATTAAGTTTGCTAATTGGCATGTGGAAATTTTCCTGGATTATTAGGAAAGGCCTAATCTAATCATGAGTCCTTAAAGTGAAAGAAGGGGCAAAAATGTAGATCAGAGAGACTGCAGTGTAAGAAGAAGAGAGGTTGATCAATAAGTATGTCAAGCGCATTGATTATTTTTGAGTTTGCAAATGTTTTTCTCTGTGATTAGGCCACCTGTTTTTGCTAATTGGTGCTTACTGAAGTCAGGCTCCTACTTTCTCACAGAGACTGGGAGATATGAGTGCTATTTTTCTTATTGTTTACATTTCAAAGAGATAATTCCCAGGTCTTTGAGGAAGACAGTTCTGCATTGTAAAACTAGCAAGAGGCTTTTGAAAAGATTTGTATTTCAAAAGAACAGAGAAAGAATTTATAATCTTTGTACAGTAAATGCTGTAAGAAAAGAGGGGTCAGGTCCTAGAGTCAGGAAGAAACCTACCTAAAATTCAGTCAAGCTGAAGAAAATATTAATGCAGGCTTGGTCAGTTGTCAGTAGATTTTCCAAATTCTATGCATCAGATGTAGTTCACGTGGTACTCACTGATTTATGACCACTGTCAGGGTGCAGGGTGTCCTACCCCAAAATGTGGTGCTTTAGCATGCAGAGTACTTTGAATTAAAAGAAATCAGAATGTCATAGAAGCTGCTTCAGAACCAAAAACATTCTACCCATCTTTTGCTTCTCTCCCTTCCCCCAGCAGAAGGGAGGGACTGTATCTGCAATCTCCTTATCTGCTAAAAAATCTTTCCAAAAGAAATGCAGTTATCTTAAGAGTCTTGCTAGGAGTCTTGACAAATAAAGATTAACCACTAGAAAAAAGAAGAAACTAAAGAACCAGAAAGATATTTCACTTGTTCTTCTGAGGGCAGGTCTGAGAGATTATCTGGGAGACTATCTGCATAGTAAGACGACCTTTGTTCATGGTGAAGTTCTGCCTCTCACTTTGCTGCCACCTCCCCCTAGAGATCAGAGCAACTCTGTCCCAGGCCACTATTCCTTTTTTTTAAATTTCAATTTTTATATACAATTTTATATACAGGAGGTAGATGTGCCGGTTTGTTACATAGGTATATTGTACACAGGTAGTGAGCATAGTACCCAAAATATAGGTAGTTTTTTAACCCATGTCCACATCCCTCATCCCTCCAATAGTCTGCAGTATCTTTTATTCCCATGTTTATGTCCATGGGTGCTTAATGTCTAGCTCCCACTTGTAAGTGATAACATGTGGTATTTGGTTTTCTGTTCCTTCATTAGTTCACTTAGGATTATGCAGGCCATTGTTCTTTGGTCTCATTCATGTCCCCTGAAAATCATTTGTGATGCCTAAAATTACCTACTTCCCCTCATTTACCTCCCACCCTATGAAAAAAGTGTAAATATTTAAAGTTCAGCCATCTCGCTCTTCTTTAAGTCTCATATTTTCAAGATTCCTGTGTTCATATGCATGTGAATAAATTTGTATACCTTTTCTTCTATTAATCTGTCTATTGGCCAGGTGCAATGGCTCATGCCTATAATCCCAGCACTTTGGGAGGCTGATGTAGGAGTATCACTTGAGCCTTTTTCCCTGTCCCTTTACTCCTGTGTTGATAAATAATCTACATAATCTGCTTAGAAAAGAGTAAAGCTGTTATTTCTTTGCTTCATAATTTCTACATTTCTCATCTTGTACAGAGAAAAGCCAAAGTGATTACAATCATCTGTAAGGTCCCACCTTTCATGCATCCTTTCCTTTCTCTGGCATCCTTGCCTCCCATCTGTTCCTTACTCACTGTGTTCTACTCCAGTGAACTTGCTTCAATACAAATAATTCTGATTTGCTTTCACCTCAGAATCTCTGCATTTGTTATTCCCAGACTGGCATGATTTTACCCAGATACCCATGTGCTCACTTCCATCGTTCATGAATGTCCCGAATAAGAGGTTGCTTATTAGAAATAACTTTTTGGACCCCTTTGTATAAAATGTATAACATACTCCTAAACTTTCTGTCCCTTTTTGCTGACTTTATTTTTCTATCACATAATCACTGTCTAACATACAATATATTTTATGTATTCATTTTGTTAATTTGTCTGCTTCTTCCCACTTAAATTCCCAATTGAAATAATTTTTTATCAATTTTGTTCTCTGGTATTCATGACATTTGAAACAATGCCTTATAATTATAGGTTTTCATGAAATATTTGATAAAGGAATGCATCCTTCAAGGACTTGAGGCTATGCTTATGAATTACTCTCTCAAAAACCAAACATTCAGGGCTTGTGAACTTTGCCCAATGTGGATGTTTTATTTTTTTTGCTACAACATCAGTTGGGATAACTTACTAGTTTAACTTGAAAGGTGATTAATCTGGATACTAACATAAAATCAATGAATGTCTTGAGAAACATGCCTTACCAACTTGACTAACATTTCACTAACATTATTATACCCATTGCCTGACACTTCTCATACTGCTCTCATTGTCTTTCACTAAGAGACTGTTAATGTCAGACTCTGGAGCCTATCTATCTCCATGTCTTATTAAATTTCCTCAAATCCTTCTATATCAAAGTGATGGAAAATTCATCAACATACTCATAGATAATGGAGCTTTGGAGTACAGTGATGACTTGAAGCAAGAGGAACACAGCAAAATGAAATATTTAATATGCATAATACAATATTTAGTGTAGTTAGGTGACTATGTCCACCATTGTTAGACATCCTTACCAGCAGAAAACCAGTAGATATAACACCTATTCAAGATAACTAAAGCCAGTATTGCAGAAGCAGGTTTCAATTGCTCAAGAGACATCCCTTCTTCTTGCCCCATGGTACATTCAGGCCTTCATCCTCTGATGGCTTCTCCTACTGTCTTCAACTCTGCTCCATTTTTGAATTATTCTAGTGTGGACAGTAGTACAGATAGTGGAGTAATAATTCTCTACTCATTTACTATATTTCAACTCTTGTCTACTTTTCTCCCATATCCCTTTTTCTGATCACATTTGCACAGTCTGACCCAGGATAGAAACTCATTTTTTGCCAGCACTGCTCCTATTTAATTTTTTTCATGTAAACCAGTATTTTTATAAAAGATATGTAGTAGAAGTGGAGATTTAATTGTCTATCAGGAGACAGGTATAGGAATGCTAAGTTGTTGATCAAGGCAAGATAAAGGAGGTCAATAGAAGGGGAAGTTGATGTACTCATATAAAAATAAACTAAAAAACATATGAAAAAAGAAAACTCAAATTCTTAACTTTCTTCTTCTTAACAATATTAATACAGAAAACTTTGAAATCAGGAATGACCAACTGCCTCCTTATAACCAAGGCAAACAAAATTAATGCAGCCTCTTGGAATTTTTAATTTCAAAAGTATAATATTCTACATGACTAACAAAAATAGTTTTCAAGTATTATGAGTGAATTTTACTGTGAAGTTACAGCTCAATTAATTTAGTTTTACAACAATGTGAACTAAATAAAACATTTGCACAAGAGTGAAATGAAATGAAAAAAAAAATCCTCCACTTAAGTGCATCAAAATGTTAGATCAAAGCCAGATCAAATTTTTAAGAAATCTTTAGAATAGTTGATTCTAAAGCAGTAGTCTTCAATTGTGTAAAAGCTAGATGCCTCCTCTAATTAAATCCTATATTAAGTACTAGTATAAAGAATAATACGAAGGCAGAACTCTTCTAAGACAAGTGTTTCTTCCAGTAAACACATACTCATCTGAAACATTGATATGAAAACCTGAAATTCTATGGCTTGATAGAACAACGTTTGAAAGCCAGTGGTTTAACGTCATTCATTCTTTCTTTCTTACTTGATAAAAGAAACAATTTTCTCTTAAAGTAACCATAAGACTGAAAGAATGTAAAATGGTCTTTAGGAATATGTGGGCAGGGAGTTGTACAAAGTCTATAGCGTTTTGGTCTTAGCTTTGAGTATGGTGAGTCATATACCTGCTACCAGCAGGCGTTCTCAGATGTCAGGTATCAACTAAGAGGGATCAGTTTTTTGCACAAATTCCAAAGTAACTAATCTGATGCATGCCTGATCCTTTTGCATACATTTTGTAAATTGTACTTTTGAACTTTGTTCTTATTTTTGGTCTTTTTTCCCTTTTTTTTTTTTTCCCTCCACGCTTCTGTTCCCTTAAAATTCAGGCATTTTAAGTCAAAATGTTTATTAGTGACCTGAAGCTAGATATGCCAGGAAAAACCAGGCACTCCAACAAGCTAACTCTGTTACCATGGGCAGAAAATAGCATATGGGTGAAACATCCCCTGGGAGAAAGTATACAGCTGTCAAATTTCCTAGAAAAAGACCCATAGGGCTTTGTCTTGATCAAACCATTCCTAGACCTTGGCATAGAACTGAGAAAATAAAAAGGATGTGGAAAGTCATACACACAATCATAAACCTTCCAAATGAAAATATGAGGTAATTAGAAAATGATGATAGTAGTCTGTGGCTAATGATAATTTTAATTTCCCTCATAACAGTATGCTGACAAATAAATATATAGGAAGAGATTCTTAAAAAATGTCAACATGAGAAACAATTATTGCAACATATGAAAATAATCCATATGAATTTTTAATTGAGCCATGCTTAGTTTTGGAGAGAATAGTTTGGCACATAGATTTAATTATAAATGGTTTATACAGACTCTTGAGGACAAAGAGACCATAATTTACAACCTTATATTCAAAACACACCAACAGATTTGATAATGGGTCCGTCAATTAATATGTGATGTCTCACGTTGGGAAGTTCTTTACAAGCCTCATAGCATTCAGAAAACAAAACCAAAAAACCGATGGAAATTACATTCATAATAAACTACAACAAGAAATCTTGCTCATGGTCCTTTCAGTCAGAACAGCCCACTTTTTTGATAATTACAAACAGACATCTCAGGGGAGTTGTATATATGGGAGAATAAAGATGGCCTGCTATGATCAGTGGTCCTTTAAAATTGAATAATTCTTTCCATCCTACACCTTGATATGTTAAATTATGTACATGCAAACATTTACAGAAACGTGCACACTTATAAGTTAATTTGACTTGACAGAAGTTAAATTTCACTGATATGTCTATTAATATTTAATTGAGAGGTTAATAAATCAGCCAATCAGAATAAATTTGAGGTCATTCTAGAAACATCTTGGAAATATTTTCTTTCTTTGTATCAGTATTATTTTTCATATGCATGGGGTTTCATTATGTTGCCAGGCTGGTCATGAACTTCTGTGTTCAAGCAATCCTCCTGTTTCTGCCTCCCAAAGTGCTAGACTTACAGGCATGAGCCACTGCACCTGGCCTTGAAAATCTTTTCAAGAAATGTAGATACCCCAACAAAAATTTCTAGACATTGACATATGCTAATGGGCGGTTCTCCAGGAGCATATGGAATCAGTTGGCTCAGTTCATAATCGTGTTCCTACAATAGTAAAATTTCCAGAAGAACTGGTACAGACATCTTTTTTATTTTTTAAATGACAAATTTCAAATGACATAAATTCAAATATAGTACAAACCGTGGGATGTTACTCAAATACCTTATCTCTGTAACCTAATTTTAATACTGAAGTTCATTTAAAACATAAATTTGCTTTCTTCCTAATAGCTCATGGTAAGACAGGGGTGGAGGTTTGTATATATAATTTACATGGGCAAAGATTTATAGCATGCTGTTAAGTTTTTTATGAGAATCTTTGAAATTGTAAGAATTATCAACATTTTTTCATGTCAAATGTGACTGTCAAAATAACAACTTCAGAACTTATCTCCTCCCGGATCCTCCTAGCCTAGATCCTAGATGCATGCTTGGTCATGTAACCAGTGCTGCAGGGATTTATGTGAGAGGAGCTCAATATCCCAGAAGGTACTAGCTAATTTTGACTGGTTTTACATTTTTAATATTTTTTCTTTTTTTGAACCACACATTTATTCCATTTGTTTTCTGTAGCTATAAAGAATAAGTCTAAACCCCTTTCTCATAGTAGCTCTTCAGATATTTTGAAATGCTTTTGTATCTACCAAATTCTCTTGCTATTACTCTATGACATATAGCATCACCCTCTGCCTTTCTTTAGTATTTTAATGTTTTCTTTAATTCTGGGATTTAGAATTAAAGATTCATGCTGTTGCAGGTATGGTAAAATCTATTCATAATATAGTTCAAATAAGATTGTTTTTGGTACTTGTGATGGTTAACATTGAGTGTCAACTTGATTGGATTGAAGGATGCAAATTATTGTCTCTGGGTGTGTCTGTAAGGGTGTTGCCAAAGGAGATTATCATTTGAGTCAGTGGACTGGGAAAGGCAGACCCACTCCCAATCTGGGTGGGCACCATCTAATCAGCTGCCAGTGTGGCCAGAATAGAAGAAGGCAGAAGAACGTGGAAAGACTAGACTGGCTTAGTCTTCTGGCCTCCACCTTTCTCCTGTTCTGAAAGCTTCCTGCCCTCAAACATCGGATTCCAAGTTCTTCAGCTTTGGGACTCTTGGACCTTCAACCACAGACTGAATGCTGCAGGGTCAGCTTCCCTACTTTTGAGGTTTTGGCACTCAGACCGGCTTCCTTGCTCCTCAGCTTGTAGACGGCCTGTTGTGGGACCTCATCTTGTGACTCAATACTCCTTAAGAAACTCCTCTTGATACATACATCTATCCTATTAGTTTTGTCCCTCTAGAGATCCCTGACTAATACAGCACTTCTCTGGACATACAATGAATTCTAGTTTTCTTAAACCCTAGGTAAGTTTAAGGATTATTACTATGAAAATAACTTTCCGTATCTTGTGTTAGGACAGTTGATTTTTCCATTACATGTACTCTTCTCACCTATAATTTTGTTGCTTTCTGCCCTTTGTACCATTCTCTTATTCATTAACATGAATTTATTGATTGTCTTCACTGTATCAGTAAAATATAAGCCAGCACCACAGTGGTGAGCAAGAAAAACACAGTTCTTGCTCTTGTAGCAATACATTCCTGTGTAGGGTGAGTATGGAATTTAACAGTGGTATCATTTAACATAGTGCATTATTCAATCCAAATTTAATTCAAATTCTACTGACATAAAGGAATGCAGAATGGTTGTGAGGACCTCTGACAGGGGAAGTTCAGGCAGTTCTTAAAGTTTCAGAAGTGATGCTTGAATATGTCATGAGGGATGGTTACGCATTACCTAGGTGTGGGTGGGAGAAAAAGGATTCCAGCAAAATAAATTCCAGGCAGTGGCCCTAAGGCCATTAGGTGCAGAGTGATTTTGAGTAATCAAAAAAAAAATCTATTGTGACTTGTGCTCAGAATGCTGATGAAAATGTCATGTGTCACGTCATGTTGAGCTTTGTGGCCATAGTTAAGGGGGCAAAGAAAAAGCAATTGTAAGAACAGTGGAAGCCAGTAAATGAATTGTAGCATGGGAGGGAAAAGATTAGATTTGTATGTTGCATATGCACACAGACTACAGACACCACCTCCCTTTTTTAAAAAATCTCTTCATTGGTACAGTTTGCAGATCCTTCATTGAAAATAGATCTTTCTTTATCTTTCTCTCCCACGTCTGTTCTATCAAAATTTTACCAGCGTTAAGTCAACATGAAAAGTGTTTAACAGAATAGGGTTAAGAAAAGACTTCCAGGCTTGCCAAGAACTTTCTTTTCTCTAATAAAACTGGCCTAAAATTAAAGATGAAAGAAAAATATACAGCTGCATTTACCCCCCTGTAGGCATGCTTTGCCAAAATTGCATTAAAACATTTACTTAAAGCTTTCCTTGGTCATTTGCAGTTCTATCTTTTTGTTATGTATATAAAAAAATTCCTAAACTGTTGGATGGCAAAAGAAAGCCTTCAGTCGGGTGGATGGGCTGGAGTGCGTCCATTATCTAAGCAGGCTTAGACTCCTTGTGAAGATTTCCACATTATTTCCATAACTACTTATTTTTCTGTGCTGAAACATTATTTTATAAGTCTGTTTAGTGTTGCAATGAATCTGTGAGCATAAACAGTATATTTAGTATTTATATGTAGTGCTGCAATGTATTTGTGAGCCTAAATTGATGCTCAAGGTTTTTCAATTTCCTCTGCTTTTGTCATTTAAAGAGTTCAGAGCAACTCAGTTTAGAACTAAATAGTTATCCATGTTTTTATCAAAACTAATGAAAACCTTCTGCCACATTAATTGTTTTGTCTTTCTGACTTATTATTAAACATTTTAGGGTTATGGATGTTGGCTGTCCTTATTCTATCTATGAGAACCCCAGAATCTGAAGTCAGAAATGAAATGTGGGTGAATGAGAAAGCAGGTATATATGTGTGTGTGCATGAGTGCGTGTGTGTGTGTGTGTGTGTGTGATTGAATCTAAATATATCAAATGAGTTCTGTGAGATAGATGATATAGAGAAAAGAGGAAGGGGAGAGGAGTAATATGGAGGTGCACATTATGATAGCTCTGTAATAAATCACTGCATATATGGTTTAATAATTGATGTCCATGATGATAATCTGAGATCGATAAGAAGACATATAATTATATTTTGTACACTGTTTATGACACCAAAAAAATAATAGATTTTTAGAATAAAGTCTTTCAAAATTATAGGTAATTTTTTCTTAAACTCTTAGCCATGTAGAAATACACCTTTGGCTCTTCAGAATGATTAATATTTGAAAATTTATTGTTTACTGAAGGTTACATCTTCTATGTAATTCAACATATATTAAAAAAATAAAAACAGTAAATATACAATATTATAAATCATAAGTTTCCACTAAAATAAAATCATGCACCAAGTTTTAAGGGTACCAATGCGTAAAATTTTAAATATAGTGGCTGATAAAAATGGAGCCTGATTTTTACAATTTCTGCTTTTTAAAATTAATGTAATGATGCAGATTGCACTGGATAACCGTTAGCATGCCATTCTGTATTTGTCCAGCTCCCTACTTTTAATTTGATGTTACGCAGTGCTGTCAATTCAAAAACCATTTAACCATGTCTAGATTGTGTTTAATGTAAGAGTCAATAATAGTGTCTCTGTGAGACTCTTCATGGGTAGAATATTTAAACTGTGTACATATTTTGTGACATATAGTGTGAGTGCTGAGAGGTATCTTGCTCTACTTTTTTTTCTTAAATGTTCTGTTTAATGATAGTGATGCAGTAGGGTGAGTTGCTGTATAGTTTATTTTTAAATAGGTGAAGTGAGATTGCAGTATCTTTAAAGAATCAGCAAGAAAAAATGTTAAATTTTAAGCTAACCACAATTCTACAGAACCTATTCACCTGTTGCTTCACTGAGAAACTTTAATTAATTAATTTTTAAATATTCTATATACAATCTTTGCCAAATTAAAATTTAACAGGTTCTTTTTATAATTATATCAGTTGATGTCCCCAGGTGTATTAGTTTGTTAGGGCTGCCACAGCCCGACTGGGTGCAGTGTTCTAAACAACAGAAATTTATTTTCTCACCATTCTGGAGGCTGGCAGTTGGAGATAAAGGCACCGGCTGGGCTGGTTTCCTTGGACGCCTCTGCTTAGCCTGAAGACGCTGCCCTTTTGGTGTCCTCACACAGTTTTTCTGTGCAGGTTCACACCCGCTATCTCTCAATGTGTTCTAGTATCTTCTTCTTATAAGGATGGCAATCTGATTGGATGAGAGTATATCCTTGCAGCCTCATTTTAAGTTATTTACCTCTGTAAAAGCCCTATCTCCAAATACAGTGACATTCTGAGGTAGTGGGTTTTAGTGTTTCAACATATGAATTTGGTGGGGAGGCACAATTCAATCCATAGCATGAGCTAAATAAACAGAAAGGCTTTAGTACTCAAATTTCTTGAACTCAATCTTCCCAGAATAAAACTTCAGAGAATAGTAGTCTCTATACACAAAAATAAATAAATGAACAAATAAATATATAAATATAATCACACTTTTGAAAATATAATTGTAACTAGATTAATTTGATTTTAAGTTTACGTTGGATTGGATTAAGAAAAAGTAGATCTTTGAATTAATCCCCTAAGTTGCCCCAGAAATTTTATTTTTGGGTAGAATTTATAGAGTAGTAGCTTAGCTTAATACAGGTACTCTACCAGTGACTAACATCATTTCTTCAACCTTGAGGGTTTTGAGTTTCTTCATCTGCAAATCAGGAGAATTAATATGAAGACCTCTAATAACTACTTTGTTATTATTGCACTGTGATTATTTAAAAACGACTTTACCTAAAACCCAATGTCACAATAAAATACATTTTTAAGTAACAGATTTAAATAATTTTATTATGAGGTCATAGGGAATTCCTTTGTAACTCGCTAACACACATGTACATAGGAAACATAAATTTCAGAGGTTCTACTTATGTCAACTTTTGGAAAAAAAAAGCTCATTTCAGACTAAGCCATCTTGTTTGAACTAACCAATTTCAAATGAAAAGGACATAGATTCGATGTTTAAATTTCTGAGTATCTGGTGGTATTAGATTAAAACTCTGATAAAAGGATATTTGTAGTTGTCATGTTTTTTGACTTTTAATAAACTATACATGTTCAAATAATATAAAATAAACTTAATGAATAAGTATAAACACATTTGTGGAAAATGTATTTACCTTTTCTATATTGCCAAATGCCACTGAAATGAAATAAAATAAATCCATCACAACACTGGAAATCTGGGAATTGTGCTATTAATTAAAAAGGAAGAGTAAGGTGCCCTGTAAAATATATATCTGGTGGGATCAGACTGCTGGCAAAACTCTAAGAACTATGGATTTTCTGATACTCACTGAGTGTAAGAGAGAAATTTTGAAAACAGGAAGTTTTCCTAGAAAATCTTGGGACTCATCCCATGAATGGAGTCAGGTGCTTAGCTACACCATTAAAGGGCTATGAGAATCTCTGTATACCTCTTTGCAGAAAAAAATGACACTGCATTTTTAATTCTAGGTTAAAGCACTATAAGTACAACTATCTAAAGTAGAGTTTATTCACAGGAAATTCCCAGGTGAGTCCTTGAAGCAGTTTCCTCCTATCCTCACTCTTGCCATGGGCCATGATACTGGCAGCTGGAAGACAAGTTATCTGCATATCCTAAAGAAAATCCTACTGAGCCTAATGTTTCCAATCCCTTGTTTCACTCTCCCTTTCCTGGAAAAATATCAATTCACTGCCAGGATAAAGAGATTTTTACCTTTAGTAAGGCAGGAGAGTCTGTCTGTCAATACAGATCATATTGATAGTTGATCAATGGGGATGCCCAATCATAAATGTAAACAGAAAGCCAGGCCTTTTAGAAATCGAACAATGCTCTAAATTCAACAATAATGAGAAAACAAAATAAGTAACAACAGCTAACCTCACAGATCATATAAAGAACATGGAAAATTATTATAAAAGAGCATAAATCTCAAGCATAAAATTATTATAAAAGAGAAACAAGTGGATTTTTTTGCAAATCAGAATATAGCATTCAAATATGTAAAATATATCTGGGCTGAATAATGGTTGAAAATTCAAGGCAATCAGAGATTCTGAAGATAGCACAGAAAGATGATTTCAGGAAAGATATAAGACAAATAAATAAATAAGAAAAAGTGTATGTATATAAAATTAAGAATCATGAAGTTTAAACTTAGTAGTTCCATAATTACTAATAGTGTTTTCAGAGAGATTTATGGGGAGTTTATGATCAAATATTTAAAGAAGAAATTGCTAAGCTGAAAATAAAGTTTTCAGGTTGAAAATATTAACAGAATGCTAAACATGGATAAGAGAAGGATCAAAACAAAACAAACAAAGCACATTTTGGACAAAAATCAAGAAAATAAAAAAGTTCTCATTTTTTTCTGAAAGCATAAAAGTAAAAATAAAGGCAAACAAAAATGATTAGCTAAAGGAAGCAAATTAGACTGGGATCAGACTTTCAAAATGCAACATCATTTTCTAGAACAAAATAAAGTAATAAAAAATTTAAGATAGAGTTATTTCAAATCAAAAGCTGAATATTATTAAAATGAAGTGAAAGGTTTTTTTGTTGCTTAAACATTGACCGTTAATGAATTATTGACAAAATAGAAAGGTTAACCCCCAAATGTATAATATTTATTTTCTAAAAAGTATTTTTTATATTTTTCTTGCCTTGGGTCAACAATAATGTTTAAAAATACAGAAAACTGTGTGGTAAAAGAAAGTGTGATGAATACAAAAGGAAAACTGTTTAAATGAGAGTTTTTTATTGAGAGGAAGAGTGACAAAAACTTTAGTTACTAATTCCAATGTAACTCCTCCAAATAATAAAAAGATCAAATCTTTCATTGTAAAAATGGTATTATTGACAAAGCAGAGTTATTTTAAGAAAGAAAAAAATGCCAAGAAACAAAAGCTTCCTAAATACTGAACCTTTTTCAGACTTTAAGAAATAGGCCACAGCTATTATTAATCTAGGGGAGGAAGTCCCTGATTTGATAAAATCAGTGATAAAAGAAATCTAAAAGAAACCTAAATGCTCTAGCAACTTCTCTGTGTGAAGTTATAAACTTAATAATGTTTTTTAAAGAGAACTAAGCAGAAACTAGCCTACTATTGAAATATTGAAGGTAGTTGCAATTCTTTTAATGATGAATATCTTAGACAAGTCCATCAGTCTCCATGGTTATCAATAACACTTTTGAAACTTCATTATGTGCCAAATGTTGAAAGTGGTTGCATTTCTTTTATTGCTGAATATCCTAGACAAGCCTATCAGCCTCAGTGGTTATTAATAACACTTATTAAAACTTTATGGCTTGGCGCAGTGGCTCACGCCTCTAATCCCAACATTTTGGGAGGCCAAGGCTTGTGGATCACCTGAGGTCAGGAGTTCAAGACCAGCCTGGCCAACATGGTGAAACCCATCTCTACTAAAAATACAAAAATTAGCTGGGCATGGTGGCGGGTACCTGTAATCCCAGCTACTTGGGAGGCTGAGGCAGAAGAATCACTTGAACTGGGAGGTGGAGGTTGCAGTGAGCTGAGATTGCATCACTGCACTCCAGCCTGAGAGAAAATACTGAGACTCAGTCTCAAAAAACAAAACAAAACAAACTTTATTATGTGTCAGACTGTATGCAGGGTTCATATGGAGGATTTTATTTTATCCTGTGGTAGAAGCTATTGTACTCTTTCATTAATGGGAATATTGAAGCTTATAAAAATTAAATAATTAGGCCAAATCACAAAACTAGATGAGAAAACTCGGTTGAATCCAGATAGTTAAACCACAGAAAGTTATAAATTAAAATTTTTTTAAAAATACCAAGTAAAAATCACAAGTTGTGGAAAAATACATACAGTTATGCTGTTTTGTTAAATACATAGAAGTATATAAAGCATACGTATATTTATATATGTACATATGTATGTGTATGTATATGTGTATCTCATGGTCTTTCCTGTTTGCAGAGACAACTAATTAACATGAGCAAGCCCATCTGGGATCAGCAGAGTTAGCAGAAATAACCTTCAAAGCCTGAGAAATATTTATTATTTTACCCCACTGTATTTGGTAGTGGTTAATTATGCAGCGATAGCTACCTGATACAGAACAATTGCACTTAGTGATTGGAGGCCAGGAATTCTAAACAATGGAGAATTGTCCCATCCATGTGCCTATAATATTTATTGAAAAATACTGAATGACTCCTACCTATGACGAAGTGGTAAGAAAGAAAGTGTCCCTGATGGCTAATGGTTCACACTTGAATTCTAGAATTCAAGATACGTAATTTGCAGTTAGCACATGGTGATCTTTACTTAGGAATTGGCAACTGAGATTTTTCAAACCAAAGGGCAATTAAGTAACTCTTATTCCAAAGCTCAGGCCAATCTCTCTCTCCCTCTCTTTTTTTTTTTGAAATGGAGTCTTGCTCTGTCACCCAGGCTATAGTGCAGTGATGCGATCTTGGCTCACTGCAACTTTCAACGCCAGAGTTCAAGTAATTCTCCTGCCTCAGCTTCCTAAGTAGCTAGGATTACAGGCATGTGCCACCACTCCCAGCTAATTTTTTTTTTTTTTTTTTTTTTTGGAGGTGGAGTCTCGCTCTGTCACCCAGGCTGGAATGCAGTGGCGCAATCTCGGCTCACTACAAGCTTCGCCTCCCGGGTTCATGCCATTCTCCTGCCTCAGCCTCAGGAGCAGCTGGGGCTACAGGCGCCCGCCACCACGCCCGGCTAATTTTTTTTGTGTATTTTTTAGTAGAGACGGGTTTCACCGTGTTAACCAGGATGGTCTCGATCTGCTGACCTCGTGATCCGCCTGCCTCGGCCTCCCAAAGCGCTGAGATTACAGACGTGCGCCACCGCGCCCGGCCTAATTTTTGTATTTTTAGTAGAGATGGGGTTTCACCATGGTGGCCAGGCTGGTCTTGAGGCCCTGACCTCAAGTGATCCACCCGCCTCCACTCCCAAAGTGTTGGGATTACAGACGTGAGACACTGCACCCGGCCTGTCAGGCCAATCTCTAAAGAGGAAAAAAAAAAAAATAAACATGCTTCTCTGTTCTCCCCAGTTTTTACGTCACTAGCTAGTAGTAATTCAAGCTCAAGAAAACTCATTGGTTTAGAGTTGTGCAACTGTAACGCAATAAAGAGACAGCCATGGGCTTGAAAAGGGCAAAGTGTCTGGTAGCTAAGGGCTCATATTGGGTATTCTGCAGCTGTCCGGAAACGTAACGACTGAGAGTAGATTGTAGATTTCCCACCAGAGCTTCAGTGGCAGAACCAGATTCAGAATGGCAGAACTGACAACACCCCTCCCATCACCCTCTGGCTTATTGTGGGTCTTTGGGCTGAATATTTTAAAGCCTTTTAAAGAGAGAGTTAATTAAGACCTCATAAGTATTTATAAGAAGAAGATAATAAAAGGAATATAAGGTTCCCATAGTTGAAAAAGAGACAAGCAATATGCTGGTTATTATTACTACAGTTTAAGGGTCCAAGCCTTGAAGATTGCTTTTACTCCACTGAGAACCTCGTTTCTCAGCTCTACAGGTTCAGAAATTTTATGTTGGACAGGTTGATTTGGTTTCCTCAAATGCACTGTTATTAAATTCACAGAAAACAGAAACGCTAGAGAAGTAAATGGATTAAAGTACAATGAAGACATAACAAGGTCAAAACGAATTAATCCCATCAATGGTCCATGCATTTTTTTGTCCAGTAGAGAAATATATGTGGGAAACCAGAGTAATAGAAATATAGGTTACTTGATTAATATGAAATACAGTGAATACTGTAAATGCTTGTTAGTTCCAGTCAGTGTTTTAATGCCCAACTTGTATACATCTAATCAATCCTCATAACAACACCATGAGCCAGGGTCTATTATTATTTTAAAAAATGAGAAAGTCAGGTTAAATACCTTGCCCAAAATCACAGCGCTAAGAAATGGCAAAGCTAGGGTAACTCATAAGTCAGATTCCTGAATCTGCACTTCTAACCATTCTTGAATAAGACTTAGTTGATATGGAGAATTATTTAATTAGGTTAGACCAGCTTGTGGAACTACTTTGTTTTTACTAGGTTCTTATCTCCACAGTGGTGATGCGTGGTATGACAGAAACCGCTAGTTGTCTACTCACTACCAACTCTCTCTGTCTTATTAAAATAAATCTAGTTTTCTTTGGAATAGCACTGTGCTCATCTGAAACACTGCATTCCCAGCATCCTTTGCAGAACAGTAGCCTGGCGACACACTTTGACCAATGAGAATTAAATCTATATGCTGGGCCTTTTTCAGAAAGTTTTGCTTTCCTCACGTAGCTTCCTTTTCTTGTTATTCTTTTTCTCCTACCTGAAATAGAGAAGTAAAATGGTAGTTGGAAAAGCTATTTTAAGAAAATGAGAATACTTCAACTTGGCTGCCTTGAATAGCACTACAGTGAAGATAGGAGGGCAGACATCTCCTGGACACAGACTTCAAGTCTTTGGGTAAATATCCAGAAGTGGGATTGCTGGATCATATGGTAGTTCTATTTTTAGTTTTTGAGAAACCTTCACAGTTTTCCATAATGGCTGTACTGATTTACATTCAATACAAGGGCCCCCTTCGCTCCATATTTTCACTAACTATTATCTTTTTTCTTTTTGATAATAGCCACTTTTATAGGTGTGAGGTGGTATTTCATTGTGCTTTTAATTTGCATTTTCCTACTGACTAGGGATGTTGAACAGTGTTTTCATGTATCTGTTGGTAATTTGTATGTCTTCTTTGGGGAAATGTCTATTCAGGTTTCTTGCTCATTTTTTAGTCAAATTATTTGTTTTCTTTTTAGCGGGTTGAGAACAGATGAATGGAGAAAATGTGGTATATATACACACAATGAAATAGTAGTCAGACTTAAAGAAAAAAATGTATAAATTGCAACATGTTTGGTATTGGAGAACATTATTCTAAATGAAATAAGCCAGGCAAATACTGCATGTTTTCACTTATATATATGGAATCTAAAACAATCAAACTCAAAGAAGCAGAATGATGGTTATCAGAGTCTGAGTGAGTAGGGAAATTGGGGAGATGATTGTCAAAAGGTACAAAGCCTCAGTTAGACAGAAGGACTAAGGTATTTTTTATTTGAGATACATTGCACAGCATGATGAATATAGTAAATAATAATGAATTGTACATTTCTAAATCACTAAGTTTCAAATGTTCTCCCCACGGAAATGATAACTTTCACTCGCATCCATGTGAAGAGAACACCAAACAGGATTTGTGTGAGCAACAAGGCTATTTATTTCACCTGGGTGCAGGTGGGCTGGGTCTGAAAAGAGTCAGTGAAGGCAGATAGGGGTGGGGCCGTTTTATAAGATTTGGGTAGGTAAAGGAAAATTACAGTCAAAGGGGGGTTGTTCTCTGGTGGGCAGGAGTGGGGGTCACAAGGTGCTCAGTGGGGGAGCTTTTTGAGCCAGCATGAGCCACGAAAAGGAATTTCACAAGGTAATGTCATCAGTTAAGGCAAGGACCAGCCATTTTCACTTCTTTTGTGGTAGAATGTCATCAGTTAAGGCAGGAACAGGCCATTTAAATTTCACTTCTTTTGCGATTCTTCAGTTACTTCAGGCCATCTGGACGTATACATGCAGGTTACAGGGGATATGATGGCTTAGCTTGGGCTCAGAGGCCTGACAATAACTATTTGAAGTAACGAGTATGATAATTAGCTTTACTTAATTATTGCGCATTGTGTTATAAACTATAACATCACTTTGTACCCCATAAATATATACAACTATAATTTGTCAATTTATAATTAAAAAAAATAAAGAAAATGAGGATAAAAACCATACCATAACAATGACATCGATGGAGAACAGGGTGACCTGGGAGATTAATGATAGGATAGAGGTGTTATAAAGGCCTCTGCTGCTTTTGTTTTTGACTACCTGTTATGTAAAAATTAAGTAATTTCCAATTTAGTTATTACTTTATAGGCAGATAATGTTGGGTCCCTCATCTGACTGTGGAGAGTTAGAACTCTGCTTGCTTTTGTTACTATTGCAGCTTACGAATCTAAAACTCTACCAGAACGATAGTAATTGCTCAAAAACATTTTGAGCATTTCAATGCATAAATGAGTTTGAATAGACATTGTCATGAAAAGAACCCAGTTCCATCAATATTGTGGTCACTAAAAACAACCACTGACAGAGAAGGGGCACAGTTCTGCAAATCACTGGATCCATTGCCAAGGTCAGCTTTGGTTACCATTGGGAGCCATGGGTATTGAGAGAACAATAGGGAAGGCCTGTTAGCAGTAAGAGGTAGCAAAAAACAGGGCTGTTGGTTTTTAGTGGGAGGATCTTTTAGTGTTAAGCTGGATAGTAATTTTGCCTGGGATTTTTTTGGCGAGTTCTACTATTTCATAAGCAGTCACCTTTGTCGTTTAGAGGGAGGAACAGATATTTAATCCTTCAATATATTTCATACTTACATAAGGTAAGAAAAACTACACTTTATTTTGCAACTAATATGCCCCATGCACTTTTCTTATGTCCTGTTTTATAATCCTCATAAGGCAGATTATGTACTTTTCAGTTTATTGATTAGGAATTTGAGGCTCCAAGTTAAGGTCATGTGGCTAGTAAGAGAAGTATCTTGATGTGAAACCCACACTGTGGGATTTAATACCCACATCCTCAGTTTACCGGCATCCTCACAGCTCTCGTGAGGTAATCTGTTAAGGCCAGAGGGCCATACACATTGGACATGGACTCAGGACAACCAAAAGGCCTACTTGTGCGAAGCTTGTTCCAGTTCTGTTTGTTTGAAATAGTGGGAAGAGACTCATGCACAGATGGCTGCATTTGCTTACCCCGACATACTACTCTATACATGAAGTATTGTCAGATGGCCAGGAATAATATGTTATACCCAACAAATGGTAGTCTTTCATGGTATAGAGACTAATTGAAAATGGTTGTGATATTTCATCAGAGGAACTCTGGAATAATTCTCTCATATTTAATGTTTTCCATGTTTTAATTTGATTACCAGTACTTATTTATTCTTCAAGTTAGTTTTGTAGTTTTTCCCTCTGCATTTTGTCTTGAACTTTGTATTTAAATTGAATGCTTTCTCATGATATGTCCAGGTAGTCAGTTCTCCATCCTTTTCTGACTGCATTTAGGACATTTCAACACATCTGAAGATTTAGACTCACACGAGACTCTAGGCCAATCCTGACCTTAGAAAACTAGGAAATAATGAACAGCTTATTACGGGGACATCATGGTCAGGTTTCCATGACTAATAACCATTCAAATTATTGTGACCCAAATTCCACACCTGGGAGACTCTCATATTCTCAAGATCCATTCTAATGTATATTCTAGTTTTAATAACTGGGCTATTGCCTAGTTTTGTTTTTGTCTTCGGTTAATTATTGTGTCTACGTCCCTACATATGTGTATTAGCAGCCTATTCTGTGATAATGTGGATCTCGTCTTTCTTTCTATCTTCAGTCTATTAGATGGGTGCCCAGGGCCCTGTTATCTGCTGACAGACTACCTAGTCACAGGCATTAGCTAGCTGGCTTGTCTCTCTAATTCTACTTTCCCTGAGGTTCTCCATTGCTTTGACCTGTCTACCTGTCAAGTTGATCCTTTCCTTGTATTGAACTCTTCAGGATAGATAAGCACCAAACCTCAAATGTGCCTGCAATAATAAAGGTTAGAATATAAAAGTGTAGCAGGGTTCAATAATAACAACAGTGTCTCGAAGTACTGCTCTAATAGGAATCTCTGTTTTGGTTTATTTCATACTCCCTCTTTCTAGATCACAAAAAGACAACAGCATAAAGTAAATTGAAAACTCTATTAGAGAAACACAGCACCTGGGGGAAAAACATGGCTTTAAAAGAACAGAGAAAAGGCCATTGAAGTCCGTCTTGCTGACCCCTTTTAGATTATCAGTGTTGCACTTTATTTGAGGACTGTCTTGAGGATACGAAGGAAACATTCACTTTGCATGAGGGACTCTGGGAATTTAGGGGTGCAAAATCAGTCATAAAACCAAACGGTATTACCAAATGAAAGCATAAACATAAAATGAGATATAATCCAACAGGGAACCCCAAGAAAGAATCTTAGAAATAATTGAAGCTAAGCCCGAGGGAAACAAAACATAATGCCTCAAGAAGAACGGGTTATGTTGTCACAAATAAAATCAGATCAAAATAGAAAACAGAACAAATCACTAAAAAGGGTAAAATGTGTTGGTGTTGGCAAAAAGCAGGTTAAAGATATCTTAACTCAGGGAAGAAAACAGACTTAGTTCAGCTTTCATGAAAAGACCTTTGCTGATGCAGCGCTAGAGTAAATGAACGGAGGAGCACAGCAAAAGAAGAAAAGGAAAGGTACGTGTTACTGGACAATAAAAGGTTGGAAATGGTCTGTATAACATCCCTTTTGTTCTTTGTAATTATATGCATTCATCTTCTAATTTTGCTAGTACAAATTTATTGCTGGCTTACTGGAAACCTAAGTTTCCTTAGAGATTAAATTGATATTCTATGAAAAACATATTTTTGTGAATAATGTACATCTCCTTTTATAATCATGAAAAAATCCATGACAACATGAAGAAAATTGTCCAATTTCTGTGTATTTCACAACAGGCTACATTTGCAAGTCGCATTTATACTGCCTCATTCTTAGAAAAATGGCATTTCTCCTCAATAAACATTATCTAACAGAAATGTTCTTAGTACTTTAAGAGGTGTAGGAAAAGGCACAGTCAGGTTAAGTGGCAATAAGAAAACAATTCTGGGTATTTCAGGAAATGAAATCTCAATTTCTTGGCTTCTGGCCAGGTTTCTCAAGGGTAATGCTTTCTAGAAAAAAATTAAATCTAATTTGAAAAGGTATCAAAACAGAAAATATCTTTGGGCTGAGAACTGGGACGCTACTCTGGTCTCAGCATTGATTAGGGATGCGACCTTGGGCAAGTTACTGGCCTCTTCTCTCTGAGATTCCTAATTTGCAAAACAAGTGGGGCCACGTCTGAACACTCCGGGGGTTGAGAAGTGTTCCATGCCTTCTATTCCCATGGAAACTGTCAATTTCATGTCTAGCTTACTATTAATATCTTTCTTGATAGTCTTGTTCCTTGCAAAATTATTTTCCCTGTACATTTTATACCAATTGAATTTCTCCCCATCCTAAATAGTGCCACCTTCAGTTCTTCTAGTACTGTTTTTATTGCATCATTTCTCTATAAAGAAAAGCATTTAATAACTTCTTATTTCCTGAGTGTTGAAATACAAAGGACATCAACCTTACATTTCAAAGACTTTTCCCACGTATTCGTACATTTCATTATTCCTACATATGAACACTCTTAAGTGTCAGCTATTGCTTTTTATTCTCTGCCTCTCAAATATGCAATGCAGTTGTTAAAATTCTGCATAAGGCATCTGCAATTCCAACCTCCCATCAAATTTTCTTTTTTTATTTGCCTATCCAAATCTTCTCTATCCTTCAATACCTAGTTGAAAACTATCATAAGTGTCAACCTCTCATCACACTGATGTTTTTCTGAGCACCTAGAGTAATTGCCTATATATTTCATTCAAGGGCTTAATCATGTTTTTCCTAGTGGCATATTATTATTTTATTGTTATTCAAATTATTTTCCATTAAATGAAATCTTTGCTTCTCAAAACCTTTAGGAAATAATTCTGTAAGCTAAGCTTTCTAGCTAACTGAAGATTTACTTTTTTTTAGTATTAACCTTTTTCTTATTTTATCCATTGCGAACAGATATATTACCAAAATAGATAGTATATTTCTGCTACTTTTGAAATAAACAAATGATAACTTAATAGTTCTCTTGGTTACTTAGTATAATCACTACTGATAAAAGGTTTTCTACTGTTAAATTACAGGGTGGCTCTAATAGTGTTAGATTTTTGTTAATAGGTTACCTAAAACTACAGTGCTCACTGAAAAATATTTGTCTGATTTGTAATTTTATATGTTGCTTCCATTATAGATATTTATTTGTAGTTAGCTTTTGAATAGCAATCTCTCTTACTACCACTAGTTTTCTATGATAATCGGATAACCACAGTTATTATACATACTTACACATATGTGCGTAACATATGTGTAAGTAAGTTCAGAATTACAAATGAGGTGCAAAGTTCTTCAGATTTAGATCTTCACATTTGGGGCATATGACTTGCCGCCCTTGAAAGATTTCTATAGATACTTACAGCCAAATTTCCAATAGGTTTGTATTAATATTTGTACCCTGTTTTCACTTACGTTTTACCTTTCTGACTTTATCATAAGTGTACATTCCTATAGTTTTTAACTCTGAAAAAATTAGTACAATGTGTTATACTTTTAAGAGAAACTCAAATAGGTCTTTAATTCAAGAATCCTATCACTTGCATGAAGATCCTTACCTGCTTAATCATTGATTTTTTCAAATAGATTGCATGTGAAAAATATTTCTTAGATTCATTTAAAGGGAAACAGAAATATAGTGGAAGTATGAACAGTTTTTAGTGCTGTTCTTCGTGTTTACTTTTGTATGGCTTTCCAGCTTTTTTTTTTTTTTTTTTTTTGGAGTAAAAATGTTTACAAAGCACATGCTTTCAGATCTCCAATACTTTCCAATTCTGTATTTAAGAGAGGTGTTTCTCCAAATACAAATTTACCCTAGTTAGTTGTCAGGTTTGACTTCAGTGCAGTCAAATCAGGCTATGATTTGTATACAATTTCACAACCATTAGCTATTCACCTCAGACCTCTATATCAGATTCCTGTTTCCAGAAATCCTCTCACATTTTTCATCTCTGAAATGGGAGGATTTCCCTTATTCTCCTTACAGGTCGTGCAACGGGCGTGTGGCTCCCTTCTTCGGAGCCACACTGCTCAAACATTTAGAGGGAGCTGGCAGATGGGCAGGTGGTGGAAAGCGTGGGCTCCTACGCCATGGAGCGTCGAGGGTTGAGTGTTTACAGCTCCTGAAGCCCTGGTGGGCGTGTATTACAGTGTACTCTTTCAGCTTGGCCATCCGCAGGCGTCTTGTGTTAATCAGCTCAATTAGACCCTCTGCCCTGTTGCAAGGACAGTGGGCTTTCTGTATCCCAGGTTCTTGCCCTAGTGTACCGGAAACATCGGATCACACGTGGGCTTGGAAGACGGGTGCAAGGTTTGACTGAGTGATAGAAGTTGCTCTCAGCCAGGTGGTTGGGGAGCCCAAAGAGGAATGGAGTGGGAAGGTGGTCTTCCTCTGGAGTTGGGCCTCCCAGCTGCAGGCCTGTCCTCTGACCGTCCCTGCGAAATTCCACGTCATCTATATCATCCTGCTGTCGATGGTCAGCCAGCCTCTGTCGGGGTGCTTTTCTCCTCCTCTGCCCCCGTCGACGTCCAGCCCCTTATGTGTCTGTGCCCGCTAGCGTCTCTCGGGTTTATGTGGGCTCAAGATGGGGGGCGTGGTGAGCGAGAATGGTCTTGGAAAATGCAACATATGGCCGTGAAAATAGAAGTGCCTGTCCTCACTTAGGTCCGTGGGCACAGGCTCGAGGGTGGAGCCCTCGCCAGGGACTCCGCAGTTCTCTACCCAGCTCTTCCCTGCCCCTCTCCCGTATCGATTCTATGGTATGCTATCATTATGAAGATATTTTAGATGTTATTTGGAAGAGAATTAAACATCTTAACATATGAATTTCTTAGCCATTTTAACTCCTTAGCCACTGAGAGGAATCTTGTCTTTGTCATCTCATTACCGGGGGCTTGGCTGTATATGGAGAGAAATGAGACATATCCGGGAACTTTGGATTGAATCACTTTTGAAGAGACAGAGACCTACTGAGGTGATGAATGAATAGATGTGGAAGGTGTTGTGGAAGTAAAGTCAATATCAATGCAAGTAGGATTTGGGAGAAAATTTAGAGTAAATGAAGAAAGGCACTATAGAAAAAGAGAGAGATGAAAGAAATAGAACTGCATATTTGCTGTGTTTTAAGAACGTAATCCTCATTTACCTGCCAATTATATTTGCTAGAAATTTGAAGTTAGTCTGAGTTTAAAAATTATTCAGAAATACGTCATACAAGTCAATGTATCTTTTTGTATTTTTTTGAGACGGAGTCTGGCTCTGTCGCCCAGGCTGGAGCGCAGTGGTGCGATCTAGGCTCGTTGCAACCTCCACCTCCCGGGTTCAAGTGATTCTCCTGCCCCAGCCTCTGAGTAGCTGGGACTACAGGCACGTGCCACCACGCCCAGCTAATTTTTTGTATTTTTAGTAGAGATGGGGTTTCACCTTTTTAGCCAGGATGGTCTCGAACTCCTGACCTCATGATCTGCCCGCTTCGGCTTCCCAAAGTGCTGGGATTATAGGTGTGAACCACTGCGCCCAACCAAACCAATGTATCTTTACAGAGGAAAGTCAATGACGACAACGACGACTACTACTAATAATAATAATTCGTAATAAAACGTGTGTCCGTCACCTAGGTAAAGTATGTAACTTTTCAGCATTGCTACGATTGGGATGGGAGGAAGTTTCTTATGTTATGGAAAACAGCCAGAAGAAAAGAATGGATCACAATGAAATATCAGGAAAAATATAATAGAAGTAAATAATTTGATAAGTGAAGAATATTGTATATGGAAATAGACAGCAATATTCATTATAAAACAAAAGTTGGAGACAAGTTAGATGTCTAGAAATAGGAAATTGGTTATTTAAATACTACAAGATTAATACAGTATACTAAACATAAAAATAAAAGCTCTATTAAAGACACAGCCTCAATAAAAGTAATATGGAGTATATAAAAGAACTCATTTTCATAAAAATGTATTTACTTTATATGTATATATTTGTACAAAAAAGCCTTGGAGGAAATATATGTTACTTCATTAGTTTCTTATAAAAGTGATTTTTAGCTGATAACATAATTTTTAGTAATTATACATTTCTTTCTTACATGTTAGCATTTTTCCAAAGGTCATGAATTATTACTGTAAAAAATACAATTATCACATGCATTATGGATATTTACAAATGCGTAAGTCACTCTCCAATAAAACCGTATCTTTAGACGTGGTGACTACCTCTACACTAGAAGTGCTTAGTTTCCTAATCTACCCCATAACAAAGAGTTTTTGAACTAAGTGCAAGTATCAGCATTTAAAACTCCAGACAACTGTCCAATAATCATGGAAGTCTGGCATCCCAGTGAGTTATCAAGAGCAAGTCACCTAACTTCTCTGAGCCACATTTATATCATCTATAAAGTGATACCTTCAAGTCGGTTGCTGAGGATTAAGGGGAGCATGCGTCTTCCACCTAGCGCAAATCAAGGAATTAACAGTGGTAATATTACTCAATTTTTATATACAAAATGCTCACTTAATGTAAATGGGACAACACAAAAGAATATACATTTAGTTAACAAACTCCAGCTCTGATCATCTTTTCCCAAAAATGTAATCTCTGCCTCTTCTTATGCTATTTTGACAGATTTAGGAAAGGATAACACTATGGCAGTGTTCCAAGCAGGTAGGATGTATTTAAGTTAAAGAAGTGTGCCTTGAAAGCTTATTCCTCAGACTATCATATGGCTTGCTTTTTCCTTGTTTAAATTATTTCCCATGCCACCTTTCAGAAGGACCTTGCCTTATCTTCCTAAGCTCCACCTCTGTCTTCATTTTTTTCTCTGCTTTTTTTCTCCTCTTTTATCACTTTGCATTTGCTAAAATATTGTATACTTTATTTTTGTGATCTGTCTTCTAGAACATAAGGTCTTGCGTCTTCGGTCTTGGTGTTGCTCACCCATATATCATCAAAATCTGGGAAAATGGTAGGCAATGAAAAACTTTGTTGAAAAATGCATGAATGTAGATAGAATGAAAATAGTTGATTCTAAAGAATGAAATTCAAGGCATGCTATTGTTTATTTACTATCGAAATTGTAAATCTTCTTTCATGTTTACTTATAGCAAGTAATTCTATTTTATTTCCAAAAAACTCATCCATCAGTAATACGTCCCTTCCTCATAACTCTAAAGACACATTCTTTTGCCGTCAGTAGCCCCAATATGTAGGGAGTATGATAATTAGCAAAATCATTTTACTACTATATTAAAAAATAATATAATTTACTTTTGTGTTTTTGTTTGCTAACTGAGTGACTTTCTCACCCATAACCTCCATGAGTCAGAGCTTCCACATCTATAAAGAGTGATTCCCACACCATCTGCTCTGTCTGCCTAACTCACTGGGTATTGTGATGAAGAAATAAAATAATGCATGTGAATGTTTTCTGAGAAATGCAACCAGTATATAAACATAAAATATTTAGGAAAGAAGTCTGTAAATTTGAAATATCGATGTAGTGAAATGTAGATTGTATAATCACAGGCTACAACAATTGAAAACAGCAACAGCATTGTACTATCAAACATTTTACATGATAAATAGCAGTGCTATGCCTGTAAAGTGTCTTTTCAGTGGGAAACATTGGCTAATCTTATTGAACAAAATAGAAAAACTTGAAGAAATGTAAAATTATTGTTCTGGGTGATATATAAGCCCACTGTTGACAGAAAAGGACACATTGAAAGCCGACAGGATTCAGAGATGGAGTATAAGTTGCAATCAGGTAAAACAGAAAATAAATGTATGCCAAAGAATCTTGTTCCTCTGACAAGACTGATAAGAAGACAGGAAAATCTGAACCAATAGATAGGGAATAATTTGGAATTACCCAGCTAACTCATAGTGACAGGCAAAATGGGAAAGACTGTCAGAAATCTGATTTCAGCAGAATGATGATGTATTTTCCAGAGATTTAGCATTAATAGGAACAAATGCAATATTTGGAGTCACTTTATAAGGGAATGGTGTCTCTGTGAAAAGAGAATGCAAGTCATTTAAAATAAATCTAAACACATGGAACAAAATATGTCTGTATAATTGACTATCTCCTAGTGACAGTGAATACTTTTAAGTTTAAAATACACGTTCCCAAGGAATCAACTCCAAGGAAATAAGTTAAGATTTATTGTGGTATATCAAATGTGCAAAGAAACTCAGTTCTGGTCCTATAGCACTATCATTTGATAGGTTGCCTGGCTCAGATTTCTCTGGGTAACGCTCATGCAGTTTCTCCACCTCAAAAGTGGAAGAACTTCTGACTCTGATGACATGTATGCTCTATGACTATGGGATAAGTGAGCTAGGCTAGTGGAGCAGACTTGTTCTCAGACTAGGAGATGGGTGTGCTCTGGAATGGTTACATTGAGGAAAGGTAGGGTGTTTGTAACAAAATGAGCTCACAATGATTTGTCAACAGTCCTAGAAACTTAAGACAGTGTGAGAAAAGAACATGGGAAGTAGCTGTTTTCTCTCAGGAGAGGCTGGGTGATGGGGATAGCCTGTGTAAGTGCCCTCGTATCAGAAACATAATATAAATGGGTAGAGTTAGCCAGTTGTGTTTCTCTATCTCACAAGCTGAGGAATCGGAAGAACTAGAACTATCCACTATTTCTCCTTGGGTGGTTAAAATAATCTTTGCTAACTGTGTTGCTGAAAAAGAGTGTCAGTAAAATCCAAAAAGGCAGAAAGAAAATCCTTAAGACGCTCTGCCTATTCTTGTCATGGCAGCAGACCTGGCATGGCCTTTTGATTTAACAGTACCATCTTTTTTTTTTCAAAAAAAAAAAAGTAAAATATTGAGACTTTTTTTCTTTTTTTTAGTTATACTTTAAGTTCTGGGGTACATGTGCACAAAGTGCAATTTTGTTACATAGGTATACACGTGCCATTGTGGTTTGCTGCACGCATCAACCTGTCAATTTTCTTTCGATGTCAATTAAGATGACATTTATGGAAACTACAGCCTGGAGTTGGTGAAAAAATCCCTTTCTGAAACCATGACAAAACAATGCAAACCTAACTGAATAAGATTAAAATATTTACTCTGGGTATTTAATAACCACGGCTCCAGCAATCGGTGCATGTAGCAATAAGAAGGCAGCAAAAATGGTGAGTTAATCAACAGAAGGAATTTTTCATATGGAACAATCTTTAGGTCTCAGCCAGGAGAGGTTTTCTTCCTGAAGACATTTTAGCTAGAAAGTAGGTGTTTCTTTCTAATACATTTTGACCCTTCTCATACTACCATTAACATCCTTCACAATTTTATCAAAAGATATGAGAGAGAGAGAGAGAGAGACAGAGAGAGAGAATGAATATCTGTGATGAGAAACTCACCTGAGAGAAAATGTTTGTCTTACAAATAATGGCATGGTTAGTAAGCATTGAGAAGAAATGTCTCAAGAGTAATATTAAAAATCTCAGAGAATGCCAAGCCAATAGAGGTAGTAAGAACACTTATTTCTGGGAGCCAAAAAAATGAAAACAATTGAAATGAAAACTCATGGAGATGGAGAGTACAATGATGGTTATCAGAGGCTGGGAAGTATAGTGGAGAGCTAAGAGGAGTGAGGATGGTTAATGGGTACGAAAATATTGTTAGAAAGAATAAATAAGATCTAATAGTTGATAGCTCAATAGATGAGTATAGTCAACTATAATTTATTGTACATTTTAAAATAATAAAACAGCATAATCTGATTGTGTGTAATACAATGAAAGGATAAATGCTTTAGGTTATGGATACCCCATTTACCCTGACAGGATTTTTACACATTGTATGCCTGTATCCAAATATCTCATGTACTTCATAAATATATGTATTATACTACTATGTAGCTAAAAAATATAAATAAGAAACTAGCAGAAAATCCTTCTGTAATCTCTTATGCCTGGAACTCTTCTTACTCTAGAAAAGATTATTTTCTAGAGTAAGAAAAGATAGAATAATAATCACTAAATTAATGTTTATGCATTTCTTCCAGAGACAAATGTATTTTATATGCTGTAGGTATATAGAAGCTGTATCTACATATTTGTGTATTTGTAGTTGTAACTCATATTATCTAGCTATATTATAATGGAAAGGGTAGGAGAGAATAAAGTTGGGTGAAATTTATGAAAACAAAATCTCTAGCAAATGAAACCAACTATAAATGTTTCATACATTTTTGTTTCCTGAGTATTTGTCAAGAGAGAAATGTAGTCTCTAACAAAATTGCGATTAATCTAAGAAGATGAAAACATAAACTATGGTGTAAGACAACTGGGTTCCAGATTCAAATTTGTATTTGAGCATCTGTAATACATTATGAAGGTATTTCAATGCTGTAAGCATCTGCTTCTGCATATGTGAAATTAAGTATGATAATAGCACCTATCTCGTTAGGATTTTGAGATTTAATGAGAAAATTAAAAGGTAAGGGTGAGCTTGATTGAGGTTGAACCCCTGCAGCTTGGCTGCTCAGAACACAAGCTGTCCTCCTGCGTATGTATCTCCAGAAAGCAGCTCCCATCCAGTGCTTCAGGCATCCTAGTCTCTACTGCATGATTTGGGCTCCATAATTTTTCATCCCCTCTCCTCCCCTCCCCTCTCCTCTCCTCTCCTTTCTCTCTCTCTCTCTCCCTCCCTTCCTTCCCTCCTTCCTTCCCAGTCTCGCTCTGTTGTCCAGGCTAGAGTACGTGATCTTGGCTCACTGCAGCCTCCAACTCCTGGGTTCAAGCCATTCTCCTGCCTCAGCCTCCTGAGTAGCTGGGATTACAGGCACCCACCACCATGCCTGGCTAATTTTTGTATTTTTAGTAGAGATGCGGTTTCACCATGTTGGCCAGGCTGGTCTCAAACTCCTGATCTCCAGGGGGTCTAGGTCCCCTCGGCCTCCCAAAGTGCTGAGTTTACAGGTGTGAGCCTTCGTGCCTGGTCTGGGCTCCATGATTTTCTGGAGACGAACATATGTTCAGATAATATGGCAGGTGTTGTTTGCATAGCCAGCCCTTAACGCATTGCCTGATAATGGGTAAAGCACTCAATAGAGGGTCATCACTATTATTGCTATTGTTACTTTTGGCATTTTATTGTATAAGCACTCAATTTATGTTACTATGGTTATTATATTTTGTACTTTTGTTTATTTTTTTGTCATGCCTGTACAGCAGGTCCTCAAATAACGTTTTAAAATTATTATTATTCAATATCTTTTTGATGAAAAAAACTAACTCTTGTCTGGGGGTCACTGTCTGTGTGGAGTTTGCATGTTCTCTCCAGGTCAGCCTGGGTTTTCTCCAGATACTCTGCTTCTTCCCATATCCCAAAGACATGCCGTTAGGGTCTTCAGTGTATTTGCATGGTCCCAGTCTGAGTGAGCCATGAGGGTGTTTGTGGGGAGGCCCTGCAAGCAATTGCAACCTGTCCAGGGCAGGTTCCTGCCTGTCACCCTGAGCTGCTGGGAGAGACTCCCACACCTGTGAACCTGAACTGGAATAAGACGGTTAGGAAATAGATTAATGGGCTGTGTGTGGCAGCGTGGGCCTGTAATTCCAGCAGTTTGAGAGGCTGAGACAGGAGGATCACTTGAGGCCAGGAATTCAAGACCAAACTGGGCAACATAGCAAGACCCTATCCCCCAAAAAAAATTAGCCAGGTGTGGTGGTGCATGCCTGTAGTCCAAGCTGCTCAGGAGGCCGAAGTGGGAGGAGTACTTGAACCCTGCAGTTGAGGCTGCAGTGAGCTAAGATTGTGCCGTTGCACTCCAGCTTGAGTGACAGAGCAAGACCCTGTCTAAAAAAAGAAAAAAAAAAAAGAACACAAATTACTGTAAAATTAAAAAAAGAACTGTTAACATACAGTCATTGTACATACACATGACAATAAACCATGCATTAGGGAAAATTCTCAGTGAATCTACCCTATTTGTTCTGTTTGTGTTTGAACTGTGTGGTGGCCTGAGGTGTTCCTGACAATCCTTGCATTGTACATGTTAATTCCTCGATTTAACCCACCACCATTATGACTGGCTTCACTCACTGATTCACCAAAAATTGGGCAAATAGTTATCTTACTTGTTTTTATGAATGTTTCTTAAATGTATATATAGCTCACATTTATTCCAATGCCAATATTTAATATTAAAAGTGTTTGTGTCTTTGTTTAGAAGTTTGGTGACTTTTTTGTGACCAGAAATATGTCATAGGGACTTAGCTCTTGTTTATATCAATTAGCCTATGGTAAAATTGGTTTCATTATACATCATTTTGCTTAAAGTCACAGTTTCCAAGAACCTATGAGATCTTATTTTATTGTTGAGAAAGATAGAAGTAATATCATTACACTTCTGTTGACTTTAGGTTATTTAAACCTTGTGACACTGTTCATTTAATACAAGGATAATGAAAACCCAGGAAATACCCTTCTTGACATTGGTCTTGGCAAAGAATTTAGGGCTAAGTTCTCAAAAGCAATTGCAGTTGGTGTATGGTGGCTCACACCTGTAATCCCAGCACTTTGGGAGTTTGAGGTGGGCAGATCACTTGAGGCCAGGAGTTTGAGACCAGCCTGACCAACATGGCGAAACCCCATCTCTACTAAAAATACAAAAAATTAGCCAGGCGTGGTGGCACATGGGCCTGTACTCCCAGCTACTTGGGAGTCTGAGGCACAAGAATTGTTTGAACCCAGGAGGTGGAGGTTGTGGTGAGCTGAGATCATGCCATTGCACTCCAGCCTGGGCTGGGCAACAGAGCAAGACTCTGTCTCTGAAAAAAAAAAAAAAAAAAAAAAAAGGAATTGCAACAAAAACAAATAAAATTAACAAGTGGGACGTAATTAAACTAAAGAGGTTCTGCAGAGCAAAAGAAATTCAACAGAATAAAGAGACAACCTATAGAATGGGAGAAGATATTTGAAAATTATGAAACTGACAAAGGTCTAATATCCAGAATCTATGAGAAACTTAAGCAACTCAACAAGTAAAAAAACCGACCCCATTAAAAAGTGGGCAAAATACATGAACAAACACTTCTCAAAAGAAGACGTACAAGTGTCCAACAAACATATGCAAAAATGCTCATCATCACTAATCATCAGAGAAATGCAAAACGAAACCACAATGAGATACCATCTCACATCTGTCAGAATGGCCATTATTAAAAAGTAAAAAAATAACAGATACTTCAAGGACATGAAGCAAAAAGAATACTCATCCACTGTTTGTGGGAATGTAAACTAATTCAGCCCCTGTGGAAAGCAGTTGAAGATTTCTCAAAGAACTTTAAAGAGAACTACCGTTTGACTCAGCAATCCCATGACTGAGTTTATACCCAAAGGAAAATAAATTGTTCTGCAGTAAAGACACATGAACTTGTATGTTCATTGTAGCATTATTCATAATGACAAAGACATGAAATCAACCTAGCTTGGTTCTCATCAACAGTGTATTGGATAAAGAAAATGTAGTGCACATACACCTTGAAATACTATGCAGCCATAAAAACAACGAAATCATGTTATTTGCAGCAACATGGATACAATTGGAGACTGTTATTCTTATCAAATTAATGCAGAAACAGGGATCCAAATACCACGTTTTCACTTGTAAGTGTGAGTTAAATATTGGGTACACATGGTCATAAAGATGAAAATAAGAGCCACTGGGCACTACTAGATGTGAGAGAGAGGGAGGGGAAAGGATTGAAAAATTATCTACTGGATACTATGCTCAGTACCTGGGTGACAGGATCATTCATACCCCGAACCTCAGTGTCATTAAATAAACCCACATAACAAATCTATAAATGTGCTGCCTGAATCTAAAATAAAAGTAGAAATTATTTTTTAAAAACAACAATTGTGACTGATGCTCCTTGAAATTTGAAAATGGAAATATTGTGTCAGACAAACTTCTGTAACAATGGAAGCAAAAAGCATTTTACTGAAGCCAGGCTTGGATTATAAGTGGCCTGACGTAAGACAGAATCTTCTCTCGGATCTAAACCAGTACGCAGCTCTTTGCTCCTGGATAATGTCTATAGTTTCTCTGCATTTTGCTTTTGCCTAATTGTTCATAAGTTGAGAACACATTTGTACTCATTCTCAGCCTTCTTGAATCCAAAACACCCTCTCCATTTTGGTTTCTGATGTCCTGCACACAGATCTCTTAGACTTTTCATTCCCTGCCCTACCTCAGTGTTTGCTGACTGCGTGGTGAGGTGCTGCTGTCGCTGTGTTTTTAATGGGTGAATTTTTTTTTTTGATATTCCAAAGTTCCATTCTTAGATTCATTGCTCAACCCTACACCTTTGCAGATGTTTTGTTTGAGTCAATATTTTGGTGAAACTTGAAACTTGAAACCACTGGACTGAATTGACCAAATATGAAATGTACTCCAACTGCTCTTGTGGACAGACATTGAAAGAAGAATAAAGAAAACTATAAAACAACCTTTATATTATTTCAGATAGAGTTTATTTTATAGAAAAAATTGCAACAGATTTATGCCTTGAAAAGCAAATGTTTAAACATTCCCAGTAATACTCTTGACCTTAGATACTACAGATTCATTTAGACAATACAGTGACTCCACAGGCAACTATAATATTAGAGATGGTTTAATTGACAAAAAAACCCCAAAATGTTCAAATGTGATTGGTCTGGCCAAGATAAAGCAGCCAGTTAGGGGCAGAGCTGGGATAATAAACCAAGGCTACTGACTTTCAGTTTAGGGTTCTCTCTCAATAGGCTATGCTGCTTCATGACACACACACACACACAGACACACAGACACACAGACACACACACACTTATTTTCTAAAGCTGAAATAAAACACATTAACAACACATATCACATAGAACAGTGTTTTTCTCTACCTACCACAATGTTATTTTATTTTATTTTTTAAATATATATTTTTATTATACTTTAAGTTCTAGGGTACATGTGCACAACGTGCAGGTTTGTTACATATGTATACATGTGCCATGTTGGTGTGCTGCACCCATTAACTCGTCATTTACATTAGGTATATCTCCTAATGCTATCCCTCCCCCCTCCACAATGTTATTTTTAAAAGACTAAAGATACATAAATCTACATTATACAGTACATATTAGGAAATGCTAATAAAAACCAAGCATAAAATTAATCTTAGTTATACAAAAATTAATTTTAATTAATATTTATGGATTTATCAATCATGATTCAGACTAATATAAAGTGTAAATTTACTATATATTGTCAAATATAGTATATTTAGAATGAAAATCTAAGTGTATGTCTCAATAGATATTTTTTCCATATGCCATTTGCATTACAAAACATGTAATTGTACCATTTACTACATTATAATATTTCACATTAATACTGACTATTATTTTAATTGCCATATTCTTGCATAAACTGTCTGGTCTTCCTGTTTACAAATGAAAAAAATGCATTATTTCTTCCTGTTGTGAAGTTAGAGGAACTCAACATGATAAAGCAGAGATCATAAGGGGTAAATATGATACATATTGAGCATCCCTAATCTGAAAATCCAAAATCTGGAATGCTCCAAAATCTGAAACTTTTTGAGCCCTTAGATGATGCCACAAATGCAAAATTCCACACCTGGCTTCATGTGATGGGTGTCAGCCAAAATGCAGTCAAAACTTTGTATCACACAAAAAATTATTTAAAATATTGTATAAAATTACTCTCGGGCAATGTATATATAAGCAGCATGAGAAACATACTAATCTTAGTGTTTAGATGTTGGTTCTGTCCTCAAGATATCTCATTATGTATATGCAAATATTCAAAATATGCACACAAAAAAATCCAAAATCCAAAATGCTTCTAGTTTCAAGCATTTCAAATAAGGGTGACTAAATCTGTATATAACTACTACTTCACTATTAATGAAAACTAGGGATATTAGAATTTAATAATACCTGATACATACTTTCTTAAAAGAATAAACTTTGAGTATTTGTAAAGAATCAGATTCTTCTAAATGTCATTGATCTCCTTGACTCACAAAATTCACCAGCATACATGAGCAAAGTGGAAGTGAGTCCAGACTGCACCTTTAAAGACCAGCGAGTTTCTCAGCTCCTCTCTTCTAGGAATGCAACACTTCCTTACAACATATTTAGAAAATAAAATGTTCTATGCTATGGTTTTATATCTGGTCTATATTAGAAACACTTCCCCATTTTTTACCTAATATATAATTTTAAAAGCAAAATTGACTGATAAAATATATAGTTTATGTAAAGTTATATTTATTAATGCACAGTGTGATTCCAAATATTTTCAATTATTCTTTGTATTTTTTAAATTCCCAAGTTAAAGACTCTTTCAGATATGCTAAAGTGAACAGAGTGAGTACCAACTGAAAATGATTGCTAAGATTTTCATTACTAGAGTAGGAAGATCACTAAACATCACTTTTTTTTTTTTGCTTAATTTTATAATTTACTAGGTTTGCTGTATTGTTATAGGAGCCCAAAGAATGACTGTTTTAATACATTGGACTGTTGAATCAAAAGTATCAACTAGATCAATGGGCCTCTAATCACATTCACAAAAGTGAAACCAATTATGTGTTTTGTTTTTCATTCAGAATGAGTGTCATTCTGCTGATGACGTAGTTTTCATGGCTAAATCATATATTCCCAAAACTAATTAACTAGAGCTAGGTCTTACTTGGCCTTTAATAGTCTATATAGTATAATGTGTAGGTTACTTATAATCAAGCAAAATACCCTATTAATCACTTTTGTTTTTTCTTTAAGATTCAGAATAAACATTTAAAAACACTTATCTGTAGGATGCAGCTACTCTGAACAAAAATGCATTCTTAATAGAACTTTTTCTTTTCTATGTCCCATTTGGTTAGCAAAACAAATAAAAAATGTTAATTAGCCTTAAAGACACTGATAAACAACATTATCTGTGTTTTAAAGGATAATGCACTTTGACAGATGAAAATAGTAATAACCCTAAGTTTATTTTACTCTATTTATACTCTGTCCAGTCAATAAACAAGATCATTTTGCAGAACTTTTGCTGCAAATAAAACTCAAATTCCTTGAGTACCATTTAAGATGCACACTAGGGTGACAGCAATCTGCATTAATTTTCTCAGCAAATCAGATCTATGAAGCAATGGGGCAGTCAGTCAGAACTCAATAGAGAAAGTGGGGCTATGGCTGATGAAAACACACTCAAATAAGGATACAAATTTTGGTAAAATATAAACAGAATATCGTAAGTAGAATCAATATGGACATAGAAAATTTATGACTGCCAAGGCTTGTGCAAGCTTCTCTGATGATGGCTTGGGTGAGGGTCGGGGTGGGGCTACCTCTTGTGAGAATCATTGATGGGGGATAGTTCATTAAAGTTAGAATCCATCTGCTCTGGGTCGCTCAGACATATGCCATCTTTATAGTTCTTATAAATATTGTTGAATAGAGAGTTTGTTAGTTCTTTTAGCACCTATATGGAATTAGAATATCTGAAAGCAGGCTGAGATCAGAAACTGAAAAACTCTTGTGTTAACAGAGCCTGGGTGGAGGAAGATCCAATAATAGTTTGAGATTAGGGATTTAGGAAACTGTAACAAACCAAATATGAGTAGGCAGCCAGGACATAAAGATTGAAGCAAATATTTACAAATTCTAACAAGTAAAACACACACACACACACACACACACACACACCCTACAGTAACAAGCGTATCCTTAAATTCAGTAAAAAAATTTATGAATAATATCTTCGTGACATGTACACTTCATTGGGGACCTATAATGCCATCAGCAGTAATGTTTCTCCTCTGTATTTTAGAGGAACAATATTCAAAACCTAGTATGTAACACTGATCAGAAAATTGAACAAACCGAAGAAATAGTTCAGAGGCATTATAACCCTTCCACATAGTCATATTTTAACTCTTTGGACTTGAAATGTTTATCCCAGAAAAAGAAAATCAGCGTTTTTCAGAACCTAATTGTTGGCTTTCCTACAAGTGACCTTATTGACCTACAGTTGGAGTTAATTAAAATGTCTGACTAGGGTGCTTCCTAAAACAGAATCAGCATGATTTATTCCAAAAAATTCTGGCAATTTCTTAATTGCTTTGGGATTGAAAAAATTGATTCCAACCTGATGATGTTTTACTAGTACTAAATTTTACTACGGGTGATGGGAAGGGAACTCTAAATTAATGTGCTAAGATTTATTTCCATAATTACATCGGTTGGATTTGACCCAAAACAGTTTATGATATTGAATCCCCTGATGGAGTATCATAGATTTAGTTCTCATAAGGAAACTCCTTTGATCATTCTAGGAATTAGTGAAACTGGGAATCTAGCTGCATTTGATCAGTTTGCCCAATTCTGATGTCAGTGCATTATAGCCATCCAATAAATCAGTGAAAAAGTTGTGTTACACAAGAGTTGGAGAGCTACAAATCTTCTTCCTCACATTAACTGTTTAATCTTTGGCCAGTTATTTGAACTTCGTAAATCTGAATTTCCTCTGTGTGAAGTGAAGGTCATGCCACTTGGCTACAAAGTGTGTCCAATGTGTGGCAGACTCAGGGAGTGTCATAGGTTTTCAAGAGATTGGAGCTAAATCCAAGAAAGCCTATTGAAGCAGTGGGCTCTGTCTTTGCCTGTGCCTGAGAGTGACCTGTGGGGGTGTGCTCGTGCATCACTGCTCAGGCACCCCCTCTGTTACAACATCCTGGCTAGGAATGGTTCCTGAACATCAGCAGCCATTCAAAAGCATGCTAGGATAACGTCCAGCCAAGAGCTATCTTAGGAAAGCATTTCATGTTAGAACTAAAAGGGATCACAAGGACTATCGCCTTAGTGTTTCTGAAATGCCTGTCTTTAGTCTCGCTGTGTCAGAATCACTTTGGAAGCACATTCAGAACATTCATTTTCTTACCTCACTTCAGAGTTACCGAATCAGCGTCCCCATGGGTTTGCTTTGGAACCTGTACAGTTAACAAGATCCTTGAGTAATTCTACTCAGCTATAGTTAAAAACCACTTATGCAAAACTAGTTTCCCTGTCCATTAACATTCATAAATGAGAAAAGGGAGGCCTAGAGAGGAGAAATGACTTGAGCAAGGTCGCTTAGCAGTTAACTCTGTAATGACAGGGTCACTACAGAAATCCAATTCTCCAGATGCTCATTCTAGTGCTATTGCCAAGACACAGCTTTTACTGCCATGTGGTAAAATAATAAGAGCTGTGAAACCAACTCCTGATTTCACTAACATGGTGCCATTAAGAAGCACAATTGTTGAAAATAAAGGGGGTCCTCGATATTCAACAAACTTTAAAGTGCTGAAATAAAATAGTATTGCTTTAGAATTACATTTGGCAAGTTAACAAATTCTTCTGAATCACAGCCTTCAACTTTACCGGGTCTCTGAGGAGACATATGAAGAGACAAAATCACGTTTTCTTACTCTGTTGTGCTGAACAATAATTCTCTTTAATATCAGGATTTGGCAGGTGCAGGGGTAAGATTAAAATAAAGGTAGTTGCAGATCTCCTCCTTTCAGTGATCAAAACAAAGTCTTTTGCTACTTTGAGATCAGCACGTCATACCCTCCAGCCAGCTTTGCTGGAAAGATTGACAGCTCACATCATTCAGACCTGCTGTTCAAGAGATAGCCTAATAGCAGTGTATATCAGATCATCTCCAGACTGCAAAGGAGAATAGAGAGTGATTGTGAGCCCTACTGCAATTTGCATTCATCTCACAAACCAAGGTGCTTAGGAGACAGACACTGGTAAATGAACAAAGATCAGAATATTTAAGATCAGAAGTAACTGCTGTTTGAAGTGTTTTTGTGGGAAAGACTAGAGAATTTTATATGTTATTTTACTCAGTATCATCTGCTGGATGAGTGATAATATATTAGAACATTTTTCAGGATGCAGCAGAGTGGCTTGGATTAGATTGTTCTCGTAAATAACAGGAAGAACATAGTTTTCCTCAGCTTTATTAAGACATAATTGACTAATAAGATTGTATTTAATTACAGTAGGTAATGTAATGTTTGGATATGTGTATACATTGTGAAATAATTACATCAAACTATTAATAATCAACCTTCCATCACACCATTTTTATACAGAAAGATAAACAAACCCATAATTATCTAACTGGTGAGAAGGAAAAATGATTTCAGCAAAAGTTTAATTAATTGTTTTGTCTAAATTAATGCTGGAGGATTCTATTTGGAGACAAGCAGACTGGACTATAGCTCCAGGTCTACAAAGGACAAACACAGTAACCTTTTCTGTTTGACAACAATTTCTCACAAAAAGATTGTGATTTTGACTGTATAATTATTTCTACCTCAAAATAGTATTTTTTATTAGTGACTGACTCATCTTTTACATTAATTGTGATATGTACCATTTAGTTTATCTAGAAAAATCTTAAATATTATAGAGCAGGATATTTATACCTTTGTAATTGAATTTCTGAAACATAAGAGTATATGAATAAGTGTGTGACTTGAAGACTCAATTTATAAAATAAAAATAAATTAGTTATATTTAGAAAAATATGTATATCTTTATGTATGTGTATATATGTATATATGTGTATGTATACATATAGAAAAAGTATGTCTTTGTACATACCTATATGTGTGTGTGTGTGTGTGTGTGTGTATATACATATGCCTATACCAAGAGGCAGAAGAAAGAAGATGGCAAACCAAAAATATCTATATTACTATTAAAAAATTGAATTATTGAGAAAACTAAAGAACAGAAACATTAAAAAAACTCTCAATTAAGCATCTTAAATGCCTAAAAGGCTGCCATCTAGAAAATAAAGGTATTTTTTCCTGGGAATTCAGTTCCACTACTACTAGATATGTTCTTCCAGGCTATAAGAATATAGACCTTATAGTATACCCTGTCCTAAATTTTTTCCCAGAAGCAGTAAATGGTATAAATCTCTAATGAGCTGAGAACTCTTTTTTTCACTTTTGACCCACTATACTTTATAATTTGAACTCAGGTACAAAAAAGAGATAAAAGAAGATTTCAATATTTTGCTATTTTCTTTCAAAAATAGTTTATCAATTTTTTTTTTGCTCAAGAATAGCTAATCATTACAAAATCTGTAAAATTTCCTGGAGACAAGAAAAACTGGAAGCTATTGAGATTGTAGGCATAGTCCAGCCATTATTAGACTATCGTATTAACACAAATATCGAAGATTCTTATTAGATGATTGGCTAAGGCTGGCCAATTCTACCTCATCTCCCACCATGCCACCCCCAAATGAATTAGAACTTAACTTTGGAAAGATTTTCCAGACTATTGCCCTTCTTACTTTAAATATCTGCATTCCTTTGCTCTTTCTATTCTCTTAAAAGTCATTGTATTATGAGAGATGCTTTGGATGGTAGGTGAATACACGTGAATAGATAGGGAAGAAAATGTTGAGTATGACAATTTCTGCGAGAGTCTTCCTCAGGGTTCTGGGATTTGAGAGCAATGTTAAATTCTACTTTGGCAATAAGTTTTTGAATAGTGCATTTCTGGTGAACTGTCAAGTGACAAGTGACAAAGAAGTTTCTTTTGTGTCCCTATAAGAAGAGATTGTATGGAACAGCCCAATAAAACAAGGCAGCCCTGGGCAAGTGCACCCTATTTCAATGATATAACATCAAGATTCCTTCCACTCTAAATTTAACGAGATACCCGCAGAGCCAAAGAGTCAAAGAAGTTTGCAATATTTATGATTTTTATGCAGTCACTCGTGGACGCATTTGCTTAATTCACCTTGAACATAATAAGAATAATATAAAATGGTAATTGAAAACAAGCTCCTGGAGGCTGCAGAACTCATAGGCATTGAGATTTGGAGCTTTAATATACAACAAAGCACAGAACACTTGAAAGTCTGGTGTCTACTAGTTTCCAAGAAAAGAGAGTCCAAAACGCTCAAAAACCGTTTGATTTTATTACTGTATTATATTTTCATGTGAAAAAACACAGTTTATCAGTCAAAAATGCCATCAATCTGTTAAAATCTATTAATACATGGAGGAAGATTATGAAGTTTTCTTTCAACCAACACTTTTCTGCCCATTTTAAGACTGTAAATGCAGACTTTATATTGTAATTGGTTGAAATCTGCTAAAAAATAAAAAGAGGAAAACAGAGAAGTTACATAAGACTTAAAAATATTTTCATGTATATTTTATTACTGTGATCTGGTCAGGAAATTACCCTTGCATAATGTAAGAATCTGAGATTTTCCTGGTGTCTTTTTCTAGATGTAAAATGTAGAAATCACTTTGGAATCTCAATAATCTAGTTAGCATAGTACTTGGAAGGTATAAGGCCAGTAGCATATTTTTAATATAAGCAAGAGTATTTTAATATGTTTAACACATTTTATATAATTTATTCTTTATTCCATATTGATTATTATTGAAATTTAGTTAGATGAAAACCATCATATATATTTCAAAAATTCCAAATTTCTGTTAAGTGGTTTGGATCTATTCCAGTATCAAATTAACTCTTGTAATCTATAGTCTTTTCCATTATTACCAATAAACAACATATTTCTAGCCCTGGATATTAGAATTTGGATGCATCCAATTCTTTTGAATTACCTGTTTCCAGAAATTAGACCAGGGAATGCCTCTATGCTCATAAACTAATCATACACCCATGTTAAGAGGTCCAGTGTTGTTGAAGGTAACAAGGACCTCAGAGTGAAAGCAAACTTGCTTAGAATTCTAGTTCTGATGCTTACTGGCTGTAGGATTTGTCATGCCTAGTTTTTGTTTGTTTGTTTGTTTGTTTTTCCCTGAAATCTAGTTTTTTTATTCCAGTGTAAATTGTAATTCCATCATTAACACAAAAACTTCTTATTAACCCGTGATTATATACCAGACACCATACTAAACTCTGAGGCACATTAGTTAAAGCCTCTGTGTACAAAGAATTAGCATTAAAAGAAGAATCAGATAAATAATAAATGGGAAAATGATTTAGTTTATTGAGAAAAAGGAGTGTTTCTATCCCCCAAAATATATTAAGGCTGAGACTTCAAAGCATGAATAAAGGTAATCAGGAGTGGGAGTTTGAGACTCTGAAGGAATACAAGTGCAAGGGTTTAGAGGTTTAAGAAGGAATAAACATCTTTAAGTTAGTTGGTGCATAGAATTCAGAGAATGATGGGAACATATAGGATGAAAAACATGGCTTCCTTTTATAGTTCTTGGCAGGATTGGATATAATATATAAAAATATTAACCATATAATAAGAACTGATATATAATTAATATAGTCATTATATAATCTATTGCCACAAAATCAGAGTTTAAGCTAGAATTTCTTATATAACTTTAGAAAATCTATATAAATAATGAGCACTTAAACTCACTTTAATTTGGTCTTGTGACTACAAACCAACATAAATTTGCTTAATATTATTCATCTATAATTAACTAAAATAACCATTTAAACTCACTTCCCACTTGGAGTCAGCTTCTTACAAACTAAAAAGGATGAATGAATATAAAACTGAGGAATTCCAATCACTCATTTTACTAATATGTGAATAAAATAATTAAATAGTTTTTATGAACTTCTTAGAACAAATGGCATTATAATTTTCATTTATATAAAAAAGGATGATTGAACCACCAATTAATTCCATTTAAGCAAACACACAAATATGCAATTGCTACTGGAACTAAATGAAATACAGCCAATCTGAAATTTTTAAGTGCTTATTTTTAAAAAATGCAATATAAATGAATAAAACTGTGAGCTTCTTTCCTATACAACTGATTGTACTTTCTAATCTATGTTCATTTTTGTAGCACAGCCCAGGGCTCATAGATATGGATTAATTTGCTTATTTTTAAGAAGTACTTTTATTGACTCTCAGTGGAAACATATTTGACAATTCCGTTTTGCATTGTAACATCCCTTCTGTTTTTTAATTTGCCAACAAAACTCTTAAAAACAAAACAAAATACTCCTCACAGTAGTTCTAACATGTTGGAGGTATTTATAAAGCTATTGATCTTTTAAAATTTCTCCCCATAAAGTGATTCACTTTTATACATCCTTGCAAAAAAAGACATTTTTACAATTAATGTTATTGCCAACAAAGCATCGATACTAGCTTAGGCTTTTATAATAGTTACAACTGAGATTACATGTTCTTAAAATAAAGAATTTCAGAAAGAAAATGGATTATTAGACCAGAATCTATTTCTAGTTGTAAACTAAAAAGTATATGAGTGAATTTAAGAAGGCATTTAAGTTGAAATTACTATGAATGGCTGATTTTACATCTCAAAAAGTTTAGTTGGCTTAACTTTACATTGAAGTGAAATAAATAATAAAATAAAAAATATATTATTGACAGCATAAATTATTAAAGTACTAAGCCTGAGAGAGACCAAAGATATACAAAATAATACTATTTTATAAAAACTGTATTCTGTAAACATGAGTAAAGCAGAACTTTCAGAAATTAACCTACTTCCAAAAACATCAGCATTGAAAGCTGTCATCTTCCAGGCAAGAAGGAAATTTAGAGCAAAAATATTTCTATGAGAGCAATACTGATTAAAATCTTAACTGAAGCAATTGACCTCTGCAAGAAATATTGCCGAGTAAAAAGAACAATCAGTTTGATATATAAAATTGTTTTAACTCCAAAAAATAAATATAAACAGAATATATATACATACACATACACACATATAAAATGAATATGTATATATATTCATAGATGCATTTATATGTAAAAGAAATGCAAATCAGGGTGATGAATAATTTGAGGCACCAAACATGGCTGTATGTGATTTATATAAATTTGTTGTTTTAGATCTTTTTGCATGAATTTTTTTAAACTTTTTGTCTGGAAATAATTTCAAAGTTATAGAAAATTTGCAAAAATAGGAATAGTCTAAGAACTTGTAATTTTTATGGCCCAGAGTAAGTAAACCAAGAAAAAAAATAAGAAAAAAAGTAGACAAAGTAGGTGGCCCATAGTAAGAAAATGTAGGAAAAGAAAGAAGCGGGGTCGGGGGAGAAAGAATCGAAAGAAAGATCATTCATGAGAGACATATCTAGAAGTGCGAAATTCATCTTTTGCCTCGAAGTGGAAAACTAGAAAACAAAATTAACTCTTTTTCTTTTAAACTATACTTCACTTTTGGGCCTTGGTTGCCACTTCAGTAAAGATTTTTATCTTGACTTAGACACACTCATAGAGATAGTAAACCTGTCAATGGTCCTCCTGCAAAGGCTCTGGCTGTAGAAACATTGAGCCAATTTGTTTATAACAAACCTGCCCCTCCTACCAAGACTTACTGCTCCAGCTTTCCTATATACAGCTGACATTGGCTACGTGGGTTTGTGTTTTAGCACTTTCAGTTGCTCATTTCCATTTAAATTAATTTCTCTTAAGATAAAAACATGGACAAAAGAGTTAACATAAATGTTAGGAATTAATTATGGATTTATAAAATTATTCCTAAATCCTTAAGGAGCAATTTAATATACTGGTATTGCCTGGGAGTTTTCTGGAATGAAGTTATCACAGTCCTTTCCTCAGACAAAGGTGTATTATAATTTGCAGTCTAAAGAGGTCCTCAGTTGATTCTTATTTAAGTTGGAGAAGTAATGCTCAGGGAAGATCAGGCAGTACCCGGGGAAAAATCCTTGTTCAACCCTGGAACATGGAAGGTATCTCCTTATTCCTCAGGTTCTTTTAGGTTCAGAATGGGAGGGTGAACCAAAGTTTGAGTCCTGACAGTAATTTCATGCCCAGGTCCTCAGTGTGAAACCCTGTACCGTGAACCACAGACAGATGAGGGGTTTCACTAAACGTAAGAACAGTTATTATTTACCTCATAATGCAAGGTAGTGATCAGTATTGTTTTATAGCCTCTTTGCTGGAGTATAACTGTAATCCTTTCTATAATGAACGAAAGGGATTATGGAGGTTGCCCTATTTTTTCTCTATGGAATCTTTGAGGCTTCTTATTTGTTGATTTTGTTTTATTTTCCTTTTGAAATTAATTAATTAATTGGTATCAATGAAATAGGAATGTGAGAAATAGTCTGGTAAGAATTACTTGGCTGATTGGGCACAGAGAAATGAATGCATACTCAAATAAACATGTACATAGATGTATTCCTAAATTTCACACATAGGTAATTAACTCATTTTATTTATCAATTACTTTTTAAACCTTCATTTAGGTGTACAGACCTGCTATCTTACTCTGGTCATATGGGTCTATAAAGTTGACATACACAATTAGCAAAGCAGAAGTAGATGATATTCCCTTAGAGTGAGCTGATTCTCAATTCTTTCTTTGCTAACTTTGATGTGCTTGTCAGGCATCCAAGTTGACATGGTTTGGCTGTGTCCCCACCCAAATCTTATCTTGAATTGTAGCTCCCATAATTCCCATGTGTTGTGGGAGGGACCTGGTGGAAGATAATTGAATCATGGAGGAAGTTTCCCCCATACAGTTCTCTTGGTGGTGGATAAGTCTTATGAGGTCTGATGGTTTTATATAGGGTTTACCCTTTCACTTGGCTCTCATTCTCTCTTGCCTGCTGCCATGTAAGACATGACTTTTGCCTTCCATCATGATTGTGAGACTTCCCCAGCCACATGGAAATGTGTTCCGTTAAACCTCTTTTTCTTGATAAATTATCCAGTCTCATGTATGTCTTTATCAGCAGTGTGAAAATGGACTAATACAGAAGTAGACAATGGATTTCTTGAGGATAGAGGCTGTGTTCACTGTCCTTTTGTGTGTGTATGTGTGTGTGTATGTGTGTATGTGTGCATACTCTCTATATTAAGAGTACTCTCTGTAGTGTGTAGAACCTAGGAAAAATTCAGATTGTATGCTTTCTTGTCTTCACTATTCCTGATATTTTTGGAAAGATTATACTGAACTAAAACAGGTGTCAAAGACAGGTTTGAAGACAAATAAAGCCAGTTAAAAACAACTAGGAGGAGGGGGATTAAGACAAGGCCGTTCGTGAAGTTCACTTGCTTTTTGTCAGGGAGGATGGTGTTTGCGGTATAGAGCAAATTCAAGCTAAGATTCAGATACAACTGTTCCCTTTCATTTCATAAATGCCAGCAACTCAAGATCCTGCAGTATTCGGGGAGTAGAACAATAGGACTGATTTATCATATTCCAGCGTCTTTAATACCTGCTGCCTTGAAGTGAATAATTGTAGTTTGAAGAGATAATGTGTGTGCTTGCTTTAGCAATTCCAGTTGGTTATTTCTGTTTAACTTAATTTCTCCGAAGATAAAAACATGGACAAAAGGAATTGACATAAATGTTCAGAATTAATTATGGATTTATAAAATCATTTTTAAATCTCTAAAGAGCAATTCAATATGCTCATTTGTACTAAAAGACAGGTAATTTTTCATTTGACATATTTGTTGGGATTTTGCATACTTGTGCTCCAGGGAGTACATTTATCATAAAAGAAGGTATAGTGGTAATCCCTGGATTAGTGTGACATGACAGCCCTGGGGTTTTCAATGGAGTCAATAAAGAGTTCTTCATTTCCCTGCCTGAGTAATGAACTCATTATTAAATAAGGAATGACAACAACAACAATAATAACAAAAATCGTCAAAAGATAGAAAATGAAAATTATAACTCATAACTTGTAATGACTAAGATAGAAAATGTTACTTGAGGCAGAGTAGATATTCAAAATATTTAACAATCCTGTGGCAAAGTCTGAGAGCATTCAAAATGGTAGCATCCAAGCATAACAATTGTAAGGCCATATGAGCATAATATCAGCCCTGAGTGGGTTGGACAGAATGACCTTGGTCTCTCTTATCCACAAAATAAGTCACATTAAGACAAACCACTTAAAGAAAAGGTTACAAAGCAGTTACGTCTCACCGAATTATGTCTTGATCTTTGTAAAACTAGCTGAAAAAAACAAATTAATCCTCCTGGGATGTTCAATACTATAGAGAAATTAACTCCACCCACTCACGAAGGAGGACTTTGATTAACTAACCAGGTAACAAATGTCACATCAATGGGAGGAATAAAGGCTGAGACACGATACAGGCTGAGTTTAGACAGGCTTAGTAAACAACTCTCCTAGAGGAAGAAATATCAAGAGAGGAAGGGAAACATTCCTTACTATAAATATCTCATCTTTAATGCCGTAACATATCCATTGCATGGATAAAACAAATAGAAAAGCTAGAGGAAAACTAAGTCAAAGAAATGAAATATTGACCCATAATTACACTTGGCACGCTAAGTTCATCTGACATTTATTTTAAATGAACAAAAAATACTCTAGAAAAAAAAACAGGCTTTGCATTTACTATCCTCAGAAATGTACAATTTTTATCAATAATTACAATACCTGGAAATGTTATGTAGCTATGGATAGCTATGTAGCTATGGAAATGTAGATAGCTATGGATATACACATAGAATTTTATAACTAACATGTAAAATATACAATGTTCTTGTATAAGTAAGCTCCTGCTTTCTTTTGCATCAACATAGAAAGACCACTTTATATTATCCATACTTTTAACAATCAAGTTACTTGTATCTTTAAAATGTTTTAATGACTTAGTGAAGGTCATCCAGCTAATATGAGGCAGAGTCAGGACTAGAAGACACAAGTCCTGTTACCAATAAATTTCAATACCTATAGGATATTTCATATGAGTCAGGTCCTGTACTGAGGGCTTTATGTTGTTTATTACCCAGTTGGACATACTGGTGTTCTTCTCTACCTTCTAGATTTTGCAAATTCTAGCACTTTTTAATCTAGTTTCTAAATGTTGATTGACATGTCAGTCTCTTTATTAAGGGTACTGACTCTGCATGTCCGTTCATGTATGCTAGCACCAAGAAGTGTGCCTATGGCCACAGAAAAGCAGACTAGTCATATATGATTAAGGTGAGCAAATGTCACAGTTTTCTCAGACAGTTCAAATCCATGCCTGTTATTTCAACTTTGTTTGCATTTGCCTTGCTTTCAAAAGTGTTCCTGCTTTGGTGTAAATCACTTGACCATCCCAGTAATTAATGTGAGTGTGTGGCTGGTTTATGAAGGATTCCTGGAAGGAAGGCTAAGGCATATTGGAGTCACTATCAGGAAGAACCTTGTAGGTCATGCTAAGGAATTTAGACTTGTCTGTAGTTAATAGAAAACCACCAAGAAGCTGAGGATAATTTTTAAAAATCATATTGGAAGGTAGTTACAAATTCTGCCTGGATCAAAAGCACGCACTGTTCTATATGCTTGGTCATATTATCTAAACATTGCTGTATATTTTAGGCTATATCAATGGATGTATCAACTTAAAAGCATTAAAAACTATATCTTCCAGAATACGCTAAAAGTTAGCAAAATTTATCCTCAGTAATTTCTTTTTTTTTCATTTTGTGCTGCCAAGTATCCACATAAACAGATAAGAAATCTTATTAGAAGTATACCATGCTTTTGGAGGCTTAATATATATTAATCCATGGTGCCATTTAAAAGTATTAACTTCACTAATGCGTATTTACTGTGAAAAAAATACGTAAAGTGGACGCCAAATGGACACCTTTGAGTTACCTAGAAAATTCCCTTGCTGAGAAAAGAAGTGTTACTTCTCTGGACTATATCAATTTGTGAACTTTTTAAAAAGGTTAGGTTTGACAGACAGAGTCCCTCTGAAGAAGGAAAAAACTGCTCTAGTGAGAAAGCAGCAAATAGCTGAAGTCGAGAGAAAGGTAACAGTCCACTAAACAGAAAGCCAGAACCTTTACTCCAATATCAGCATGAGTCTGATCTCCCAAAGGAAAATTATATTGCAAACTCTCTAAAAATATAAAAGAAGTAATTTCAAAGTCTTTAGCTAAATGATAATTAAAATGTAAACATACAGTATCAAATGCTGATGAATATTGTTTCCATGGAAAATGTGTTAGAAAGATGATGGAGCGAATGAGTCTTCTAATTTTTTTGGATAAGTTGTATGATAGTGTTTACTAATTTAATTGAAGGCATTTACAATTGACAAATTATCCAATATTTATCTTATTTTATTAGAAAACACGAACATAAAAAGGGAACATTATAATTTAGTTGGTGGACATTACATTGCATATAAGCTTTTACAAAATGTATTAATTCCTGTTACTAATTATGTTTCATAGGAATAGCATCTATTTTCAATTAACAGAATCTATTTCAGAGGAAAAATTTTGTGATACACAGATGTTTTCTGTATATTAACTGTCAACCAGATATCATTGCCAATGTAAGTGACACACATAGTATTGTCTTTCTTTTCTTTCCTCCTTCCTTCCTTCCTTCCTTCCTTCCTTCCTTCCTTCCTTCCTTCCTTCCTCTTTCTTTCTCCTCCCCCTTCCCTTCCCTCCTTTTTCCTCCCCTCCCTTCTCTTTCCCTTTCTTTTATCTGGAGGTCAGTGGTACAATCACAGCTCACTGAACCCTCAATCTCCTGGGCTCAAGCCATCCTCCCACCTCAGTCTCCCAAGTAGCTGGGACCACAGGTGCATACCACCATGCCTGGCTAATTGTTTAATTTTTGGTAGAAACAGGGTCTTGCCATGTTACCCAGGCTGGTCTTGAACTCCTGACCTCAAGCACTCCTCTCACCTTGGCCTCTCAAACTGCTGGGATGACAGGTGTGAGCCACTGTACCTGGCCTGTGTTTTACAACATTCTAAAAAATCTACATGTGGGCCACTTGCATAATGATTAGAACCCAAAATTAATTCCACTAATTACATTTGCCTTTGAAACCATGAACTATGATTGGAATTACGTATTTTATACCTCTTAACCCATCAACCAAGTCAAATCAACTGCTTTGTTTTTAAAGATAATATATCTAAAACACTCATTTAGCTCAAAGGTAGGTATAAAAAGAAAAGAAAAAAGACATTTGGGGCATGCAAATACATGCGCATCAGTATGCTAATAGTCTAGAAATGACAATCATTATTTAGTTTTATAAAAAAACAGAAGCACAGATTATTTATTCAATGTATGTGTGTATGTTTATATGTACAGACAATTCTTGTTATAGGTGATGTGTATGTTCTGCAAAGTTGCCACTGTTAACTGTTGCAGTGAACTATGATCATGCCAGTGCACTCCAGCCTGGGCAACAGCACAAGACTCTGTCTCAAAAAAAAAATAATAATAACTCTCTTGGTCCCTCATCTCCTTTCAGAAACTCCTTTGCTTCTCTGCTACCATTCATTGCAGAACTTCCTTGGGTTATAGTTTTAAAATATTTCCTCCCTTTCTGTATGCTCTCTCTTCACTTTGTTTATTGCTTCCTTTGATGTGCAGAAGCTTTTTAGTTTGATTTAATCCCATTTGTCTATTTTTGCTTTTGTTGCCAGTGCTTTTGAGGTCATATAAAAAAATTATTGCACAGACCAATGTCATGAAGGTTTTCCCTTTTTGAAAAATCTAGTAGTTTCATGGTTGTGAGATGTAAACTGAAGTTTTAAATTCATTTTGAATTGATTTTTGTATACAGTGAGAGATGGAGTCTGAAAACTCATAACTCTGTGAGGTAATGCATTTGTTTATTAGCTGGACTTAATCTTTCCATAAGATATATTTACTTGAAAACATTACTTTGTACAAGATAAATAGGTACGATTTTACCTGTCAATTAGAAAAAAAATAAAAGTGGATTAGACTCACTGTTTCCAATTTCTCTATCACTTTCTCTTTAGATTATTAGATCACTAAAGAGAAAATGATCGCTTTAATAAGTTTTTGCCCCTACCATTTCATTAAAACTAATCTTGACAAGACCCACAATGACTTCCCCCTTGCTAAGTCAAATGATTTGTTCCCAGTCCTTATCTTATTTGACTTGTAAGTAGCATTTAAAACCATGAAACTCTCTCCTCTAAGAAATTATTTCTTAATCTGCATTTTCAAATACCATAGTTTAGTTGTTTTTTTTCCTATATATACATTTATCTGAGTCTTCTTTGCTTTTTCCTCCCTTAGCTATGTTCACTAAACATCGGAATTTCCCAAGCGTACCTTATTTCCCATATACACTTTCTCTGTATATTATTTCATCCAATCTCATGGCTTTAATGTATATGCCAACGACTGCTAAATTTTTCATGGCTGAGCCCTCTCTCTTGAACTCCAAGCTCAAATATTCTCAACATCCCTACTTGGATGTTATAAGTGGCATGCCAATTTTTTTTAATTGAATTAATCTCCCAATCCTCTGTTTCCTCTTTAAGACCAGATGCTTAGTCTAAAGCCAAAGGTATTTTCATTCTCTTGTCTTTATTATCAAAAGAACAATCTTGCAACTTTTCTCTTCCTCCACTGCCACCATTCTGTGCTAAGCTAGAATGACCTCTTGTTTATTTTAATAGCTACTATCCCTGTCTCCTTTTTACTTTCCTATTGTCCATTCTCAATACTTAAGCTAGAGTGATCTTTTTTAAAACATACCAGACCCTGTCACTCCTCTGCTCACAGCCCTCCCACGGTTGTTCATCTCATTAAAAGTAAAAGTGAACTCTCTGGGATGGCTCGTAAAGCCCAGCATTCCTGAACCTTCATAAATTCCTGAGTCATTTGCTACTATTCATCCCCTTGCTCACTGCATTCGAGCTACATGAGACGTTCCTCTCTCTCTCTCTCTCTTTTCTTCATTGTTGTTGTTGTTTTTTGAGATGGAGTCTTGCTCTGTCACCCAGGCTGGAGTACAGTGGTGGGATCTTGGCTCACTGCAACCTCTTTCTCCTGGGTTCAAGCAATTCTCCTACCTCAGCCTCCTGAGTAGCTGGGATTACAGGTGTACACCACTACATCTGTCTAATTTTTGTATTTTTACTAGAGACAGGGTTTCACCATCTCGGCCAGGCTGGTCTTGAACTCCTGGCCTTGTGATCCACCCGCTTCGGCCTCCCAAAGTGCTGGGATTACAGGCGTGAGCCACCATGCTCACACACTTTTTTCTCTCCAATGCATAGATTTTTTTTTTTCCCAGATAAATTGCATGCCATCTGCTCCGTCATTTTCTTCAGGTCTTTCCGCTCAAGTTACCACTTCAATAAAACTTCATTTACCCACCACTTTACAATGGAAAAACAAAACATCTACACTTTCTATAGTTCTTCCTGCTTTATAGTTGTCAACTGAAATTATCATCACCTGAAATATATCATAATCACTTATTTACTTCATTGGCAACCTGCTGACTTCAACAGAGTATAAGCTCCATGAGGTCAGAGATTTCTGTTTTGTTCTCTGCTATATGTACAGCACTTAGTAAACATGTATTGGATGAATGAATGAAAAGTAGTTGTTAAAATGATGGTGCCTTTCATAGTGGAGAGCACTTTGGAATGGAGGAAATAAAGCAAATCTCACTTTAGAAATTATTTTGTTGAACAATTTGTGAACATACTGGCAAATATTCACATTACAGTAAAAATGGGTCTGGCTATAAGTAACTGCCTCTGATCTAGCTCAGTGCTCAGTGGAATTGAAAATGTGTACTATGACCTTAGTCACATCTCTATTCTTTCCCCAGAGCAGCTATTCTTAATTTATGCTAGTGCTATTCACTCATGTCTCCTAAATCACCTCACTCTCAGTAGGTGATTGGGATTTAACTTCAAAAAGAAAACAGTCATTAAAAGTGAAAACACTCAATTTTGTAAAATCCCAACCTCCAAAATTAGCGATCCAAATTCATCTTTTCTGTTTTTCATTTCACAGTGCCTTCTCCTCTATTACTTTACCTAATAGAGGATCAGGAAGAAAGTCTTTTCTCTGATCAGCAGGCTGTAAGTATGAAAGGCCATATCTCCTGGTAATCTGAAGCTCTGTCTCAAAAAGGAGCTGGTTTGAAACATTGAAATCAACAGGGAGTTTGAAAAATATAGACAATAAATGTTGGCTCCCTAATACAATGCATGAGGTAGGTGCTATTATTTGCACTGTTTACAAACTTGCAAATTTAGACGGAGAGTCCTTAAGTAACCTGCTAGTAAGTTGTTGAGCCAAAGTTTGAACCCAGGCAGTCTGGCTCTAGAGTACATGTTTTTTTTTTTTTTTTTTTTGAGACAGAGTCTCTGTCGCCCAGGCTGGAGTGCAGTGGCGCGATCTTGGCTCACTGCAAGCTCCGCCTCCCGGGTTCACGCCATTCTCCTGCCTCAGCCTCTCCGAGTAGCTGGGACTGCAGGCGCCCACAACCACGCCCGGCTAAATTTTTGTATTTTTAGTAGAGACAGGGTTTCACCGTGGTCTCGATCTCCTGACCTCGTGATCCGCCCGCCTCGGCCTCCCTAAGTGCTGGGATTACAAGCGTGAGCCACCGCGCCCGGCCTAGAGTACACGTTTTTAACTGTCATACCACACTGCAGAATTTATGCTACAAGGTCATGAACGAGTTGCCATGCCGGTTTATATATTGGTGCTTCATAATTCTGGAATGTGAACCATCTTTAAGTCAGAGCATATCAATATGGAATAACCATTAAGTTTCTGAGATATTATACTAATTTACCCTCTTCTGGGAATCAAGAGACTTCACTGAAAGGCAGAAACCAAAGCTAAATTTGTAGAATAATTTCAGAATCCTAGATTATGGCTATTAGCATCCAGCAATTCAACTCTGATTTGACAGCAGGAGCCATCCCTTGGGGCCAGGACTAAATAAACCCAATAAGATGTTTTTCATTCAAATAGTCCTACCTTCTTAACTGTAATCATTTTCTTCAGCTACATCTTGCCACAGATGCAGCAATCCTTACTTTGTTTTATCTTTTGGGCAGAGCAGACACTGAACATCATTTCAATATAGCTTGCAGTTTAAACACAGTACAATTCATACTTACGCAATCTCATTTAATCTGTGTCTATGCCCTCGTTTCTCCTGGCCACACCATTTCAATATAGTTGGGACTAGGTAGCTTTTCCTGCCTATAATCGTAAAAAGCACAGGATCCTTTGCAAAGTGATGAGTAAGGTGTTCAAGCTATTGAAGTTTCTCAGTGTTTCACTATTAAACTTTATCCCTGTGCTTTAAGGAAAGCTGATAGCTCTCTGGCTGTCATAAGGACAATGTATATAATAACCTCTTTTGCTTCCCCTGGGAGAGTCATGTTTTTCTTTCCCTCTGTAAAGACTATCATACAATATTATAATTTTATACATTTAAAATTTTACTACAAAATTATGAGTTCTTTTATTGCATAGATCTGTGAACATGATAAAGGCAGAATAATAGTCTATAAAATTCAGGAAAAAGCTTTTGGATACTAAATAGTCTAAACATTGATATACTTACAGTCACTTAAGTCAGCACTGCATTTTGCCAGAGTAGATAAAGTTGAGCTTATCTACATAGATTCAATAACAATTGTTTTTCAAAATAGTTAACTTCTCCTGCTTTTCACTTATAAGCATATTTTTATTATAGTAATCTTTCCAAGTAGTTAATCTCTCTAAAGAAATCATTAAGTGAATCCACACAATATTGTGAATTCAAATGTGATTTTAAAAAATTGTTATGTCAGTATCCTCTCTTTACCTGTTTAGTGTAATGCTGGGCTGATTTCTACTCGAGAATCCTTGATGTGAGAATTGTTTGCTCAGTTTCTTTTATATCTTTAGCTCTCTTGCTCTCTCTCTCTCTCTCTCTCTCTCTCTCTCTCTCTGTGTGTGTGTGTAGCTGCTATAGAAGGGAACTGGAAATCAAGATGATTTTTATTACCACCATTACCTCTCATTTGTCTTTTGAAAGGGTTTCCATTACAAGTCAGTTTGACAAGTATTTATTGAGAAATTATTATGTAGTTTCTGTGTTCAAAGCACAGTTCAAAGCACTGTGTTCAATAACACATTGTGGTATGAACTGAATTGTGTTCCCCAATCCTGAATTCATATGTGGAAGCCTAATCCTCAGTGTGATAATAACTGGGGTTCAGGCCTTTGGGAGGTAATTAGGTTTAGATTAGGTCATGAGGATGGATGGGTCCATCATGATGGGACTGTAGTGCCCTTACAAGAAGACACAGCAGGAAGGTTGTTTGCTCTGTCCCCACCGTATGAGGACACAGCAAGAAGGCTGCTGTCCACAGGCCAGGAAAAGAGGCTGTACAAGGTACCTAATTGGCCAGCACCTTGGTCTCAGACTTCCCAGATCCCAGAACTGTGAGAAACAAATTTCTGTTGTGTAAGGCCCCAAGTCTATGGTTTTTGTTGTGGCAGCCTGAGCAGACTAATACAGGTGGGACACAACATGGGGTGTAATCTACCTCTGTTCTCAAGGAGCTCATTGGAGCTGTAAGATAAGTGAAAAACATAATAGTATAGGGTTTAAAAATATATAGATAAGATGTTACTGGAATTTATAAATAAAATTGGCATTAGCAAAGGACTTTGAGAACTGGCAGGATTTCATAGGAAGATATAGAGTAAAATCAATCAGAAAGGAACAGGTAAGTGAAAGCATTCAGATAGGAAAGCAGTGGAGTGCTTCCGTAGAAGTAAGTAATCCAAGCTGAGAGCACAATGTGGAGAGAAAAGTCAGTATGAGGATTTTAATACAAAATAGTGACATTAAAGAATATTCCAAAGGGAAATTACTTTTACTTAACTATGCAGAAAACAAATATTATTGGAAGCTTATAGATGTGTATGTGATATGATTCAAGGTACAGTAGGCATTCATGAATTGATCAAAACATTGAAAAAAACAGGAAGAATAAGAGGCAATAGTGCAGTAAGAAAAATAAGAATCTAACTTATGTCAGTGACTGAAGATGCAAGGGAAGAAACATGTTAATAGACATCAAGAAAATTAGATACATGAGACTTGGCAAAAAATTTTTAAAAAGTGAGAAAAATAAGTAAAGGTGATTTTGTACTTTAAGCCAGAATGTATCCATAACATCACCATTCTTGTACTATCAGGAGTGCATCATCTATGGCCCACACAAGTGCACACATGCATGTGTGTGCACGTGCACACACACACACACACAGTCCTCCCTGGAATCTCAGGATAACAAGGAAAAGACATAGGCAAGCCTGCTCAAAAGGAACTTTGGAAATTAAATAGCATCATAAGGCTTGATAAAGGAAGCAAACTGATACAGCATACCAAGCCCAGCTGTAGTTAATACACAGATCTCTGAAGCTTACATGATTCAGATCCTTCTTTCACAAAATCATTCTTAAGTGATGATTTCTTCTCTAAAATAACATACCTATCAGAATGGTTACATAAGAACTAGTGATAAAACCAAATATTGGTAATGACGCAGAGCAACTGGATTGCACATACATTGGTGGTAGGGATGAAAAATAATTCAGCCACTCTGGAAAATCATGATTTTTCTTAAAAAATCCAAACGAACAAGTGCTTTTCATACAATGCAACAATGCACTCTTATGACATTTATCCCTGAAAAGTGAAACCACATGTTCCCACAAAATTTAACATAAATATTCATAGCAGCTTTATTTATAATACCCCCAAACTGGAAACAGCTATCTCCTCTTCTGTGGGCACTGTATGGAGAGGTCTCTGGAGATTTCTTCTGATGCAAGCCATTATTTCAGGCTTTCCTATGGGAAGACTGTACTTTGGAGGATAATTTTGGGAAATAGTGTCATATATAGAAATACAAGATCTTAAGACTACTTGCGCTCAGATACTAGTTGGAAAGAATTCTTCACCCTAGCTGGTATGCCTGCTGCATCTAAAACCACAGGATTGAATTGGGCAGCCTTAGGGATGAAACTGAGGTAAGGGGCTATGAGTTTGAGTGTGTTCAATTTTCTTTTCAAAGATAATAATCTAAAATTTATTAATCAATTCTACCTTTATATTGTAATTTATTTCGTCAATCTCCTATTCTTCTATATTGTTAACATCCAATATTCTTTAGCACAATTTTCTCCTTCACCACCCCTTAAAGGTTGAACTGAATGTTTACTCCATTATTTTTTAGTTTTATTGGTATGAGAAGGATCACAACGAAAAAAATACTGTAAAATATTATGAGAATATTTTACATAGAGAGTGCATACTGCTTTTAATTGTGCTTACACGCAAAACAGAAGAATATTGATGCAGATGCAGAAGCAAAGGCATATTTCTTGTTTTGCTTATGATAAGAAAAGTGATGGTAGCAAATCAACCCAAAGTATAATGTCTTTATTTCTTGTTCTTAACAATCCTTGTGGCTGGTTGGGTGCCTCTTCTCAGAAGGATGGTTGAAAAAACCAGTCTCCTTCATTATCATAGCCATCTTCTAGATCAGCAATCCCCAACCTTTTTGGCACCAGGAACCAGTTTCGTGGAAGACAGTTTTTCCACCAATAGGAGCAGAGATGGTTTCAGAATGACTCGAGAGCATTCCATTTATTGTGCACTTTATTTCTATTATTATTACATTGCAATATATAATAAAATAATTACATAACTCCCCATAATGTAGTATCAGTGGGAGCCATGAGCTTGTTTTCCTGCAACTAGATGGTCCCATCTGGGAGTGATGGGAGACAGTGACAGATCATCAGGCATTAGACTGTCATAGGGAGTGTGCAACTGAGATCCCTTGCATGTGCAGTTCACTATAGGGTTTGTGCTCCTGAGAGAATCTAATGCCACCACTGATCTCACAGGAGGCAGAGCTCAGGTGGTAATGCAGGCGATGCGGAGTGGCTGTAAATACCGATAAAGCTTTGCTTGCTTGCCTGCTGCTAATGTCTTGTTGTGTGGCCAGGTTTCTAACAGATCATGGATCATTACTGGTCTGTGGCCTAGGCGTTGGGGACCGTGCTCTAGATTCTTGTGTGCCTGGACACATTTATCCTGTTGTTGATCGCCACTTTCCGAGGTAGTTATCACATCAAAGGCTTTGCATCCCTTTCTGCTAAGTCAGATTGTTGCTAGGCTACCTAAGAGAGGATCCCTTGGATTATCCAGAACACAGCAAGAAATAAAGCAAGCCAAAACATACCAATGATCAAAGTGTGTGTGTGTGTGTTTGTGTATATCCAATAATACTTACATTTAGCTTTTTCCCATGCCATTGAAACTAGCAATGAATGAAATGAGCATTCAAGTCAAGATAGCAAGGGAAGTATGTCTCTTTGATGAAGGGAAAATTATATGGATAAAACATAAAGTGTTACATTAAAAGACAGAATATACAGATAGAATGGAAAAAGGCTTTAAAGATTATGATTTTTGCAATAAAGTTTAATTGAGTACATAGTAATTCATGACTACTCCATTGATTAACACTGTTGGAAGTTGGGTCATCTTGCATTTCGCAGATCCTGTGGTTTTCCTGTGCATGATGCATGCCCCTCAGGGAACGGGTATCTTGCAAACAGACATTTAATCATGGATAGTCTTTAAATCCTCTACTTCAACATGTACTAGTTCCTGAAACTAATCTGCTACAGAGATGATTGCAGTTATGGCCATTCTCCTCTCCCCTTCACAAACAGTCTTTTTTTCCAACTTACAAAAGAAAGGCTTACCTCTCACAAATCATAAATGTTAGTAGAGTGTAAAAACCTCTGGGAATCCAAACAAATTTATAGTTCAAGAACTGGTGTCAGGAGAGCCTTATTGAATAAAGAAATGGCATTAATAAAAACTGTCTTATAAACATTCCTGTTAAAAGCAACTCACAGCATCAGACAATGAACATTTTAGTCCATTTAAATAATGTTCCAAGGTTACTCTGATTCTAGAACTGGGTGAAATGAGTGATAATATTTTATTTAGTGAAATTGCCTCTTCTATTGACATAGTTACTGGAAGACAAGTCCTGAGAGAACAAGCAAAGGAGACATGCAGAGAAACCCTGCAGTCAGCCGTGCTGGCGTTCATCTAAGCTCACAGCCAGGCATCCAATTCACGTTCTACCTCAGAATTAGGGCATTCAGGAATTGTAAAAACTATGTTGAGAAGTATCAGTCTGCCAAGAAGTTTTCCTCTCTGCAGCTCAGTAATGAGAAAAAGCTTGGAGAATACATTCGTTCAACCCATGATTAAGTCTGTGTTGCAACTGCGTATTTTTCATGATTTAAAAGGAGGTGAAACTTCCAATAAGTTAATGTTGCAATTTTGAAAAATAAGGTATATGAGCCAGTTTTAAGTAATTATTTCATAGTTTCTAGAACAGTTATTCAAATGTTAGAAGGAAAATTCCCATTAACATTTACAAAAAATATATTGTATAGTGGAAAATCTTACCCATTGATTTACTTGGATCTAAGCCTTCTGCTCACTCTCTCTCATTAGTTACTTCTCTCCTGGTTATTTAATTACCATAATAAGTGCAATATTGTGGCCTGCATTCTAAATAAAGCATTTGTATGTTTATCTTTTGTAAGCTTCATTTATTAGATGCTCAACATATTTTTTTCCTCACGCTTTTAATTTTCAGTGAAGTCTTTCTAATTCTAGCAGTAAGCAATCTTTATTCACAATGTAAATGAACTAATTGAAAAGAATAAACATCTAATTGGGATGAAGTTTCAGTAAAAATTTTCTTTTGCTTAATGATTATTTTTTAAGTATAAAATACTTTTGTGTTTACTTTTTCAATTCTATAATAATAATAGTAAGTCCAGAAAAGACTAGAAAAATATTTCCCTTCTTATTAGAAGATTAGAAAGTTAGAACTTTATGGTCACAGGAGATAAATAAAATGCAATTCAAGTAATGTGTTTTATTTTTATAGAGAGATATGATGCAGTAGCAAACATAGAAAGAAAATACAAGTTCAAGGTATAAAAAGAAAAATGTTACTTTTTAACTGTTAAACATGACTGTTCACATATTTTTAAAGTATCTATTGTCTTAGTCTTTTCTTCTAGTACCTTCTAATCTCTCAATATCTAAATAGTGGTGTATCAAACATTTAACCCCTAGATTGCTTCACTCTTCAGTCTTCACAAATTCATTGTGGCCTCATCTAGTATAAATGTTAAAAATACCATAAAACATAAACATATGAACTTATGTCTCCAGCCTGAACCTCGTCTGTACTCCGCATTTATTTACACAACTTGCTATGCAACAGACATCCCAGTAACTTGGAAGTCTAACACATAAAACTTAACATGTCCCAAACTGAGTATACTAAACATCTTATCCTGCCCCAGATTTCCCCCCATTTTGCCCATAATATGAACTTAATTCTTCCAGGAACTCAAGCCAAAATACTTGGGGTAATCTTTGAGTTATTTCTTTTTGTCACAGTCTAAATCCAAACTATTAGAATGCCTTATTGACTCTGCTTTGAAATATATTTAAATTTCAAACCTTTCCAACAACTTTTCCACTATGACCATAGTCATAGCTAGCACCCCGATTCAAGTAACACACAATTTTACTATATTGTAATTTGTCCTGATTGACCTCCTTGCATCTGCCTTACCTTCCTATAGTCTAGTTTCAGCAGAGTGGCCAAAGCAACCCTTTTACAGTATAAGTTGACTTATGTTCCTCTGTTCTAGTCCTTTTAATGATATCTCCAAATATTTGAAGTGAAATCCCTTAAGGTAACCAACAAATATTGCAGATATTCTAAAATCTAATATAGAGTAATATTAAAATTAGAAAAATTAACTGGGCTGGGCACGGTGGCTCATGCCTGTAATCCCAGCACTTTGGGAGGCTGAGGCTGGCAGATCATCTGAGGTTGGGAGTTCGAGACCAGCCTGGCCAACATGGTGAAACCCCGTCTCTACTAAAAATACAAAAATTAGCCTGGTGTGGTTGCCAGTGCCTGTAATCCCAGCTACTCAGGAGGCTGAGGCAGGAGAATCACTTGAACCCAAGAGGCAGAAGTTGCAGTGAGCAGAGACTGTACCTTTGCACTCCAGCCGGGGCAACAAAAGCGAAACTCTGTCTCAAAAAAAAGAAAAATGAACTGGACCCTGTTTCTTTTCTGACCGCATCTCCTGCAACTCTCACTCTTATTCTCTCTTGTGATTCTTCTTTGCTATTCCTCAGTTGTGTCAGGAATGTGGCTCCCTCAGGGAATATGAATTTACCATTCCTACTGCTCCTAAATATTCCCATCTTCCAACCTCATTTCTTACTGGTCTGTGTTATTTGACCAAAAGCCAAGGTTTTATAACAAGGAGATCCTAAGTAATTATGTTAAATGAAATAGGCATTTATATCTGCCTGTGTACATTCTTTCAGTCTAGGCTCATGTAGTGACTTTGCTCCACATGGTTTTTGATGGCTCTGTCTTCCATTTTAATTATCTTCCTTCCCTTTGAGCACTGTTGCCATCTGCATGAATGGATATGAATAAAAAGAAAAGTCTAGGTCAAAGGTATTTCCTTTAAAATAAATTAGAGTTAAATTTTCACATATTGCTTCTACGTATATTTCATTGCAAACAGTTGCATAGTGTTACCAGGGTAGTTAGAAAAGGTAGCCTGTAGTTGGACAACCATGTGTGCAGAAATGAGGGGAAAATGAGTACAGAGAGCAGGTAACAAGGAGCTGCCTGCAACAGGATCTTCATTTAAATGGTACCTTTGGGGTGAGGCTTTCTTTGACGATCCTATTTAAAATTAACACTTTTCCCTTACTCTTCCAATTCGTTTGTCATTGTCTGCTTACTTCCACAAGAATATAAGCTATGTGAAGGCAGTGATTTTGTGATTGCAGAATCTCCTATGTGTCCAAAATGAATGCAAATAGGTGATCAGAGTAGATAAATAATTTTTCAATAAATTAGAAAAAAAATCAAAGTATTACCTCAAAAAAAGTTCAGTACCCAAAAATTTTACACTGTTTTCTATTAATACCAGATCATACTTATCTTAATGGAATTATGCTAGAGTTTCAAAAATTTGAAATTTAATAAAGTAAAAAAATGCGTGGTTACAAACTTGAAGATAACACAACTTCTACCATAGGCTATTTAATGAATAACAGGCACATAAGCACACTCCTAAAAAACTAAGAGGAGAGAACCACTTATTCAGTGGGAAGAAAGTACCTTGAATCCTCTTCACTTTCCCAGTAATGTGGGATGTGGGGTCCTGCTGAGGGTGAGAGGGCAATCTGACTGCAGAGTGAGGAGATGTATGAACCAGATTAAGTCTAAAAAAATGTGGAGAGGAGGACTCAGTAGATTTTCTGGCAGCATCAACTTTGAATATAGAACTTTGAATATAGATACATGATTCCTAGTATCTCCTCTGAAATATCAAAATTTGGATGATTCTTGTATCACTTTTGACTTGGCCTGATTGTACAAGCTAACGTACCACCTTCTGAAGAGGTGAGCAGCTTGTGAATTCGTGCCAGATGAATGTGATTAATTACAAACTGGTTCAAGGGCAAGAGTGTGGGTACAAACTTAACATACAATTCAGAGCACTTACCCATGCTCATTTATGAGCATTTTCTGTTACAGTTAGAATTCTGGTATTAGCCTCATTTTTAATAATACAGGAATTTTTTTGGTCAGATAATTTAACATACTTGTCTTAAAAAGGCAAATTTTACCATTTTACAGTGTAACGTTTTAAGTACAAAAGTAACTATTAATAATTAAATAACTTTAATCAATATTGTAATCAAAACAAAATGAATGAATTATAAACTTAGAATGGCAGAAGCAAATCTACAACAATATCCATACTTTTTCATATAGGAGTAATTGTTTTTAATATCTAAAATCTTAAATGATTTTGACCCTTCCCTAACCCTTTCACTATTTTTTTAAAAAATAATGATTTTCCAGCTATTACTTTTTTTCTTCAGTTTAGCACTATGAATGGGATTATAAATACAGTGATATGGTAAAATAATGAATAAAGCATGAAACATCAAAGAATAGTTTTTGTAGCCCATTTGACAGTTATACACAATTCCATTTTAGCTGGGCAATGCTGCTGGGAAATACTTTAGGATATTTCCACAAATCAGATGTTTAAGCTAAAAGGAACAAAATAAAAATATGAAATAAAGATGGTGATGATAACAATGTTAATCATCATCATTATTTCCCAGTAAGCATTTGAAAATAATTTTAAATCTAATATGTCCCCTTCCTCATGTTTGTATGCATCATACACAGAAGCCTGCATGCAATGAAGATAGAAAACACATACTGTGCAAGGAAGTCCATTCTAGCTTAATGTTTCTAAAATTTGGCTATGAGTGCAAATCTTGTAGGGAAGTTTTCTTTGTTGCATATTTTAATATTGGCTCCAGAGCCCTCTTTCAGATATTTTGAGTCAGTGAGCTTAAGAAGGAGCTGGGAAATAAATATCTATAAAAACTTCTGAGAAGACTCAAAGTTGGATAGTCAGTTTTGGAAACCACTAACTTAGGACCACCTCTTCTGTAGTCTGCAACTAAATCTCCTGTAAGTGTTTTATTCTGAACATAAATAAAAGCATGATCAATCACGCAGTATTATTTGAATATAAACAACATGTAATGCGAGTCCATGGCCTCAACTCTAGGACTTAAGGTCACTAACTTGTACAAGAATTACTTTTATTGTGATACAATACTACCACATATGACATACAATACTACTACTACAAAAATACTACATTATTTGATTAGTTGTATTGATGGTTACTGCTTGCTGCCTCAAGAACTGTCCAAATTACTTCAGAACCTACAAATCACCTGCCATCCCAAACATCTTTCCCTGATTGCTGCTAATCTAAATCATACAGTAAGATGTCAAGGGAGTCAACATGTGCCATATTTAGAATTTCTCATCGGTGTTGAATATTTTCTCGGTGGCAATTGATAGTCACAACTCCAGATAACTGTTTTGTGTATTATGCTGATATGTAAATCGCATTTTAATAGTTGCATAAAATTTATATTATTTTGAAGCATTCAGTATTTTGACAATATCTAGGTGATTCTGGAAATGGAAACATGTATTTATTTTAATCATATCAGAAAAAAGGCAGTCAAATATCTTCTGCATCATACTGAAAACAAAGAAATTATTAAAGGTTTCTCCTTTAAATACATTTTACCATTTTGAAAACATAATTAATCTTCTTCTCTATGTGTTTTACCTCAAAATTCTTTCAATATTTTCATTAATAGTTTATGCATACAGTTTGGGTTTTTTTAAATACATACATTATCTTGTACATATGTAGCTTATACATACATTGTCCAGCTTTTGCATATTAATTCTAAGAATCATATAGACTGGCCCACAAAATATTTAAAATATCTTTAAAGATTCAATATATTTTAACAAAATATTTTATGTTTGTTATTCAGAGTATGTATGCATATGCTAATGTCATTAAAGTAAGCCTTGATTGAAAATGTACTTGCTGTTTAGTTAGTGGAATAAAAATCCCAAGACATCTGATTTTACTATTGTGAAATTAGAAACAAGGAGTATTGATTTCATTTCAACACATTCAAATAAGCCTTACTTACTTTTATAAAATGCCACCCACTAAACTATTGTCAGGCAGCGAACTGTTCTGGAAGAAGAAAACAATACATATATACATATACATATATATATGTGTGTGGTGTGTATACTTAGATAAAATATTTTTCTTTCTTAAATTTATTTTATTCCTGTACAGAACTTTTTTTTTACTTTTGTAAGTTGCCAGTGTTTCTTGAAAACAGCATACGTTTAGATCCTGATTGTTATCCATTCCACCAATCTACCTCTTTAACCAGAGCATTTAATCCATTTACATTCAAAGTTAATATTGATTTGTGAGGTTCTTTTCTTGTCATAATGTTGTTACCTAGTTGCTTTGTAGTTTCAATTGTGTAATTGTTTAATGAGTCCTGTGAATTTCATACTTTTTTGTGTTTATATGATGATTAGTACTGACCTTTTATTTTCATATTTAGAGTTCCCTTGAGCATTTCTTCTAGTTCAGGTCTCATGATGATGAATTCCTTTAGTGTTTGCTTATCTAGAAAATACTTTATTTCTCCTTCATTTATGATGCTTAGTTAAACTGTATACAAAATTCTGCATTGAGAGTTTTTTTCTTTAAGAGTTCTGAAAATAGGACCACCATCACTTCTGGCTGGTAAGGATACCGCTTAATAGTCCTCTGTTAGTTTAATATGATTTTCTTTATAGATGATTAGACATTTTGGCTGATTTTGGAATTTTTTCCTTGAGGGTGACTTAATTAGTCTAATGACAAGAATCTTGGTGACGATTCTTCTTGCAAGGTATCTTCCTTGAGTTCTCTGACACTCTTGTTTCTTTAAGTCTAAATCTCTAGAAAGCCTAGGAAAGTTTTCCTCAATTATCTCCTCAAATAGATTTTTTCTAACTTTTTACTCATTTTTCTCCCTTAGGAATATGTACAACTTGCAGGTTTGTATGTTTTAAATATTCCCATAATCCTCAAAGCATTTGTTCGTTTTTTAAAAATTTATCTAACTGGTCAGACACTTATAGACTAAAGGCTAAGTGGTGTAAAAGATATTCCACTTAAACAGAAACAGACAGTGAACAGGAGTAGCTATACTTCTATCAGAAAAAAAAAACGGCTTTGAAATAATGATAGTAAAAAAAGATAAGTTCATTATATAATGATAAACAGATAAATTCAAAAAGAAAATATAACAGCCCTCAATATATATTCACTCAACACGAAAGCACCTAGATTCATAAAATAAATACTGCTAGAATTAAGAAAAAGAGATAAACAGCAAAACAGTAATAGTAGGGGACTTCAACATCCCACCCACAGCACTAGACAGATCATTGAGACAGAAAGTGAACATAGAAACACTATACTTAAGTTGAACTCTAGAGCAAATGGACTTAACAGACATTGACAGAACATTCTACCCAACTACCACAGAATATGCATTTGTCTCATCAGTGAATGAAGCATTTTCTAAGATAGACAATATTTTAGGCCACAAATAAGTCTCAATAATTTTTTTTTTTTGATGGAGTCTCACTCTGTTGCCAGGCTGGAGTGCAGTAGCTGCAGTGGCTCAATCTCCGCTCACTGCAACCTCCACTTCCCAGGTTCAAGCGATTCTCCTGCCTCAGCCTCCCAAGTAGCTGGGGTTATAGGCGCCCACCACCATGCCCAGCTAATTTCTGTATTTTTAGTAGAGATGGGATTTCACCATGTTTGCCAGGATGGTCTCGAACTCCTGACGTCATGTTGCACCCGCCTCTGCCTCCCAAAGTGTTGGGATTACAGGCGTGAGCCACCGCGCCTGGCCAAGTCTTAATAAATTTTTAAAAAAATCAAATCATATAAAGTATCTTCTAGGACCACAGTAGGATAAAAATAAAAATAAATTCCAAGATGAAGTAAGAAACTATAAAAATTTATGGAAATGATATAATCTACTCCTGAATGATCCTTGGGTTAATGGCAAAATTAAAATGGAAACTAAAAAAATTATATTTTATAATTTTATATTTTAATGTAATTTTATGTTTTTTTATAATTTTGTTCATTTTTGAAATGAATAAAGATAGAGACACAGCACCAGTCCTCTGAGATATAGCAAAAGCAGTGCTGAGAGGGAAGTTAATAGCATTAAATGCCTATGTCAAAAAGATAGATGTAAAATTGACAACCTAATGTCACATCCCAAGGAACTTGAAAAATAAGAACAAACCAAACGCAAAGCTAGCAGAAGAAAAGAAATAACAAAGATCAGAGCAAAACTAAATACATTTGTGACAAAGAAAATGATACAAAGAACCAATGAAATGAAAAGTTGGTTATCTGAAAAGATCAACAAAATTGATAGACCACTAGCTAGATTAACCAAGAAAAGATTCAGGTAAGCCCAGAAATTAAAAGCAAACATTACAATTGACATGACAGAAATACGAAAGATTAGCAGAGACTTCTATGAATCTCTATACTCACAAACTAGAAAACCTAGAGGAAGTGTATAAATTTCTGGAGCCATACAACCTCCCAAGATTTAATCAGGAGGAAATAGAAATTCTTAAGAGACTAATAACAAGTAGTCAGATTTAATCAGTAATAATAATGAAAAAAAATCCCTCCAAAAAGCAACCCAGAACATGCAGGATTCAGAGTCAAATTCTACCAGCTGTATAAAGACAAACTGGTACCAATTCTACTGAAACTAATCCAAAAAGTTGAGGAGAAATAAATCTTCCTAACTCATCCTATGAAGTCAGCATCAATCTCATACCAAAGCCAGGCAAAGACATAACAAAAAAAGGAAACAAATATTCTCAACAAAATACTAACAAACCAAACCCAATAATAGCACATCAAAAGATAATATGCCATGATTAAGCAGGTTTTATTTCAGGGATTCAAGGATTGCTTAACATACACAAATCAATAAATGTGATTTACCACATAAACACAATTAAAAATGAAAACGTTATGATCCTCTCAATAGATGCAGAAAAAGCATTTGACAAAATTTAACAACTCTTTATGATAAAAATTCTCAACAAATTAGACATAGGAGAAACATATCCTAAGGTCATAAAAGTCATATCTGACAAACTCACAGCCAACATCACACTGAATGGGGAATAGTTGAAAGTATTACCCCTGAGAACTGGAATAAGACAATGATTCCCACTTTCAACACTCCTATTCAATGTAGTACTGGAAGTCCTCTCCAGAACAATCTAGCAAGAGAAAGAAATAAAAGCCATCCAAATTGGGAGAGAGGAAGTCAAATTATTGTTGTTTCCTTATATGCTCTTATACCTAGAAAACCCTAAAGATTCCTCAGAAGTCTCCTATATTTGATAAGTGAATTTAGTAAAATTTTGGCATACAAAAATCAATGTACAAAAATCAGTAGCATTTGATCAATAATGATCAAGATGAGAATCAGATCAAGAACTGAATCCCATTTACAATAGCTACCAAAACAAAACAATACAAAACCCTAGGAACACATTTAACCAAGGAGTTGAGAGATCTCTACAAGGAATGCTATAACCCCCATACTCATAGATTGGAAGAATTAGCATCATTACAATACCATACTGCCCAAAGCAATCTAAAGATTCAATTCAGTTTCTATGAAAATACAAATGTCATATTTTTTTACATAACTAGAAAAACAATCCTAAAATACACATGGAACAAAAACAGAAAAAGCACAGATAGCCAAAGCAATTCTAAGCAAAGAGAACAAAGCTCGAGACATCACATTACCGAACTTCAAATTATGCTACAAGGTGATAGTAACCAAAACTGCATGGTAATGGTATAAAAATAGACATATATATCAATGGATATCAACAGATAATCCAGAAATAAAGTCACATACCTACAACCAACTGATCTCCAAAAAAGTTGACCAAAAAAAAAAAAAAACATAAGGAAAGGACACTCTATTGAATAAATAGTGCTGGGAAAATTGGATGGCTATATTCAGAAGAATAAAATTGGACCCATATCTCTCACCATATACCAAAATTTATGCAAGATAGATTAAAGTCTTAAATGTAAGTCCTAAAACTATAAAAACTCATAGAAAAAAAAACTAAGAAAAACTCTTCTGTACATTGGCCTTAGCAAAGAATTTATGATTAAGAATACAAAAGCAAATGCAACAGCAATAAAAAAAAATAGGCAAATCAGACTTTGTTAAATTAGAAACTTCTGCACAGCAAAAGAAATAACCAACAGAGTAAACAGACAATCTACATTGCAAACTATGCATTTGGCAAAGGACTAATAGAATCTTCAAGGAACTTAACTCAATGAGAGAAAAAAATAACCCTATTAAAAAGTGGGCAAAGGACATGAACGCTTTTCAAAAGGAGACATACAAGCAGCCAACAAACATAAAAAAATTGCTAAACATCACAAATCATAGAGAAATGCAAATTAAAACCACAATGAGATACAGTCTTACAACACTCAGAATGGAAAAGTCAAAAACAACACATGTTGAGAATACAAAAAGACAAAAAAAGAATGCTTATACTGCTGGTGGAAATGTACATTACTACAATCTCTATGGAAAGCAGTATGGAGATTTCTCAAATAATTGAGAATAGAACTACCATTCAAACCAGTAATTCCACTAGTGGGTATCCATCCAAAGGAAAAGAAAGCATTATCTATATCTATATCTATATCTATTTTTATATATAAATATATATTATATATATTTTATATATATTATATGTATTTTATATATATATATAGTGCACTCATATGTTTATTGCAGCATTGTTTGCAATAGCAGAGATATGGAATCAACCCAAGTGTTCATCATGACTGAATAAAGAAAATGTGGGGTGTGTGTCTCTGTGTGTGTGTGTGTCCATATGTGTGTATATACATATATATACACACATATATATATACATATATACACATATATACATATATATGTGTATATAATATATATACACATATATGTGTATATAATATATATATATATACACACACACTTCTTAGCCATTAGAAAAGAATGAAATCATGTATTTTGCAGCAATATGGGTAGAAGTGGAGGACATTATATTAAGTAAATTAAGTCAGAAACAGAGTGTCATATACCACATAGTCTCACTTATAAGTGGGAGTTAAATAATTTGTAGATATGGACATAGACAGTGAAATAATAGACATTGGAATCTCAGAAAAGTGAGTGGGGGGAAGGAGGGTGAGCGATGAGAAATTACCCAATGAATATGATGTATACTATTCGGGTGATGGTTCTACTAAAAGCTCAGACTTCAGCACTACACAGTATATTCATGTTAGAAACATGTACTTGTATCTCCTTCAATTTGTAAAATTTTTTTTTAAAAGTACTAATGTTATGAAGTCTGCATGTTTTATCAGAAAATACAGCAATAAAAATAGAAAGTTTGTCTGTATTCATTGTCTCCAACAACCCTTTGCTCCAAATTGTAATTTTGAAAAATTTATAACCTATGAAGATTGAAGAAATGTAAACATGTATAAACTGATAAAAGAAAATTTGATTTTACTGAGAGTACTAAGGGATATTCCTTTTTTTTTTTTTTGAGACGGAGTTTCGCTCTTGTTGCCCAAGCTGGAGTGCAGTGGCGCCATCTCGGCTCACGGCAACCTCCGCCTCCTGGGTTCAAGCGATTCTCCTACCTCAGCCTCCCGAGTAGCTGGGACTACAGGCACATGCCACCACGCCCGGCTAATTTTTTTGTATTTTTAGTAGAGATGGGGTTTCTCCATGTTGGTCAGGCTGGTCTTGAACTCCCAACGTCAGGTGATCCACCCACCTGGGCCCCCTAAAGTGCTAGGATTACAGGCTTAAGCCACCGCACCCGACCAGGATATTCCATTTTAAAAAATGAACTTTATTGTATATATTTAAGGCATAAAGCATTATTTATAAGATTCATAACAATAGTAAAATGGTTACTCTAGTGAAACAAGTTAACATGTCCATGATCCCACATAGTTAACCATTTTCCCAAACCATTGTCAAGATCAGCCGTAATCTACTCATTTAGCAAAAATCCTGAATATAAGACAGAGATGATTTTTAAGATATTGGGATTTAATAGAGTTTCACAGATAATTCTTATTTAATCTTATATTGGTTTTGATTTGCACACTGATTTTAGAATCATTCTCAAGCCAGAGGTCTCCATTTTCCTTTATAAATTAGCTAGAACTAATAGACAATTCAGTCTAACTGCACTTTTTTTTGGAAAAAAAAATATAAAAAATACTTTGGGAAATTTTCTAAATGACTAAATTGTACTCTGTGAAATTATTAGACAATTGAGAACTGAAATTTTCTCACTGTTTCACAGTTAAATTACTATATTACTCTATTCTATGTTAGGATCTAGTTTTTTGTAACATTGCATGGCTCATAGATAAACAACTTAAGAGCAATCTTCTTAGAAAAAAGAATCTCTAAGAAGACAACTGCTCAATTGCAGTTTGTCTAGTAAATATCAGAGTTTTGAGGAGACATTCATGTCTGTAGAAATTTGTATAATTCCTGCATTTGATTTATTTGCATCATGATGAATATTATCTCATATAACTTCAAAGTAAAAACACTGTGAAGTGACTAACTTCCATTGTAATTTCAATTAGTATTGATTAATATTCATATTCAAAACTTAATTTTCTTCAAAGTTACTGCCCTAGTTTAAGTGATTTTTATATGCGAATTAATTAAATTTAGACACTAACAGTTAAAGGGCTATGGAGTTTTCAAAATTCTAACTAGATATACTTTACTGCCCTAAGTTATTGGGTTTGTGTGAGCCACATATACCTCTTTACTTTTTTATTAAAAATAAATTTTATTATGGAAAATTTCAAATGTATGCAAAATTAAAGCTAATTTTATCATAAAACCTTATGTACCCAAAACCATCTTAAGTAATTTTCAACTCTTGACAATTTAGTTCATCAATTCTTCTGCCAAAAGCTTCTCCCATTTTTTGATATATTTTGAGGTAAAACCACACATGTAATATTTTATTCTGAAGTAATTCACTATGTATATTTTAAAATATACTTATTTTGTCAGGCAGAGTGGCTCACACCTGTAATTCTAGGGTTTTGGGAGGATAGGGCAGGAGCATCTCTTGAGTCCAGGAGTGTGAGACCAGCCTGGGAAGCATAGTGAGACCTTGCACCTGTAGTCCCAACTACTTGGGAGGCTGAGGCAGGAGGATTGCTTGAGTCTAGAAGCTTGAGGCTGCAGTGAGCAATGATCAGGCCACTGCACTCTAGTCTGGGCAACAGAGTGAGACCCTCTTTCAATAAATAAATAAACTTGTTTTTATATTACCTAACCATATATATCACATAAAACTAACATTAATTCCTTAATGACAACATCCAGTAAATGCTGAAATTTCTTTGATTGAATTAGGATGTAAATTAGACATTCCAATTGGTTGATTTATCAAATTGCTATTGACCCCCCCAGATCACCCACAACTTCTTCAGAGGGTACCCAAAATGTCTAAATCCCTTCCCCTTAGTCTTAGGGGACTTTCTCTTGTCACTGTGGTCCTTTACGCTGCCCATTTGGCCAGACCAATATTCCAGGAAATTAGAGCCCTTCCAAGAATTGTTTGGAAATTTAGTAGAGTATCTCTGAGACACTTTTTTATCTGACTCTTAAGAGTTTCCCAGTGAAATTTATTTCCATTTGTACAACGTAACAAAAAGTTTTAAAACCACATTATTAACTTTCTCTCCTTTTTATCTCACCTCTAAGTTTTTCTAGCTTCACCTCCCAAATAAACCACCTGCATTAGAATCCTAATATCAGAATGTGCTTTTGGAGAAATCCAACTAAGACAGTTGATTTTCAGAGCTCTTTTTATGTATATTTGTAAATTTGTATTTTTCAATCAGGGAATAAAATCTGTGTAGTAAAAACTCTAAAGGAGCACTGACCTTAGGCATACTTTCACACGTTATACCAATTTACAGCAATATAAAGACAGTTTCTAGCACCCCACAAATTTTGGAAGAATCTCAGCTATTGTCAGGTCAAATATTGAATGTGTCTCATTCTCTCTTTCCTTCCCTTGTGAGGCTCCAGTTACATGAATTTTCAATTGTGTAACGGTTTCCCATGTCTATATTTTCCTTTTCTGTTTTTAAAAAAATTACTATTTTTTCACTTAAGGTCAACATGCCATTACATATTTTCCTTTATCCTATTTTATTTGGGGTGGTGGGCAGGTAATCTATCAGTTCTACCTTCTATAAGCAACATTGAACTTATCTAATAATAAATTTTGCATACATTCCCCTTTCCATTACCCAGATTCTAATTTAAAGTAATTGCCTCTTTTCCCTAGCTAATGCCACTTATATCATTAAGCACTATTTAATTTTACATATTCTACTTCATCTCTTTCCATTATTTTGATAGTTCTACTGCATCTATAATATCAAAACATGACTTTTACACACTCTACTCTTTTTCATAGATGTAATTGTCCCTTAATTTTACAGGTAAATATATATTCAGCGATCATCATATCCATTATAGGTCTCTCTAGCTATTTTGAATGTCTGGAACTCACTTTCGGCTATAATACCGAAGAAACTGGGAAGAATCTTATTTTCCATGCTCTTGAATGTTTATAATACTTGTTGACTAGCCTTTACAATTAAAAGTAAGTTTGTCAGGATATGTAATCGTTGGCTTACTCTTTTTTCCTTAAATGTGTTAAATATGTGTCTTTGCTATTTTCTGGTGTAAATCATTGCTGTTGAACATTAACGACAATATGATTTTCTTCCCTTCATGAGTGAATTGTACATTTTGCTTTGATGTTTAAAGATTTCCCAAGCCTCTTTAACATTAAATAGTTTCACTTGACTATGTCACAGTGCTGGCTATATTTGACTAAATTTTCAGTGATGTGGTATGGCCTTTCAATCCCTAGGTACGAGTCTTCATTGATTCCAAATATTTTTTGAATAATTATTTGTAAATGTTGCTGTGCACCATCTTTCCAGGGAGCTCTATTTCCTATCTTTTATACCTATAAATATATCTGAGTTCATATATTTTTTCTTTGCTTTTTTTTAAACTATACTTTAAGTTTTAGGGTACATGTGCACAAGGTGCAGGTTTGTTACATATGTATACATGTGCCATGTTGGTGTGCTGCACCCATTAACTCGTCATTTAACATTAGGTGTATCTCCTAATGCTATCCCTCCCCCCTTCCCCCACCCCACAACAGGCCCCTGTGTGTGATGTTCCCCATCCTGTGTCCATGTGTTCTCGTTGTTCAATTCCCACCTATGAGTGAGAACGTGCGGTGTTTGGTTTTTTGTCCTTGCGGTAGTTTGCTGAGAAAGATGGTTTTCAGCTTCATCCATGTCCCTACAAAGGACACGAACTCATCCTTTTTTAGGGCTGCATAGTATTCCATGGTGTATATGTGCTACATTTTCTTAATCCAGTCTATCATTGGTGGGCATTTGGGTTGGTTCCAAGTCTTTGCTATTGTGAATAGTGCCGCAATAAACATACGTATGCATGTGTCTTTATAGCAGCATGATTTATAATCCTTTAGGTATATACCCAGTAATGGGGTGGCTGGGTCAAATGGTATTTCTAGTTCTAGATCCCTGAGGAATTGCCACACTGACTTCCACAATGGTTGAACTAGTTTACAGTCCCACCAACAATGTAAAAGTGTTCCTATTTCACCACATCCTCTCCAGTACCTGTTGTTTCCTGACTTTTTAATGATCACTATTCTAACTGGTGTAAGATGGTATCTCACTGTGGTTTTGATTTGTATTTCTCTGATGGCCAGTGATGATGAGCATTTTTTCATGTGTCTTTTGGCTGCATAAATGTCTTCTTTTGAGAAGTGTCTGTTCATATCCTTCGACCACTTTTGGCTGGGATTGTTTGTTTTTTTCTTGTAAATTTGTTTGAGTTCATTGTAGATTCTGGATATTAGCACTTTGTCAGATGAGTAGATTGCAAAATTTTTCTCCCATTCTGTAGGTTGCCTGTTCACCCTGATGGTAGTTTCTTTTGCTGTGCAGAAGCTCTTTAGTTTAATTAGATCTCATTTGTCAATTTTGGCTTTTGTTGCCATTGCTTTTGCTGTTTTAGACATGAAGTCCTTGCCCATGCCTATGTCCTGAGTGGTATTGCCTAGTTTTCTTCTAGGGTTTTTATGATTCTAGGTCTAACATTTAAGTCTTTAATCCATCTTGAATTAATATTTGTATAAGGTGTAAGGAAGGGATCCAGTTTCAGCTTTCTACATATGGCTAGCCAGTTTTCCCAGCACCATTTATTAAACAGGGAATCCTTTCCCCATTTCTTGTTTTTGTCAGGTTTGTCAAAGATCAGATAGTTGTAGATATGCGGCATTATTTCTGAGGGCTCTGTTCTGTTCCATTGGTCTATATCTCTGTATTGGTACCAGTACCATGCTGTTTTGGTTTTTGTAGCCTTGTAGTATAGTTTGAAGTCAGGTAGTGTGATGCCTCCAGCTTTGTTCTTTTGGCTTAGGATTGACTTGGCAATGCAGGCTCTTTTTTGGTTCCATATGAACTTTAAAGTAGTTTTTTCCAATTCTGTGAAGAAAGTCATTGGTAGCTTGATGGGGATGGCATTGAATCTATAAATTACCTTGGGCAGTATAGCCATTTTCACAATATTGATTCTTCCTACTCATGCGCATGGAATGTTCTTCCATTTGTCTGTATCCTCTTTTATTTCCTTGAGCAGTGGTTTGTAGTTCTCCTTGAAGAGGTCCTTCACATCCCTTTAAGTTGGATTCCTAGGTATTTTATTCTCTTTGAAGCAATTGTGAATGGGAGTTCACTCATGATTTGGCTCTCTGTTTGTCTGTTATTGGTGTATAAGAATGCGTGTGATTTTTGCACATTGATTTTGTATCCTTTGCTGAAGTTACCTATCACCTTAAGGAGATTTTGGGCAGAAATGATGGGGTTTTCTAGATATACAATCATGTCATCTGCAAACAGAGTCAATTTGACTTCCTCTTTTCCTAATTGAATACCCTTTATTTCCTTCTCCTGACTGATTGCCCTGGCCAGAGCTTCCAACACTATGTTGAATAGGAGTGGTGAGAGAGGGCATCCCTGTCTTGTGCCAGTTTTCAAAGGGAATGCTTCCAGTTTTTGCCCATTCAGTATGATATTGGCTGTGGGTTTGTCATAGATAGCTCTTATTATTATTATTTTGAGATATGTCCCATCAATATTTATTGAGCATTTTTAGCATGAAGGGTTGTTGAATATTGTCAAAGGCCTTTTCTGCATCTATTGAGATAATCATGTGGTTTTTGTCATTGGTTCTGTTTATATGCTGGATTACTTTTATTGATTTGCATATGTTGAACAAGCCTTGCATTCCAGGGATGAAGCCCACTTTATCATGGTGGATAAGCTTTGCTTTTTTGACCAATTTTCTTTTCAACTTTATTTACATTATAATTGATACATAAAAATGATTTGGCAAAGTTTAACCACTATTTATAATTTTAAAAAATGCTCAGGAAACATAGGAATAGAAAGGAACTCTCTCAACTTGAGAAAGTTTTGTGTAAACAAAAATGTTTTTAATGAGTTACATTCACTTATTTTTATTTTTGAAATAAGCATATTGTCTAAAATTCTGTCTACATATTTTCTGTTTTCTATTCAAATATTTTAATGTAAACATCTTATGAATTGTTCTACTTCCATTCTATGCTTTTTCTTTCATTTTCTTCATTTTTTACTTAATTTTAGATATTAATGTAAAAATTTTGTCTGTTTTTTGGCATGTCATTCTAGTAGAAACGTTAATCTGTTTATTTTTAATATAAAATTTTGTATAAGATTTAACTACAGTCTTTTTTCTCTTGTTCTAATTTAAATTAATTAAGTTTTCTGTATTATAAGGAGAGGAGAGTGGGCCAGAAAATATTCTCTAGCTAGAGTAATTTGGTGTTCTTTTTTTGATTGTTTACTAAATTGATTGAACACCAATCTTACACATTCTATTCCAGAAAAAGAAAAGGAAAAGATCTTTCCCAGTTTACTTCATGAAGTTGGTATTACCTTACATTAAAAACCAGACAAAGACAGTACAAAAAATAATACTAAAGGCCGATATCTTTCATAAATACAAGCCCACTTTTTGATGGGATTATTTGCTTTTGTCTTGCTGATTCCTTTGAATTCCTTGTAGATTCTGGCTATCTTTTTTGTATGCAGGTTGTCAGGGAAGTCAGGGAAAGCCGTCAGTCACAGGCCTCACCCAGCTCCCAAGCAAACCGAAGGGCCAGTCTCACTCCCACCATGCCCCCCCACCCCCAACAACTCTAAGTCTGTTTCCAGGTGGTGGGTGAGCTGGAGCTTGAGAACTTGCTCCACACTACCTGCATCCCAGCTGTGAAAGAAAAGGGCTTGGTTCTTCCCCTGCCTGGAGCATGCACACTGGATTGACGCCCTCCCCCGAGTTCTGGCCAGGAGGCTTCTCACCCTGTTGAAATTGTTACCAAGTTCAGCTGGAGATTTCCTTCTGTCTGTCGTCTTTTCCCCCAATTCCTCTGGCTACCCTCCCGATGGATCCCTGTTGTGCCAGGGAGAAATGGCCTCCTGGGGACTCAGCTAGCTCCCAGGGCCTTTCTGCTGCTTCCTCTGCCCCTGTATTCCACTTGACCCTCTAAATTGACTCAGCTCCAGGTCAGGCTGGAAACTTTTTCCACAAATAGACCTTCAGTTTCTCCAGTGGGGGTGTGTGTTCAGGAGAGGAGGCTCTCCCTTTCCCACTTCTGCAGTTGGGGCACTCACAGTATTCTGGGTGTCTCCCCAGTCCTGTAGGAACAGTCTGAGCGTCTGTGGGTCCTCTTGAGTCCATTAAACCTCTTTCCTCTATAAATTACTCAGTCTTGGGTATGTCTTTATTAGTAGTGTAAGAACAGACTCATACAGTGATGGAACTGTTGTCTATATCCTGATTATAATGTGTATTTTACTCTTTTTTCTTTTTTGAGACAGTGTCTCAGTCTGATGTCCAGGCTGGAGTGCATTGGCACAATAACAGCTCGCTGTAATCTTTTTTATTTTTATTTTTATTTTTATATGGAGTCTTGCTCTGTTGCCCAGGCTGGAGTGTAGTGGTGTGATCCCGGATCCCTGCAACCTCCGCCTCCTGGGTTCAAACAATTCTCCTGCCTTAGTCTCCCAAGTAGCTGGGATTACAGGCACCGACGACCATGCCTGGCTAAATTTTGTATTTTAGTAGAGATGGACTTTCGCATTGTAGGGAAGGCCAGTCTTGAACTCGTGACCACAAGCAATCCCCCCGTCTCAGCCTCCCAAAGTGCTGGGATTACAGGTGTGAGCCACTGCACCCGGCCTGTAATCTTGAACTTGTGGGATCAAGCAATCCTCCCACCTCCATCTCCTGAGGAGTTGGGACTATAGGCATTCGCCACCATGCCTAGCAAATTTATTGTTTAAAAATTACTTTGTATAGATGGGGTCTCGGCTATGTTGCCCTTGTTTCAAACTCTTGACCTTGAATGTTTCTTTTACCTTGGCCTCCCACTTTGCTGGGAATACAGGCATGAGCCACAGTGCCCGACCCCCCTGGTTGTAATGTTATACTATAGTTTTGTCTGATGTCACATTGGGAAAAACTGAAAAGTCTTCAAGGGCTCTCTCTGTATTCTTTCTTACAATTGCATGTGAACTTATAATGTTCTCAACATATAAAGCTTAATTTAAAAAATCAAGGCTATCAACCTTTTTTCATTGCAGGATATCCAGGCAAAACTTGCTCAAGAAGAAAAGAGTCCCCCATCTTGTTAACTTAAACACACTAGAATGCTATGCTGAAATGTGGAACTAAACAAAAGCAATCAAGTGCTAAAATGAACTTGTACTTTCTGAGGTTTGCCTCCCATGTTTCTTCTTTACCTTTTATATGGGCATTCACTTCTCTTTGCTCCTAATGCTTCTGTCTTTTTGAATTTAGTTTCTACTCTTTGTATATATTATTTTGTTTTCTTTCTTTGTTTTTTCATTTCAGGTTTTGCCTTAGAAGAGGGTTCGATTTCAGAGTATGCAAAATTCATAGGGCTCAGATTGCATCCATATCTTTCAAACCTTCAAAGACTTTCTTTATTCTCCCAGCAAATTGCATAGTGAAATTCTCTCCCCCTTTTACCTGCTATTGCTAGAATAGCCAGCTTTACTTTCAGGCTGAGTTAAAATCTCTTCTATTTGGAGTACTTGCTTTGAATATTTGTTTTCTTAGTTCTCCAGGTCTTCAATTCACTTGTCTGCTCTCTACTTACTGTAATATAGTTGCCAAAATTATGTGGTTTTGCTATTGCTAGTTGTTTAACACTACCCACTCCTCTCCTCCAAACACATGTGCCTCACAGTTGGAGTTTGTGTGGATATCTGGTAATGTCATTTTGGGGTGCAGATTGGCTTTGGGTTAGGTACTGAATTATTTAGTTCTCATGGCTCCATCTACATTTGAGGAAAAACTGTTAGGAAAGATTCAAAATGATACTACTGCTACAACTGCCATCGTGTCTATTTATAGTTTGTGGCATTTTTCTGTGATGCTTGCATTCTCTTTTGCTTTGTTAAAATCCTGTATGACCAAAAGTGAGATCAAGTATAATTTTCATCTGCTTTCAACACTGAGTTCAATTTTAAGATAAAGCTGAATCTGACATATTATGAGACCACCTATTAGAAAAAGAATATACAGAGAAAATGTGAAAATATTCGATTCCTGATTTATATACACTTTTAGCTCTAAACTATCTAAAACATTAGAAAATCCTGATCCATATTATCGGGAAAATGGCTTTGGAGTTTGTTACCAAATACTATTTTCTGAAAATAACATATTTTCAATCACCCTCTAATTTAATTGTTTGATAATATTAAGTCCTATAGAATAAAGCTGTATTTCAAACATGCTAATCTATTACCTTGATTCTTTAACACCGATTAGGAGATTTAAATAGTGAACAGGGAATCTGAGTCAACAGGCGTATGTTGCAGTCAGTGTGAAGAAATTGTGACATTTTCAGATTTGACTTCATGAAATGCAGAAAATCGGTTAAAGCTAGTCAAGAAGAAGAAATGAACCCTTGACAAAAGGGATATTTCCAAGAAAAGTAAAATCCCAGAACAAATTCTGGTAGAGTGCATGGTGGGATGTTTCTCACTTTTCATTTCACTTGCTCTCCCTTCCACATTATTTTTAACCAAAGTAAAATAATTTTGGAAAAAAAAATCCCTCAAATAAAATGTTAAATATTACAACTAAAAATGTAGACACCAAGAACAGTGGAATATTTGAACAGAAAATATTTTCCAAGCTGGTTCTCATTATATTTTGTCTGCTACCTTATAAATTTTTCTTTCCTTTCTGCCTGTTTCAGACTCAAATTCCCCAATACCACTGAACTATATCTGAAACAGTTCTGCTTAAGTGTAAACTTTGTTTTCCTTTACCTTCCAAATTCAACAAAATACTATTGTCAAGTTTAAATTCTGAAACTTTCTAAAAGTTTGGTAAGTCTGCCTCATTTTTTTCTACACTATGATAGTATAATGTACCATAGCTTACTATGAGGTACATGTACTTACGAGTGAATAATTATGTTCTATAAATAAGGTTGTAAGTAAGATAAGATATTATGATGCCTTTCAGTGAATATATATCAACTGACATTCTAACATATTGGTAGCTCAAGCAATTCTGTTTTTATAAGGCCTTAAAATATAAGTTAAGTGGAGAAAAATTTAAGTGGATATATGTATCCTTCTATGACACAGAGAAAGAAACTAGAATTCTTTATTTTTATCCTTTTGTGCCAGGTACAGATGCCTGTAAGATTACCTGCAGTAGTTTTAGCATAATGTCTCCTGAAACCAGACAATATGTAAAATAAATAAATATATACAAGAAAATAACTGTTCCTCTTTAAACTTGGTAATTTACAGGGGTTAAGAGTGTTGCTATTTAAAATAATTTCAGAATCATTTCCATTCCTCAGGATATTTTACTAAATATATTTTTAAAATTTTCTCCTTATGTTAATGCACTATTGATGGAGTGCTTTTCTATTTAAATGTGGATTTTATTATTGGAAGGGAATAAGGAAAATTAATTTTTATGAAGTGCTTATTATGTGTCAAATACATTCCTGTTACAATACTGTCTAACAAGTCTCTCAGGACAAAGCTTTAATGTAAATATTATCTACTTTTCTCAGATGATGAAACCAATGCTCAGTGATTTTAAACAGCATAATCTAATTCATCAAGCAGAACAAGAATTCAGAAGGCTATCCCTAAAGGTCATGCTTTTTCTGTTCTGCCATAGTATTTCATTTCATTCATAAGGTTTCAGAAAAAATAATCTGAAGTCAGACAACTGAAAATTTCCTTCGTGTCAATGACAATGTTTGAATATGATACAATGCAATACCTTGTTTCACGGTTCTTAAATTAGCTGTGGAACAAAGTCCAAAGTCAACAACATTTCAAGCATTTTGAACAGCACCATGATTAGTATATAGAAATGATTCAGAACTATTTTTGAGTCACACACTTACATTAAGAAGTGGTGTAGCTATGTTACAGCGCCATACATTTTTGCATAGTATATCAGCAGACACACTGCTTCTCATTAAAGACCCTTGAAATAAGTGAGTGGTACCTGGAGGCCTTTTTAAAAATAAATTGATAATTTATTTTGTCTTTCTTGAAAGATCAAGATATTCCCAGTTACAGTTTAAATACTCACTATATTCAGCATTATCTGTAGAAATATATATATATATACACATATATATAATATACATATATCACTCAAAGTTTATTTTCTGCATGGTTCATCAACAGTCATTTGTTTGTTTTTGGTTTATCTTTGTCATTCACCTTTGGTTCCTGATATTGTTTATTAATAGGTTGGGAAGGGAAGTGGGACTCTTTACTGCTCAATAATATTATTAAATATTTTTTATGGTTTCTTATGAAGTGAGGTATAGGAGGTGGTTGAAACTAATGGCTAAAATAAAGTTTGATGGTTTCTCTGTGGATTTCATCAATTCCGTATTTTAATGGCATTTGTACAGATAATTGGGGACTGAATAAATATACTCTTTGTAAATGCATGTAAGTCTTAGGGTTTTTAGAGCTATCAGGAATTATACACATCTTACAACCCACCAATATGTACTGAGGTCATAGAGGAAGACAAGTTTGTGGTTGCAAAATATTAAATAAAAGACAAAAAGGACAGTTTTTTCAGGCTTATGAAGAGGCACTACTGTTTGATTATTAGCATACTAAGTGAAATGTCAACCCATTTGAAGTCTAAAAATACCATCACCATTATCACAACTTAGACACATCTTCTGGCTTCTGCTGTAGTATCCAAACAGTTATGCCAGTACTGTCTTGGCGGGGGAGCACAGAGAAGCCAGGAGTAGGACAGACTCCATAAATGAAAGATACTGACTGCTCTCCTGCTTTTCAGCACAATCTGTGGTCTCTCCATCAGGTAGAAATATGCCTGTGCTGTTTCTTTTGCCAGCTTCCTACTCATCATCACTAGTATTTGATAATATATTTAACAACTTTATGAAGTATCCAGGACCTTATTTCTTAATCTATAGAAACAAATGTTGAACCTTTTAAAAATGGTTTTAAAATTGAGTGTATTATACTATGTTTTATAACTTACTGTTTCGTACTCTTTTCTTTTTTTCTTTTTTTGGATGGAGTTTCTCTCTTGTTGCCCAGGCTGAAGTGCAACAATGGCATGATCTCTGCTCACCACAGCCTCCATCTCCCAGGTTCAAGTGATTCTCCTGCCTCAGCCTCCCGAGTAGCTGGGATTACAGGCATGCGCCACTGTGCCCAGTTAATTTTTGTATTTTTAGTAAAGACAGGGTTTCTCCATGTTGGTCAGGCTGGTCTTGAACTCCTGACCTCAGGTGATCTGCCTGCCTCGGCCTCCCAAAGTGCTGGGGTTACAGGCGTGAGCCACCGTGCCAGGCCCATAACTTACTGTTTCTTTAAGTAGTTTGCATGTGTGGTGTTGTAGAAAGACCTGATGACTTTTTTTTTTTTTTTGAGACGGAGTCTCGCTCTGTCGCCCAGGCTAGAATGCAGTGGCGTGATCTCGGCTCACTACAAGCTCCACCTCCTGGGTTCAAGCGATTCTCTGGCCTCAGCCTCCCGAGTAGCTGGGACTACAGGCGCCTGCCACCATGCCCAGCTAATTTTTTGTATTTTTAGTAGAGATGTTAGTTAGCCAGGATGGTCTCAATCTCCTGACCTTGTGATCCTCTTGCCTTGACCTCCCAAAGTGCTGGGATTACAGACATGAGCCACCGCGCCCAGCCTGAAAGACCTGATGACTTCTATGACTGATGGAAAGAATTTAACTTGTGGTAGATGTGTTCTTACTCTGCTATTAACATTTTCTTCTCTGTAATTCAATGGAAGTATACTTATTAAGATTATAAAACCCAGGTAGCACTGGAAGGCATACTTTCATTCACTTCTTGCTCTCTGTTTCTTTTCTTCTTTTTCTTGTGCTCTTTTTTTTTAAAAAAACATACAAATATAATATTTTAGGAAAAGTAAGTGCAAAGAAAATCTTATCATATTCTATTTTTTGTGAAGAACAAAGTGTTAATGAGACAAACAGCTATTTTTCTCTTTTATCTTAAAACTTGATTGCCACAGGTGACATTATCCTGATCTCTCTTGCACTTTAGTGGAGCATCACAGCTCCATGCTGTTTCATACAGATCATTGAGCATTTTATTTTTTTCCACATTCATTCGTTCCACATGATCTCATTCTATGTTCTAAATATTGATTAATTAACACTATCTGTTTTTTAAAAACAATAGGCACGGTGATTTGAAGACCCTGCAAAAGGAGCTTTTTTTTTTTCTTCAGAGAAGAGTAAAACACCATCCAGATTACACGACTTTATATTTACAGGCCTATATACTGAGAGCGAATGTACAAGGTGAATTCGCAAGATCTTGCAAATAAAGGAATAAGAGGAAAAAATATGTAAAAATATCATAACTTGCTTATTATGGAAATTATTTCAGGGTCCATAAAATATTGCATGTAATATGAAGAAAACACAATTTATGTGGGGCTACGTTCTTTTACCTAAAGAGAAGCAAAATGCCCTTTACCTAAAAATATCTGTGTACCTCAATTTAGCCAATTGTTGAATGCAGGCATTTCTCTTATCACTTTCGAAACTCAAGAAATGAAAACTAAAAAGATTTATGTTTAAAATGGCAATTTCAAGTTATTTGTCTTTCCCTAGGGTTTTCCATCTCCTTTAACATGGATGTAAAGTAATATTTATATTTGGATATGAGAAAAAAGAGCCAAAACGTTAATATATTTGAATTTTAACAGCACTAAACAAATGTATATATCCAGAGGCCGATCCAACTTTCATGGAACTTGGAGCTCATACATATCAGAGGCTCTCTTTAAGAAAAACAAAATAACATATGGAGATAAAATTATATTCAAAAGGGAATATATGTTTAAAAGAAAGAAATTAAATAGTAAAAAGAAGATAACACAAACATTAGAAAATTAGAATGTACATGTATATAATTACATATAGCTCTGTAAAACATTTTTTCTTTTATCTTTTACTACATATACTTTGATTATCTCATTTTATAAATTTTCTTTTTAATAAAAGGCCAGGAATGGTGGCTCACGCCTGTAATCTCAGCACTTTGGGGGGTTAAGGCAGGAAGATTCCTTGAGGCCAAGAGTTCAAGACCCTGTCATTACAAAAAATACAATAAAATAAAATAGCTTGGCAAGGTGGCATGAGCCTGAAGTCCCAGCTACTTGAGAGGCTGAGAGAGGAGGATCTTTTGAGCCCAGGATGTTGAGGTTATAGTAAGCTATGATCTCGCCACTGCACTCCAGGCTGGGTGACAAAGTGACACCCTGTCTCAAGAAAAATAAATAAAAAAATAAACAAGTAAAATACAATTTATTGTAAAGAAAGTTTTAAAAATCCATTACTTTAGGCATTATAAATTAAGTGTGCTATTTATTATTGTTAACTGAAATTCTTAAAACATGAAACTATAAACCCAAAAGTACTTGGTGTTTGTAGGAATACTAAATGTTTGTTTCCTGGAAATGTGAGAACTCTGATAAGTTCTATTTTGTTTGGTTCCACTAAAAAATGAAACAAATGCATAGTGTGTTTTTAAACAGAGATGCTGTATTACTGTGTACATTCCTAACAGGAGAGGATTTCTGTTTTGCCTAGGTGTCTATAAGGACCAAATACTCTACATAACATTTTACATGTCTGTTGAATGGCAGAATATTCTACAAAATAGTTAACATTTCAAACATTATTTCTCCTATATTCTCCACCTACTTCTGATTCAGGTGCACCGTGAGGTCACCTCTCCAAAATTCTAATTTAATGCATCACACATTCATCCACTATCTCTTGAGTTTCTTGATTATTCTGAATAACAATCTTTTGGCATCACTCATTTCTTTAACAAATTACCACCTTTTCACTTTCCTTTACCTGTTTCATTTCTTTATTCATCTTTAACCAGCTTAAATGCCATAGTAAATCTTTTAAATTATCATTTTTCGTATGTCCTTGACTCATTTGCTCATTCCTTGCTTTGCTATATTCAATAGAAAAATGTTTCCTAAGTTACATCAAAACTCTGCTATTTCCTCATCTACCCATTTAGCTGAACTTGACTAGAAAACAGAAAATCAGCGTCATTCATCTTTCTTTCAATTCTGACCTGGAATGCCAGGATTTCCAGTATGATGCCAGGCAATTATACCCTACTTCCCTAGGCTTTTACTCTGTGTAATCGATAGCCATTTTCCAACTTCTTTCTCCTCAAAACCCAGCTCTTCAGTATCAGTGGATGCCTTTATTTTCTATATTGAAGAAAATTGAAGTTATTGGTAGAAATGATTCCCAAATTCTCACAGCCTTATCCACCCACCTAATAACATTTATGCCTACATCCCTGCCTCCCTTCCTATGACTTTGGTGATGAACGTTTATGTTCCTGTGTAATCTACATGGCCCTAATTGTGTAGTACACAGCCATGTTTTTCACCAAATCAATGACATTACTCCAAATGCTTTTCTTTCCTCGTACAACTGTGTGTGTGTATGTGTGTATGTTTTGCTCTGTAATGCAACATTCCTATTAATTGTCATTTCTTCCTGCATAATATCACCCATTATTGACTGTCTGCTTCCCCCCTACCTTTTTTTTTTGGCCAGGTAATGCCTATTTCTTTGCTACAAAACTTCTTATAAATATGTCAACAATGTCTCCAATTGCTTTCTTCCCATTATCTCAATCCCACTTCTATCACTTTTTTTGTCTCCACAATTCCACAGAAGCTACTCTCATAAATGTCACCTATCACCTACATGCCATTAAATCTAATGGCAATGTTCAGTTCTCATCTTACATGACCTATCAACAATATTTGACAGATTTTCTCTGTTTTTGATTCACTTCTTGTCCTGGACATTACATGGTGTTGTCTCCCCTCCTGCATCACGCTTTGCTTTCTTTCCTTGTTTTATTCCCACGTTCTTAATTTTAGAGAGCTCCATATCTCAGCTTCCTTAACTTTTGGTGATTGCACATAATAACATCCTAGCTTTTAATAATATTAATGTGCAGTTACCTGCTACACATTTCCATTTGGATTTCCAGGAGACATATTACACTCAAAAGAACAAAACTGGATTTTTAATATTTCTTTCACAATCTTATTCTCTTCACTGCCTTTGTCATCTTATTTGAATGGATTTCCATCATTTCAGTTTCTTAAACATACCTTCTGATATGGTTTTGATGTTTATCATCTCCAAAGCTTATATTGAAATGTGATCCCTAATGATGGAGGTGGGGTCTGGTGGGAAATGTTTGGGTCAAGGGGATCCATCATGAATGGCTTCGTGCCCTCCCTATCGTGATGAATGAGTTCTTGGTCTCTGAGTTCACCTGACAGCTGATTGTTTAAAAGAGCCTGGTATCTCTCTCTTGCTCCCTTTCTTGCCATGTGACACGCTGGCACCTCTACTCTTCCATCATGACTAAAAGCTTCCTGAAGCCTCATCAGAATGTGAGCAGATGCTGATGCTATGCAGGTCAGCCTGAAGAACTGTGTGCCAAATAAACCTCTTTTACTTAAAAATTACCCAGCCTCAGGTATTCCTGTAAAGCCATACAAAATGGACTAACACATCTTCTGATCTTTCTCATGTTATACAACATCAAGATATCCTGTTGAGTCTACATTTAAAAGACATTCAGAATGTAGACACTTGCCCCATACAAATTCTTAACTCTCTTGTTTGACTCACCATCATCTGTTAAATGAATTATTGCAACCTTCTCCTAAAAATGGTTTTTGAGTTTTAAAATTTCACCCCACAGTCTATAACCCCCCACAAAGGAAGGGGTCCTTTAAAAACATAAGTCAGACCAAGCCACTCCTTTTGTCCAATCTGTACAGCTTCTACTTTAACGCAGATTAAAAAGCAAATTTCTTGCATCGTCCTTGAAAGCCTAATGTGGAACCCCACACCTTTAACTTTTATCGTTATATCCTATTGTTATCTCTTTTCTCCCACTGTCTCAGCTACTCTGGTCAACTTGGAGTTCCTGATGTATTCCAGGTTGGAAACACAGAGCATTTTTTTTCCATTGGTTAGCTCCTGGAACTCTCCATTGCCTAACTGCCTCAATTATTTAAAGTGTATTCTCAAATGTCACCTCAATGAGTCCTACCCTCAACATCATATTTAATATCAAGATTTCATTCCACTTTAACATGGCACACACCCAATCACCCTTATTCTACTCAATCTTCCATAGAATTAATTACTTCAAATATAGTATATTTACTTACATATTATAATTTATTATAATATTTATTATAAGTTTACTGTTATTTTCCAGTGTAACCTCACCAACTCTAATATAAGCTTCACAGGAGTAAAAGTTATTGTGTATTTTGTATCCCGAGAACATTTAAGAGAGTTGGTATATAATACATGACTAAAAAAATTTGTTGAATTACCATAATTGTTTGGAGTTTCCAATTTTTTCAAGGACCAATCTATATATTCAGTATTGGTTTCTTACATTTTAAAGTAAAATTTGTATACCTCTAGTCATATTTCATATCTTATTAACTTTAAATGTCATTGATGAATAAAAAAAATACTGGTAAGGCAAAAGAGGAGAATCAAATTATTTTCAGCATCCAATGAGTAGAGTCAACTTTAAGAGACCCAAGCAGCATATGATGCTAGCCAATTACACTGTGTGTCCTAATATAGAAGTTGAGGAATATTTAACTCATATTTTTTTTCCTTTGAAAGTCATACTTTAATTAAGTAGATGATAGTGATTGATGTTGAACTATTTATAAACTCATATGTTCTTTGTTTATTGAGAAGATAGCTATCTAAGTCAATGTTGATATGCACATTTTAATTATTTGCATCAGTCTACCAAATCAGAAACATTTGACATTGACAGAGGATTCTTACCAGGTGTGAGTGTGTTTTCTTCATCTGTTACCTTGATTAATAAAACCAATGAAAGATTTGAAGATGCTTGCATGTTGAGTGCTCTCTTGCCATATAAGTGACTTGGTATAAACAAATTAATCTTAGACACTTTGTCATGAGTTTGTATCTTGTCTTCTTGTAGAGGGTAGGGTTGTTATTGGCAATGTATTTTTATAAAAACTGATATATTTATTTATAACGTATTGTTGTAGATATGCCACATATGTTCCATTGTTTTCTGTGGCACGGAACATAACTTTTGTTTTCATCTTCTACTGCTTGAAAGCTGGAAAACTGTAATTCATAATATGTATTTGATTGAGAGCTGTAATGCCAGTACAGATTTAGGTAAGATGGTGTTTTATATTTATTATTATTCATCGTTCCAAACAGACTTACTAAACTTTTCTCAGTAAGCTTTGAGGATGATGTTCCAAATTTCTGTCATGGTTTTATGTGCAGCTATTTGAACTATAATATATATAAAATCAAGGTTACATGAATGGACTACACATTTGTTTTTGGCTAGGCATAGCATTTTACTGTACTAATTTTTCTTCAGTAAAATGTAAGTGTACTTGGATTCATTCCGGACTTTCTCAGTGATTGCATATTTTTATGATTCTGGTTGAAATTAAGATAGATTAGAATTGCTCAGAAGAGTGATATTTGCAGATATTTTTCTTCTCTGAATATATAATTTTATACCCATAGCCTATCTGTATCTAAGTAGATATCCTTTCTTAATTTGGACACCATTTTCAGATTCTTAAAAATCTGGTCCATAGAGTCATCAAGACAAAATGCAGTGAATAAAATAATTATTCTTTTATATAATCTCAGTTCTAAAAGTCAGTAATAAGTAATAATCTGAATAAAATTATTAGTATAGAAAATTTTTGCAGTAGATAATTTTATATTTCCATTTGTGTGCATTTCTTATTAAATTATCTAGGAATATTTTACTTCTTTCTATTAGTTCACAGAGGGAAACATACAAATAGAATTTTTGAAACAAGAGAAATATAACAAATGCCAAGATTCACCGTTATTGTTAGACATATTCATCATGAGACTCCACATTTGAAGTGACTGATTAATGACAAGAAGTTACTATGTAGAGAGAGAAGTGTAAGATAGTGGTGAAGGCAACAGAAGTATTGCAAACTACACTGCCTTCCAGGTGGAACTGCCTAGAAAACATTTTAAAACAAAAGTTTTGCTGGACAGTGGAACAGTGCTGGTATAATAGAATATATTCTATTCCATATATCTATTAAGACTTCTAGAGTAGAGTTTCATAGACTATTTCTGTTCTATGAATGTACTCAGTCAACCATATATAGTGGCTTCCAGCTAACTTTAAGGTCTAGATCTAAATAAAATGACAAATCAAGTTCTGAAAATGTACTGAATTGTTTTAAAATTACCCCAACCTCATATTTATTCATCCACCAAGAAATAAGAACATCCTGGTTTGTTATTTTTTCAAATTTTATTTTCTTTTTTCAACTTCTATTGTAGTTTCAGGGGGAAGATGTGCAGGTGCGTTACATGAGGAAAGTGTGTGTCACTGAAGTTTGGTGCACAAATGATCCAGTCACCCAGCTAGTGAGCATAGTACTCAATAAGTAGTTATTCAGCCCTTGCCCCACTCCCTCGGTCACCACCCTTGTAGTCCCCAGTGTCTATTGTTCCCATCTCTGTGTCTGCATGTACTCATCATTAAGCACCCATCTGTAAGTGAGAATATGCAGTATTTGGTTTTCTGTTCCCACAGTAATTTGCTTAGGATGATGAATTCCTCAAAAAAAAAAAAAATAAAAAACATTTAGGGTTTACATGGCACTAAATCAAGCACCTTATGTATCAACCCTTGGAAAAATATGCATTTGACAGAATGAATTACATCCATAGTATTTTGGCAAAATACCTCACAATTATGTGGCAAGTGAAACTAATGCTAGTCTTCCTGAGCCCTGTTGGTTTAATCCAAAAGATTTAAAAATAGCAAAAGTTCTGCAAATCTTGGAAGGATGGTTGGCCCACCAAAACCTTAAGAAATATATGCTAGTGTGCAGATGTAAGAGGGTGGAAGGAACTGATCCAGAGTCTACTAAGTATCTAAGAGAAAACAGTGTACAATTGTAGAAAATAAGCAAATGATTTCATATGGGAACTGTATTACACACTGTATATGTTCTAGAAGATGCTCTGAGAAATCCTAGACTTATGAAACAATCACCCCAACACTATGATTTGCAGAGGAGGAAGGCTGGGCACTTCAGCAATCTATACGTAGCATGGAGACCATGTAAGTAAGAATACAATGTGAAGAATAACCCCTCCAGCACAGCTGTGACACCAAAGTTCAGATTCTCTCGCAGTATGCAAAATCAAAGAATGAAACAGCACAACTAGAAAAGCAATGAAAAAGGAAATGTAAGTTAAATATGAACAGAGACATTGCAGATTGTAGATTGACTGATGCTCCTGAATGGAAGACCGGAATTATAATAAGAGATGTAACTGATAAAAACCATGTTAGTCTGAAAAAAGAACCTTTAACAGCAGATCTAAAGACTTAACATATAGCAAAGCAAATTATTATTATTTTTGTAAATGATCAACTCCTAGACCAGATCTTAAAAATCTGAAAATGGTGTCCAAATTATAAAAGGTTGTCTACTTAAATATACATAGGTTATGGGTATACAATTGTATATTCAGAGAAGAAAAATGTTTGCAAATCTTCACTGTTCTGAGTAATTCTAATCTATCTTCATAATTCATAAAATTATTGAATGTCATAGATGCCACCACCACCATCTGGAACAAATTGGTTGAACTGTAAAGGAAGAAGTGGCTGGATGGTACCACACTTCACCATATCAAAAGCAATGAGTTGATTTCTACAAAATATTGAGAAAAATAATAGCTTGTGATTCCTGAATTCTATAGTTATTCCATTTTTATTTATGTGTGCAGGTAGCAAATGTATTTTCAAATATGCAAGCATTTAGTAATTATGCATTACATACAATCTGCCTGAAATTTCTTCTAGAGAGTAAAATAACCTGAAAATTTAGAGAAACCATTGTTAGAAATACATAGCAGAATGAAGAAAGAAGCAATAATGTCAAAAGTTTTCATCTCAGTCTCTCTTTGTTTTTATACATATGGCAGGTGAAATTAAAGATAAAGTAAAATAATTTAATTATTTTGATTAATTAATCATATACTCATATATGTCATATTGCATAATATATCATATGCTATATATCTCATTTACATCATTTATACAATTAAATCATTAAATATAATAAGCATTTTGCTAATAAACTTGAAAATCTGAAGGATTATTAATTGATTTTCTAGATTAACTATTATAATGATCTTAAGCACAAAAGGGGGACCAAGGACTTTTCATTTATTCAATAATTATTTATCAAGTACCTATTATGTCTTTGTCATGCTTCCACGTGCACAGGATGCATCATTAAATAAACAAAGAGTATGCCATGGATCTTACATCTCATTGACAGGAAATCAATGTCTTGTGAATGTCTATTCACAAGAGTGAATAGACATCCTAACAGACTTTATAATAGCAGAAGGTTTTAAGTGATGTGGATTTTAAAAACAAAATGTAAAAAAGTCTTAGAGGGTACAATGAGAAGAAATGGGCATGAGTTTTCAGTTTTAAGTGTAGTCAAATTAGGACTTACAGAGGAGATGAGATTTGTGCACACACTTGTAGTAAGTGGAAGAGTTAGCTAGGGGTCAGATGAGGGATAACATTCTATGTAGGAAGAGCAGCTACAGTGAAGAGGCTGCCTTGTGAGCTTGCCCGACATGTTCCAGGTAGACCAAGGAGGCCAGTATGGTAGAAGCAGAGTTAGTAAGAAAGAGGACATGGGGCGTAGAGATAACAGAAAGCCAGACCATGTAAGGTCTGCTCAGCCGTGGAAAGGGCTTTGCATTACTTTCAGTGAAATGCGTAGACTTTGCAGATCTGAGCAGGGGAGTGACATGATCTGGCTGGTTTAAGAGGACGGATCATTCTATTCCGGGAAAAATCAAATGAAATGAGAGAAGCAAGAATGGAAACAGGGAGACTTACTCAAAAGCCTGCTACAGGAAAGCAAGCAAGACGATGGTGGTCAGACCAGGGAAGTGGTGAGCAGTGGCGGCTGCCAGATTAATACATCCTGTAAGGCCTGTAGGGTTTCTTACACATGAAATGTTGGGGGGAGAATAGGCAGATCATTGTTACTTTTTTTTAATCTCTGAAAGTCACTTTGTCAGATTTTAAAGTTCATATATATATATATATATATATATATATATATATATATATATCTCCAATTTTCAAGAAATTAATCACCTCCATGCAACACATCCTATTTGAAGGTGCGGAGAAAGTGATACTTCATAGTTCATTTTATGAAAAGTATAACCTTGAAAATAAATGTGAAGATGATAGAGTAGTTTTAGAAAATAACCAACTAACTGGATGCAGATTAAAACAATGTAATTAAGTGTTAGCAAATTTACTCTGGAAGTATAATCTTGCATCTTAGCTAAGTAGTTTTTATTTCAGAATGAAGAATTTGGTAAAATATTAGAAAATGAATGACTGAAATTCTTCCTCTTACATTATCAAAAGGTTTTTTTTTTTTTTACTTTTTTAAAAAAATAAAATATAATAACTGGTCTTTATTCTGTAGTTTAAATAAAATAGCCCCACACTCAACACTTGCTTTTTCTCTTCTGACCTTGTTATTCTTTAAATATTCATCAACAGAGCAAATTTCTCCCAATAGCATATGTAGTTTGATCCTCGTCGGGGGGAACTTGTAAGCCCTTAGAGATTCAGGCCCCCGAACACTTGGGCACTCCCATTTGACTGCAACCAGGTCTGTTAGTGCTGAGGCTGGGGTCTGGTCCTGTCACCCCTCAGGTGTCCTTAGGGCAGGATTGCCAGACAGGTCCCATGTGATGTGGCAACTCAGTGTAAACATGAAAGGCTGCTTGGAGCCCCAAACTGAGGGTTGAGACAAGCTGTGTCTGGGCTCCATTAGAAAGAAAGGTGCGACCAATTAGCTCTGTCTTTCATGGCAATACCCATTAGAAGTGTCTGGAAGGAGGATTTCCATGTAACAGACTCAGAAAGGAGTAAGGTGAATGTTCCATCCTCACTTTTAGTGATTGTTTTGCCACCCAGGCTGAGTTGTCCACTGGCCAGGTAGCCGAGGAGGTAGTCTGAGGGCCACAGAGCCGCAGGTGGCTTCCCAGGACCTGCAAGAAACAGCATAAACCCCAAGCTGGAGGGAGAGTGGAAGGGTACTCACATGGGGTTCCAACGGCGTCTGCACATTATAGGCCAGGATGGCATTAGCTCCTTATTCTCAGGAGCCCCTCTCATTCAGGCAAAGATAGCTGGCTGGCCTCAGACGGTTAGATGGGAATGGAGTTAAAGACATTTTTACATGACAACGGCCTTTACCTCTATATAAACTTTGAAAGCTTTTCATCTAAACTAAATGGTGTATTTTCTATGAGTTACCAAAAACTCTAAACTGAGCAAAAGGACAGTCTTAATTTAATCAAGCTCTAGAATGATGGGACACAGCTTCAAAAAACACTGTTGCAGCAGAAGATATAAAGGCCTGTAAAAAAACAATGTTTGCAGAAAATAAGAAGGGAGGAAGCATAACCTGGATATGGCCTTCTGCTCCTGGTAGGTAAATGCCTCTCCACACCCAGGGTGAGGAGGGACTTGGTTCAAATGACTTGGATACGCTCCCTGAGTGTATCCAGCTGTGTGTTGAAGTCCTCCACACTCTGCTGGTGCATGGTGGATGCTTCCTCCCGGAACCTTTCCATTTGCTGCTTCTCCTGCATTTTCTCCTAGGCCTCCTGGGTCAGGGTCCACTTGTCTAGGCTGCGCCGCTTCTCCTCCCTGTTGTTTTTGCTCATTCCCACCATCTCAGATAGTTTTACCACATCTTTGTCCTTCTTTTCTCTTCTGTTTGGTCACAGTGAGCTCTGCAATGTCTTTCAATTTCAGGGATACCTTTGGATCTGCTTGTGGGCTACCCTGGAACTTCCTGCAGTTCGGCATGTAGATTGCAAATAAGTGTCAACATTGGAAATGGATTTGATGAAATTCAGGATTTATTCATTAATCTGTGCAAATACAAATATAATAATATGGCCAAATGCATAAAGCATTTCCCTTTATGTGAACAGGAAGCAAAGAATTACACTGAAGTTATTACAGCATTTTCAGAAAAATTGTATCAAAGCAAGAATATATGCTTGTTAGCACGAGAAGTTCTATTCACAGTAAGGAAGCAAGGGGAAAAATAACAATTATTGGAAGAAAAGATAAACTGTGTGCAAATATATGATTGTCTAACTGAAAAACTCAAGGAAATCAACTGAAAATTGTTCTTAGAACCAATAATAGAATCCAGTAAAATGAGAGAGTTTCAAACTGCATGGAAAAAAAATCAGTATTCTGTAAACAAATGAGAATGTGATCTTGAAAAAATAAATGATACTAAAAAGCAGTTATATTTTTCAAAGCTTTATTTAGTTTGAACATTAATAGTTAAAAATGATTCCTTAATTTTTGAAATGACTTTCATAATAGCAGCTATTTAAAATATTACAAAGCAAACAATAAGACACATAAGCATTTTGCATGAAATGTAATTTTACGTGTAAGTCCACATAATTACACGAAGTCCTAGAATATTGTACTGATACATTTTGAAAAACACCTAATTTTCTTTAATATTTACTGAGAATTTATTTTATACCTAGCATTTGAATCATCATTTATTTGAGAGGAAATTTGGTGAACTGTATTTTAACTGGTTTACTTACAAGAAATATGTTAACTTTAATAAAAAACAGATGCAACATTTTGTTGATTCTTGAGCTTTTTGATAAACATCTAAATCCACATTATTTTAAAAGATTGAAACTGTGGAAAAGGTCATACATTTAAATATTAATTAATGGTATATAAATAAGTAATACTATAATGGAACACTTATGATACCACACATAGCATGAAATTATAACAATTGCTTTGCTTTCCTCAGTGAAGTAGAAATCAAGTTTACCAGGAGGCAGTGATAAAGGGGTGAGGAGTGGAGTATAGATAATTTGAGAAGAAGCAAGAAAACAAATATAATCATCTGGGAGAGAGGAGAAATAATAGACTGGTTACATGTATTATTCTTCCCAAGCAGTATTAGGGACCCTTTGCAGTCAGAACATTTTTATGTGGTTAATTTTGGTTTTGTATTATTTTGTTTCCCTAGCCAGATTTAGTTTCATGATGCAGATATGGAACAAGTGAAAATTTCAAGTTAATAAAGGTTTCATTAGAACAAAATAAGGGTAACAAGAAAAAAGAGGGCAAAAATTTGAGAGTTTATGCAGGAAAGTGGTAAGAATGATTGTAAAAATTTAAGATGTTAAGAGTATATGCAGGTGAGGGTGGGGAGATGAGAGATTGTAAGAATTACATAGGATAAAAGCATTTACATCCTGTTGGCACTGAAAGATTGTTGCAGCCAGAGAACCAGAGTGCCTGAGCTATTAGAAACAGAAGAGAAAATTGGGAGTGCTGGGATCGTGGCAGGTTACCTTGGCCGTAAATTCCATGAGAATGGCCCTGGCAGGGAAGGGCCGCTGTATATTGGGAGACCCCATTATTGGAGAAGAAGGAGTTGAATAATTCGTAGTGCAGGATACTAGGAGATCCTCAACATGGATATTAAAATCACAAAAAATTATGAAAAGGGTCATATTGAAGAGAATCACAAAGAATCAGAGCTAAAATCATCAAAGACAGATGAGAAGCCTCCTGGGAATGTGACGATCCACTGCATCAAAGAGAGACAATGAGGGTTGCTGAGGAAACCAGCCCTTCTTTAATTATTCCTATTTTATGTCATTAAGTCTGAAAGCTAAAAATCTCCACTCACAAAAAGTTCCCTTATGTTTTAAATCCCCTGAACAAGGCTTTTGACATCCTTCTGGATCTTTAATATTTGATTTCCCTGGATACATGTAAGTAATTCCTTTACAGGTTTTAAATGCTTTTTGTTTCAAGGCAAATACCATGCGTATCAATGATCCTTTTGAATATTCTTATTGAAGTTGCCAGCTGATGGCACTGAAGTCCACACTCCAGCCTCTCCACCTCACTAACTACCACAGTGCCTCATCTTTCCCTTCACGTCGCCGATACCAACACCCTGGAGGCCACAGGAATATCACAGAAAGGGTTTTGGCAGGGCCAGCAGGAGCATCTACTACATTAGAGGACACAGGAAAAGGTGGTCAGGATGGACATGATGCTAATGGTTTCTGGAGAAAAAGTGATGTACAGAGTCCCAGGGAGATTGGAATGCCAAAGCTTTCTTTGGTGCTTGAAAGGAGCATGGACAAAGGAGCATAATTAAATATATCCTGATATCCTTAAAGAAGACAGAATTGGAGAGGCTACGATTATGTAGAAGAGAAAGGACTGCCAGAAGCAGATATCTTGGGGGTCCCCCTGGACTCCTGCTGATAGAGTCTTGCAGAAGGGCAGCATTACTCCAAGTGCCTTATTGATCCCTGCTGCGTGGTGTCCTACTGTGACTCCTTCCGTCTTCTATTCCAAGCTCAACACTGCCCTTTCTGGTGATGAACTGCATGGCAGCTTGTTTTCTCTGCACAGCCTAGCACTCATTTAACTGACTTTAATAATTTAATTAAGTTGAATTAAATTATCTGGTGTTTGTAAACATGTCTATATTATTTAGGGTCATCTAAACAGCTATAATAAATAGACCTCAAAATCAGAAAGTTCATAAAAAGTAGAAAGCTATTTCTCGCTCATATACCAGGATTGCTGGTTGAGGGAGGCTGTTTCCACCACCGGTTTCAGGTACCCAGGTCCATGGTGTTTCCTGCCATCTTTAAGAGGTTATTTCTTAAAACCACACATCTGCAATCATGTGATCATTGACAAACCTGACAAAAACAAGCAATGGGGAAAGGACTCTCTATTTAATAAACGGTGCTGAGAGAACTGGCTAGCAATATGCAGAAAATTGAAATTGGATCCCTTTCTTACACCTTATACAAAAATTAACTCAAGATGGATTAAAGACTTAAATGTGAAACCCAAAACTGTAAAAACCCTAGAAGAAAATCCAGGCAATACCATTTAGGACATAGGCATGGGCAAAGATTTTACTATGAAATCGCCAAAAGCAATTGCAACAAAAGCAAAATCGGGAAAATGGTATCTAATTAAACTAAAGAGCTTCTGCTCAGCAAAAGAAACTACCGTCAGAGCGAACAGACAACCTACAGAATGGGAGAAATTTCTTGCAATCTATCCATCTGACAAAGGTCTAATATCCAGAATCTACAAGGAACTTAAGCAAATTTGCAAGAAAAAAAAACCATTAAAAAGTGGGCAAAAGATATGAACAGACACTTCTCAGAAAGACATACATATGGCCAACAAACATATAAGAAAAGGCTCAACATCACTGATCATTAGAGAAACGCAAATCAAAACCACAATGAGATACTATCTCACCAGTCAGAATGGCGATTATTAATTAAAAAGTCAAGAAGCAACAGATGCTGGTGAGGTTGTGGAGAAATACAAGTGCTTTTACACTGTTGGTGGGAATGTAAATTAGTTCAACCATTGTGGAAGACAGTGTGGCAATTCCTCAAAGATTTAGAACCAGAAATGCCATTTGATCCAGCAATATGATAACTGAGTATACACCCAAAGGAATATAAATCATTCTATTATAAATAAACATGACGTATATATTCATTGCAGCACTGTTCACAATAGTAAAGACATGGAACCAACCCAAATGCCCATCAATGATAGACTGAATAAAGAAAATGTGGCACATATACACCATCAAATACTATGCAGCCATAAAAAGGAATGAGATCATGTCCTTTGCAGGGACATGGATGAAGCTGGAAGCCATTATCCTCAGCAAATTAACGCAGGAATAGAAAACCAAACACTGCGTGTTCTCTCTTACAAGTGGGAGCTGGACAATGAGAACACATGGACACCGGCATTAAGGAAAAGAGCTCATGCATGCTGGGCTTAATACCTAGATGATGAGTTGTTCGGTGCAGCAAACCACCATGGCAAACATTTATGTATGTAACACACCCGCACGTCCTGCACATGTACCCCAGAACTTAAAAAAATTAAACAATAAAATAATTTTAAAAATAATTATGAAACAAAAAAAAAAGCTCATTTCTAAATTTTCTAGAGTCATTACATTTCCATCCTGCACTAAGCAGGAAAAGTGCCGGGTAGAGGATGCTGGAAAAACTGTACAAGCATGTCTAGAAACAGCAATATTTCTATCACGGAATATATAGCCATATGGGTGTCTAATTGTAGGGAAATCTGAATAATGTAGTCTAGCTCAAGGAGAAAGCATTCAAGAAGAAAGAGAAATTTCTTTGGTGGAGAGCAATCTCCAAAGATATTTCTGAGAAGTTCTTGTTAGCCTGTTTAATCATTTTCTTACCTAACTGAAATAAAAAACCTGTTTAAAGAATATAAAAAATGCCAATCTACAATTAATACATTTCATCTTCACTATATTCTTTTGAAATGAATCTCTTTAGAAATTTACTGAATAAATGTAGATTTCATTTCTAACATCTACATTTTTTGTTTATGTTATTCAGAGGAAAGAACTGTAATGATGTTTCTTTAGCATATATCTTTTCTTCTTAATATAATTAAGTGGCTTTTGAAAACAAGATGATATTAGTGATTTGAGACTATTTATAATCCCTTGATATGGTTATGAACTTAAGATGCTTCTAGTGAAATTAGAAGTTAACTCAATGATTATCACAGAACAGTTTGAGTCATTGAAACATTACCTTTAATGGAAATATTGCTACTGAAGGAATAAATCACAATGCAGCAGAACCAATTCAGTCATTAAAAGAATCAAATAACTACATCATTAAAAGTTGACTATGCTGTTAAGCTGAACAACTTATTTTGAAGCTTTATAATGGATCCTGTGAAGTTCAGGGCAGAGATACTTGGACATGTCACATCTTGGCACACAGAGATGATAATATTTTCATGGGATTCTGGTGTAAATGGTAAAGCTCTTTATGTCCATCCCAAGTCTTGCCAAGGTGCCCTGAGGTTTGCATAGTCAACATTTTAGTAATGTAGATGGAAACCTGTGGTCTAGAGAAGAGTTCCAAATTGCTTTCTATTGTGATGCTGTATAGATATCACCACAAAGATGCTTGGATGCTATTTCATAATTTAAAAAAAGGAAAACATACACTGACATATATTGTCTTGGCTTGCTGAGTGAGAGATAATAATGGAGAAACAAATTCAACTCTATTTTTATATAGTTAGCCATAAAATTTAATAATAGAATAAAATAAAACCTAAACTTATTTTAAGTGAGTTGTCATAGGATAATTTGATAGCTATTAATAAATTATGGTTATGCTTTTGCATGAATTATTTGATAAAAAGTCCCAGGCATAGTTTCACCATCCTAAAAATCCTCTACTCTGTATGATACTGTAGTGGTGGATACACATCATTGTACATTTGTCCAGATTCTAGAATGTACAAAACCAAAAATGAACTCTAATGTAAACTGTGGACTTTGAGTGATGATGATGTGTCAATGTAGTTCATTGATTGTAACAAATGTACAGCTCTAGTAGAGAATATTGATAGTTGGGGAGGTTATGCATGTGTGAGGGCAGGGAGTATTTTGAAAATCTTTGTATCTTCAGCTCAATTTTGCTGTGAACCTAAAACTGCTGTGAAAAATAAAGCCTACTTTTCTAAAAAAAGGTTGCAGGCATAATGATCAAGTTTAGGAAGATTTTTAAAAATGTAATTGTTGTCTTAGAAATGAAGAGATAAGTTCAGATAATAAACAATACTGTTGATGATAAAACAAATCTCCTTACTGAAAATATAAGTCACTTTAGCTAATGGTGTCATGCTGTTGACCTAAAGGCAGGTTACGGGCTGTCACTGACAACAGATTAGATGCATGAACCCCTGGGGGCTCCAGCTCAGGCTCTCCAGGACCTGAACATGTGAAAGCAGTAGATTTTCGGTATATGCAGTGGTCTGTTGGTGAGATGGATGGACACCAGTCCCAGTTCTTCTCCTGCCTTGAACCTCATGTTGGTCAACAAGGAGGAAGCTATTGAAAGACTTGGTGCAGATCTCTATGGCAAATCAAAGCTCAGGAAGAGGTGTCATTAAGTTACTGGCAGTCACATCAAAGGAAAAGCGTATCAGTAATTCTTCCAGTTAGGTAAATTATACAAAAATATATGAATTATTTGCATATGCCTAACATTTGGGAAGCGATTTGGTAACATATATTTTAGTTTATATTGAGAATAAAAAGGAACATATTTATATATGTCTATTTGATTATACCAGGTATAAAGGGATAAATAGAGATTTGAAGGGATAAATATCATCCCTGTAAATAAACTTGTATATAGTAAATAAGATTATTCTATTTACATATTTTGTACATGAAAACACAGCCTGCCTGTTCCCGAGTTAAAAAGTACAGACGTCATTAACTTTTGGAAACACAGCATGACATGTCATTGTATAGATTGCATTCAGTCCATTCCTTTATTGAAAAATATTTTACTTTTTTTTTGTATTTTTATATTCTAGCACTTTTCTTTCTTTCCGTAATCTTCTCCAAATAGAATTTACTGCTCCAGATTCTAATCAAGTATAGTTATCAGTCTTTGAAAAATTATGGCAAGCTGGTCGATAAAAACATAGTCTCATTTTTATTTTATTTTTAAGTATCCATTTTATGTAAGGAAGCTAGGAACATTTTGTGTATGTATTATTTATTTTGATCAACTCTTAGGAGATTTACATAGTCAACAGCTTATTTTAAAAAATATTATTCTTTTTTTGGTAACATTTATACAAACTTTCTGTAAAGAGGAAAGTATAAGATTTGCTAGTTTAATGCGTATTTTTTTCCCTCTTACATTGTTTATGATATATTTTTATGCAAATATACTATAGTATAATTTGTGTTTATCATAATTTTGGGATTTTTCCTCCCTATGATTATTCTCTCACTTGTTTGGGATCCCCAGTCCCACAGTGTTATACAAATGTTCTCTTAAACAATTTTTGATTTTTGTTATAGTTTTTATACTTAATAATCCACAGAAAACTTATTTTAAAAAAATATTATTTACTGTTCAGGGCTATTGTTTCTCTTGCTTATTTTTTAGCAGCTACTTTTAACCACATCTTTTATTGAATAACCTTTTTCGTCACTTAAGTGAAATGCAACTTATCCTACATAATATCTCCATATTATATTTGGATCATTTTCCAGACTTTCTGTCCTTTTCAAATAATCCATGCATTATTATTAAAAATACCATCTGATTTAAATAAGGCACTTATAATATATTTTGATATCTTTAAAAAATACACATATCCCATTTTAAAAAATTGATGTGTCAGCGGATTCTGACTAGAATTTTAACAAATTTATAAGCACATTGAAATAATTAAAATCATGACTTTTCTATTCAGAACTTCTTTTGTTCTATACTCATTGCATAAGGGTTGATAGCTATCTTTGTCTACATATCAGTCCTGTATTTGTTCTATTTAATTTATTTAATGCTATTTCACATGTATTTTTCCATTTTCATTAGAATGCATTTTTATTTGAAATTTAAATTTGTTCTAATTTATCAAAAATATTGATTTATATATATGCATGTAGTATTCAGCCACATTAAAAATATGGAGTTCATCATAACATGCTTATAGCAAAATCTTTTCAAAATATGTAAACATAAAATGAAGCTAAACTTATTTTGCTGAACATTTAGTTTTTTAAATTTATTGTGTTAGACCTCTCCGAGACCATATTGAAAATGTCTACTGATAGTTTTGTTTCTGACTTTAATGAAAATGGAATTGACAAGTTATCGTTTAGTATGCTGACTTTTGAAAATTTTGACCAATAGTCTTCATAAGTTTCCATTATTTTTTCTGTATTCTGATGCTATCCATTTTTAATTAACTTGTTTTTTTGTATATTGTGACATAAATATTACTTTAATATTCATATAAACATAATGTAGTTACATGGAAAGTTTAGAAATTACATGGATGTGCATTACAGAAAACTAATCAAAAGAAAATACACATATGAGAAAAAATTGGTATACAACTTAAGCCAAACCTATTTGGATTTTAACTCATGATGACAAATCTCTGAACAATCTAAGTCGATAAAGCTTTTGGTCTTCTCAGACGGTTTTTGTGTTGAGGTACAAAATCACTGAGCTTGGGAGTTATTTAAAACATTAAAAGCCACAATATGATTTAAAGTAAATAAAGGTTTATAACCTCATCCCACAAAATAACTATTAGGTTTTGAGTAATTTTAAGCATTATTCAACCTTCAGCAACCAGCAGAAGATTCTCCATGCTATTAAAAGGTATTGGAGAATTTTGCTAAGGTTTTTAAAATTTATTTTGGATTTGCTTCCGTTATTCTGAGAAGATATTTTTGTATAAAATAATTGAATAGTACTGTCTTACTTTTTGTGACAAAATATACTTCTATATATATGCACTTTTTGAAGGAAACTAATTACAAACCCAATATGTTTTTAAAAACTTTAAAACTTTTAACTTAAAATTGAAAGACCACGGAAGAATTGTCTCAGCAGAAGAGAGGTAGGTGCTTTTCTCCGTTAAATAGTTTTTATTAATACCCAGTGTTCTGTCTTGTTTCAAGAATGCTTTCTTGAAACCCCTTTCTCAAATTTTTATTACTTTTTCAAAAATGAGACTCTCTAAAGGTGGCTACATTTTAAGTCATACTTCAGCAGAGCAGACATTTATTAAAGTGTGGGCAGTTTCTCTGAAGAAAGCCCTGGACTCAATGAAACCATTTTAGTGATCCATCTGGATTGATGCTTAGAGACTACAGCTGGATGGAGGAGATCAAATTGTCTTTAAACCTATTATACATATTTCTAAGTAAATCATTGATGAGAGCTTTATGAAAAAAAATGAATGCATTGCTATTGGCTAAGTACAGTTTTCTTTATTAAGTATAATATAAATATTCAGGGTACTATAGTTTCCTTAATGTTTAGCCTAATTCCATGGCTAAGGAAACATGACAAATTGCAGTTTGAGATTTTGAAAACACTGTTTTCACTGGCTTAGGCCACTTCTGTGAACCAATTTTTCTTGTTTTTTATTCAGTGGGTACATGGCTAGCGTTGTTACATTTACTCCTTATTTTATTTTATTTTATTTTATTTTATTTTATTTTGGAGACAGAGTCTCCTCTGTGATATCTGTATTTTCCACTAAGTGTGAAGGGCATATTAAAATAATTTTTCAAGAAAGAGAAAAAAGTAATTAAGCACTTAAATGATTTTGTTTTTTTCTAATTCACAGGTTTGGAAGTTGGAAGAAAAAAAATCAAAATCATTGTTCGTTGTGGTGTTTAACAATTACCTAAACAAAATTGTTTACCTTGAGTCTTAACCTCCATTTCCTGGTACACATAGCAAAGTCAATAACTCATGAACACTTCACATTATTTGATATTCACTCCTCAAAATCTTAACTCTGAATATTCTTCTTTGGAAATAAATGTAATTGCTGGGTGCGGTGACTTATGCCTGTAATCCCAGCACTTTGGGAGGCCGAGGTGGGTGGATCATTTGAGGTCAGGCATTCGAGACCAGCCTGGCCAATATGGTGAAACCCCATCTCAACAAAAAGTAAAAAAATTAGCTAAGCGTGGTTGTGTGCACCTGTAATCACAAGTACTCGTGAGGCTAAAGCAAGAGGATCGCTTGAAACTGGGAGGCAGAGGTTGCTGTGAGTGGAGATTGTACCACTGCACTCCATCCTGGGCAACAGAGTGAGACTCTGTCTCCAAAAAAAAACAAAAAACAAAAAACAAACAAAAAAAGGAATAAACGTAACAACCCTGCCCATGTACCCACTGAATCATAAAAGAAGAAAACTTGGTTCAAAAAAGTGGCCAAAACCAGTGAAAACAAGGGGAGCATTTTTTTTTTGGTAGAACTATTAAAATGCTGTACTAAGTCAATTGAATAATGTAAAGATAATAGCATATTGCTACTATCATTTGTTACTCTAATTGTTCTACATTTACGGAGTTCTGCCCTGGGTAGTTTTAATAGCAGTTGTTAACCATTGTCATTTATTAGTCACCTTATTACAGTTCAAAATGGAATTGTAATTGAAACACTTGAACAAGTAAAAATTGACAATAAACCCACAGTCCAATAGGATTTACTTAATAAACCTGATGCAATAAAACTTTAATTGTTGTCAAGCATTTGTAGAATATATTGCCCGAAAGTTTTAAATTTTGTAATTAACACATAACTGTTCAAAGGGGTAAGTTCACATGAAGAAGCAAGAGGCAAGTGAAAATTAAGCATAGCATTATTCTTTAGATTATGGAAATAGTAATGATTTTACTTTTCTTGGATTCTTTAACACTTTTTTTCCTTCCTCCCTGAATCTCTTTGCTTCCTGTGAGATATAAAATATGGGACAAGAGTAAATTTTGCTTAACCTAAAACATATTATTCCCTGGTCACCACACCTGAATTTTTATGCTAACAAATTACATCCAAATCATTGGATAATGTGTTGCATATGTTTTACCACACACCACTTTCACATTTATTAACATATGTGGACTTCAGTTTCCTTGTCAATAAAACAACAGAGGCTATTTATTATGTTGTTGTGAGAATTAAAGCAGATAGTAGGCAGGTAATCTATGTTAATTGTTTATTTTCTTAATTTTTATGGTATCTATTAAACTCATTGAATCATTAATATTTATTAAATTGGAGTATGCATTTTCAGAATGATTGGTAAGAAACTAGTTAATTAACTGGGTAAGGATTTATGTTAGGTAGCTGATGACCAAGCAGGATTGAGAGCTAAATTGTGAATCTAAATATTTTTATCGTTAGAGTGTGAAATGTTAGGTTTGTCTATGTACAGCATTGCAAAATTGCTCCTGGTTAACTGGGTGGAAAGTGAAGTTTATAAGCAGCAAAGATGTAAGGAATGGCTGTAAGTGAGACAAAAATGTCTGAAAAGAAGGTAAATACTGCAAGTTAAAGATATTCATTCATCCATTCATTCATTATTTAGCAATGTCCTCTACCTTCTTCATGGAACACAAAAACTCAACTGACCTTAATAATAAGGGAAACATACATTTTCTTGGGGAAGAAAGGTAAAACAGATAAATACTTAGACTAAGATTTGGGATTATGTTTCTTTTTTAAATTTATTTATTTTTTATTTTGTTATTATTACACTTTAAGTTTTAGGGTACATGTGCACAATGTGCAGGTTAGTTACGATTTGGGATTATGTTTCTCAAGTACCTTGCTGAACTCTCCATAATCTAGAAAAAAAGACTTAGAAGGCTGTACTTAATATGTCACTTTTAATTTAATTGACAAAATTAAATTATGCAAAGTATGCCTCTTCACAGAGATACATCTGTATCCTAGCTCCATCTCCTATGGCCAGTAGCAAATGTTGAGGGTTTATTCAACAATGGACTTTCCATCTCAGTCATTTAGGAGATTCTTTCCATCTCTGATGCTGTCTGCATATGTATGACTTTTTACTCTTAAACACATGTTTTGGGAAGCGTTCATGTCAACACAACATTTGTTTTTAATATGTTGTATCTCTGCATATTTATGTACAATATTGTGTAACATAGTTTTTTAAAGCACTCCCATAGAGAAGGACACTAAGTCTGCTCCCACTTTTTTGGTTGCTACAAATTATTATCTTTGAAAATACATCTCTGAATTCACATGTAAACATTTCTGTAGGATAGACTTTCAGAAGCAGAAATGCTGATTTCAAAGGTAATTATATTTTAATTTTGACAGATACAACCATATTCCATTCAAGAGTTATTAGCAGTTCACAGTCCCACAAAAGTATATCAGTGCTCATTTCACTAACAAAAATATTACTTTAATAATTGCAATCCAATAAACAGAAAATGATTTTAATAGATGCTTAATTTGTGCTTTTGTAATTATCAGTGGTGTTAAGCTTTTGTTCATACTTGTTGATTATTTTATTTAATGTTTCATAAATACTGTTACAATCCTATCCTATATTTTATTTTCCTTTTTTGTTCTTTTCTTGATATTTAATACCTTTCTATGTAGTTACATATATTATGAAAATATTTTTCTTTGTAAGTCAACAATTATTTTGTGATTTTTATTTTCATCCATTTAAAGCTTTTATGTTTAGATGTTTAATTAAATTCATCTAAAATTATACTTCTGGTTGCCGAAGATAGCATATTATTAGTCAACTGTGCCAGATTTGATGATCAAATAGTTCATCTTTCACCAATAAAAGAAAGGACACTTTTATCACATACTAATTCCCATGGATTATACATTGTGCTACATCTCTTTAGGCATTTATGAATAAAAGAGTCTTAATTTGTATAGATTTGTGGTTATTTCATAGGTAACTACTCTAGTTAATTTCTGTTTTCCAAGTTTTCATAGTTGTTAGTGCTCATTATATATTCCTAGTGAATTTTAGTATAAACTTACTGAATTAGTGGTAAATTATTTTTGATTTATTTAATTTGTTTGGAAAGAATTGACCTCATCATTTTTTGTGTATGTTTAAAAGATTTGGAATTCTCTCTTGCAGTTAGGTGTGCAAAAGTATTTGCAGGTTTTGCCATTGAAAGTAATAGCAAAATCACTACTCACAGTAGCAAAGACTTGGAACCAACCCAAATGTCCAACAATGATGGACTGGATTAAGAAAATGTGGCACATATACACCATGGAATACTATGCAGCCATAAAAAGTGATGAGTTCATGTCGTTTGTAGGGACATGGATGAAGCTGGAAACCATCATTCTCAGCAAACTATTGCAAGGACAAAAAACCAAACACCTCGTGTTCTCACTCATAGGTGGGAATTGAACAATGAGAACACTTGGACGCAGGAAGGGGAACATCACACACTGGGGCCTGTTGTGGAGTAGGGGCAGGGGGGAGGGATGCCATTAGGAGATATACCTAATGTAAATGACCAGTTAATGGGTGCAGCACACCAACTTGTCACATGTATACATATGTAACAAAACTGCACGTTGTGCACATGTACCCTAAAAGAAAGTAAGCAAAACCCACAATTACTTTTGCAGCAACCCAATATTTTGAAACATATAAATTATTAACTCTAGTCACCCAACTGTGTTACCCAACACTCGACCTTATTCCTCTTATCTAACTGTATTTTTCTACCCATTATTTCACCTCTCTTTTTCTTTTTCTCCCCACTATCCTTCCCAACCTCTGGTTCCCATCTTTCTACTCACTACTGCTATGAGATCTTTTTTTCAAACTCCCATTTATAAGTGTGAATGTACATTTGTCTTTCTGTGCTTGGCTTATTTCACTTCACATAACATCCTCCAGGCTCATCCACGTTACCACAAATGACAGAATTTCATTCTTTATTTATGGCTGAATAATATTCCATTGTGTGTTTCTTTATATTCATGTTTACTTTATCCATTCATTTATTGATGGACATTTAGGTTGATTTCAAATCTTGGCTATTGTGCATAGTGCTGCAATAAACATGGAAGTGCAGATATCTCTTCAATATTCCTATTTCCCTTCTTTTTAATATGTATACCCAGTAGTGGGATTGCTGGATCATATGGTAGTTTTATTTTTAGTTTATTGAGGAACCTCCATTTTCTTTTCTATAATGGGTGTACTAATTTACATTCCCATTAACAGTGTATATGGGTTCCTTTTTCCCCACGTCTTTGCAAGCATTTATCATTTTACTTTTAGGTAGTAGCCATTTTCACCAGTAGAACATAATATCTCATTGTGGTTTTGATTTGCATTTCCCTGATTATTAGTGATGTTGAACATTTTTTCATGTATCTATTGTCTATTTGTATGTATTCTTTTGAGAAATATCTAGTTAGGTCATTTTTAAATTGGATTATTGGTGGGATTTGTTTTGCTATTGAGTTGTTCAAGTTCCTTATATATGCTGGTTATTAATCTCTTGTAAGGTAGCTTGCAAATATTTTCTTCACTTTCTTGATAGTTTCCTTTGCAGCACAGCTTTTTAGCTTAATATTATCCCATTTGTCAATTTTTGCTGTTTTTGCCTGTGCTTTTAAAGTCTCACTGAAAAAAATCTTTGCCCAGACCAATTCTCTGAAGGATTTTTCCAATGTTTTCTTCTAGTAATTTCATAGTTTCAGGTCTTAACATTTAAGCCTCTAATTCATTTTGATTTGATTTTTGTGTATGGTGAGATATAGGTCCTAGTTTCATTCTTCTGCATATGAATATCCAATATTCCAATTAGCATTTATTGAAGAAACTGCCCTTTCCCCAATGTACATCTCATGCTTTTCAATGACATTTTATATTTAATTTCTATGAGTATTTCACAGTTCTCGTGAGGCATGTTGCAAAGTACTAAAGAATGATCTGTGTGCTACAGTGTCTCTTTCTCCTTAGATGTTGTTTTTCTCATTTGTTGATATTTGCACCTCATTTTATGGCGTGTGTTTCCTCCCAACTATTAGATGGATTTTGATTGTTTGCTCATCTTTTCATTTATCTCTGTGTGAATATTGCTTCTATTTGTTTTATACTTGCCCTGGTGATTGTAGGGGAGAGAAGTGATATTCTACTAGGTGAGATAATTGGATTATTTCATATTAGAGATCTGTTCTACTACTAAAAATGTTTATTTGGACATACATTTTAATTTTTTCTACATTATTTCTTAATAGCTTTATTTTACTTTCAAATGTTTTCTTTTATTCTCAATATTGAAGCAAATATAATATAAAAATTACTTTTCTTTAATGCTCTTATAAGTACTGTACACAATTTATTCATTTTTTTAAAGAAGATGTACTTCTTTATCTTTAATGCTACTTTTAATCCCTTCTATGTTTTGCAAAAAAAAAAAACATTTTTTAAAAAATTTTACTTTAAGTTCTGGGATACATGTGCAGAACGTGCATGTTTGTTACACAGGTATACACGTGCTATGGTGGTTTTCTGCACCCATCAACCCGTCATCTACATTAGTTATTTCCCCAAATGCTATCTCTCCCCTAGCCCCCCAGTCCCTGACAGGCCCCAATGTGTGACGTTCCCCTTCCTGTATTCATGTGTTCTCATTGTTCAATTCCCACTTATGAGTGAGAACATGCGGTGTTTGGTTTTCTGTTCCTATGTTAGTTTGCTGAGAATGATGGTTTCCAGCTTCATCCATGTACCTGCAAAGGACATGGATTCATCCTTTTTTATGGCTGCATAGTATTCCATGGTGTATATGTGTCACATTTTCTTTATCCATTCTATCATTGATGGGCATTTGGGTTGTTTCCAAGCCTTTGCTATTGTGAACAGTGCTGCAATAAACATACATGTGCATGTCTTTATTGCAGAATGTCTTATAATCCTTTGGATATATACCCAGTAACGTGATTGCTGGGTCAAATGTTATTTCTGGTTCTAGATCCTTGAGGAATCGTCACACTGTCTTCTACAATGTTTGAACTAGTTTAAACTCCCACCAACAGCATAAAAGTGTTCCTATTTCTCCACATCCTCTCCAGCATCTGTTGTTTCCTGACTTTTTGATGATCACTATTCTAACTGTCATGAGATGGTATCTCATTGTAGTTTTGATTTGCATTTCTCTAAAGAACAGTGATGATGAGCTTTTTAAATAATGTTTGTTGGCCAGATAAATGTCTTATTTTGAGAATATCTGTTCATATCCTTTGTTCACTTTCTGATGGGGTTGTTTGTTTTTTTCTTGTAAATTTGTTCAAGTTCCTTGTTAGCCCTTTGTCAGATGGATCGACTGCAAACATTTTCTCCCATTGTGTAGGTTGCCTGTTCACTCTGATGATAGTTTATTTTGCTGTGCAGAGCTCTTTAGTTTAATTAGATCCCATTTGTCAATTTTGGCTTTTTTGCCATTGCTTTTGGTGTTTTAGTCATGAAGTCTTTGCTGTTGCCTATGTCCTGAATGGTATTGCCTAGGTTTTCTTCTAGGGTTTTTATGTTTTTAGGTCTTACATTTAAGTCTTTAATCCATCTTGAGTTAACTTTTGTATAAGTTGTAAGGAAAGGGTCCAATTTCAATTTTCTGCATATGGCTAGCCAGTTTTCCCAACACCATTTATTAAACAGGGAATCCTTTCCCCATTGCTTGTTTTTGTAAGGTTTGTCAAAAATCAGATGGTTGTATATTTGTGGCATTATTTCTGAGGCCTCTGTTATGTTCCATTGGTCGATATATCTGTTTTGGTACCAGTATCGTGCTGTTTTGGTTACTGTAGTATAGTTTGATCCATTCCTTTTCTCAACTCAGAGATGAAATTCAAATTATACTTTAGTATAGTTTGAAGTCAGGTAGCATGATGCCTCCATCTTTGTTCTTTTTGCTAGGATTGTCTTGGCTATACGGGCTGTTTTTTGGTTCCATATGAAATTTAAAGTCATTTTTTCTAAATCTGTGAAGAAAGTCAATGGTAGCTTGATGGGGATAGCATTGAATCTATAAATTACTTTGGGCAGTATGGCCATTTTCACGATATTGATTCTTCCTATCCATGAGCATGGAATGTTCTTCCATTTTTTGTGTCCTCTTTTATTTCCTTGAACAATGGTTTGTAGTTCTTCTTGAAGAGATCTTTCACATCCCTTGTCCCAGAGGGGCACCTGCCAGATGCCAGGGAAATTTATAGCACTAAATGCCCACAAGAGAAAGCAGGAAAAATCTAAACTCAACACCCTAACGTCACAATTAAAAGAACTAGAGAAACAAGAGCAAACAAATTCAAAAGCTAGCAGAAGACAAAAAATAACTAAGAGCAGAGCAGAACTGAAGGAGATAGAGACACAAAAAACCATAAGATCCATGAATCCAGGAGCTGGTTTTTTGAAAGGATCAACAAAATAGATAGACCACTAGCTAGACTAATGAAGAAAAGAGAGAAGAATCAAATACAGCCCTACTGGGAGGTGTCTACCAGTCAGGAGGCACAGGTGTCTGGGACCCACTTGAGGAGGCAGTCTGTCCCATAGCAGAGCTCAAGTGCTGTGCTGGGAGATCTGCTGCTGTCTTCAGAACCAGCAGGCAGGAACGTTTAAGTCTGCTGAAGCTGTGCCCACAGCTGCCCCTTTCCCCAGGTGTTCTGTCCCAGGGAGATGGGAGTTTTATCTATAAGCCCCCTGACTGGGAATGCTGCTTTTCTTTCAGGGACGCCCTGCCCAGAGAGGAGGTATCTAGAGAGGCAGTCTGGCTACAGCGGCTATGTGTAGCTGCTGTGTGCTCCCCAGAGTTCGAACTTCTCTGTGTCTTTGTTTACACTGGGAGGGGAAAACCACCTACTCAATACTCAGTAATGGCAGACGCCCCTCCCCCCACCAAGCTCCAGCATCCCAGGTCGACTTCAGACTGCTGTGATGGCAGTGAGAATTTCAAGCCAGTGGATCTTAGCTTGCTGGGCTCCGTGGGGGTGGGATCTGCTGAGCTAGACGACTTGGCTCCTTGGCTTCAGCCCCCTTTCCAGGGGAGTGAATGGTTCTGTCTTGCTGCAGGCACCACTGGAGTATGAAAATAAACTCCTACAGCTAGTTCGGAGTCTACCCAAATGGGTGCCCTGTTTTGTGCTTGACACCCAGGGCCCCGGTGGCATAGGCACCTAAGGGAATCTCCTGGTTTGCGAGTTGTGAAGACCGTGGGAGAAGCGTAGTATCTGGGCTGGAGTGCACTGTTCTTCATGGCAATCCCTCATGGCTTCCCTTGGCTAGGGGAAGGAGTTCCCCAACCCCTTGTACTTCCCATGTGAGGCGATACCCCACCCTGCTTCTACTTGCTCTCCGTGGGCTGTACCCACTGTCTAACCAATCCCACGGAGATGAACTGGGTACCTCAGTTGGAAATGCAGAAATCACCTGCCTTCTGCATTGATCTCGCTGGGAGCTGCAGACCACAGCTATTCCCATTCGGTCATCTTGCCAGCCACCGTGTTTTGCGAAAGTTTTAAGACTTCATGTTTTCTTTGGTTTATTTTGTACTGCTGTAAGTACATTTTAGCCTGTAGTTTTTAATGCGTATTTTGGATGGCTTTTATTTAGATTCCATTTTATTTTACCCTTCATCATTACAGCTCTAACAACCGTTCACTATTTATCAGATGATATAAGGACCTTATTTCTCAGAGATGAGATTTGAGGACTGCATTATGTGGATTTTTATTGCCAATTTAGGCAATTAGTAGTGAGAAGAGAACTAACCTGGGTTTATGGGATATTCTGAGAAAGTCATTTACTATACAGTGAAATTGCTGTAGCAGAGGCAAATTTTGCATATATTCTTTCTTTTTTTCTCTCTATTCAAGGTATAGGCTGAGATGTAATCCAATTTTGGCTTTTTAAAATTGTGTACTCAGGAAAATTAGTAGATGTATTGATATTTTATCCTCTGGAAACCAAAGCACTTGTATACTAGGATAAATGTGTGACAGCAGTCAGAAACTATAGATGAGAGTTTCCGTGCCTACAAGTTTTCTTTTGGTGGAGCTGCACACCCCAGCAGAGCACGTCTGTCACTGGTTTACAGAGTCAACATGACCACAAATGTGCTTTGTTTATCCTTCCCTTGTCTCCATCTGTCACACCTAAAAATAAGTGAAGATGCCCATCTTTTCAGGAAAGTGGTGTCCTTGACTGGAATAATCCAAGTGACATGACTACATTAGTTAGGTGCTGAGCTTTACTCTTCATTGGTTTAATACTTGTTATGCTTATGCTTAGTTTTTCATACTTGACACGGTGTACTGTGAAAGTTTCTGATCTAAATATAACAGTCTAACATAGATTCAGCTTTTATTTCCTTGATTCACCTTTTCCTCTACCTCTTGTTTCTCAAATAGCAGTCCTTAGAGTTATTCTGCATGAATCTCTTTACTTTCTTCCACAGCACACTTAGGTATCCACACTTTGTTTCTTGACTTAACGCTTTCAATCCTATGCCATCTATAATGTATTCAGAAAATACACACACACGGCCGGATGCGGTGGCTCATGCCTGTAATCCCAGCACTTTGGGAGGCCGAGGCAGGCGGATCACGAGGTCAGGAGTTCGAGACCATCCTGGCTAACACGGTGAAACACTGTCTCTACTAAAAATACAAAAAATTAGCCGGGCGTGGTGGCGGGCTTCTGTGGTCCCAGCTACTTGGGAGGCTGAGGCAGGAGAATGGCGTGAACCCGGGAGGCGGAGCTGGCGGTGAGCCGAGATCACACCACTGCGCTCCAGCCTGGGCGACAGAGCGAGACTGTCTCAAAAAAAAAAAAAAAAGAAAGAAAAGAAAAGAAAATACACACAGACACAAACACACACAGCAACAAGGAAATTGTTTAATATTAAAGGGCAATAAGTCAAAAGTGAGATAATGAATACGTTTTATATCACATGTGCACAAAAATAAAGAAAAATGAATACATAAATGCTTTGTAAAAGCAGAGATAGATGGATGGATAGATACACAGATGACAGGGGATGAATGCAAATGGATTAGAAAAATCTTTGTGGAATGACTGAAATATTCCAAAATTAAAGTGATATTTGCACATCACTGTAAATTTACTAAAAATAATTAATGTTTATACTTAAAATGGCTAACTTTTATGGCATGCAAATTATTCCTCAATACATCTGTTTTTAAAAGATTATTTGAAATCTTGCAATTAATATTTAAAAAATAATAAATCTATTCATTAAAGGCATTGATTGAGTGCATAGTTCATGCCAAACCCTGTGCTAATAGTTTTAGTCTTACATAAGTATAAAAGTGGTTATTGACTTAAAAGTTTTCAGTACAATAGAAGATTACTGATGAGCCTGTCAAAAATATTCCCTAATTTTATTTACATTTTTTTAATCAAATATTTCCATTTACTTATTTTCACCTCTGGTGAAATTCCTCACATGTTATACACATTTTCCACATTTTCTACTACTACCTTTAACATATTAATCATAATTATTTTAAATTTTCCTGGCTGATAGTTCCAGCATCTGAGTCACGTCTGAGTCAGGTCCTATTGATTGTTTTGTCTATTGATAGTAGATTTTCCTGTCTATATTCCTCCTTAATTTTGTATCTCTCTGAAAATTTTTGTTGATAGTTAGATATCGTGTGTATTTGTGCTTGAAAATGGACATGTCTTTTTTTCTGCTATGTCTTTAAAAGGTGTGGGGTACATATTTGAGTTCAATCATGAGTTGAGCTATGAGTTAGTTATGTTATTATGATGGTTTCCTCCAATAAACTAGTATCTTCAAATTCTTCTAGCATTATATTGTTCCTAGAGTGGTATCTGTTTATCATATAATTTTTCTTATTGTCACCTTCACCTTCAGCTTGTAGCTATCCCTTTAAACCTATAGCTAAGAGAGGGTCTTTCTTTATGCTCTTGTCCCCTTTTTAGCAGTAAACTGTTTTTGCTTGTTTCTCAGTGCTTGCTAGTATGGTAGGGGAAGACAAAACTATCTGTTGTCATATTTCAGCCTCAGGTTTAGGAAGGTCCTAAATCTTGGAGGAGGTACTTTTTCAGTAATCTTGAGCTGCGCCCAGTGGCAGGGTATCTCTAATGGTATCTACTCAATATGATATACTTTTTCTTACCCAGGGGTAGATATTTTTCTTCCCTGTTCTCTTTTTCATTCCTGGAGGTGGTAAAGTTTTCTTTCCTTCTCCATCAAAACTAAAATTTTTGATCTATATTCTACTAGTAGAAGAATATATGTAAGATATCTTATTTTTCTCATTATGGTATCCACTCTTTCCTTCAAACTTTTATTATAGAGAGTAGCTTTCTCTAATCTTTTGCTGTAAGTACAGTCATCTCTTGGATTCTCAGCCATGGAAAGTTGGCTCCAGGACCCCCACAGATGACAAAATCTATGGATGTCCAAGTCTCCTAGTAAGCCCTCTGTATCAACAGGTTCCTGCATCTGCAGATTCAACCATGATTGAAAAGTTGGCCATCTGTATCCACAGGTTCTGCATTGGCAAGTACAGAGGGCTGACTCTACCATGTGATGATCCATAGACAAGAGTACATGACTGGATGCCAACTTCACTTTTGCCTGCAGCTCCCTGGGGTTCTGTACTCTCATTGTTGCTTATATTTAGCTTCTGGTAGTTTGGTAAAAATAAATACATAAATATAAATTTACTGAATTATTTCTAGTTGCTCATATGACAGCCTCTCTTCCTCTCATGTTTGTCCCCATGTGAATCAGTATTGATGTCCCCATCTCTCCCTAGAGGTACATATCTTTAATATCAGGGTGGGTGGGTGCCCTGATATCTCAGCTCTCTGGGTACATGGACAAAATAAAAATTAAAGGATGTTCAGCAGTGTAGATTATCTAGCTGAATATGAAGTCCTTGAAACTGTTTTGCCATTACTAGACATGATGTATACTATTCTGTAGCATTTTTTAATTTTTTGAGTATAAAATCTATACTATATATAGATAAAACTATATATGAAACTTTATATACCATATATAAACCTTATATATAACACTTTATATGAAAAACTATACCATACATACTTTTTATACTATAAAAATATTATATGATAGCACTCCTTAGTGTTGTAATCAAAGCTATTGTTTTGCTTGGTTGATATTTTGAAATAATAGTACAAAAGAGAAGAAAATTGTGGTGGGAGAAAATTATGTTTGACTAATGGTAGTCTAGAAAAACAAGTAAAAGACGAAAGAAGTTGCCTAGAGATTACAAAATAAACAGAAATATCAAAAGATTAGGCAAAAGTCAAGGTTAAAAGGCAGATGTATATATGGAGAAAACACAATGTAAGAAAACCCAATGGACAGAAATTGTTGGGATGGGTAAAAGGCGTGTAAGTTGAGGATCTTACTCACAGATGTGTTTGATTTTTATGATCTTGAGTACTGTTTGGGGTATAAATGATGGTTAGCTAAAGTTGAGTACAGGGTAACATCTTTGGGATTAAGAAGTTCTAGGTATTTGGCCGGGCGCGGTGGCTCACGCCTGTAATCCCAGCACTTTGGGAGGCTGAGGCAGGCGGATTACGAGGTCAGGAGATCGAAACCATTGTGGCTAACCCGGTAAAACTCCATCTCTACTGAAAATACAAAAAATTAGCCAATGTAGTGGCGGGCGCCTGTAATCCCAGCTACTCGGGAGGTTGAAGCAGGAGAATCGCTTGAACCCGGGAGGCGGAGGTTGCAGTGAGCCGAGATTGTGCCACTGCACTTCAGCCTGGGCGACAAGAGCGAGGCTCCATCTAAAAAAAAAAAAAAAAAAAAAAAAGGAAGTTCCAGGTATTTGTAGAGTTAAGTAGAGAATGAATGGTGTGCCTAGACAATTGTACCTTCTAAACATCAACAAACCTAGGATAGAGAATGACTGTTGAAAGCCAGGCATTAAAATTGTGAGCAAACAATTTTGGAGTGAGTGTGATATTAACAATACAAGGAATGAAGTGATTTAGTTTGCTGACTTGAGTCATAAGATCAGGAGGGTGCTGTGGAATCGGGAGTTCTGAATCAACAGAATGTTATTCATATCCTGTCTTTTATGAGTGTCATGCTTGAAATAATGAGTAATTCTGTCAAGAGGGTTTGAGAGAAGTGAAATTTCAAGGGAGGAATTAAGTTTTGATAGGATTTCTTCAACTTTGGAATCAAAAGCGAACTTTCCCTCCGGATAGGTTACATGAAGCGTCAAGGTCTCTGCATTTTCTTATAACACAGAAAGATGGGAAAAAAAATAAATGTAGGAATAACAAAAATATTAAACTCAATATTAGTAAATTGAAGTTAATTCAATGACTAATAATGGGGATAAAAATAATTTAAAGGTAAGACAAAATAACTAACAAATTAATTGGAGTTGTACCATATGTGAGAAAATAATTTCAAAAGGCAACAGGGAACTCATGTGCATGAAAAATGGGTTATGCTCATGTTGTGAATTAGAATAGAACAAAATCTATAAATTTAAAATTGTGAGTATATTTTAACTAAACATAAAGAATAATCTTCTAAGGGTGAATTGTCTAACAATTAAAATAAATACCTTAAAATTTCCTTGCTGTGTATTAATACATTTTGGGCAAGCACTTGTTAACTGTTAACTTGTGGGAAGAGAGGCAAGATTTGAATTTGGTAGCTAAATTTTCAGATAAAATAACAAAGTATTATTTATGACCATATTACCAATTAGTAGTCTATTTGTCTCTAATTCTAGTAAGTAGCCTTACATTTTATATACATTATTATATTGTACAAATATATTAAGGATGGAGCCTTATATTACAAGGCAAATATCTACAAATAAAGCAATTTTGCCTGTCATTTTAATATACTGAAAGCACAGTGGAATTTCCTGTTGTGTTTTCTTACAATGTAATTTTAGCATAACCTTGGATCATTAGGACATCCATCAAGAACAGGACGATAATTGCTCAGAGCTCCAACTCATTAGGTCATCAGTTCTGACTAATCAGATTGTTTTTGTAAAAAATATTTTGCTGATGAGCATTGAACATTACCTTTTATTGACCATGATGGAATATTTATGTAATTACAACTTAATCTAAAATGTCACCTACAATTTTCTGTAACATAATCTATTCTCTTCTTGAATAATGCAATGCTTTGAAAGCTAAACTTTATAATTCAACTAAATACTGCTTTTCAACATATTATTTACCCTTGAAAGTTTTTGTTCAGGTTAGTGACCATGAGGCTCTATTTCTGTACAACTGAGCATGTTCTCACAACGACTTCTATGTTATCAATTCAATCATTGATATTTGGAATAAAGATAGTTAATACAGTTTGATTTGAACACGTTCTCAAATCATGCTAGGTAAATTTACTGATGATTTATTTAAACATGAATATCAAATCCAAATATTCTAGAGTGATATAATCAACATGTTAAACGTCCGTATAAGATGGGTGTCACGCACATAAAAGTCAGAAACCTAGTACATTTGGGTTTAACACATATGTACCTGTTAGGTTTTCCTATCAAAATTTTATTGACATTTAGGGTAATTTTGCCAAAACAAATAGCCCACCCTTTCTTGACCAAAGAAGGTTTAGGTGGTAAATAGTGCCTAAATTATATTTGGATATTTTTCATGTCAATAAATAATAGGCATTGCTTAAGTGGGTGTTATACGAAAGGAGAAATAGTTAAGGTAATACAATCATATACTATAGCTGGACATATAAATCAGTAAGGGAATTTATCTAAATCTAAACAATCAACTGCATACAGATTCTTCAAGATTTTTAGGGGGCTGAAATTTTATAAATTTGTATACACAAGAGACAAAAATGTAAAAGCAATTATTTTACATTTGCTTTTACATTTTTGTCTCTTGTGTATACAAATTGCTTTTACATTTTTTTCTTGTGTATACAAATATATGAATTGCTTTTACATCTTTGTTTCCTGTGTATACACATATATGATATTTATTTTTCATATTTTGAAAAATAAATGTTTTGAAAAATAAATATGGGGGTGCTAAGACAGTTCACAGAATCCAAGTAAGAGCTTAAAACACCAGAAAAAGGCAAACGTGTACTACAAGGTGATACTTCTCATTTTATTGATCAGAGTTAATAAACTTCCCTATTTGATGGGTATCTGGTGTTAACATGACTCCTAACTCCCAGCCTCATGTGGCTCAGCATGAGACAAAAACCCAGAGCTGAGTCAACTGTTCTCGTGCACATGCAGGGTGGAGGCAAAGTTGTTGCAAGACTCAAGAAACTTGGCAGGTACTTCAGACAGTCAGTGTCATCATTTTACTTATTTATTTATTCATTTATAATGTAAATTACTATATATAGCTAGACATGCATTAATACAAGTAATGTGTGCCTTAGGTTATATATATTGCTAATTATTAAATAGCAAGTATCAATGATTCGCCATGTGAATCAATTTGAATGTGGCTAAATTCTTCTATTACAGATGTAACCCTATCCTAAATTGTTTAAATGCATTTTTTTGCTTGATTACTCTTTTTAAAATTGCTTCACAAATATGTATATAACACTAAATAATATTGTAGCCTTTTGAAAATTTAAACTATAGATGTACCCATTTCTCTGTGTTTGTTTCTTTTTCCCAAAATTGCACTAATTAGTGATTCATCTGTGTTGTTATGTATAGCTGTAAGTCTTTACTTACTCAACAATTGTTTTGCAAAATGACTTTACTGATTTTCACTTTCACCAGACATGTTCTTGTTGCTCTATCTCCTAACACTTGACATTATCAGACTTTTTCCTTTTATCCTATTTACCATTCTTTCTATAGAAAAACTAAACACTAAACCCAAGTTTGTTGGGATCTGCTGTTCCTCTAGAGGAAAAGTAGTTTCAGCATCCTAGTGCCTCACATCAAAATCTTGACTCTAATTCTCCATTATATTTTTGTTTTCTTCCTTAGCTTAATAGTTCTTAGTATTTTGTCAATTCTTTAATGACATTAAGAACTTGATTTTTCAAAACATCCCTATCAATTCAAAACATTTTTCTTATTTACAGGTTCATGCAAAGTACCCCCACTGCCATTGCTAGAAATAGAAGTGTAGGCCTTCAGTTTTCATGGCCAGTGTTTTCTCATTATTGGAAGTGGTATGACGGTCAAGTCATGTAGCTTGTGCATTTTTCTTGAATCTTCTATTTAGCATGTATAGCAAGTGTCTTTTAAATTCTTCTTACGTTACTTTTTATAACACCTTAATTGGGATTAATTCAAACATCATAAAATTCACCCATTTAAAGTGTATAATTCAATGGTTTTAGGCATATTCATAGTATTGCGCGATCATCACAATTATTTACTCAAGAATATTTTCATCACCTCCTTCCAAATACCCTGTGCCCATTCATAGTCACTCCTCATTTCCCTCTGGCCCTAAACCCTGGCAACTACTAATTTACTTGCTGTCTCTACAGATTTGCCTATTCTGGAAATTTTACATAAACAGAGTTGTAAAAAATGTGGTCTTTTAATCTGTTTTTTTAATGTAGCAAAATGATTTCAAGGTTCATCCATGTTGTAGTATGTGTCAATACTTCATTATGTATTATTGCTGAGTAATAGTCCATCGTACGGGTTTATCCTGTTTTTAATCCAGTCATCAGTTTTTCCCACTTTTTGGCTATTTCAAATAATGAAGCTGTGAACATTCTTGTATAAGTTTCTTAAAGTTTATATTGATTTTTAGATTTTTATTATCCCCAAATCTATAGACATTCAAAATTAGCTTTTAGCTATGTTTCCTTTTATACATACTCTTTGAATCAAATACACCCTTTGATACCTTTACATTCTCAAACACATTATTTTCTTGGATATTAATGTTATTTTCATTACAGTTTAATTACACTATGTAAAAGTGAATTGTCCTCTCATTTGCTGTTTTCTACACTTTTAATGCAGCAAAAAGAAGTCTTGATCTTTCTCTTTGTTTCCTCTCTCTCTTTTCCCTCTCCCTCTCTCCCTTACTGTCTCTGTCTCTGTCTCTGTCTCTCTCTTTCTCTGTGACCTTTCCCACCCCCATTATATACATATTCTTTAGCTCTTAATTCACTGCCTCGTGCTGCTGTCATTTGCAGTAAAAGTTAGGTGCTGTCTGTAATTCAAATGTACTATAGCCGTTTCTTTTCTTTCTTTCTTTTTTTTTTTAATTTATTTTTTGAGACGCAGTCTTGTGCTGTCGCCCAGGCTGGAGTGCAATGGAGTGATCTCGCCTCACTGCAACCTCTGATTCCTGGGTTCCAGTGATTCTCCTGCTTCAGCCTCCCAAGTAGCTGGGACTAAGGCATATGCCACCATACCTGGCTAATTTTTTTTTTTTTTGTATTTTTTGTAGAGATGGGGTTTCACCATATTGGCCAGGCTGGTCTCGAACTCCTCACCTAAAGCAATCTGCCCGCCTTGGCCTCCCAAAGTCCTGGGATTACAGGTTGTGAGCCACCGCGCCCGGCCGGCCATTTCTAACTCGTTGATTAACTCTCCAGTATGAGAGGGGATATTTCTCTTCTCAGAGGAAACCCTATCATTGCAGAGGTTTGCCCTGGGGGAGAGGATCGTCCCTGCTGTATTTCCCGTCTCTCCTTGTGACAGCTGCTTTGCTGCTGCACATCACTAGCCCTCCCCAACAGCTGCTGGGAGGAAGTCTTGCAGGTATTAACTCTTATTTGCCTCTTTCTTCTATCGCATCTTTCCTGTCCCTCTCTTTTGACAAACACCTAAAATCATACTTACTTAGCACACTTCTCTTTCAAGTAGACAACCTGTTGGTGAATTGTTTTGAAACTATTTTGCTGGGAAAAACACAAATAAAACAAAACAAAAGGAAAACAAAACAAAACAAAAAACACATAGACCCATCTCTGGTAAACCATTTTTTCAATCTGTTGTCTGCAAAGGGTTATGATATATCATACAGACTGAAGGACCTTGCTCTGAAAAAGTCTGCTAATTACCTTTATACCAAAATAATTTAAAAAGTCATTCCGATCGTAAAATATGTATGCAGTTATATACTGTATAAAAATAAAACTTGGAAGATTCAGAGGACACTCACACACGTTCTGTGATTCTCCTGGATTTTTGATCCAAGTCCAGAATCTCTTTCTAATATCAGTTCTCCTCACTCTTGCCTTGCCCTCTGTGCCTCAAACTATCCAAATTCCTGCAGCTGCTGATCTCTCCATTCCCTTTCTTTGCTTGGTGTTTTCACACAACCGCTTTGCTTGGAACAACCCTTCTTGATTCTTTCTTAGGTGTTTTAATGATCTGTACCTCTCATCTGCAGGAAGAGTGTGTCAAAACTTTCCAAGTTTTAGAATACTTGTATAGGTCTTTTCAATAGGGAGGATAAGAGGGGACCCCATAGGCCACTGCCTTAGCTCTCTCCAAAGAAATCTCCCTACCAAACTCCAAGATTTGACCATTTTTGCCATTTTTATCTATTTGAGGTTTTCAGTAATCACATACGAGTAGTTTTCCTTCCTTTTGTAAAATCTGCATATTATGGGTATTATGGGTGTAATAGTTTTGTTTTGTACTCAGGCATTTATCTGCTATGTTTCATACTGGTACCTGAGTCAAAATAACTCAGGTAAGATCACATCCTAATATGCTCTTGCATATATTGATTTTAGGAGGCTGGAAATTTATTATATCAATTCAGCTCATCTTAGAACATGGCGTACACGTCCTTTAGTTCAGATCTTGTTTCATCTCCTTCAATAGTGTTTTATAATTTTCCATGTGAGGTTTTATTATTAAATATATATTTTAATTATAACCCTACATATTCTAATTGTATTTCGCTCTTTCTCTCTCTCTCAATCACACTCACCCCACCCTCTTTTTCTCTCTCTGCAGTTGTATGCTGTGCCCATGGCTGACTTAAAACACTATATTACATTGCTTTGTGTTTCCTTTAAGTAGCGTATCGAATTTTTTCACTTTCTTTTTCTTAAAGTATTTTTCATTCATTTATGATTTTTCAAATAACATGTAGCTAGATTTCATTTTCACCAAATCTTCACTTCTCTGCATTTGAGCTTTGTAAAAGAAAAATTCCACTGGACACTTGTTGAAAAGAGTAAGGAAAACCTAGTTCAAAACTATGGCAGAAAATTCTGGGATTTTAATTGATTGTATTGAATCTGTAGATTTATTTAGAAAAATACACTTTTCATAATATTGAATATTCCATACATACATTTATCTCCTAAATTATTTTAATATTTTATATTTTTCTGTGTAGAATTCTTGCAGATCTCTTAATAAAATTATTCGCAAATATTGGCCTGCCTGTTTTGATGTTCTTGTAAATTTTGAATTTTTGAAGATTGCATTTTCTAACACTTTCTGGTTGGTGTATAGTAATACAATCAATTTCTCTGTGGTAATTTGAATAATTCATTTAGAGTTTGCTGGATATTTTAAATGCACTATCATGTTTTCTTTCAATGAGAATTTGCTTTTTTATCTCCAATCCTCAAAACTTTTTTCTCACTCAACGAAACTTCTTGGGCCACCAGCACATTGCCATCTAGATGTAATAATATCATATACTTGTCCTTTCAATATTTTGTGGTCAATTAAGATATTTCTCTAGGCTTTCTGTGGATATTATTTAGTAGATTAAGATTTTTTTTCTAATCCCACTCTGCTGATAGTTTTTTCTATCATTATAAAAAGACTTCAATTTTATTTTTTCATCTGATAATATAATTAGACTTTGATTTATTTTGTTGATATAATGATATGCATTAATGCTTACTAAATATTGAACAACCATGTATTTCTGTAATATACTCACCTTTGCAGTTATGTAAAGTTACAGAAAACTCCAATTGCTAATATTTTGTGAAGATCTTATCTATGTTCTTGATTACATTGATCTGGGAATTTTCATTCTACTGACATTTGTGTCAAATTTTGGTGTTAGATTTATGCTGGCATCATGTAACAATCTGCAAAATGTCTCTTTTCATTGTTTTCTATGGAAGATTTAATTCATTTATTCCATAAATTATTTGTTAATTACTTTTCAAGCTATCTGTGTTTGTAGACTGTATGTTGTTATTCTAATTTTTTTCCTGATGTTTGCTATCCTCCCTCTTTTCGTTTTTATTATTCTTCTCAAATAATGTTCCCATGGTTTTATCAGTTATATTGGTTTATTTAAAGTAATGAATTTAGGTTTCATTGATTGTCTTTACTGTATGTTTTATACGAATAATTTCTACTGTTATTTCATTCTTCCATTATCTCTACTAATTTTGCCATTCTATATCTAGTCTCTAGAAAGATAATTTTAGGTCACTGATTTTCAGACTATCCTTTTTAAGTGTGTGTGTGTGTGTGTATTCCTTTAAGCACAGATATAGCTGCTTCTCACACGTTTTCACATACTGTATTTTCATGGAAAATTGATTTCAATGTACTTTCTCATTTCTAATGTATTTCCTTCTTGATGCATGGGTTGCTTAATTTCCAAAGATATATTTTAATCTTTTGTTTTGTTTTAAATTGATTTCTGGCTTAATTTCAAGTCAGGAAGATAAATTACTGTGTATAATTGCAGTACTGGGAAATGCACTGACTTCCTTTAGGGTCTAACATAGGACCAATTTTTATAAACATTCCATCTGAACTTGGAAAAGAAAACTGTGTGTTCTTCAGTTGTTGGGTTCAATGCTCCAAAGACCCATCCATTCATATTGTTAATTATGTTCTACAAATTTTTTACAAATTTACTGCTTATCATTGTTTTTCTCTTATCCATCAATGAGAGAGATGTCAAAAATCTTCCATTATAATTGAGAGTATTCTATTTGTATTTTTAGGTCTCTTATTCTTACTTTATAACATTTTGGGTCATATCATTATGTATATACACATTAAAAATTGCTATTTCCTCCTGGCACATTGAACGTGTTGTCATTGAAATATTTCTCTTTATCTCTTATAATGCCTTTTACCTTATAATCTAATGTTGTTGATATTTATAAAGGTATGTCAGTTTTCTTTTTATGAATGTTTTCTATCATTTTACTTTCAATATTTTTAATCTTCCTCACCCACTTTTTTATATGAGTCTTTTATAATAAGTATACAGCTGAGTTTTATTTATTGAGATAGTCTGGTAACTTTCGTATTTTAGAAACAATAAGGCGAATGCTTATTTGCTCATTGTCTATTGTCTATTTATCCTCACTTTTTAATATTTCTTTTCTCACCTTTCATGTCATCTTTTGCATCAATTATTTTATTTATCTATTATATACATCTAATTCTTTGTTAGTCATATCTCATTATTTCCTTTGGTCATAAAGCTATAGATTATAACATGCGTCAGTGATTAATTACAAACTCTTTAAATTATGATATTTATGACTTCCTGGTTAATTTATAGATCTATGCTTCTAAGGAAACTTTTTATTACAAATGCATCCCACCTCTGATTTACTTGAAATTGTGTTTGAATATTTTAATTTTATGTTTATTTATAACACCACAAGATTTTTTTGTACTTTAGTATTAATTGTAGTAACACAAGTTTTTACTGTGACAATTTTTGTTTATTTCTTTCTGTATCTCTCCACTTCTATCTAGAAAAATTTCCCTTATTTTCTGATAATACCCTTTCATTTTTCCTCTATTGAAGTGTTTTAAATTTTTATTTTAAATTCAGGGGTACATGTGCAGGATGTGCATCTTTGTAACATAGGTAAATATGTGTCATGGGGGTTTGTTATACAGATTATTTCATCACTCAGGTATTAAGCCTAGTATCCATTAGTTATTTTTCTTGATCCTATCCCTCCTCCCACCTTCCACCCTCCAATAGGCCCTGACGTGTGTTGTTCCCCTCTATGTATTCTCATCTTTATTGCAGTTTTGCTGGCATATTCTCACAAGTAATTTCTGTCTACAAATATATTCATTTCACTGAGAGGTAAGTGTTGTTTTGTCCAATTCTGACACTATGTAGAATGGGCTACCAGCAAAGGTGTTAATGTCTGTAAAGCTGCATAGAAACTGTTAAAGGTCCAGTGTGAAGGCACCAATTTTGGTCAAACTCTGGCTTAGACTCAAACCTCTCTATCTAACCAGGGTGCATTATGAACCATGAATGTCGATGATTTTATGTAACAGAGTTGCAACCACATGACTTAAACATCCAAGCCTCTGTAGATAGGCAGGCAGGGACTGTGTTTAGCCCGACATGTGAAAATTGAGCTATGACAATAGAGCCACTATTGTAAGTTCTGTCCTATCATGTTCTTGTTGAACCCCGGATAGGAAGGATCAATACTTTCCTAATCATGCAATGCAAAGCCCCCAATCCAAAACTGGGACAATACTCCTAGACTCTTACATCTGCTCCATTAGATGCTGCATATTCCCTCTCAGTGTGCTAGGAAAATGAGGACCACGACCATGCCATTGGCTCCTTCTCTGCAGTATTTTCTGATAAGCATCTCTAGCTGCTTTTATGCAGGTAGTGATGTGCTACTTAGGTAGCTGCCCTTATCTTCATGATATTCACTTTCATTGTTAAAGAAGATTTTCCTAGTTATAGAATTCTGAGCTAGCAGTCATTTTCTGTTCTACTTTAAAGATATCATTCCATTATTTCTTGATACCCACTGTTTCTCTTGAGATACGTGCTCAAAGATATTGTTGTTCTGCTAAAGTTAATCTCTATCCTCTGTCTGCACTTATGATTTTCTTTTTGTTACTTTTTGCTTTTTTTTTTTTTTGCAGCTTGACTGAGATATGCCCAATTGAGGTTTTCTTTGAATTCGTCTTCCTCTTTGTAGATTTTGCTTTAAATCTCTGCCTTAATATTGCTCATCACTCTTGGAAAATTATCAACCATTTGTTCTTCAGATGTTACACTGACTTGCTTCCATCCTTGCTGATCTATTTGAATTAATCTCTTAACTCTAGGGCTTAACCACTGGGTTGTTGGAGAGAATTTATTATGGCCTTCTTGGTCCCTGATATCCAGTTTTCTTCCTCATAACCCTGGGGCATAAAATGGCTTCATAATTTCTTACATTCTCTGCTTTATTTTCTTTTATTTGAAAAGTTGATTCAAAAGCTGAGTTCTTCCTCAGTTTGCTTCTTTGTCAGATCACTTATCCCTTTAATATTGCCATACTAATTTTTAAAATATTTTATTAAGACTTGTTCTCTGGGGGAAGGGCCAAGATGGCTGAGTAGAAACAGCTCTGGTCTGCAGCTCCCAACGAGATGAACGCAAAAGGCAAGTGATTTCTGTGTTTCCAACTGAGATACCCAGATTTTCTAATTGGGAACTAACTAAGCAGTTGGCACGAACCATGAAGTGCAAGAAAAAGCAGGGTGAGGTGATGCTTCACCTGGGAGCTACACAGGGCAAAGAGGCCTCCCTCCTCCAGCCAAGACAGGCAGTAAGGGACTGTGCTATCCACCTGGGGTTCTACACTTTTCCCATGGTTTTTTTGCAATCTGCGGATCAGAAGATTCCCTTGTGTGCTTACACCACCAGAGACTTGGGTCCCACGCACAAAACTGGACAGACTCACGGCAGCTGCACAGGTTGGCAGCTGCTAGGGCAGGCACTGAGCTGCAGGAGTTTTAACATACTCCTGCGGCTCGTGGAACTCCAGAGTCCACTCCTGTGGAAAGGGGGCTGAAGCTAGGGACCCAAGCAACCTCACTCAGCAGGTCCCACTCCCATGGAACTCTGCAAGTTAAGACTCACTGGCTTAGAATCCCTGCAAGCCAGCACAATAGCCTAGAGTCTGCCTAAGACAACGATTTCCGGGTGGGAGAGGTGACTGCTATTACTCCGGCTGTCTTCAGCAGTGTTCCCCAGCCAGTGCTAGGGAGGCTGGGCAGTTTAGACTGGGTGATGTTACCCACAGCACAACACAGTAGCTGTGGTAGATCATGGCCAGACTGCTTCTTTATGTGGGACCTGGATCCATCCCTCCTCAATGGGCACAGCCTCCCTGAAGGAATTCCAGCAACTCTAGCCAGGGGTTTACAGACATAACTCTCATCTCCCTGGGACAGAGCACCTGTGGGGATGGGTGGCCACTGTCTCAGGTTCAGTGGACTTAATATTTTCTACCTGTTGGCTCTGAAGAGTCCAGCTGAGCTGGACGACGGGGATTCCCCCAGCACAGCGCATCAGCTCCACTAAGGGGCAGCCAGATTGCTTCCCCCTGACACCATGCCTTCTATCTAAATGAGACCTCCCAACAGGGGTCAGCAGACACCTCACACAGGACAGCTCCAGCTGGCATCAGGTGGTTGCCCCTCTGGGAGGAAGCTTCAAGAGGAAGTAGCAGGCAGCAACCTTTACTGCTTGCCAGCCTCCACTGATGATACCCAGGCAAACAGGGTCTGGAGTGGACCCCCAGCAAACTGCAGCAGACATGCAGAAGAGGAGCCTGAAAAAAAAAAAAAAGAAAAAAAAACAGAAAGCAACAATATCAACAAAAAAGGTCCCACAAAATCCCCGTCCAAAGTTCAGCAGCCTCCAAGAGGAAAGGTAGATAAATCCCTGAAGATGAGGAAAAACCAGTGCAAACATGCTGAAAATTCCAAAAGCCAGAATGCCTATTCTCCTCCAAATGATTGCAACACCTTCCCAGCAAGGGCACAGAACCAGGCTGAAGCTGAGATGGATGAACTAACAGAAGTAAGCTTCAGAAAGTGGATAACAACAAAGTTCACTGAGCTAAAGTATTATGTCCTAACCCAATGCAAATAAGCTAGGAACCATGCTAAAAGGTTACAGGAGCTGTTAACTAGAAAAATGAAATGACCTGATGGAGCTGAAAAACACAGCACAAGATCTTCATGACGGAAACACAAACATCAATAGCTGAATCAATCAAGTGGAAGAATATCAGAGCTTGAAGACTATCTTGCTGAAATAAGGCAGGCAGACAAGATTAGAGAAAGAAGAAAGAAAAAAATGAACAAAACCTCAGAAAACTATGGGACTATATAAAAAGGTCAAACATATGACTGATTGGAGTACCTGAAAGAGACGTGGAGAAGGGAACCAAGTTGGAAAACACACTTCAGGATATCATCCAGGAGAACTTCTCCAACCTAACAGGACAAGCCAACATTCAAATTCAGGAAATCCAGATAATCCCAATAAGATACTCCACGAGAAGATCAACCCTAAGACACATAATCATCAGCTTCTCCAAGGTCAAAATGAAGGAAAAAATGTTAAGAGCAGCCAAAGAGAAAGGCTAGGTCACCTACAAAGGGAAGCCCATCAGACTAACAGCAGACCTCTCACCAGAAACCCTACAAGCCAGAAGAGATTGGGGCTAGTATTAAACATTCTTAAAGAGAATAATTTTCAAACCAGAATTTTATATCCAGCCAAACTAAGCTTCATAAGCAAAGGAGAGAAAAAATCCTTTTCAGAAAAGCAAATGATGAGGTATTTTATTACCATCATGCCTGCCTTTCAAGAGCTCCTGAAGGAAGCACTAAACATGGAAAGGAAAAACCATTATCAGCCAGTACAAAAATAAGTACACAAACCAATGACACTATGTAACACCTATATTAACAAGTCTGCAAAATTTACCAATCAGCATCATGATGAGAGTATCAAATTCACACATAACAATATGAACCTTAAATGTAAATGGGCAAAATGCCCCAATTAAAAGACACAGAATGGCAAACTAGATAAAAATGCAAGACCCATCAGTGTGCTGTATTCAAAATATACATCTCACGGGCGAAGACACCCACAGGCTCAAAGTAAAGGAATGGAGCAAAATTACCAAGCAAATGGAAAGCAGAAAAAAGCAGGAGTTGCAATCCTAGTTTCTGACAAAATAGACTTTAAACCAACAAAGGTCAAAAAAGATAAAGAAGGGTATTATATAATGGTAAAGGTTTCGATTCAACAAGAAGAGCGAACTATCTTAAATACATATGCACCCAATGCAGGAGCACCCAGATTCATAAAAGAAGTTCTTAGAGACCTGTGAAGAGACTTAAACCCTCCAAAAATAATAGCGGGAGATTTTAATACCTGCTGTCAGTATTAGACAGATCATCAAGACAGAAAATTAACAAAGCTATTCAAGACTTGAACTCAGCTCTGGACCAAGTGGACCTGATAGATATCTACAGAACTCTCCACCCTGAAACAACAGAATATACATTATTCTCAGTGCTACATGGCACTTACTCTGAAATTGACCACATAATTGAAAGTACACTCCTCAGCAAATGCAAAAAACTGAAATCATAACAGTCTCTCAGGCCACAGAGCAATCAAATTAGAACTCAAGATTTAGAAACCCACTCAAAACCATGAAATAACATGGAAATTTAACAACTTGCTCCTGAATGACTTTGGGGTAAATAATGAAATTAAGGCAGAAATCAAGAAGTTCTTTGAAACTAATGAGAATAAAGAGACAATGTACCAGAATCTCCGGGATGCAGCTAAAGCAGTGTTAAGAGGGAAATTTATAGCACTAAATGCTCACATCAAAAATCTAGAAAGATCTCAAATGTGCACACCCTTACATCACAACTGAAAGAACTAGAGAACCAAGAGCAAATAAATCCCAGAGCTGGCAGAAGACAAGAAATAACCAAGCCCAGAGCAGAACTGAAAGAGATAGAGAGACACACACACCAAACAACCCTTCAAAAAAAACCAATGAATCCAGGAGCAGGTTTAAAAAAAATCAATAAAATAGACAGAATGCTAGCTAGACTAATAAGGAAGAAAAGAGAGAAGATTCAAATAAACACAATCAGAAATGATAAGGGGATACCACCACTGACCCCACAGAAATACAAACAACTATCAGAGAATACTATAAACACCTCTATGCAAATAAACTGAAAAACCTATAAGAAATGGATAAATTCCTGGACACATACCTCCTTCCAAGAATGAAAGAGGAAGAAGTTGTAAACCTGAATAGACCAATAACAAGTTCTGAAATTAAGGCAGTAATAAATAGCATACCAACCAAAAAAATTCCAGGACCAGATGGATTTATAGCTGAATTCTACCAGAAGTACAAAGAGGAGCTGGTACCATTTCTTCTGAAATCATTCTAAACAATTGAAAAAGAGGGACTCCTCCCTAACTCATTTTATGAGGCCAGCATCATTGTGATACCAAAACTTGGCAGAGATACAACAAAAGAAGTAAACTTCAGGCCAATATCCTTGATCAACATCAATGCAAAAATCCCCAATAAAATACTGGCACACTGAATCCAGCAATACGTCAAAGAGCTCATCCACCATGATCAAGTCAACTTTATCCCAGTATTCAAGGCTGGTTCAACATATGCAAAGCAATAGACATAATTCATCACATAAACATAACTAAAGACCAAAACCACATGATTATCCCAATAGACGCAGAAAAGACCAACGTCTTTTCAAGTTAAAAACTCTCACTATGCACCCATAAAAAAGGATGAGTTCGTGTCCTTTGTAGGGACACGGATGAAGCTGGAAACCATCATTCTTAGCAAACTATCGCAAGGACAAAAAACCAAACACCGCATATTCTCACTCATAGGTGGGAATTGAACAATGAGAACACTTGGACACAAGAAGGGGAACATCACACACCGGGGCCTGTTGTGGAGTGGGGGGAGGGGGGAGGGATAGCATTAGGAGATATACCTAATGTAAATGACGAATTAATGGTTGCAGCACACCAACATGGCACATGTATACATATGTAACAAACATGCATGTTGTGCACATGTACCCTAGAACTTCAAGTATAAAAAAAAAACTCTCAATAAACTAGGTTTTGAAGGAACATACATCAAAATAATAAGAGTCATTTATGACAAACCCACAACTGATATCTTACTGAGTGGGCAAAAGGTGGAAGCATTCCCCTCGAAAACTGACACAAGACAAGGATGCCTTCTCTCACCACTCCTATTCAACATAGTGTTGGAAGTTCTGGCCAGGGCAATCAGGCAACAGAAAGGAATAAAGGGTATTCAAATAGGAAGAGAGGAAGTCAAATTATTTTTGTTTGCAGATGACATGATCCTATATCTGGAAAACTCCAAAAACCCAGCCCAAAAGCTTCTTAAGATGATAAGCAACTTCAGCAAAGTCTCAGGATACAAAATCAATGTGCAGAAATTACATGCTTTCCTATACGCCAACGACAGACAAGCAGAGAGCCAAATTATGAATGAATTCCCATTCACAAATGCCACAAAGAGAATAAAATACCTAGGAATACAGTTAATAAGGGAGGTAAAGGACCTCTTCAAGGAGAACTACAAACCACTGCTCAAGGAAATCAGAAAGGACACCACCAGATGGAAAAACATTCCATCATCATGGATAGGAAGAATCAATGTCGTAAAAATGGCCATACTGCAAAAAATAGAGCAATTAATAGATTCAATGCTATTCCCATTAAACTACCATTGACATTCTTCACAGAATTACAAAAAAAACTATTTTAAAATTTATATGGAACCAAGAAAGAGTTCACATAGCCAAGACAATCCTATGCAAAAAGAACAAAGCTGGAGGCATCTCAGTACCCAACTTCAAATTACAATATAAGGTTACGGTAACCAAAACAGCATGGTACTGATACAAAAACAAGTGCATAGACCACTGTAACAGAATAGAGAACTCAGAGATAAAACCACGCATCTACAAGCATCTGATCTTTGAAAGCCTGATGAAAACAAGCAATTGGGAAATGATTCCCTATTTAACAAATGATGTTGGGACAACTGGCTAGACATATGCAGAAGATTTAAACTGGACGTCTTTCTTACACATTATACAAAAATTAGCTCAAGATGGATTAAAGACTTAAGTGTAAAACTCAAAACTATAAAAACCCTAGAAGAAAATATAGGCAATGTCATTCAGGACATAGGCATGGGCAAAGAGTTTATGAGGAAACTGCCAAATGCAATTGCAATAAAAGCAAAAATTGACAAATGGGATCTAATTAAACTAAACATCTTGTGCACAGCAAAATAACATCATCAGAGAGAACAGACAACCTACAGAATGGGAGAAAGTTTTTGCAATCTATCCATCTGGCAAAGGTCTAATATCTAAAATCTAAAAGAACTTAAGCAAATTTACAAAAACAAACAAAACAAAAACAAGCCCATTAAAAAGTGAGCAAACGATATAAACAGACAGTTTTCAAAAGAAGACATACATGAGGCCAACTAACATATGAAAAAAAACTCAACATCACTGATTATTATAGAAATCGAAATCAAAGCCACAATGAGATACCATCTCACACCATTCAAAATGGTGATTATTAAAAAGTCAAGAAACAATAGCTGCTGATGAGGTTGTGGAGGAATAGGAACGCTTTTACACTGTTGGTGGGAATGTGAATTAGTTCAACCATTGTGGAAGACAGTGTAGCAATATCTCAAAGATTTAGGACCGGAAATACCATTTGACCCAGGAATTCCATTACTGGGTATATACCCAAAAGAATATAAATCATTCTATTATAAAGATACATGCATGTGTATGTTCATTGCAGCACTACTCACAATAGCAAAGATGTGGAATCAAACCAGATGCCCATCAATGATAGACTGGATAAAGAAAATATGGTACATATACACCATGTAATAATATGCAGCCATAAAAAAGGAAGATGATCACGTCCTTTTCAGAGATGTGGATGGAGCTGGAAGCCATTATCCTCCTCAGCCAACTGACACAAGAACAGAAAACCAAACACTGCATTTTCTCATTTATATTTGGGAGTTGAATGATGAGAACACATGGACACAGGGAGGGGAACATCACAGACTGGGTCCTATCAGGGAAGACCATTAGAAAAAAGAATGAATGCATGCCAGGCTTAATATCTAGGTGTTGGATTGATAGGTGCAGCAAACCACAGTGGCATACCTTTACCTGTGTAACAAACCTGCACAGGTACCCTGGAACTTAAAAAAGTAAAATAATAATAATAATAAAGAGTTGTTTTCAGTAGGTAATTTAGTTCAAATGAATTAGTATCCCAATACAAGCAACATACAGCCTTTTGGCTTTAAGAATCTATAATTTGTACTTTATTATTCATTTCAAGATAATCTACTTATATTCCTTCAATCTAATAAACAAGGTACATTTTTACCAGGACTGCATTTTCCTTCTCCTTGACAAAAGCATGATACTTCGTCTGTATGTAGTGTCCTGTGATTTTAGTTCTTTATTCCTAGTGGACAACAACTGAAGTTAATGATCTGTTTTTGATATCCAAAGGCCGTACACAACACTAGAGAGAATATTTTCCTTTTTAAAATTTTTAAAATTTTGTATTTTATATATTTCCTATTTGTTTTTAGATATCAGAAATTAAAAAAAAATACACCTAGGAGTATAAAATTCCTCATTAATCTTTCTCTGAATACAAATCCGTAGACTCAGATATTTCTTCAGCTAAAGGAAATAGTGTTCTATGATTTATTTAATTATTCGCTGTCATCCATCTATTCTCTTTTGCGGGAATTTCTGCTATTTGAATGTTAAGCCTTCTAGATATGTCTTTTGAATCTCTTATCTTTTCCCTGATGACATTCTTCTGACATATTTCTTCTGTGTTTTCTTCCAAGACACTGATTCACTTCTTTTCATTGGACTTATGCTTCATTTATTTACTAAATTATTTATTTTAGTGATCATGTTTCAAGTAGGTTCAGAAAATAATTTTGTGCTGCTCTTGAATCTCCTTAATTGGTCTTATTAAATGTTTACCCATAGGTTTCCTTTGTGTTTCTTTATTTTAAATAATCAACTATTTATCTGAATGCTGACCCCTTTAATGTATTTCATTTCCTATCTTTTATTGGAGCACAAGTCTATACTGGAAGTGTGTATACACACGCACAAGCATGATCTACTTCAGAGGACTCCAAAGATCTCTTTGGGTTACATCATTTCCAAGACATATCACTTTATTTTTTTTTAAGTCTTTATGAAAAGGACTTCAAGGTTAGTTTTCCTCTTATGGAATTTGGGGGAATGAGATACATTCTGGCTTTCTGCAGAGAATCTCAAGAGATCCTCAATCCAAATTTTCACTGAACTACCCCAAATATTCCAGCTGATATTTGTCTGAGATAAAAGCAAGAGAAACATGCACATCAGAAGTGAAAATTGAGAACAAAACTCTACCATACTGCCATGTTTTCTGAATCTGCCATTTTAGTTTAAGAAGCAAAAGAACAAAACAGCAAAGTCAGGTTGTGTGACTGTATAATATAACTCATGCATATAATTAGATATAAGATACATTTACATAGTAGTTAATTATGATGATGAAAACATTCATAGCATAATTACTCAAATCAAGAAATAATACATACTCAACACTACAGAAAACCCCAAGATATATTTTCAACTACAATTACTATACTGACATAGATTCAATCATTCTTTTTCATTTTTATTTTTTGCTTTTTTAAAAAAATTTGCAATTATTCCTTAATTTCACAGTTTGACTCTGCAGGTTAGATTTCTTTATATTTATCTTCTTTGGGATTCACTGGTACTTTTGAATCTATGGATCCATAACTTTAATTATTACTGGCAAATTTTCAGCCATTATCACCTCAAATATTCCCTCTGTCCCTTCACTTGTTACATAGTACTGATTAGATATTTACTGAATCACTTTTGGGTCTTACACTCATTCTTATGTTTTCTATTTTTTAGGCTGTCTCTTAGATATTCCAGAAAATTTCTTCCACTTATTTTCCAATTAACTAATTCACTCTTTATCTGTGTTAGTTACTGTAAAGCTATTAATGGAATTCTTAATTTTAGTTATTTTATTTATTGTTGTTAGAAAATTTCGATTTTTTCCCAAATCTACTGATGCCAACTTTTATATCTTCCAACCAAAATTTTAAACTTCATTTCTGTGCTGAAATTTGGTTGATTGCAGTAGATATGGGATAATTATAATGGCAACTTAAATTGTGTGTGGACCTTGATAAGCATTTTCATTCCTTTTTCCTCAGGAAGCTGCCTAAACCTTAGCAGAGTTCACAGTTGTTTTTCTAATCAACTCTGTAAATTTGCTCTGGGCAAAAGTGTTCTTGAGTTCTGTGTTTACAGTTTTGAATTCTTACCTTCTCTCAGATTTTGCTGTGGTAATTGTTGTCTCACCTTCTTGTTAGTTCTAAAAGACATTTTTATTTTATTCAGTAGTAAGATTGTTTGAGAGACCATGATTACTAAAAGTGAAATGTTTTCTTACTTTATATGCTTTTTTTCTAACTCTATTTTTAGGCTATATTTCTAGAAGCAATCCCAGTAGATTAATTTTGAAATCTGAATCCTGAGACATTGGTATTTTGATCACAATTATAAGATCCAACTATAAAACATATATTAAAAATACAACAGTCAAAAAGATATTAATTATATTCAAATATGTTAAAATATTAATGATTGTCAATATAAACATAAATATTTTTATATTATAGAAATATCTAATTAGCACTACAAGATGGATTATCTAACTTAACATTGCCTGTGGGGCTTTTTTGTTTTTCATACAATGTAGTATTTAGGCATAACGTAGATTAGACTGTTAGATATAGGTAGAACATAGAGTTGCTTTAATTGTCATTAACTTATTATTCAGGGTCCTTCAGTTGTCCAAGATGCTGTTGAGGACCTTCATAAAATTTGTATATTTTTTTCTCAAAGAGAATTCTCAAAATTTTGTAAATCTCAATTCCCAAAAAAATCTAGAGCCATCTTTTATATATTCGAATTATGTATGCAAACAAACATGTGAGTTTAATTATTCAACATTTAAGGCGTGTAAATATGGACTATGTTACTATTTATATTTCTCATTATTTTGTTGTCATGTATAAAGATAGATATTACGATTGTAAGTATACTTCTATCACTATGGGTGTATTTGAGTGGGGAGGCTCTGATAGTGCAACAAGTGTATAAAAATTAAGAGAAAAAATGTGGATAAAGCAGTGTTTCTTTTTATATCTGCTTTCAACTAACTTTCATAACTTTATTTCTGAAAGTATAATATATTTATGTTATATAGTTGAATATCAGTGTGTGTGTGTGGCGGGGGTGTGGGTGTGTGTGAAAACATTAGTTTGGACACCTGTCTCTTTCACCTATTCTTAGAAAGGGATTCTTTCACTATACAGCCTTACAGGGACTTGAAACATCCTCTGCTCTATTCTTCATTCCCACATGCCCGTCTGAACTGTATCTTATCACCCACTTCTCTTTCCTTGAACCATAGAAAGGCCCTAGGATTTTGTGGATTATATCTATAAAGCCAAAAGTATTTACAAAAATATATATTTGAATGTATCTAAAATATTAAATTTTAAGGTGACTATAATAATATTTAATTCAGAATTTATTCAGAAGCAAAAGTAATGTCATAACGTGTATTAGAACATCAGTTTTGTGGAAATATGTCCATTAAATATTTAGATATCAACAGGACCAAATTATTTTCAATATTGCCAAGATTATTAAATTAAACGACCTAATAAGAATATAACATACTTGAGTCTCATTTGCTTTGCATTTCTTAATATTAGTTGACACAATTGAATATAGTAAGAGAAGTTATGTAGGATGAAACCTATATTTAAAAAGTGAATATTAAAACATTTCCATATCTTAAATTTGAATTCATTATTCAATTCAATGAGTTTTATTAATTTCTTAAGATACAACTGCTTGTAAGTCATAATAAGTAGCTTTAATTCTAATTGTGCCACTTGGAATAGATTTTTCCAGTTATTACTGAAATGATAGTAGATTAAAATACAATCACAAAAATTTTATCTTCTTTATTTGAGCCATTTTATTTATTTATTTACTTACTTATTTATTTATTTTTGAGACAGAGTTTTGCTCTTGTCACCCAGGCTGGAGTGCAGTAGCACAATCTCAGCTCACTGCAACCTCCGCCTCCCCAGTTCAATGAATTCTCCTGCCTCAGCCTCCTGAGTAGCTGGGATTACAGGTGCCTGGTGCCATGCCTGGCTAGTTTTTCTATTTTTAGTAGAGACAGGGTTTCACCATGTTGGCCAGGCTGGTCTCAATCTCCTGATATCAGGTGATCTGCCCACCTCGGCCTCCCAAAGTGCTGGGATTACAGGCGTGAGCTACCGTGCCTGGACTATTTGAGCCATTTTAAATAGAATTTATATGACAAATTAATATGCAATCTCAAATTTAAAGATAATTGCATCACAATCTGCAATTTGTAAAAGAAAATGAAAGAAGTTAATGATAATTTGGGAAACTGCTGAGAAGGAATTAACCTAACCACAGCAAATATAAGATAATATTTTCACGACCCTTCTTGTAGACATTTGAAATCTAGACAGGTCAACGTCATTAACCTTATAAATTCTAAATACATTATCGAAATTATTTGTTAGCAAATGGAAATTTGTTCAGACAAGAAGATTAGAACATGTGCACTTCAGATACACTTAAATAGATTCAGTTTTGTAAGTTTAAAAAATAATTCATAGTTTAATATTAACTGTATGTATTTTAAAACTAGAAAATTTATTTAGGAATCTAGTGATACCTTGTGCCTTGTAAATATAAGGGTACAATAATATATTCAAAGTTCTAGAAATCATAGAATCAGAAAAGTTGCATATGAAAAATAATTTGTTTTCAATAATCGTAATTGTATAAATTACACAATTAACAGTGCTAATCACCTTATTCATTATCTATGTCTTCGGTGAAGCTTATAATGAATGTCCAGAAACATTGCACATCAATATTATTTGGGAGTATGGGAAAATAGTTGACATATTACTGATCATTTTGCTTCAGAAAAGCAGCAAGTTGGAAAGACACCAATGCCAACAGATACATCCAATAATAAATAACTTCTGTTATTTTTCTTTCCTCTGGTCTTAGGCCTCAATCAAAGATTTGACTCAAAAATTTACATGGCGGCTGGGTGTGATGGCTCACGCCTGTAATCCTAGCACTTTGGGAGGCTGAGACGGGTGGATCACCTGAGGTCAGGAGTTTGAGACCAGCCTAGCCAACGTGACGAAACCCATCTCTACTAAAAATAGAAAAATCAGCAGGGCATGGTGGCATGTGCCTGTAATCCCAGCTACTTGGCAGGCTGAGGCAAAAGAATCGTTTGAACCCAGGAGACAGAGGTTGCAGTGAGCCAAGACGGCACCACTGCACTCCAGCCTGGGCAATAGAATGAGACTGTCTCCAAAAAAAACAAAAAACAAAAATAAAATAATAAAATAAAATAAAATAATTTACATGGCAGCTTTGATCCAATGTGTAATTTATCCAGAATTTAGTTGTGGGTCCAGTGAATTTTCAAATAGTAAGCTGACTGTATGTATCCTTAATCTAAATAACATGAGACATTGGGATAGATATAGATGGGTTTTTCAAAAATAAGAAGTAAACAATAATAGCAAACAGTTACAGAACATACACTATAAAACAGGCACTCTTTTAGGAGTCTACCCATATTAACACATAATACAAATTGTTACTCGAAACGCTTTGATACAAAAAAGGGTATGGTAACCCATGTAATACCCCGTAATAAGGGGTTGTTTACTTATGTATAAATATAAGAACTGTTTACATCAATAAATTCGATAGCATTATTAAGCATCAATTATGTGCAAAAAATTGCACATGTAACTCTATACAAAATAAACTCTCTAGGGAACCTTTGATTTCAGTTGTGGAGATTAAAAATATCGTGTATATTAAAACAGTATGACTCAGTGAATACAATATTCCAGGTAAATGTTTAAAATGATATTTCAGATATTTCAGGCTTAATCTCCAAACATCGTCTTTGCCTAGAATGTAATCAAGCTATACAGTGGTACTGTTAGTTCCGAAGCACATGCAGAATTCCAGATAATCCAATTCAGTGGAAAACACTGATTATCTGATACCTAACAAGAAATATATGTCCCGAGTAAATAAATAGGTCATAATTCATATGCATTATGATCTAATTCTGGAGATAAATTAATACAGAGAAACAACTGGAAAATGTAATTAAAAGCTAAGAATTTAGAGTAAGAAGAGACTCCTGGGTTCAGAGCAGGGAGAATAATGTTAGGGTGAATGAACACAGCTCCTCTAAACAGGGAAAATGTGAGAAGACCCCCTGGGAAAGCTGAGTGGCTTGGTAAATATCAAAAGAAGCACTTGGCCGGACATACTGTGTTCCATGAGGATATGAGCGGTGGTTGCATATTTCTGTTTGGTTTACAAATATTTTTTAAATTTTTACATTGTTAATTTGTTATGCATATGTAATAGTTGTACATATTTATGGAGTACATGTGATATTTTGATGTAGGCTTACAATGTGTAATGATTAAATCTGAGTAAATGGGATGTCCATCACCTCAAACATTCATTGTTTGTGTTGGGAACACTCCAACTCTACTCTTCTAGTTATTTTAAGATGTACAATAAATTATTAACTGCAGCTGCCCTATCATGCTACTGACTACTGGATATTAATCCATTGATCTAGCTGTATTTTGGTACTCATCCACCAATCTCTTTTTATCTCCACCTCCCTGCTACCCTTCCCAGATGCATATTTTTAGCTAGCAATGCATTCCATGAAAAAATAAAGAAAACAAGACTTATAGAAAATTTTTAAAAAACACAACATACAATTTTATTTGCTCTGATTTTTAAAATGCTGCATTGGTGTCTGGTCGATTTACTGTATATTTTATTAAATAATTATAATATATTCTCCATATTAGATTTATAGCTAGCATAATCTTCAAACAGAAAAGAGCAACATTTATTAGCTCAGTCAGATTTACCCAGCTTACCAAAACTTAGGATGGAGAAAGAATTTCAATCATTTTTTTCCATTTAATTTTTATTGGGCATAAAAATAATCAAAACTCCTTGAAAGATTGTTAATTTTATCCTCTAAAAATGTGGTCCTTCCTTTATATGTGGTAAACGGTAACTCAAATCTCTGAATGTTTTGGTTGTGAGAATATAACAGATAAGACACTTAAAAACTTTACTGGAACTCTCTCCCCCCTCCCCATTTATTAAAATGTAAGAAAATAGAAGAATGGAAAAATACCTACTACATCATAGCAAAACAGGGTGACTATAGTCAATAATAACTCTACATTTTCACATAACTTAAAGAGTGTAATTGGATTGTTTGCAATTCAATGAATAAATGCTTGGGGGGGTGGATACCCCATTCTTCATGTTGTGCTTATTTCACATTACATATCTGTATCAAAACATCTCATGTACCCCATAAACATATACACCTACTATGTAACAAAAAATAAAAATAAAAATTAAAAAAACTACAATCGGAAAAAAAAGCAAGTTTCAATATAACAAATGTACTCACGAGTGAGCTCATATAAATAAGGGAAATTCCACTGAGCCAAAAATAAAGGGAACACTAAACCTAAGGCATAAGTTCTGTCATGGATGGATGTGATTTATAATGTTGGTTATGCAGAAGCTGTGAGTTTAATGCACATATAGAGACAGAATATGAGGGTTCAGGGCAGCACAGGGCTGTTTTGGAGGTGAGACCCATGCACAAAACTCAGACACTTGAAAAGCTCTATCATTAGTAAAATGGCAAACTAAAAAAAGTGAAATAAAAATTTCCAATTGTCAAAAGGGGAAAGCAAAGAAGACTTACTATTTTGTCTTGTTCTCTGTTATGAGTTAAATTGTGTCCCCAAAATCTCGTATGTTGAAGCCCTAATAGGTAGTATCTCAGAAAGTAACCTTAATTAAAGACAAGATTTTTACAGTTAATAAAGTTAAAATTAGATTGATAGTGTGGATCCCAATCTAATATGACTAGTGTCTTCTAAGAAGAAGAAATTTGTGTCAGAGGCATTAGAACCAGAGAGACTCCATCTTGAGTGAGGGCTAGGAAAATGAGGCTGGGTCTTGCTGAGCTGCATTCCCAGAAAGCTAGGTTATTCCTAGCTTTTGCATATTTACAGTCAAGGGAACAGATTGATAATGTTTTCTCAATAGACCCAGACTTGGGAGTGTCCAGGTATCCTGATATCTTGAGAACAGAAGCATTCCTAATTTTGTTTTAAAGAGAATAATATTGATTCTTGCAAAATATAGTAATTAAGAAAATTAATCCTTTATTACAAACCACTGCAGCAGAACACATTTCCCTATGATCTTTTTTTTTATCCTATATATAAGCAAGTTTTGTACCTAGGGTGGACGCGTTCCTCCTCTTACTTTTGGGAATGCCCTACTCTGTCTCTGAAGTAACTATACTTTCACGACATTACTTTCTTAACAAACCTGCTTTTGGTTTGCACTGTAGACTCGCCCTGAATTATTTCCTGTGCAAAATCCAAGAACTCTTTCTTAGGGTCTGGATCAGGACCCCTTTCCTGTAACATTTGGACACTTGTATATATGGGGAAAATGCTATGGGAACATGAAGACAGCCATTTATCAGCCAAGAGAGAGAACTGGAATAAATCTTCCTCTTAAACTCTTAGAAGAAACCAATCCTGCCGATACCTTGATTTCAACTTTTAGCCCTCAGGCTTGTGAGAAAACACATTTTCCTCATTTAAACCACTCAGCTTGTGGTACTTTGTTATGGCAGTCCTAACAAAATTATACATCCTCCAAGAGGAAAACACTCATCCTTTGAGGATTTTTAATCATGGGCCTGCACCATGTGCAAATTTGACATTTAAGTTTACACTGCCCTTGTGATCTTAAATCTATTATGTAAAATATTAGAATAAGATACGAATACAGTATTTTGATGCTTCTTGAATGAGATAGGATCTTACAACAGTCTCACCGTAGTTTATAGCATTCCACAGATGAAGTCCTAACAGCTATGAACTCACAATCCAAAAATGCAAACCCTAGTAGGAACAATCCTTCATGAGCAAAAGACATGAGCAAAAGAAACCACAAGCAGGGCCAGGCGCGGTGGCTCACGCCTGTAATCCCAGCACTTTGGGAGGCCAAGGCATGCAGATCACGAGGTCAGGAGATCGAGACCATTCTAGCTAATATGTTGAAACCCTGTCTCTACTAAAAATACAAAAAATTAGCTGGGCGTGGTGGCGGGCGCCTATAGTCCCAGCTACTCAGGAGGCTGAGGCAGGAGAATGGCGTGAACCTGGGAGGTGGAGGTTGCAGTGAGGCAAGATCGTGCCACTGCACTCCAGCCTGGGTGACAGACAGAGCAAGACTCCATCTCAAAAAAGAGAAAGAAACCACAAGCATAAAAATTAAATTCCCAAGGAATTAATGCATCAATATAAAAATAAGTTTAAAATGATTCAATGAATAAACACAGAGTTAAAACGTAATAAATATACATGATATCAGAAGTCATTTTTGAGAATAAAACAAATTTTGTATCAATAAGAAAACGAGGAACAGATTAAATTTTGTTAAACTTCATGTTACATATATTTGAATAATAAAGAATAAACTTACCTTTACAATCTGTCTTAGGTTTGACTAATGGATTCCCAGATATGATATCTATTTCTTTAAAAAAAATCTGAACTATACAATAAGTTGTTTTCTCCAGTCATACTCAACTGGCAGTGCAAAGAAGCATAAAGATGCCTGCAATAGATTTTTATTCAAAAATGGGAAGAATAGAAAGCAGGTGGCCATCACTAGTTCCAAAGGAGTGCTGAAATTCCATGTGTTAAAAAATGACTAGCCCCCTACTTCTGAAGAGAAAAATTTTCCTTGATTATTTCCTGCTACTGAGTTTGGAAGTAGAAACCCAACATAAGAGTGAAGATAAGAACAAAAGTCAGTTAAATACAGAAGAATTTCAATATAGAAAATATGCAGACGTTTATTTGGAGTTGAGTGGCTTTTTTAGCTTGCTTTAGGTCTCTACAAATGAGGGGGTATAAAGGCCTCTTTGAGATTTCATGTATCTTGCTCCCTTTTGTTCCATGTTGGTGGCCCTTTTGGTTTACAAGTATATGTGTATATCAGAACTTCTGGTTTTGAAAAGATGGAACAGATATATTTTTCCCTTTTTCTCCAACTAAGTACAATGAAAGTTCCTAGACATTATGTAGAAAACAAACATAGAATTCTGATGGGTAGAGAGAAGGCTACCTGGGTAGAGACCTTGGGACTCCAGGAATGACAGTGAGATGAGTTCCCAAATTTTCTTTTAATTTCATATATTCTGAATTTGAAGCTGAAGAACTTGGTAACTTTGAAATGTCAGAAGGTTCAGACTCAAAAAGTCCCCAAAGGCCTACTCCTTGTAGCCAAATAACCCCTTCTCTGCTCCAACCTAGCAGTAACAAGTATTCCTTCCCCTCAGCATCAAAGAGGCAAAGTGGGGAACCTGGGCTTTTCCCTTTACTTGGCAGGAGTAAGGTGGCAGCCCACCAAACCCATCTCAAAATGTTCAGATTTCAATCTCAAATCACTTATCACAACAGAAACCAGAAAATCACAATTGAAATGTGATTAGAGGTGACTTAGCAAGACAGCACACTTCTAGAAAATAAACCACCATGGTTAATCAATCCTCCAAAGACAAAATTGTGGCCCCATTCCTCCTCGCTTAAGCAAGGGCCAAGAGGCCCATGATTTTACCTCTTGCCAAACTGTAACAAGGTGCAAGAAAAACCCATGCCTGGGTGGTCTTCAGAAAAGGCCAAATAGGGAGCCCAGACATTCACCGTCATCCTCCCCATTCCCTGCAGTGTCACAGAGTGTGTGAGGATCCAGGACTTTCACCTCCATCAGGCAGTACTGAGAAAACGAGGCTTCCCTCACCCATCCTGCCTGGGTGGTGTCAGAGGAGGCAGAATGGATGTTTGAAACTTTCACCAACCCCAGCAGCAAGACATCCCCACTGTGGTGTCAGAAGAGGCCACATCAGGAGGAGTAGGTAGACATGCCTCCTCCTGCCGCTCAGGTATGTGTGAAGATCTAGAAGGAAGCTATAACCCCCTTTCCTGCTCCAACCCAGCAGTGACAAGTATTCCTTTCCCTCAGTGTCAAAGAGGCAAAGTGGGGAACCCGGGCTTCTCCCTTTACTTGGCAGGAGCAAAGTGGCAGCCCACCAAACCCATCTCAAAATGTTCAGATTTCAATCTCAAATCACTTATCACAGCAGAAACCAGAAAACCACAATTTAAATGAAAATGGACAACTGTTGCAAACCAACTCGGAGGGAACAGAGATGTTAGGATTATCTGGAAGATTTCAAAGCAGCTGTCATGAAAATCTTTCAATGAGTAATTAAAAAAAAAACTTGAAGCCAGTTAAAAAATACCAAAGCTCAACAAAGAAATAGAAGAGACGTAAAGAATAACCAAGTAAACATATTGTACAAAATAAAACCTAAACAGAGGCTTCTCTCTCAGTTAGGGTTTCTCAAGTTACCATCAAGTTCATCAGAGTCAATACCCAACACTCATTCTCTCCTCCACTCTTTCTAATCTGTCAGATTAATTCCTCTCCTTCACTGTACTTAATATATTTTTGTATTTTAATTGGGAGTTTAAAAATATATATTTTAAAACATAAACTTCTAGTGAAGTGTAACATTGATAGAAAAAACACCTAAATCTTGTAGTTTGATAAAATATAACAAAAGGAACATATCTATGTAAACAACCAAACAAGTATTGAAATTCAACATTACCAGACCCTAAGCATGATCACTTCTCTCCACCCCCCAAATAACCAATATTCTGACTTGTCTCAAAATTCATTAAATTTGTATGCTTTCCAAATAGACATATTGAGAGGTAAAGCATTATTCTTTTAATATAAACAAAATCTGGCTGGGCACGGTGGCTCACACCTGTAATCAGAGCACTTTGGGAGGCCAAGACCGGTGGATTACCTGAGATCAGGAGTTTGAGACCAGCCTGGCCAACATGGGAAAACCCCATCTCTACTAAAATAAAATACAAAAATTAACCGGGCGTGGAAGCACATGCTTGTAATCTCAGCTACTTGGGAGGCTGAGGCGGGAGAATCACTTGAACCCAGGAGGTGGAGGTTGCAGTGAGCAGAGATCACGCCACTGCCCTCCAGCCTGGGCAATAGAGCAAGACTTTGTCTCTAAATATATTTAAAATTTATATGTATGTGTGTGTGTGTATGTAAATCAAAAGAAGTATTTGTGAGGTCAGTGTTATAGAACCGGGCAGTAGTTCATAATTTGTAATGCTGAATATTATTTTATTCTATATCACAAATTCATTTTTTTCTTTAATTGTTGATGGAAATTTTATGGATACCAATTTTCAGCAATTAAGGGTAATGTTGCCATCATAACATGAAATTAAATATTTTAGAGTGCATACATTTTGGGGCACATAACAAGAAAAGGAATCTCTTGGTCTTAAATTGTGTTTATATTCAACTTTGATAGACACTGGTAAAAATTTTTCAAACTATTTGTGCCAATTACCATATGCAAGAGCAGTGTCTTTGCAGGGCCAAATGATGAGATATGTTTGCTCTTGTTAGTCTTTAAATTTAGCGATTCACTGTGGTGTGTATAGGCATCCCTTGCTTTATTGTTCTTCACATGATTGTGCCTCCCAGATACAGCACATTTTACAGATTGGAGGTTTATGGCAACGCTGCATTGAGCAAGTCTATCAGCACCATTTTCCCAAAAACATGTGCTCCCTCTGTTCCTGTACGTCCCATTTTGGTAATGTTCTCAATATTTCAAATTTTTAAATTATTAGTATATCTGTTCTGGTGATCTGTAATCAGTGATCTTTGATGTTACTATTGTAACTGTTTGGGGGCACTATGAACCACTTCCAAATAAGATGGCAAACTTAATTGACAAATGTGTGTGTTCCGACTTCTTCATTCGTCAGTCATTCCTCCCATCTCTCTTCCTTTCCTAAAACCTCTCTTTTCCCTCAGACACAACAATATTGCAATTAGGCCCATTCATAACCACACTGTGACCACCAAGTATTCGAGTGAAAAGGAGAATCACATGTCTCTCACTTTAAATCAAATACAGAAATGATGAAGCTTAGTGAGGAAGGCAGGTCAAAAGCCACGGTAGGCTGAAAGCTGGGCCTCTTGTGCCAAACAGTTAGCTAAGATGTGAATGCAAAAGTAAAGTTATTGAAGGAAATTGAAATGCTACTCCAGTGAAAGCATGAATGAAAAGAAAGTGAAAGAGCCTTATTGCTGATATGGAGCAAGTTTGAGCAGTCTGGATAACAGATGAAACCAGCAACAGCATTCCCTTAAACCAAAGTCTAATTCAGTGCAAGGCCCTAGCTCTCTTCAATTCTATCAAGGGTAAGAGAGGTGAGAAGGCTGCAGAAGAAAAGTTTGAAGCAATTGCAGGTTGGTTAATGAGGTTTAAATACAGAAGCCATCTCTATAACATAAAAGTTCAAGGTAAAGCAGCAAGTGCTGATGGAGAAACTGCAGCAAGTCATCCAGAAGATCAAGCTAAGATCAATGTTGAAGGTGGCTGCACTAAACAACAGATTTTCAATGTAGAGGAAACAGCCTTATATTTGAAAAAGCTGCTGTCTAGAACTTTCATAGCTGGGGGGAAAAAGTCAATTCTTGTCTTCAAAGCTTCGAAGACAGGCCTACTGACTTGTTAGGGATTGAAGCAGCTGGTGACTTTTACTTGAAGCCAATGCTCATTTACCATGGATAAAATCCTAGGATCTTTAAGAATTATGTCAAATCTACTCTGCCTGTATCCTATAAATGGAATAACAGAGCCTTGATGAAAGCACATCTGATTATGAAATGATTTACTGAATATTTTAAGACCACTGATGAGCTCTACTGCCCAGAAAAAAAAAAAAGATTCCTCTGAAAATATTACTGCTCATTGACAATGCATCTGGCCACCCAAGAGCTCTGATAGAGATGTGTAAGGAGATTAATGCTGTTTTCATCCCTGCTAACACAACATGAATTCTGCAGACTGTGGATCAAGGAGTCATTTCGACTCTCAAGTCTTAATATTTTAAGAAATACATTTTGTAAGGTGATAACACAATAGGTAGTGATTAGTTTGGTGGATCTGGCCAAAGTAACTTGAAGCCCTTCTGGAAGAAATTCACCATTCTACATGCCATTAGGAAGATTTGCGATTCATGGGAGGATGTCAAAATATTGACGTTAACAGGAGTTTCAAAAAAGTTGATTCCAACCCCTACAGTTGAGTTTGAGTTTCTTCAAGACTTCTGTGGAGAAAGTAGCTGCAGATGTGGTAGAAATAGCAAGAGAATTAGTATTAGAAGTCAAACCTGAAGATATGACTGAATTGCTGCAACTTCACTATAAAATTTTAACAGATGAGGAGTTGCTTTTATGGATAAGCAAATAAAGTGCTTCTTTGAGATGAAACCTACTCTTGGTGAAGATGCTGTGAACATTGTTGAGATGATAACAAAGGATTTAGAATGTCACATAAACTTAGTTGATAAAACAGTGTCAGAGTTTGAAAAGATTGACCCAAATTTTGAATGAAATTCTACTATGGGTAAAATGCTCTCCAACAATACCATATGCTACCAAGAAATCATTCATGAAAGGAAGAGTTAATTGATGTAGCAAAATTCATTGTTGTCAATTTTATAAAATTATTGTTAATTCTAATAAATTGCCACAGCAACCTCAACCTATAGCAAATATCACCCTGAAAAATCAGCAGCCATCAGCATCCAGGAAAGACTTTCCAGTAGCACACTATATTAATACTTAATGGAGGTTCAGATGATCATTAGCATTTATTAGCAATAAATTATTTTTAAATTAAGGCATGCACTTTTTTAAGACATAATGCTATGGCATACTTAATAGACTCTAGAATACAGTGTAAACATAATTTTATATGTACTGGGAAATCAAAAAAGTTGTGTGACCTGCTCTATTGTGATATTTTCTTTATTGTGGTCGTCTTGAACTGAACCCTCAATGTCTCCAAGGTATGCCTGTAGTAATATTTCCTTGTGGTTGAATTTGCACTTCGTTGAAGACATACAAAGTTGAGCATACATTCATATATTTTTCTGATTTTGTTCTAGTTTGAAGTGCTATATTTCCTCGATAATTTTTAAAGTAAATTATACCATTTGTAACTGATTTATAGAAGTTCTTCATATTTTATGGATATAAGCCTGGTATCAGGTATATAATTTTCTTTTTTCATTTGTTAATATCACTTTTTTGATGAATGAATGTTATTAATATCAAAATAGTCCAATTTATTATTCTTTTTATTATTGCTGAAGTATTTCAGGCCCTATTTTTGAATTATTTCTGTGCTCTAGGTTCATGAAGATATTGTACTATTTTACCCTTCAGTTTTATAATGATACCTTACACTCTTAAATCATCTTAAAATGCACCTATAATTGATGTTTATGCATGTCTTAAAATAGGGATACATTTTTTAAAATTTTCCATTTGGAAGTGTAACTTGACCATCACTTTCCCTTTCTTACAGAACTAAGTCTGAATAAAACGCTTTGCTCCTCTGCCTTCTGCTGTGAGGGAGCATCTCAGATAGGAGCTGCTTTTCAGCATAGCCCAAAAGTTTCACGGTTCCGTCCTAAGGCCGATTTAAAACAATTGACAGCGGCCAACTCACAGTTGTCAACATGTTACAGCCACAAATAACATGGTATAAAAGCCATTGTATTAGGGTTCTCCAGAGAAACAAAACCAATTGTGTGTGTGTGTGTATGTTATTTATTGTAAGGTATTAGCTCACGCATCTTGTAGTCAGGGAAACGGACAAGTCTCACAATCAGCTACCTGAAAGCTGGAGACCAAGGAATGCTGATGGTTTAGTTCTAATAAGTGAAGGGCATATGACGTAAGTCACAGTCAAGGACAGAGAAGACTGATATTCTGGTTTAAGCAGCCAAGTGGGGAGAGCAAATTTTTTCATCTTTTGCTCTTTTGTTCTATTTAGGCTTGCAGTGGATTGAAGGATGCCCACTCAGATTGGAGAGGACAATCTATTTTGTGAATTCTATAGATTCAAATGGTAATCTCATCAGCAAATACCCTTACAGACACACCCAGAAATAGTGTGTAGTCACCCATGTTTAATGTTTAATGTGGGTCCCAGCCAAGCTGACATATAAAATTGACCATCAGATCCATTAAAGACTTTAGGTTGTTAAGCGGAATGCCTTAGTAAAAACTGCCTAATATTTAATTTGGGGTCTGTAGGTGTGGTACTGTTGAGAAAAAATGTATGTCCTTGACTTCATGGCTGGCTGTCCAGCACCATGGAAGCTGGAAATATGGTAAACTACATTTGCAGTAGTGAAGCATTTGATGAAAGTCATTCTAATAGTCTTGTCGGAAAAAACTGTACAAAAAGTTTTGTATTTTTAAAAAAGTGGTTATTAATATTGCTTGATTTGTAATGATTTCAGGTCTATGCATTTTCTTGTAAGACAGTTTTACTTGCATCCTATATTTAATATATAAATATATAGTTAAAAGAAAAACTTCAGCTGAATTAAATTTAAAGGATTTTAATTGAGCAATAGGGCAGCCCCCAGAATCACAGAAGATTCAGACTCTCCACCACAGTCACGTGGTGGAAGAAGATTTATAGACAAAGGAAAGGGAAGTGATGTACAGAAATGGAAAGTGAGGTACAGAAACAACTGTATTGGGTATAGCTCGGCGTTTGCCTTACTTGAACACAGTTTGAACAGTCAGCAGTGTATGAGTGGTTGAAGTACGGCTGCTGAGATTGGCCAAGACTCATCTATTGTTACAGGCACATGCTCCTAAGTTAGGTTTTCAGTCTTGTCTACCTATTAGGTTAGGTTGCAGTTCATCCACAAGGACTCAAATACGGAAGTACAGAGTCCTTCTCAGGCCATATTTCATTCACTTTAACAATATATACAGTCATGCATCACTTGGTGATGGGGGTCAGTCTTGAGAAATGCGTCGTTTGGCAATTTTGCCCTTTCATGAACATCATTGAGTGTACTTACACAAACCTTGATGGCATAGCCTAATACACAGCTGACTATAGGGTTTAGTTTATTGCTCCTTGGCTACAAACCAGGTATACAGCATGTGACTGTACTCAATACTGCAGGCAATTGCAAATAATAGTATTTGTGAATCTAAACATGTCTAAACCTAGAAAAGGTACAGTAAAAACAGGGTATAAAAGATAAAAAATAGATAAAAAATGGCACATATGTGTAGGGCATTTACCTTGAATAGGTTTTCCAGGACTGGAAGTTGTTCTAGGTGAGTCAGGGAGTGGGTGGTGAGTGCATGTGAAGGCCTAGGTGCTAGCTTGCACTACCATAGAATTTATAACAACTAGTCTATATTTAGGCTACACTCAATTAAAAAAACATATTTATCTTTCTTCAATTATAAGTTAACCTTAGTTTACTGTAGTGTTTTTACCTTATAATTTTTTTTTTTTTTTTGAGATGGAGTCTCAGTCTGTCTCCCAAGCTGGAGTGCAGTGGCGCGATCTCAGCTCACTGCAAGCTCCGTCTCCAGGGTTCATGCCATTCTCCTGCCTCAGCCTCCCGAGTAGCTGGGACTACAGGCGCCCGCCACCACGCCTGGCTAATTTTTTGTATTGTTTTAGTAGAAGACGGGGTTTCACTGTGTTAGCCAGGATGGTCTCGATCTCCTGACCTCGTTATCTGCCCGCCTCGGCCTCTCAAAGTGCTGGGATTACAGGCGTGAGCCACCGCGCCTGGCCAACTTTTAATTTTTAACTTTCTGACTCTTTTTTTTTTTTTTTAACAATGCTTAGCTTAAAACACAAGCATATTGTTTAGTTGTGAAAAAATATTTTATTTACATTTTTATTATATAAGATTTTTTCTATTAATTTTTTCCTTTTAAACGTTTTTTGTTAAAAACAAACACATACATTATCCTAGACCTACACAGTATCAGAATCATCAATTTCTCTGTCTTCCACCTCCACATCTTGTCCCAGTGGAAGGTCTTCAGGGACAATAACATTCACCGTCTCCTATGCTAACAATGCCTTCTGAAATACCTTCAGAAGGACCTGCCTGAGACTGATTTACAGTTAACTTTATACATATATGTATACTTATATGTGTATATAATTTATTTTATCTATATGGCAGTGGTCCCATGAGATTATAATGGAGTTGAAAAATTCCTATAACTGTGAACTCATAGCCATTGTAACATTGTATTGCAATACATCACTTATGTGTTTGTAGTTATCTGGGTGTAAAAGGAAATATATATTAGCATTTAGATCATTTTTAGCATATACTTCATATTATTATATTAGCATATTTGAAGTATATGCTAATATAATAATAAAAGCATAGTACAATAAATACATAAACCAGTAAGAGTTACTTATTATTGTCAAGTATTACTCACTGTTCATAATGGCGTGTGCTATCCTCTTATACAACAGGCAGCTCAGGTTTCTTTACACCAGCATCACTACAAACACATGAGTAATGCACTGCACTACAATGTCACAATGGCTATGAGGTCACTCAGCTATGGGAATTTCCAACTTTGTTATAATCCCATGAGACCACTGTCAACTAGGCAGTCTGCTGTTGACCAACATGTCCTTCTGAGGTATTGAATGACTGTATCTTATTCTCACTGGTATTCTTTTTCATTCAGCTTCTAATTTCTGTTCTTAGTCCTCTGTGGTCCAGGTGAAAATATCAGAGTGAAGAAATTCTTTCTTTTAGTGGGGAAGTGGTAAAAATTTTTACTATTTGCAGTATTATTAGATGGTAAAAAGTACAATGTCAACTATATGTTTTCTTCTATTTGGAATTTATTGAAATTTTAGTTGATGACAAATAAATGCTCAATTAATAAATGAGCTCTTAAAAACTCCTTGTTCTTGGACATAGAGGGGAACAACACACACCGGGGACTTTTGGAGGGTAGGGGATGAGAGGAGGGACATGATCACGAAAAATAACTAATGAGTACTAGGCTTAATACCTGAGTTACAGCATAATCTGTACAACAAACTCCCAAGACACAATATACCTATGTAATAAACTTGTACCCTTGAACTTAAACGTTTTTTAAAAAACCACAAAACTCCATGTTCTAATCTCAGCACTTTGTGAGTCCAAGACAAGAGCATTGCTTGTATGCAGGAGTTCAAGGTGGCAGTGAGCTATGTACAGGGTCATTGCGTTCCAGCCTCTCAAAAAACAAACAAACAAATAAACAAACCTATTACATGTTCTTTCTTATATTTATAAGATACAAATAATATGAATAATATACAAATATAGTAACCTATTAACTATGTTCTTAAAATAATGTATTTCTTCTATTATCTATTTGTCTACTTAATTGGTTGGTATTTGAAAGTTATATAGAAGTTTTTATATATTCAAATGTTATTATAGCTCATTACCTTTGCCTGTATATCTAATGTTTTTTGGTGTATATATTTTGATCCTGGTTTTAAGTACATATAAGATGATGGCCTTATATATTCTTGGAAACCACCATTTTCAACAAAATTCCTCTTTTATATGTTTAACATTTTGGATTAAATTCTGGATGAATATTTTCAGGCCAACTTAACCTATCACAGAAATTGTTTAGTACATCTTTGTCCCCTGCTTATTTTTCATCTTTATGTCTAGTTATAGTTCGTGTTGGCCTCCCAGTTTTAGCTTATAACTGCTTCTGTGTTATTGTTATTTAATCTAAATTTTATACTATTTATTTTTAATAAGGAAATAGTCTTCATCCACATTTGTTGTACATATTATCATTTTATAAAAGTTTTTAGTAGTATGCTTTTTAAAATTTTTGTATTTATTTTTTCAATTTTTGGGGAATTGTGATTTATTTTTTTTATATTTATCTTGAATAATACATTTAACAAATGCTTTTTACTGACTTTTTAAAAAGATTTATCAGGAATAACTAAACTAGTTTTCTCTCAACTCTAAGAGTCAAGTGTAATTTTATTTATATATGTCCATACACACACATTTAAAACTGCAGATGAATTTAGAGCATGTGTATGTGTTTGTGGTTTTTTTGTATTTATTGCCTATCTAAGAGCAGAAAATGACAGTGAAATGTCATGGGATTGGGAAATAGAAATTGAGATTGATTACATTTGCTGATTATTAATACAGTTGATAGGACTATCCATATAATGTTTCTTTAATGAGAAAGGAGAGACCACCACCAATTTATGCAACTTTGAGTACCAATAACAATTTATTCTAATAACTATGTGTAAGAAATGCATGGTCAATATCAATGGTTCACAAAATATAGAAAATTATCTATATGTAGATTTTGTTTATCATGTAAAATGTTGATTCATTTTACCTTCCAAATAAATTCTTATTAAACATTCTGAATTTAAAAATATATTTTCTATTTTATTTTTAAAGAGTATACATAATCTACACTGGGAGGCCGAGGCGGGCGGATCACGAGGTCAGGAGACTGAGACCTTTCTGTCTAACACCGTGAAACCCCGTCTCTACTAAAAATACAAAAAGAAATTAACCGGCGTGGTGGTGGGCACCTGTAGTCCCAGCTGCTCGGGAGGCTGAGGCAGGAGAATGGCATGAACCCAGGAGGCGGAGCTTGCAGTGAGCCGAGATAGCGCCATTGCACTCCAGCCTGGGCGATAGAGCAAGACTCAGTCTCAAAAAAACAAACAAACAAACAACAAAAAAACGAACAAAAGAGTATACATAATCTAGTTCAATCTTCTTTTAATACTAATTGTATTTAAACCTCTTAAGTGTAATTAGCAGGAGATTATAACTTTAACAAATAAAACCACATTAACATTTAGGTAAGACAAAAATGATTTTACAAAGTATAAATATGTATCAATCTAAATAAAATAATGTATATTATTATTATTAGAGAATATAGTGTTGTAAATGTATTATGCAAAGTGCATGCTTCATAACACAGTCAAATTATGAACATTCTAAACACATTTAAGAATATTAAAAAAAGTAACCTTGAAGAAAACACAGTACAGTAAGCTTTCTTAAAAATATAGTTAATAATATCTGTTATTTTCTCCAGGCTATTTTTTCATGTTTTAAAAGGTCAATTTATCAGAGTACCCATAAAATTTCATGGAATTTGGTGTTTCAGATTTGATAGTATTTTTTTTTTCTTATTGAGCATGGCTGTATAAAATCTAAATTGACCTAAGGTATTTTGTCTCTGAATGAAGTTATTTATTGCAAGTACTTTTCTCTTATTTTGACATCTCTCTGCCTAACAGAAAAATCCACTCTACAGAAGTAATGGAAATAAACATTGCTTCCAGAAAAATAATTATAAGCCGTGGCTGAAATATAAACACCACATTTGAGCTGAAAAAAGATACAAATCTAAAGTTGACCTTTAAAATAAGATTCAAATTATTTTAATATAACTAAAACACAAAAAATAGTCATTTTATCACTAATTTTAAGTACAATTTTAATTTGTTAACATTTTTAATGCACCAAAGGAGATAGTTTATTTAACGAAAGGAGATAGTAGATACAGAGATAGAAGATAGAGATCTTGGAAGGTTATAAGGTCTGCAATTATTTAGTTTTCTTAAAAACTGTAATGTCATATCTCTAAAGGAAAAAAATAGCTCAGTACTCTCTGTTTACTTAGAACAGGCATTTCATCAAATAAAAGTGTCACTATCATTTATCCCCAATTCTTTTGAAGTTGAAGAAATTATGTATTTATTTCCAGTGAAAATATTAGTAATAGACAAAGCAAAATTTTAAGTGTAATGATCATATTATACATTTGTATTACTTACATAAAGTAACATAATTAATTAAACCAAAAAGTGTTTAGAAATTATGATAGCTGTGGATTCAGATCATATCCCCTCAGAAAATGCCAAAATATAACTTTTCATTAACGTCACATTTGGATTTATATAACTGTTTTCACATTGGAAGTTATGTCACTTTCTTGAAAACGATGAAAAAGATGTCTGCATATTTCTGTATCCTCTTCATGAGCAGCTTTGTCCTTTGTGCTGAGTACTGCATGACAACAATCTCCCTTTTAAGCAGGTCATTTGCCCCAATTTTGTGGCTTAGAGCAAGAGTCTCGTTATTATATTACTTAAATGTGGTTTATTTCCTGTCATATCGTCTTTGCTTCCCCTTGAAATCAGAGCTGCGGAAACTGTGAGCTGAACCTTGGGGACACAGGGACAGCATTTGTGGCAAAGGAGCAACTTATTAAAACAAACAAAAAAAAGATGTTCTTTTGTCCTTCAGGAAGATACACTTTGAAGTACTGCAAGGAATGTTAAAAACAAACAAACAAACAAAAAAACTGGCCTGACACGGTGGCTTATACCTGTAATCCTAGCACTTTGGGAGGCTGGGGCAAGCAGATTGCCAGAGATCAGGAGTTCGAGACCAGCCTGGCCAACATGGTGAAACCCTGTCCTTACTGAAATACACACACAAAAAAAATTAGCTGGACATTGGGGCATGTGCCTGTAGTCTCAGCTACTCGGAAGGCTGAGGAAGGAGAATTGCTTGAACCCGGGAGGTGCAGGTTGCAGGGAGCCGAGATCACACCACTGCAATCCAGCCTGGGCAACAGAGCGACTGGATATGTCCCCACACAAAACTGGCTAGCTCAGGCATGAGCTCCCCAATGCCCTCATGGTCCTAGGTGCCCATCACCTTGCCCAAAGGCCCTACAGAACTTCTCTGCAAATATTAATCATAATGGGCTGTTTGTAAAAGAGCTTACAATGTTCCTTTATCCTTAACAACAAACTCTACAGGAAGCAGGCAGGGAGATATTAATATGCATGGTATGACTATATACTAAGAGATGAAAGAAATGAATATAAACTCAGTCTGCAGCTAATGATGACTCAGCACTCTCTTACAAGGGCTAGAAATACATTTATCATAGTCATTGAATGGCATCTGGAAAACAGGCATAGGCAATGATTTGAAAAAAGTGTTTTCTCCACGTTACACAACCGTAACATTTCTTCATATCCTTACCCTTTCTTTCATTCCTCAACTTCTATTATATTAACTATTGATACATTCTTTAATCATTGACTTCCTTCTCCACTCATCCCCTAATTCTGTTTCACTCATCTCTCTCACCCTGTGGACACTTCTGATTATCAAGACACTAAAGGTTTTTCCTGAATTTTCTGGTTTTGTTTGTTTGTTTGTTTGTTTGTTTTCTTGTTGCGGGGAGCAATTGACAACAATGTACCCACACTTGCTTGAAACTCTGGCTTTCTCCTGCTGGTCTCTTCCACAATGCTTTAGTTGAGATTCCTTCTTAATAGACCCTTCCAAGATTCTTTCATTGGGTTAATTTCCTCTTGCCAATTCCTAATAATAAAACTACTTTAAAGATTGGTACTTAGCTATATATATTTTTTTCTCAATTCATTATTTACTCTCCCAAAGAATATACAAACTATGATTTCGATTTTTTCAGTTCCATTTGAATGAATATCCAAAATGCTTCTCTAATGCTTACTTCTGTTATGATTTTTAGCTGTGTCTCAAAAGTGTCTTTATTTATTTATTTTTTGTTTGTTTGTTTGTTGTTTTAACTTTGTTAGTGACTTAGGGAGGAAATGTGGTAGAAAAAAGATGTTACACTCACCTGTGGAACTTTTCAAATCAAATTTGAAACCTATAAAACTGAGTTGTAGGCACTTTTTTGAGATTCATCATGAACTTCTCACCTCAGGTTTTCTAAAAGACTTAAAAGAAGTACAAATGGCTTTATTAGAAGAACAGAAAGGATTTAAGGATTCCTGTAGTGACTTCCATTAGCTGCATTTAAACACCACTTGCTAAAAGTTCTACTTCTCTATTGTGAACAGTATTAAACATGAGACTATTCCACCATACTTTCTCTTTTTCTCTAAAAATACAAGTTTTCTGTATACCTTCAGAATATGATCCATGTTTCCAACAGTATGACCCTTCTAAATCATTCACACGTTTCCATGAATATCTCCTGTTGTTACCTAACCATTTATTTTACTGAATGAAGACTTTCCATTACAACAGACATTTGACTTCACTATCATTAAAGAATTTTTCCTCACATATCAGAACCTATGGAATGATGCCTACATATAAAATAGTTCTTTTTTTTGGCTTTTGTTTTTAAATTTTGTTTTTAAGTCTGATTACAATTAGATATCTTGTAGCATATACCCTAGGTAATAGCTGTCACTTTTACCTTTTTTTATGTTGCAGTGATTTTTCATTCTTGGTTTTGTAATTACATGGCTTAAAATCCCCCAGCACCAGGGTTCCAGAAAGCTGATTACTCTAACTTCAGAAAGTGAAATCATTTTCCGTCTCCTTGGGTGAATACAAATCAAATGATGCTCTGGTTTTAAAGCTCTCTTGGCTTTTTTTTTCTCTCTCTCACTTTTAAACTGCTTGCCTTGTCTCTCTCTTGTTACAGGTCACCTTCTGCAATCAGATGTTTCATTTTCCAGAAATACGTTCCCTATTACTCAAATACTGACTCACTTTCACCTTGTTAGCCTTTAAGGCTAAATTCTTTAATATCAAGTATTTTTCTAAATAACATTGTCATTTTTTACTGTAGCTTTCATACCTGAATATATACCACAATCACCCAGAAATCTTTAAGATATAGATAAATAGATAGATAGATAGATAGATAGATAGATAGATAGATAGATAGATAGATTCCTGGAGATAAACAGATAGATAGATAGATAGATAGATAGATTGATTCCTGGAGATAAACTGAAAGATAGATAGATAGATAGATGATAGATAGATAGATAGATAGATAGATAGATAGGTAGACAGATAGAAGATAGATAGGTGATAGATAGATAGATGATAGATAGATGATAGATAGATGATAGATAGACAGATAGATAGATTCCTGGAGATAAACTGATAGATGGATAGATAGATAGATAGATAGATAGATAGATAGATAGATAGATAGATAGATTCCTGGAGATAAACAGATAGATAGATAGATAGATAGATAGATAGATAGATAGATAGATTCCTGGAGATAAACTGATAGATAGATAGATGATAGATGGATAGATAGATAGATGATAGATAGATAGATGATAGACGGATAGATAGATAGATAGATGATAGATAGATGATAGATGATAGATGATAGATAGGTAGATGATAGATAGATAGATAGATAGATAGATAGATAGATAGATAGATAGATTCCTGGAGATAAACTGATAGATAGATAGATGATAGATGGATAGATAGATAGATGATAGATAGATAGATGATAGACGGATAGGTAGATAGATAGATGATAGATAGATGATAGATGATAGATGATAGATAGGTAGATGATAGATAGATAGATAGATAGATAGATAGATAGATAGATAGATAGATGATAGATAGATAGATAGATTCCTGGAGATAAACTGATAGATGGATAGATAGATAGGTAGATAGATAGATAGATAGATAGATAGATAGATAGATAGATAGATTCCTGGAGATAGATAGATAGATAGATAGATAGATAGATAGATAGATAGATGATAGATAGATTCCTGGAGATAAACTGATAGATGGATAGATAGATAGATAGATAGATAGATAGATAGATAGATAGATAGATTCCTGGACAATACTTTAGGATTGTATTGAGACCCAGCAATCTGTATCTTTAGAAACCTTGGCCAGTGACATCAAATGAGAATCTGTCACAGTCCTAGGAACTTGGATCTATAAATTAAAGCTAGAGAAGATAGTTGGTTTCCTATACATTATCAATTTGAAGTGTTGAAACAGACAAATAGTATACAAGATACAAAATTTGACAATAAATACAAGCAAAAACTATTATATTTACAACAATGCCTTTTCTCATTTCCCTAGCCTTGGATTTTGCAACTACTGCTACACACAAAATTGACATCCCTCCACATTCAGCTCTCTCCCTAAGTGAGATCTATCTAGGTTTGACACAGGCAATATCTAAATATCTCTGGGAATTTCTGCAGCTAACTCTTGCCCTTCACTTGTAGGGCTCCTCAGACACCGAGTCATCCTCTCTGTTGAATTGCTGCTAGATTCAGTATTCTAGTGCTGACATTGAGATTTTGTGTTGGTTTCACAATTTTTAGTTCATTCTCCTAAAAACCTACACTCTAGTAATGGTGGCCTCACTTTTAGTTGCAGCCTTATTTAAAAAGCATGTGATCCAGGTGGAGATTTTCTGTTTCAACTTTGATCCACAATCTGTTTCTAGTCTAATATATACATAAGTCTTTAATACTACTTCAAAGTTTGAAACTTTTAGTTCCTTGTGCAATTTCCATCCTCAATCTTTATTTCTAATAATAACCTGCCTCTGCAACCAGTTGTTGTGTGTTTGTCTATAAATGTTCTGTCTGCCTGGGCTTAGAAAGTGTTTTGAAACAAACGTCTTGCATTGGACCTTCACAATAAACACTGTCTAAACTGCCATTAGTTTAGGTAAACTCTGTGGCATTCTACCTTGCCTACTTAAAATAACCTCTGCTGTGAGTCTGCTCTGGCCAGCAAATACTGTCTTTGACCAGAAGATGATGTTAGTAATATTTACTATCTTTTTCTGGAGGTAAACTCTGATGCTAATTAGCCAGGCGTGGTGGTGCATGCCTGTAATCCCAACTACTGGGGAGGCTGAGGCAGGAGAATTGCTTGAACCTAGGAGGTGGAGGTAGCAGTGAGCTGAGATCATGCCATTGCATTCCAGCCTGGGCAACAAGAGTGAAAATCCATCTCAAAACACACATACACACACACAACAACAACAACAACTATGATGGTTTTTATTGACAACTGTGAATATATTAAGAAAACCTGAATGCAATATATATTACTTGACTTGCACATTGCATAGCCTTGTGAAGAACATGTTTCTAAGAGCTCTAAATTAAGTAGTTCTTAATCTAGATTATGAGATCCCTTAGGGAATGCAAATTGAGTGATCAGATTAATGGTAATATAGAGGGATCAGCTATAAACCAATCTCACATATAAAGACAGAAAAATATAATTCAAGGCAGTTTAGTAACAGGTGTAAATGTCAACAACTTATTCCCTCATGAAATTATTAATAAAGCTGCTCTTGCTTGGTTACCATATACACATCCTCAGTTTTAATGGGCTAAGTTTGCAACAGATGCTCGCTGTGATAATGTAGGGTTGAGGCTGTGAATAAACTTTTAAGGGGTTGTATGACTGCACAACCAATGACTTCATTATCTTTATTGCCATGTATTTCTCATGCATATATTCACTTTTTATCTGGAATGTAAAAGAACACGGAATTTAAGCAATTACAGCTCTCATAAAGACATTTAAAATGCTTTTTTGGTAAAGTCACTAAAGCAAATTGGCTTGCTGCTTAGCAACAAAGATTTAATACTTAATGAAATAACAGATGGCAGGCAATCATTTCAAAGGAGAAGGACATGACTAATAGCATAAAGATAATTGATTGCATGGATCTGAGCCTTTGATACCGTCATGGAAAACACTAATCATCTAAGAATTTTTGTAAAATATATTTTCTATTATGGTTCTATGTTGTGTTATAAAGCTGATAGAAATTGAACAAGTAAAGAGAACTCTTGTGGGAATATGATACCTTTAACTCCATGGCCCAAAGATACAGTAAAATATAGAATAAGGATATGGTAACATTAGCCAAACAATTTCTTACAGGAATATAAGTAGGCCTTTGAGTGGTAATGTCGCTATTCTCAAACAGCATCATATTTATACCTAGTAATGGTTTAAGGGAAGTGGTATGCCACTGATTATGCACAGCCTTTTCCAAATCTCCTTCATGTCAATATTTTGAAATGAGCCCTGTATATGTATTCATACCATGGAAATGGACCATGCTATAAAATAGTACACGCACACACACACACACATCTATCTATATCTATATCTATATCTATATTTTAAAGACCACTTGCTAAACATTTACCATGACACTATGTAAGGTGAGGTGCACAGAGTAAGGATTTCCTGACCTCAATATACATGTGAACAAAGGATTAAATTTTTGCTTCCTGTCTCCAAGCATTCATACTATATGCGTACTACTTTGGCTCCCTGGAGATCTGAGAACAAGTTGAAGGACTGTGAAATGGGTTAGCCATTTCGCATTGCCTTCAACTGGTACTATGAGGGAGCAGAGTTCTAGTACCAGTTAGTGCACTTGAACATGTGTAAGAAACACACAGTAAGTAGATAACTTAGCTAGAGGAAGCCCATTCTTTCTGTATTCAGATGACTGGAAAAAGTGTTGGATAAGATAATTATGTATCCTGCTCAATTACAGAAGCTAAATTGCATCTTAAATGCAGTGTGCTGATTAGCAAAATGTAGTATTCTGCATATTAGGTATTAAAGTATAGAGCAGCAAGCGTTCCAGAGGAATCTGAGAATCCTAACCCAATCTCCAAAACATCTCCAGTTGCATGCTTCATGCCTGAAGATCCTAGATATTCATCGTAATGAAGGGTCTGTAATATATTGAAAATTGAAGGATAGCTCCTTAAGTATCCTGACTGATTTTATCAATTATTATACTTTTTTGAGGTCATAAAATGAAATGCTGGTATAATTATGACTTAAGAGCAAAGTTGGATACAATTTCTTGCATGAGTTAAAGTCAAAAATATTTCTCAAAATGAAATTGGCAGCCAGCCAAGTTAATTTGAGGAGACACATATAGACAAAGAAGCTCTAAACCAGGAGCATATGAAACAAGATATTTTAACAATTAATGCCTTGTTTGAGTTCAAGTGTTTGGCCTAATATGAAGTGGACTGCAAAGGTAAAGGACTAAATCTAAATATTGCAATTCAAGTCTCTGTCAGAGGCAGTTAAGTAGAAGCACTTTATTGAAATAGGGTATTTCATGATTGTTTAGCCCCATGAAATATTTTGGCTTTATTCCTTGTGTTAGTCTACTCAAACATTAGTCTGCAAGTCTCCTTTTCAATATCCCTCTTTTTCATCTATTGTTCCTTTCACCTACTTTTCTTTGTCCATGTGATTATTCTGTCCTTTTCTTCAAGCCACTTGATGGTAAAGAATATTTTATAAAGACTTCAGCTGAAGAAGTTAAATATTTCTTAAAAATTAAAATGTTTTAAGTCAAAGAATACCTTTTATTTCAGTAGTGGTGATGATAACTGAGGAAGATTTGCCTACCTACCAGTGTGCAAATGGTTTCCATTTTGTCAATTCATAATCGTATCCTGTATTTATTAATAGGGATGTTTGCTCAACTTCTATGGTTACATTTTATTTTAAATTATTTCTTTACATGTAATTAAGAAAGTAAACGTATATGTTTGTAAACATACATGATATATATGTTTCATCAGATATGAAAGTAAACATACATGATTTTTGAAAAAAATCAATGAATGAGCCTGTAAAATAGTGAGACTAATAGCAAAAATAATTCAGAAAATAGTCTCTTTTGCAGTTTGAGTTTGTCTGTGTATTTCAAAGTGTTAATAGGACTGAGGGTCAATGTGACTTTTCCAAGGTTTGTTGCTTTCAGAAGTCAATGAGTTTCTTTTCTAAATCTAATTTTCTGGGTGATAAATTGATGGGTATTCCATGTACTTTTTCAGCATCTTGTTGGCTGTCTTTACACAGATTCAATATTTAATGAGAGATCAATACTTCCAAAGTACATTTTCTTTTACTTCCTTCACTTAGGAGTCTGGGTAGCTACCAAATCACAAATATCACCAAAACCACGATCTCCATCATCACTCAACCAACAGGAATCTCCTGAGAGCCTGCTTCATGCTCAGCACTGTGAAACTTGCATTGAAAAACAAAGGCACAAAAGAGAATACAAAATGGTTTTATATTATTGGTAGGTGAGTTATCAACATAGCAAAGATTAATAGATTATAATGTGATTGGCGTTTTACAGTCAGAGAATTTTAGAAATTTTGATCTGCCTCTAACACACTGGTTACTCAAACTCCCCAATTAATAAAGTCAGACTTGCCAATTGGCACTGGAGAATTAAACAATGTAATGCATTTAATTATGTAGATTGATGCCTGATATATTTTAGGTGCATGCTTAATGGTAAGGTGATAGTAATTACTTTGATTAACTGATGTAACTATATATTGTAAATATCACCAAATGCTGAGAGAGAAACACGGCTCCTATATCTGAACCTGCAATTACAGGTTTGCTTATTGTTGTCATGGGCGAGTCATTTAGCATCTTAGATTTCCGATATTCCTCCCTCTAAAGTCAGAAAGAGGAATAATTAGTTGACCTTTAATATTCTACCTAGTTGTGATAGTAACGATTTCATGCATATTCCATTACTTGTAAACAAAAGCTTATAGGCATTAAAGACTTTAGATGGCTGTGTGTGTGTGTTTGTGTGTGTTTGTGTGTGTGTGTGTGTGCGTGTGCATGTGTACATTTTAATTCCATTTGAATTTCTATTCTAAGATGTGAGCTTGTCTCCAGGATAATGCACATATGAATTTATGTGCACAGATTTTGAATTGAATTTCAAGCCATTCTAATCTTTGTAGTTCACCTGTAGCCCCAGCTCTCAGGGCGAAGACCTGTCCTCTGTGTTAACTGTCTAGAAGTGACGAAAAACACTGGTGGCTGATATCTGGAATCTGCATATGCCTTTTTAACATTAATTTTCAAGGCAGTCTCTCAGACCAAAATGTCCTGGCTCCTGTTGTTCTACTTGGTTTTTTAAGAATATGCCCAGGAGGCCATAAGTGCTTAATTTTTTCTCTTTTTTAATATCACTACGTTGCATTCTAACACAGAATATTCTTCTCCAGAATGTCACAACTGAAAATACAACAAGAAAGAATTCCTCCATGTTCCCCCTCTCTTTCAATTTCGTAGATCTTATTTGTTTGTTTATTTTGATGTAATTAATAAAAATAATTGAAGAAGCAGGATATGAACATGACTAAAAGCATGAAATTACAAAGCCCAAATTGATGAACTTCTACACACTGGTGTATGTTATTGAAAGCCTTTGGATTCTGTTTGTTTTTACTTAGGCTGGAGCTCACTAAATTGTCAGTTTTCTTTTGATTCCCTGACCTTCTGTAGATTATGTTAACCTCTTTTTTCAGTTAGCTACAAAGAATTAAAGTAAGATCTTCAATTACAAAGATTTAGTGTGTATGAATAAGGCAAGAGGGCCAAATGCAAAATTTTACTTACATATTCAAATTTAATTCTTTTTAAAATTCTTTATTAGATCAGGTTAAATCAGAGTTGAACGTGATACTGGCATATCCTCTTTTGATCCATAAAGTACAAACCTGTAGTTTTCTATTGAAATCATCTATATTTATACAGCTCATCAAATACTCAGAGGGATAAACAAATAAAGAAAAAAAGAAAAACAAAGGAAAAGGAATCAAGTATAGTTTCTTAAAGTTAAATGGTTGTTTTAAAAAACTGTAACAACTTATTTTTGTCAATGGAAAAATGTGAACTTTTATTAATATTCTCTTTTCAAAATGCTTCTAACATATATGACTCATTTAATATTACTATTTTATATCACTTTCTTAATTAATTGCCTATTTTCCACTACAAAAGCTCATGAGCATTTAACAATAGATGCAAAGCTCTATGGTGATCATTTCACTTGTATTTTTTCATTTAATTTTCACATCATCCACATAGGACATGTACTATTATTGTCTCACTTTGGATTGCTGGTAAATGAGACAGAGAAAGATGAGCCAACCTGAAAAGATCACGAAGTAGTAAAAGATGGAACTGATGTTGAGCCCACCCCATCTCTCCACATAATCATCACAAACACAATAACCTGTAACCAAAAGATTGAGACAGAGGACTGCAAAGTGATGGTTTGCAAAAACCTGAATTCCAGATGTCTCTTTCCTTCCTTTTCTCCCTCCTTCCTTCTTTAACTGTAAACTAACAGCATTCAGAATATACAACTGACATTTTAACTCATCCTCTAATTTTTTTTTCTTCTATGTAAAGTAAAAATCAAATTCCTTTTAGGAAAAAATGATAATTAAAAACGGTACATTAAAATAAATATTTCCACTAAAATAAATGGCTATCACTGAATGCATCCAGTCTTCACTTGTGTTTTAATTTCACAATGACCCCTTTGCTTTTTTTTTTTCAAATTTACGTTTCTTTGTTTTCATGATCAAGCTTGAGCTTGAACATTTTCTTACACTGAACAGCTGTTAAATGTCTGTGTTTGCAGACCAAACAATTGTCACTAGACTGACTATATAGCCTATACAATAAGAACGAGGAAATGCTCAACAGAAATTAATCTGATGCAACATTTCTGATTTTTTTCCACCAGCCTATCTAAGAATTTGTGTGGCAGGTATGCAAAAATCAACTTCTAGCAATCAAATACATAAACTAAATAGATTCCAAAGGGAAAATATAATCAATCTATCTCAAATAGAGTAAGTGGACTAATAAGCATATCATCAGAGATGCGTCTAAGATTCTTTAACATTCTTCTTTACTTCAGAATGCCAGCTTTACTGGGAATTAATATCCAAACATCAGGCAGCTATTGCCTCCAACAACAATAAAGCTGGTATGGCTTTCAGTTTAACATCCATGATATGCTTCATTAAATATATTTCATTTTACTGTCAGATTTTTTAATATGTCTCTGAGCACACTTCATAATTTTTGAAAGATATTACGAACTAATTTGTTTCCCAGAAAGCATACTTTCCATGGATAATAAGAATCATGATGCATTTTTATGACTTTATGTGTATTAATCAAGAGCTTTTTTTATAATGGAATTTTCCCTGTTCCCAATTCTGCTTCACATATGCTAAGACAATGACAAGTTGAAGTCAACTTCTAACATTAACTTTAAACACAAAATATCTTAAGTGCATAAATATATTAGCAACTTTTTATATTGTAGTAGAAAATCTATTGAACTTAGTGGAGAAATAAAGACTTTCTCCCTCAATGTATCTATTAAGAAGTTTGGTTTCATGAAATTTAGTGATAAACTGTTACATGGTAAAAAATCTTTTAAGTGTTAAAAAGGAAAAGCCACAAGGGTTCTTAAAATATGAAAGAAAGGAAACATTCTAGATATCTTATGAAGATTATTACTTGGATATAATCATAATATTCAGATAAGAGTTACTGACTACATATGCATATCTGTGGAGACTCTGCCTAAAAATTTGAATACATTATAGATATTTAAGTAAACATTTTACTTTCTGATCCATTTCACCTATTGTCCTAAAGAAGCAGAAAGGTTAAAGACCTGCTCAGGTCAGGAAATGTTTGCCAGCCTAATCAGAACTGTCACCTGCTCCCTATTACAACTCACTGTACCCTCTGAGAGTAATAGGTTTGCTTATTTTCTCTTTCTAAATCCACATGAGATAAGAAAACAAAACAAGACAGTCTTTGGAGTCACAAAGGTTTCATGCAAAATTGATTATGGTTAATTTTAATTGTCACTTAAGGTATTTTCAAATATGTCCCCTTCTTCAACTGGTATTATTGTTTGTTTGTTTGTTTGTTTTTTTATTGTTTACCCAACAAATATGACTATCATCTTTGTTATAGTCAGTAATTCCAAGTCTGCTGGCAGAGCCTGGAAGCCATAACAAGCAAGTGTGAGAAGTAATTGAAGGGAAGAATAAAATTACACTCTTCTAGCTCCAGGATCATTGTGGGTAATAAGAGAATTAGACATTTTTACTTCTCTAGGATCTACCTTTCACACCAAAATGTCTCTCTGAGTTTATAAAAATATAAATAAATGAACCATTCATATACCATTCTGAAATAAAACAAGCATGTTAACAAACACTGTTAAATGTAGAAAGCATTTTAATACCATTTTTAGGGAAAAGATGGAGAATATTTTGTGAATTTGGGCTATAGAATTAATACTGCTTGGAAAATTTCCTCTCCATATGAATGGGCCAGTTTTTATTTTAATGATTTTTTGTATTTTTAAAATACTTTGATGTAAGCAACTGCTGCAAAATAAACTCTTAAAAACAACACAATCATTTCACTTTATTTTTCTTTATTCCAATAAGCCTTTTTACTCCTAGAACAACTATTTTATAATTAAAATTAGTTACTTCTTTTTTTTTACTGAAAAACTAATTCAACTTAGCTGTTTACAAAGAAGCTGTTGTGTATTTAAATTAATTTCACTGATTTAAATATAATTTACAAAGGGAGAAGCAAGAACATTGAAACTGAAGTAGTAATGCTTGCTAAGAAATGAATGGAAATTTTATTTCAAACAAGAAATCTACAAGATGTTAGTGTTCACGTTTTGTTACTTTCTGATCTACACAAAATTCATTACATTTTTGTTTTCCAGTATTATATAGCTAGGTTTCCACAGCAGTTTTCTGCAATGGGAGTATCTTGGGAATATAATTCTTCATTATTTATTCCTAGATTTTCATTTAGGCACAGATTTTATTCCTACATGCCCCTGAGGACTACTCTGATTAGCTCTGATCTCATTTTTCAAAGAATATGGCAAGAAACCAGCAGGTAAAATCTTAAAATTGCTATGGCAATGCCTTTCCTTGCTCTTTCAAGGTTTACATTTTCTAAAGGAGGCTGAATACCAAGAGTGACATCCACACTGTTTTCAGATCACTTGTGTTAGTATTCAGAAAGGAGACTGATTTACCATGTGTGGGCAGTCCTTCCTTATGTTTCCACAATAATCTCTGAAAGAGTGGGACTGGTATTTTTAACACTATCCAATGAATGCCTTCCTTTAGTATGTTTACTGCAGAAAATAGACTGCCCCAATATACACAAAGCACTTTCAGAGCTCCTCCCTGCTCTATTTTGTATAAGGATTTGGAAGACTAGGTCCAAGACTCAGCTCTCTCATCGAAGAACAGTATGGCTGTGAACAAAAGAGTTAGCCTGCATATTTTAGTTTCTCATTGGCAAAAGAAGCAGAAAGGATGATGTCGCTAAGGTCACTTCCAGTCTTATAACATTTTGAGACTTTTAGCTGGAAAGATTTGAATATGAGAGGCTTCTTTTTCCATCTCTTCCAAACCTTATCTTGTTATCAACAGACTGTTTAATTGAATAGGATAAAGAGATCCATGAAAATTTTATGTCAAAGAGGGTTATAATGGCAATCCCCTTTCCCTTGGTGTTGGTAGGTGGCAGTGATGAAATATACAAATACCATCTTAGGGCTTTAAACCACCAACTGATCAAAATCAGTCCCTTGACTCCTCTCCTATTGTCTCCATGAGTCACTGCCCATATTAGATTCTGATGTAAGAATTAGTCACAGTGAGACATTCAAAGGGTGTTAGAAAATGTAACCACACTAAGCACTGATAAATGTATATATACATGGCATATTATATTTCCTTCATAAATTTAATGTGATTAATTGTTGAAAGACATAAAAAGGATTTAGGTCTCAGGAAAAGAAATTATGCCATTTTATAATAAATTTCTGAATCCAAGATGAACCCTTTATGTAATTATTGATATATGTTAGCAATTGAACTGAATAATATTTTTATAATTTCCAGTTTGCATTCTACAAAAGACTAAGCTCTACCTGTAAGTATTACAATGTCTACGTTTTAAAGTTAAAAGGAGAGAGAAGATGCAAGAGGATTTTACTTGCATGAAGGAGTGGAGGATAGAAACTTAGTTAACAGCAGGGATGAGAGAAAAAAATGATGGTTGGATGTTGTGAGAGAGCAAAGAAATGGGAAGGAGAAAAAAACACACAAGGTGGAGGGCATAAAGTAGGAAATCCTGGTAAATTACAAAAATGGCTAAAAGCAAAGTAAATCATCTGTGGGCTATAAGCTATTCATAGGGATCTATTATTAAATGTATTTCCCTTGACTATGAAATGAATTCCCCTACAGGGTCAATTTATTAGTTATTTTGTCTTGTCAATTTTTAATCTAGGCATCTAGTAATTCTAATTACAATGATGTTATGCCTCTCCCCACCTCTTCCTCCAATGAACATTCAAAGATATAAAGGTATTATGTTTATAACCAAATGCTGTTCAGTTATTTCAGTAATCTAAGTACAAATTTAAAACACATATGATGGTGGCTGATTTTACAGTATACCAAAGTAAAAACATGTATGAAACTCAGTAGGCACAACAATAAATGCCCAGGTGGGTGACTTAATGAATAAACAAAGCACATCTACATGACAATCAGTAGACAGAGCAAAATTCATAGTAAGATTCTTCAGATTAACTCTTCATACTTTTCTTTAACTTTGTGTAAACACGTTATTAACGAATATGGAAATAAATTACCTGCATTTATCACCCACCCATGATTCATTAGTTTAACTCAGAGATTGGCAAACCGAGCCTGTGGGCTCAATTTATCCTGCCATCTGTTTTTGACAATTCTTTCCTCTACATCTGCAGTTTGGTAATTTTTAAGTGTGCAATTAATATCTGAACCACTTTTGATCTTGCTTTCTATTCTTTCATAGACAATGAGAACCATCTGAATAAAATTTCGTTAAGATAAAATGACTAATAATAAGCTGTTTCTAAAAGTCAAGTGGAAAAAAAAATTTACTATCTAGACCTTAAGGAGAATTGGAACTTTAAAAAAAAGTCGCATTTATTTATTTTGCTTTTGGCCAAAAATAACAATAATCGTAATAGAGAATCCATATGGTTAATGGTAAAACACATAAAGAAGAACTGAAACATCTGATAAAGTTTAAATCTCAGCTCCCTTACCATTTATAACTTTTAGACTTTGCTTTTAAATCTATAAAATATGGATTTTAATATTATTTTCCTCATAGATCATTGTGCATATTACATTAATATATAAAAGGTGCTTAGAATATAATCTCATACATAGTGCACTCTCAGGAATGTTATATATTATTCATCATATTGAAAATCAACTATACTGTAACATTTGATGATGATAGTTGAACATTTTTGGAAGAAGGAAAATCAACTGCAATCTCAAATCAGTTTGATGTTGCACAATTAAAATGATGATATTATTGGAACTATTTTGCCTTCATAACGCTTAGCGAAGATTTTGTGTCTGACTTCATACCAGGATGGGAAAATCAGTTAATTTCAGCTTAGTGGTTTCTTTCTCCTCTTAAATAAATATATTTAATAAAATTAAATTAGAAAAAAAAAGTAAAATCTCAACTTAGATTTGTGTTAAACTTACTTCTCTGGATGAAAAATATAAATAAATACATAAGGGTAACATCTTTCTTTTTCTCTAAGTCAATATTGTGACTTCTTCTCTGATTATATTAATTTTCTGACTGATCTGTCTAATATTGATAGTGGGGTGTTAAAGTCTCCTACTATTATTATGTGGGTGCCTAAGTCTCTCTGTAGGTCTCTAAAACTTGCTTTATTAATCTGGGTGCTCCTGTATTGGGTGCTTATATATATTTAGGATAGTTAGCTCTTCTTGTTGCATTGATCCCTTTACCCTTATGTAATGCCCTTCTTTGTCTTTTTTGATCTTTGGAAGTTTAAAGTCTGCTTTATCAGAGACCAGGACTGCAACCCCTGCTTTTGTTTGCTTTGCCTTTGCTTTATTTATGCTGTGACCATCACTCACTGCAGCCTCATCCTCCTGGGCTCAAGCGGTCCTCCCGCCCCAGACTCCCAAGTAGCTGAGACTACAGGCATGCACGAGAACATCCAGCTATTATTATTATTATTATCATTTTTTTGTAGAAACTGAGTCTTGCTATATTGTCCAGACTGGTCTTGAATTCCTGCGCACAAGAATTCCTCCAACCTCAACTTCCCGAAGCGCTGGGATTACTGGCATGCACCACCATGCCTGGCCTCTTATACCTATTTTATTCTAATCTAAGATTTTATTAGTGCATATTGTTTTTAATAGGTACACATAAAATGTGTTTTTCTTTTATTTCACTTGTCACTAAATTTTGGCATGAAGGTTTTTTATGTTTTTAGTGATAAACAGGAGTTAGAGTCACATGGTGTGGTTTAATTTTGATATGTTAGACTTTAAAAACATTTCCATCTTAATTTGTATTTTCTAGACAAAAGTGTGAATTAGGCAAAATAAAAATGGTTTCCGTTAATTATTTAGTGTATTGTCTGTACCTGCACAGAGAATAAACAACTGCTGCTTTGGCAAATCATAGGATGTCATAAAATGGACACACTATTCATTGCTATTCTTCTGTTTTTACATGTCCTTTCAGAAAAAATATCTATGCATACAAAATGAATACATAATAAAAAGAAACAGGCAAAATTCTGTCGGGTGCCTCTTCACTCTGATGATAGTTTCTTTTGCTGTGCAGAAGCTCTTTAGTTTAATTAGATCCCATTTATCAGTTGTGGCTTTTGTTGCCATTGCTTTTGGTGTTTTAGTCATGAAGTCTTTGCCCATGCCTATGTCCTGAATGGTATTGCCTAGGTTTTCTTCTAGAGTTTTTATGGGTTTAGATCTTAATGAGATACCATCTCATACCAATTAGAATGGTGATCATTGAAAAGTCAGGAAACCACAGATGCTGGAGAGGATGTGGAGAAATAGGAATGCTTTTACACAGTTCGTGGGAGTGTAAATTAGTTCAACCATTGTGGAAGACAGTGTGGTGATTCCTCAAGAATCTAGAACTAGAAATACCATTTGATCCAGGAATCCCATTACTGGGTATATGCCCAAAGGTTTATAAATCATGCTACTATAAAGACATATGCACACGTATGTTTACTGCAGCACTGTTCACAATAGCAAAGACTTGGAACCAACCCAAATGCCCATCAATGATAGACTGGATTAAGAAAATGTGGAACATATACACCGTGGAATACTATGTAGCCATAAAAAAGGATGTGTTCATGTTCTTTTCAGGGACATGGATGAAGTTGGAAACGACCATTCTCTGCAAACTAACACAGGAACAGAAAACCAAGCACTGCATGTTCTCACTCATAAGTGAGAGTCGAACAATGAGAACACATGGACACAGGGAGGGGAACATCACACACAGGGGGGCCTGTCAGGGGGTGCGGGGCTAGGGGAGGGATAGCATAAGGAGAAATACCTAATGTAGATGATGGGTTGATGGGTGCAGCAAACCACCATGGCACGTGTATACCTATGTAACAAACCTGTGTGCTCTGCACATGTATCCCGGAACTTAAAGTGTAATTAACAACAACAACAAAAAATCCTCCAACTATCCCCACATCTTTACTTTGAAAAGCTGTGTCCCCTGAGAAAGGCCTTTCCCCAAAGCCCTTTTGCTCTGTCATCGGCATCCCTGCAGCCTCTGCTGTGTGGCTCCCTGCAGGACTGTGCTCTTATCTGGGAGGGGAGGGCATTCCCATGACCACCCTGGCAGGCAGGAGCTCAGCACCTAATTTCTGCACTCACTCACTTGGTTCAGCTGTTCCGCTTCGGAGTGTAAGTTTCCTTAGCAGCCAGGGTATTCTAACTACTATATTTTCCAGGGTTTTGAAGGTCCACAGTGTGGTCATAAAGCCAAAGCTGCATCACCAGCCCTTTAGAGATTTCCCCCAAAGTATCTGAGTGCCCATTGGATAGGCTCGCAGCATGGAAGGACTACAGATGCTGCTTCACTTGCCCTTTTAGGCTAGTTAATTTCCTAATTCAACAGTCATACCAAATACATCAGGCCGATGAAGAACCGAAAAGAAGAAAAAGCACCAAAGCTGTTTCAAACCTTCTTATCTTTACGCCAAATACACAGACACATAACTCTCTTTTTAAAAATTCAAGTTCATCATCTGGGAGGTTGAAGCCTTCAGTGATTCTTGTAGCTTTAGGACCGATTGGTTGCTGACTTTCAGATGATTTTTCCAGATTTCCACGCAGTGTGGTTGTTTTTTCTGTCTTCTGCAGAGCAGCTGGAGCCCTGTGCAATGGGCTGGAGAGGTTGAGGTCCCCTTGCACATTCTCCAGCTTGGCCTTCCACACCTGCTAGGATCCATCCTCAGCTCTTGTGAAACTAGTCCAGGGCCCCTTGTTAGCTGAAGTTTCTCCACCACACTGACAGGATCTGCTTTGTTCAAACTCCTCGCAGAGCTTTGTGGTTGAGAGCAAATAAAAAAATAGTGCTCTGCTCATAGGTCTCATCAATGGTGATGTGCACACTGTCCCCTAACCCACCTTTCCTGTGCACCTTCTCACAACTGGGATAAACGATGTATTTCAACTTTTTCAGCTCCAGATGTTTGAAAACGCCACTCAATCCTTACACAAGTCAGCCTTTGGTCTTGGTTTTGGCTGGATCTTTCTGGCACATACGGTCTTGGAAAGGGACCAGTTATTGAAGCAGGCGCAGTTACACAGGCTTCCATTTCCTCACTGAACCTCTGGCTGCAGGGATCACGAACCTGCGGCTGTGAATCTTGGCAAAGGCAGAGTGGTTGGGAGCAAGGAAGCTGCAGCGTCCCTCTGGAGTCCTGTGTCCCGCGGCTCTTCTGTCCTGCCCTGGGCCACAGGAATGCAGGGGACAGAGAAGTCCATCCCCCTGGATCTGAGGGGTCCATCTCCTGGGCTTTGTGCATTATCACTGGCAAAAGCTGGGCTCCTGGCATTTTCTTGGAGATGCTGCTGCTTTCTCTCGCCATTCTTGCGACACAATCTTCAGTGAGGTTGACTTCATGGCCTTGGGAACCTCTCTCTTTTTCCCCTTCTTCTTCAAGGGGATGCTGCAGTGGAAGGGCTTGTGCGGGGAGCCTCCTCACCTGACCCACGCGGCTTCTCTGGAAAGGGCTCATAGGGCTCCGGCTGAGAACACCACTGGTCTGCACACTGCGAGTGCTGCTGCTTTTTCAGTGCTGTCAGCATTTTCCCCAAACCCAGCCGTACTGGAATCTGGCTCTTCTTTAAACCATTTAAAAAATTATTCCATGGCTGCTGTTTAGATTGCAATTTGGTGACTCGACTCTCTCTTCTTTCAGATGCAGCAGTCAGGTTAGGAAACTCCTTGACATCTTCAATTATTGGTGGCTCTTGAGCTATCAGGATTCGTAATGCGATTTAGATTTTCGTATTTCAATTTAAACTTGCCTTTCTTTTCTTTCTTTTTCTTTTTCTTTTTTTTTTCTTGAGGCTTCATTTTGTTCAAGGTTGCCAACATGTGATGCTTCAGACATTTTCACATGATGAATAACGTGTTTTCCTTTGTTATGGGAAGGATCTGAAGATAAAACTTCAAAAAATTATACACTAACAACTTTAGGATCTGCTGATGAAGCACTTGTCTTCATAGGTTCCTAGGTTTAGCAAGGAAAGCACCGTTTTTAGGGATTGGAGACAGTGCTGTACGTAATGTCTGCCAAACAGCATCACCACTGGTGTCCAGGATAACTCTTGTACAGGAAGGGGAGTTGGTAGCAGCATCAGAAGTTACAGATTCACTTGGATAATTGTTTTTCACCACTCTTTCACTCTCTGAGAACGTGTCAGCTGAATTCACCACTTCTCTTAGAAGACAAACGTTGGTCCACGTGGAGTAGCCCGATCCCCACTTGGGTTGCTTTTGTATCTTTGTTGCTTTTGTTCTCTGGACCTTGTAGTTGAGGAAAATCCAACCTGATAAATTCAAATTCAGGTTTGGTGGAAGACCTACTTTTTGCAGTGATTCTGTGTTTCCTGTTTGTTTTTTGTTGCCTAGGCTGTAGGGCAGTGGTTGGATCATATCTCACTGCAGCCTCAACTTCCCAGGCTGGAGGGATCCTGCCACCTCAACCTCCTGAGTAGCTAAGACTACAGGCCTGCACCACCATGCCCAGCTAATATTTTCATTTTTTGTAGAGACGGAGTCTCACTATATGGCCCAGGTGGTCTCTAACTCCTGGACTGAGACGATCTTACCGCCTCAGCCTCTCAAAATGCTGCTATTATAGGTATGAGCCACCACGCCTGACTCCTGTCTATTTGTTTATAATATTAACCATTTGATTTCAAACTGTCCTCAGCATGAATGGACTAATGATGTGAATGTTTAGCTGATCTTGTCTCAGATGATATGGTTCCATCAGCCCTTTTACTGTCAAACTTTTGCTCATTACACATTATTGTTTTCCTCATCATCGTTTGTTTCTTAAACAGAGTTTTGTTTCTTGTGGAAAATGGCACATGGAATCCTTTTGGAGCCTCACTGTTTGAAAACCTTGGTAACAACTGAGTTGATTATAATCATACTGGGAGCAGGTGCTGAGCAAGCATTTTGTGTGGAGTCAAGGGTAAAAGGAGAATAGGCGTATGGATGAAGAGTTATCTCAGAAGATAAATTCTGAGGTGGGAAACTTGAAGCTCCTAAGGCTATATCTTCAGAATATATTTTCTGCTCTGTCACTCCTGGCTCTGGAACAAATAGACAGTGTGTGGCTGCACAGCTAAGGAAAACATATGCTTCTGAGGACTCTGACCATGCCACCTTAGGCCCAGCTAATCTGGGAACAAAGGGTTTGACATCTACTGACAACTTATGGCCTTATCTTCCAGCTCACATGGTCCCTCCAAGGAGCACTGTGTAGGCTGTGTGGGGGTGGCCAGCAGCCAACCTGTAGGCTGGTCCTGATTCTTTCTTGATATCAGATTTTTTTTTTTTTTTTTAAGACAGAGTCTCGCTCTAGTTGTATTTTTAGTTTCACCATATCGGCCAGGATGGTCTTGATCTCTTGACCTTGAGATTCACCTGCCTTGGCTTCCCAAAGTGCTGGGATTACAGGCGTGAGCCACTGCGCAAGCTTCTTATCATCACCCTCTCTTCTATTCTCTACCTACTGCCACCTTCAAGGTCATAGTTACCTTCACCACCTACTTTGTTCTCTCTCCTCCAAAAGCAACATCTTTCCAAGATCGCAACCACTGACCTCATGAACTTCCCAGGTTCCTTCCCTCTGACTCCCTGTGGCCAGTGTTGTGCTCTGTCATGTGTCAGATGTACTATGTCAGTTTACACTCAGGGTAAGCTCTTCTCTTCCCAGGTGATACTCTTGTTAACATCGTCTGGGCTCTAACACTGCCCGTGCCCTTTCACGTGCCTTTGCTTTTGCAAAATCCTGCCAGTTTCTCTACACTGGCATGGGATATAGCACCTATGTGACTGTTTGGGGGACAAATGTTTTTACCTGCAGATCACTTGGAGTTCATAATTTTTACTGTTACACTGTAGGTAGAGATTATGGTTGATTTAATTGTTCTCTATCAATAATACAGAGCAGAGCCAATTATTGAAATCAGGTCTGTTTGAATCCAGGATGAAGATCTTCCTTGTTTACCAGACTGATTTTTCCAAGTAACTGATTGAATGTGACACTTCTGCTCATATTGTTTATGTTCAATTACAATAACTTTTTTGGTATGATTTGAAGGTTCTTTAAAATATTTGGTTTAGTGTACTTATGGTTCCTTGTCTTCATTTTTCTAAATGATAAACATTGAACTGAATGGAAAGTTAGGGGGTAAGTTTTTTTATTAAGTGATGCTGAGTATTATTTAATGTATTTATCATCTTTTTCACTTTAGGATATTTTTTATTGTACAACTATTGCCTTTAAACCTGGGAAATCAGCAAACATTTTAGGAATCCTTTTCTTTTCTAAGCCTTTTATTGTTTACTGCAGCATTTTTGCTTTATCAATTAGTGAACCAAAATTTTCCATTAAACTTTCATCACAATAATGCCATCTGCATAAACACCCCACTACATTCCCTAAAAGTTGGGTCAAGTTCTTGGCCCAAAATAGTAAAAATAATAGGGTATTGGGAGGGGAAATTACTACTCATAATTACCTCCATAACAGACCGACACTAGAATACCATCCAGTACAACATCTGATATCAAAAGAGATGTGTGTTTTATTCTCTCTTAATAGTTGATGCTAGATAGACCTTTAAATTTTCCTGTAACGACTTTTTCCTTACAGGGGCTTTATGATTTGAAAGCCGTATTACAGGCATGCTTAATATTTCCTTATATGTATATATATATATATACATATATATTATTTTCAGAGTGATTCACACACACACACACCCACACACACAAGTTTTACTACAATCTCAACTTCACAATTTCCATCAGAAAGCATTGCTAGCTAATCTTTGAATGTCTGAGGAATAGTAACTTATTGTTTTATCTTCTAAACTTTCTCATGCATAAAAAATTAATAACGTTTTGTATGCTTAATTCAGTTACACCTTTATGTATTTCAATTTACTACTGTTTGTTCCAAATGTTTTGAATACAAACACTTTCATAGGACTGTAAGGTTCATTTATTTTCTTAACAAGGTTTATCTTGTTCAAAGATGATATTGTCATTGCAATATAAGAGAAAACAATGATGATAATACATAGCATTTCTAATCGATGTAATCCAGTTCAGAGTTTAAATTGTGACTGAAGCAGACTCCACATTTTCTCGCTTGAAATCACACATTAAAACATGTGTGTTGGCACAGAGATGAAAATACATGACAGCAGGTTTTCTATTTTGATGGTGAATTTTAAGTAAAACTGGAATTGTCATAATAAGAAATATTGTTCATGAAAATTCAGATAGTAATGGATACCTTTATCGCTCATTAATATTAATTAAAATTATATTTTAAATTTCTTTTAAAATAAAAGTATATAATTTATTGCAATGCATTAATAAAATATATAAAATGTATTTGCTACAAATTACAAAATGTCAAATTTCCCCCCAGATTAGCACCTTAAAACAACCATTTTATTTTCCTCATGATGTTGCATTCCAGGAATTTGAAATGTGCTTGGCAGGGGAGTTCTGCTTAGAAAGAATATCTCATATAGCTGTAATCAGTTGTTGCCTTGGGCAGCAGTTCACTGAAGTTTCAACTTGGCTGAATGTTCAAGATCGCCCATTCAATCCTGGCATTTGAGGCTGGCTGGCTGCAGTAAGAGCCATGGTGTTGCTGACCAGATCACCTCCGCTTTCCAACATGGCAGTTTGAGGGTAGCCAAATTGCTTTCATGTTGGCTGCTTTGACCTGAGCAAATGTATAATCCAGACAGAAGCTGTCTGGACATAGTTGACCTAGCCTCAGACGTCATATAGAATTCTTTCTTTCTTACTTCATTGGTGGAAAAAGTACATCAAGATTCAAGAAGAGAAAACATAGACCCTATTCTTCAATAGTCTTCAAGACATTTCTGTAAATATCTTTGGAAGAATGGTCTGCCACATTAAGTTCTATTGGTATATTTTAATAGTATTATTATGATTAAACCCATTACCAGCTTTTTTTTTAATTGAGAGAAAAATACTAATAAGTGTTTTTTCTTTAAAATTGTATCTGTACCTTGGTAGGCCTGGAGAACATTGATATTCTGCTTTGGTGTATATATTGACTGCTACCATATTTAGTTCACTTTTAACATGGCCGTGATTTTCCCACCAACATGGTTGGTGGCTTGGGCTACTATCATATATTTCTATCCCTTTGCAAAATTTTAACCACATAGATAGGTAAATAAATATAACAGTCAACATAATACAGATAATTAGTTTTACTATAAAATAATGACATAAATATTGCAAAGACATAGATAATTTGTGTTTAATTTGGATACATGATTGCTTTCAGAGGAGTTTTGGGATCGGAACAGACAGGGACAAAATACTATTCAATCTCATCTTAATGCATATTGCTTTTATTTAAAAAGCAGGCAAAGTAAATATGACAAAATGTCAACCTTTATACATTCTGGGTTATGAGGATATAATTTTAGTTTACTTTATCTGCTTTTATGTAGTTTCAAAAATTCTCAATATGATATAGAATATTCATAATAGTTATAGATGTGTATAATAAAATATTCTTTAACATGTATAACTTCACTTTTAAAATACAAGGTTAATTTTAAATATATCTTATTTTAATTTTGTCTGCTTTTAAATATACTGTACATTTTCTTTTATTTTAATCATTTCCACATATTAGAAATATGATATCAACAATTTAATCAAAATAAATGGTATTACATTTCAATTTAATTAAATATTGTACATATCTTTACAGATCATTTGTACCTAAATAACTGCAAGTACAACAATATTATTTTTCTGCATTTATCATTCCAACCTAAACAGTCACGGCTCTTTGTGTTTGAAAACATTTCTTCCCTCCAATCTGTAAGACTGCCAAAATCAGAAGAGAGCCAGACTAATGACAGCGACTAGACTCGTTGTGTCTGGAAGGCACTGATAATGCTCCATGTGCATTAATGACATCTGTGTAACTGAAAACAGTGAGACTTAAATGGATCTTGGAATCATAAAAGAGTAGCAAGCAATTTCCCATTTTTCTGCTGTGTGAAATGGTGCTACTTTGCTATGTCTTCATTGCATTAGTCTCTGAAATCAATATGCATGGAAAAAGCTGATCATTTTTAATAGGGTCACTTTATTAACTTAAGAGCTAAAATGTTATCCTAACTGAATACTGATTTGTTCTCAAATGTATAAATATAAATGACTTCCTCTAGAAGGGTCCTTTGGATCAATATTGAGTCTGCCACAGGGTCTTTTTGTAGAGGTGAGAGGTGCCATGTGCTAAGAATTTTAACTGAGTTCATGTTAACCAGTTCTTTAGAACCTAGAGAAAAATAGAACATGACGTAGAGAAGGCAGGGCAAAATAAAATCTAATTCCAAAATAAAGTCTAATTTGATAAACTGTCATAGTTTATCAAATTAGACTTTGTCTAATGTTCAGCCAATTTTATTTTACAATCTTTGTGTACTTTTCCATGTGAGTTATTTTGGTAATATAATCTTGTGATCTATAACCCACCACTTATTTTAGAGCAAGTATTAAGGACAATTTTTTTAGTGAGAGAAAAGGGTTAGTTTTTGTTTTTGTTGTTGACTTTGCAGTGTCTAAGTCTCCCATCATCTAATAATAATGGTGGACATTAAAGTGCTAATTATGTACTAACATTTAGTCCACAGTTCAACACATTAGGTAGACATTTTTGCCCACCACTTAAAAATTGATTAGACTATTGTAGCATGTATCAAGGTACACAGCTGTCAATTGGTGCAGTGCAAACTCAAACTAAATTCCAAATCTAAACTCTAGGAACTGAAATATTGCTTCACATCACCTGTCTAATCTCATTAAATCTCAAATCCCACAATTAGGCATTTATCTCTTTGTCCTTCTCTTTCTATTCTCATTCTTAAAAGGGTCTATTCATACCATTATCTTCATATTTCACCCTCAGCCTTTTGACAGCCTTATCTTCAATTCCAGTCCAGATCTCTCATTCCTAGGTCTGACCTTAGACCCCTGTGTCCAAATGGTATCATCACTTGAATAACCTGCCGTTGTCTCAAAGTAAACACAATGCAGGTCAAATCTATTTTTCCATCTGTAATATTGTTTTTTTCTCTAGCCACTGCTTTTTTATGTTTAGTAAAGTCACACAGTTTCAAGAATTTCTGCATGATTTCAAAATTGTTTAAGATGGAAAGCAATATGAAGAATTAATACTGGGTTCATTGTTCAACTCTTGCCATGATTAGACTCATCATACATGCCAGGCAAAATTCCTGCTGGCATGGAGCGTAATACACTATAATCAGAGAAATCTATCTTAGACATTTAAATATACAAACCACTGCATAATTAAAGACTTGTGATAATTGGTATGAGTTAACATTCTACATTTCTATTTAATAGCACAATAAGGGATGAATTTAAAATGAAAATCAGGCAATAAGGAATAATAAGAGGGTTTACAAAGAGGAGGCACCATACACACCATCTTAAGGCAGTAATATGTAAACTGAGACCAGAGTGATGCCTACAAATTTGATGAAGAGAGAGAGTGTGTGTGTGTGTGTGTGTGTGTGTGTGTTTGTGTGCGTGTGTGTGCGTTTAGCTGGAAAAGGTGGAAAGAGTTTTAAAGAGTCACTCCCTGGTATTTTCCTCGAACAGTTAATTTCACAGATACTGATGTCTTTCACAGAACACCAAAAGAGAATATGATTTTTGTGTTGTGATATCAGGCAACAATAATTCTTTCTTGAGATGATTTTTCCCCCACATATGTTCCTATTGTTAAAATTCTCACCTTGGGCCTCATGTTATGTATAAATAACTTCACTGCCACAACCAACTCACTCTTGTCTTAATTTTAATTTCTCCTCATCTGCCATTTCCATATCCCTAAACACACAATTTGACATGATTTGACTTGCAGAAGCTACGGCAGATTCCTGTTATTTTAGGAGTAGAATATACATTTTCTTTCAGTGTTCTTAACCGACTGATTCTACCTGAACTGTACCTTCACGACCTTAGGGATTTATTTTTCCTTTGGTCATGAGGCTGCAATTACATTGATATTTTTCACTAATGAATGTATACCAAACTTAATCTCATTCCCCAGAAACTGACCCAAGTTTTTAGTACTGTAGAAGTTTACAACTTTTCCTCCTTCTTTTCTTAGTAAAGGTATATCCATTCTTCAGGTTTCAGTTTCTATATCCTTGAGATGTTTTGCTTCGTTCTGCCCAAACTAAATTATGTTCCCATATGATACCTTATATTTCTTTCACAGCAATCATTGTCATTTTAAATTATCCACTTATTTGCATGTTTGTGTATTTAATGTCCATGTGGATCACGAGGTCAGGAGTTCAAGACCACCCTGGCCAGGATGGTGAAACCCCATCTCTACTAACAATACAAAAATTAGCTGGGCGTGGTGGTGGGCACCTGTAATCCCGGCTACTCCAGAGGCTGAGGCAGAGAATTGCCTCAACCTGGGAGGCGGAGGTTGCAGTGAGCCTAGATTGCACCACTGCTCTCCAGTATCCAGCACAACCTAAATAGTGAATAATAGAAGAAAAGACTTAAGGAAGGCATAGTTTATGGGCTCTTCATGCCTACCACATGCGTATTCATATTTCTCCAAGTTTGATTATATAAATCCCTTTGACAGATATGCTCTCTTCCCCATTTACCCATTTTATATTCTATTCTTTAAATGCAAACCAAGTTTAGATGCTTCATCATGTCGAATACTATTTCAAATAAAAAATTTTATACCAGTTTCTATGGAGCTTGCAGCGCATGCTGTACAATTAAATAATCATTCATGTAATATTTCCCAGGGTTGTTTTTGCCAAAACTATGAGTACTCTGTGGTTGATGCACTATGTTTTCTGCTTTTATATATATCTCTCAACATCCAGAGAATTACTTAAGATAAATGGTGCTTTCTAAGAAATGGCTTGAGTTTTAAAATTTGACTTAACCTAACATGTAATTTAAGATTTGAATACAAAGTCCCAATTAGCCTGTCCAATGGTTGTATCGATTCAGGTGTCTACAAGAAAAGTAATTAAATACCCAACAGAGTAATGAGAAAAGTAAAAGGATGAATTACAAATGAAATCAACAAGGAGAGGAGAAACACCCCACAACCAGCCTAGAAGCAAGAAGAGGGAAGAGTTACCTTTACCACTATTGCAAGGGAGAGCTGTGGCTCCAGCAATGGGAGAGCCACCTGATAGGAACTTTCATCCTCAAGAAAGAAGTGGAACCACTGACATCCCTGAGTCCAGCAAGCAAGAGGTCAATGGAACAAAGACACCATTCTCATTCTCCTTTCCCTGACAACCTCCAGCTTGTATTGCTCATTGGTTGAACCCAAACTAAAGACAGGGCAAACATCCTTTTGTTTTCATAATAGCCAGCAGCCCAGGAGATGAAGCAAAGCGAAGACAGGTGAGATGAAGGGACAAGGAGAATTTCCAGGACCACGACATTTTTTGTGTTTCCAGTCTTCCTGCCATAACACAGATGCCTGAATATACATTGGCAACAGCAAGACAGAAAGGTTTCTCTCCTGTGTAAGTCTCCAAAGGTGGATAGTTCAGCACGGGTAAGTTTCCTCTGTTCCTCTAAACATAAATCTTCTCCTCTGCATCCAGAGATCCTGCCAACAGTCTTTAACCTAGGCAAAAGAAATGAGAAAAACACGCACGCTGCTTTGAAGAGCTTGTTGTGAAAGGGGCACCTGTCACTTCTCACATGCTGCTGTCCCAAACAAGGTCATCCATTGCACAAAGGGCCCAGCTAAGGCTTGGTGATTTTCATCAGGAAAGCAGAGAGAACTGATGCTGGTGCGAAACCATCCAAAGTGCTCCAGGGAGAAGAAAGAGCATGCATGAAAGCACTAAGACGTAAAGAAGCTTGCTTGGAAACATTTATGCCTGAAGAGAATGATGATTACCAGCGTTTGTAAATATGCACACATATAAACTTTTCCTGAAGTTTACACATTATGCCATATATTGTGCACAATATTTCTCTTAAAGTGCCTTGTCTTGGACAGTCAACTTGCTACATGGGCCAATAAAATGTGTATGCTAAACATACAGATTGAGTTTATTGCTGCAATAAAATAAAACTCATGGCAAATTTAATAGGATATATTTCTAATGACATGCATAATTATCTTTTTGCTACGTGCTAATTATGTAGATATAAATGAAATGCCATTTCCAAATAATACTAACTATAGTCACTTAAGTGGAACACCAAATCACGTATTTAATTCTCTGAGGTTTCTAATAGACGTTTTCACTAGGAGTGTTTAATTCTCCTGTGCATCCTTGTGAGGCAAAGTGAACAAACACCATTACCTGACGTTACCATCTTCCGGGGCAGTTGGATTTAACACTTTACTCTGAGATTCTCTATGTTCATTTTCTATTAGTGACTGTCTCCTCTACATATCATATCTCTAAGGTATTGTGACATTGCCCTGCCCTTTTATAAGGGCCAAGAGTGAAGTTATGGTAAAGCAACGATGCACATTTAGAAAGAGGCAATACATTGTGAGGAGGTCAGTTCTCACTTCCTGCCTTTACATTTCACCCCTCCTTTGACTCTAAGTTCTAACAGTTCAAATTCAGTTATCGTTCTCAGGCCTATCCTAAGGAACATAATAAATACAGAATATTTTTTTCAAATCTATCTGCATTAATTGTGCTGGGTATTATATGTCAAATGATAGACCAAGTAATTCCCTACTCAGATATAAAATTTATAATATGCAATTTTTGTAAAAATTAATAAATGTTGAAATAGAAGGGAAATGTACCATGTAATTCACAAAATTTGAAACCTTTTTGAAAGAGGAGGGCATTAGGAAACAATCACTGAAGCTTGGAGGGTGAGAGTTGTTTTTTTTTTGTGGTGGGGGAGTAAAAGGAACAAGAGGACACTTAAATTAAAACATCTCATATTTTATAATTAATTTTAAACTGTTTCCATTTGTCCTGATATGGACATGGATGCCTAATTGTGTATAAAATAATCATTTTTTATTGTTTTATATTTCTTGGCCACATAGAATTTTAAATGCTGGGCATCAAATATTCTTTATGAGTACAAAATAATCTTTAAAATTTGGATTGCATCATACCAAGGTGATTTCACCAGCAAGCAATAAGTGGCAGGCATTGTGCATTTACATTCTTTACCGCATATCCCTTGTATGTAGCCATATAATTACCTCATGACTGCAATTGCTATATTTCAGTTTCCTAGGTAATCATAACTTGTCACTCTATTTTAGTGTTTATATGAGTATATTAGGTACATATGGATGACACTGAGCTATGTAGCTTTTGCATCTACCATCCTGTGTTTGCATCTACCATCTTGGAATACTTTTGTGTTTTCCAGAGTTAATGACTGTATCATTTCTTTTTATTTCCTGTGTTCCTTTCAATATTACAACCTCCAAAACATCTAACAAAGTTATAGGAATCTATTTAATATGTTTGAACACATCACCTCCTGTTAAAAATAATCACTTTTTTCTCATGTTTCACAAAGTGCTTTTTGCACCATTGTCTTCCTAGAAATTCCTTTTGCTATAAACCTAGGGATACTCATCACAAGTGGTATAGCTTCTGTGCTGAGTCCTAGTCCTGAGTCCTAAGTATTTCTTTTTATTAGATAACAATCATTTTAATAAGAACATCCTCTTATATCAGGATGAAAAAGCCACACGAGAATAAATGATTTTTGACTTTACATTTAAAGCTGGCTTTATTCTACCCTTCCTCCAACACACGAAAATATACTTCATTTGATAAATTTGCTGGATACTTTAAAGTGCTAAAGATAAAACGTCTTTGTGTCCAACTGCCTCTTGGCTTCCAAAACATATGTAAAGATGTTTTATTTGCTATACTTAAATGAATGCATAATTATGAAAACTAAAAGACCTAAATAATTTATACGTATTATAAGTATTTAAGTTGTGCAAAAAATGTAAGTTGATTAAGCATGGTGGAAGTCTCTTGGGAGTCTCAATTATGCATCTCAATTTTGAAGAAAATATTATTGTGTAACATATTGACTGAAAACTATGCATCTATATCAAATATATTCCCAATATTCAATATTTAATATGCAACTTCTAGGACAAAAGTTCCTTATGACTTCAACAGGTAGTATACACATATTTAGTTAATTGGAAATAAACTGTACTCAGCATTTGATGAATATATGTACCATGAAATTTAAAAAATATTTTGAAAAATAAAAACAAATTTCAATATTTGGTACTAAACTTTCCCAAACGTCACTAAAACTTGAAACTTGCTGAAACTGACTAATCTTCTAATTATGTTAAGATAATCAGATTTCTTAAGTCCCACAGAAGTTAAATTTATGCTAGTATATCCTATGAATGCAAATGGAAAAATGACATTTGCAATGCAGTGATTTGTAATAATTAGTGTTTGAGGTTCTCATCTTTAAGCAGCCTTTTCTCCTTTTTCCTGATAGAAGTCAATATTGCCTTCTTGGTGTTTCTATACTACTTTTTAGCATATTCCATACATTTGTTTATTAATCTACACACATATCTAGAGAGAAAGAATATATTGTATTGCTTGACGAGAGACAGTATGGTGTCTAGCACAATATCCAGGCCATAATAGTTACTTAGGAAAATTTAGTTGACAGACTATGCCCATTAAGTTCCATACTTCCAGAATACAAGCAACAGAATTAAGCTCATTGCAATTTCATTGTTAGTTGTTAGGAGAATTTGTCTTATATCTCATGCTTAGATGCATGTGTCACTAGTATTTCTGTGTGTTTTCATAGACACTATCTAGTCTTTCAGGAACTACAATTTAAAAAACATATGGTCATAAGTGGTGAATTATAAAACATAGTAACCTCAAATGTAAATATTTGATCTGATAGGGGTATAAAAGACCATTTCTTAGATAAGAGGGCAGTTTCTCTAGGACCGATATATTTCATGCACATATTGGCGGCTCACAAACAAAGATGAAGCCCATTCTTTGTAAGTATGAGAGATTACTGGGAACTTTGTTTGGATTTCTCCAACTGCTCTGTGCTTTCTTTTTTTCTGTTATATTTGTATCTTTTGCTTTCATTACAGTGTATGTGAATATACAGAAATAATTGTTGCAGTGAAAGTGGTAGAACTTTTGCAACAACTCCAGATTTAATTTGAATATGACTAATCCTTTGTTTGGCAGAAGTAAAGAGAAGAACAGGGAGAATGAATTCTCTCTAATGCCAGGTTGCCTCTTGAGCTGCCCTGATTTGAGGTTGCCCAAGCACTATGATTGATTAAGGAAAATTGGATGTAGAGATAATAAATCCAGTAGCAGGGGAGATAGCAAAATTGGGAAAGAACAAGATCCAAGTGAAGGGAAAATCACAAACAATTTGGTTCCTTGGCTGAAAAAAAAAAAGTAAAGAAGAAAAAAACTGTATTACTGAAAGTCAAAATATAACCAAACATGTTCAAAACTCTAGAATCTGTCTACTTGAAGTTAATTATGAACCAAGTTAGGAATTAAAATGTTGTCCTGATGAAATATTGTAAAAGTATCACAACTGATTCCACTTCTCATTACTGAAAGCATTCTAAAGATACGGATTCTGAACAGGTAACTCTTGAGATTACAGGTTATTTTGTCAAGGAATTGACTCGTATTGTGGACAGATACAGACAGTTCCCAGAGTACTTTTATTGCAAATAATTTTACATTTTATTAACAAGGGTAAATTTCATTGGCTCTGCTCATGACTGAAAGAAGAGAGGTGTTTAAGTTAACACAAGATTCTCGGTAGGCAACTACATTCACCACTGTGTGTGTGAGAGATGACACGCTTTATCCTATCCCTAATTTACTAATCTATATTAAAGGAGGAGTTAGATCAAAGTATTGGGAGAAGGACAACTGCTTTGGTCTTGCTGAATAGAAATTGTAATAGCCCCACTGAGGCTGTAAATATTCTGATACACAAGTATAGCCTACCTTGGATTGGTTATGTCAGGGATTCTCAACTGGGGCTGACTTTGCTCCTCAAAGGATAAACAGTAATGTCTGAAAAGTGATTTAAACACTTTCTAAGTTGTTACAAAAACCTTTCAAATTAAAAATTAGGAAACCTATCAACAAGATTAAACCCAGTGGTAATTGTTAGAAGGTTGCTAAAAATGGAATGTAATAGGAGAACATGAATGATGTGGCTGGTGAGGTGTTGATAGTCACCATCAGAAAATAGGTGCCTCCAAAGTAAATCTCCTCTATCAACTCCTAGGACATTACAAGACCCTCAGTTGATCTGTCATATAAACACAACCTTGATGAATTTAACAAATCTAGGAAAAAGAAAACTGAATATGTGGATTCTCACAGGTAAAACCAGTGAAATTGGTACAGGGTGAAAGAAGGCTACAATTCTGAATGAAAAGGAGGTCAAAGTCTCCTGGTAAAGCCCCTAGGTGTGAACATACAGCCATCAACATGGATGTGGAAAAATGGCATGCATGTGTAAGGAACCCTTATTGGCATCACTGAAAACCAGAGCACGGTGTACAGACCCTCAACTCATGATAGAAATTTAAATGGCGATGTGATGATTTTTGAGGATGATGATGTGGTGATACCTCTCCCTGAATTCTTCAATAGAAAGCATACATGATATAGAATTGGGAGCCTCTTCCTTTACACAAGGCTCTGGGAAAATCATCTTGCATGTCTGCTCTTTGTGTGCTTTTAATTGGACACTTTTGAAGGGAACCTTTAGAATTACGTATGTCCACTCAATTAGATAATTGAAAACAATGTAAGTTAGCTGAGGTGGATAGAGGTATCAAAGGTTTTCTGCTGTTACTCAAGATGTGGTAGATTACTTGTCAGTCCAGTATAACCTGCAAGAAAAGCTGTCAGATCTTGGAGGTTAACTATAGACTGGATGAGCAAACAAAGTGATGTCTCCAAAGGTGTCAGCTTTACTAGAAGTAGAGCTAACAAATCAAGCTATGCCACAAGTTGAAGTGTATTAGTATTCTGTCGAGATCAGTTTGGCTAATTCTGTCTTTTGATTCCTACTTCATAAGAAAGTCAAAGTAAATTTGTGTTCATGTGGTGGCTTACAATACATTTTTACTCTGCTGCCACAAAGATACTTATAAATTGGCTAAATAAAAGCATTAGGATAATTTTCATGATATAATGTTGATATCCATATGTGAAGGTCAAGCTAAGAATGAATTTCAACTGAGAATTAATCATATGACCCTCTGGGGATGGCTGCTCAACAATAGTACAATACAAGGTGTGACACAGATGGAAAAAGTCTTAAGAATAGCTTGGACATGAGCTCATTACCAACCATTTCTCAAACAATCAAAAATAAATTATTTATTCTAACACCAAAGTATGTAAAAGAGGCACAGACACTAAATTGGTTCTTTTATTTTTGAAGAATGATAACTGAACTAGAGTTTCTACTACCCTCATTCACAAAGTTACATGAAAGAAAGTTGAACTTGAAAAGGTCTCTGTTGTGGGTTGAATTGTGTTTCCCTCTAAAAAAATGTATTGATATACTAATCACCAATACCTCCGAATGTGACTTGATTTGGAAAAAGAGTCATTGTAAATGCCATTAGTTAACATGAGGTCTTATGGAGGTAGTCTGGGCCCCTAATCCAATAGGACAAGTGTCCTTATAAGAAGATAGCCATGTGCAGAAAGAGACAGAGGGAGAACACCATGTGCCAATAAGGGTGGAGACTGGAGTTAGGTAACTGCAAGTTGGGAACACCACTGACTGACAGCAAGCCATTGGACTCTAGGTGGATGAAAGGAGGTTGCAGAGGGAGCATGGCCCTGCTGAAGCCTTTGCCTCAGGCCTCTATCCTCCATCACTGAGACAATAATTTATGTGGTTTTAAGCCATCCAGTTTGTGCTATTTTGCTTTCACACACCTGGGAAACTAATTGAGGTTCTAAACAACACATTATATTGCAATTCGATTGCTCAGTTGACCTCTCTGGGTCTTCACTGTTAGATTGTGCAGACAGTATTATCAGAAATGTTAGCAACCCCCACTGAGTTAATCAACATGTGTAGCAAAAGTCCTTTCTACTACATTGCCATAGCCACGAGATTTTGGACTAGGAAGTTACCTGGAATTGTTAACAAATATACACACTTTGGAAATAATAATTGTCCTATGATTGGGAACTCATTCAAACTATCTTTAATACTGAAAGGCATAATCCTATTTTGATTCTTAAAATGCTCATGGTGACACAAGTAACATATCTAAGCAACTTTCTAACAGGGAGGAAAATATACAGAGAAGCTTCCTTATGAAATGTAGGTGGTATATTTAGATGGGGAACCATAATAGATAGCCATCACATAAATGAGCAGGTGGTAGTCAGTCTTCTGGGCAATACTTTAGAAGCTCCTGAGAAGCTACCTAATCCCACAGCTAAATGAGCACTGTCTTTTGGTAAATTGTTAGGTGATGCATAAAAGGCGTTAGAGTTTACTTGTGGTGGTTTTCAGGTTGCTGGGAAATATTTGATCTAGAAGGATGTTGCATTATGTCAAGATGATGGTCACATTCTGAAAAATGATATATACATATATATTATATATAGACACACATATTTTATATATATTTATATCCTCAATGATCAGAATTAATAGTGATATTATTTGGAATATCAGGAGAAAATAATAATAAAATTGGTAGTCATACCAATATTTCTATAGTATTGAATTATACCAATTATTAGGTAGTAGCCATTGGACTGAAAATATAGTCTAGAAAATAGGTCTTGAATGATTAAATAATAAAGTGCACTTTTATGGAGGATGCTATTGAATGCAAACTGTTATATACATGGAAAGAGATAGAATTAAGTGAAGCCATATTAATACCCATCAAAAATCTCTCCTTCTGAATGTGAAAGGGTATAGCAGAAACAAATAATGTTCTCATCTGCCCTTTGATATTAGCATTCTGGGTACCTGAAATGACCATTCATGATATTCAAGCAATGTACATGGACAGAAAAAGGTCATTTTCTACTATGTCTCTCAAAAGCAAGAAAATTGATTAACAATTGTCATCCTTCTCAACAGATACATCAGCAACTAAGGTATAATAAGCCATAATATGCAGTTGTGGACCAGTCCATAGTGGGCAAATGGACTGCATTGCTTCTGTTATTCACAGATCTCTGTGGATACCTATGGATCTTAACTGGAATATAGATTCATTCTATGTTTAGATTTGCATGCCCAGCAACAAAAGCAAATGTCTCTAAATAACTACAGGATTAAAACAGAAAATGTGATTTTAATTTGGAATCCTCGCTCAAGTAATATAAGAAAAAGGACCCCTTTTCACTGGAGATGCAGGGAAACAATGGGCTGAAAGGCATTATGTATGATGGATTTATCATTGAACCTTACCATACACAAACTTGTGAATTGTGTCAACACTGGAAAGAGTATCTAAGGCACCTCCTTAAACAACTCAGAAATAATAGGTGCCTAAGGGGATAACCTATGACTATATGAATGTGTGTTGAAACTTCATATGCATAGAAGTAGAGGGGTATCATTGTGTATCTACTGTTGCAATATCATGGGAAACATAGGGAAGAGAGCATAGAGATTATGATAAAACTTACATAGTCCTCTTCTCTACTTCTGTAAATATTTTGTTTTCTCTGACTGATCCCATAGTAGTCCTGGGACCTGGCTGCATTTACAAGTTTCAAAAAAGCATTGACTTTATACTATGTCACAATGGCAATACCTTTACAACTAACTGCCTAAATTTATAATAGAATTTTGGAGTGGTTGTTTTTACTTCTCAACTCTAAGTTGAAGAAACAGTCACAGCTTTTTCTCACCCAGTGGAGGAGTTCATGCTATGAGCTTATGATGATCTAAATTTATTTCATACGACTGGGAAGGGAGAACGAGTAAAGCATTGGAAAGAATCACATTGACAACAGCTGTATGAATTAGGCCCCTTGACTGAACTACAGGCTTTGGGTAAAATGCAGTGATAAATGGAATAAATGACAAGCACTTGTGGAAAGGAAGGGGTGAGGCAAGAAAGAGTTGATGCAAAAAGGAAAAACAAAAATTACTTTGGTATCTTCTGAAAAGTCAAGAGATATAACCACATATGTCTGGAGGGTGAAACTGTTTACCTATGAAAATCTCCCAGTTTTTGAATCAGAAACAGAAGGCTCAGGGCAGCTTCCAGTGAAGTGAAGACATGTTCAGTATGAGTTTAACTATGGCATGCACTTTGTTGATGCTAATGATACCCTGTAGATGAAACTAGTAATAATTAGAATACACTTTCACAATTGGTTCTCTTGTTAGAGGTTACATTTATCACAGAGAAACACTTTGCAGAAGTGTTGCCTTTAGAATGAATAGAAAACACTTTATTCAACTACACAAACACTACCAAATGTGTAACTATTAATTTGATGCTTGATAAGGAACGTGCCAGGTACAAAGATGTAAGGCAAATGGCTGTGCTTTAGTCAGGAGTCAGCCCAGGCAGCATTCTGGTGCAGCATGACTCGGCAGGTTTGGAGTGCAGGTGTACAACCCCACACATTATGTGACTGTGCAACGTGAGGTGCATTAGGTGATCACCCTTGTGAGCTCATGCTTGACTCAGAGCCACTATTTCCTGCAAAAGGTAATAATTACCCTGATAATGCTGTACATATGGCTTGCTCGTGCCTAGAGAGAGAGTAAAACCATGCTGAAACTATCTACGTTTACTCGAGTGTTTTTCCAGCTATCTGCCGCTTGCCCACCGACTCCCCTCGGACCTCAGTTAGAACTTGAGAAATGTATATAAAATTTCTTCTGTTTGCCTGATTTGTTTTAAGAACATATATTCTAATGCTTATAGACCTTTTTTTTGTGGATGGAAACCTATAATAATGATAAAGAAAATCTGGCAAATAAAATGTTAAAAACATAATATATGCTGAGTACGTTTGTAGTAAACCCCCTAAAACAGTGAAATGAGACAGAGTACTTAACGTTTTTGGGTCAAAATATCTATCTAAATTGTAACTAAGCAATAAATACTCAATGGCCACAACATGTTTAATTAACAACTCATCTCTGGACCAAATGATTTAAAAGCACTCTGGGTGAAATTGGCACAAGTGTAGAAGTCCTTGGGCATGTGAAATATTCCTAAAATGAGGAGAGAAATACTGTGGAAAAAGATATGTTGGCACATATTTGTAACCTGGGAGGAATGCTATATCAAGAAAATGAGAAATGGTGGCTTCTGTTGTAGTGCTGTGGCTTGGGTTTTGAATCTGGTCATATAGCCTGGTTTTAGCTACATGACCAGATGGGGTTGCTGTGGTTTGAAGGTGTTCCCTCAGCAATTCAGGTGTTCTCAATGTGATAGTGTTAGAGGTGGGTCCTTTAAGAGGTGATTAGGCTGTGAAGAATTCTCCCTTCTGAATGGGATTAAAGTCTCAGCAAACTATCAAAGGAACAGAAAACCAAACACCACATGTTCTCACTCATAAGTGGGGGCTGAACAATGAGAACACATGGACACTTGGAGGGGAACAACACACACCAGGGCCTGTTAGGGGGTGGGGGGTAGGGGAGGGAACTTAGAGAGGGGTCAATAGGTGCAGCAAACCACCATGGCACACATATACCTATGTAACCAACCTGCATGTTCTCCATAGGTATCCCAGAACTTAAAGTAAAATAAAAAAATAAAACAAAGAAGCTTCACCCAGCACTTTCTCACTTGCCTTTCCGTTTTCTCCTATGTGTGGACACAGCAAGAAGGCGCTTGCAAGAACAAATGCTGGTGCCTTGATCTTGGACTTCCAAGTCTCCATAACTGTGAGAAAATAAATTTCTGTGCTTTTAAAATTACCCAGTCTCAAATATTTTACTATAGCAGCACATAATGGACTAGGACATGGGCCTTTACAGACATTGACACATTTTGCACATATCTTAGTGGTTTACACTTAAAAGATGAAATCCATCACACATGAGAGGACTTTGCTTAGATTTCGTGGATCTCTTTAATGTTTGCGTGTGTTTTCTAAATCCTATTGTATTGTATCCTCTGTCTTTATTAAAAACAGCAATGTGGCCTGGCGCAGTGGCTCACGCCTGTAATCCCAGCACTTTGGGAGGCCGAGGCTGGCGGTTCACAAGGTCAGGAGACCAAGATCATACTAGCTAACACAGTGAAACCCCGTCTTTACTAAAAATACAAAAAATTAGCCAGGTGTGGTGGTGCATCCCTGTAGTCCCAGCTACTCGGGAGGCTGAAGCACAAGAATCACTTGAACCCGGGAGGCAGAGGTTACAGTGAGCTGAGATCTTGCCACTGCACTCCGGCCTGGGTGACAGAGTGACACTCCATCTCAAAAATAAACAAAATAACAACAACAACAACAAAACAGCAATGTATAACCAAATGTGTAGATTTTGAGAGGCTTTGTAATAATTTAAACAAGCTAATTGGACCAGGTATTGACATGGGAGTGCACTGCTTGGACATAAGTGTTGCATTTGTTTAGTATGAGTAGACAGTGCCACATGCTTCTTCAAAGTGGTTGTACCAATGGACTCCACTGAAACTGTCCTTATCAAGAACATGCTGATAAATCCAGTGGCGGTTACTTCCTTAATGGTAGTGCTGCCTTCACTTGGTTTCCAGGACACCACACTCATCTGCTGTTTCTCCAGGGGATGCTCTTCTTCAGGCTCTTTTGCTATAAAATCTTTATATTATTTACCTCTAAGCATGGGGATACCCCAGGACTCCTTCCTTGGGCCTCTTCTCTGTGTTACCCAGACTTACTCCATTGTTATTCTAATCTATCCTCCCAGCTTAAAATCCTTGTTTTATTCCAATGGTACCCTACCTAAATATTAAACCAGGACTTCTCCTCTGATTCTAATCTCTTGTATTACCTATCTGTTCAACTTTTCTAATGAGATGGATAACTGTCATGTCAAACTAAATATTCTGAAATGAGTTCCTGGTGTTCTCCTCTAAACATGTAACTCCCCAGAGGTTTCCATCCCAGTAATTGAAAAATGTAGGCCAGGCTCCGTGTCTCATGCCTGTAATCCCAGCACTTTGGGAGGCTGAGGTGGACAGATCACCTGAAGTCAGGAGTTCCAGACCAGCCTGGTCGACATGGCAAAATCCCATATCTACTAAAAATACAGAAAAATTAGCCAGGTGTGGTGGTGCGCACCTTTAAGCCCAGCTACTTAAGAGGCTGAGGGAGGAGAATCTCTTGAATTGGGGAGGCGGAGGTTGCAGTGAGCCAAGATCACACCGCTGACCACTGCACTTCAGCCTTGGTGACAGAGTGAGACTCCATCTCAAAAAAAAAAAAAGACAGAAAAAAAAATAAAAATCTATTCTCCCATTTTTCTCATAGCAAAACCTTGAAGTCATTCTTTATGCTTTTTTTTTTTACACCTAAATCAAACTTTCCATCAACACTTTAAGGTCTACTTTCACAAAGATATTTGTAACTTGTTAACATCTCATAATCTCCTTATTTGGTTGGTGCAAACATAATTGCAGTTTTGAACTGTGAATTTTAAATCATTATAACTAGGCACAAATACGTCTTTATTAATCAAAATAGGAACCATTACAATCAACACATTTTTGCCAAAGAAAGAAAATAAGTTTGTTTATTCCCATGGTGTAAAAAAAAAAAAAAAAAAAGATATGTGCTTCAGGATTCGATGAACTCTGGGAAAGCATTTTCTGCATCCTGCTAGTTGTGGAAGCTTTTTCCTTGCAAAAAAGTTGGCGAGATGCTTGAAGAAGTGGCAGAGAGTTGGGAGGTCAGTTGGTGAGAGGTCAGGTGAATAAGGTGGACGAGGCAAAAATTTGTAGCCCAATTTGTTCGACTTTTGACGCATTGGTTGTGCTACATGCGGTCACGTGTAGTTGTGGGGAATAATTGGGCTTTTTCTGTGGACCAGTGTCGGCTGCAGGCATTGCAGTTTTCAGGACATCTCATCGATTTGCTGAGCATACGTCTCAGATGTAATAGTTTCATTAGGATTCAGAAAGCTGTAGTAAATTAGGCTGGCAGCAGAGCACCCAACAATGACGATGACCTTTTATTTGGTGCAAGTTTGGCTTTGGGAAGTGCTTTGGAGCTTCTTCTGGATCCAGTTATTCAGCTGGTCATCACTGATTGTCCTATAAAATCTACATTTTATCGCACATCACAATCCAATAGAAAAGTGTTTAATTGTTGTTGCATAGGATAAGAGAAGATGACACTTCAAAATGACTTTTTTATTTTATTTTGGCTCAGCTCATGGGGCATCCCACTTATCTAGCGTTCTCACCTTCCCAATTTGCTTCAAAGGCCGAATGACTGTGGAATGGTCAACAATGAGTTCTGCAACTTATTGCGGTGTTGTGAGAGGATCAGCTTCAATGATTGCTCTCAATTGGTTGTTGTCAACTTCCTATGACCGACCACTATGCTCCTCGTCTTCAAGGGTCTTATCTCTTTTGCAAAACTTCTCGAACTGCCCCCGCACTGTACCTTCATTAGCAGTCCGTGGGCCAAATGTGTTGTTCATATTGCGAATTGTCTCCACTGCTTTATGACCCATTTTGAACTCGAATAAGAAAATCGCTCAAATTTGCTTTTTGTCTAACATCATTTCCATAGTCTAAAATAAACATAAAATAAACAGCAAGTAATAAGTCATTACCAAATGAACATAAAGTGAGAAATGCCCATTAAAATGATGTATAACATAATCACATTTCTTTAAGAATATATTCCAATATCAAACAGCAAATGCCAACAACGCAAAAATCACAATTACATTTGTGCCAACCTAATACTACTTGAGTTAAAGCTACATCCTCTCCAATCAGGATTATTGTGATAGCCTCTGTAAAATTATCCTTGCTTTTTGCTTTTCCTCTATACTCCTCCATCCACAGGGTAAGCAGGGGTATCTTATCCCAATGTGTATCATGTCCCTCATTTCTTCCATGTCTTTGCTTAATGTTTGCCTGCTAAGTGACAGTATTTATTTTTTCTGATCCAATTACTGAAATTGCTCAAAATTTTCTTCCCTTTCTTTCATATATATAGAAATAAACATATTTGTTTTCTTATTTTTTTTTCTATTTTTTGTTCATTACTGCATTCAACACACTATCTAGCATAGGACTACACTAAATTTAAGCACTCAACATTCACACACTCAGAAACATAATCACCTTTATTTCAACCTTAATTGAAACAGTGGTATTAATCAAATTGGCTAAGATCACTCATGTTGCTTCCTTTACCGCCAATACAGCATTTTCAATTTTCATGCTCCACATCAGGGAAAATAATTTTCTTATTTAAAGAAATAAAACAAAACTCAGCCTTCAGATAAATGCTAGATGTTGGTCCTGGTCAAAAATGACTCACTTTTTCTGTTCCATCAAACTTCCCAGCCTGTCTCCTAATCCTTCCTTATTTTTCATTTTCTCGACTGTGGACCATAACCTTCTAATCTGGGACTGTTGTATGTGGAGCCATTCCACATAATCCTCCCCTCTACTATGACTGGTGGGTTAAGCTAGAAAAGAGAGTGTACATAAGAAACGACTGAGAACTGAAGAATTTGTCCAGGTGATTTTCTTTTGTAGGTTTATTTTAATGGGCACTGTGAACAAATATTGTTAATTTTTTCTTTTACCGACTGACCGCTGAAAAGTTCATGGCCAAGTTTGTTAATGTCCTATGCCAAAATAAAGTCTCATATGAAAGGTCATCTATTTTTTTCCTATATACTTATTACTTTAAAAAGCACAATATTGGCTTTTATGATTTATCTTTTGGACCATTTTAAGTCATGCTTAACCTTTGGTGAGGGTATAAAAAATATGGAGGCAAGCATCTAGATGATGATAATGGGCACTTTTTTCACCTTGCCTTTTTGGACACAGAAAGACATGAGCTGAGAGTCAGTCAGTTTTATTACCTCTTTTTAAGTTAAAAAATGCACTATATATCTGTATTTTATACTTTAAATTGTAACTCATATTAAGAGTAATCAGTAACTAATTGAGAATATGCAACAAATAATAACAAAGAACCAGTTTGAAACGTTTGCCTTGAAAAGGCTTAATAGCTGAATAGTAAAACTACTCAAATATACTATATCTCATCCTCCTAACAATCATAAAAGTAAGATAATTTAATTCTATGTTGGGTGAGAGATAATAGACATGCTGCTAGATACAATAGCTTGTCAAAGATCAAATAGCTGATGAATAAAGGAAACGTACTTAAAACCTGATTTTATTTCAATGAAGTGTGTGTGAGAGAGAGGACTCTACCTCACTCAACTTCTTAAATAGGTAAAGTAGTCCCGGAACAAAGAATTATGTTTTTCTTGGTTTATCAATTTCGTCTTTTTAAAAACTTTTTTTGTCAGGATGAATATATAGCTTCTTGAACACGGGGAATGCTGAAATGCTCCCTTTAAGCCACACATTAAATTAAGCACTAAGATTGATTTTCTTATTGTCTTCTTCCCCATTGGCCATACTTTAGTCCTTCAGAAGTTCCTATGTTTTCTGGAGCAATAGAAATATACTCTGTGGTAACTGGAATGATAGTTAAAGCTTTCAAGTTGAAGAGAAATTATCTTGATCTTAAACTTTGCAGCAGATTATTAACTAAATTTAAAGAGAAAAAGGAAGGAAAAAAGACTGTAACATTTATCTTACATCTTTAGCCAATAATACTGTTCTGTTGCTTCAGAACAGCCCAGTCTATTTTTTTTTTTTTTCTGAACCTTGGGGATTTTCTTATTTTACCACCATTTCCAAGAATTGAACAAGGCAAAATAACTATGTAATATCTCACAATTTGCAAACCAGTGCTTGAACAGGGTTTGCAGGGAGGGTGTGTATAACCACTTCTTTCATCTTCTCAGTGGAAAAAATGCGTATGTTCATAAACACATACTTTGCCTATGGTTTCAGAGGATTCAGAAACTATTTAAAAATCAATATTAAGGAATTATAAAATATAAGGAGGAATTTAAATTTGATGCAAAAGAACCAATATTGAGTCCAAAGGAGGCTGACTCCAAAGCGCAAACTTTTAAAACGTACGACAGAGAGGTGAGAAGTAGCTTTCTCTGATAATGTGTAATTGCTATTTTTTGATACCACATTTTAAATTAATTAAAACGAATTTGCTCACTGGCCATCTTGAAAATAAGAAAAATACTTGCCTATTTGTATATACTTGTAACCATTAGCAATAATGTGACCTGTTCTTATACGTGAATGTAAGCATAATAGCTTAAGACAACTCTATAAACAAGACTGTACTTTTGAGAACTAAATCTTTAAAAAATTAATAGCCCATCTAGTTTTAAAGATTTTTCTCTTACATCAAAAGTTCACCTATTTAGCTTACGAATCAACTGAATTCCAACATTTAGCCTAGGCTGATTGTGTCTGGCCATTGCCAAGTTTTTTGTGGCTAAACAGTTACAGCCATGTGGTGGCTCATACTTCAGCAGTTTTGTGGAATACTGTGGTTGTCTGGGGTCCAAACTAGTGTGTTATATATAACTGGGCCAGAAGGCAAAATGCTGCAGAGTTCTGAGTGCAAAAGTAAAGGATGTAAGGATATGATTTTGTCCATCTGTACAGGGAGATTAAATAAGGACACACAGTAAGTGCCCCTATAGGAACAAAATGGGCCCATCTCCTGTGGCCGACACTGCTGGTGATCACACAATATCAGCTATTTTCTTCGTTTATAATAATAGGAGTTCAATTTTATCAGAGAAAAATGAACCAGCACAACATGGAATTACAATATCATCTAGCAATTCCATTCCTGGGCATATACCTCAAAGAATTGAAAGTGTATGTTCAAACAAGTCCTTGTACATAAATGCTAATAGCAGCAATATATTCACAGTAGCCAAAAAGGGAAAACAACTCAAATATTTGTCAAGAAATGAATGGATAAGCAAAATATTGTGTATCCATACAATGTAATATTATTCACCCATGAAACAGGAGTGAACTACTGATACATGGAAAAACCTCTGAAGTATTATGCTAAGTGAAAGAAATAACATAAATAATAGATGATGCATTGTATGACTCCATTTATATGAAATATTTAGGATAGGTAAATCTATGGAGACAAAAAGCAGATTAGGGGTTTACGGGGACTGGGGACAGGGAGGAATAGAAGGAAACTTCTTAATAGGTATGATGATGAAAATGTTCTAGAATTACATAGAAGTAAGCATTGTATAACATTATGAACGTGCTAAATGCCACTGAATTGTACACTATTAAAAGTTTAATTTTATTCTTTATGAACTTTACCTTAAGTCAAAAAGAAAGCATTCTGGAAAATGAAGGTTATCTCAAGGGTCAGGGGAAAAAATATCCCAACTAAAACACCATAATTCCAGTTTTCTGCAACTATATGTGACTACCTGATTAAGCTGTCGATATTAAAATGTCAGTGGAAATGTTATGAGGGATTTCAAAGAAAACATTTAAAAGAGGATAACTCTGCAGTTTGATGTATTTTGCTGCTTTCACTTTACTTTTTTTTTTTTTTTTTTTACCTTACCTGCGAAACAGTTACAATCCGGAGTGTCAGCAACTGTTTGGAACATGAGATAACCTTGAGATTGAAAGCGTTGTGAAAGCCTCTATTTCATAATACCCAGCCTGTGAGAGAAAAACAAACTTCTATTCTGTTTAGGACAGTGTATATCTTTTTTTCTTTTCTTGTTATATGCAGCATGTCATAATTCCAAGGAAATATGTAATTCCTGTAACAAGGAAGTTTTCCCACCTGGAAGAATGTCCAGAATAAAGTTCTTTTATGAGTATATTTTGTGTCATGATCTGAGTTTGCAACTAAGGGCAAATTCAAGTGGCTGTTACTGAAGGCAACATGAGCCATGTGACAAAAGGAACTTTGGGTACCTCTTAAAAAAAAAAACCACATAAAGGAAAGTAATAATTAGAAATGCCACTAAATAATGGTGCTTAAGCCATCAGCTCTAATATGTACTTTTGAAAGTACAGGACATTTCAGAATGTATTTATTGTTCAGAACTTTACTATAAACTTTGCCGAGTAAACTGAACGATTTCATTGAAACAATGAAAATTTGCTTTTAAATATAATATGAATAAGAGGGTTTAATTTTAAATATGACAAGAATTTAACACAACGTGTTACTAAAATCCTAGGACTAAAAATGATAATACTTTGAAATAAAGTGAGGCAAAATTACTTATAGAGGTGAGAATATACTGCTTCAATTGAAGCACTTCATCTTGATTAAATGTTCCATACTCTTTGGCAGAGTGTCTGAGGTGGGATTTTTCATATAATTTGATATGGGGGAATTAATTACAATGTTATGATGCTGGATACTTTTTATCTTGTAGTGCTAATCTACATTAGTAAAGGAATATGTGCAAAAAAGAAAACGAGATGAAGAAAGATAGTGTAGACTCTAAATTGGCTCTTTTTAAGGTATAATAAAAATATTTTTTGAAAAGCGCTTGTTAACAATGGAAATATTTTGGATATAGAGGACATTTCCAAAACTTAAATATTTAATATATCATATGTCATAGGGTCTATTTGATTTATCATAATATTTTCAAGACTGCAATATGTAATATTTCTTTGCTTAAGTGTAAAGCTAAAGAGTATTTGAAGTGGCGGGGTGTGGTGGCTCACGCCTGTAATCCCAGCACTTTGGGAGGCCGAGGTGGGCGGATCACGAGGTCAGGAGATCGAGACCATCCTGGCTAACACAATGAAATCCTGTCTCTACTAAAAATACAAAAATTAGCTGGGCGTGGTGGAGGGCACCTGTAGTCCCAGCTACTCGGGAGGCTGAGGCAGGAGCGTGAACCTGGGAGGCGGAGCTTGCAGTGAGCCGAGATGGCGCCACTGCACTCCAGCCTGGGCAACAGTGCGAGACTCCGTCTCAAAAAAAAAAAGAGTAATTGAAGTTAGAATATTAAGTCCCCAAATTGAGACTTTTTTCAGAAATAGTTTAGAATGGAAAATACAAAATGCAACAAACATTTGCATAATGCATTTACCAGGCGCAAGTGAGAAACCACCACTCTAATCTTCATATTTTTATGCTTATTACTTCAATTTTTCCACATGAGGAAACAGAAGCATGGAGAATGTAAGTAAATAAAAATGGTATTATGTAACGTAGGCCTTGTCAAATATGTAGATATAGAAAACATAGATGTTTGACAATATGCATAATGATGAACCTACTACACAAACATATATGTGTATTTGCTCTAATATAAGGCAAACCCCAAATTAAATGCAATATCCCATTTTTCTTTGAGATTTACAAGCCATTCAGCATCCTATATTATAATAAATTTGAGATATGTACATGACTCAACAAATATCTACCTATATTACTTCATGCACATATTTTAAAAATAGCATATATAAATTATTTTAATGTATTTAAATATTGAAATTAAATATCAGCTTAATTACTTCATGTACACATTTTGAAATAGCATATATAATTATTTAAAATATTTGAATATTTAAATTAAATATAATATCATTTTAAAATAACGTATATATAGAAACATGGCTTCTTTCTTCTCTTGCATTTTTATAAATATGTATTTAAGCCCTTCACATGTATCTTCAAAATTAACCTAGCAGTCAATGCCAGAGGCACCTTTTATGTCATCGAACTTAGTTTATCAGAGCTCAATAACATCCCTTCTGTCTAACTTGTTTAAATTTTGGAACTTTTAGAGCTGTATGTGATATGCCACCAAACACTTTGTCAACCTTCCAGCACTCAATCGTAAGATATCAGGGCAATTTATATTTAAATTTAACTTGTGGAATATATTTAGGATATATTTAACAGGGATATTTACTGCACTGTTGTGTGTGTGCAGGTATGAACTAGAAAAACTGATGTAATGATCTGTAACACTTGCCAAATGGGAAACAATTACCTGGGGATAATTTGAAATCCAAATCTGTTTAATAACTTTAATATATTTTCCTCTTTGTTTATCTTTTCTACCAGGTAGCTTCTATAAGTACACCAAACATTGTTTTATTCTTTTGTCATCTGTATTTTTTATTGTAAATGGACATTTTGTAATTGTATAGATTTATGGGTTCTGTGAAGAAGGATTACTCTGGCTAAAAAAATTATGGATTAAAAAATGATATTATAATCTATGAATGCAATATGAAATAATTGAATTGAATAGCCATCACCTGAAATACTTAACATTTTTTGTGGTGAGAACATTTGAAATGTACTTAGCAATTTTGAAATGTGCAATACTCTATTAACTCTATTCAACATGCTGTGCAATAGAACTCACAAAAATAAAAAACATATTCTTCCTGTTTGAAATGTTATACCCTTTGACCATCACATCCCCATTTCTCCCATCCCCTAGCTTCTGTCACCAACATTCTGCTCTCTGCTTGTATAAGTAATTGTTTCATGTTCCATACATAAGTGAGAACATGTGGTATTTTGTCTTTCTGAGCCTGACTTATGTCACAGCGTAATGTCTCCAATTCCATCTATGTTGTCACAAATGTCAAAATTTCCTTCTTTTTAAAGGCTGCAGAATACTCCATTGTGTATATGCACTACATATTTTTTTATCCATTCATCTGTTAATGGGCACTGAGATTGATACTATTATAAATAGGGTAAATATTAAAAATTAAGTATTGTAAACAGTTCTATTCAACTGAGGTTGAGGCTATTGTAAATAGTGCTGCAATAAACATAGGAGTGCAGCTATCCCTTCAGCAAACTCACTTCAAGTCTTTTGCATTAATACTCATTAGTGGAATTTCTGGATTATATGATAATTCTATTTTTAGTTTGTTGGGAAATCTCTATGCTTTTTTCCATAATGACTGCACAAACTTATTTGTTTGTGCACATTTGTATACTATTTCCACCAATAGTGTACAAGTGTTCCCTTTTCTCTATATCCTTGCCAACACTTATCTTTTTTGATATAAAACGTTCTGTTTTGAAATGAAGTATGAGATAAAAATATAATAGTAAACATTTTAGAAGACATTCTGACAGGTGAGAGATGGTATCTCACTGTGGTTTGAATTTGCATTTCTCTAATGATTATTAATGAGCATTTACCCATATGTGATGGCCATTTGGCACTATATATATCTGTTGGTATCTTTATGTATCTATATAGATATATAGACATGTATGTTTAAGTTTAAAATGTACCATTTTATCCATTTTTAAGTGTACACTTCTGTGGCATTAAGTACGTTCATACTGATGTGAAATCATCACCATCATCCATCTCCAAAATTTTTTCATCTTCCCTAACTGAATCTCTATACTCATTAAACAATCATTCCCATTCTCCTCTCCATGCGGTCCCTGGCAACAACAATTCTACTTTCTGTCTCTACTAATTTGACTACTTTGGGAATCTCTTATAAAAGGAATTATACATTTGTGTGTGTGTCGGGGAGAGGCCTGGCTTATTTCACTGCTTACCTTATGACAGGTTTTTTGACAAAAAATTGACAATTTTTTAAGGCTAAATAATGTTCCGTTTTATGTATATATATACTACATTTTGTTTATACATTAATTTATTGATAGATAATGGTGCTGCTTCCACCTTTTGGCTATAGTGAATAATACTGCTATAAATATGGGTATACAATTTTCTGTTTAAATCCCTACTTTCAATTCTTTTGGGTTATACCCCTGAGTGAAATTACTGAGGATCATGTAGAAATTCTAAGTTTAATATTTTGAGTAATTGCATGCCATTTCAAACCGTTTTGGATTGAGGACTAACGAGTTCATGCAGAAGAGGTTTGCCCCAAATCTGCTTTATTATTCAAAGTAATGCTGGGGAAAGGGTGGTATAAAACCTGCAATGACTAATTCACAAAATTACTTTTTTAGGAGGGTAAGATTGAGAAAAAGAAAAAAAATCCATTTTATATTCATTCCTACAAAGCAGTCAGCCTTGTTTCAAGTTAGAGACACAGGGAAATACACTTGGAATTGCCTTGCATTTGCTATTATTTAATGTATATCATAACCTCGTACGAAATTTACATTTCCCTCCTTTATTCTTTGTAGTACACATTTTTATTAGAGCAGGTTTAAAAAACGCTTTGAAAAATGGCAGATAACAAGCTGGCTGGAGTATAATCTCTGTTTGTGCCCTCCACTATGTGGATTTCATTAAATAAGTATGACATATTTTATTTTAAGAACACTGAATCTCTTTGCTTATCAAGATATATCAGCACAAATTGGTTATGCTATTTGATTGCTTTGAAAAAGTACCTACTTAGCATACAGCTATGTAATAAACATTGTTTGAGGTCATGTGTAGTTTTCTATTAATATTTCATTATAAAGAACACAATAGCTTCTTTATAGCTGAGTTTTGTTAACTTTATTTTTCTATGCAAAAAAAAAATCATTGAAAGTTAAATTTGTTTTATTCTGGAAAGTTTTTCGCCTCAATCTACGCAAGAAATTTAAAAGAGAGAATGTAATTATTCTTTGATACTTTTTTCAATTTCTTCGATGGTTTTTGAATTCACACTTTAAATTCTTCACATTTTAAATTCTTCAACCACAAATTTGTCAATCTTGCTTTGCAATTTTGCTGAGGTTTTCTAATTTACTTCTTTAGAAAAATTTAAGCCATTGTCTCTTTCATTCTCCATGTTTGTTGATACATCTGCTTTCTTCTTCCTTCTTTTAGATATTGGCATTTTTTTCTTGCTTAAATATATCTGTTGTAGATCTGTTGAGTATTTTTCTTTTAATCTAACTCTTTGATGTATTCTAAGTTATATTTTTTCGGTTTTGAAAAGTATTCTGATTTTATGGTAATTGTTTTCTTCTAATTTTCCATTATTTTGCTTTTATTATGGCATTACATATCTTTCTTACATATGAATGATGAAAATAATTAAAACATCCATGTGGTAGATTTTATTACTGTTTAGCAATACCCATTTTTCTTTCTTGGTGATGATTATACTATTCTACCCCTTACAGTAAGACTGGGCTCTGGGATTTAAGGGGTATAATTTCCCCTGCCCTCTCTTTTCTCTGTGTTGTATGCCAGAAATACGCTTGCATTAGCCTGATAACAGAATAGATTAGTCCCCAAAATATTATGTGGGAGAAAATCCCCAGTCAACCAGTGAGACACAAATAGTGTGTTTAAAAATGAATAGTTGTTGTCTTAGCATACTACAATTTGGCATTGTTACTGGTGTATCCTGACTGAACAGTCTCTTTCATCATAAATGGGCTAAAGGGAAACAAAATTATATTATTCAAGAAATACATCAATAAACATCGGACTATTGCATTTCAAAACGCATGGAACCCCAAATCTATCACCCAGTCTAATCAAGAGAAAAACATCAGGCAAATTTCAATACAGACACATCCTACAATATACTGGCTCAAAATTGTCAAGATTATTAAAAACAAGGAAAGTCAGAAAAGATCATGGTCAACATGCACCTAGGAAGACAAAAATGACTAAATGTAATGCGGTATCATGGATGGGATCCTGGATCAGAAAACAAAAAGCAAAAACAAAACCATTAGGTAAAAATGAAGAAAATGTGAATGAACTATGGGCATTATTTAATATTTTTTAAATGAAAGAACAAAAAATATCTGGAAGGAAACCACAGAAATGTTAAGATTCTGATCTGAAATACTTCTATCCTTCTCTGAACTGAGCGCATATCCAATATGTTATAAGAGCCATGATTGCACAATTTCTGAGTATATGCATACATGGAATACAGTTCAGTAACATTTACATAAAAACAGCAAATTGGCTGGATGTAGAATTCTTGGGTCTCAGCCTACCTTCCTAAGGATCTGAGGACGTCGTTCCCTTATCTCTCTGTTCAGAATTACAGAGGAAAAAAATCAGAGGCACGTCTAATTTTACTACTTTTTAAAAGCAATCTGAATTCATACTTAAATGTTGTATGGATTTCTTGGAATTATGAATATGTCATATGTTATCAGGGCTTTCATCTGTGTATGTAACTATTTTCAAACTTAATTTTAAATTAATTTTTCAAAACTTGGGTGAGGTTGCTTGATCTCTAGATCACAGTTACTTTATGGCCAGGTAGTTAGTCTTACATGCTTTTATTTATTTATTTTTTCCTGTATTCACTTTGAGGGTTTACATAATACTGAAAGAGCTGGCCTCTTCCCCTGGTTCTTCATTTCCATTATACTTTTTTTCTCATAAATTTTGTCTCTTCATACATTAATCTCTATATTGAGAGTTTCTTCCAAAACATCAGTTCTGTTTAATAATTGTTTCAACATGACAAAACTATTGAGATCAAAACTTCAGAAAACACATGGAATGAGGCACAGTGTTGCTTCATTTAAGAGAGCCGGAATATCCTTCCTTTCAAATCTTAGCTAGTGGGGGAATAAGTACAATCTCCATTCAAATTCTAAGACCCTAGAGGATGTGGAGAAATAGGAACACTTTTTCACTGTTGGTGGGACTGTAAACTAGTTCAACCATTGTGGAAGTCAGGGTGGCGATTCCTCAGGGATCTGGAACTAGAAATACCATTTGACCCAGCCATCCCATTACTGGGTATATACCCAAAGGATTATAAATCATGCTGCTATAAAGACACAGCACACGTATGTTTATTGCGGCGCTGTTCACAATAGCAAAGACTTGGAACCAACCCAAATGTCCAGCAATGATAGACTGGATTAAGAAAATGTGGCACATATACACCATGGAATACTATGCAGCCATAAAAAATGATGAGTTCATGTCCTTTGTAGGGACATGGATGAAGCTAGAAACCATCATTCTCAGCAAACCATCACAAGGACAAAAAACCAAACACTGCATGTTCTCACTGATAGGTGGGAATTGGACAATGAGAACACATGGACACAGGAAGGGGAACATCACACACCGGGGACTATTGTGGGGTTGGGGGAGGGGGGAGGGATAGCATTAGGAGATATACCTAATGCTAAATGACGAGTTAATGGGTGCAGCACACCAACATGGCACATGTATACATATGTAACAAACCTGCATGTTGTGCACATGTACCCTAAAACTTAAAGCATAATAATAATAAAATTTTTTAAAAAAGAAATTTTCTAAGAGAGATCTTAAATGTTCTTACGACAAATAAAGGTTAATGAAACCTTTCTTAATCCAAAACAAAAAAACAGAAAAACAAAAAACAAATTCTAAGACCCAGTTGCTGCTCCTTCGGGTTGCTCTTCTGGAATTCTGCCTTTCCTGACATCTTGAGTCTCTGAAAATACTAGGATAAACTGCAAGGTTCACATCCACACACTATATTCCTTGATACAACGTCAGTGCTATCAGGGCCACTAACTGCCCTTTGGCAACATAAGAACCATGCATCCAGCAGGAATGCATTTGGTCTTTTCCTCAATCTAACCAACTTCTAATGTTATTTTTTGAAGCATCTACAAATCTCAGGTTTCATTGAGATTGTACACAGTCCTCTAACCCCATATTTATATTTCTAATTAATATTTGTGGTCTTTAAATAAATATGGAAAGAGAAGATAATTTGAGTGGTAGGGAATGTGTCTCATTTCAACCATGGCATGAGAATGGGAGTGGAAATAATTATTGTCATTTATTGGTTCATGATCGATTCAATTTAAAACTTGCTTAAGAGGGATACTTTGATGGATAAACTAGAGATGTTTTCTTTATATTCCTGTTTACTGCACACAGTGACCGCAAAGCTTTTCCTTGATGGAATTTCTCTATTTTATTAATTTTTTCAATCCATGCATTTTCAAAACAACATCTATGTTTCACAGTCTTACGAGTCCATTCATTGAGGATAATGCTTGTGAGGCTTATCTGGATTATAGTATATAATTTTAGAGTGAGCTATTTTTAATACATTTGTAAACAATTGGACTATTGGAATTTGGGTGTATATCTGTGATACACTGTATTTAGAAATGAATAAACAAAAGACAAAATCTACACTGAATTCAGCTACCGAAATAATTTGACATTGAGAATGCTGTAGCTATAAACATGAGATAAACATGAGATAAAAATGCAAAACAGTCTAATGTTTAATTCATTGTGACTCTAATTTTCTGTAAACAGGAAGGTCAAATATAGAACGACCTTTCTCTCATTTCTAGTCAGGAAGCACGGTATTAGTACCATGCAGGTCTTCACATTCATTTCAGCCTGTGGAAGACTAACCTCAGGAATCCATCATTCTATCTGTCAGGAACTGAGTTTCATAATCCAGTGTATTTTCTTTTCAGGTTTTTACTCTCTATTTGGGAGTAATAAAATTTGTAATTGTCATAAATAGAAACTTTGACTTCTCTTTAATCTCTTCAATAATTTTTGGATGGCATTTGCTGGTAATCAATTGTGTAAATGTGTGTGTGTGTGTAACTGCTTTCAATCAATTTTTAAAGAAGATTCATTATTCTAAGTAATTGCCTTTAAATACTTAAACTGTGTATTGATCCGTAGGTCTGCAGCTCAATTTGGCTTCAATTAGTGCTACTATTCTTGTCCAGCTTTCTACACAATTGCTAGTATCATATAAGGAAATAATGAAAATTCCCAGAGCAGCCGGTATCGCTATTCTCAGGTCAGTCTGTTAGACCTTCTTTATAGGCAGTGATTGTTTTTCTTAGGATGGCATGAAATAGAGTTCACATTTTAAAGTGAGACAGATCTTGTTTCAAATTATCTTCCTACTATTTTCCCTTAGACTGGTTATTCAGTCTCTCTGTAGAGTCTGCCCCACTCTCCTACCCTCAAATAAGTAAAATGAACCTTGATTCTATAGTGTCTTTTTCATGTAAAAGTGTAAAGATAAAGATGGTGACATCTGCAAAATGTTTAACATAATGATTGTCTCTTCATAAGCCCTCACAAATCCTAGCTTCTTTGTCATTAGCATCAGTGTTGTTGAAGAAAACTATAGGTTGTACAAGAATTGGCATGTAAAAGTGACCACAAGTAGTTTTTTGTTTGTTTGTTTGTTTGTTTGTTTTCTTGAAAGAGGCTCCTGAATTAATTCCAGAACCACCTAGGTTGGACTGATTGTGGGTGGATGCCAATGTGATGGGAAAGATATGGCTAGTGCAGAACATCCAGCAAGTCTAATTCCAACATTAGAGAGTCACCATGAGTTTACAGTTGTGCTGAAACAGGGTCCCCATTGTCCCGCCAGCATAGCCGGGCCCAGCACCCTCCACTGTGCTCAGTACATGTGATCCCGTCAGGTGTGAGCCTGAAGAAATGGATGCAGGGTCTACACATTCAGATTTTTGTTGTTGTTTACTTAGATTGTGTGTTATGGATGAATTAAATAAATAAGTGAAATCTAAAGATTTTATTATATTATTATTAACAAAATACAAAGGATTGACAAAAATGTCAATAGTACACATACCTAAACTTTTTTTAATGTCATTTTTATTTGTATCTGAGGTTACTGTGGGGGTAGCAATTGCAATATTAAGGGTGGCTAATCCTCTAAACTTAAATTATTCCCTCGGTCAAACCACAGATTAAATACTAACTACCAAAATGATTTGCATGTAAAAGAGGAAACCTTATGTTCTAAAGCTCATTGGAAAGTTGGTGTGTTTGCAGCCAGGCCAAAATTTTTAATCAGATACCACTTATTAAGCATTTAATAAATATTTTTCTTAGGTCCTTAAACTGCCTTATTTCTTTTTTTAAATTTTGAGATTAAAAGTAAATGGTGCCTTTTTCTTTTAATAGATAGACTATTTCTTAGAGCAGTCTAGACTTACAGAAAAATTGAGCATGAAATATAGAGTGTTCCCAAATATACCCTTTCCTCAGGCAAATTTCTCATATTATTAATGTATTGTATTAGTATGTCAAAAATGTTAGGATTGGTGAGCCAGTACTGATAAATTGTTATTAAGCAAAGTCCACAGTTTCAGTTAGGGCTCACCTGTTGTATTTATTCTATGAGTTCTGATGTATGACATGTATCCACCATTACAGTGTTATACAGAACAAATTTACGCCTTGCAAATATCCTGTGCTGCACTTATTCACCTCTCCTCCAACCAAATACTTTTTAGCCACTGATCTTTTTGCTGCCTCTACAGTTTTATTTCTTCCAGAATGTTATACAGTTGGAATCCTACAGTGTGTACCTTTTTAATATTGGCTTCTTTCATTAACAATATGCATTTAAAGTTCCCCCAATTCTTTTATTTGTTTCATAACTCATTTGCAAAGACCATTTCTTGAGAAAAACTAGTTTGACAAACTGTTAGCTAAACTCGCAGAGAGAGAATATACAAATAGCTAAAACCACAAATAAAGGTGGAGACATTATGACATTACCACTGACCTGACAAAAATAAAGATGATTATAACAGCATACTATAAGGGATTTTATTCTAAGAAATTATATAACCTACATGATATGGATAGATTTCCCAATCACAAAAATGTCCTCAACTTACACAAGAAACTATAGAAAGTTTAAATAGAGTTATAACAAAGTAAATAGATTAAATCAGTAATCTAAAACCTCCCAATGACAAAAAAGTTCAGGACCAGATAGAAACACTGGTGAATGCTAATATTTGATATGTAAGTAATACTTAACACATATATTTAAAGAATATTTAAATATTTAAAGAAAAATATACACAAATCCTTTTCAAGCTCTTCCAAAAAGTATGAGAAGGGAACACTTATAAACTGATTCTATCAGGCCAAAATTGTCTTGATACTAAAACCAGATGAAGACATCACACAGACACACACACACACACACACACACACACACACACATACACACACAATTACAAACCAACATCTCTCATAAATATAGATGTGAAAATCCTTAAAAAAATACTACTAGCCTGAATCCAACAGTATAATAGTAGAATTATTGACCATAATAAGTGGGATTTATCTCAGAAATGTAAGGGTAGTTAAACATAAAAATAAATCAATTAGTACCACATTAATAAAGCAAATAAAAAAAACCAAATGTTTATATGAATTGACACATACAAGTCATTTGACAAAATCCAATGTCATTTCATGGTAAAAGCAGTCAGAAAACTAAGAATATAAGAGAGATTAATCGGCATAATAAAAAACATCTATAAAAACCGCTAACATGACACATTGAACGGTGAAAGACTGAAAGCTTTCTTTCAAGATCAAACACAGAAGGTTGTCTGCTTTTACTATTGCTATTCAACATTGAACCGCAATTTCTAGTCAGTATTTAGATAAGAAAAAGAAAAGGCATCTAAATTTAAAATGAAGAAGTGAAATTGTATTGATTGATGACATGATCCTATACCTAGAACCCTAAAGATTCCATAAGTAGGCCGGGCGCGGTGGCTCACGCCTGTAATCCCAGCACTTTGGGAGGCCGAGGCGGGTGGATCACGAGGTCAGGAGATCGAGACCATCCTGGCTAACACAGTGAAACCCCGTCTCTACTAAAAATACTAAAAATTAGCCGGGCGTGGTGGCGGGCGCCTGTAGTCCCAGCTACTCGGGAGGCTGAGGCAGGAGAATGGCGTGAACCCAGGAGGCGGAGCTTGCAGTGAGCCGAGATCGCGCCACTGCACTCCAGCCTGGGCGACAGAGCGAGACTCCGTCTCAAAAAAAAAAAAAAAAAAAAAAAAGATTCCATAAGTAGTTACTAGTCATAATAAATGATTTAAGCAAAATTTTGGGGTATAAGAGCAGCATGCGAAAAACAGTTTTATTTATATACATTTGCAATAAATAATCAAAACAAGAAATTAAGAAAGCAATTTCATTTACAATAGCATCTTAAAGAATTAAATGTCAATATATACATTTAACCAGGGAGATAGAAGGCTTGCATACTAAACACTACAAAACATTGCTGAGAATAATTTTTAAAAGACTTGAAAAAGGAGACATCTTGAGTTTATGTTTAGGAAGACTTAACATTGTTAAGATATCAATACTACCTAAAGTGAAGTGATTTGCACGTCCAATGCAATCTCTACCAAAATTCCAATAATTTTTATTTTGTGTAGGACTGGAAAAAATTGAGTTCACATTCGCATGGACTTTTTAAGGTGCCTCAATCGTCAAAATGATTATGAAAATGAACAGATTTAGATGACTCATTCTTCCCAATTGCAAAAGTTACTACCAAGTAACAATAATTAAAACAATGTGGAACTGGCATAAAGATAGACAGATAAACCAATGAATAGAATTGAAAGTCAAGAAGCAAACGTGTATGTTTATGGCCAGTTGACTTTTGATAAGGGTGAGAAGTTCTTCCAATGAGGAAAGCAAACATGTCTTCAATAAATGGTGCTGGGGCAACTGGATTTTCATGAACAAAAGTATGAAGTTGGAACCCTGTTACACATCATATACAAAAATTAGCACAAAATGGATCAATACTAAATATAAGTGCTAAATCCTTATAACTCTTAGAAAATAACGTAGACTTTTATCTTCACGAAACTGGATTTTGTAATGGATTTTTAAAAGCGACATCAAAAGTATGAGAAACAGAAAAAGAAATAAATAGCCAATATTTAAAACATTTATATATAAAAGGACATTATCAAGAATGTAAAACCACAACTTATGGAATAGGAGAAAATATTTGCAAATCATATATCTGATAGTGGTTTAATATCCAGAATATAATAACGATTGCTAAAATTCAAAAACAAAAAGACAAAAAATGAAAATAGACAAAGATTTGAATTGACATTTATCAAAGAAGATGTACAAATGGTCAAGAAGCACGTGAAAAGATACTCGACATTGGGATAATGCGAATCATAACCACAGTGCAATACAACTTCACATCTACTAGGATGGCTATAATAAAACGGCAGAAAATAGCAAACAGTGATTATATGGAGAAATTGGTACCTTCCTACACTGCTAGTGAAAATGTGACCTGATGCACCCATAGTGCAAGCAGTTTGGTAATTCCTCAAAAAGCTAAAAATAGAATTATCCTGTGATCCAGCAAAGTCGATGCCTATGTACATATCCTGTATAATTGAAAACAGAACCTGGATACTTTTATGCCAAAATTTATGGCCGCATTATTCACAACAGGCAATCGGTGGACACAACCCAAGTGTCCATCAACAGATGAATGGATAAACGTTGTGAGTGTGGCCAATGCCACTGAATTATATATTTCATAATGGTTCAGAGGAATATTTTACATTATATAGATTTTAACAAAAAATTTAGTTGTTAGCAAAAGAGGTATATTGTGTTGAAAAGCTGTAGAGTCCCCATTCCAAATGAAGAAGGTTGCAACAATCTTGGCCAAACAAAAAGAAGTACCAGTTATTTTGAAAGACTGAAGGTGATATGATTTGGCTGTGTCCCCACCCAAATCTCATCTTGAATTGTAGTTCCCACAATCCCCACATGTGGTGGGAGGGACCCCATGTGAGGCAATTGAATCATGGGGGCAGTTTCCCCCACGCTATTCTCCTGATAGTGAGTAAGTTCTCATGAGATCTGAAGGTTTTAGAAAGGGCTTCCCCCTTCACTCTGCTCTGATACTTCTCCTTGCTGCCGCCATATGAAGAAGGTTCTATTTGCTTCCCCTTCTGCCATGATTGTAAGTTTCCTGAGACTTCCTCATCCTTGCAGAACTGTGAGTCAATTCAACCTCTTTCTTTTATAAATTACCAGTCTTGGGTATTTCTGCATAGCAGCATATAAATTACCAGTCTCAGGCATTTCTTCAATGGACTAATACAGAAGGCAAAGACCCTCATGAATTAATATTAAAACTAATTAAAATAAAAACAAAAATACATAATTTCTAGCAACTTAAAATAATTTTAATGGTGTAATGCAAATTCTGAAAAACCAGAACTTTCCACATTGAAGAGTAGAGTGGACCACAGGAATAGATATGTTAAGGCCGTGGCTAGGAAAAAAGATGAGATAAAAAATCACGATCTTTGTTCAAATAACAGTTAGTGAGAAGAAGAATGCAAATATGTCTGACATATGATTAGCCCTTGAAATGTAAGAACTAACTTCCTCTCTTCCTTCCTTCCTTCCTTCCTTCTTTCCTTCCTTACCTCCTTTTTTCTCCTTTCCTTCTTTCTTTCCTTCTTTTCTTCTCTCTCCTTTCTCTCTGTGAAGCCAGGGCACTATGGAATAAAATCAACCTTTTATAAGTCACGAAATAAAACATAGTAATGTTCTATTAAGGAGCATCTGGTATTCTGGTGCAGGGCTGTCAAGTGCATTTTGAATATTCACTCAGCAGGGTATCTGCAATTTAAATATCTTGTAATAGTTAATAAGAATTGTCAAAGAAGCACATTAACATGCCTTAGGGATTAATTCTGTACCTTACAGGTTTCATGTGTGCGAATAAGGCAAGCCCATCATATGAGTTGCACAATCCCAAAAGACTATACTTACATCTTTTATGCAGTTAGGTTTGAACAATCAAATACTATGTCTCACAGTGTATTTTACTAAAAATAACTCAAATACACACAATTGATGAAGTTATTAAAAGTTTATTCTGGGCTGGGTGCGGTGGCTCACGCCTGTAATCCCAGCACTTTGGGAGGCCAAGGCAGGCGGATCACGTGGTTAGGAGATCGAGATCATCCTGGCTAACACGGTGAAACCCCGTCTCTACTAAAAATACAAAAAATTAGCCGGGCGTGGTGGCAGATGCCTGTAGTCCCAGCTACTCGAGAGGCTGAGGCAGGAGAATGGCGTGAACCTGGGAGGCGGAGCTTGCAGTGAGTCGAGATCACGCCACTGCACTCCAGCCTGGGCGACAGAGAGAGACTCCCTCTCAAAAAAAGAAAAAAGAAAAAAGAAAAAAAAAAGTTTATTCTGTATTTGTCTTTTTGAATTAATAGCAGTGTGTTTATATAACAAGTTTATCTCTTTAAAGGTAAAAACTATTTTGGTGTAGAGTCAAGGATGGGTTACAGTAAGTCACTAATAAGTCAATTTAGAAAAAAGAGTAAGAATGGCTTGATTTAAGCAGATTTTCCATCTCATTGCTGTTATAGAGAGCACTTTTAGTTTTTTTACACCTGCGAGAACTCTACAAACACAAAGTTGATGATTTCTAAATATGAACATGTCATGTCGACTTTCAAAAGAAAGGAGACTAGATAGAGAAAGAGAGGTAATGACATAAACTTTAGAGACTACCTTTTGCACTTCATCTTTTCAGCGAATCATAAAAGAAGACAAACTACCCTTCTACATTGACTTTTTATGATCTTTCTTTTCATGAATTTTTGTCATTGAATGTGCGGTTTCTTTTATAGTGAGTCAATATATTTGTTTCAATGAGATCACAACCACCCCATAACCTGTGTTTAATTTGATTTGCACAAATTATATGAAACAAGCTGCAGAATAATAATAATTATGTGATATTAGTAAAATAATAGGTAATTGTTGGGGAGAGTGGTGCTATTAAGTATCATCTTAATAATGACAATCCATTTAGCCAATTATCACTTTAATTAGATGAAGTATAAATTGGAGAGATAATTTCCTATTTCCTTGAAGCATTCTACCTGAATCTCGATTTGACTGATGATAATATTTTATAAAACCAATAGAAAATGCATATTATCATAGGCCCACCAGCTAAAATGCTCAGGTTGATCATTTAATCAAGATTATGACATTCTGAGTCCTCCATTTGATAGTCATGGCTTTCACACTATAAATGTCCATTCCTCCATCAATCATTCACATAATTATTTTGACACTCGTTGGAAATAAATTCTTTAGCATTGTGAAATGATTACACTCTAATTCTGTCATTCTTTCAATACTCACTAACTGGCCATCTTCTACAAAACAAAACTTTTCCTCATCATCTAGAGCTATTTGGTTATATTGAAATGTAGTTCTCTGAAAAGACAAGGTAAAAGCTTTAATTTTCCTTTTAATTCTCAATTTAGAAGTTTTTTAATGGCCACCTCAAATGGCAACAAAGGCTCTTCTAAGTTTCTCTTTTTCGACCTCAGTATAAACTTATAGGCTTTATGTTAATGAACAAAACAAGCTTCTGTCTTCAGTCAAGTAAATTCATAAGAATATACCTACATCTTTTATATTTTATTTCATTAAATCAGTTTTTTAGAAATATACTTCAGTCTTTATAAAAAACTTTGGCCATGGTGTATCCTCTTAAGTCTTCTCCTTCCTCACTCCATTTTCCCCAACACCATATAGGTATTATCTTTATTAATTCTTTGCTTACTTCTGCAAATACAGATGTACAAAGAAAGAGATGCTTACTTTCTCCACACATTTTTACACAAAAAGCAAACAATTTCCACTATCCAGCACCTTGTTTTTCTCATTAGCAATTTATCCTGAAGATCTCTAAATACTGATATATAGAGATCATCATTCATTTCTTTCTAATGTCTCCATAATACTTCAACTGTATTAGTACCCTAGTTTATACAGCCAGTCCTTTATAATAAGGCACTCAGCTTGTTTCCATATTTTTTTCTATTGAAATTAATATCATATTAGAAATAAAATCATGCATATCTACTTCATGCATTTGATGATGAAGTATCTCTTCGATTCTGAGCGGTGATATTGCTGGGAAGGATGGTAAATACTATTGTCATTTTTGTTATACATTGTCCATTTCTTTTCCATATTGATGGAAATATATTGCATTTTTTATAGACTTTTCCTTTTAAAGTAATTTTAGGTTCACCAAAAATTGAGGTAATGGTTACAGAGATTTCCCATGTCCTTGCCCCATATACAGTATCAGCCTTTCCTAGTATCAACATCCTCTCACTAGAATGATTCATTTGTTATAATTGATGAACCTACATTAGCACATAAAAAGGACCCAAAGTTCATAGTTTACCTTAGGGTTCATTAGTTCACATCAAAAGGACTCAAAGTTCATAGGTCACCTTAGGGTGTTATAATGCCATGGCATTAGACAAATGTATAATAACAAATATCCACTATTATAGTATCATACTGAATAGTTTCACTGCCTTAAAAATCCTCTGTGCTGGGCCTGTTCATTCTCCCTTTGCCTTTCCCCCTTCAGCTTCTGGAAACCACTGATCTTTTTACTGTCTCAATAATTTTACCCTTTTCAGAATCTCATGTAGTTGGAATTGTACAGTCTATAGCCTTTTCATATAGGCTTACTTCAGTTAGTAATATGCACTCAAAATTCTGCCATGTCTTTTCTTGGGTTGATAGGTTGTTTCACTTAGTGCTGAAAAGTATCTTTTGTGAAGTGATGCCCTCCACAGGGCCACGGGAAACCTCACACAGTTTGAAGAGTTGGGGAATCCTGGCAAAGATTGCGGTGGGTGGGAGGCAGTGACAAAAGAGGACCACTATTACCAGTAGGAGGCTGTGGGTTGGGCAATCCTGTCCTTGGTCCTGATCAGTTTGGGGGCTGCCAGATGTATGATGGAGAAGGAGGATTGAAGCGATTTCTCCTGACCTTGAAATACCCCTTGGCTAGGGATGGCTTTCAGTCAGTTCAGGGCTTATTTGAACAAGGAGCAGAAAACTATCTTGGACTAGCTGCTTCACCAGGTGTCGCTGGTGGTGCCCTGGAGTCAACACTGCAGGAAAACTGCTCCAGCAGGTCCCAGTGGCATCAGAGGGACAGGGAGCTCTGCTGCTTTATGTGGCCAATAAAGCTCAGTGCACTCTTGCAGCTGAGCTGCCCCATAATTCAGGGCTGCAAGTCTGGGTTTGGAGACTTCCAGGGGGCCACTACTCATTCTGAAAAAGTTGTTGCAATGCCTCAAGAATGAAGAGCTTGACAATGCTGGCTTTTGCCAGTGTCTGCTGAGAAGGCAGGTCATGCTCCGAGGGCTGCAGTCAATGCCAGAGTATACTTTGTGGAGAGGACAAGTGACTCTTCTCCGAGCTGCCTGAGTCTGTGATCCTTCTAGGAATAGCTCCACAACCTCATAGGTGAAGCTCTCAATGACGACTGAGGGCTCTCCATGACCAGGGAGAAAAGTCCCTGCCAAGGCTGGGATCCCTTCATCTCAGCATACAGATATCCTCCACGGTGAAGCCTGCATCCCAGCCTGACAAACTCTCACCTGTGTGTCTTCAGGGCAGAGAACTCCTAGGAAATGATATGCTTCAAAAACTGAAGCGGAAAAAATCTCCCATCCTTTGCTTACCCAACCTACCATCAAGTGCCCAAAAAGGAACTAGGAACAGGCTGTGGGTAGGTGAACGATCTCAGCAGGCTTTAGGGATGTGTGGATGAGCCCATCAGCCCACAAAGAAAGGTGTAGAAAAGAGGGATGTGATCCCAGACTGATATACCAGCAGTTTGCTCTCATAGTTGCTGTTAACTACGGAAATCAGCAGTTTGGGGTAGTTTTGTGTTTGATGCAGCAGGTCCCACCACTGATACTGGCTCCAGTTAATGTTCAGAGAGTGAGTCTATGAGTCAGGTGTGCTCAATGGGACCTTGACATAATCCTGCTTCCAGTTAAAAATGTGTCTTTCAGCCATGTAATTCAATCCTTATATTCCTTGCAAAATTCACCTCCCGAACTCAGGATGCAGAGCAGAGTGAAGTTGGCACAGCACTGGGCTTTGTCCACCTTCTCAGAGGAGGTCACATTCAAGCCAAGCTTTACTTTCTTATTCTCTACCATCAGGTCAGAGATGTATTTGACTGATAGGTATTGAAGCAGCTTGATGTCACAGCCTCTAACTTCCTGAAATAGATGTGTATGGACACTTCAGAGAGCATATTCCTCTTCTGTGAAGTCCCCTGCATCTGTCCAGGCAGCACAGGCACCCTCTGAAAAATACAGCTGTAGCCAGTGGATTCATGCAGCTGCCTCCATTCAGCCAGAGGCTGACTTGCCAAATTTTCTGGCCCTTGAATGGTATTACTGGGCAGACAAACTGTTCTCTACACCTGACCATCTTGCTGTACTTGATGAGGTTTTGCAACTTGCTCATTTGCACAGTGTTCTCAAAGTGTCCATTTGATCTATTGGTATGTATCCAAGACCTTCAGTTCCATAGTGATGAGATGAAGAATTCAAAGTACGACTTGTCAATTATGAGATTATTATCATTATTCCATTTGGGTTATTAGTGGGAAAATTTGACACTTAGCAGAGCAATATTGCCATTGGCTAGGAATCAAGTAGTCTTCAGCATGCAGATAGTTATTTAAACTATGGAATGAAATGGTAGCCCCAGGAGAGACATAGAATGAGAAACAAAGCCAAACTTTGTAAATGTTCGCATTTATTTGGCATGCTGAGAATGGGAATCTTGAAAAGAGATAAAGGAAGTAATCAGAGACGTAGGAAGAAACCAGGTGACTGATGGTGGTCATTGACTTGAGTAAAAGTGATTAGTTGTAAGTCTTGGAACATGAAGAGAAAAAGAGATATTTATAAAATATTCTGTTCATCTGGTCACAGAAATGCTACAAATTTGTATATGTAAATGAATACTTTCTATTGGCATGTAATTTTAATTTATATACTACATATAATTTCACTAATATGAGTAGAAATAGCATAATAGATATTTAGACATTGCACTGACTTCTAGTCCATTTTATGCAGTGTATATTTTGATATATTAATTCTTTGAAGGCAAAATATACAGTGAAAACTTTTTCCATGTCACATATTTCTGCAAAAATTTATTTTAGCATTTTGTGGCTTTGTGATAATTTGAATTAAAAAAGTATTATTTATGCATTGGTTTATTTCTGCCAAATACCTGTAATAACAAATTAAAATATAAGAAGAGTTAAAAAGGAGAGAGACAAAATTCAAGTCCAGGATTTTCAAAGCAATAAAATAATTATTATATAATTTAATTTTATATTAAAAAATTATAAAGAACTTACTGTAATCCAGGCTCTTGGCTGAATAATTTTCATAATTTATCTCATTTTATTTTCATAAACCTATATGATGAAAAAAACCCTCTAGTGTTATAGATTTAAAATCTGAGGCTTAGATAGACTGGGTTATATAATCAATGTCTATAGCTAGTCGGTGAAACCTGGGAAAAAACCCAAAACTGTGATAGAAGTCCAAAGCATATGTTGTTAACCAGTACGTTATAGCACATTCCCCAACAATAGGACAGATAAATGGAAAAAGAAAACACTCCACCTGACTTGTAGTCTTTCTAGATATCACATCTCTTTTGAAGCAGAGCTTTAGAAAAAAGAGGAAGGAGGGTCTGAAGGTGGAGGAGAAATAGGAGAAGGCATTTTTTTCTTCCTCAACTCTCAGTTCCCTAAATGAGCAGATGTTATTTACAATGACAGTGAAATTATTACACATTTATCCTTCCAACATGTTCAACTGTTCAACTATGTAATTAATTTGTTAAATCAATTCAAAGACAGCAATTCTACCAGTGCAGAGAGAAATTCTCCTATGAGTGAAGCCATTGGAAGTGGGAGCTGTATACCGATCTGCTCCGGGCATATCTTAGTAGGGGCACCTACAACGAGATGAAAATGAGGTACACAGAAAATATAAATAACAATTTTGTATAGATGATGCTTCATTAGAGAAAATGATAGGCTTTAAGGAAAAAGCATTGTGTAAAGACAAAGAGAATGACATCCAAAGGCAGCACATTGTCTGAAAATTATCCAAGGCAGGATCCACACATAAATTCAGTGAATCATTTGGAAGCTTCTATAAAATGCTATATGCTTCTCTGAAACACAGAGAAACAAATAATTTGGGTTAAAAGGACACAGTGTAAACTGAAAAGATAGCAAAGTGAGCTCTAAGTTAAGGAATGATTTAAATGGTTTCGAATAAACAAAAAGATCATTCATGAAATCAAATATGTATTGGAAATAGTGAATGCTGAATCAATATTACAGAATCGGTGGAGCAGAGGACACACTTGGAAAGCTCTCTCTGGCTATGTACAAGGAAAAGAGCAGTACACAGAGAGGAGATGGAGAAGACAATATACATCCGAAATAGGAAAATTCATTATGTTCCCAAAGAAACAAATATGTTTTGGAAGGGAAAAGTGAAAAATAAATCATTTTTCACTTTAAAAAATATTTAAAGTTTATAAAATATATAAAAGTGAGCATTCAGTATCTACATCTAGCAGATTCTAAGAGCTCATCATGTTTCAGATCAAGTGGATATAAAGGGACCACACTGGACATACAAACAGGCACCATAAAAATATTATAATTATAAGCAAAAAATCCTGGATGAGGCCAAATTAAATAGATATTTTGAGTCTTCACTGGCATTCACTAAAAGGTGTCCCCAGCTCTTGTGCCCCAAATATAAGGAAAAACTCAGAAATCAAGTGCTTTGGAATTCCAGAGGGAGCAGGAGGCTCTGCAGGCTCCAGATAAGACCACTGATATTTGGCAGGAGGAAAGAGAGAGTCATGCATTTCCTTATGTTGATGACAAAAATGTCATGCCAACTATATCCTCCATTCCGTAATTGCAGTGCAAAGAGAAATCCTTGGAACTCCTTGAGCTCTGAGAATTGGGAGCAACCTCAGGGAACCAGGTGCTCCAGGTAAGATTGCTCACATTCTTCTGCATGCTCCTGGGGATGTCCCAACTTGGCCACTCCTCTCCGCCAATGTTCAGCCAATATGTTCAGCCACCTCCTCAGCTGCTTTTGCCTGGAGACAAGCAGGACAAATCAGACAAGGTCTCTGAGCTCTGTTTCCAAGGTCAGTTTTCATGTCTCAATCTCCAATCGCATAAGGTTTTGTACATCTTTTTGACCACTCTCCAAATTCTGAAATCCTTTCTCTATATCCTTTGAAATTCAGAAATCCTCTGTATTTTAAAAGTTATCTCTGATGTCCTCTTCTGCTTTCTGATCCAAGTGAAGCTTGGCTCTTTAATGATGATAGACTTCACCTATATCATTCAAGGTGTTGTTGGGTGTTGAGTGTTGAGTATCTACCAAAAACTTCATCCTGTTTGACTGAGGGTATGGTACATACCTCTCTTGTCTTCATTGCCACGTTCAGATTACTTTCCTTCCTCCTTACAAAGTAATTGATTAATTGATTAATTAAAGTAGTAATTTTTAATATTATATCATTAAACTATACAACCATTACAATATTATACAATTTATCTCTCAACTTTCAAGTACCTTCTTCATATAGGTGGGAAAGTTTAACTCCTTATTCACTTTTTAAAAAGTTTGTTTTGTTTTTAATTGACTCATAATCATTGTGCTTATTTATGGAATATAGCCTTATGTTTTGATACAATTATGTCTTGTGTAATGAACAAATCACAGTAGTTAGCTTATTTATCACCTCAAGCATTATTTTTCTGTGGTGAGAGTATTGAAAATTATTACTTAAACTTATTTTGAAATATACAGTACAATATATTTAACTATCAGCACCCTACTGTGCAATAGAACACCAGAACTTCTTCTTCCTATCAGTCTGTACCAGTTGATATTTGGTACCAGTTGACCAATATCACCCCATATTCTTCTCCCCATACCTCCCCCAAACCTCTGGAAACTGTTACTCTAATTTATACCTCTATGAGATAAACTCTTTTTAGATTCCACATACGAGTGAGATCCTGTGTTGTTCGTCTTTCTATGCTTGGCTTATTTCATTAACATAAAGTCCTCTCAGTTGCATTCATGTTGCCACATATGGCAGGATTTTATACTTCTATGGCTGATTAGTATTCCACATTTCTGGGATACATGACACGTTTTGGTACAGGCATGCAATGCATAATAATCACATAATGAAAAATGGGGTATCTATCCCCTCAAACATTTACCCTTTTTGTTGCAAACAGTAAAATTATAATCCATTCGTTAGTTTAAAATATACAGTTAAATTATTATTGGCTACAGTCCCCCCATTGTGCTATCAGATACTAGATTTTATTCATTCTTTCATTTTCTTTGTACCCATTAACTATCCCAGGCTTCTCTTCCACCCCCAAGACCCTTCCCAGCCTCTGGTAACCATCCTTCTACTCTCTATCTCTGTTAGTTTAATCGTTTAGATTTTTAGATCCCACAAATAAGTGAGAACATGTAATGTTTCTCTTTCTATGCCTGGTATATTTCACTTAATATAATGACCCCCAGTTATATTCATGTTGTTGCAAATGACTGGATCTCATTCTTTTTAATGGCTAAATAGTATTTCATTGTGTGTGTGTACCAAATTGTTTTTATTCTTTCAGCTGCTGATAGACACAGGTTGATTCCAAATTGGTTATCGTGAACAGTGCTGCAATGAGCATGGGAGTGCAGCTAAGCCTTCAACATATTGATTTCCTTTATTTTGGGTATATACCCAGCAGTGGGATTGCTGGATCATATGGTAATTTTTTTTCATTTAGTCTTTTTGAGGAGACTCCAAACTGTTCACCAAAGTGGTTGTACCTGTTTACATCCCCATCAACAGTGTACAAGGATTCCCTTTTCTCCACATCCTTGCCAGCATTTGTCATTGCCTGTATTTAGGATATACACTATTTTATCTGGAGTGAGATGATATTTCATTTTAGTTTTGATTTTCACTTCTCTGATCAATGATGTTGAACACATTTTCATATGCCTGTTTGCCATTGGTATGTCTTCTTTTGAGAAATGTCTACTCATATATTTTGCCTATTTAAAAATCAGATTATTAGTTTTATTCCTAAAGAGTTGTTTGAGCTCCTTATATATTCTGGTTATGAATCCCTTGTTAGATGGGTAGTTTAAAAATTTTCTCCCATTGTGTGGGTTGTCTTTTCACTTTGGTTATTGCTTCCTTCACTGTCCGTAAGCTTTTTAACTTGATGTGATCCCATTTATTCATTTTTGCTTTGGTTGCCTGTACTGGTGAGGTAACGCTCAAGACATTTTTGCCCACACCAATGTCCTGGATATTTTCATGATGGTTTGCTTGTTGTAGTTTCACAGATTGAGGTCTTAGATTTAAGTCTTGAGTGCATTTTTATTTTATTTTTACTTATAGTGAGATATAGGGGTCCAGTTTTATTCTTATGAATATGGATGTCCAGTTTTTCCAGCACCATTTATGGAAGACACTGTCTTTTCCCCAATGTATGTTCTTGGCACCTTTGTCAAAAATGAGTTCACTGTAGATGTGTAGATTGGTTTCTGGGATTTCTATTGTGTTCCATTAGTCTACGCGTCCGTTTTTATGCCAGTACCGTGCTATTTTGTCTACTATAACTCTGTAGTATAATTTGAAGTCAGATAATGTGATTCTGAAAGTTTTATTTCTTTTACTTAGAATAATTTTGGCTATTCTGAGTTTTTTTGTGGTTCCATATAAATGTTAGGATTGTTTGTCTATTTCTGTGAAAAATGTCATTGGTATTTTGAAAGGGAATGCACTAAACCTATAGATTGCTTTGGGTAGTATGGATATTTTAACAATAATGATTCTTCCAATTCATAAACATAAAATATTTTCCAAGTTTTGGGGTCCTCTTCAATTTCTTCTGTCAGTGTTTTAAAAATAGTTTGCTTTATAGAGATTTGTCACTTCTTTGGTTAATTCCTAGGTATTTAATTTTATTTGTGGTTATTGTAAATGAGATTACTTTTTGATTTCTTTTTCAGATTGTTCACTGTTGGTTATAGAAGTTCTACTGATTTTTGTAGGTTGATTTCTGTATATTGATACTTAACTGATTTTTTTCAGATCTACTAGTTTTTTTAGTGGAGTCTTAAGGTTTTTCCAAACATAAAATCATATAATCTGCTAAGAAGGACAATTTGACTTCTTCCTTTTCAATATGCCTGCATTTTATTCCTTTCTCTTTTCTGATTACTCTAACTAGGACTTCCAGTATTATTTTGAATAACAGTGGTGAAAGTAGGCATCTTAGTCATTTGTGTTCTGGATCTTAGAAAAAAGCCTTTCAGTTTTTTCCCTTTTAATATAATATTAACTGTTGGTTTGTCATGTGTGACTTTTCTTATGTTAAGGTACGTTCCTTCTATGCCCAGTTTCTTGAGAGATTTTATTATGAAGAGATGTTGAATTTTATTAATAGCATCAATTGAAATGATACGGTTTCTGTCCTCCATTCTGTTGATATGATGTATCGCATCTCCTTTCCTTCCCTCCCTCCCTTCTTCCCTCCCTTTCCTTCCTTCCTTCCTTCTTTCCTTCCTTCCTTCCTTCCTTCTTTTCTCCCTTCCTTCTTTCTTTCCTTCTTTTCTTCTCTCTCCTTTCTCTCTCTCTAAAGCCAGCCACCACCACCCCAGTGGCCACAACCACTAGGACTTCACTGGGTCAGACCCAGACTGACTTCAGAATCAGAGCAGCACTGGGTCTTGCTCAAGGCCTGCTGTAACTACGCTCTGGCTACTGCTTATGTTTGCTGAAGGCCCTGGGTCCAAACAGCAGGTGGCAAATCCAGCCAGGCCTGTGTCCTTTCCTTCAGAGAATCAAGCTCCCCAGGCCACAAGTGGGTCCAGAGGTGCTGTCTAGGATCCAGGATCCACAGTCAAAAACCTTAGAATTCTACCTGGTATTGTATTTTATTGCAGCTGAACTGACACTAAAATCACAATACATAGTCCTTTCTATCCTTTTCTTCCCTTTTGAATGGCAGGGGACCCTCACCTCATGGTCACTGTCATCACAGGCCCACAGCGAGTACTGCCAGACTACCACCAATGCTACCTTATGGCTCAGGGATTCTTCAGTCAACTTGTGGTGAATGCTACCTGGCCTGGGACTCAGCCATCAGGATAGTGGGCTCCCCTAGGGCAGGTCCAGAAATGCTGTCCAAGAGCCACATTCTGGAATCAGGAATCTCAAGAGCCTGCTTACTGCTCTAACGCTCTGTGGTTGAGCTGGTACCTAAGGTGCAAGACAAAGCCCCCTTTATTCTGCTCTCCACTTTTCTCAAGTAGAAGGAATCTCACCTTGCAGTCAAAACAACTGGGAATGTGCTGAGTCTGACCTGAATCCAGCAAGTTTCAGAGTTTCACCAAAAGCCCTCAACGTAGTGCCTGGTTGTCACTGCTGGTTATTCAGGGCCCTAGAGCTCTTTAGTTAGCAGGTAAGAATCCTGTGAGGACTGAGTCCTTTACTTCAAGGCAGCAGCTTCCCTTCTGATCCAGGGTGTGTCTAGACATGTTGTCTAGGAGCTGGGCTTGGAAAAGGGACCTCATGACTCTGACAGTTACCCTGTGTTGCTGTGGCTGGGCTAATATCCAAGAAACAAGACAAAGTCCTCCCCACTACTCTCTTTTTCCTCCTTAAGCAGAAGGAACGGGTCTCTTTCGGAGCCATGGGCTGTGCAGCCCAGAGTTAGGGAAGAGTTGATGCCAGCACTCCTTTTTAGCTTTTCAGACTGGTGTCTCAGTAGGTCACCTGTCATTCCAGTGCGTTGTCTCTGGGCTTAGTTCAGCACTAGGACTCACCTAGGAGTTGCAATCTTTGTGGCCTAGACTACCTTCCAAGTTTATTTAGGGCCCCAGAGAATTTTATCTCACAGTGGTGAAGCTTGTAGGAACTGAAGTTCCAACTGCTGGGATTCACAACTCCACCCCAGCTGGTTTAAATGCTCCCTCTGTATCAGCTGAGTTTGGTTTTGTTTTACTTTCTGCTATAACAACGTAACATTGAGTTCAATGACTCATAATTGCTGCACTCTTCCTCTCCCTGGTGCATAGAAGTGATCTCTGTCCCATGCTGCCACTGCCAGGGGATAGGAGAGGGATGGTGTTGGCGATTCAGGACTGTTTTCCCTATCTCTTCAGTGCCTCTTTCAGCAACATGAAGGTAAAACCAGATACTCTGAGTGCTCATCTGATTTTTTATTTTCATGAAGGTGCTTTTTTTTATGTGTGTGTAGATAGTGGTTAAATTGGTGTCCTTGCAGGAGGAACAATTCATAGAGTCTTCTAATCTGTCATCTTGCTCCACCTCTCCTCCTAGGTATTTTTAAGTCTTATTTTATTGCAGAGTTTTCTGTTTTGTTTGTATTCTATAGTTGCTATGTTAATACATATAAAACTTACTTTCATGAAGGAAATAATCTCGATAAATGTTCACAGTCTAAGTCTACTTTATTCAAAACTTTACTGTATTATTGACAATACAACAAAATGATTATTTATACCTTTAGTTTATCACTGATTTAATATTATTTAAGTTTCACAAAAAACAAATTACATTGACCCCACTTCAATTAATAACTTCCATTGTATGTTCTTTATGTTTGACAATAAATAATTATAAAGCATTAGGTGCCCAAGTAAAGGCATTTTAAAGATATGTGTTTATTATAAACCTTAATTCAACTTCCTTAATATTTCTTATCAAAACAGAAGCCTATATTCTTGTGAAAATGACTAAGGCAATACAGAATTACATGTAACGTTTTTAGCACACAGCTTATTATCAATACATGTAAGTTTTGTAATCTGGCTTTGACTTTCTAATATATTTGACACCCATGCCTTTCTACTACACGATTTTTGAGAATGATATTAAAAGGTCATATTCATTTAACTTTGGTAGTCATCTATATCTGTCTATAACGGCTGTGGACTGTTCACCAAGGCTTTTGCTCATGACCTTTGATGTAGAGGCAGCCATGCATAGACAATTGCTGACAGAGGTCAGGGATCAGCCTGTGACCACTGGTCAAGCTGTCTCATCAAGCACAGATGGCAGCTAATATGCATTATAATATGCCAAAGGGAACACTGTTGTTAAAATTGCTACTGCATTCAACAACTGTTGCAGAATTCCTCGTATGTATGGTTATTGCGAATAGTGCTGGTGGTTTTGAAGGTAGACTATCTTATCTTGCCTAAAAAACAAAAGTAATGTATGTTGTAAACATATTTGTTATTTGTTTCCTGCTTTCAAATATGTGTAGACACACATAATTGTTTTTGAGCGACATTTTATGTAATATTTGAAAGCTGTATCTGCATAGATTGAAGTTATATGTTTAGTATACATCTGTTGCTTTGCCTTCGTGGAACTCTTATTCTAGTAACAATTTTTATTTTTTTTTAATTTTTGGAATGATTCCTTTGTCTTCCTCAATGTATGCAGTTTAAAATAGCCTAATTTCACTTGCCCATGTCTAGGGATAATAATAGCAAAAATTAAAATACTGCATGGTGGATACATTCTAAAAATTAGATATTAAAATAGCCTTTCATTTTTCTTCTTGCTGTGAGCAAGAAGAGGAAAACAAAAAGTAAGCATGATAAATATAAAAATTTTAGGAAATATGTTAGAATGTCTCTTGTGAGGATATAAACTGTAATGCAATTTGTATTGTTCAGATTAATGCATTTAACATCCTGTAGAATTAGGAAGAGTCTATTTCCTTTCATGGATATAAGATTGTACTGCCAAGCCATAGAGAAATAGTGTTAGACTCAAGCATTACATATTTTAACTATGTTACTCTAGACATCGATTTCTTATATTGGAGAGAATATGACAAAATAATCATATTCTTAAAATATGAAACATCTGTTAGAGTGAGAAAAAAAGTATTTCAGAAAACATATTCTGCCATACAGCCTTCCAGCTTCCAATTTCACCTTATCACAACAGGCCTATGCATGCAAAACATCACCCAAGGTTGAACTATATCTCTGAACTATCGTTATTTGGCCATTTGTACATGTTTTTCTTTCCTATTTTATTAAATGTTCTTTAGGGTAAGTGGCTATACTTGGTACTTTTATTGAGCCTAGTTATTTACTATTTTAAAAAACTTTTGTAAGTAATTTAGCATTTCTTTCCTTATAAGATACATTCTTGACTTACATGTTACCTCTTAAATAACATAATTTTCCTGGTGTTATTGGGAATGAATACTATCTTTGGACTCACACCACTGCTAACTTCCTGAGTCTGAGCTAAGTGACTTGAGTTTTTTTTCATGTGACAGGTGTGCAGAAATGTCACTGGGCAGATGGAAGAGCAACATCGGTTTTCACCACTATTTATCAGCAGATGGGAAGGCGAGAGATTTGTATATCCTTTTCCTCGATCAATTAAGTAACTTTTGGCAGGAATAGCTTGGATATTTTCTTAAAAATACATATTTTTGTTCCTCAAAACCAGTGGTTGGGAAGAGTTTTACAAATCAATCTTCTACCATGCGTTGCTTAATAAGGAACATACGTTCTGAGACATGGGTTGTTAGGAGATTTTGTTGTATGAGCCTCATAGAGTGTACTTACCCAAACCTAGATGATGCAGCTTACTGTACCTGAGCCATGTGGTGTTGCCTATTACTCCTAGGCTACAACACTGTACAGCATGTTACTTTACTGAATGCTGTAGGTAATTGCAGCAAAAGTACAGTAAAAATATCGTGTAAAAGATAAAAAATGGAATATAGGACACAACACAAATGAAGCTTGCAGGACTGGAAGTTGCCCTGGGTGAGTGAGAGAGTAAGTGGTGAGTGAATGTGAAGGCCTAGGACATGACTTTGTAAACATTTAACACTTAGAGTACACTAAATTTATTATTAAAATGTATTTCTTCGATAATAAATCAACCTTAATTTATTGTGACTTTCTTACTTTATATACATTTTAATTATGTAGCGTTTAGACTTTTTTGTAATAACTCTTAGCTTAAACACAAACGCATTTTGCAGCTGTACAAAAATATTTTCTATCCTTGAGTCCTTATTCTGTAAGCATTTTGATTTTTTAAATTATGTATTTCTTAAATTTTTTGTTAAATACTAAGACATAGGCACACACATAAATGTAGGCCTACACACAGGGTCAAGGTCATCAATATCACTGTCTTCCACTTTCACACCTTGTCTCACTGCAGGTTCTTCAGGGGTAATGACACACATGAAGCTGTCATCTTGTGCCTTCTGGAATACTTCCTGAAAAACTTGCCTGAAGCTGTTTTATAGTTTACTATTTTAATATAAGTAGAAGATTACATAAGTAGAAGGAATATATTCTAAGACAATGACAAATAGTATAGTATAGTAAATTCATAAACAAGTAACATAGTGGTATATTATCATTTTCAATTATTATGTATGGTCTGTGATTGTATGTGCTACACTTTTATACAAATGATGGCTCAGTAGGTTCCTTTACACCAGCACCGCAGCAAACACATGAGTCATGCATTGTGCCACAGCGTTATATGATAGCTAAAATTCATTAGGTGATAGGAATTTTTCATCACATTATAATCTCACAGGATTGTCTTTGTATATGTGCTTTGTAGTTGACTGAAACTTCATTATGCAGCGCAAAACAGAATTTTGCTATTTAAATAAAAACCAATCACAAATGCTCACATCTCACTAACTCAGGCCAACAATTAATTTGCTACGCTGCTACCAAATTAACTTTCTAAAACACAGATAAGATAAAACTGATAACCTGTTTAAACATCTAGAAGCATCCCCATTGCATTCAGGATAGAATATATACATACACATACATATATACATGCACATAGGCACACATACATACACATACATATGTAAAACAAAGATCAAATGAAACGGACATTTGCAAACATAAGTAACAAATGTGGTGGAATGAAAAACTGTATGTAAATGTTGGTCATAATTATTGTCATGGTGAAACTTTTAGGTTATTATGGACTTCACGTTAGATAATCGCTCATGGAAAGTGATTAAAATGCAATTAATAATAGAGGTTTAAAGTCAAATGGTTACCACCCTGTGTAGATCCCCCCTTTATTGATAGCTGCTTTACTAAAACAAAGTGTCTCATTCATCTTCTCTCACTTATTAAGTTGTTAATCCATTCCAGAAATCACACATTTAATTCAGCATTTGTTTGTCACCAGATGTGTGAAATTTGTTGATAAATACTGTGATAGTATAGAGACTAAATAAAAACCAAATGAAAATATTCTTTCTCTGTTTTGAAGAGCATAAATAAATATGGTAGAAGGGGGGATGTAATGAAGAGGTTAATAGAAGGAAATGATAGCCAGATTAATGACTCATGATAACTGAGTGGGCAGGAGTATCATCCAATAGCGCGAGCTCTAAGAACCTAGATAAGAAAAACTTCCATGCACCCCACTCATCTCCGTCAGCTGACCCCTACCATTCCTCTTCCCCCAGCACTCATGGAGACTTCACAAGCACCTGTGTTGGTAACAAAAGTACTCTATACTGTCTACTATTGTTTATAATTGTTTCTACCACACTCTGTCCACATCAGCACTGCACCACCAATTTAGTTCCAATTTCTCACTCCTTCCCAATCCTTAAATTCACCGTGGCCTCTACAATTTCCACTTAACAGCAAAATATGCTATTTCTGCAATTGTCTCTGAATATTACTTTCTTGCTGAAATATTTTATTCCTGTTATATTTTTTGGTGATTTCCCTATCAACAGAGATAATCATTCCAATTATGTGGTTCTTTAGTTACTTGAGTCTCTCCTTCAATTTTCATTTCCACCAGCCTATCTATTCATTTTCCTGGTCACACCTGGTTTGTCATTATCAATAACTGAATTACTTCATAAGCTCTAATTCTAATTCCCTCCCCTCATTCTTTGATCATCACCTCTTTTGTTTCTGATTCATTTCCTTTTATCTTACAATTATAGTAATAAGCCATTCAATATAAATATTTTTATGTACTCATTCTTCATGATGCAGCTTATTTTTATGGCCTGTCATTAAAGCCATTTTAATGATAAAAGTTCAATTATTCTGTTCCACTTTTTTCCATTGTAATATTTGTCATAAAAAATCCTGTAGTTAAAAAGCCAACTCTTTGCCTGTTTTGCATTACATCCATACTTGTATAGCTAAATAGGGTTGACAACAGCCAACAAAGACATACAACCGTGCTGATATCAGAGTTTTGGTATAGGGGTTAATAAGAACAATAAAATTTTTGAGCAAAGAGTAAAACTTTGTGCATGCATATTTTATTAAAAAATTATGAATTGCCTTTTAAAATCATCAGATAGATATTTGGAATCCCCCAGGTAGAGAAAATGAAAACAATAGCTTTCAGACTCTCTGACTTTCATAGCATTCTGATTGCTGAATGTTTCAAATCATGCAAAAACATACATACTATTTCTAGGATATAATCAAAATCCATATGGGGAGCAATTACTAAAAATCCATTTAGAGGTGTTTATAGGTGTTTGTAGGTTCTCTATACCTCACTTGTATATGCTTTCCAGAAATACAGTGCTTAAAAGGAAGGCATGTGACAGTAATATCCACTGCTGTCTCAAAAAAGTCTCTCCACAATTTTTGCTCAATAGTGCAACCAACCGGTCCTTAGTGGAATGTGTTGTGCCATAAAGGATTTTGTCAATCACCCACTTAAGGTTTCCTGGTGCTACCAAGGAGACCTTTTGGTTTTACCAGGTTTTATAAACTTCCAGATTTTTAAAACTTGTTTAAAGCAACAAGTTGTAGTGAATATGGTAAGTATGTAGAATACATATATATATATATATGCACACACACACACACACACAAGACCAGGTAGATAACTCTATATAATTAAAAGATTTTTATATTTCCCATTAAGGACCACAACATTAATTATAAGTAGATTATACAAACTTATGGATATATATGTTGACCTGTAGAGTAACCATCATGATATAATACAAAGATACGAGCTAAACATTCCAAAGATAAATTAAATAGAATTTTAAATATTCAGTTACTCTCAAAGAAAACACAGAAGGAGAAACAGAAAACAAGAAGCCTAAAGGAAATCAATTATAAAATGGTGGAACTAAATTAACTGCATTGTTAGCTACTTTAAATTTTATCAAATTAAACACTCTAATTAAAATATTTTCATAATGAATGAAAAAGCAATATCAACTATACGCCATTCACAAGAGACACGCTTTAACCAAAACAACACAATAAAAAAGTACATACGATTGAAAATTAAACCGTGCAAAGTAAGTACTGGAAGAGTGGAATGACTATATTATACCAAATAAATTTGACTTCCAAAAAGGGAACTGAAGAGATGGAGGCAAGATGGCCGACTAGACCAGCTAGGAGGAACACCTGCCACCGAGGGACTGGGAGACCAAGAAGACTAATGCATTCTGCACAGATCCTTGGAAGGAGAGCATTTAGAGCAAATGGAGGGAAAGCACAAATGCTGGGCTGAGCGGAGAGAAAGTTGAGAACCATGCATGGGATTACAGCACACGAGGACTTGTTCCTGGCCACCAAAGACTCTTGGGAAAGGTGTGAGTTGAACAGGTAGCAACCTGCTCTGTCCATGGGCCTCTGGAATCCTGGCAGCTGTAGACACAACACCCCCCATGGACACTCGCGCTGGGCCAGAAGAGCTGCTTAGAGAGGTGGAGGAGGCAGGACTCCAGCCTGTGTGGAGCCCGGAGGTTTTGGTCCAGCAACCTCTGCAGTGGAGCATGGCCAGGGACACCCTAGGGGAACTGTCAGACTTGAACAGAGCAAGGTGATGTTGCTTGTTAGATGGGGCCAGTTCAACCTGAGAACACTTCTGTCTGGTGGCCTCTCCGGGGACTCCAGCCTGGCCATGACTGCTTGTAATGCAGCCTCAGTAGCCCAACTGTTGTGCCTCCCAGTGCCCACATCATGGCCCCTGTGCTGGCAGACCACACCTGACCAAAGGCAAGCTCCAGCAGAGAGGCCCCCTCTGCCACATACCAGTCTGCCCATGCCCTCTTCCTACTGCAGCCTTCCCCATGCCAGTTTGCAAGCATCCATTAACCCATGGCCACCCCACCCCATTATTTTGCTAGTATGTGTATGCACAAGCGAACCCCCCTTCCCCTTCCCCACTGGCACGTGGGTGCACATGCAGCCCACCGTGTCATTGCTGCCAGCATGAGCACAATGACCATCCCCATGATGCCACTCCTCTGTGCTGCTGTTGCCTGCCTGAACAGGAGCACAGACACCAGTGACCCTGCCCCATGCACTGCCACTGCTGCAGGTGTGATCACTTGCAGGGGGATTGCCAGATCTGTGTCTGCCAGGGCCTCACCCCTGTGGTGACTCCTTTGTGGATGCCAAGGCACACAGGGATGCTAGTGGCCCCATCCTTCATCCCCACTCCTCCTTTTCCACTCCCTGTGCCACCATCACCACAGCTGCCAGTGGCCCTATGGAGGCTGGCAGCCCTAAGCCAGCTAGCTCCCCTCCCCAGCTGACAATCATGCACCTCCTTGCACTGCCAATTCTCACATCCCCACTTCTGCTGGCGTGTGGGAATGCGCACAGATTCTGCTGCCACTGCTTGGTGAAGCGCTTTGGCTGGCACCACCCTTTGTAGTGTTATGGCTAGGGTCTGAGAATACCTGGGCTCCTTCAGTGTGGCAGGTTTCAAACTTTGAGGAGCCAGAGAACAAAGCCGAGGGCTCAATACCACCTTCCCCGAGTTTGAGCACACATCCCAGAACGGCTGAGCTGAGCCTTGGCCCGCCTCAAAAATCTACCAAAAACAAAGCCAGTCAACTAAACCCACCTTATACCACAATCAAACACCCAAGGACATAAAAGAAGATAAAAGAAAAACAACAACAACATGAAAATTCATCTAAAGGATAGCAACTTCAAAGACTAAAGAGACATCAGCCGGAAAGCTGAGAAAGAACCAGCTGAAGAACTCTGGCAACTCAAAAAGCCAGAGTGTCTTCTTATCGCCAGACAATCTCACTAGTTCCCCCAAATAGTTCTTAACTAGGCTGAAATGGCTGAAGTGAAATGAATATAATTTGAATATGGATAAGAACAAAGAAAATTGACCTTCAGGAGAAAGTTGAAATGCAATCCAAGGAATCTGAGGAATACAAGAAAACAATACAGGAGATGAAAGATGACATTTTCATTTTAAGAAAGAACCAAACTAAGCGCATAGAGATGAAAAGTTCACTTCAAAAATGTCAGAATACAAACAAAAATGTCAGAATAACAAGCATTGATAGCACAATTGACCAAGTGGCAGAAAGAATCTCAGAACTCGAAGACCTGCTCTTCAAAATAACATAGTCAGACAAAATAAATAAATAAATAAATAGATAAAAAAATAAAGAAGAATGAACCAAACCTCAGAGAAATATAGGATTACATAAAGAGACCTATATGTAACTCATTGGCATCCCTGAGAGAAAGCAAGCAACTTGGAAAGCATATTTCAGGATATTGTCCATGAAAATTTCCTCAACCTCGCTAGGGAGGCCAACATTCAAATTCAGGAAAGGCCGAGAACGTAGACCACAGGAAGACCATCCCCAGACACATAATAATCAAACCCTCCAAGGTCACAATGAAAGAAAAAGTATTAAAGGCAGCTAGAGAGAAGGAGCAGGTTACCTACAAAGAGAAACGCATCAGGCTAACAGTGGACCTTTCAGTAGAAACTTTACAAGCCAGAAGAGAATAGGGTCCTGTATTCAGCATTATTAAAGAAAATAATTTCCAACCAAGAATTTCATCTCCAGTCAAACTAAGCTTCATAAGAGAAGGGGAAATAAGATCCTTTCCAGACAAGCAAATGCTAAGGCATTTTGTTACGACCAGACCTCCCTTATAAGAGGTCTTGAAGGGAGTGCTAAATAAACAGAAAGGAAAGGCTGTTACCAACCGATACAAACACACACTTAAGTACATAGACCAGTGAGGCTACAAAGCAGATACACAAAGAAGTCTGCAAAATAACCAGCTAGCAACATGAAGACAGATAAAATTCAAACATATCAATACTAACCTTGAATGTAAATAGGCTAAATGCCCCAAGAAAGTGACAGAGTGGCAAGTTGGATGAAGACGCGTGACCCAATGGTATGTGATCTTCAGGAGACACATCTCACACACAATGACACATAGAGGCTCAAAATAAAGGGGTGGAGGAAAATTTACCAAGCAAACAGAAAACAGAAAAAAGCAGGGGCTGCTAATCTAATTTCAGACAAAATAGACGGTAAACCCGCAAAGATTAAAAAATACAAAGAAAGACATTACATAACAGCAAAGGTTCGATTCAATAAGAAGACCTAACTGTTCTAAACATACAAGCATCCAACAAAGGAGCATCCAGATTGATAAATCAAGTTTTTGGAGACATAGTAAAAGACTTAGTAAACCACACAATAATAGTGGAAGATTTCAACACCACACTGACAATATTAGACAGATCATCGAGGCAGAAAGCTAACAGTGATATTCAGGACCTGAATTTGACACTTGATCAAATGGATCAAATAGATATCTACAGAAAACTCCACCAAAGAACAACCGAGTATAGATTTTTCTTATCTGCACATGGCACATATTCTAAAACAGACCACATAATTGGACATAAAACAATTGTTTATTGTCCACATAATTGGACATAAAACAATTCTCATCGTGTTCAAAAAAGAGAAATTCATACCAACCACACTCTCAGACCACAGTGCAATAAAAAAAAAAAAAAACCAATGCAAAGAGAATTGTCCAATGCTGTATAATTACATGGAAATTAAAGCAACCTGTTTCTGAATGACTTTTGGGAAAATAATAAGTTGGAAATCAAGACATTTTTTCAAACTAACGAGAACAAAGATACAACATACCAGAATATCTAAGACACAGTTAAGGCTATATTAAGAGGAAATTTCATGCCCATGTCAAAAAGTCAGAGAGATCTCAAATTAACAACCAAATTTCACAACTAGAAGTATTAGAGATACAAGAGCAATCCAACCTGAAAGCTAGTGAAGGACAAGAAATGACCAAAATTGAACCTGAACTAAACGAAATGGAGAAGTGAAAAAATCATACAAAAAAATCAGTGAATCCAGGAGTTGCTTTTGTGAACAAATTAATAAGATAGACTCCTAGCTAGACAAAAAGAGAAGATCCAAATAAATACAATCAGAAATGACAGAGTACAAGACTGTGACTCCATAGAAATGCAAATCTAATATGCACTTTTTGCAGAGATTAGTATGAATACCTCTGTTTACACAAGCTAGAAAATCTGGAGGAAATAGATAAATTCCTAGACACATACAACCTTTCAGGATTGAACCAGAAAGAAATTGAATTCCTGAACAGACCAATAATGAGTTCTGAAATTGAATCAGTAATAAAAAGCCTGCCAACCAAACAATTTCAGGACCAGAGGGGTTCACGTCAAATTCTGTCAGATGTAAAAGAAGAGCTGGTACCATTCCTTATGAAGCTATTCCAAAAAATCGAGAAGAGGGGACTCTTCCTTAACTCCTTCGGAGTCCAGCATCATCCTGACACAAAAAACTGGCAAAGATACAACAACAAAAAAGGAAGTCTTCAGGTCAATAACCTTGATGAACATAGATGCGAAAGTCCCCAACAAAATGCCAAGAAATCAAATTCAGCATCCCAGCAAAAAGCTAATCCACCATGATCAAGTAGATCTTATCCCTGGGGATGCAAGTCAGTTTAACATATGGAAATCAACAAATGTGATTCATCACGTAAAAAGAACAAAAAACAAAATTCACATGATCAAGTTAACAGATGTAGAAAAGGCTTTTGATAAAATTCAAAATCTTTTCATGTTAAAATCCCTCAACAAAGCATTGAAGGTACATACTTCAAAATAATAAGGGCCATCTATGACAAAATCACAGCCAACATTATACTGAACAGGCAAAAGATAGGCACATACCCCTTGAAAACCAAAATAGGGCAAATATACCTGCTATCACCACTTCTATTCTACAGGGTACTGGAAGTTCTGGCCACAGCAATCAGGCAAGATATAGAAATAACAGGAATCAAGTAGGAAGTGAAGATGTCAAAGTATCTCTCCTTGCAGACAATGTGACTCCATACCTAGAAAGACCCATAGTGTCTGCCCAAAAGCTCCTTGATATGATAAGCAGCTTCAGGAAAGTTTCAGGATAAAAAATCAACGTACAAAAATTAGTAGCATTTCTATATACCAACAACATCCAAACTGAGAAATCAAGAATTCAATCCCATTCACAATAGCCACAAAAAGAAGAAAATATATACCTAGGAATGCAGCTAACCAGAGAGGTAAAATATCTCTACAACAAGAATTACAAAACATTGCTCAAAGAAATCAGAGGTGACACAAACAAATAGAAAACCATTCTATGCTCATGGATAGGAAGACTCAGTATTGTTAAAATGGTCATACTGCCTGAAGCAATTTATAGATTCATTGTTATTGCTATCAAACTGTCAATTAATTCTTCACAGAATGAGAATAAAACTGTCTTACAATGTAAATGAAACTAAACAAGACTGTGAATAGCCAAGGCAATCCTAAGCAAAAAGAATAAAACTTAAGGCATCACTTTACCTGCCTTCAAATTTTACTAGAAGCCGATAGTAACCAAAACATCATGGAACTGATACGAAAACAAACGCATAGACCAATGGAACAGAAAAGAGATCCCAGAAATAAGGCCACACGCCTACAACCATCTGATCTTTGACAAAGTTGGCAAAAACAAGCAATAGAAAGAGGACTCTCTAGTCATAAAAAGTGCTAGGATAACTGGCTGTTCATAGACATAAGATTGAAATTGGACCTCCTTCCTTATGCCATATTAAAAAAAAAAAACTCGAGATAGATTCAAGACTTAAATGTAAAGCCTAATATTATAAAAACCCTGAAAGATAACCTAGGAAACACCATTCTGCACATAGGACCAGGCAAAAATTTTCTGTTAAAGACTCTAAGCAATTGCAAACCAAAACATAAACAGACAAAGAGATCTCGTTAAACTAAAGTGATTCTGCACAGTAATATAAACTACCAACAGAGTAAACAGGCAATCCCATAACCATTAAGCAGTCGCTCCCTATTTGCTCCTTCCCCCACCCCTGGTAAACACTAATCTGCTTTCTGTTTTTATGAATTTACGTATTCTGGACATTTCATACAAATAGATTCATAATATGTGAACTTTTGTCTGTTTTTTCACTTAGTATAATAATTTTCAAGGTTCATCCATACTTTAGCATAATCAGTATTTTATGCTTTTTATATCTAAATCATATTTTGTTATATAAATATACCTAATTTTGATTTTCTATTTACAGTTGATGAACATTTAAGCTATTTCTACATTTTGGCAATTTTTAACAATACTTCTATGATCAACCATGTATAACTTTTTATTTTAACATCTGAGTTCTATTCTTTTGGTAGAGTAACTGGGTTGTGTGATAATTTTTTATTTAATTTATTGAGGTACTGCTAGACTGCTTTCCATTCAGACAGTACCATTTTTGGATTCCCACCAATATGTAAGGGTTACGATTTCCCTACTTCATCACCAACATTTATTATATTCAATTTTTTAAAGAAATTATAGGTATCTTGGTAGATATGTAGTGGATTTGATTTCATGTCTCTAATGAGTAATGACATTAAGCATCCTTTCATGTGCTTGTTGACACAATATTTTTTAAAAAAACATTTCTGATAATTATTTTTAAGTTCCTGAAAACTACAAACATACTCTGTATAATTTCAGTATTTTCACATATATTGATATTTGTTTTATACCTCAGTTTATAGTATATCTTGCAGAGTACACCATGTACAGTTAAAATAATATATATTCTGCATATTTAGGGTATTGTTATATAAATCTAAGGTCAATGTTTGATGGGTTGCTCGAATATTCTATTTTTTTTCTAATTGTCTACACCTTGGTACTATCAATTACTGACAGTTTAAGATTGATAATTCTATTTTTCATCTATATCTCCTTTAAGTTATGTCACCATTTATTTCATGTCTTTTGAAGCTCTGCTTTTAGGTATAAACACATATATGATTGTTACATCTTAGGATATTGAAACTTTTATCAATATGAAATATCCCTCTTTATTGTTGACAATTTTCTTTTTTAACTCTTATTTTAGACGCAGGGGTATATGGGCACGTTTGTTATATAGATAAATTGTGTGTCATGGGGGTTTGGTTTACAGATTACTCTGTCACCCACATAATAAGCATAGTACCCCATAGGTAGTTTTTCAATCCTCATTCTCCTTCTACCCTCTACCTTCAAATAGGCCCCTGTGTCTATTTTTCTCTACTTTATGTACAAATTTACTCAATGTTTAGTTCCCACTTATAAGCAAGAATATGTGATATTCGGTTTTCCATTTCTGCATTAGTTCAGTTAGGATACTGGCCTCCAGCTGCATTCATGTTGGCTCCTTGTTACTTATGCAAATTTCTGCAGAATTGAGTTTCTCCCCAGAAAATGGGTTTTTCTTTTCTTTCGCATTGTCAGTCTGCAAATTTTCCAAGCTTTTTGTGCCCTGCTTCCCTTTTAAACATAAGTTCCAATTTCAGATTATCTCTCTCAGGTACAAAGTTCCACAGATCTCGAGGGCAAGGGTAAAATGCCGACAGTCTCTTTGCTAAAGGATAGCAAAAGTGACCTTTGCTCCAGTTCTCAATATATTCCTCATTTCCATCTGAGACCACTTCAACCTGGACTTTATTGTCCATATCACTATCAGCATTTTGGTCAAAGCCATTCAGTAAGTCTCTAGGAAGTTCCAAACTTTCCTACATCTTCCTGCCTTCTGAGCCCTCCAAATCTCTAGGAAGTTCCACACTTTCCCACATTTTCCTGTCTTCTTCCGAGCCCTCCAAACTGTCTCAAACTCTGCATGTTATGCAGTTTCAAAGTCGCTTCCACATTTGCTGGTAACCTTATAGCAGTGCCCCACTACCTCAGTACCAATTTACTGTGTTAGTCCATTCTCACACTGCTCTTAAGAAATACCAGATACTGGGTAATTTATAAAGGAAAGAGGTCTAATTGAATTACAGTTCTACATTGCTGGGGAGGCCTCAGGAAACTTACAATCATGGCAGAAGGCAAAGGAGAAGCAAGCACCTTCTTTGCAGGGTTGCAGGATGGAGTTAGTGCAAGCAGGCAAATTGCCAGATACTTGTCAAACCATCAGAGCTCTTGAGACTCACTCACTATCACAAGAACAGCATGAGGGAAATTGAGCCCATGATCTGATTACCTCCACCTGGTCCTACCCTTGCACATGGGGATTACAATTCAAGATGAGAGTTTGTGTGAAGACACAGCTGAAACATATCACTCTTAATTATTTTTCCCTGTTTCACCTGTTTATGCTGTAGCTATGGTCTTACTTTACAATGTTATTTTTGCTATTCGTGTTCATTGGTAATTTCCTAGAAAACATAGGCCCAGCCTTTTCATTTCTGCAAAAAGAAAGAAAGAAAAAATCTCTTGGGATTTAAAGAGACATTAAACTGAATCTGGATATTGCTTTAGATACTATTGATATTTTAACAATTTGAGTCTTCCAATTCATCATCACAGGATAACTTTCCTTTATGTCATTTATCGTTTTCAGCAATGTTTTCATAGTTCTCAATGTAGAAGTCTCACTGCTGCTTTGTTACATTAACTTCTAAGTATCTTTTTATAGTTGGTGCAGTTTTAAACAATACTTTGTAAATTAATTTCTTTTTGAGATAGTTCATTGATGGCTTATAGAAATACCATTCATCTTTTGTGTTTATATGTGTGTACATTGTGCAACCTGCAACATTTCTGAATTTGTTTATCATGTCTTAAGAGTTTTGGCAGACTTTTTAGATATTTTAATATATGAAATCATTTCCTCTGTGAAGAGAAATAGTTTCATTTATTCTTTAGAAGTTTAGAGGCCATTTATTTGTTTTTCTTGCCTACTCTGGCTAGAAATTCTATTAGAATGTTGAGCAAAAGTGAAGAATGGAAGCATACTTCCCTTGTTTTTGATCTTAGAGGGAAGGTTTTAATCTTTCACCATAACATATGCTATTAACTGCTGTTCAGTATGTTGAGAAGGTTCTACTGCATTCTTAGTTTGTTGATTGTTTGTTTCCTTTTTTGTTTGTTTGTTTTAGATGGAGTGTCACTCTGTCACCCAGACTGGAGTGCAATGGCGCTATCTTGGCTCACTGCAACCTCCGCCTCCTAGGTTCAAGCATTTATCCCACTTCAGCTTCCCGAATAGCTGGGATTACAGACACGTGCCACCACACCCCACCAATGTTTTGTATTTTTAGTAGAGACAGGGTCTCACCATGTTGGCCAGACTGGTCTCCAACTCCTGACCTCAAGTGATCCGCCTGCCTTGGCCTCCCAAAGTGCTGGGATTACAGGCGTGAGCCACTGCGCTCAGCCCGATTGTTTTTATTATGAAAGGGTTTTTAGATAATTTATAGATAAAATGTGGGTTAACACAGCATTTCGATGATTGTTTTAAATAATTTTGGGTTTCATGGTCATAATGGCAATTTTTTTTTTTTTTTTTTTTTTTTTTTTTTTGAGGCGGAGTCTCGCTCTGTTGCCTAGGCTGGAGTACAGCGGCGCAATCTCGGCTCACTGCAACTCTGCCTTCTGGGTTCAAGCAATTCTCCTGTCTTAGCCTCCTGAATAGCTGGGACTCCAGGTGCACTCTGCCATGCCCGGCTAATTTTTTATATTTTAGTAGAGACGGGATTTCACCGTGGTACCCAGGCTGGTTGCGAACTCCTGAGCTCAGGCAATCCACCTGCCTCGGCCTCCCAAAGTGCTGGGATTACAGGCATGAGGCACCAGGCCCAGCTGAGAAAATTTTCAAAGTAAAAAAATAAATAAATAAATAAACATATATATATATATATATATATATATATATATATATATATATATATATATATATATATATACAATTTCTGGGATCAGTTGTTGTGTATTTGAACACACACACACACATGCACATACATTAGGGGCTTTATTGGGTTGGGAAACAATAAAGAAGACAGAAGGCATAAAGACAGAGGTTGAGTGACATTTTGGAGATAATGTAGGTAAACAATGTTGTAAATCTGGAAACAAAAGATGCTGTAGAGGATGTGGAGAAACAGAAATGCTTTTTCACTGTTGGTGGGAGTATAAATTGGTTCAACCATTGTGGAACACAGTGTGGCAATTCCTCAAGGATCTAGAACCAGAAATACCTTTTGACCCAGCAATCCATTCCTGGGTATATATCCAAAGGATTATAAATCATTTTACTATAAAGACACATGCACAGGTATGTTTATTGCAGCACTATTCACAATAGGGAAGGCTTGGAACCAACCCAAATGCCCATCAATGATAGACTGGATAAAGAAAATATGGCACATACACAACCATGGAATATTATGCATCCATAAAAACGGATGAGTTCATGTCCCTTGCAAGGACATGGATGAAGCCGGAAACCATCATTCTCAGCAAACTAATGCAAGAACAGAAAACTAAACACCTCACATTCGCACTCATAAATGGGAGTTGAACAATGAGAACACATGGACACAGGGAGGGGAATATCACACACTGGGGCCTGTCAGGGGTAGGGGACTAGGGGAGGGACAACATTAGGACAAATACCAAATTAGATGGTGGGTTGATGTGTGCAACAAACCACCATAGCACGTGTATACCTATGTAACAAACCTGCACGTTCTGCACATGTATCCCAGAACTTAAAGTATAATAATAAAAAAAAGTTGTACATCCTATATACATTAGGCGATTTTGTTTTTACCACTTACTTTTTTTGACATCAAGTTTAAGACATGAAAAACTGAATTTTTAATAATGTTGACAAAGTTATGGCAGGTTTTTAAATTTACTGTTGCATTATGTGCATATTTAATAGACATTTCATTTGGGTTCAATTCCATTTCTATTTCTTATTGCAAGTAAATGATTCTAGCAGTTAATTTTCACATTTAACTTTCAAGAGCTTCAACAACTTTCAATCTGTGAAAACCAAGAAGCATGTAGAAAGTTAAAGATCCAAATAAACATAATAAATTATATGAAGATTGCTTGGTTAATGTTTTGAGGGAAAAATATTTAAAATTTTCTATTTGAAAAACGTATGAGCAATTATTATGTGGCCTGAATTCCTAGTTAGCTTTCACATTTATGTGATAAAAAAGTTAAATGAGTAAATGCTCTTTACTGACAATATTTATCTCAATGAAATACTAATTAAACTGTTTTCAGAATCTGAAATTTTAAATTCTCCATCACTGAAACCTGCCTTCATGTAAAATGTTTTTGTATCACTGCCTTTTCCTAATTAGCATTTTCCTTCTACTTTTTAATCTCTTTGACATTGAGAGATGTTATAATGTCTCTAACTCGCATATATTATAGTTGATTTTTAGATGAATACTTATATTTTAACATACAATGTTTAAAACTTAATAATATCTACATTTTGAAGATCTATGACAACAGAGACATTTGCAGAGATGGCTTCTTAATGAGATCCTTCCATCTTATAGAATGCTATAAAGATCAATATACATTTGATGATAAACTACAGAAGGCAAGATACTATTTAAAAAACAGAAATGAAACTTAATAGAGCTAGAATATGAGAAACAGTACTGACAATACCATGTAAAATATTTCTAAATAAAGATTACAAAGTAATAACAATATCTAAAATTAGTATTATAAAACTTCAAAAAAGTCTAAATGATCAAATGGTGAAATTAAAAATAAAAGGAAGGAGAGTATTTAAATGGAGGCACATATGACGAACGACCAGGCTGGTAAACCCATTCTACGCTAATTACTCTCAAAAAGAGTGTGGTCAATTGAGTGGAGAAATCAGAAATACTAAATGACAGAGGACAAATAGAAATAAGGTTAGCAACTGCAGTAGCTGAAGTTAAAAGTTGCACAAAGAATAAACATTTGCAGTTGTCAAAAATGAATTAGAAAATTTTAGAGGAGTTAAGGCAGCATGACCTTTTAAAAGCACTTATTCATTGAACTCTTCAATAAATATTCATTAAGCGAACCTACTAGATATTGTCTTTGTTAGTACAAATAGAGTAGTGAACAAGTCAAATCTCTCTCACTTCAGAGGCTTTACCATCCAGTAAATTTCTAGAAGCAATTCAGTTGAAAAAATTGAAACTCTTCATGATCAATAATAAGCTGGACTCAGTGTCCCAAGAAGCAGTGCCCTGGAAAAGGAAAACTGAGAAGATGGCTTAAACATCCTGTGTGCCATCCAATCATAACAGGACTTTCCAGTTTAATGTCCATCTGAATATTTGTATTTATTATCCATGTATTCAATACCTTTGAATTTAATACCCTCTAATACCCATGTCTGATTAGGTATTTTTTCAAATTATAAGTGTTACAATTTCTGACTATAAAAACAACATACAGACATAGAAGAAACACCCTATTGCATAGAGAAGAAAATAAAAGTCAGCGGTAATCCATCTGTAGTGAATTGAAAATTGTCCCTTTGTTCCTCCCATAGTCACATCCACAGGACATTCAGAATGAGACATTATTAGGAAATAGGGTCAGGGCTGATATAATGTAGATAAAGGTCTCTAGATAAAAGTCATCCTGGATAAAGTATGTCCTAAATCTAATGCCTTGTGACCTTAGAAAAGGAGAGGACATAAAGATGCAGAGAGAAATTCATATGAAGACAGAGACAGAGATTGGAGTGATGTTACCACAAACCAAGGTATGCCAGGTACCACCACGAGCTGCAAGGGGCAATACAAGATTCTTTCCTAGAGCCTCAGGGGAAGTGCCCTACTAACATTTTGATTTTTAACATCTGGGGTGCCGCCAGTACTATGAAACAATACATGTCTGTTGTTTTAAGCTATTCAGTTATTGATTTATGTCATGGTAGGCCTAGGAAGCTAATATATCAATTATAATGTCCATGATGTCTATTGTAAACTGTTTGAAATCCACATATTTTTGTATAAATACATGCACATATTTTCATATAAATGCATTCAGGGAGAGAGAGAGTCGATAAATGCATATTCAACTTTTAAAAAGAAGCTCTTCTTGAATTAAATTTACAGTATTTTAAATAATTTGGTTAACTTGACTTAGACCTGTGAAATCACGGTGTGTCCTTTGTGGCCTGAATTCCTAGTTACAGGAAGAGATAACAAAGAACAGAAAGAAATGAGCAGAGCAAACACAGCTAATGGCACAGAGGGCTCCTAGCAAAGAAAAGGGGGAAAGGGGAATTTAAACCCTTCTGAAGGAGTAATGTGGAAGGATTGAACTCTGAAACGGATATCTAATATATTCTGCACACAGTATATATATATAGACATGGTTGCAAAATGACTCCTGTTATTTCCAAAGCGTTAAGATTTCTTTGAAAACTTTTCTAGAAAGTTTTACCCCCTTTTTTAAATTCCCTGTAATCTGTGGTCTTTTATGGCTTGCTTCTTACCTGATGTGTTCTATCAAAAGCATTCAAACTAAAACAGCTGTTATGTTTGAAAATGAGGAAAACTGCTTTGGTATAACAGTGTGGAATTGTGAGCCGTGAATTACACCTTACTACAAAATGTTTCTAAAATCATAACATTGGCTCCCTACAAAGCTTCTGGGCATGTAATCATATCTCTTTCTCAGGTATATGTGGGAGGATGGGAAACCCAGGTCTGGAGGTAATTTACATATTTTAATATGAGGGAGAATAGAGAATAAGGGAGGAAACACCTAACACTTACTTAATTTTGTTACCATTTTGAAAGCACTTGCTTTTTGAATTAGAATATGTTCATGTAGAATTCACCCTACACATTCCAACCCATTTAAGAGTGAAAATACTGAGAATAAATCTCTCTGGAATCTGTTCTGCAAAATTCCCCTGTTCATTTCTTCTAAAATGTGTGATGTATTTTTTCTACAATGTGGGATGTAAATTATATATGTGTGTGTGTGTGTGTGTGTATCCCTGTGTGCCTTGGCATCCACAAAGGTGTCACCACAGGGTATGGGCAGTGGCATATATATATATATATATATATATATATATATATATATATATATATATATGCCGTGTGTGTGTGTGTGTGTATATATATATAAGCCATATATGTGTGTGTATATATATATATATTCGAATAGATACACATGTACCAAAATAGCTCTAATATTAGAGGCTACCTTGAAAATGTGTGTCTTTCTGATGCCTATAAAAATCAATAGGACTTTTTTTGAGAAAATAATAAGGCTAATTTCTATAAGGAAAATAAATATAACAGCTTCAAAATCTAGAACTACTTAACATATTTTCAAATGAATTTGCTGGAAAATTACTGTTAGTAAAGATTTTATTGGAAACAATAGTGATTAATATTTCAAAATAAGCAGAAAAGCTTAGTTGTACTTGTGAGATTTTTAAAAGAACAGCGAAAAAAGCCTTTGAGAGATGATAAAATTAAGCTAGAGAAATACAACTCACCTAAAACCCCACAAGCCAGTGACTGGAAAATGCATACATTACAAGCCTGGATAGGAAAGAATTTAAAATCTGACACATGATATCAATCAGGGGCCAGCAGCCAGTGCTAAGTTTAATAACCTCTTCTACCTATGTTGATGACAACTCGAAGAAATTCATGAGCTGTACAATTTCAAGAGGTTCTCCTCTTGTCTGATAGCAATTACCTGGGCTTCGCTTCTACAGCTCTAAGAGGTTATCAAAAAGTTCAGTATCTGTGAAGAAAAAGAACTCACCAATCTATATGAGAAAAGTAGGCATAAATTGTCACAAACAATTTTGAAAAGTTATAAAGTTGGTTTTGTTCTTCAAATAATATGAACAGACAAGAGCATATTCATGCAGTATTTTATTATGTAATGTATACAATATTTACATATAAAGTCTTGTTAATATCTGACTATGACACATTTTGTTTTTACTATTGATATTTAGTTGAAACTATATGTATTAACATTTCAGAGCTTTGCTATTGCAGCATTAAGACTTCTAAATTATATTAACAAAATATTCTGAAGTGTACTTTTTAAAATATACAGCATAGAAACAATAGTTTTACAGTGGTGTTAGATGAGGGTTACTAAAGATTCTTAGTAGATAATATTAAATAATATATTTCCATTTTAAATGAGATCTGACAAGCAAATCCAAAGAGAGTGTTAGTATTTTTAATGAAAACTTCACTTTTAAAACTAGCACGTCCTATACATATTTTACTGAGGTAAAGGGAAGAACATTTGACTTTGCAATTAGTGATTTTGCATTTTGCTGGTGAAATTAGCCTACGGCTTATATGAACTTTGATAATTAGTTATTAAATCATGAAGTATATGGGACAATTAAATAATACACTTTACCTCATACTTCACTATGCTTGTAAAATATTTTCTTACATCTTGCAATCAATTTGGCAACTTCTGACAGAGTTCATGTTAAAACATCTCCACAACAGTAATAGTCAATGTGTCTATTTCTGTAAGAAAAGCATATCTTCATTCAGCTTGCTTTCACTGATCAATATGGCATATCAAACCAGAATGTCTTAAAAATGGGCAAAACAGAGAATATTTGCCGTATATTGATTTCATTTGCAAATTGTTAAATGAATGCTGGTATATGAGACACAAAAATAATTTTATGATGGAAGTTTGTAAGAGATTTCAATTTAAGAAAAATAAAGACATTTGTACCTATTAGTATTAAAAGTGATTTAATTTTTTGTGAACAAAAACATTAGTTTTACACTTTAAAATGGATGTACATTAACTTGCAAACCGAAACAAAATAATGAGTAATAAAAATGTGCCAAGTTTATGAAATATGAAGATAAGTTTAAACTGCACAGTTTACGTATATTGTTATTGATTAATATTTACATGCTTTACAAGAACAAAATAAAGAACCAAATAAAAATTTAAGAATAAAGTCCCATAGCACAGCTGTGGCACTGAAAAATACACACACACACACACACACACACGCACATAAACACACTATTTTGGTCCTCCATATAAATAAAAAGTAAGTGAAATAAGAAACACATTTGAATTAGAAGTGTGTGCACAATGCATATACCAGTAAAATATGTGTAAGGAAATAAATGTGAATTGATTCCATCATTATATATTTGAGATTGATTTTACTGTTGAGATATGTTGAGTAGCGCCATTTGATGATTAGGTGGGAACATTATGACACTGGTTCACTAATAGTAAGTACAAATTTTTCTCCTAAAGGTTTTCTTATGGTAACTTTTACTGAAACTTGATATGTTAATTTTTCCTGAAGTAATAGCCGAACATTAATTATTATCAACATTATCTAAGATATAAGTCTGAAGTAGGATATTTATAATGGAAATGTGGTAGACAGAGGCACTTTATTTTGATCTTAAAAACTTCTGTTTAACATGTTTCAGTCTTCTGTTCTATGGTAATACTAAAAATAACACTTTAAAAAATTCAAGGAATGTTAGACATCAGGCTCACTACAGAACTATTTGCAAAGTAACTTCAAATTCCATACTTGCTACAAATGGAATGAATGCAGGGCAATAAGGAAAATATGCAAATCTTTTTATTTTTGTATCAATATATGATTTTGTATGCCAGAAGATACTGGAATTGTGTGAGCTGGTAGATTTGAAAGCAATACAAAAGAAAAACAGGAATGGTAAAGAATGATGCAAGGTAAATTTTAATACTACTGGAATGTAGACTGTTATAATTTTGCAATTCAAATCCAATAAATTTGATTTTAGTAAACTCGATTGAGTTTACTATTAGGTTGTTGCAAACATAATTGCAATTTTGGCCATGAAACGTAATGGCCAAACCATTGTAATGGCCAAACAGCAATTACTTTTGCACCAACCTAATAAAAAAGTTCTAAGAAATGGATATAGCTGTCATTCCCTTGACCCGATCACCTTCCTTTCTTAGTAATCTTACTAAAATCTTAGTAATTTTACTTAGTAATCTAACTAAAATCTTAGATTTTTAGTAAATACTTTTAGATTTTAAATTCAAATACCTCTATCAGAATCTTCATCCAGGAATACTCCTTCTATGTGAAATAATTTATTGTGTTCCATTTATTCTGCTTCATGTAATGTTGGCGTAATTATAAGGGAGTGATATACTCTTATTTAAATTGTATTTTTTCTACAGCTGAGAATTTTTTTTTTTTTAAAGGAAACCACCATATTGGGTAAACTAGCATCTGCATGTAGGAAATAACAAACTGTCAAAATATTGATGACTCAATGTAAATAACCTCATCCTGGTTAAAGTAAAACACCAGCTTTATTAAGGCCACATATTTTTCCTAAATAACACATTATTTTAAGATTTTATGTATGTATTTCAGAAAATTCCCTCTGCCACACTATGTGAAGCATTATAAAAGTAAAATGTTTTCAGATAGACCTGTAGCTAATATTATTTTAAAATTGGGCCCACAAATAAGAAACACACTTTCAAAATGAAAGAACTCTTTTATTTTGAATCATGAACTCTGACATTTGCTAATTTGCATAATAATAGTCAACAGGTTCGTCCTTCTATAACTTGGGTGGAAAAATAAACGACCAAACAAACAACTTGAGAATAAAGCCCGTAGCATAATAGTAGTACTTAAAAATACACAGACACACACACTATATTTGATCCTCTACAAGTTAAATCACGTCACTACTCATTGGATAAATGTAAACCAAAACCACAATGAAATATCATCTCATACCAGTCAGAATGGCTTTTATTAAAAAGTATAAAAACAACAGAATCTGGCAAGGCTGTGGCAAAAAGCAAATGCTTATACACGGTTGGTGGAAATGTAAACTAGTTTAGTCACTGTGGAAAGCAGTTTGGAGATTTCTCAAAGAACTTAAAACGGAAGTACCATTCCACCCAACAGTCCCATTACTGGGTATATACCCAAAAGAAAACACATTGTTCTACCAAAAAGACACATGCACTTGTGTGTTCATCACTGCTATTCACAGTAAAAAAGTCATGGAGTTGACCTAGGTGCCCATCAGCTGTGGATTGGATAAAGAAAATCTGCTATATATACATCATGGAATACTATGCATTCATAAAAAAGAGTGAAATCATATCCTTTGCAGCAACATGGATGCAGATGGAGCCATAATCCTTAGCAAGTTAATAAAGGAATGGAAAACTAAATGCCACATGTTATATCTTATAAGTGGGAGCTGAACTTTGAGTACTCGTGGACATAAAGATGACAACAATACACACCGGAAACTATTGGGAAGAGGGAGGGGTCAAGATTTTTAAAAATCTCCATCGGGTACTATGCTCACTACCTGGGTGATGGGATCACTCATACTTCAAACATCAGCATCACACCATATATTCATGTAACGAACCTACACATGTACCCCTGAATCTAAAATAAAAGTCGAAAAACATGTTTGAATCAATAGTGTGTACACAATGTGTGTGTGTGTGTGTGTGTGTGTGTATAAGTATGTAATCAGTTAATATGTGCAAGAAAATATAACTGGAGGCCGGGCGCGGTGGCTCACGCCTGTAATCCCAGCACTTTGGGAGGCCGAGGCTGGCAGATCACAAGGTCAGGAGATCGAGACCATCCTGGCTAACGCGGTGAAACCCCGTCTCTACTAAAAATACAAAAAAAATAGCCAGGCATGGTGGCGGGTGCCAGTAGTCCCAGCTACTGGAGAGGCCGAGGCAGGAGAACGGAGTGAACCCGGGAGGCTGAGCTTGCAGTGAGCTGAGATTGCACCACTGCACTCCAGCCTGGGCGAAAGAGCGAGACTCTGTCTCAAAAAAAAAAAAAAAAAAAAAAAAGGGAAAGAAAATACAGCTGGATCCTATCATGGTATATTTGAGATTGATATTATTGTTGGGAGGCTACTCTCTTGGGGGAAAAAGAAATAGACCCTCGTTATGTCCCAAATCTGTTCCTATTTTGCACCTGTACCTTTACTTGGCTAGAGAAAAATGAAATTGAGAAACATAAATTACAAGTTGGTCCCACCTGTTGAACTGTCATTGATGTTAAAATTCCCTGTTGAGTTTGCTTTTCTATATTTTTTAATGGCTATATTAGTCATTCTCCTTTTTCCTCAGTTTTCTCACATCTCTTCACCATTCTTACATACAGGGGCTGACCTTGCTTCTTAATTCAGTAAGAAAATTCCAGTTCTCACAAAATAAAATTCAAAACCTCCCCAACTCATAACTTCTCACTTACTGGCATTAGTGCCATATAGAACATCTTCCTTCTTGTTTTTTTTATGAGACAGCACATTCCTGAGATGGGGAAAAGTCATATAAAAGTATGACACACAACAAATTATCAGTATTATTGCATGTAAAAGAATTTAGATATTGCAGAAACAAAAACAAGTGTTACCAAGTCCACATGGCTTGGTTTCCCTGAACAGCTAAGCAGTTCTTTTCAGCACATTTATCTTTTCAGAACCTTCCTCTTTAAGAAACCTGTGAGTCACTTGTGCATGGTTTTGTCCCATCTTGACCTCTTCAGGGCATTAGTACAACTATTTTCCTCTGTAATCCTCAGGATTACCCTCATCTGCATTTGAATATTGCTCTCATATAAAGAGTTACTTCTTGGACCTCCCCATTAACACCAGATCCATCCTTTTTTCTTGATTTTCCAGTCTTTCCCTGCTATCTCTATATTAAAACTGTTCTTGTAAAAAGCCCCTAATAACTGACAACGACTGAATGTAGAGTAAATTCTCAGTATTCCTCTTGCGTAACCTTTCCATAACTTCTCAGCCTTATTTAACAGTGCCGATTATTTCCTTTTCCTTACAATACTTTTCCTAGACCATGCTTTCATGGTTTTCCTCCTATTTCACCACTACCCTTCCCATTTTTCCTTTGGTGCTTCCCTTACTTTCTCTTAATTGACTAACTGTGGTGATTCCCAGGGCTTAGTCTTTGAATTCTTCCCATTTTATATCCACATTTATTCCCTTGATCTTCTCTAGAAATATCTTCAAATATATCTCAAGTTGGTATGTCAGCATGGACCAGTCCTGTTAACTCGAGTCTGTATTCTGCTGCTTATGTGAAACCTGCAACAGTTACTCTTTTGAACATGCTGATCTTAACATACCCAAGGCTAAATATCTGGTTTCCTCAATGTGACCTGATAGAGTTTTATACTTCATTTTCCTCATAATGAACACACAATAGCGTCATTCTTAGCTTTTTTCTTTCACATCCAAATCTATCTGATCCATAAATCCTGTTGACTCAACTTTCAAAATATTTAGAATCTCATCACTTTGGAAACCCTGGATAATTAGATCCAAGCTTAGAAGATACTTTCTATGGACTGTTGCAAATGTCCCCTACAAATGATTTCACTGCTCCCCCTTTTGTCGCTCACAGTGTCTTCTTAAACCAGCAGCCGATATGATCTTATTAAAATGAAAGACAGATGCTAATGGCACTTTTCTCAAACCCTTCGATGGTTTTCTGTTTCTGTACTAAAAGCTAAATGAACTTTCCAAATATTTCCTCTCCGATTACTCCATTCCAGTCTCCTCTGCCTGGCCTACAACAGGCATGCTGTTTCCTCACAGCCACGGATATGATAGGCTTCTGCCTGAAGAAATCTGTCCCCACACTTACAAATAGTTTGTTCACTCACCTGACCCCAGTCCTTGTTCAATCACAACCCACCTATTGAGGCCAACACTGATTGCTCCTTTTAAAAATATTAACAACAATCACCCATGGTTCCCATTGCCTTTACATTGTCTTGTTTCCTTCCTTTGTTCTTAACACCTTCTAAGATATTATATCATTACTTTATTATGTTTATTGTTATGGTTCGGAGATATTTTCATATTTTTACTTTGTGTAGTATGTATTTGGAGCAGTATTCAACAAAATACTATATTTGGAATCCAAGTGTTTATTATGGCTTTTAAAAAAATTAGTCTGTAGATTAAAAATAGATACATAAAGCTAGCCAAATAAATATGCCTACCTTTTGTGTTTTGCACTGACAATCCAAAGGATCATGTGACTGTAGAATGTTCCATTCTACTTGCTTGGGCAGATGAGGCAGGAGAGGAAGAGCAGGGTGAGAGAGGCAGAAGCAGAGGAGGTGTGCAGTGAGAGGCAGACGGTATGCAGAAACTCAGAGGACTCATATTTATCTACCTTTTTTTTTTCTTGGTTTATGGTTTGGCCTTAAGATATTCCATCATTTTAATTCTAATTTTCAGCAGCTAGAAATATTTATATTGGTAGCTAAATTAATATAATGTGGAAATATGGGCATTGTAAGCATCCAAAGGAATAATAATTAATTTTGCTATGGAGTAATGTTTTAGATTTATCTTTCCCTTTGCATGGAATTTAAATCATATCGTCCCTTATGAGTACAAAATAGCTTACCTGCAAGTCTAGCTCACTTTGAATCAATGATTACAACTGATAACACTGTATGTCATGTTTCAGAGCAAAACCGCTGATGTCTTTAAAATTAAAGTCATTGGCATAGTCTACTTTATGAGTTAGGTATGACTGAGTTAGGCTCTTTCTTTGATCTATAGATTTAAATTTTCAGTTTATCTTAAATTGAACTATTAGTAGAGAAAATTAGTTGCAGTTATGCTAGTCTACTAAAAATAAGAGATCACTGGATTGCATATGAAAAGGAATAATTTCCATTATTCATGTAGCTTTGCTATCACCTGTAACGACATAGTTGAACTACAGGTATTAAGATATACTTTATTTTTCAAAGAGACTGCGTTACATAACAGTCATCGATAACTCTTTTTTTTTGTTTTTTTGGTAGTGTTAATGCAAGATATTACTATGTTAAATCCTAATTTGCATATATCCTAGTTCATTTTAAAAAACATGATTCTTATAATTAAGAATGTAATGAATGCTATATCTTCAGTTAACCATGCTAAAATTTGTGCTGGTCTTTAGGAATGAGTGAAAAATTGTAAATTAAAATGTTTGGTTCTATATTTGCTAGATTTGGATACCAAAGCAAGTTACCCACACACTTTCTATATTTTTATAGAAATTACTGATTTATAGTGTGTATTTATATTTTTCTTCATGTGTGCAAAGGTATTACTGTTTTCAAAATGGTAATGTGTATAAATGAAAGAATATGTATACTCATTTCAGAATGGGTGGAAATAAAATTCAAGTTTAGACACTGGTATTTTAAACATAATGATATTAGATTCTGTATTTCCCTCAATGAAAACAATATATGAGCAGACAGTTAATGTCCTCGTGTCTTTTAAAAATAGCTCTTTTCTTTAGATGTATATTTTATAAATTAATTAAGTAAAAATATGAATAGGTGTTTGCTATAATAAGCTTAATTTATGCACAACAATAAATATGTCACCATTTATTTTAAGAATAAGAAAACTACTAATTCAGTATTGATAAGGTTAAATATTGCTAAAACATTGACTGCTCAGGAGACATAGAAGGTTTTCTTATAAATATGATAATATAGAAAATAGAATACAACTATATTATCTCTATACTTATAGTTGCCTGTCTTTCTATAATCTGTCTCTATTATCTATATATCTATCCTTTGATCAAACCTTAATATGCATTACACAGTTTTCAGAAACACATTTAATATAAATTAAGTCTACTACCATCCTAAATTTTGGAATGACCCCCAATAAGTTCCTCTGTGAATTACAACATAATTCTGAAATTAGGAAGGGATTCAAATTGAGCTGTGGACTCTCAAAATTGGTTCTTGCATTAGATTTAAATGGAAATCTAATACTCCCCTACCTTTTGAAAGAACACAGAGTTTTCTTAAAGCAGAGCGTGTAGCCTGAGAGATTAATTTTGTCACTGGTACCCTTACAAGCACGCTTCCCTAGAACCATAAGACATTGTGCGACATTCTGATCAAAACAATCTGTAAAGACTGAGCCATACTATGTGATGAAGATTAAAAATTAATTATTCCAGGCTAATTCTTGACCTTTTACAGGAAACCTTGTTAAATGAGATTTAATGACATATGGAGAATAAAACATTTTTGTGATGCATTCATGAAGTGAGAATATTTGCAGTTTCTAACTTGCAAAATCAATGCAAAAGCAGAATATGATTTAGAAGGTTTTTGGGTGATAAATAAGGGGAAAAAGAGAAGAAATCTAATAGACTAATAAATGAATACCAAAACATACTTCAAAAATGGCCTCACTGTATATCATAGACAGGAAAAAGCATTAGCTTTAGCCAAGCCATTTTTGTGCACCCTGTTTCTAAGCTATCAATCACAGCCCCCACATGCCAATTAGAGGAGGCCAGGTGAGAAGTACCCACCTGAGTCTCCTTGAAAACTCCAGGTGGAAAACATTTTTAGTGTAAATGGAGAGTGCTATGGACATTTTTTCGAATGAGTCATAAAAGGAAACCTAGTGTTCTTTCTACTTAGGCTTAGAACATCATTTTAGATGCTTCTCCTGGCTGAGCAGGGAATTAGAAACTGGAAATCATTTTCAAACAAACACAGTACCGGCTGGCATATAACTATTAAATTCATCAGGGCAATACATTTCAAATGAAAAGTTTGTAGTATAAAAATAAAGTAAAATGATTTTTACAATTCATGTACTGGTACTGCAATCTATATAGGTAGATAAAAAGGAATTGGAAAACAGTAAACAAACTATACATTAATTTAAACTAAAATGAACACACACTTTCTTATATCTACTTCCTTACATTAAGATTATTAGTATCAGACTTACAAAAGGCAAGTGTGTGTATCTTGAAACAAAAATGCAGTTCATAAGCTTTGAATATGCAATGAATAGATGTAGACTTTGTCCTTATCAGTTGAAAATAAAATTAACAGGTTTTTGTATATTAAAGTTGGGATTTCTGTTACAGTTAGAAAACACAATTTAGAGTCATGAAATAAAATTCCTTCCACTAAAGTTTTTGAAATAAAAAACCCCAGTTATTTGCTATGTGTCCTTCTCATTCCAAAAGTTATATTTCTGAAGAAACCAGCCCTAAAGAGCTTAGTGCCCAATCAGAACAGCACTATTCACAGTAATATGGAATCAATCTAAGTGTCCATCAGTGGATGAGTGGATAAACAAAATGTGTTACATATACATCATGGAATATTATGCAGCCATAAAAATTGAAATCCTGTCATTTGCAACAACATGGAACTGGAGGATATTATGTTACATGAAATAAGCCAGGAATGGGAAAACAAATATTGCATATTCTTACACATACGCAGGAGCTAAAAATATAAGAACTCTGAGATAGAGAGTAGAACGACAGTTACCAGGAGCTCAAAAGGGCAGCCTGCATGGGGGTGTGGATAAAGAAGAGACAGTAAATGGGTACAAAATTACAGTTAGAGAGAAGGAAGAAGATTTAGTATTTGATAGCACAGTAGGGTAACAATAGCTAACAACAATTTATTGTGTATTTTTAAATAGCTAAAAGATTGGAAATGGAATGTTCTTAACACAAAGAAATGATAACTACTTAAAGTGATGGATACCTTATTAACCTGATGTGAACTATTATGTATCCATAATAATTAAAAATTAAAACAAAAAGTAATATTATAACACCTTCACTCACAAAGCCAGTTCATACAAACTACATAAATGGCCATCGAGAGTATACTAACAGATTTTCATATATTTCTGTAATGAAACATTACTGAAGAATAAAAATAATTTACTTATTAATAAATAACATAGATGAATTTTACAAATATGCTGTGCAAAATAATGTAGGCATTACACAAAAGGACATGAGGAAATTTCAAGAAGAATGGAAAGGGTCTAGGCCTTGAATTACATTATAAAATAATAGAGGTACACATTTGCTAAAACTCATTGAATTATACATTAAAATTTTGCACTTTAGAATATATTTTATTATATTAAATGTATACATTTGTATTGAACATAAATATACCTCAATAGAATTTTAAAAGTAAAAGTAAAGCAGGTAGAACACTGGGAGGCTATTGTTCTAGTTCATCTGAAGGAAATTAGGGCTTGGACTAAGGTGGTCATGGTACAATTAGGGCGTAAGCAGGCTAAGGATAGGTTTTGGGAGTTGAGTTGATAGAATTTGCTAATGTAGACATACTATTTTAGCTGAGGGAGATAATGAAGTAAAATAAATTTGTAGTCTTTTTCTATTTTCCATTTTTGTTATAAATATTAATTCATCCATGTTAATAGTTATTACTATTGGAGATAATATTCATCCTGCTTAACTTTCATACTTATAAGCATATTTAACATATATATATACACATTCTTATATATACACATATGCATCTTGCAAACTATAATATAACAAATATAATTGCATTTTATAATTAAATATAACAAATAGTTATATGAGTCCTTCAAAATGTAACAGATTTTAACAAGGTAGAGTTGTTCTTACATCAGTATTATTGCTTTTAAGCATCTGAAATTGCAATATAATGTATTTCCCATTCTTATCAAAAGATCATTCAAAGCATTTTGGCCTTCATTCTTTAGCTTCTTTAAGAAAAAAGTCAAAAAGAGTCTCTATTTGAAATGATAGCATATAAGTAATTGAATTTTTAGTAATCATTAGCACAATAAGGAACTGCATAGCTAACTAGCCACTAGAGATAAACCAAGATAATCTGTACTTTTGGCCTAGTGACCTGGCAAAAATATGTTTCTTTTCTCCCACCTTGTTTATAAGGTGCTATTTTACCTCTTAAGCAAAGAAAACATCTCTGTATCTACAAATTGCTTGTTATCGAGATCTCTTGGAATTATGAGGGCTTTCAGTATAGTTCACTTTAGAATATCTGTCAGTAACTTGCCCTATTGGTATACTTATTAAAGATTCGGTTTAAATCAAGCACCTTTTCAGGATTCCAGTAAGATCCTACCTCTCCCTCGGTTCATTCTACTCTATACCAGCTTTATTTCCTGTCTGCTCCTGACCTAAATTCAGCTGAGACTTCGTTGTTGCTACAGCTGGGGGTCTTGCAGATGTAGTACTAACCACATTGCAACACCCAAGACAGCTCAAGCCTGTTGCAAACATAGTGAAGTAAAACAATATTATGTTATTTGAGAAATTCCTTAATTCTAAGTGTTGTGTATTATTCAAATCATTTGTCTCATGCACTAAGCCCTTCTGTTAAAACTTTGAGAGAATAAGTATGTTTTAACATATTTGGTCACAAATATCTTAGCTAGGATTGGTTTGCTGAATTAATTTCTAATGAGATATCAGGGAAGGGGACGTAAGTCAATGCATCTTGATGAGAGGAAAAAAGTAGGGGAAGGCGAGACCATTATTGTTAATTCAAAGACCTACCCTGAAAGCCTTGGCCAGGTGTTGGGATGGGGTGGCTGGTTCAGGAAGGGGTGACCCACAGACAGCATGGGCCACAGTGAGACAGCACCAGCACAGAGTGACATACAAAAAAACAACAATAACAAAACAAACAAACAAACAGAAAGCAGAGAAGACCAGAGGTTGAAATAAGTGACGTTCTCAGTGCAATAAGGTCTGTGTTACTAAGATGAAATGATTTTAAAATCCAATTGTAAATGAGGACTTTTAAAAAATGTTACATCATTCCAAAATTTGGCTACTTTATGATTTCCCTCTTATGAATGCTTTCAAAGTCACTGTTACTGATGTAGAACCCTTAGGTATACGATTTAGATATTTAAATACTATCCAAATATATTGAAGACAAAAGTCTTGATATCATTTTACAGTTGTGATATATGTGTGTCTAATATTTTTGAATGGCAATTATGTCTCCATTTGATGTTTATTGGGACAGTAAACTGACATTTCTTAGGGTTTGCATGATTTATTTTAAAGTCTGGGATCATAGGTAAGGAAATATTCATGAGTGTCAACCAGTTCCTCTACTGCACTAATTCTTTTTAACACTGTGCATTATAGTTTACTGTCACCTGCACTTGTCAGAGTGCTTGTGCCCCAGCTCCTTTCCTTACACTTTCTTGGATAATTATCTTTGGAAAGTTAGCCAAGAGAAAGTGAGAACATGCTCCCTCTGGTTATGCTGCATGTAGCTAGTTTTATCCCACTGTAGATTGGCATGTTCCTAGATGGGCCTGCTACTACTTTTTTTTCTCTGCAAATCAGCATCAGAAAAACAGTAAAAATTACACATATCAATGCTCAAGGAGAAACCTTCTAGCTTATACTTTTGAAAAATTTTGATTTGTGAAGTCGTTTGATTATGAACACAATAAGAGGCCTCATTTTTTTTCCTATTAAATCTCACTGATGAGATATGTGTATAGATTAGATGACTCAGAATACCCTTAACTTTGTAATGATAGCCACAAATTCTATTTGTTTTCACATTTTGATCCTGACTTTGCATTAGCATCTTCACAGGGTTTAATGTCACTTTACCTGTTTACTGAGTTAGAACTCAGATGGAAATATTTACAGGATTAATTATTAGTTTTATTTCTGATTTTCGTGGATTTTATTATCCTAATTGAGAAAAATACATTAATAGAGCTCTTTGCATATTTTGTCATAAGTATCCAAATTTCTATTGATGTGTTAAAAAGCAAGGAAATATAATAAATATAAAGCCTCTTCCTCATAACAACATTAACAAGAATTCATAAATATCTTGTCCATATGTATATATCTATAAATCTATATAGTTTTTGAGACCAAATGACTGTTAATATTGAAGCTTTCAAACATATGTAATTCTAATTTGGGAAAAATAATTAAAATAAGAGGTGTTCCTTGAAGTATTTCTAGTCTGTGGTAATAGCCTAGTTCTTGGTCAATGATAAATTGAGCTGATTGTGAAAACTTAGCTCAAAATCCAGGGAAATCTGAGAATATCCAAAACTCTTCATCTACAGTTGTAGAATCCCCAAATCCCATACTAACTATGCAATTTTAGTCTACAGTCACACATCATTCCTGGGGCTACCTTAGAGGAAAATAATTCAGATATATTAATAAGTACATATTTAATTAATTAAATTCTAGTTTGACCTAACAATGTTAAAGTGGGCACTGTATATCAATAGGGATAGCTAGGTTATGTTGTGGTAAAAAAATGAGAAATTACCTCTGGCTTAGAAAACCAGAACTCAATTTCTAGCTTATATATACCATGTCTTTTTTCATACCTTAGCTGCAGTGATTCTCCCATGTTTTATTTACTCCAGAATCCACCCTGAAACAGCAAACGGTAACTAGATGGAAGGATAAAAATAAACATGGCAAAGCATCCACCCATCTTTAAAACTTCTGCTCAGAGGTGGCATCCATCACTATGCCTGACGTCAGTGGAACGGAAAAGTGGGACCCCCATGTCTTGGAAATGCAGCACTTATTGGTAAGCAATATATACTATATTATAGACACATGTAGCACCATATCCCACTGGAGTATTTATGTATTCGACTCACAAAAGGAAATCCAAATCTGCCTTTTAAAACACTGATTATCTGATCCTCGAAAGTGTTTAATCAGCCTCTCTTCCTGTCCCAGTTTCCAGAAAGCGATTTCAACAGGTTTGGGGGCATACGTTCAGGGCCTGTGCCCCTTCACGGCGTGTGTGTTGAGTTGTTATGATGTAGCTGGTATCTACTTGGGCTCTGAGGCTACACTCCTTGGGTTCACATACTAGCTTTGCACTAACCAGTTGGGTCCTAGGTCACTTAAGACAATCTCTTTTTGAACTAATTGCCTCTTTAACAAACTGTGAATAATAATAGTTTCTACCTCCCTCAAAAGATTGTGGTGAGGATTAAATAGATAGGCCTGCAAGGTGTTTAGAAAAGTGCCTAATATCTATTAAGAGTTCTTTAGTGTTATATACTTAAAGTTTTTAACTTTTGGTTTACACAAACATGCATGACTTCAACATCTGTGTTTCTTACACGTGAATAGCCATATAGATCCATCAGTTGAGTACATCAGATATTCAAAAGTGATTCATACTATATATAGCTTTTTGAAAAATATTTTTCTATCTGAATTATTGTAAAACAAGCTGTATTATTCTTAAAAATATTTTTAAAAATTTAAAAAATTTAAAAATATGTAGGTGTGATAGCGTTGATGGACACACTATAAATATTTGGTGAATGAAGTCTTACTTTCTTCCTTCATGTCAAGGAAAAAGTTTTTTTAAATACATTTTTAGTATTAAGGACATCACTGATAATGAAAAAATAATAACAGGTGGCATTATTTAAAGTGTACTAAGGTATGACTCAGTCATCATGCTAAAGCATTATTGTACCTTATATAAACATGACTGTAATTCGATGTTTTAAATTCTAGGTAGTATGAACCCTAATTTATAAATGAGACCACTGAGGCTTGAAAAGCACAGCAATTAGTCCCACAATGCAGGGCAGTGTGTGTCACAAGAATGGAATTTATTGCAGAAAGCCTGACCTGGAGCTTGTGCTCTATTCACTACATTTACCTTTGCATATTATTTCATCATAAAGTTAAAACTTTAAAACTTATAGAACAAAATATGATCACAAATATTTGTGACTTGACTGTGACAGATATTTTTAAATTAGAAAAAGTAAAGTTATAAAATTACAAATTAAATAAACTCTATCAAAATTTAGAATGTAAAGAAAAATCTCTCTGAAAGACATTGTTCAGAAAATATAAATGCAAACCACAGCCTGACAGAAAATATTTGCAAAAAAAATGTGATGAAAGGCTTGTATTTGAAATACAAATAATTCCTAAAAATAAGAAAACAAATGAATGAAATAGTTGAATTGATTTGTACAGATTCTTCTCCAAAGAACATATACAAGTTGCAAATAAACACATGAAATGATGAACAACAAGGAGTCACTATGAAGAGGGAAGAAAAATCCACACCTCTCTATACCCATCAGAATGGCCAAAATTAAAAAAGCCTGACAATACCAAGTGTGGACAAGAATGTGAAGCAAATGAATAGAACATAGATTACTTATGGGAATGCAAAGTAGTACAGCTATGTTGGAATATATTTTGCAGTTTTTACAAATTTAAAATTCACTTGCCATACACCACAGTAATTGTATCCCTAGGTATTTACCCAAGAGAAATGACAGCATATGTCCCCACAAAACTTATATGCAAATGTTCACAGTATCTGTATTCATCATTCCTTAAAACTGGAAAGAGTCCAGATGTCTATTATATCCGTGGATAAACAAACTATGGCATCTCCATAGGATAGAATATTTCCCAGCAGTGAAACTGAGTGAGTCACTGATATATGCGACAACATGGATGAATTGCAAAAGCATTATGCTAAATAAACAAGCCAGGCACAAAAGAGGACATACTATTTGAACAGCTTATATGTAGTTCTGGAAAAGCCAATGCTAGAGGGATAGAAATGAGATCAGTAGTTACCCACAGCTGTGGATGGGGAAGGAGATGAAGTACAAAACTAAAGATAGGCATACGAAACTTTTCAAAGTGATGAGAATGTCCTGTTATATTTTAATGTATTGTCTCTCTCTCTATATATATATACATATATATATATACATGGACTCACACATATATTTGCCAAAACTTAATAAATTGCACACTTAAAATAGATTTTTAATTATACATACATTATATTTCACGAAAAGTCATATTTTATAAGTAAATTGATATAACATTTAAACAAAGATCACACATTTAAATAATTTTATATATCATATTATCCTGAAATAAAATTAAATGAAGTGAAAAATATACAATTAATAGATCATTTTATATGTGACTTTTCATTATTGGCAATCTATGGTGTTTCAGTAATTCCCAATTCTTATTTTATAGAAATGAATAAGAAAAAAAGCTCTGTTTAGTTGCGATTAAGAATTTTACCATTGGTCTGCCTAATTCTGGATCTATTTTTCCCTCTTATTATCCATACTTTGTGAAATTTTGAGGAGGCTTTACCACCTTGTTTTATTTCTAATAGGCTGAATTAGCCATCATCCCAGGATATTCTTACTTCTTTTTAATAGAGCAATTATTCTTCCAGCGTTCTAAAATGAATGCTTGCTGCCTATCACTGAAAATCAGGAAATTCCTTCTCTTTAGTTTTCTGCATCCTGCCACTTTCTGACTCTAAGCACTCTTTTTGTACGATGCCCAGCTGTCTCTGCATTCTGTTTGCACTGCAGGACTGTGGAGAGTTTTCTATTTACTTCTTTCTTAGGAAGAGAATCTTTCATACTGGGTCTGTCCTTCAAAAGGACTCAGTAGAATCATGAATAATATGAATCTTTCTACATAATATTAGATGCTCCCTTGCAGTACTCTTTATTTCACATTCATTGTCATATTTTAAAGTTATCTTTTTTGTATGTTTAACCTACGTTGATAGTAAGAATAAGTTAGTTACTATTTCTCAGTTTATTTACTTCCAAATAAACGTCTGGCTGTATAGTGTATTTTGCAATTCATTTTTTACTGAATCTTCCTAAAACTTGTGGTACGTATCTCAAATATTATTTCAGAAATATTTAATCCATCTTTACCGTTGTTTCATAATTGTATCATGTTGCATAAATTTTACAGCATTTTGCCATATTAAGATGATCAAAACCACTTTTACCTTTTTAAAATGTCTATAATTGTACTCTACAATGATCAATAGATTTATTCTGTTCAATCAACAATGATTAATAAGTTTATTCTGCTGAGCCTAAAATTTTTAACAATAACCAGTTTCCCACCTTTAAGTAATACTATTTATAATGCCAAAAATAATGGTATAGAATTTCTTACTAAATGTCTAGACTTGTATAATCGCAGAATCATTCAAGGTTTAATCTAAAACATTCCAATAATTTGATTGGTTACATCTATCAGATCTATCATCTCTAACCACGCAATAAAATATGTGCTTGTGTGCTAAAGTGTTTAGGGATATATCAGCCATAGTATAAAATGAGCTCCGGTAAATTAATAATAAAATAACAGATAATTTCAAAATGATATGAATAGTGATAATTCTAGTTAAATAAAAGTGTCTCTTTTTTGTCTCATTAATTATGAAGATCTTTAGTCATGGTAATGCTATATTTAAAGAATTTAAGATTCAAGACTGTGCCACAGCCTTCAACTATTCTTTTAATAATTTAAACATTTTTACTTGTTAAACTCAAAGCCTGATAAATATTTGTAAAGCTTCATTTACACCACAGCGATCATAAAATGCAAGTGTTTAGTTCATCATTGTCTATTAACTTTCAATAAAGTAACTGAATTTTGTTTCGATTTGAGTGCATAACTGTAATATTAAAAAAATTCAGACTTCTGAATCACATTTTAAAGTTAAAGTAATTGTATAATAATGTAAAAGATATGTTAAAGGACACAATTACACATTTATAGAGTAGCTACTAATCCTCCTGATAAGTCTTTGTTCGTCTGCATGTGAATTTCTCTCATAGCGCTAATTACCATGCATAGCAAATTTGACATTGTAGATTAGTTAACTTCTAGATAATATTTTATAGGTGTTTCTTGTATAAATTAATCTTGCTTACAGTTAACTGCTTAGGACACTCCATTTATGTGCAGGAGATCTTAGCAAGATGTCGAAGGAATTTATTAGTATTTATTACTATTATCTTTGCGTAGATGTTTTGCTAAAGACAAACTACATTATTCTAATTTAGGTTAAAAAATTAAAAATCAAAGGATGGGAGTTTAGAACATTAGAACAAGGGAAAATTAGGAAATGTAAAATAAAAAACATTTTGACATTGGGTAATTAAAATGGAAAAAATATTTTTAAGATTGGTTTTAAAACAAATTTTATAGTCACAGTTGATATGTTTTAATGTCACCTGTGAAATGAATGCAAACATTCTACCTAAGACTTAAGTCGAGATATTATAATGGTAATACAAGACTTACTTTACAACAAATATTTTATTCTATGTTTCTACTAAATTTTTAAGATTATGTATTTAATAGACTATATATTAGACTATAATAGATTATATATTTAATATATTTATTTAATATATTTACATAGACTTTTTTGTTGTAAATTTCCTTCTCAGAACTGCTTTTGCTGCATCCAAAATTTGGCATGTTATGTTTTCATTTTGGTTCTTTTAAAGATAGCTTTTGATTTTCATCCTGATTTTTTCTTTGACCCATTGGTTTTTATACACATGTGGTAGAAGAACAATGGATTCTATCTCACAATATATACAAAAATCATGTCAAAATGGATTAAAGATCTGAATTATAATGAATAATTAAATTAAAACACCATATATATAATTAAGGTCTTTATTATGGTCTTTGTAATATTACTTATTTCTAAGTATCTTTGTAGCCGTTTTTAATGAAATTCTTTTCATTTATTTTTGGACAGTTCATTGTTAGTATATACAAATGCTACTGATTTTTGTGTGCAGATTTTGTATCCTGCAAATTTACTATTTGTTTATTAGATCTAACAGTTTTATTGGTGGCATTTTAATGGCATTCTATATATATTGCCTTGTCAGTAAATGACAGTTTCACTACTTCCTTTTGTATTTGAATGCCTTTTATATCTTTCTCCTGACTAATTGTTCTGGCAATGGTATCTAGTACTACGTGGCACAAAAGAGGTAAGAATGGGCCTTCTTTTCTTGTTCTTGATATCAGAGGAACAGCTTTCAATTTTTCACCATTAACTGTGGATTTGTCATATATGGCTTTTATTATATTGAGGTACATTCTTTCTATGCCTAATTTTTGAAAGTTTTTATCATAAAAATGCTGAATTTTGTCAAATATTATTTTCTGCTTCTATTGAGATGATTATATGATTTTTACCCTTCATGGTGTTAATGTGCTACATCACAGCTATTGATTTGCATATCTTGAACTATCCTTGCATCCCAGGAATAAATCACACTTGGTCATAGTGAGTGACCTTCTGTTGAGGATTTTTGCATCTGTGTTTATTAAGGTTGTAGTGCCTTGTCTGGTTATAGTATCTGGATAATGCTATACTTGTATAATGAGCTTGGAAATATTCCCTCCTCTTCAATTTTTTGAAAGAGTTTGGGAAGGAATGGTGTTAATTCTTTTAAAAATTTTTGGAAGTATTCACCAGTGAAATCATCTGGTTCTGGGCTTTTATCTCTTGAAATATCTTAAATTACCAATTCAATCTGTTTGCTAGTTATAGGTTTATTCAGTTTTTTATTTCTTCATGATTCAATCTTGTTAGGTTGTGTATGTCTAGGAATTTATCCATTTATTTTAGGTAATCTAATTTGTTAGTGTATAATTGTCCATTGCAATCTCTTATGATCCTTTGTAGCTCTGTGGTTTCAGCTGAAATATCTTCTTTTCATTTCTGATTGTATTTATCTCTTCTCTTTTTTTGTCTTGTTAGTCTAGCTAAAGGTTTATCAATTTTGTTTGTTTCTCACAAAGATAACTCCTAGTTTCATTGATCTTTTTTACTGATTTTCTAGTATCTATATCATTCTTTTCTTTTCTGAACGTTATTATTTCCTTCTCCCTGCTAATTGCACTTTGTTAATCGTTGTATTAGTTCCTTGAGGGGTAACATTAGGTTGTTGATTTAAAACTTTTCTTTACTTAGACATTTTTGTGTTGTAAATTTCCCTCATAGAACTGCTTTTCCTGCATCCAAAATTTGCCATGTTATGTTTTCATTTTGTTTTTTCAAAGATAGTTTTTGATTTTCATCTTGATTTTTTTCTTTGACCCATTGGTTTTTATACACATGTGGAAGAAGAACAATGGACTCTATCTCTCAATATACACAAAAATCATGTCAAAATGGATTAAAGATCTGAAAATATAAAAGTACTAGAAAAATATATAGGGGAAAAATATATGACATTGGCCTGGAGAGTAATTTTTTAGATTTGACCCCAAAAATTTCCCAATGGAAGCAAAAATAGACAAATGAAATTACATCAAACTGAAAAGCATTTACACAGCAAAGAAAATAATTACCAGGGTGAAGAGAGAACTTATGAAATAAGAAAAAAAATGGCAAATTATATATCTGACAAGAACTTAATATCCAAAATATATATTAATTTTATTATAACTTGTAAGCTACAATTATACATATTTGTATGTTAAAAGTAGATGTTATGATATATGTATACAAAGTTGAATAATTAAATCACATTAATCAAGTTATCTATTACCTCATATACATTTTTTTTGGTGGAGAGGACATTTGAAATTAATGTGTTAGAAAGTTAGAAATTTCCAGTATACTATTAGTAATTATAGACACTGCGCTCTACAATCTGTCTAAAAAAAAATTTTTCCTGTTTAACACAATTTTTTTGTTTGCAAGAGGGTCTCACTCTGATGCCCAGGGTGGAGTGCAGTGGCTCAATCTTGGCTCACTGCAGCCTCTACCACCCTGACTCAAGCAATCCTCCCAATTTAGTCTCCTGGATTGGGATGATTAGCATTGTTAAAATGCTCCTATTACCTAAAGCAATCTACAGATTCAATGCAATTCGAATAAAAATAGCAAAGACAATCTTCACAGAAATAGAAAACAATTAAAATATGTGGTTAATCTTAATAAAACATTTTGAATGAGAAATAAAAGAAAAAAGAATAAGTGGAACAAACAAAATAAATTGAATAGAGAAGACCTAAACCTAATGAAAATAAAAATATATTCATTATGAATAGCATAAATATAATAAAAATTTAACAGTATTTTTTCCTTCTCTTTGAAGAGCTATGTGTCAAGATAAGATCAACACTGATAAATTATTCCTTTACATTTATATTAATACCTTTAAAGAAAAAAAAATTCCAAACTTAACCCAAAAAATAGATAATGACAGATGTTCCCACATATTTTAGAAAGGAGGTATTATAATATTTATAACAAAACCTGCCAAGGAAATTACATTAACGAAAACTACATGCTCATAAGTCTATATTGCTATAAATTCCAAACCAAAAATTCTAAGGAAAATAATCACATACAGTGTATACAAAATGGATGTTGTATCATGGTCAGTAAGATTTGTTTTAAGCATGTAATGTTTTTAACAGAGACAATCAGGATAATTTGCAATGAACAGGATATAGAAAAAAAAGATCATCTTAGTAAAAGCAGAATAAGAAATTAATGATTTCAAAATGTTTTTATTCTAAAATTTTTCAACTGACACGGAATAAAAGAGAACTTCATTAAACTGAAATACAGTGTCTAAAATATAGGTAAGATTATAATCAGTGCTAAAATACTGAGTGGTTTTCTTTGTTCAGGCAATCTATGATAATTGCAATCATCATGTCCACTTGGCACAGTATTGCAGGTCATAGTCAAAACAAAAAGTCAAGAAAAAAAAATGATACACTTTGTGGCCTACTGATATAATTGAATATTACACTAAAATTAAAAGAAACACTGAACTACTGATACAGCATTAACATGAATAAATCTCACTGATAATACTGAGCAAGAGAAGCCAGGAAAAATGAGAATACACATTATTATTTTGTTAATATTATGTTCAGGAGCAAGCAATTCTACTCCATAATGGCAGACACCAAAATAGTATTTGAATTTCAAGGAAGGGGTTAACTAGGAGAGAATAAAAATGAATCTCTTGCATTGATAGTAATGTGCTGTATAGTTGAGGGTTACATGGCTGAAATTACATGTAAAATTATACTCTATCAAACTTGTATTATGTTTATCTGCTCACTTGAGTTTTTGTATTGATGTCTCATAGAAGCATACATCTCCAAACATTTTTTGTTTGTTTTATAGTAATAATGGCATAGTTTCCCATTGTAAAAACATAGAGGAGGTAAGAATATGGGAGTGAGGAGGAAAACAGCTAGGGCCATGAATAGCAGTCTCGTGTCAAAATGAGACTAAAGAAGATTGCTATTGAATAGCGATAGTAAGAAAAGGCTCTTAAATTGCCAAGATGTTATCCTGTAAATAGTACTTAAAGAAAAACCATAATATGACACTATAGTTAATGTTTTGCAGTGCAAGTTTAAAAATGTCGAAGGGTTTTTGAAAATTAGTTATGTATATGGAAATCAATGATGTATCATAATTCTTTTAGGCACTCAGGCTAAAGACTCTAAGCTTTCATCTAGCACACATCTATGTATTAATAAATATTTCCTTCCTATCCAGGACCAAAGACTCCTAAGGCTGTACAAAGTTTTTAAACGATTGTTGTAAAGGGCAAAATGGATGGTTGGACAACAGAAAATGCTCTCCTGGAAAAATAATTCCTCTACAGTTGCAGTTTGATGAGAGGTTTCTCTTCTCGTATCTGTAAGCACTGCTGGCAATAGAAAATAAAACAACATTCTTCCTTCAGAACAGTTTTTGTGTAGGAAAGTCAGGGGGAGAGAATTAAGGTCTACTGTTGAGAGATTCTCTAGCACATCTTAAATATCCAGGAGGCTTAGTAAAGCTTCAGATAAGTATGCCATTATCACTCAAGATGATAAATCTGAGCTAAATTTAACTTCCTAGCTTTCGGGCTACCCTTATTATTAAAGAATTTTCAGGGTTTTAAACATGAATATATATACCCTTATTATTAAGGAACTCTCAAGGCTTTAAATGTGTATTTATAAATAAACACACATATACGTATCTATGTCATATATATGTATATATACGCACTATTTTGAATACCTTTGCAATGTTAGTTTGTATAGTTTTTTTCTGTTATGTAAGCAGCATATATTTAGAATATTTTGCTTATATAAATTCAATGTAGACATTAGTTTGAACAGAGCTCTAACCAAGACATTAAATACTTGCCAGCATGCCAGGTATGGATAGCTGTAAGGTTAGTGAGGTAGAGTAAATAAATATACAATGAACCATAAAGCATCTATTATAGATATACTATACTGAGGCAGATATATTTTAGGCCTAAAGGATAACACAAAATGTTTTCTAGTGCATCTCAATTACAATGAGCATATCTGGAAGCTCTGAAAAGTCTTAGTGAGCTGGACCCTCTTAGATGCTGTGGGGGAGCCAGTGCTGCAGGATTGAGTTGCACCTTCTCTGTGCCCTGAATATGAATACTCCACATTTTGCTATTTTTAGAGAGTTTTGTTCTCATTTAATTAAGGTATACATTGTACTGTGTATTTCAGTCTTGCATACATTTTTCTTGATTATTAAAGTATATTTTTAAGGGATATGAAGGGCGACACCACAGGAATTTAAACAAGTTTTGATCTTTGCTTGGAAATTTAAATTTTTTCAAAGATTCTTTTTTTCCAATATGACTATTTTTTATTATACATTTATATGAGAACTTTATTCAGAAATGTAAATGTGAGTGGAATAAATGAAAAATACATGACAATTTTTTCTTTCAAATTAAGATATCAGAAGGAAATCAGATGTTTTATGATATAAAGGCATGTAGAAATCTTAATGTTCAGCATCTTATTTTTCAGACAATGAATATGAGGTGCAGGAAATAGCACTCAGAGAATATGCAACTTGTATTAGCACCTAGTCCTACTATATATAATTGGTTCCTAGAGACAGTAGAACTGCCTTTAATTCAACTGTGGATGGAACCAAGATTCGTGGCTTTTACTACAATTCAATCATTACCAACCATGGTTCATTTTAAAAAATTCAAATTTTATTTAGATTCAGGGTGTATGTGTGCACAGTTTTTATATCATGTGATGCTGAGGTTTGGAGTATAAATTAACCCATCATCCAGGTAGTGAGCATAGTACCCAGTAGGTAGTTTATCAGCACTTGCTCTCCTCTAGTAGTAACCAGCGTCTACTGTTTCCATCTTTTTATTCACATGTACCCAGTGTTTAGCCCTCAGTTATAAGTGAGAACATGCAGTATTTGGTTTTCTGTTACTTTGCTTGGGATGATGGCTTCCAGCTGCAGCCATGTTTCTCCAAAGAATATATATAAATAGAATATATGTATAGAATATGTATATGTTAAATATATATATTTATGACTGTCTTGTATTCCATGGTGAATATGCACCACATTTTCTTTAGTCAATCTACTACTGATGGGCACTAAGTTTAATTTCATTTCTTTTTCAGTCAGTCTACTACTGATGGACACTAAGGTTATTTTCATTTCTTTATTATTGTGAGTAGTGCTGCAGTGAACATATGTAATACATGTATGTGTCTTTTTGGTAGAACAATTTATTTTCCTTTGTGTATATATCCAGTATTGGGATCGTTGAGTAAAACGTTAGCTGTATTTTGGTTCTTTGAGAAATTTTCTAAATGCTTTTCACAGTGGCTGAACTAATTTACATTTCCACCAACATTATGTAAACACTCCTTTTTATCCGCGGCCTAGCCAGCACTTGTTATTTTTGACTTTGATGTGAAGCCATTCTGATTCGTGTGAGATAATATCTCACTGTAATTTTGATTTGCGTTTCTCTGATGATTGTGTTATGTTGAGCATTTTCATATGTTTATTAACCACTTATATGGCTTCTTTTGAGAAGTAACTGTTCATGTCCTTTGTCCACTTTTTAATATACTATTTATTTTACTTGTTGAGCTGTTTAAGTTCCTTGGAGATTTTGGATAATTAGACCTTTGTTAGATGTATAGTTTGTGAATAATTTCTCCCATTCTGTAGGTTGTCTGATTACTCTGTTGATTGCTTCTTTTGCCGTGCAGAAGCTCTTTAGTTTAATTAGGTCCCACTTATCAATTTTTGGTTTTGATGCAATTTCTTTTGAGGGTTTAGTCTTGAATTCTTTGCAAAAGTTCATGTCCAGAATGGTACTCTGTTTTCTTCTGTGATTTTTATAGCTTGAGATCTTACATTTAAATATTTAATTCATATTGAGTTAATTTTTGCACATGGTAAAAGGTAGCAGATTCAACACTAGTCTTATCAAACTATCAACAGCATTTTTCATGGATTTAGAAAAAAAATTCTAAAATTTATATGGAACCAAAGAGGAGCCTGAATAGCCAAAGCAATCCTAAGCAAAAAACATAGCCAGGGGCATCACATTACCAGATTTCTAACTATACCATAAGGCTACAGTACCCACAATAGCATGGTCCTGGTACAAAAACAGACTTACAGACCAGTGAAACAGAATATGTTACTGAAACACCAGAGGATCAGTCTAGGTCCTGCTGCTTGCCACACAGAAAGCCAATTGTTGAGACAATGATTATTGCCAAGGAAGAAGGCTTCAATCATGTGCTACACCTGAGGAGACAGGAAATAAGTCTCAAATCTGTCTCTGTGATGTCTAAAATTAGAAGTTTATCTCCTAATGCTATCCCTCCCCCCTCCCCCCACCCCACAACAGTCCCCGGTGTGTGATGTTCCCCTTCCTGTGTCCATGTGTTCTCATTGTTCAATTCCCACCCATGAGTGAGAACATGCGGTGTTTGGTTTTTTGTCCTTGCGATAGTTTGCTGAGAATGATGGTTTCCAGCTTCATCCATGTCCCTACAAAGGACATGAACTCATCATTTTTTATGGCTTCATAGTATTCCATGGTGTATATGTGCCACACAGTCTATCATTGCTGGACATTTGGGTTGGTTCCAAGTCTTTGCTATTGTGAATAGTGCCACAATAAACATATGTGTGCATGTGTCTTTATAGCAGCATGATTTATAATGCTTTGGGTATATACCCAGTAATGGGATGGCTGGGCCAAATGGTATTTCTAGTTCCAGATCCCTGAGGAATCACCACATTGACTTCCACAATGGTTGAACTAGTTTACAGTCCCACCAACAGTGTAAAAGTGTTCCTGTTTCTCCATATCCTCTCCAGCACCTGCTGTTTCTGACTTTTTAATGATCGCCATTCTAACTGGTGTGAGATGGTATCCCATTGTGGTTTTGATTTGCATTTCTCTGATGGCCAGTGACCTAATGCTAAATGACGAGTTAATGGGTGCAGCACACCAACATGGCACATGTATATATATGTAACAAACCTGCACATTGTGCACATGTACCCTAAAACTTAAAGTATAATAATAATAAAATAAAAAATAAAATAAAATAAAATTAGTAGTTTATACAGCAGGGAAGAAACCTAACAATGTGTAGAAAAACAGGAACTGGGATTATACTGTATAAGAATAGATTTGTGTGAGTGTGCATCTTGGTGTGAGTACCTGTGTTTGAGTGTTTCTTAATAGGAGAACCTGGTTACTTTGGGAAGCAATACAAGAGCATAGTAGAAAGAAATGGCACCAGATTGACTGACAAAATCCTGTGTCACAACTTGCAAGTTACTTCACTTCTCTTATTTAAAATATTCTTTATTGTAAAATGAGAATAAAAATATCCCAATTAATATTTTTGTTATTAAGGCCAATAAAAAGAATGGGCAATACCATTTAAGACATAGGAATGGGCAAGGATTTCATGACAAATACACCAAGAGCAATTGCAACAAAAGCCAAAATTGACATATGGAATCTAATTAAACTAAAGAGCTTCTGCAGAGAAAAAGAAACTATCAACACAGTGAACAGACAACCCACAGAATGGAAGAAAATTTTTTGCAAACTATGCCTCCTACAAAGGTCTAATACCCAGCACCTACAAGGCACTTAAAGAAATTTACAAGAAAAAAAATAAACACATTAAAATTGGGCAAAGGACGTGAACAGACAATTTGCAAAAGACATAGATACAGCCAACACTCATGAAAAACAGCTCAACATCTTCTGATTATTAAAGAAATGCAACTCAAAACCACAGTGAGATACCATCACACACCACTCAGAATCACTGTTATTCAAAAGTCAGGAAATAACAGATACTGGTAAGGCTGCAGAGAAAAATAAATGCTTATACATCTTTGGTGGGAATGTAAATTAGTTAAACCATTGTGGAAGAGAATGTGGCGATTCCTCAAAGACCTAGAAACAGAAATACCATTTGACCCAGCAATCCCATTGCTGGGTATATAACCAAAGGAATACATTGTTCTATAATAAAGACATATACAAGTGTCTGTTTATTGCAGCACTATTCAGAATAGCAAAGACATAGAATTAACTTAAACGCCCATCAGTGATAGATAGGGTAAAGAAAATGTTGTACTTATACACTATGGAACACCATGCAGCCACAAAAAAAGAGCAAATCACGTCCTTTGCAGGAACTTGGATGGAGCCAGTGGCCAGTATCCCTAGCAAAGTGGTGCAGAAAAAGAAAAACAAATACTACATGTTCTCACTTATAAGTGAGAGCTAAATGATAACACATGAACATGTAGAGGGGAGCAACACACACTGGAGCCTATCAGAGGGTGGAGGTAAAAGGGAGAGGATCAGGAAAAAAATAACTAATTAGTATTAGGATTAACACCTGGGTGAAAAAATAATTTGTACAACAAAACTCCACAACACAAGCACATACATGTGTAACAAACCTGCACAGGTACCCCCGAAGTGACAAGATTTTTTTTTTTTTTATGAATGCCTGGGAAGTATTTACCTTGGCATCTTGAGTATGTCCACATTCCGAAACTGAATTATTTTTACTAGACAGGCTTGATAAACAATTTAAAAAATTGTAAAGGAGATTAGAAATTTTTCAGATATATTCAGCTAATCTTACTTCTTTATAAAAGCTCAAAATGTATAGAGAATTAGTCTTTTGAGTTTTGTCCTTGATTGTTGTTCCCTTATTCACAGGTTAATCAACACTAAAGGTCTGCATACAAATTATCTACTATCCATTGCCATATTTGTGCAGCACAAAGTATACTCAAGGAAACCCAAAAAGCAGCAGCCCTATTCCCTACATTACTAGTATGGAACCTGTCAATGTCTAATTACTGGCCACGAAATGCTTAGACAGAATATACATATTCTAACATCTTCAAGATCTGAAAAGATAGATCAGAGAAAAACACATGTGTAACACTGGATTATGTTCCTCCAAATGATGATAAAATGATACTATTGAAAAGTGTTATTTTCATAGAACCTAATTTTTCAGATGAGCAGAATATTTTTAACTAAAGTTGAAAATTACATTCTCAAATACTGAAAATAATTTTATAACTATATCGACAAATAGTCTTGGCAGAAAAATACAATTATTGACTATCTCCATTTCAAAAATATTCTTACTATCTTATTAGATAATTTTCTTATTTGTTCTCTGTTAAAGTGTGCTTACCTATGAAATAAACATAAACTTTCTTATGAATTTCTATATGAGAGGGATGAATTTGCTTTTCAGAAGTGGCTCACTCAGTAAGTAGAAAAAATAATTAAGAGTGAATTCAAATTCATAGATTTTTCTCCAGATTACATCAACTTGATTATTTGATCTTCTTTAATTTCTTTTTATTCCACATTTGCATGTCTATCTTGAACTTGAGTAAAAATATTAAATGAAACATGTAACAAAAATATATGAATTTCCAATATCAAATTAATTATTAATAAACTATAACCTGAGACAAAATAAACAATATATTAATGCTAAAATATTACAAGTTATATGACCAGATACTACATAATTCTGTTAGGACAATACATAAAAACAGTAATGTTTAGTATGTAATTATACTTATCAAGTACTTTGTAACTTATAAAAATAATTCACTATTTAAAATATAATACAAAGAGGAAATAAAAGTACAATGGCCATAATACATTAATATCAAGCACAACTGTGGCTTTAAATACTCAAGGATATACTTTTACTTTTGAAACTAGAAAACAGAATGAAGGATATGAAATGTATTACCAGGGTCTACTAGATTTTGTTTTCAGTAAAAATGATATTTAACATTTCTGTTGAAAAAAGAATGAGCTATTCATTATTCTCTTAATCTCATAGATGTATAGCCTTGAGGGAGAAAATTTTAAAAGTACATTGAAATGCAACGTTGAATTGTGATTAATGTCCTGTCCTTAGTCGCAACCTGCAAATGCCTCTGCTTTCTGCAAGAGTAGCTTCCAATCCTGTTGGACCGTTAACTGAATCACAACTAGCAGGAAAGATTGAAAAAATGACCTTTCCTTGACAGTATATATGGTCATGTGCACAACGACATGAATTAAAAGTGACTAAATAAACAAACCTCACACATTTTTGTTGTTGTTGCAAACTTTTGAATGAAAAACAAGGAAAGAAAAGGTTTGATGAACACATGTCACACCTGAGTCTCTAAATTGATTTTTGGACTTGCACCGGGTACAAATATGGAGCTCATCCGATTTGACTTTATATATTCTTTAACATTTTTATCACTTTATTTTAATTTCAATGGATTCTTTGGGGAAGCAAACAAATCCAAATATTCAATTGATCTTGTATCAGAATTTTGAATTTCTAATTAGTTTTATTCTCTTTTCTATCTTCTATTCATAATAAAAGCTGTTACTTCTATTATTAACCATGTGCTCTATGTATTAATCTTAATATCTGTACTCTATTCTGCTCCAAGTGTACTGATGTGAGCAGGATGTGGGATATAGCCCTGAATCTAAGACTGCTTTTATAGTCCTGGATTACTAGCTAGACTTCCACAAGAGTTTAAAAATGAAATACTAACTTATTCCTATTATAAGAATGTTTTATGAATACTTCCTTTTATTTGATCAATAATTCTAGTTTAGTTTGCATCCAAATTTTAATGTTTCCTCTCACCCTGATACTGTGAATCATATGCCCTATTTCGCTGATGTTTGCTACTGAAAAATAAGGGGAGATGATTGAAATTAGGCTATAGGTGCTGGAAATCCAATTTCTTTTTAAAGAGAAATATAACTTTGGGACCCCATGTTTTAACCATTACTCTTTCTTCTAGAGGAAGATAGATTATCAAGAACAACAGTTGTGGGTAGAAGAAGCAAGGGCAGGTCAAAATTGTAGCATTGTGGTATACAGATCAGATTTCTAGGTACTAATGCCTTCTAAAATTGCAAAGCATAATCACTTTATCCATACTAAATAAAACTCTCATTTTATTAGGTAAAAGGTGATAGTTATGTAAATTATATATATATATATATATTTTGAGGCAGGCACAGGGTGCTATTGACTCACACCAGCTTCAACCTTCCTGGCTTAAACTATTCTCCCACCTCAGCCTCCCAAGTATCTAGGATGACAGGCACGTGCCACTGTGCCCAGCTAATTTTGTTTATTTTCTTGTAGAGATATGATCTTTCTATGTTGCTCACGCTAGTCTCGAACTCCTGGGCTCAAGCAATCTTCCTGCCTCAGCCTCCCAAAGTGCTGGGATTACAGGCATGAGCCTCTGAGCCCGGTCCATGGTAAATCTTAATCACATGGAAATTTGAGCAATTAAACAATATGCAGGTGAGAACACTTTCTTTGTAACACATACATAATATATATACATATATACACAATAAATATCTGTAGGTAACACATACATATATACAAGATAAAGGTGGCATTAATGATTGGTTCAAGACAAAATTTTTGAAAAATGATATTACAACTAACCCACCATTTGGAAATACATTAGGAACCAATATGACTTCAAGATGTTTTAGCAATTTAAATGTTAAAAAATGAAATCCACGAAAAAGAATATTCAAGTGAAAACTTTATAAGTAAAATGCCCAAAGCAGAACTATCCAGGACAGGAAGGTATCCGGTAAATTGTTGACAGTGTCTCCTTCTTCATATGATGAGGCGATGCACCCACCATTGGCTGAGACTCCGACATTGATAGATCTTCCGTTTCTTGAGTGTTTCAGATTTCCTAGACTACATAGCTAATCTTGATTTATTATGCCAGGTTATGTGTAAAATGATTCACATTTGTTCACCTGTTGTATGCGGAAAAACTAAAATCTTCCTTCTCTTTGCTTTTACAATTCTGACTTCAAAGAGCATAAACTCCTTCTTCCTGTTCCAAGCCTGCACACATTTTCTGTTTTGGAATAAATGATAATCCTTCAGTGAGAAAATTATACATTATTTTATGTTGTTTGAAGAATGAGTATCAGTAGGAGATAGTTGATAAATGGTTAAAAATACGGATTCAAAGAGCCAGACTAGAAATATATTTGGGATCATAAATTAGAATTGACAGGGTTAAATTTCCTTTGTGAAATAATGTAGGGGAGTGTGTAGATAAATAACCAAAAAGGCTGTAGGTTCTAACTTTGAAGGACATTATTATGTAGAAAGCAAGAAAAGGAACAGAATCTCATGAAGAAAAACACAAAGAAATTACAAGTCTAGGAAGATCAAGAGAGTGTCAGAAAATGAAAAATGAGGAAGAGAAAATTTAAGAGTGAGTAACTATCATTGGCACAGGAAAGTGAGGGAGCATAACTCGTTTCAATGGAGAATTCATTGGATTTTGTATTAGACGAGGGCATTAATGGTGTTAACAGGAAAAATTTCAGTGGAGTAGCAGAGGGTAGAGGATAGATAGGTTGTAGTCAATGGAGAGAATTTGGTCTACTTCACTTCAGACTACAGCTTAAGTGTTCTGTTTTTGTTTGTTCAGAGAAGTGCATTTTAAGGGGTACTTAGAGACACAAGACCATGTACAGAGTACAACAATCATGATTTGGAATGATGAAAAATGCTTGCATTAAAAGAAAAAAAAATAGGAGAAGAATCTGAGGCTATTTCGGTTGGAGAAAAAAGACACTAGAGATCATGAATAGTTATCTAAAAATATTTGCAAGACTTTTACATGTAAGAAGAATTAGAGACATGTTTTTAAACATTCCCAGAAGAAACCATTAGAATCATTACTGTGAAATTAAAAACACATATTTGACTAAATAAAAAATATAATTAAGATGGAGCAAAATGTTTCCATTACTCCTCATTTCAATGGGCAGTTCTTATGTATTCCCCAAATAAAGCATAAGGAAAATAGTTTATTTAGAAATATACAGGAAAATACCTAAAAGCGAATATTTTTAATTGACAAAAATCATATACATTTATTGTATAGGATATGATATCTTGAAATGTTTATACATTGTAAAATACATAAATTGAACGAATTAACACATGAATTACCTCATATATTTATCATATTATTGTGTTGGGAACTCTTAAAATCTACTGTCAGTCATTTTCAATAATACAAACTTCAGGTAGATGGGAGGAATAAAGTTTAAGAGATCTATTCTGCTGTACAACCAAGTCACTATGATGAATAGCAAGACTCTTCTCTATGTTCATTGCTCTCTTCCACACTTCTGGAAGTGAAAATTACCTGCCATCTTTTTTTTTTTTTTTTCTTGAGACGGAGTCTCGCTCTGTCACCCAGGCTGGAGTGCAGTGGCACAATCTCGACTCATTGCAACCTCCGCCTCCCAGGTTCAAGCAATTCTCCTGCCTCAGCCTCCCATGTAGCTGGGACTACAGGTGCCGGCCACCACGCCTGGCTAATTTTTTTTTGTATTTTTAGTAGAGATGAGGTTTCACCATGCTCGCCAGGAAGGTCTCGATCTCCTGACCTCGTGATCCACCCACCTCGGCCTCCCAAAGTGCTGGGATTGCAGGCGTGAGCCACCGCGCCCTGCCGTAACCTGCCATCACTTATAGAGGAAATTAACAGTCCTCAACTTCAAATGTCCAGAACATAAAGACTCCATATTACCACAGACAATATTGCAATGAAATAATATTCTTTTGCTGGCTTCCCGAGAATGTTTAATTTAGTATTATGGAGAAAGTACTATGTTGATAGGCTCTGGTATATACTTATATATGTGGATGTGAACATACACATTGCTAAGATGTTTTCTCTATCTTTATTATACATTTTATACTTTTATTATGTTATTACATATAGCATGTTGTCTTCTTTTCGGGGACTTTGTGCTGATTAGAAAAACAAAAATAAAAGAATATAATGCAATGCAATATATGTTATATTATCTGTATGGTTGCAAAACATTTATGAACAACGGAATTTCAATGATTTTTCCTGGAGATTGATGGGGAAGGCTTGTTTTTGATCTGGAAGAGATCAAAGAAAAAGTAAGCTTTAAAAGGTAATTTATGGATGGTAAGGGAGATTCTCAGCTATTTGGGAAGGAAATTTGAGCACGAGCAAAGACAGCATTATGAAAGTCAGAGCAAGCTTAAAGAATTGAAAGTGGCTTGGAATTCCCAGAGCAAACCATGTGTGAAGGAAAGTATGTGTGATGAGGCTGAAAAGCTCGAATGTGTCAGATTGTGAAGCCATAGAAGCCCTTCGGCCTTTAGGGTGTAGATATGAGATGAATACGAACTTTTAAAATAATGGTTAATTTTAATAAAAGTTAATAATATAAAGATTCTCAGTAACAGACATTGGGAAAATAATTTCTATACATAAAAGTACCTAACAATATATTAATTTCCTATTTAATCTCCAAATCATGACAAGCTGTACAATTAAAATTCAGCAAAGTAATTTATACCTTTAGAATTGGTTTCAGTGGTTGGACTAACATTGTTTTATATGGTCTTTTTTTCTTAAGAAATCTTACATGGGAAGAAAAATGGAAGGACAACAGCAATTGAAACTGACATTTGTTATTAAGCTTAAACACAAATTAGTCACCCAAATAAACTGTGCAATTCATTGGTGGCACAATAATCATACTAATGACCCACAGTTGACGTCAATTATTATAAGTATATTACAAAGGCATTAACTTGCAAATTGCTGCCAGATTTATGAATTATCTAAGCAGATAGAATGCAATCTTATTAAACGTGCTAATGATGCTTTAAGTGGATGAGGAAAATCGGAAAATTCACCATTAAACACTAAGCTTTGGTAACACAGATTTTCTTTATCATAAGAAAATGGGTCCACGTTATTTTCAGTTGGCAACAATAAATTATTTCAAAATCAAAAGCAAAGAAAATATACACTTACTACTGCTCAGACCCTTAAAAAAAGAATTAACACAATTTCATATATGCAAAACTCAATTATAAGTAGAAAAATCCATAAACATTTTAATGTATAGAATGATATGCATACATTCACTTTAACTATATTAAGATATGTTGCGAATAAAATTTCAATAAAGCAAACTTCACATTTAAATAAATCAACCTATTTATGAGGCTTGTAAAAAAAAGTCAATTACTTCCATGTAATTTGTGTAACAAAAAGTCATATTGTTATTTTATTTGAATTATAGTATTTAAATATGTGGTTTTATATACTGTGAATAAATTATTTTATGAATAATAAAAAATTTCATATGTGAATATTTATATAAGGAGACTAAAACCAAAGAAGAAAATTTATATAAAAAGAGCAAGGTGACTTTGGGAGGCTGAGGCGGGCAGATCACGAGATTAGGAGATCAAGACCATCCTTGCTAATTCGGTGAAAGAGTGAGACCCTGTCTCAAAAAAAAAAAAAAAAAAAAAAAAAGATAGAAAGGTGAATGAGCATCATTAAAAATTAACATCCAAATGCATATGTCCATTGAGAGCAATTTCTGAAACAGTAACTGCAGAGATTTTTAAATAAGCTTCTGAAACTTAGGAACCTGGTATTTGATCACTGCTTGAAAATATACCTCCTATATATATTCATTTCATTTCTGGATAATAGTCTCTATCCTATCTCTTTCTCAATGCAAATAAATACAATATTTGGATTTTATTGGATTAAAAAAATCCTGTCTTTACATCTCCATATGGCTAATGTCCATACATATAATTCAAATTCTCACATTATTCTGATGTACTTAATTGAAAATAGATGATTGTTTCATAGGCCTAGGGAATTTCAGGAATTTTCCTGGAAGAGTATAGATGATATGATTTTATAAGTTAAAAACTGATAGCCATTTTTCAAAGCTGATTACTATTTCAAGCAAAGTTTCTAAAAAGTTTCTAATATATACTCAAAATTTTTCTTTGAGAATTGTTGTGCTTTCCTTGTTTTTTCTAAATCTCAAATCAATGAATGTGAATTAACTTATATTTGTGATTTTTTTTCTAGCTGGGACAAATAAAAGTGTCAATTCCTTTATGGCTAACATATGAATTATAGCTTCAGTAATTACTTTTGTGGATACTTCATTTATATCATTGTATAATCTCTACAGAAATTATCCATCTTCTAGAAATCTGCACCACATAGCACCTTTAATTTATGTACCTACTTATATTACATTTGTTCCAAAACGTTTGCCTCTAGAAATCTGCATTCTAATAATCATTTAACTTAAAAACATGTTTATGTGACAAGCAATATTTTGTTAGTAATGCAAATAACAACTAACACACTTTAAAAAGTAATTATAGGTAAAGTGTTAAATTATTTAAAATTTTAATAAGTGCACTAGTATTATTAACCAAATATTGAATTGTTTCTATATCTAGCACTGATATGCTAACACATGTTGGAACTCAAATTAAGTGTAGAGTAAGTGAATGTATACATTTAACAAAGCAAATTCTTCTAACGAAGTCAGTCATGTTTTCTTTTTTGCAAAAATCCATGGAAAATAACATTCATTTTTCCAGTCTGAGTTTTCTAAATCACATAAAATGGTAACTTTAAACCATAAATTAGAGGGAAATAATATTCCAAAACATCTTCATTTTAATATGCTTCTTTATTTTTGGCATTAACATTCATTTTCTTTATTCTGGCATATGAAAGCCCAGAGGGTGGCCGTGCCTCATTGCCTTAACATATGCTGTTTCAGTTGCTGAAAAGAATATGAGGCAACAGATTAGAGGGAGGAAACACAGTTTCTACCCAGGTGTAATCAAAAGCATAAACTTGGAAAATCATGTTCAGATAAGGTATTTCGAATCTATGTGTCAGGATGAGAAGAGCTCATTTAAAAAGTGATCTCAACTCTTGTTGATTAAATGCCTCTAGAAAATGAGTCTTTATTACACAGACGCTATGAAATGATTCCAGAAACCCTTAGACTTTACAATAAAGAAAAATTTAAAGCAGACTGTTGCAGTGTAGTAAATTTTTACTTTTCCCTGTTTAAATATTTTAATAAAATATGCCTAGAAGAAACTCTTACATTGCAAATGCCAGTATTACCTTAAAATAATACAGAGAAAAATCTGGACTTTTAAAAATAGGGTTTTTAAAAACATGAAATTAATTTAACAGACCTCAGAAAAGATAACTTCTCATTGCAATCTGTGAAGCAATGTTAAAATCAGAATCTGACAGAACTATACTTATGAGAATATAACATTGTCATTTCAGACTAACTCTTCTGCTGGAAAAGAAACAAAAAATGAGCAAGCTGAACAAATATTATAAGAAAATATTTTGAACCAACACTGAATCAGGCAAGCAGTGATGATATGAGAGGTCATGACCCAGAGACAGAGATATGCCTGCAAACTCAAAAGCTGCTTTTCCCAAGGAAGGATTGTGTTTACCGAAAAGCCGTGCAAGGGAGGCTAAAAAGGCTGAGTAGAGTGCTTGCTAATCTCCTGGGTCTGTGATGACAAAAGATGAAATTCAGAGCCCATTAAAGAAGAAACCTGTGAAATATGGCAGAATTAAAGTTAGGATTCTTGAAGGACTGCACATTAACAGTATGTGTAAATCAAAAAATAGAACAGCTCCCACAAAGAATTCAGCCCAGAATAAAAGTATATTTTATGTGTGGAACAAAATTAAATATATTAAAGTGAAATTTGACAGAATACAAAAGAGATATTGTGAAAGCCCTAATAGCTATTGAAACATTTTTCACATGTATCTCATACGTTAATAGAAGAGGCCAAAAATATCATTATGGGGACTGGAAATGTAAACAATATGATTCAAAAAATTGACCAAATTGACATAAATGGAATGCTAGTTGCAGTGAATACAGAATAGAAGGTCTTTCAAATGTGTTAGAATAGTCACCAAACTTAATCAAACGTAGGAGCATGAAGTTATTATCCATAAATGTCAGCGAATCAAATGTACACATGTTGTGGTACCTGCTAACATATTAAAATGTGTAGATGCTGTTTTAGTCATGGTAAGAAGGAAATACACTCAAATACATAAGGCAGATGGGAAGAAAGCTAGAAATAAATGAACAAAACAACATCTTGAGAAGAGAGCAAAGAAGCCTGGTTTAATCCAATGCATATATTATTGAAATAGAAAGCAGTATTCAATAGAAAATCAATAAAGCCAAATTGTAGTACTTTCACAAGATTAATAAACCTAATAAAACTATAATAAAACTGAGAAGTACATGGAGAGAAGGTAGAAATTATAAGCATCAAGGATGAAAAAATGGCCATTAGTAGTAGTTCGAGAGACAGTATAAAGATTAAAATAAGATGATCAGACAAGTTGATACTAATAACTTTGAATATTTGATTAAGCTGAAAAATTCCTTGAAAAATACAATCCATAGTTTGACTCAAGAAGACAAAAATTATGATATCTCTTAAATAAATTGTATCCTAATGTAATCATCTTCCTACAGTGAAAATTCAAACTCAAAAAATTCACAAATGAATTTTCCAAACGCTGAAAGAAAAAATATGTAACTTAAAAATTCTTTGAGATATTTTTTAAAAAGAAGAAACAATGTCCAACTATTTTATGAGACCAGAATAACATTTATAACAAAACATATAAAGACATGACTCAAAAGTTAAATTGAAAGGTAATATTTACTATAAATATATCTTCAAAAGTCATGAAAAAACACTACCAAACTTGTTTCAGTAATATAAGTCAGCTTGTGAAAATAAGAGTTATTCATTATTCTGTCAGACTGAAAGAAAGCCACATGATCCTTTCAATTGCTTTACCATGGCATTTGATAAAGTCCAAGTATATAAGCATTCAAAAAATGTTTAACAATTTATGAATAACAGGAACTTACATCATCAGATAATGCCTGTAGTAAAAAAAATAGCTGCAGACAAACCTCATGTTCATTCATGAAACTTTCCCCCTAAGAAATTAAGAATAAGAAAACATTGCTTTCTGTTAAAATTTAAAGGTGTTAGCTAGTTAAATAAGGAAAATAATGTAAGATCCAGAAAGTAAGTAATTAAAATATCATTTTTCCAGAATGTATAATTGTATAAGTTCAAAATTCAGAATCATCTACAGATAAATTAGAATTAATGACTTGCTGCCTTATGAAATAAAAGAACCATATATAACAAGTGAGTATATCTTTACAACAACCTTAGAATTTCCCACACTCAACAATTCAATTACAGAATATTATAAATTCCACTTATATCAAATCCTGTATTACCTTATGACATCAAGTATTAACTTTGCCACTCTATTTGACATTGCAAGCCACCAATCCATGTCTAGCAATTTTAACCTTCTGACTTTATTCTATTTTTATTTTCATAGCACACCTCTCTTTGTAACGAAATACATTATTTATTTATTTATTGTATATTTAATTTATTATCTGTTTTTCCCTAAGTTCCCTGTGGATGTGACTTATGCTTGTTTTATTCATTGTTGTATCTCATATGTGTAGATCTGTGTTTGGTACATAATAGGGACTCATTTCTGTAAGGGTTGTTTGACTTCATGGGATACCACCAATTCACTCCATTATCATTGCCACTCTTTAGGTTCTGAAAAGGTGAATTGAATTACGTGTTATTAAAAACGTTTTTACAGGCTGACTCCCTACCTTCTTTTTCCCATCCTTTTATTTTCTATGTTGTGTTCAGGTAAATTTCCTAATACAATCTTCATGAAATTATGGTCTCAGGACAATACAGTAAGTTGAAATAGAACAATGTTTCACTAACAATAAATAGAAAAAAGGTAAAGTACAAAAGCCTGGTATTTAAAATACAAATTTGTAGAAGCAACAAGAGCCACATGAAATAAAATTTCAGAGTGAGAACAGAATTAATGAAATATCTTTCAAAATTCCAATGGCATTTTTCACAGAAATAGAAAAAAAATCTTAAAATTTCATATGAAACTGTAAAAGACCCTGACTAACCAAAGCAATCTTGAGAAAGAACAAAGCTGGGGACATAACGCTTCATGACTTCAAACTACATTACAAACATATACTAATCAAAACAGTATAGTACAGAAATAAGAACAGACTCATAGTCCAATGGAACAGGATAGAGAGCCCAGAAATAAACTAATCTGTATATGGTCAAGCACTTTTAGATAGGGATGCCATGAATACACAATAAGAAAAGTATAGTCCATTTAATAAATGTTGTTGGGAAAACTGTATATCCATATGCAGGAGAATAAAATTGGACTTTTTTATTATACCATAAACAAAAATTAACTCGATACAGATTAAAGACTTAAACTTAGGACTTGAATCCATAAAACTCCTAGGAGAAAATAGGTGAAAAGCTCCTTGACATTGATCTTGGCAATTTGGATATGACACCGATAGCACGTGAAATAAAAGCAAAAATAAACAAGTGGGACCATATCAAAGCACAATGTTTCTGGTCAGAAAACAAACACAAATCAGCAAAACAAAATGACAACTGATACAATTTTAAAAATATGTTGCAAACCATATATCTGATAAGGGATTAATATTCAAAATAAGGAACTCATACAATTCAGTAGCATAAACCAAACCAAAACAAAAAACATGATTTAAAAATGAGCAAAAAATCTGAATGGACATTTTTCCAAAGGTGATGTACCAACGGTCAACAGTTATGTGTAAAGATGCTCCACATCACTATGCATCAGGGAAATGAAAATTAAAACCACAGTGAGAAAGCACCTTGGACCTGTTAGGATCTTTAGTATTAAAAAGCAGGAGATAACACGTGTTGGGGAGGGTATGGAGAAGAGGGAACCCTTATGCACTGTTGGTGGCAATGTAAATAGGAACAACCATTATGGAAAACAGTATGGAGGTTTCCGAAAGCTTAAAACTACCATATGATCCAGCAATCCCACATCTGGGTATACATCTAAAAAAAAAAAAATGTCAGTATCTCAAAGATGTATCTGCACACTCATTTTTATTGCAGCATTATTCACAATAGTAAAGATATAAAACAACCTAAGTTACCATTTACACGTGAATGGATAAAGAAAATATGGGCGCGTATAATAGAATATTATTCATCCATAAAGAAAAGAAAATCTTGCCATCTGTGACAACTTGGATGAACCTGGAGGACATTATGCTAAGTGAAATAAGCCAGACACAAAAAGACAAATACTGTATGATTTTACTTACATTTGGCATCTAAAAATGTTGAAATCGCAGAAGCAGAGAGTAGAATGATGGCTGCCAGGGGCTCGAGGGTGAGGGAGATGTCCAGATGTCAATCAAAGGATATAAACTTTCAATTATCAGATGGGGGAATCTCATGTATGGCATAGTAACTATGGTTAATAAATTCATATTATAGATTTGAAATTTGCTAAGAGAGTAGATCCAAAGTGTTCTCACCACAAAATATTGTTAACTATGTGAGGTAATAGTTATATGAATTAGCTTGATTGTGGTAATCATTTCAAAATGTAAACATACGTCAAAATTATCATGTTGTATAACTTAAACATATACAATTTTTATCTGTCAATTATTCCTCATTAAGACTAGAAAAAGATGAAATTTCAGAGTGAGAGCAACGATTTGGAAGTGAGTGAGACAACTACCACCAGAATTGTTTTTATTTTCTAACACTGGATGCTTGGACATCGTAGCGGAGTGATGCTGTGTTTCTCTTTGGAGAAACAGCTTTTAGAAGGTTCAGAGGGCTGCAGTAACATATGGGAAACTTGAAGGGCCTCAAAGACATGGATGGCTTCCCTGACAGGTTCTTTTCTGAATGCTAACATTATGCAGAAGAGTGCGGCGCAAAGACAAACGCATTTGAAAAATAGAGTGAAATATCATGAAGTATTTCAGTACTAAATATAAAGTCACAACTGATGGAATGGATTCTGAAAAGAGAATATGCAAGATATGCAAGAAAAATAGCGTGTACTGACAAAGAACATAACTTGATTTTTCCTTTGGGGAAATATATTTTGTATGGGGGCTACTAGAAGTTGGGAATCTGAGCTTGATCATTCACAGATTTCTTTTGGGGGATAAGAGAATCCAGCAACGATTTTGGTGTTCAAATAGGGTTGCTGTGACAATATTGAAGACTTGGATGTTCTCAAACACATGACCAATGTTTCCTTCAAGATGCTTGGTCTACTTTGACTCTTCATGTGGCGGGATGCTAATGAACTGAAACTCCAGAAGGCATGAAGGGAATCTGCCCCATCCTTGAAGACTAAAGAGACAAATGCCCTCCATGCTTACCAAGGAAAGTCCTTGAAAGATACACCCTGTGATTGAGAACAAACCAGACAGAGAAGGTCTTCCAAAAACTCAAACTCAGGCCTTACTAAGTTATTTCTTTGATATGATTGAGTTATTCAGCTTCTTATCAACCTTCCAGCTGAAGAAGCAGCTCACTCTGGAGAAAACATAATCTTATCTTGTGTTCCTTAGCCTCCAACACACAGAAAACAACAAAATATTATTAGTCACGTAAGAATTACATTTTATTAATAATAAGAGGAAAGAGTATATAGAAAAACAAATGAACAGATGGCCCAGCTAATAGATTTAGTAGAAAATGGCTTTAAAATAAGTCTAATTAATGTGTTAAAGGAAATGGGTAAAATACAGCCAAAAATATAAAGATAATAAATTTACCACAGAAATGCCATTGATACAGAAGAATGATATAGACATCCTCTGATAGACAAATAAAATATCAAGAATTAAAAGCTTAAAATGTGTGTGTTTGTAATACCATACTGGGCATAACAGAACGCAGACTTAATAAAGCAGGATGACATATGTATAACAAATGCCCAAATTTTAGCATAGACAGCAAACACACACCAAAAAAAGTAGAATATATAAGAACATACAAGATATATGTGACAGTCTTAATAGTTATGATATACTTTTAACTGGGATACAATAAAGAACATGAAGAGAGAAGACAGCAAAAGCAATTTTAAAAAGATAACAACCCCAAATTTTCAAAACTTCATGAATCCACACACCAATCCACAATTTAAGGATACTCCAGTTAGTATGAATAAGAGGAAAACCACATAGATCTTCTAATTTTAACTGCATATCAATCCAGCCCCAAACTTAGCAGCATAAAAAAGGCATTTACCATTTTTCATAATTCAACGAGACAACTGGGTGCTATTTTGGGCAAGCTGAGCTGGTACTGTAAGATCTGTGTTGGCCTCAATACCATATCTGACAGTTAGCGGTTTCTAAATAGGACAATGGATTTGCTTGGTCATGTGTCTCTCGTCATCCAGCAAATAAGCCAATCTTAACATGAAGATGATGACAGGGTTCCCAAGAGAATCAAACAATTAAGCTCCAAATTGCAATCGTTTGAATAATTCTGCTAACATCATGTTTGTAAATGTCCTCAAAACACTCAAAACAACGCAAAACAAGCTATACTGTCAAGCCCAGTCTTAAAGCGTAGAGAAGAGACTCCACCTCTTGAGAAGGAGAAAATAAAATTGCCTTCAGAATCAAACAACTAAGCTACAAATTGGAAGAGTTTGAAAGATTCTGCTTATGTAATATTTGTGAATGTCCTGTTGATCAAAACAAGTTATATCCCAGTTATAAGGAGTGGAGAAGAGACTCCACCTCTTAAGGGGAGGAAAATAAAATTGCCTTCAGAAGTGGTATGTGTACAGGAATGGGAGCAATTTATGGCCATTTTTGTAATCAACCATATCATATATAACACTGTAAAACAGCTGAAAAGCAAAACCAAATAAAATGTTAGATGAACTGATAGACACACATTACTTGTTAAAAAATGAGAATAGTAATTGAATTCCCAAAAGAAAGAACGAAAGCCAAAGTACAATAGGATAGACTTAAAATCTCAAAAAGAGGGGTGATGTCAGGAAAAATGGTGGCATAATGATTTTCTACAATTCTCTCCACCATAAAAGCAAGGAGATCATTGGAAGATTTGTCAGAATCAGCTGTTTTTCAGAACTACAGAAATTAGTCAAATGAATTCTGGAAACCAACTATTTATCTGTATAAAAAAAGTAATTTTACATTAGCCATAAATACCTCCCATACACACACATTACACCATTATACAAGGATCATAAACCTAAACATATAATCTAAAACTCTAAAGCCTTGAGAAAAAAAGAAAAGACAAATTCTCACCATTTGTTGGTAACTAATATTTCTTAGTTTCAAAACATTTACATTAATGAAAACAAGAAAAAATGTGATAAATTAGACTTGATCAATATTTAAACGAATATTTCTTAGTTTCAAAATATATACACTAATGAAAACAAGAAGTGATAAATTAGACTTGATCGATATTTAAATGTTCTCTTATAACACACCATCTATATTTTTTTGAGACAGAGTCTCACTCTGTTGCCCAGGCTGCAGTGCAGTGGTGTGATCACAGCTCACTGTACCCTCAACCTATGGGGAGGAGTGATCCTCTTGCCTCAGCTTCCCCGGTAGCTGGGACCACAGGTGTGTACCACTAGGCCCAGCTTTTTCTTTTCTTTTTTTTTTTTTTTGTTTTTGTTTTTTGTTTTTTCTTTCACAGAGACAGGGTCTTCCTGTGTTGCCCAGGCTGGTCTCAAACTCCTGGGCTTAAATGACCTTTCCACTTTGGCCTCTCAAAGTGTTTGGATTATAGGTAAGAGCTGCTGAGCCTGGATGACACCATTTATAAAATAAAATTTAACACATATTGGCAGAAAATATTCAAATTTTGTTTGCTTGATAAAGAGCTTACAATTATGATGTAGAAGAACCCTCAAAACTAAAACTTAAGATGATAAAGCTAAAAATATGCCAAGAGATTTGAACAGACACTCCACAAGAGAACGTATTTTAAAAGGACAATTTTTTAAAGTTCAAAATTATTAGGGAAATGCATATTAAGTCTAAAATGAGGGTTCATTATATATTCATTAGAATAACTTAAATTTAAAAGAGCTAAAAACTAATAGCCAGTAAGCAAGTGTCAAAATTAGATTTCTAATTAGATTTTTAGTGGTGATATAAAATCATGCTTCCACTTTGGACAACAATTTGGTAGTTTCTTTACAAGAGTGTTTACATCTACCTCTAAAACCACATCTGCATCCATATCCTCATGTGTGTTCTCTCTCTCTCTCTCATTCTCACCCTCACTCTATCTATCTATCTCTGTATGGAAAACTGAATCCATTAGAGTACATATTTATAATTGAATCTGGACTATTTATCAGAATTGACCATATTCTACTTCATAAATAAAATCTTCCCACATTTCAAATATTGTGATAATTTTCATTTCATTCTCAAATTACAGTTTAAGCATTATAATAATTTTAAAATTATTTTTAAATAATTTTTAAAAGATAACTGGAAAAAAATTACTGTACATCAATTTAGAAGATGCATATACTCTTCTAAAATATGCATGGATCAAAAATTTAGTCAAAGTGGAAATTAGAAAATATTTTATACAAATTGATGATGTTGATGTTATAATCAAAACTTATTTGATGCAACTAAGGCTATGCATGAGATAAATTTGGAATTCTTTTATGTATATGAAAAAACAAGGATAAAAATCAGTGATCTAAATGTTTAGTCTATTTTTTAAAGAATAATTCTTGTATATGTTTTCAATTTGTAATAGACAAAATTGTATGTATTACTTGTGCATGTTTTAATAAATTGGATATATGATTTTATTTTAAAATGTAGAAAAGTTCAAACGTAGGAAAACCATTTTTCATGATCTTAAAGAAACTAAGATTCTTCTCACATTTTTCTTAAATGTTTTATAAGAAACTTTTGTTACAGTCCTGGGAGTTGCTTTGTAGGAAAGTTATTGATTATTAATTTATATAGTTTAACAGATATCAGGTGTTTAGGTTTACTATTCCTCCTTTTTCATATATGTGTCTTTGAATAAACTTTATTGTTATACCTATATTCCAAAGTTGACATGTTATCCTTTTATTGTCTTTCTAATATCTGTTGGGTATGTATTAATGTCCAGACTTTCATCTTCGATAGTCATAATTTGTATCACTTTTGTTTTTGACAGCCTTGCTAGAACCTTAATAATTCTAATTTTATTTTTTAGTGAGCCAAATGTGGTATTATTTACTCTATTATATGTGTTTTCTATTTCATCTATTTATAACTTTATATTTATTTTTCGACTATATATATCCGGGAAATTACAACATAGAAAAAGATAAATTGGAAAGGAAGTCATAAGTCTATATTTATTCCCAGATGGCTTAATTTTAGACATGGAAACTTCAGGTGAATCTAACAACCATAATAAAATGAATAAAGAAATTTTACTGAATGCAAACTGGTATAAAATCTGTATTTTATTACAGTCACAAAAATATGAACATAAAATTTAAAAATAATGTTTGCAATAGTATCTAACCAACACACTAAAGTTAGTAAAATATGTGTGATATTCACTATAAAAACCATGTAGTTAATGTGAAAAACAAAGACTTAAATGAGCTATACCATGCCCGTGTCATGAAGGACTCAGTATTATAGATGTACAATTCCCTGAATTGTTCTAGAGAGTTGTTATAGACTAAATGTTGTGTCTCCCCAAAATGCATATGTTAAAATCCTAACCCTGGGCCGGGCACGGTGGCTCACGCCTGTAATCCCAGCACTTTGGGAGGCCGAAGCGGGCGGATCACGAGGTCAGGAGATCGAGACCATCCTGGCTAACGCGGTGAAGCCCCGTCTCTACCAAAAATACAAAAAATTAGCCGGGCGAGGTGGCGGGCGCCTGCAGTCCCAGCTACTCGGGAGGCTGAGGCAGGAGAATGGCGTGAACCCACGAGGTGGACCTTGCAGTGAGCCGAGATCGCGCCACTGCACTCCAGCCTGGGCGACAGAGCGAGACTCCGTCTCAAAAAAAAACAAAAAAAACAAAAAACAAAACAAAACAACAACAAAACAAACAAACAAAAAACCTAACCCTCAGTTTTAGTAACTAGAAGATGGGGACCTTGTGAAGTTGTTTAGCCAACAGGGTAGGGCGCTAACAAATGTCTTATAAAAGACAGTCCAGAGACCTCTCTTGCCCTCTTGACGCCATGTAAAGATCCCACTACAAGGCAGGATCTGTAATTCAGACGAAAGTCCTTACTTGGACTTGTAAGCTCCAGAACCTTGAGAAATATTAAATTTCTGTTGTTTAAGCCTGCCAGGATGTGGTAATTTGTTAAAGCAGCCCACACTGACTAAGAGCAGTCAGTCTAATACAGCTGACATTGGAGCAGGTTTTTCGTTTTACTTTGTTTTGTTTTCTGGAAATTGCCAGGGTGACTTTAAAATGAGCATCTAAAAGTTTATAGGGTAAAAAACAAGCAAGGTATCGAAAATGATGTTAGATAAGAAAAATATTCCATCAAGACTAATTGCAAAGCAGCAATAATTTCAACAGTGTGGTATCAAAGAAAGGAAAGACAAATAGGTCAGTATTTTGGCATAGAGCTCAGAAAAAGACTCACACGTATATGGATATGTGTGAATATGGGAAACTCTACTTAGGACAAATCCTGCTTTTTTGTTCACTGAATGTAAATATGGGGAAATTGGCTCAAGCAAAGTTTTATTTTATTTTATTTTTAAGATATTAAATCCAATGAGCATAAACTGAAATTAACATAAATTATTTTATCTGTATTTCTGGCAGAAGTGAATATATTTCTCTTTCAGAGATTTCATTATCAAAATATACTGAATGAAACAACTATATCTACTACAGAAAACTCGAAGCTCATTGTGTACAGTTAGAAAACACATAAAGAAACAGAGTCAGCCATGAAAAGGAGGAAAGAGGTAGGATAGGTGCGGGAATTATATACCATGAATCTTTGGGAAATATAATTTTCACCAAAGGATTATAAAATAAACTGATATTTTCCAAAACGTTAAAGAATTTAAAATGTTAATTTACAAAAATAATTCAAAAATTAAATTACAGAAAATGTAGGTAAGGTGTTACCTCTTTCCTTTCGAACATCTGGTTAGAAATTTCACTGTAATAAATTGAAAGATTATGTCCCCAAACTCATAAGTTAAATTAAATAGCAAAAGATTTTCGTTGGAAGAAATAGTAGACATTACTTTTATTGGAAAAATAGCAATTATCTTTGCACCAAACTAATATCTGCAGCATATTTGACACTGAAAGTTTCACTTTCTATTATTGAGGTGTTTTTTGTTTTTTTTTTTGTTTGTTTTTTATTTTTTATTTTTTTTTGAGATGGAATTTTGCTATTGTTGCCCTGGCTGGAGTGCAATGGAGAGATCTTAGCTCACTGCGACCTCTGCCTCTTAAGTTCAAGCAATTCTCCTGCCTCAGCATCCCCAGTAGCTGGGATTACAGGCATGTGCCACCACGCCCAACTAATTTTGTATTTTTACTGGAGACAGGGTTTCTTCATGTTGGTCAGGCTGGTCTTGAACTCCCGACCTCAGGTGATCCGACCGCCTCGGCCTCCAAAAGTGCTGGGATTATAGGCATGAGCTACCACGCCCAGCCTCTATTACTAAGTTCTTAAAAATAACCTGAAAATTATGAACAATCTGCCCCAACAATAAGGTAATGTATAACAGGGAAAATAAAACTATACTTAATAAAGTTAATAAAAAACTTCAAACTTTTTTCACCTACGTTAGCTAATAAATATTGAAATTTCTAAAAAGTGAAATTTTGGATTTATTTCTATACATGACAAAAGATTCAAGAAAATTCATTTTTCAATAGAAGTGCAGAAATCTCAATTCACTTACAAATCATGTAAAATTTAATGCTATTGCAAAATTACTGGAGGGAAATATGGGAAAATATATTGGCAACCTGAAACATAAATAAGAATATAAATGAAAAAAAAGTCTAATCTAGTAATTAGTCTTAGGGAATATATTAGCTAGAAATAACCAAATAGGAGGATGTTGTGTTGAAGTATGAGATGTGATATCAAGGTGGTGTGGTATATTTCCCATTCTCTTGACATTTCCACATTTTCCAAGTTTGTTGCTGTAGCATTACACAACAAGACAGTAAGAAGGAAAGAAAGTATCTTCTCTAATTATGATCATTTCCATTTTTCTTTTTTCCTCCCTTTCTTCTTTCATAAAGATCTCAACCTATATGATCCTACTAGTAATCATTTTACAGACAACTTTGGAGATGAAATTACTTTTAAGTGGCTTAATATAAATACATAATAATTTACTTACCCCCTCCTCAGTTGATAGAAATTAAATTTATTTCCAATTTTGCTCCAGCCAAAAAAATTAGCAAACATTAATTTTTATATATTTTCATATACTGACATTTTTATTTTATAGCGAAAAGTGAAATTATGAAATCAACTGGTATGCATCTATTTAATATAAATATAACTTACAGATTGTTCTCCATAAAAACTAACATTTCACTTTTTCACCAGTAATGAATGATCAAAATTTTCCTAAAACACTGCCAGGTTTAACTGCGCTTATTTTTGTCAATCTGATGACTAAAAAGTAATGGTAGTTATGGTCATTTTATTTGCATTCAGTGAATACAGATCACTTTCAACATGTTTAATTGTAATTTGGGTGTTAGTTTGAAAATTTCTATAATTATTATTCACATTTTTTTATGTTTTCTGGACTTCTTTATTAAATATATTAACCATCATAGAATTTCTCCAAAGTCAGCTGGGCTTTGTTTTGTTTTATATTTTTATAGTCACTTTTGTAATATGAAACAAGTGAATGTAACTTATTAAGGTTGTCTTACCAACTTCTTAGTTTTAGTTTCTTAAATTTACACTTAAGATTTGGTCATTTTATGGTATAGAATTGTATTCCATTTTTAATACTCTGGAATGTAAATTACATGTGGTATGAGATAAGAATCCAAGTTTTCCTACAAAGCATGGGTGTCCAATGTTTTGGCTTCCCTGAGCCACACTGAAAGAATAATTATCTTGGGCCACATAAAAAATACACTAACACTAAGGATAGCTGATGAGCTTAAAAAATAATAATAATAATAATAAAAAACCTCACTCAAGAAAGTTTACCTATTTGTGTTGTGCTGCATTCAAAGCCAGCTTGGGCCACATGTGGCCTGCAGACCACGAGTTGAACAAGCTTGCAGTCTGAAGTAAAATTGTATTTTCTATTGTGAATTGAATACTAATTATCGTTGTCATCATTATTCACAAAATTGATTGGTTTCATATTTATTCTGTATTTATTTGCCTCACTGAGTTATTTTATCAATATTGTTTTCTTTTTTAAAAAAGTTGCGTTCTCAACTACTCTCTGCATATAAACACTACACCAGCAAAATAAATTTGTCTACTCTTCTCAAAATAATTTTGTTTTCTTTCTAAATAGTTCTAATCATTAAATGTGTTTCTATTTGTTTAATCACTGGTGTCCTTATTTTGCTTATGATTTTAATTAAAATGGCATTAGAGTTCTTTCAATTTCAATGAAGTTTACTATTCAAGTAAATATGCTTTGTCAAATATAAGTAGTTACTTTCTAATTCAATTTTACTTAGATGCTTCATTAGGAAAGTCTGCTGAGTATTCTCAAATCTCATTTCAGTGTGTATTAAAAAAATTGAATAAAATAATTCACCTAGAAAATGAAGGGAATGAGCCAGATTATCTTCAAGACTCTTTGTAAGAACTCTACCATATTTTGTTTTTCAGGAAAGTAGCATCCAGCCATGAGAAGAAGGTAGGATGTGTTTATAAAGAGACTACAAAACAAGATCCTGAGTGTGACTCAAAGGTGGAGTATAAGTTGTTAAACAAAATTAAAGACTTTAAAAAGAAATTTAGCAATGAAACAATGAACTAGGAGCTGTCTTTGCCCTCTGCAATTAATAAATACAAAAGCCTCAAAAGTTTCTCCTTTTCTAATTCAGAGGATATACCACATTGAAAAATGGTGGAGTCTAGCGTAGTATAAATTGCTATAGTTTGGATATGGTTGGTTGATTTAGCCCCATCCTTTCTTTTTGTTTTGTTTTGTTTGTTTGTTTCTGTGATGGAGTCTTGCTCTGTTTCCCAAGCTGGAGTGCAGTGGCATGATCTCAGCTGACTGCAACCTTCACCTCCTGGGTTCCAGCGATTCTCCTGCTTCAGCCAACCAAGTAGTTGGAACTACAGGCATGTGCAAGCCACCATGCCAGGCTAAGTTTTTGTATTTTCAGTAGAGGGGGTTTCACCATGTTGGCCAGGCTGGTCTTGAACTCCTGACCTCATGTGATTCGCCCACCTCGGCCTCCCAAAGTGCTGGGATTACAGGTGTGTGCAACCATGCCCAGTCTGTCCCCATCCTGTCTTCAATTTAATCGCCAATGTTTGAGGTGGGGCCTATTGGAGGTATTTGGGTAATGGGAATGGATCTGTCATGAACAGCTTCCTTGGACAGGGATGGTGAGTGAGTTTTCACTCTATTGTTTCCTGCCACAGCTAGTTGTTAAAAAGAGCCTGGCACTCCCTGACCCTACCCCTGCCCTCTCTTGCTTCCTCTCTCACCATGTAATTTCTGCACATACTGGCTACTCTTTGCCTTCCACGGTGAGTGGAAGAATCCTGAGGCCCTTACCAGATGGAGATGTTAGTGCCATGCTTGTTGTATGTCCTGCAGAACTGTGAGCCAAATAAGCCTCTTTTCTTATAAATACCCAGCCTTAGGCATTCCTTTATAGCAATATTATAGATTAAGACACCAATGCTATATTAAATGTTTTTGAACTACTGCATTGTATTATCCGATTCTGTAGTTTTTAGTCTACAAGGCTAGGCAGAGCTGCATGCACTTCTCCTTATCCCTGACTGCTTCTAGAACATGACCTCCCTATACAGTGTATTACTTGTAATCAATGACCTCAGAAGAGTCTGACACACAAAGAGGACTTAAGAGCTTTCTGCACCTGTCTTGGTGTCAACATTCGCTCCTAATATTTTCTATTATATAACCTTTATCAGCTTGATAATAAATATTTATATAGATGGTTCTATTTTTCACCAGGTTGTTACCCACTTGACAGAGATAATTTCAAGAATTTTTTTTTAATAAATGACTGAGCACTTTATATCTATCCAAGTCAAGGAGCAGAAAACGGTAAATGCCACAGTGTATGGTCAGAAAGAAGAATCTTTCTCTGCGGTGAAAAAGTCAGTGAATCTTACATAACTTTTGTTTATGCAAACTAATCATATATTACTGTGATATGCAAGGAACATGGGAAGAACATATGGTTATTTACCACAGGAATACTTAAGCTACATTTTCACAGCAAAATACCCTATTTTTGTGAAGCTGTTCTTTGCCACCCTGCTGACATCTTAGGGCCATGGCATTAGCCTCCTATATTTGGCATAGGCAAGGCTCTTGAAAGCCAAGAGAAGGTTTGTTTTTCCTCCCATCCTGGAGAACATTTAACTTGGACTGTCCTTCACAGGAACGAGATCATCAAGGCTAACAAACCAGAGAGCTGCACTGGAGTCACATTTGAGGAGCAGAGATTAATAAGTCTGCAGAAGACAATGAACAGTAACTTGGTCTATTAGTTCTGCCCGATTCAGACAGTTAATTACTAAGAACTAAAACACTGTATTGAGAAAAAGAGAACGTGCTTCTGTGATTCAACATATCATACCCAAGCGTGCAATGGTAAAGTTGAACCAGTATAATTCAAAGGCTGGCAAGGCTGGGTAATGTAAATGTGTAAAGCAATGGTTTGGATCTGTTTTCAGTGCAGAATATTAAAAATATGCCATCAGATGTTCTTTTTTTGTTGATTAAGATAAATACAAAGAAACACTTCTTTTTTCCAAGAAGCAAGAGTAACTAAATTTAATCACATTAGAGACTTTTAGTGCCTTGTTATAGGCCATCTCTTTTTTTCACTTGCTTGTTTTCTCTCAGGCACTAGAAGATGATGATAATGTTTAAAATTCTTCAGTAGTTCCTCTCACAGTTTGTAAATCAGATCTTCATTTAAAGATATCTTATTCCTTTGAAGTCTAAAAATTAAAGTGCCCACTATTAATATCAATGTTACATTTGCAAAATGAATGCTTTCTCCTGAAGTGGTTTTACATATTACATCATTATTTCTAGAAAGCAATAATCTATTCATTTTTTACACCCTGTTCTTCCTGACATCTCATTTTGCCCTTAGGTTACCCAGCTTTGCCCAAATATGCATAACTTATGTACTTATATTTCCCATATTTTATGTATAAAATCCATAGAAACGAATGCTGTTATCCTCCTCGCACCTCAGTACTTGAGCAACTCCTTTTTATAGCAAAAATGGGAAAACAGCTTGCTACATACAACACGATTGTGTGTGTTTATATTCATGTATGGCATTCTTCATTCTCATTGTTTTCCTTTACAGTTAATTGAAACTATTTATATATAATTTATATTTCTAATCACAGTCTCTTTAAAGGTGAAAATATCTTTAATTTCTGGGAATGCTTTTTGCAGATAACAATACCCACACAGAGAGAGATGTGTGTTTTTGTGCATGGGTTTGTGTGTTATATTGGTGCAGAATGCTGAGCTCTTACCATTTTGTTTTTATGACATCAGTAGAATTTGGAGGAAAAGGGTTTTTTGTGTCTCTATTTCCTTCAGTTCTGCTCTGATTTTAGTTATTTCTTGCCTTCTGCTAGCTTTTGAATGTGTTTGCTCTTGCTTTTCTAGTTCCTTTAATTGTGATGTTAGGGTGTCAATTTTGGATCTTTCCTGCTTTCTCTTGTGGGCATTTAGTGCTATAAATTTCCCTCTACACACAACTTTAATGGAAGCATTCCCTTTGAAAACTGGCACAAGACAGGGATGCCCTCTCTCACCACTCCTATCCAGCATAGTGTTGAAAGTTCTGGCCAGGGCAATTAGGCAGGAGAAGGAAATAAAGGGTATTCAATTAGGAAAAGAGGAAGTCAAATTGTCCCTGTTTGCAGACGATATGATTGTATATCTATAAAACCCCATTGTCTCAGCCCCAAATCTCCTTAAGCTGATAAGCAACTTCAGCAAAGTCTCAGGATACAAAATCAATGTACAAAAATCACAAGCATTCTTATACACCAATAACAGACAAACAGAGAGCCAAATCATGAGTGAACTCCCATTCACAATTGCTTCAAAGAGAATAAAATACCTAGGAATCCAACTTACAAGGGACGTGAAGGACCTCTTCAAGGAGAACTACAAACCACTGCTCAAGGAAATAAAAGAGGATACAAACAAATGGAAGAACATTCCATGCTCATGGGTAGGAAGAATCAATATCATGAAAATGGCCATACTGCCCAAGGTAATTTATAGATTCAAAGCCATCCCCATCAAGCTACCAATGACTTTCTTCACAGAATTGGAAAAAAACTACTTTAAAGTTCACATAGAACCAAAAAAGAGCGCGCATCACCAAGTCAATCCTAAGCCAAAAGAACAAAGCTGGAGGCATCACACTACCTGACTTCAAACTATACTACAAGGCTACAGTAACCAAAACAGCATGGTACTGGTACCAAAACAAAAATATAGATCAATGGAATAGAACAGAGCCCTCAGAAATAATGCCGCATATCTACAACTATCTGATCTTTGACAAACCTGACAAAAACAAGAAATGGGGAAAGGATTCCCTATTTAATAAATGGTGCTGGGAAAACTGGCTAGCCATATGTAGAAAGCTGAAACTGGATCCCTTCCTTACACCTTATACAAAAATTAATTCAAGATGGATTAAAGACTTAAACGTTAGACCTAAAACCATAAAAATCCTAGAAGAAAACCTAGGCATTACCACTCAGGACATAGGCATGGGCAAGGACTTCATGTCTAAAACAGCAAAAGCAATGGCAACAAAAGCCAAAATTGACAAATGGGATGTAATTAAACTAAAGAGCTTCTGCACAGCAAAAGAGTACCATCAAAGTGAACAGGCAACCTACAAACTAGGAGAAAATTTTCGCAACCTACTCATCTGACAAAGGGCTAATATCCAGAATCTACAAAGAACTCAACCAAATTTACAAGAAAAAAACAAACAACCCCATCAAAAAGTGGGCGAAGGACATGAACAGACACTTCTCAAAAGAAGACATTTATGCAGCCAAAAAACACATGAAAAAATGCTCACCATCGCTGGCCAACAGAGAAATGCAAATCAAAACCACAATGAGATACCATCTCACACCAGTTAGAATGGCAATCATTAAAAAGTCAGGAAACAACAGGTGCTGGAGAGGATGTGGAGAAATAGGAACACTTTTACACTGTTGGTGGGACTGTAAACTAGTTCAACCATTGTGGAAGACAGTGTGGTGATTCCTCAGGGATCTAGAACTAGAAATACCATTTGACCCAGCCATCCCATTACTGGGTATATACCCAAAGGACTATAAATCATGCTGCTATAAAGACACATGCACACGTATGTTTATTGCGGCACTATTCACAATAGAAAAGACTTGGAACCAACCCAAATGTCCAACAATGATAGACTGGATTAAGAAAATGTGGCACATATACACCATGGAATACTATGCAGCCATAAGAAATGATGAGTTCATGTCCTTTGTAGGGACATGGATGAAATTGGAAATCATCATTCTCAGTAAACTATCGCAAGGACAAAAAACCAAACACCGCATGTTCTCACTCATAGGTGGGAACTGAACAATGAGAACACATGGACACAGGAAGGGGAACATCACACTCTGGGGACTGTTGTGGGGTTGGGGGAGGGGGGAGGGATAGCATTAGGAGATATACCTAATGCTAAATGACGAGTTAATGGGTGCAGCACACCAGCATGGCACATGTATACATATGTAAGTAACCTGCACACTGTGCACATGTACCCTAAAACTTAAAGTATAATAATAATAAAATAAAATAAAAAAAACAATTTAAAAAAAATTTGAAGGAAAAAAGTTATTAAGAAAATTGGAAAATGTGCTGTTAACCTATCTTCAACTATTTTGGATTCAAGCCTGTGTATGTGACAAATACAGTTGCCATGCTTTTCTCACTTGAGCACATATCCTGCTACTATAACAACTACAGAACATCGAGCAAAGTGCGAACTGTGCCCAGAGCCTCTTCTTTGTTGTGCACAGACTGCACATTTATTGTATAATAATCACGCACCTCCAGTGAATTGAACCTCTCCTAAGCACTCTCATTGTACTTACTCTGCTAAACTGCATGCTTATTAAATTTCCTGAGGATCTGTCTGGAAAAGTTGGCCCAGAGTAAATGCTGAGTCATTAGGCGACGGCGCGATTGTATTTATGGGAAGGCTGCAGGCTATTGATTTATTCAACCATTTTTAAGGTACTTCTTGGGGAGCAAAAGCAAAAATACAATGTATCTTTAATCATTTCTCTGGGTGATTATGCACATTTAGCATTCAATATTTTCTCCACTTCAAAAAGGTGTCTAATAGGTAGATAATCCAGGAAGTCAATATTTTAACACAAGTATTTCTTGTGCTAGTGTCAGGGTGTGATACCTACTTATTTATATTGTAGCAGTCTAGTAATGTGCATATTATAAAATGTTTAACTTCATGACCTTAAGGACAAATGACAACATTACTATTATTTAAAAAAAAAAATTGATAATTGAAAGGAAATCAACAGTAATCCTTCTATTACAAAGAATGCAGACAGATGGCTTCTATGGAATTAAACATATAAATTACTGTATAATTTTTCTGGGGCTGCCATAAAAAGATACTACAGACTGGGTCACATGAAAAACACAGCTTTTTTTGTTTTATTTTGTTTTGTTTTGTTTTTTTCTCACAGTTCTGGAGACTGTAAATTCAAGATAAAGGTGTCAGCAGGTTTGGTTTTACCTGAGGCCTCTCTCTTCTGCTTGCAGACGGCCCCCTCCTCACTGTGTCATTCATGGCCTTTCCTCTGTGCTCACACATCCCTTGTGTCACTTCCTCTTCTTATGAGAACACCAGTCAGATTGCAGTTAGGACCTCATTTAACCTTAATTACCTCTTTCAAGGCCCTATTTCCAAATACACTCACATTGGAGGTTAGGATTTCAGCCAATGAATTTGGGAGAGATGACACAATTCAGCCTATAACAATCACTGAATCTAATTGGAGTATTCTTCATGTTTGTAGTAGGATAAATAAAACTTTGTTGATTTACTCGCTTCAGCAGAAAGCTATCTTGTTTTTAGTACCCAAACGGTGAAGTCCCCTGTGATTCCGAGCATCGGTGTTTTAGTCATGTTCTGGCTTTGAAGCTTCTTTATTCTCTACAGCATCCAGTCCACTTTGAAAGATAGGACATTGCTTTCTAAGTAAAAGGCCATGTGTTTTTCACTTAAAGTAAAAAGTAATAATTACTTTTAGGTTGGCTGGGCGTGGTGCCTCATGCCTGTAATCCCAGCACTTTGGGAGGCCGAGGCGGGTGGATCACGAGGTCAGGAGATCGAAATTTAAACAGTGAGTTTAAGATTCACTTTTCAAGAACTCTCTCAAGTATTATTCTATAGTTGGAACGTCTCCAAACCTTATCATCTGCAAACATTACAAAATTAAAGTTAATAAAGTTAGTAAAACTAACTTTAGTAAAACTTTCAGACAACCTTAAATTACCTGGCCTAAGCACTATCACATTCGATAATATCAAGGTCTATCCCACTTGGGGTTCACCCATTATCTTCTTATAAGTTGATAAGAAGATACCCCATGAATTTGGAAATTTTACTCCCTGAATCCTCGGTTCTATCTTACTTGGACTAGTGTGACTAAATACTTCAAGAGATAAATACCGCGATATCACTAACAGGTTCATGTTGCATTTCTTAAATATCTATATAGATTGATCCTGTGGTATTGAACTTCTGGAAATAATATTAGAGAGTAACTCTATTTCAATGAACATCGTTGAAAAGGGCCTTACTAGGTACTGTAAAATTTCAAGAAGTTGATACCAAAATTTACATATCCCAAGCAAAAATAAATAGATGACTTTATTCTTATTACTGGGCATACATTCAATCAAAAAAAATTCAAGTTGATGAGTCTTAGGAATTTCTCAAATCTAGAAATTAATCTGGAATATAATGACAGATGTCACTAAAACACAGCCACGGAAATTTAGCCCATCAAAATTCAGAGCTGTATTAAGGCTATCCTTGCTACCATAAACAGTTTGCTCTATTGACACTCCAGCTTGCTTTGCAGCAACTATTTACCTCCCTTCATTTTTCTCATGTTACAAGACTTATTCTTGTTGAGATAAGTTATGCTTCCATTTTCAATAGGTTCTGTACCCCTTTATGTTACTACTTTATTAAGTAAATACAACTTATCCCAAAGCCCAACAGATGAGTTATATTAAACAGTCACAAGAGCTTTGGTTTCCTCTTAGTTAGCCAAAGGGGAATTTGAGCTATAACAATACTTCTAGCTTTAAGTATATACATTCTGTAAGTCAAGTAGAACAACCCTTAATTAGGCTGAAGAACAAAACACAAACAAATGAAGAAACAAACAAATAAATGCTGGATCTCAAAATGACCAAGCTGGAATCTGGGATATTTTCATTGCATGAACTCGATAATCTAAGCTCTTGACTTTGGAATCTATTTCATCATTTAACCATCTTATTTCTGGTAAGCACTATGTTAGAATTTAGTGATTTATTCAAATCTTAAATGGTCTTAGACAAACATTGTCAGGTCAGGTTATTCAATAGCTCATTTGGCAAAGAAAAAAAAAAAAGGAAGGACTCGCTTTTGTGTAACTATAAGCAGCATTCCCTAAACCATCTTCTAATCAGCAAAATCTTTAAACTTTTATCATGAAACCATGCTCTCCAGCCTAATTTTGTCTGCTCATGGCCGAAAACATAACAGAGAATATGCAAAGAGGATTGCTCAGCCAAGGAGCCAGCCTGGCACTTAGCACCAGCCCTTGGTGTTAGCCTGTTGAACATCAACAATTGCACAGAATATCAACATCAGACAAGGCTACTGCAATGGACCAAAACAACAAGAACTCCAGAGCCATGTTTGGGTACAGACAATAACAATTCTTCTAAATGACAAAAATGGCTAACCTTGCTAATTGCTTTGCTAATATAAGCAAAAGTTGTTTTTTTTTTTTTTCAAAATCACAGCTTTAACCACTTTTTCGTCCTCCCACCATTGAGATAAAAAATTTAAAATAATCATAATATTAACCTCAATTCCTGACAGCTCAGAAGTCCTCCTGGAATTTTCCCAAGGATCACCTATGACAGAACCAAATCCTATAGTGTGATTTTTTTTCTAACAAGCTCTGGCTGAAACATCCCAAATTTCCTCATGAAGTACATTTCTCCATTGCTACAAGTCAATAAACTCAAATGTGTTTGACTGCATGTTGACTCATGGCTATCATTGGCTGCAGGACAGTGGTAGTGGTTTAACTTTGAATATGTATGGGAAATTTGCTTTCCAGAAAATTCAGGAGCATTATTCCCTCAAGCGTTGAAATATTAACAGAAAAAAAAAGAAAAAGCTGAGATTACAAGATCATATTACCAACTGCATTCTTTTATGGTGTCTTACTCAAGTATCTTGCCAAAAGGATAACGACTAGATAGTAAAAATATTATATTTTATTTTTATTTTTACTTTTTTGGTAAATTTTATTTATTTATTAATTTTTTAAAAACTTTTAGGTTTGGGTGTACAAGTGCAGTTTTGTTACATAGGTAAACTTATGTCACAGGGGTTTGTTTTACTCATTATTTCATCACCCAGCTATTAAGCCCAGTACCTAATAATCTTTTCTGGTCCTCTCCCTCCTCTCACCCTTCACTCTCAAGTAGACCCCAGTGTCTGTAGTTTTCTTTTGTGTGTTCATAAGTTCTCATCATTTAGCTCTCACTTATAAATGAGAACATGTGGTATTTGGTTTTCTATTCCTACATTATTTTGCTAAGAATAATAGCCTTCAGCTCCATCCATGTTCCTGCAGAATATATGATCTTGTTCTTTTTAATGGCTGCATAGTGTTCCATGGTGTATAGTTACCACATTTTCTTTATCCAATCTGTCATTGATCAGTATTTAGATTGATTTCATGTCTTTGCTATTGTGAATAGTGATGCAATGGACATTCTCATGCATGTGTCTTTATGATAGAATGATTTATATTCCTCTGGGTATATACCCAGTAATGAGATCACTTGGTCTAATGGTAGTTCTGTTTTTAGCTCTTTGAGGAATTGCCACACTGCCTTCCAAAATGGTTTAACTAATTTACACTCCCTCCAACAGTGGTATAAACGTTTCCTTTTCTCTGCAACTTTGCCAGCATCTGTTATTTTTTGACTTTTTTATATGTGAGATGATATCTCATTGTAATTTTGATTTGCACTTCTTTAATGATCAGTGATATTGAGCTTCTTTTCATATGCCTGTTGATCACATGTATGTCTTCCTTTAAAAAGTATCTGTTCATGTCCTTTGCCCACTTTTTAATGGGGTTGCATGTTTTTCTCTGATAAATTTGTTTAAGTTCCTTATAGATACTGGATATTGGACCTTCATCATATCCATAGTTTGCAAGTATTTTCTCCCAGTCTATAGATTGTCTGTTAGCTCTGACGATATTTTATTTTACTCTGAAGAAGCTCATAAGTTTAAGTAGATCCCACTTGTCAATTTTTGCTTTTGTTGTGATTGCTGTTGGTGTCTTTGTCCTAAAATCTTTGTCCATTTCTATGTCCAGGATGGTATTACCTAAGTTGTCTTTCAGGGTTTTTATGGTTTTGGGTTTTACATGTAAGTCTTTAATCTATCTTGAGTTGATTTTTGTATATGGTGTGAGGAAAGGGTCCAGCTTCAATCTTCTGCATATGGCTAGCCAGTTATCCCAACATCATTTATTGAATAGGGAGTCTTTTCTCCATTGTTTTGTTTTGTTTTTGTCTCTTTATGGGAGATCAGAAATGGTCACAGTTGTGTCACCTTATTTCTGGGCTTTCTATTCTGTTCCATTGTTCTATGTGTCTGCTTTTGTACTAGTACTATGCTATTTTGGTTACTGTAGCCCTGTAGTATAGTTTGAAGTTGGGTAACACTATGCCTCTGGCTTTTTACTTTTTACTTTTTATGGTTGCCTTGGCTATTTGGGTTCTTTTTTTAGTTTCATATGAATTGTGAAATAGGTGTTTTTCCTAGTTCTGTGAAGAATGTCATCAGTAATTTGATAGAAATAGCACTGAATCTTTAAATTGTTTTGGATAGTATGGCCATTTTAATGATATTTAGTCTTCCTATCCATGAGTATGGGATGTTTATCCATTTGTTTGAGTCTTCTCTGATTTCTTTGAGTAGTGATTTGTAATTCTCATTGCAGAGATATTTTGCCTCCCTGGTTAGCTGTATTCATAAGGAAAAATATTATACTTAAGTATGATCTGTGAACAATACAAAAATAAAATTATATTAATATCAATGTTATATATATGTATATATGTGTATATACATGTATATAGTTATATATATGTATATATGTGTATATACGTGTATATATGTATATATGTATATATATGTGTATATATTATATATGTATATATATGTGTATATATTATATATGTATATATGTGTATATATCATATATGTATATATATGTGTATATATTATATATGTATATATGTGTATATATGTATATATGTATATATATGTGTGTATATCTATGTGTGTATATATGTATATAACATTGCAGTAGCAGCTGTATGGTTGAACTCATACTATGGCAAACACCTTTTACTTCACATAAATTTAAGATCAATTATACATTTTCCCTGAAAGAATAGGCAGGTTTAGTCTTATTTCAAACTTTCAATTCTTCTCAAATCATTCAATAGTCATACAAAACACTGCCACTACAGACAAGAGAATGTCGTTCTTCTAAACTAGTCTACCTTCTTCTTCCTGTACATCCTGCTTAACTTAAAGTTGCTCTGGCCATTTTTTTATTTCTTATTCCCAGTTTGCAGATTATGGTCAGTGTCTTCTAATGTATTTAATTAACATTCATTTAAATATCTTGTATTTATCAATTTATTTTTTATATAAGTTTGCTTACTTTGTTAAATGTTAGATCCCTGCTATGCTAATTATCTAAAAGCATAGATATCTTCACTATATTTTTTTTCCATTAAAGAGAGAGTATGATCACTTGGCTATTCTCTTTTAATGGTGAGTTATGAAATATTTTTAAATAACCCAAGATCTTAGTCATTCTGCAGTGTAGAGAAGATTTATACTCTACTTCCATTGGCATAAACAACCATTTCTTGATGATTTCTAAGTTGGGTTCCTCAAGGTGCAAAAAAAGATAGCCACATATATTCAATAATTTGTTCTAAAACATTTTGACTGAATTTTCTTGTCTATGGCATTAATGCTGTGCATTCTCTAATATGCAGTAGGCTGTAAAAAATACCAATGTTAGGTATTTCTCTCAGCAACATTCACGTGCTATTTGTATATGGAAAAAGTTAAATCATTTTTTCTACTTGATTTTTAAAATTTGGGGACAAATGTTTGGTTTTCTGACTCAATATATTCTACTGCTATCCTGTTATTGTCTATAAAGTCTATCAGAAATTAGTCAAAATTGACTGCAAATGTTGGCTAAAACCATACATTTAATTTTCCAAAAGTGTATAAGAAGATAAATAGATTATTTTAATTATGGCATTTTGTCTATTTAATGAGTAAAAAGACAAATATTTTATCACAACAGTTGAGTTCAGTTGTAGTGAGGTTAACATGCTTTATGTGAAAGTGTTTTGTAAAATCACTGATCAATGAACATTTTCATTATTACCAGCAGCAATATCATCATCTAACCATCACTTCCTACTAATCTTTTAGGTAATACACACTATATACTAGATTTCAGGATATGTTTATTTTCTCTAGCCTTTAAGTTGTTAAAATAATGCTGATAGCTCACTAATAGTATGTACTATGTCTACAAACTATTCTACAAACATATAATAGTATGTACTATCTCTACAAACTAATAGTATGTACTATCTCTACAAACTAATATTCTCCTGAATCTACTGATCTGAATACATTAAGAATACCAAAGTCACCATATTGTACAATGGCTCTTTTAAAAATGATACCCTAGAATCTTCTCATATATTTTAGTTTGATCTTTCAATCTCTCAATGCAATCGTAATATTTTCATAAAACTATTTTTTTTCCAAACAATTATATACCCAGCTTCTTATGATGACTTAGTTGAAAGCAAAAACAGCTTTGAATCTGTCCTCTAATGAGTTTACAGATGCTAAGAAAGACTGATTTTAAGAAAAAATGATTTTGGACTGAAGATGCAAGCAATATTTTTACACAAATATTAGCCTTTCTTCTAATGACAAGGGAGGAGGTGTGTGTGTTTTTTTTTTTTTAATCGATGTCATCCTTACATGTTTCTGAGGTAGGAATTCTCTCTGAGAGGGTAAATAAACCCTGGAGACAACTGGGGAGCAACCTACATTTTCTGTTCCACTCCATGTCCACCACCACACAACCTAGAAAATTATTTTTAATATTTTTACAAAGGGGAAGCTGATTAGGTTTGTGGGGTTTGCAGAGGGCATGGTGTTGCCCTCAAAAATGGAATCCTTGACAAATGACAACCAGCCATGTGCCAGGGCTGCATGGGAGCCGTGCTAGTTCTCCTTTCCTGAAATGCCAGGACCTTCTACCTCCTAGCTTATGGGTAATTTTACATATGCACTGTCTGTGGGGCCTAGTATAGATCTTGCTGTGGAGATATTTTTAAGATGTGATTAACAATAGTATGAGTAGACTTTGAGTAAAGATTGCCTTCCATGCTATAGACTGGCTTCATCCAATCAATTACAGAGGAAACATACTGAGGACCCCCAGAGAAGAAGAAATTGTCCAGAATGTAGCATAAAACTTCTAAGTTTTCAGTCTCATGGGCTGTGGAATTTGGACACAAGACTGCAACATCAACTCTCCCCTGAGTCTCCAGCCTGTGACCTTCTCTACAGATTTTTCCCTAGCCAGCCTCCATGTGAGTCATTCCTTAACATAAATCTATCTCTTTCTTACTCCTTCTCTTTTTCTCTGTATCACCTATTCAGGTTTATGTAGCATAACTTTTACTTACAAACATATTGAGTATTCTTCCAAAAGAGCTGTGATCACCTTTAAAATTCTTTCCCATTAATGCAGGTTGATAGGTTGACCCTGGAAATTTTCGATTCTATCAGAAATGGATATCCAACTACTAAAATATGTCATAATCATCTAATTTATGCTAATGGAAGCAGTTTTATTTTTCATTCATGCCTTTTCCTTTGCTAATTAAATACCAAATGAAAGCTAGTCTAGCATCACGTAATGGCATTGCCTTTTACATGTTGTTAGGATTGCTTATCCAGTTTATTTTGCTAAAACTTCAAAAAGAAATCAGATGATAAATGTGCAGCTGTCATGTTATAAAATGAAAACATATGACCTTTTCTGTAAAATGCACTAGGATAATAAAGGGCATTCCCTACAAAGTGTTGATAACAATTTTCTTTATTAATTGGGAAATAATTACTTCCCTAGTCTATTACAACAACACTCTCTACATAATTCTTTCCATTTAGACACCAGTATTTCTTTGTATTAGGTTGGTACAAAAGTATTTTTGCCATTAAAAGCAATGGCAAAACTGCAATTTTGAACCAACCAAATGATAACAAAATTTTAGTGAATATCATGACTGGCAATACCCACATCACTTTTCATGAAGTTAACAAAATAGCTAATTTGGATTTCATGAAAACATTTTTTAGATACTCTATTCGGTTGGTTAGTATGTATAAAAAATATGACACAGACTGTTCTTGTCCCAACTTGTCTGGTTATGTTAGATAAGTCATCCATACTTCCTGAACCTCAGCTAGCTTCACTACAAAAACAATGATTGTATATGTGAATTTTTATTGTGACAATTATGAGTAGTGATATTAAACAGTAAGAGTCCTCAATATTAAATAGCAATAAGAAGTATGGCTCTCTAAGAATAAAATACAGTTTGGAATTGATCAAAAAGAATATTTTTCATTATAAGTTGAACTGTTTGAAACATTCTTAGAATACTAGTTTTCAAAAAAAGTTACTGCAACAGACACTAAAATTATAAAATGAAAAATCAATGTAAGATATTTTGGAAAATATAACCTCTATCAGAAGGTGAACTATTATTGTTATTTGCATTTTAAACCTATTTACTCCATTGAGAACAAATGCAAATTTCGGAAGTAGAATACAAGACATTTACTTTCTTTGTTTGTTTGTTTCTTCCAACAACCTAAGGAGACATTAGTCTTTCAGCAACAATTACTAATGCCCTTTAATGGTTGGGTAATATGTCAGAGTTACTATAACTCAGTTTGTAGGCATTTCACAAAAATCCCATTGCTAGTTAACACTGGGTAGTTGGATTCGGTTGTGTAGAAAAACTCCAGAGCTGAAGTATAAATAGGAAGAGTACAGATGATGCATCTTGGCCAAGCAGTGTATGGAGACATGCCATTTATTTGGCTCAGTTCACACAGTCCATCATTGTTATGATCACTACATTCAAACATATTTTTAAAGTATTTTATGCTCCAGTATTAAACAGCATTTACTACATACCATGCACTGTTTTCATCTATGACGGATGACAATAGTTAGGGGAAAAAGCCTTTTCTCAGAGTATAAAAAATTGCTTTACATGAAACTGATGTAGGAGTAAAGCAATTGGAGACAGAGTTAATAGGCCAAGGGGGCATGATAAATGGCACCTGTTGACCTAGCATATCCCATTCACTTTTAGTGAATTCCTGATTCCTTATGAATACTTTGGACTTTTTAAACAATACTATTTTAAAAAAGGAAATAGATCAGTGTCATATCTGAATCTCAGTGTTCTTGGTGTAAGTAGAACTCAGCTTACTTACAGAGGAGGTTAGCTTAGCGATTAGTCTTATGAACATCTAATAAAATATGGACAGCTTTTTTTGTTTGTTTGTTTGTTTGTTTGTTTCTTGGCTGTGATTTGTTTTTACCATTGTTTATTTTACCTTCTTCAGAGAAACAGAGAAACATAGTGCCTAGCTATGTTTGAAGTCTTAGTAAATTCTATAGTACACTATCTATATAGGAAACCTAATAAAAATCTCTCCTCTGGCCATGTTCTCACAGTATTGATATAATTGATGTCATCAGAAACACAACAATTATTTCAAAGGCTGTGGCTTTCATACTAATATTTTCTTCACTATTGAATTATAGATAGGAATACAAGAATAAAGATTGGATTTGAACTCGTAAACAGTTTCTAAACATATGCCTCGAATATAATCAGAAATGCTTTCGCTAATTGAGGTAAAATAAGTCTCTGATGATTTTCTGCATGACATGTGCATATAAAAGTCAACAAAACACAATGCAGCCTCGAAGCTTTGAAAACATGCCTCTGGAAAAAAAATGGTTGCATGTATGCCCCTTTCTAGCCGCACACTGCAGGTAGCTTCTCTGTTGATCTGAGCATCTTCATATTGTGCTGGGACTTCATGGGTTCTGCCTCCGCAAAGCAAGTCTATCACTCAGGGGGATTCTGCTTGAGTTACACTTCCCCTAGATTCCAAATTCTTCCGCTTTCACTACTATTGGGCACTTTTCAATCTAGAGTCATTTCTCTGTGTGCGTGTGTGTGTCTCTGTGTGTATCTATATATGTATATATTACATATAAAGTGAAATATATGTATATTTAAATAGTTAAGCCTGTAAAATGTTATTTAACGCATCAAGTAGTTTATGGAGATATTTATTTCTTTTACATAACTTTATAGATATTCTTTGTCTTCCTCTAATGGAATAAAATCCTTAAGGGAAAATCTAGACTATTATTGTTTTTCACAGTGGTATCACCCGCACCTGCATCACTGTGTGGCACATAGTGAAGCCTATATAAATCTTGGTTGAATTAATGACTAAATAAGTAATATCCATACTAATTTATGTTTAATACTTTGTATTTAAATGTTCTACTTTAGTTAATTCCTCAAAATCTGACATCAGCTATATTTCAAGCAATTATTGGTGACTCACAGCAAGGATGTTTTAAACTGGGTTAAATCTGTGCCAGCATAATGCTACCATAGCATTACCTCTTTCAAGGAAACATGCTCTTTAACATTTTTCTACCAACTAAGGAATTTAAAAACTTGCCAACCACATGCAAGAGATGAATGTTCATTAGCTGCCTTTTGTATAGTGACTGCATATACCCATGTGTTTTTATGCTTACAGAATGAGGTAGAAAATTGATTATTGGGATTAGTAATAAATAGGATCCTACTGAGAAAATTTTAATTTTCTTCTTTATTTATTTCTAATCCCAATAATCCATTAAATAAATAAACAAATTTAAAATAATTAATAATTATTTATTTATTATTAATAATAAAATTAATTATTAATTCTCCATTAAATAAATCTAACAAATAAGGAAGAAAATTATAATTTTCTCAATAGGATCTTTATTTATTACTAATTCCTAACATTTATTTTTACATCATTCTGTATGCACATCATTAATTATTAGAGGAATGCAAATCAAAACCACAGTGAGATACAATCTCATGCCAGTCAGAATGGCTGTTATGAAAAACATAACAGATGCTGCTGCTAAGGTTGTGGAGGAAAGGGGACTTTTTTTTTGCAGATGTAGTTTTCCTCTTGTCACCCAGTCTGGAGTGCAGTGGCGTGATCTTGGCTCACGGCAACCTCCCCCTCCTGGGTTCAAGGGATTCTCCTGCCTCAGCATCCTGAGTAGCTGGGATTACAGGCGTCCGCCATTACACCCAGCTAATTTGTTTGTATTTTTAGTAGAGATGGGGTTTCACCCTGTCGGCCAGGCTGGTCTCGAACTCTTGACCTCAGGTGATACACGGTCTTCAGCCTCCCCAATTGCTGGGATTAGAGCCAAAATGCCAGGCCAAAAAGGGGACTTTTATAGCACTCACAGTTCAAACACATGTTGTTCAAGGGTCATTGTATAAGAATATTTGCAAGTGTGTCCTTTGATAAAATTTACATATGATGAATTATTTTTAAAATATGCTATTATAGAGCAAAATATGATAATTTGGAAATCTATCTTTATCAAAATGGAGATGAATAATTGTACAAATTATTTACATGGAATATACTCAAATATTGAATGTTATATCTCTTTATGCTCACATACCTATGTAACTTATAATGCATCTATATTTTAAATGTTCTTTTACAGTTTTAAAAAAGTGTATTTTTCTGAGCATTTCTTGATCTTGTCTTTACTGCTTCACTAAATTATTGCATGATTTGTCTAAAAATTTTGAAGATCTTTCAAAATGTCTTGTATGCCTCAAGATATTTACCATCAAAATTAACATTCCATGTCTTTTTATAAACCACATTTTAAAACTGCTTAGATAATAGCTTTCATTTTCTAGAAAAAAAATCATATTTAACTCCCACATTGGGAAAAATTCTGTGTGTAATTATTGCTCATATTGTCTTTCTTACAATTTGTTATTCATTATGTTAGTTCAATTTGACAACATATCTCTAAAAGATGATTTTATCTGTACTTTTATTTGAAATCAGGATGCTTAAGAATTTTAGTTTCTTTATCCAGATATCATCATCTAATTCAAGCCACTCCCACTTAATAAAATGTACAGACTAATTTATTTTCTTTGTAAGCCACCATGACTGAATTTAGTAATTAAAAAAAGTCACTTCTTAGTTCTAAACCTTGAACAGGAAGTTGCACTAATATTAATCTTTTGAGTAAATTTGTTATAAAACTCAAGTCCTTGTGACATACAAATTTTTTTCTCATTTATATTTTGAGGATACATTAAAATCAATACAACATTTGTATATTTAAGCAAACAACAAACCACTGAAAATATCAAATGAGTCACCAATACGGATCATGAATATTTATTTGATTATTGATGAATGCATATTTCAACACTGGAATTCAGGAAAGAAATCAGTTGCTTTCAAAGGACTAGTACTCTTCCATCTTCCAACAAAAAGTGAAAAACTTTCAGGAGTAATCGCTTTCTAGACAATATGATTCTTTCCATTTCCTGGCATGTAATCTGTCTTATTCCATTGGATTACGTCAATAGGTTTGCATTTTCCATTAAATAGATGGCTCCAAAAAACAGTAAAGTTAGTTTTGGGGAAAAAACTAACAGTTAAGAAACTAAAAACAGTTAAAAAAAAAAAACTATAACAGTATAATTAGGGAAACAAATAAAATCATATTTAATTTTTTCTGAAAGATAACAGGCAAGTACTTAGTCAAATGTCTATCCTAAAATACTTTGGGATACTTAACGTATTGCTCGAGCACTTAGAGATAAAAATGTGTTATTTTTGCCATTTTTATTATCCGTAAAATGATTAGGTTTTCAGATAACAACATTAATTTTTTTTCCTTTTCTCAACTTTTGTTCCAGGGTCTTATTTTATGCCATGTTTATTGTTGAAAACACATTTGCTTTAACGCCTTCTGACAGCCTGAGTTGCAGGACTTCTGGCAAAGTGACCTCTGCAGCTGGAATGGGAATTGAGTGGCAAGCTGGCCTGTGCATCTAACCTAGCACCAGCAACCCCTCTGGGCTGGCCCAGTACAACTGGCTTTGGTCCTGCATGCTGAAAAAATGTTTACCAGACAAGTAACAAGCCTCAGATGTGGGACTGTCACTCTATTCATTTTGACATGTAAAAGAATGGTCACTGCTTATTTGTAATCATGAGCCTTAAAAGAACAGTTTACAACCTTGGTATCCAGAAAAGCCTCAAATACCTATGAGCGTTATTCTGAGCATGCATTCTGAGACCGAATTGTAATGATTTCTTCTTCTTTTTTTTTTTCTACTTTTAAACATACTTTTAGCAAGTTGTTCTTTCCAAATAAAATATTAAGAACCCTAAATTCCTAAATTAAAAAAAATCTTTTATTGCCACCTTGAAAATATCACTGACTGTGTCTTCAGGGATGACATTGCCTGCATTAGCTTACTGATTATATTAAATCTGATTTGTTTGTGAAATACACAAAAGACCTTCAACATTTGGCAGCTTTAGGAAGGATTAGCATTTTAGAATGGCTGAGAAAACAAAAATTTTTTAAAATGAAGTAATTAGAAAACTAATGACAAAATATAGTTGGCAGGAGGCTACTGGCTGTATATTAATATAAATATCTATTAAAGCAACGTTCTTTGTTGTAACTCTCCTGAGATGTCATAATACAAATAACAAAAATTGGCCCACTGTTCTTGAGTATATTCAATGCCATCAACCAAATAATGTTTGAAATGCTGTTATCCTTGGATGAACTCAGATTTACATGTGTATGTATGGATATGTTTACACTGAGAAAAACTTTGTATTTTAATTTTTACTGAGCCAGTTTTACAAATTTAATGCATACTAGAGTGGAATTTTTACTGAGTAGCATCAAAATTACCTTACCATACTGGCAATGAAATAAAGCTTAATAATTCTAGTGTATTGCAGAACTCATAAAAACTGATTTTAATTTTCAAGAGCACTTGTAATTAGATGAAAAAACCGTTTCACAACAATCATTCTAAATTTCATAAATATGAACAAGTTCAGCAGTTCAACTAATTCTGAAAATCTTGGAAATTGTTTAACTATAGATACATTTGATTACAAGGAATCCTCTGTCCTTGTCCTCTGTCCTGACATATTAATTCGATTGATTTCTAAGTCATCCCAATCTCAAAAACTTGCTAAATCCATCTTGCTGTATGCTGATATATAAAAGGAACTGCATTTGGGGAGTTTATCTGGGTGCAACTTCAGTTGCTTCTAACTTTGTGGATTTTGATGGAGGCCTTTTAATGCCAGTGGATCCTGTGGCCATGAGTCTTCCCGAGTCACCTTAGCTACATTAGGTCTTCACAAGAATTGGGAATTCACAGCAATTGTGTGAGTCAGTGGCATAGGAAATGCACCTATGGAAGCCTGTGGAGGTGCGGTGGGCAGGTGACATAGAATGATTCCTTACTCTGAGTTTCTGGTAGATCCATATAGTCATAATTCTTATTGGCTTTTTGGTTACATTTTTCCTTTGAGATAATTTCTTCCTTTGCTTTCGATTACAGCTACTGCCTCAATGTAGAGTTCTTAAATCACTTAATGTAACAGATTCCCTCTGGTGTTATATGTCAAGCCATTTGGAATTTGCAGTTAAAATAGCAACCGAAAAATAAACCACTTAAAATTCCAAACCAGTGATCTATTCATTGCTCATATATGTATTCATAAGCTTCCAATCATTATTTTATTTTATTTTATTTTTTTTGAGACAGTCTCACTCTGTCGCCCACGCTGGAGTGCAGTGGTGCGATCTCGGCTCACTGCAAGCTCCGCCTCCCAGGTTCACGCCATTCTCCTGCCTCAGCCTCCCGAGTAGCTGGGACTACAGGCGCCCACAACCATGCCCGGCTAATTTTTGTATTTTTAGTAGAGACGGGGTTTCACCGTGTTAGCCAGGATGGTCTCGATCTCCTGACCTCGTGATCCGCCCGCCTCAGCCTCCCAGAGTGCTGGGATTACAGGTGTGAGGTGTGAGCCACCGCCCCCGGCCACTTCCAATCATTATTTTTATCCAGATGCATTTTAAGGGATACAGAGTAGTGTGTTGCCTCTCACTTTTCATTGTGAATTAGGATTTAAATTCACAAGTTCCCCACCTTTTTTCATATATACCCGGGTACTAAAGAGAATTTGGAATTTAAGAGGTAATTACATCCAGTAATATGCATATACATTTATGTTTCTTTCTCTAAACCTCTCTTTTCAAATATTTATAATAGTGGGACATTGGGTTATTTATCACTTTAAGTTGAAATTGTTTTCTTCACTTCCACTTCAAGTGGAACTGTTTTCTCATGAATAATAAATTTAAAAATTGTATATATATATATATATATATATGCCCATAAAGTTTTGAGATTGGGATGATTTAGAAATCAATTGACTTAATATGTCACAACATCTTTATAACCTGACACATAATTAAGTTCATGAATAATATCTGCATCCTTCTATTTATAAGACATAGTACTCTTAAAAGAAATTTAAATGTGTACATATACTCTTATTTTCTATACAGGCAAAATAATTTTACCTTTATATGGTAAAAATGGATTAATATATAAATGAGCTTTAAAAATTCTGATATTAAAAATGATCACTGTTATATTGATCTGAAATTATTCTGAGAGTGAACATCTGAGGTTGGGGTAGATGGGAAGAGATGGGGCATTAGAGTTTGGGGTTTCAGGAATTTTCATTTAGCAACCACAAAAACCTTTTAATGATTGATTTTGAAAGCTAAAACTGTAAATCAACAGTAACTGAGCAGCTGCAAACAGACAGATGGGGTTGGAGAAAAAGAGCAAAGCTGCCAAACTTTTGAGAAGAAAACAATGACAGAACCTATCCTGTGTTTTTGGCACAGAGGTGGGGAACAAGTTGTGTGATATTTGTTATATGTGGCTCATAGAGACAAAAGGGACTTTGACAACATAGAAGTTGAATTGAGATCTTTTTTGTTTCCTCTTGTGTCATAATCAATGTAGGAATAATAAAATTATCTTAGGAAATATAAGATAAATAAGATTTTGAAATTTTTAAAATGTTTTTAAGGCTACATGTGGAAACTTAAATGGGTTATGGTTTGTTTAAAAGGAAATGATTCTGAAAGTGATCTGCAGGTGAAAAATTTCAGTTTCTTGGACAATTCTGTGTTATCCATTTTATCTTTCCTACTATTAAATCTGGTATATCCATGGCCCTAAGTAGGTTAACAGGGAATGAATGCGATAGGGGAGCAGTATGTACAGACAAAGACAAAATGTCAAATTTCTTTTGTTAGTAGTCTTGTACAAGAGCTGTACAAATTAACCTGATCAGACAGTAATCAGATAAGACGTTTTCATGGTAATACATGGTGATAAGTGTGCTTTGGAAACACATACATATATGATGATTGCTTTGGAATTCTGAAAAGTAAAAACACACTGAAAAAGTTGTGTGTGTACAAATACATATATACGCATGTGTGTGTGTGTATATATATATACACACACACGTATATACACGTATATAGATACACACACACACGTGTATACAAATATACATGTCACAAGTCAAACCAATTAAAAAAAGTTTCTTGATTTTTATAAAAGAAAATTTATGTTTGTGTGAAAAAGACTTAGAAAATTACCCAGCAGCTGTAATGTTGGACTGTAGCTTTAGAAAGAGAAACTGAGAAACAAATTAGGCAAACATCTGAGATCTGGAGCAACTACAAAAAAATTTACATAAAGCTCCAACAAAATGACCAGCCTTAATATGGAAAGAATGTGCAAATAACTAGGGAGGACAGAGCTTCCTTCTGGTTCCTCTAGGCATATTCACAATTCGTCACATAACTGTCATAAAGAACACAGGTCCAGTAGTCAGAGAAGAGTTTTCTGTTGTTGTGTTTGCTTTATTTTCCCCATACTACTATCCATGATATGTTGGGAAGACAATAGGGCTAGGGGTGCACGGCATCTGAAGAAAGGACTACTTAGGGTATAATGAAATGGAAAATGAAGAAGTGAAACATATGAGGGGGTGAGCAGTACATTCCCAATAGCAAGTTACACCTGATTTATTTATAACAGCAGATGTGATTTTCCCTAAAAATGTGATAGGACTATTTCAGTCTCCTATGAACAGTTTCCAAGCTTCTGAACAACATTACTTCTGCCTTAATTGTGAAATATATGTGCTTGCAAAGTGTCAGCATTATGCAATGGCTGATAATAAGATCCCATTCCAATATGTCAGATTACTAAGTTTAAGCTATGGTATGTAATATGGTTTAGCTTTGTGTCCCCACCCAAATCTGCTCTCCAATTGCAATACCCAAGTATTGAGGGAGGTACCAGGTGGGATGTGATTGGATCATGGGGGTGGTTTCCCCCATGCTGTTCTTATGATAGCAAGTGAGTTCTCATGAGATCTGAGGGTTTTGTAAATGTCTGGCACTTCTCCCTTCTGCTCTCTCCTCTCTCTTGCCACCTTGTGAAGAAGGTGCTCAGCCATGCGAAACTGTGAGTTGATTCAATCTCTTTCCCTTATAAATTACCCAGTTTGGGACTGTCTTTATAGCAATGTAAAAAAGGACTAATATGGTTTAGCATTGGGTCTAATATCAGAATAGTATCACAAAAGCCTAATCACAGGTGGCTAGTTCCAATTGTCTATTGGAACTGAGAAAGGAAGGAAAACAGGAAAGGGTGAAAATTATTTTATTGAGACAATTATACTAAGAGTAGCCAAATAGCAGGGCAATGTGCTGACCCCCCATGCCTTTCGTCCTTTATCTTTGAGGGCTGAGCTACCCTTGAAGGTGCAGTGAATAAGCTTTCAACAGGTCTTATAATATACACATTTGCAGTTATCTGAATTTGCAAAAGTACTAATTGTATTTAATGTTGCTTCCAGGTTAATTCTCCAGAAGTTTTATTAGCAGTGTTGTAAATAATAACGAAGGCAGAAAATGTTTGATTTTGAGAAGCACCTTTACTGTTTGTTTTTTGGAAAACACTCTTTTGTTTCTGTTACTAAAATTCTCTTTAAAGATAATTTATTTAAATTCCCATAGAATACAGATATATTCTTAAGCCAAAACATAGGTAGAATATGCTCATATTAAGATCTGCAATTCTCTAGACTCTGAACATTTCCATCAATCAATTGATCACTTTTCAAAAGCTGCACATTCTATTACTTCAGAAACACTTGTTAGAATGCATTTAATTCTTAGCTAGATAAAAATTGCCTCTCTGAGATATAAAGACCCTGATCCAAGTTATTATTTTTACAGACATTTAATCTGAATCTGTCATTTGTTCCAGACTACAGCTTTGTACAGTATTTGATTAATACTCAGGCAATTCATACCCTGCCAAGTTTAAAAAGACTTTGATGAAGACTTTGATCACATCCCCTCTCTATGCTTTCAACATGTATTCCACTCTTCTTAGTCTCTATTCATATCAAAGTCATGCCATCTCTTGATTATCTTAAGCTTTCCAAACTTATTTTTTATATTTTGAGGTGCACAGCTGAAGTTGTTTTATGCATTTGGATGCTTTTTTGTCTTTTACTGAAAGTTATGTTGAGTTAACATATGTAGGATAAAGGCCGACAGAGATTATCATTTGAGAAAATTAATAGTTTTTTTTACAGCACATGATTTCTATTGTCTAGAAGCTATAAACTTCCAATTCAGAAAAAATAAAATGATAAAACAAAGTTTAAGATGTAGAAATAATAATAAATGCCTAGCATTCCTATGATACAATTGTTAATATTAATAGAAGAAATTCAGTGTAATTTTTCACCTCCAGTTTTATGCTTTTTTGAAATCTGAAATTATACCCAAATTGTCCAGAAACACATTTCCCATTATGATATATTGCTTTATAAGCATTGATTTAAATTTTAATTTTATGCTTTAGATGGTTACAACTTTTATAATTTTCTGAATGTTACCTTTGAGGATTTTTTCACAAAGAGATTCAGGTACATATTATTAGGCTGTAATATCAAAACTCTGTATGTCATCTGGGATATGAGGTCCCATTCTCTTAGGGTTCGGTACAGGGTTGAGCCTAGATTCATGCTTAGATGGATGCATCGCAGGCTGTGCTTCAACAGGGTAACTCCATCCTCTCTCTTAGTAACATTGCAAGCATAAGAGTAAACTTGAAACTCAGAATAAAATAGAAAGCACCTTTGGTTTTCATGATTAAAAGTGCTGACATCATTGCCACGCAAGCTTATTGATGCTTTTCTACACTGTGTCAAGTCTGGCAGTGAGCTTATCAAAGACATTCTTCATTTCTATTACAATGGGTTTTATTTCTAGTATTTTATTTTGATTCATTCTTAGATTTTGCATATCTCTACTGACCATACCCATCTGTTTTTAAATGTTGTATATTTTTTTCTATTAAAGACCTTAACATACTGATCATTTTATTTTATCATCACTTATTTTGTTATTTAATTTTTTGTTTTGTTTTATTTTATTTAGTTTTAAATTACCTGTTTAATCATTCCAAAATCTGTGTCGTACCTGAGTCTGGTTATGATGTTTGCTTTGTGTCTTCACAGTGTTTTTCCTAACTTTTTAACATGTCTTGTAATGTTTTGTTGAAATCTAGATAAAACATATCTGGTAACTCAGAAGTAAAATCCCCTTCTTCGGGGTTTTATGATCATCTGTCTAGGAGCTGAGATGTATTTACTATTTGCTATAGCTGAGGTGCCACAGGCTTCAAATTCCTCTACTGTTTTTATCTCCCTAATTGTTTCTGAGCTTCCCTAAGAACTCCTTCCTAATTAGAATCTGAGTTTTGCATCTCTTTCACTTGTAATTTATGGCCACAGATCCCTGCTAATGTAGTGGTAATGCATGAAGAAGAGAAAGCATTCTGTAACCTTATGAGTAAAACTCAGTGTTTAGTGGGTTTGTGCACTTGGGCTGACTTTTAAAAGTGTTTCATAGTACAAGTTCTTCCCATCTCAGGTGAGACAGAAAGCCTAGAGGGAGTGAAACTGGGTAAATGCCATACCCTGGAAGTGGGATAAGACTGCAGAATAGTCTTTCTCCTAGAAAATGGGTGCCTACTATAGAGAGTGCTCACGGTGTGTTTCAAAAGAGTTACTTGCCTCATCCTCATGCCAGGAGGCATGTAGTGTTAAACAATTACACCATTATTAATATCACTCATCATTTTACAAAAGAGTTTCACAAAGACCACGATACAGGAAATAGTAATAGAAGTGTAATCTTTCTGAAATTTCTCTTGGAGATCTACAAACTACACTTTAGTGAATAATCTTTAGATTCTGCACTATGGAAGAGAAGAAAGCTGGTTATACTTTCAAAAGCTGTGTTTATTGACTGTTTATTCTGTGCAGTGAATTTTAAAAACCTGTCATCAATCACAGAAATGAGAATTATTACTTCTTCACTAGGACTGTTTTTGAATTAGACAGGCTAAAGTGCCTAAAACGTATCTTTTGCTTTGTTTGCCATACTTCCTAACTGTATTTCTACAGCGAGAAGAAAATTTTGATTGATTTTTTAGCACAGATCAGTCTGTGCTATGGCTGGTTTATAATGATGCTGAAAAGATATCTAAATGAGAACAGTGCTTTATCCATAAAATGTCAACCTTTTAGATAAACATTTGCTCATTCTTCCTTAATAGGTGTGTATCTCAAATAAATAAAAATATCCTGCATTGATTACAATATATTTTGTTTCTGCAAATTTTTTGTAAAGAAAAAGATGACAGTTTCTTCTATGTAACAATTGAACCTAATTTTAAAATGTTATACTTTGTATGTAACAATTGAACCTAATTTTAAAATGTTATACTTTGTTGAACAGGGATCTCTAGCAGAAATTTGCTATTGTTTTATATTAATTCCTGTGGCCCAGTTGGGAAAATTCATACATTCCAATGAAGCAGGTATCCCTGGGGTTATATAATGTTTAAAAAGCCTATGAACAATCAATATTATAGCACCGTGCATCACAGCACTGAATCTTTCTTATTTTAATATAGATTCAAGAACAGTAAACTATGTAAAATTATAGCATACTTATAAATTCTGATGGGAAAATATCAATAAAATATTTCATTAATTTTAATCATATCTAAAAAACTACATGAAGCATAGATTCTAGCACAAAATTCAAGTCCATTTATTTCCTTCAGTTTAAAAGTACATGGCTTCTGTGTTGCTTCTATAAATCAGACTTACGGTCATTTATTTTACAAGACATTTTAAACTGATCAGTTAACCTCATTGCGATGTATAACAAGGAAAAGAATCTTGCTTACTAATGAAATTAAACAAAAGCATCAAGTCTATTTTTCATGATATTAGCACATTTTGAAGTCACATTTCTAACCCTAAAAATAAGCTCACTTCCGTTGGGAGTAATGATATATTACTATAATTTAAAAGCATGCTGAGGCAAGAAATCAAAGGAACCCAACAGATTAGGACCAAAGAAGGAATTTCTATGAAAAAATGTTTTGGAAAAAAATTGCTAATATATTTAAATAATTCATTAATTTTGTAAAAAATAAAATAAGATAGAGTAATAAATAATTAACAACATTATGTACAACTCTCAGAAACTATCTCACTGCAAATATTTATAAGCTGTGACAATGCTGAAGTTTACCTGAGTTCTGTTCTTTCAGAGAACAATAAAAGTTATAAAACCCACCAATCTATTTTTCCCAAAATCTTCCCACACTTTTGTGCTGGGAGATGGCTCATTGTAAACTACAGCTCTTCCCCATATGGCTTTGAAAAGGCTCCTGGTCCACTCTTCTTCATGCCTCCCCTAAGTCTTGCTGTGGTCTCACTTGTTTACTGAGGACAAGTCCTCATACATTTCCCCTTTTGCCTGAACCTGCTGACAAGGCCAGATACAGACTCCACAACTCTCTATTCTTTGTCTCATGAGTAATTAACTGAGATTAGAGCTGCTTATTCCCCTGAAGCTGGTGAAGCGTGGAGAAAAACATTTTCTGTTCAAATAATTGACTGAGACTCTCCCTGCTTGCAAAGCAATCCAGCTGTTCAATCAACCCATCTGTAGCATGTTTACTACGTCTTATAAACACGTGAGGCACAAAAACTCTGCTGAGACACTCTAATCTGCATATCTGGGTGCTCAGCCTATCGCAATAGCCCAAATAACATCTCTCTCTCTCTCTCTCTCTCTCTCTCTCTGTCTCCTTTTAAGTCTCTAGTAGCTGTTTACACTGTTTATTTTCATTTCTATATTTTACAGATGTTTATCATTATTTATGCAATACATGACTACAGAAACATCGCACATGAGGAATGCACAAGTTTACAAGTAGAGTGACTCATTTGTAAACCAGACCCTGTACTTTGACACTAAAAACTATTTATAAGATGATGCCCTAAGAATGTTATAAAATAATAGGAAGACAAATTTTTAAAAGGTTGCTTTAATATTATTGTGTTAAAACTATGATACAATTATATAAAGTTTCATAATAGGCCACAGAAAAAGAATACTTGGCATTTCAGACAACCTCATAAATATGTTCAGATGACCAATGATCTGAGACTTAAAGGAACGAACTAGTGAGCTTGGTCAAAAGAAAGAATAATAGAACGCTCTGCTACATGGAGGGACCTGCACAAACACAGGAAGTTACCTTGCCTTTGACTCTTGTTTTTAAAGCAATAAAATGTCTAACCTTTATGACCAACCCCTAGGAATCCAGGCAGCCAATTTAGCTACTGTTGGACCCTTTATCCAAGACAAATAAAAAATTTGACACTTAAAACATTTCAATCATAAAGAGGACACAAAAACCTACAGGTAAATGCTGGCTTATATAAAGATAAGCTTAATACTGAATAACCTTATAATATGTATTAAAAACTGATAGCCTATACACATATTGGAGAAAATCATCATTATGTTTGCACTATATTGACTCATTTCATAAACATTTGCAACATTGTTCTAAAAGTTTGTTTCATATATATTTCTTCCTAGATATATGATTTGGCCATTATTGAAATAATCATTGTTCTTAAAATATCTTTGTCTATTTTCTGCTTCTCTTTTCGTATTGTTCTTTTTATACCAGGAGAGCCCTTGCCTGATTTTCCTGCAGTGAATCTTTATTCCAATGACCTTTCCTTCATTGCAACCAAGTTACCCATGACTTTAGTGCGCTACTATGAACAAATCTTTATTTGTGCACTTGTCACATTGGACAGACCTTAATTGTTCTTGTATTGTATTTGTATCCCTTCCAGGAAAATAAAATTTCATAAGAGTGGTATCCATAGCTTGTTTATTTCTAATTCCTAGTTCTTAGCTCAGTGCCTGGAAGATAGCAGACCCTAAAAACAGTATCTTTAGTTAAAAAAAAAAAAGGAACACGAGAGAGGAAAAAAAAGAATGAGATACTCAAGTCTGAATAGAATAAAATGATTCAATAGGTAATAAGCATATAACACAAATTGAAGCCACTTGTTCCTGAATCACCTAAGCGAGTTTTATTTAGGGAGGCAAAAAGGAGCCAGTGGAGTAATTTGAGGAAGGAATATAATATTTTCTGAATAAAACAAAAATAGCTATGATTAATATTTCCAAACGAAGACATTATTGCCGTATTTTAAGGCAGTTTATATGACTCTGTGTTTAGATAAAGGGTTGGGTGGTAAAAAGGGAGAATAATTGAGTTTAGAGATGAAATACAATACATTTTCATACTTGATTTTATATAGTGAGCATAAGACTGGGAAGAATGACAGATGATTCATAGACTCTGAGATTGGGGAGTTATTAAAATTCTTTGAAAAATTATTAGAATAAAGAAATATATGGGAATGGAAGGAAAGCATTTGGTCTTATTTCTACTCAAGTATGTCTAGAAAGCTGTGTAACACATGAGGGTAGAGAGGGAAAAGGGTCAAGTCCAGAAATATAAATCAAAATCATCCTGGTACCTTAGATATTTGAAATCATATGAATAGATGACCAAGAAAAATAAGGGTACTGTGTTTTAACCTTCAGGCCATTTATTTATTATTGGTTAACAAGTATTGCACGCGTGTAGAAAAACACACAAGCGATTTCATTAGAGCAAACGATGCCTTTCCAGGCTTTCAATATGACGGAGATCAGAGTGACAAAACAGCATTTAGAAAAGAAGATGGATGGGGCAAGAATGTTTTGAAAATGAACTTTACTCCTACATGCTTAAAGGCAACGGAGAATGTAGTGTTTCAAGACAGTGTTTAAGTATCAGAAAAAGGAAAGTAGAGTTGGTGAGGAAAAGTGTCCTTGGTGAGTATAACACTTTTTAATCACTGCTATCTTATCTTGAGTGAACTCTCTTAATAGAACAAGTGTCTCATGGAAGATTAAACTTTTCAAAAAGCAGCATTTAGTGACATCTTCCTTATGTGTTTTAGTACATTTGTTCATTACTTCAGCAATCTTACAGACAAATATATTACACTTCCAGTATTCTGGGAGTAGAAAATAGCAACAGGAAACTTTTATTGCAATATATTATTGCCATAAAATATTACACGAATTTGGGGAATATATTATTACTGCAGTTTGAGATATAAAAATATTCAGTGATTGTGGCTATGATGAAATTCCCAAAGTCTCCATGGTTTGCTAAAGAGAGAGAACAGAATCTTTAATTTTCGGTTCAACATTTACCTGTCAGATCTGAATGAGTTTTGCATATTAAGTGTCTAAGAATCTGTACATGCCTGCTGGCAAGAATTCTTAGACTTAGAGTATGCACAAGTGGATGCTTTATTTCTGATACAAAAATTTGAATTCAAAAACTATCATTTCAAATGTGTATTTATTTTTCAAGATTAATTCAGTATTAAAATACATGCCAGACTGTAGTTGAGGAATGAGCCTTAGGAAACATTTCTATAACAAATCTAGATATTTATATTACTTAACTAATTGTACATAATGAAAGTCAATCAACCACATGATATTTTTTGTATTTTTAAAAATTAAACTCTCATATTAAAAGTCAAGCCTTCCACTTCCACAGTTTTATATCCCAATATGGTCTGTTTGATTAAGCCTTCTCATAAATAATCTACAATGACAGATTTCCTTTATATGAATAATCGTAGTGTTTAACATTTATTGAAGGTTTTCCATGTATCAATCACCTTCTACAAACTTTAAATTATTTAATTAACTAATCCTCCAAGAGCCTTTTTAAAAAATTATGATTATCTGTATCTTACATATGGAAAAAAATGGACACAAACAGATTCGTTTGAACAATGTCATAAGCTACATAGATGTGAAAATGCATTCACATATGTATACAGATTAAATTTTACACGTTATAATCATATTCTAAATATTCCTATAATACTATTTCTTCAAATGAAAGAATGCCACCAAACATAAGTCAGCTATATTGGTATAAGGGGACAACGGCAATATAAATCCAGAAACCACAAACAAGTTTGCTAAAGATTACGTTGATTGTTATCCTTACAGTTATTTTAGCAAAGATATCCTGCTGCATAGATCATATTTATGTGATTATAGCCTAATACTTATATAATAAAAAAATTTCCATAGATCTCCTAAATCACATTGCTACGTTCTGCTATGGATTTTTAAGTGCCACGTTTACAATTACCTGAGACTATTTCAACTCTTCCATTCATGAATTAGCAGCTGGTACCCTTTTAACATAGGTAGAATCTGTGTGGCATCTTCTTTGTCCATTTAGTAAACATTTATTAATTGATTGGTGTTAGAATATGTGCTATATGCTGGAGGTTCAAAGGTAATGATGCATAATCCCGGCAATCTCACAGAAGACTGAAAAAAGTAACAGAGAAATCTCTGTGATAATAGATATTGATAGATACTAGGAAAAAGTATAAGGTAACAAGGTGGAACAACTAACTAAACCTCTCTTGGATGTGGGAAGATCAAGAAAGTATTTTTTTAAGTTCAAGAGCGTCTAGTTGTTTTTGGTCATGACAAGGTAGGGGATGGCCATGGCAGCATCTCCATAAAAAAGATAATCCAAAAAGTACCTCTCTGGCTATTATTAGAAAAATCAGTCACGTTAAAGGGGAATTTTTTTTGAGAGGGCGAAGTCGTGACTTTATTTTCTTTTTTGAGGAAATACAACATTTTTGAATGGAGTGTTTATTTAGAAACAGCAACACATAGTTTCTTAAGAAGAGGATGAACCGAAAACTCCTCCAAGGCAGAATGAAACAACTTTCCATTTTTCTCAGTTTAGACCATAATTTATAATTTTATATTATCCTTTAATAAATGTCAAAATACACAAAATACTTGGAGGGAAATATTCACATTATTCTAAAACCAAAATAATTTAAGGTAAAGAGTAGTTTAAGATTAGTATTCTCTACATATCACAGTATACCATGATACCTTCCTGTAGCTTAGAATTATTATTACTCAAAAATATTAATATGTTTATGCAAAATGATTGGGAGAGTTTAAATACCTTCAGGCTTTGCCAGTTTTTGACTTCAGGCACAGGTGGAAACCACCATCTCCTTCACAGATCTTCTGTTACAGCATCCATTAAAAACCACTGGTCCAGATCTCAAATACTGATGACAGTGCATGTGATGCATGCATGTTCTGCTAAGTTTTGAATGGATAACATATTCTCCAGCAGTGCTCAAGCCTTGGATTATTTGTACCTGACAAAAATAATATTTCAATATTCCCTGAAGAGATTTTATACAAAAAGAGTGGAAATGGCTGTTTGCTATTTTTCATCCTTGCGATAGTTTGCTGAGAATGATGGTTTCCAGCTTCATCCATGTCCCTACAAAGGACATGAATTCATCTTTTTTTATGGCTGCATAGTATTCCATGGTGTATATGAAGTCAGAAAAAAAAGAAAATGGCTATTTTTCGTAGTCAAAGTCCATTTTATTTATTTTTTGAGAGAGGGTCTCATACTGTCGCCCAGTTTGCAGTGCAATGATGCAATCTTGGGACATCGTTATTTGGAGGGTCTCTGATCAGATATTTAAATATCAGACTTAAGAACTGATGTGGAGCATTGATTGTATTTAGTTCATATACACGATCTGAATATGTGAGCATATTCACACACATAGCAAACTATAGCAACCTCTTGTAAAAAATTGTGAAGAGAATGTAACAGTGTATATTCTATTTAAAAAATACTTTGGGCTCATGCCTGTAATCCCAACACCTTGGAAGGCCCAGACGAGAAGATCACTTGAACCTAGGAGTTTGAGACCAGCCTAGGTGACAAAGTGAGACCCCGTCTCTACAAAATAACGATAATAATTAATTAATTAATTAATTAATTAGCCTGGTGTGGTGGCGTGTGTCTGTGGTCCCAGCTACACAGGAAGCTGAGGCAGGAGGATCGCTTGAGCCCAAGTCATGACTTTAAAATGAATACAAAATGAACACATCATGTGAAAATTTGCATTTTGTTTATTAATAGTGCAAGAGCAAGCACAATGTTTTAACTGATCTAAAACAGAACCTTTAAACACCCAAATAAACAGGAGTGCTGAATGTCACATAATTCCAGACACAAACCAATCATAGTGTTTGGAATCATATTTTATACAAAACAAAAATCAATTTTATTGCTATCACACAATATCAAGTTGCATTTCTAAGTAAAGCAATAATTGACATCACCATCAGTCTTTCAATAATGATCTTTTATCTGTAGATTTGCAAAACTGCCCAAAAAAGATTCTTATAGAATCAGATAACTGCCAGATGTCTGCTAGACAATGCCCAATATTCCACTGATAGTACACTTAGTCAATATTTGACCGTTTCAAAGTTTTCCAGACTTTTTTTCTAGCAAATGTAATAATTTTTAATATTCATACATATACATATATGCTATTTTCCAAAATCTGTAAGATAAAATTTATTCACAATACATTTCAAGAGCATGTCCAATGCAATGACTAAAGCAGATGATGGGTTTTACTTAATCCAACAACTCTTAACAAATAAGCCTCCACAACTAGCCTTTGCTTAGCTGCGTTTTTCTGTCGGCAGCACGTAAATTTTAACTGCTTCCTGGCTGAATGAACATCAGACCTAGAATCAAATTGTTGCTCTGTAGTTTACCAGTTTATAAACCTTGAGAAATTGATTTAATTTTCTTGAAAATATCAAACTATGACAGTAGTAATATTACTACTTATCAAATGGAATTGATATGTTATTTAAATAAAACATTTAAATCACCCTGGACAGGGCAAAGCACTTGTTAATTAAATACTAGAGCTAGAATTACTATTCTCTAGAGAAACCTAGAAAAATGCAATTTATGTATAATATACTGACATTAAGGTACACCTTGGAGATATCGCAGGTTCAGTTTCAGACTGCAATAGCAAATATTGTGATGAAGAGATCACACGAGGTTTTTTTGTTTTTTGTTTTTTGTTTTTACTTTTGGTTTCCCAGTGACTGTATGAGCTATATTTCATTGTACTTTAGTCTATTAAGTGTGCAATAACATTATGTCTTGAAACAATGCACATACCTTAATTTTAAAATATTGTATTGTTAAATATTCCTGCGATCATCATAGCCTCAGCAAGTTGTAATCTTCTGGCTGGTGGAGCAGCTTGCCTCAAGATTGATGGCTGCTGACAGATCACGATGGTGGTTGCTGAAGTCTGGGGTAATTCTGGCAATTTCTTAAAATAAGACAGCAGAGAAATTTGCTACATTGGTTGTCTCTTCCTTTCATGGAGGATTTCTCTGCAGCATGCAATGCTGTTAGATATAGCATTTTACCCACAGAACTTCCTTCAAAACTTCCTTCAAAACTGAACTTCCTTCAGAATTGGAGTTAATCCTCTCAAACCCTGTCACTGCTTTATCAACTAAGTTTTCTAATATTCTAAATCGTCTGTTATCATTTCAATAGTGTTTACAGCACCTTCACCAGAAGCAGATTCCATCTCATGAAACCACTTTCTCTGTGCATCCATAAAAGCAAATAGTCATCTGTTTCCGTTTTATTGTAAGATCTCAGCAATTCAGTCATATTTTCAGGCACTATTTTTAATTCTAGTTCTCCTGCTATTTCCACATCTTCGATTACTTCCACCAGTAAATTTGGGAACTTCTCAAAGTCATCCATGAGGGTTGGAACCCTACTATATCATAATCCTTAATAGGTATGTTCTCCTTTCTTTTTTGTGTACTCTGAAAACCACACCCACTTCTTCCAAACTCCTGTTAATGTTGATATTTTGACCTTCTCCAATAAATCATGAATGTTCCTGATGGTATCTAGAATGGCGAATGCTTTCCAGAGGTTTTCAATTTAGCTAATTTAGAAGGTAATCATATAATGATATGATAATTCTCATATAATTAATAATTAAACATCTAGCAATATTTTATATGAGACACTTTTTTAAATTCCTGAGCAAACACTCTTTTTAACTTTGAGAATTACACTGTAACTGATACTCCTTCTTGCATTTTGCAATGGTCTTTGTGCCAAATAAATAAATGAAATTAGCTATTTGATAAATGAATCTGTTTTTATTTTCTTGGAGTTACCTTTCAACTTATTTCAGTGAATGGGGGCATTCTCACTCCAATTATAAGAATTTAAGCATCAAAGCTACAGTAGTAAAAAATATAATATCCATCCATTCATCCAACCACTGTTCCATTTACTTATTCAATCCATCTTTTATCAATTATCTATGATATGGTAAACAAATACTGTTAGCAGGTTATAATATATCATAACATATCAATACCATATATAATGTTATGTTAGCATCTGGGAATACAAAGATGAATACATTCAGTCCCTATCGTATAGAAAGAAGGTCTGGTTTAGATGCCATCTTCAGAGTACATAAAAGAGAAAAAATACACATTAACAATTATAATATAGTAGAATATATACATTTGCTGTAGAAATAAATATTAAGTGCTATATAGGAGAGTTGAGGAAGCAAAAATTCTGCAGATGGCTAAGAAAAGCATGCCAAAGGAGTTTGTATTTTAATTGGACTTTCAATTTTAAAAAGATTGTGTATGTAATCCATATATATTTGATTCAGGTGCCAGCAAGAGTTAATTTGGAAATTTAACACATTTGACTCAAATTCCCATTCAATACATTGTACATGTCCAAAGCACGTATTATTTCTGCAGATTTTTGGGAATTTATATTTTCAGAGACATTTCTCCCTCTGGTCTCCCATGTTCACAGATTGCATACTGGATTTCACAGCATCAGCCCCGTCAGATTCCACTCAAAACAAACAAATAATTTTAATACATTAATGGCTATGTTTCAGAGAACTTAATGTAGTCTATGATGTTTCTTTTCTGAATCCATCAACATGAGGCATGTTTTGATAAGGTGTCATTGTGATAAAATTTCATGTAAATATAAAGAAAGCCAATATATCTGATGAAGTATGCTTATATTTTAAAATAAAGATAAGTCTTTTTCTCCAATCCACATATATGCCTAATATGGCACACTGAAATAAAGCTGGGTTTCCTACACGATTGATTGACACAAAATATTTATTATAGATCTCAAAAAAGAAAGATTTTTAGAGTCTTTGGTTGGCAGTGATGGCCATTAGAATTTTTTTCTTTCCTGACAGAGGTAATCAGTCAACTTAATGTATATCTCAGGAAAAATCCTCATATAATATCTAATTCCACAAGGCCATCATATAACGTTTATGTTCAATAAATCTGTTTAAACAGAAAAGAGAAGATAATGAATCACTGTCCCCATGAAATGAGAAAAAAAATTCAATTCTATTTTCATTATTTTATAAATGTAAATGAATATATAAATCTAGCAAAAACTAATTTAAATAAAATTGGTCTGATATATTATGCAATTGCTCTATTTAAGCTACAGCAATCTCTCTCTCTCTCTCTTTTAATGACTTCAGGTCCCCAGGTGCTCTCAGTGGCAATATCTCAAGTCAATTCAGTTTAAATTGGCTGACAAGGATTTTAGGCTTTGAAATCACCTGTATTTTCCTAATGTAGGCATGAATCTTTATGGGTCATTCATACTGCATTAAATTTTGCTTTATATTTTGGCATGCAATAAAGTTTACTTTAATATTTTATACACATTATTTTAATGCTCTGTTTTCTCCTTATATATAACAAGATCACCTAAGTTATTTGCAACCTAATATAGTTTCTAAGCAACTTGAGTATAGTGAGTCATTTTTTTAGTATCCATATTATTTAGTACTTTGCTTAGAAAATTATTTGTTATTGATTTTATCTGCATAGTTCCATAAATGATTAAGCTTTTGTACATGGCATACAATATAAGTTTGGTAACTGTTGTTTTAACTAAAGAATTGATGAAAATCAAAATAACTGTTTAATAAGTGAGACTCTCTCCTAGGATCTTGAGTGAATTATTGAATCATCTGCTTCTTTATTTGACAGTTTTCAAGGATTTTTCTTTTATGTAGTTGTCAATCACTTTATCTATCTGCAACCCACCCAAGAAAATAAGATTCAATGTGTTTTGTTCATTCATATATCTTCAGAATTTCACAGAGTACTTTGCACTTTGTACAGATCTATTGAATTAAGAATTATTTTGGCCCACAAAATCCCATTCTAATTTGATCTATAAGACCATATGTAAGTTGGTCCCTATCTAAAATTCTAATTTCATATTGTACCACTTGTGACACTTACTTTGTATATCTCTCTGCTTATTTCTTGATTCCCAGCCATACTGTAATTATTTCTCCCTCAATCACTTCTTTTTTCCTTCCTCTGCCTGTAATGATCTTCCTAAGATTTTCAAGCATATTATTACTTCTCATTCATCAAATCTCAGTTTGCCACCTTGTGTTGTGTTCACAGTACATTTCCATGCCTGAAATCACTTTATATATCTATTTATTTAACCTACTGGATAACAACATAGACCTCTTTTATTTTGTCCGCCCCTCTCTTCTCAACGTCAAGAGCAATAACTGGTATACATTAGGGATTCATAAATATTTTTAAATTTTCTACATAAAAACACATAGTCTAGCATATAATAAATGATTCACAGAGCACATTGTAGAAATTTCCCTGCTTCTGCACATTTTACTTACCACTTTTTAATGTATTACCCTCTTGTCTCTGAATGACTGTACAAAAACTTCACTTAAGCATCTTTCTCTCTCCATGCCATTTCCCCCCGGGACCTAAATTTTATTTTATTTGATCTCCTTTATCTCACTGTTCTAGTGAAAAAGAGGATACCTCTTTTTGTTAGACAGAAAGCAAAGTTGGCTAAAGTGGGCTACTTCTTATGTTCATTTTCAAATTTTCAAAAAAATGTAATTTTTCTTACTTGAACATGAAAAGACGAGAGGAAGAGCTCTCAATCATATGAACCACAGAACAATCACATAAAAGGAAAAAAAGAGATGTTACAGATTAAACATGATTCCTAGGGTTAAAGTCTTGGAGCTGCACTGCATAATTTCTATTTTGTTCCTTTTTTTTTTTTTTTTTTCACTAAATGAAGGTATCATACTAACCTGTCTTAGTCTTAGTTTAGTTTTTCATTCATAAAATAGAGATCTCAGAACCCACCTGACAGGAATAATAATACATCTCAAGAGATTTTGGAGTAGGTAAAAATGAAATAAATGTTAAAAAGTGCTAACTTTTAATGAATATTTATAATGTGCTGAGAACTATTGTAAATATTTTATATGTATTCACTTATTTAATCTTTACAACAACCATATGAGATATTGATGTATTCCATCCTGTTCTAGAGAGGAAAAAATCTGAGTCCCAGAAACTTTAAGCAATTTGCCTGAAATTAGTTTTCATCCAAAGAAAATATATCCTAAATAATCATTGTATTAGTCTGTTTTCACACTGTTATAAAGCTACTACCTGTAACTGGGTAATTTATAAAGAAAGCAGGTTTAACTGACTTACAGCTCCGCATGACTGAGGAAGCCTCAGGTAACTTACAATCGTAATGGCAGGGGAAGTAGGCACCTCTTCATAAGCTGGCAGGAGAGAGAGCCTGTGAAGGAGGAACTGTCAAACACTTATAGAACCGTGAGATCTTGTGAGAACTCGCTCACTATCACAAGAGCAGCATGGGGAAAAGCATCTCCATGATACAACCACCTCTCACCAGGTCCCTCGCCCAACACTCAGGGATTACGAGGATTACAATTTGAGATGAGATTTGGGTGGGAACACAGAGCCAGGCCATATCAATCATCCTATTAGATTAAATATCATTTCATGGCAAGATCATTTCTTAATATTAGCAGAAAGTACTGATGTTGCTGTGATTTGAATTGGGCCTTCAGCATCAGAGATCATTAACTTGTTATACTATTTCTATACAAACTATATACCTTGTATCTTACACTAGCAAGCTATATTATCTCTATATAATAAATTGGGTATTAGAAACATAATTGTCAAAGAAACTATGGCAGATGAAGAATTAGCAAGACAGAAGGAAGAATCTAGATGAAATCTGGCAGATGTAGTTTACTTAGGTTTTCCTAAGAGATGCATCAGTTTGTTAGTGAAGAAATACTGGAGGTTTATATCAGAATCATACCATATGAACATTATAATTACTGTAAATACAACATTCTTAATAAATCTTTGTGTTGCATTATTACTGATTCTTATATTTTCTCTGGTTATTGGTAAGCTTAGCTAGCTAGATGGAGTGAAACTTTTCTTTCTACTGCAGTCAATCTAAAAATCCAAAGTAGGCAAATTCATCTTTCATAAATCTCAGTGAAATTTTACATTACTTCTAATTTTCTAAATTAACACATGAAGATTAATTTCTCTTTTTTACTTTTTGCATTAGTGTTGAGGCACATAATTTTGACTGTATCTTTTCTATTGTGCCTGCATGTTTACATACACATGTGTTCATGTACATTGCCATGTTAGAAAAATTACTGAATTATTCTGATTGGAGTTTATCTTTCATCTTAACAACAACAGCAACAACAAATGCATGCTGAAAAAATAATGAATGCATTGCAGTACATTGTTAGCAGTCGTTATTATGAAGAAAATGATTTGCCTCTGTCTTTCGCAAATAGAACGTACAACACGCTCTGGCCCAGCCACACTCAGTATCATCCCATAGCGGTGAGTACCCTGCAGCCAGGGAGCACGTGATGGAAGCTTTGTGCTGCTAATATAAGGCCTAGTGCTGTGATTTGCTCTGACAGGTCTATCATTGCTACATTTCTAAAAGGGTGGCCAAGCTGGGGGTGCTGTAAAATAGAAACAGACCTTCTAATTCAGTGATATTTAATTTAACAAGAATAGTAATTTAGGATATATATGTCTCCTGAGGGGGGAAAGAACATGAAACAACTGAATTTGCAGGTATATTATTGAATGCAAGACTAAATTATAAAGAGTATTAAGATTTCAACGATGAAGCTTTTAACTGCATTAAATATATCAAGTAAAATTTAAGCTATAATTATAGTTATGATTATAGCAACCATTTCCCAGGTAATCTACACTGTTCCAGATACTATGCTTTTCACTTCCAGTACACAATCTACTAAACTCATGCACTATTAATCACTCAATAGTTTAACTGACTAGGTTATTGTGTGATATATGGTAATCATTCATGTAAGATGCTATAAATAGAGCCGGAGTGCAGGTCGAAATGATGACTGCTCCCGGGTTGTTTATTGTGAAAGAAAATGATACATCATTTTGTAAAACTGAGTTAAATATGATTAAGCAGTGCAGAATGTGATGCAGGAACATAACCAAGAAACAATGATAAACTAGGGGGGATAAGATTAGAATCCCCTCGGTGTAAATAAATGTAAAACTAATATCAAACGAGTGAGTTTTGTGAGGAAAAATGGTGAGGGGAAAGGGTAAAAGAATTAAGGAGCAGAGGCAAATAAAATATTTTTCATGCATCATCCAGGTAGCATGTATTGATTGACAACTCCCAGTTGGGAAGTACTAGGAAGTTTCCAGGGAATTAAACAACTTCAGAATGGGCAGGACGAGTAGAGAGCAGTAAGGCTGGAGACACCAAGGGTGAGGTCACAGCACACCTTCTCAGACAGGCATCTAAAGGAGTTTGGCCTTTTCTATAAAGGCAATAAATGGGTAATGAAAGGTTTTGAGCCATGGAATGATATTTGTTTTAGAAAAATCCCTGAGAATGTAATCTGGAGAGTAGCAAGAGCAAAAGAAGGGAGAAGTGGCAAGAGGCTGCAGTTTCAGGTGAAAATGATGGTGGCCTCGAGAGGGTAATAATAGTGGATAGAGAGCAGAAACTAAAGATACTTTCCTTTGTGTTATTTTATAGATGAGCAAATTAATTGGCTTAGAAGGACTTGAAGAGATTTCAGATCTTAAATTACAAATGAAATAAAGATATTTAGATAGAAACTACAATCATCAATTAAAAATAGGTACAATTTTAAAATAATAAAAATTTTTTCTTTCCCTCTATATAAAAATACATGCATATAGATACATATATGCATACATCTATATAGTATTAACTGTATTAATTTTTCAAAATTAAAATTATACTTCTGGTTATGATTTCTAAAATAACTATTTCCCTGTGTTTCGTTTTTATGTGAGAAGTGTTTCTTCATATTTAACATTGTTTCATTTAACATTTGAAATTTTAAAATAAAATGGGATCCTTCTACCATTCAAGCATCACGTATATCCTCAGAAATGCAAACGCTGTGATGTAACAGCTCAAGACAGAAAAATTACAAGTGCTGTCTGATCTTCAGATACCACATATTTAACATGAGAAATACAGTGTCCACTTCAGAGGCTTTCTGTAGATTTTAGAAGAGCATATGAATGTAAGAGCTTAAAATGTTTATTATAAAACACTCGGAGCTGACCAGTAAGACAAGTGGCTTGAATAAAAAGAAACTGAATCAGCCACATGATTGGTTGGCCAAATTGAAATAAATGTAGCATGAGTCAAATGAAAAAGTGCCGAAAGATGAGCCCACTTGGGTTTGCTCAAAGTGGTATTGTCAGTGGTGAGGCTAGACCTGGAAGTGTATGGACACTAGGTGGGGTCTTGTGGCCCCTTTGGCCCTGGACACCAGAAGGTTCGCCTATGCTATGGAGGACAATGCAGAGCTTAAGGAAAAAAAAGATTGGGGCCAATGTCACATGCTTAGAAATATCAGGGATGAGCCAGAAAAATGGTGTTTTTATTGAAAGTCACTATTTACATTCATCCTAGCACCTAGTGTTAGACAACTTTGCGCAGTAGGTAATCAGCATGGATGTCACAGTAGCCAGTTTGTGTGCACATTCTTCCTCCAAGGCAAAGAAACCTGGGTTCCTCCCTGCAGCTGGGTCTCAGTGGTCTGGGCTGTACACAAGACTGAACATTCAGAACGTACAGGACAGTATAGCTGTGGGACCAAATATCTTTCCAGCCACCAAACCAAACAGGCCAAGCCAGTGTAACTTCTAGTTACACTTCTAGTTATACCAGGACGGAATACAGGTGTTTGGAACTCAAGATAGACGGTGGAGGCTGAAAGTTTTCTCTAGTGGCAGGGATTGAGTCATTGGTGCTTTCAAAGTGGGGCATTTGGGGAGAATGTGCACTCATGTGTACTGAACTTGTTTGAATGTAATTTCTAGAGTCAGACAACACGGCATCAGTTCCATTTGTAATGTCAAAATGTGCCAGATGACTGAGCTTGAGCAAACTCTGTAGGCTATTCATGCCTTAGTTTTCTCTTCAGTAAAATAGGATTTCTTTGGGATTTTAAATTATAGTTAAAGCACAGTAGTGAAATAGGATTATGGATACTGCGAGTGCAATAGCTAAGGAGACTGAAAGGAAATATACAGGAAAAGTTTTGCAATTCAGAGCTACAAATTATCTTAAATTTGTCTATTCCTTGGTATCTCTGCCTAACAATTAGAGGAGTATTTCCATCACGTGGAACATTATCCCTCCATAATGGTCACACTTCTAATCATGTACTAAAAACAAGAAGGAAACATATTTGCGTATTTGTGAACATTAGAGAGGCAATGAAATGGATATTGGATGCAGTTTATAAAATTCAACAAAAATGGGCACATGGCTGTGAATAGGGCAATTTATGAGGGAATTCAATAGGAAACCTCTATATTCCAGTGAAACTCGAGGGGCTCTGAAAATTCCTCTATTATCAAAATAATTTTGCAAAATAATGAAAACAAGTGAAACAGGCTGCCCTTATGAAATAGAAGTGCAGACGTTGGGCTGGAAGTCTAGCTCAGATTTGGAGCCCCTTAGGCTGATTTCCCCACAATCAGGGCCTTGAAGAGGAAGATTACGCACATCTTGTCCTCTTCATTAAGAATCTCTCTACGAAAGACCTATGGTCGCAGTGGAGATTAATTTTCTACTAGGTGGGAAACTTGGATCTAAATAGAATGTGACATTTCACACTGTAATTCAGCAACCTGTGTGGCAGGTGTATTCTGAAAACAGTTTCAAACGACATAGGTGTATACTGACAAAAAATATTTGAGGTGGACATATTGAGATTCTAACCCTGGACACTTATAAGGGCTTGGAATATGTGCTGATGGTCAGCACATATGCTGTTTACCCTCTAAGGCTCAGTGAGTTCTCCTGACAGGACTGCCCTCCCCAAATAAGAGCCAAGACCATGTTGTGTGAGGCTGAAAGAGCAGGTCAGTCAGCAGCTAATCAGGAAAATGGAAAGTACTCTGACAGGTAGTTAAAAATCGATACGAGGTTTGGAGAAGACAAAAGGGGATGGACAGGAAGGTTAAACAAAGTTGAGCAACTGCAGAAAGCCACTGTCACCCTAGGACCGAATGAGCAAGAGGAAATCTGCTGTTACTCAGAGCTTTCCATCATCGTGCCACTTAGCCCCCCTGAGGTGGGGACCCAACTGTGGAGCAGCATCCCAGAGGTTGCCCACACTGGCTGCTTTTGCCACACCCACTGCTGGCCATTACCAGGCATGCCAGCAAAAGCAGAGAAAAAATATCTCATCTCATTCCCCCTCCCAACCTCCTACTTACACTTTGCATTTGCAGAATATAGCAGGAAGCTGGCTGGCAGAGTATCTGGGAAAAGCAATTGTGAGGATGGCTTTAAAGGGCAAATGCAAAGCTGAGAAATAACAGATGCAATGCATCTCAGGCTAATTGCCCAGAGATGTTTCCCTTTTAAGTTTGTAAGAGTCAGTAACAATGGGGTTATTGACTGTGAGGGTCAGGAAAGTCTGAAGGGAACCAGAAATTGAGGATTTACTTACTCTCCTGGTAAAATTAAACCCAATATTGCTCCGTTTAAGCCAAGGCTAACTTAATGATCTCTACATATGCAGGGATATCACTGCTAAATCCAGAATCCTTGGCATTGTTGGGAAGAACCAGTGCTCTGAGAAAGGACCTATCTAGGGAAACATAAGAAGTGGATGCAATAAAAGAGAAAATGAGTAGAGCCATCTGAAAGCAAAATAATTATTTGTTTCTTTTATCTTTACACACTCAGAAAATAAATTGTAGGATACATTTGGAAGGATATATACTTGTTGATAAAGATTGTAAAACTCAGTTTTTTATTAACTGCTTGCACCAAATTCATATTATGTTAGAAAGAAATACACATACATGTGAATATATACATAGACTTACTTCCTTCAATTTGAGATTCCTTTAATTCAATCTCTTCAATTTCTTCCTTCAATCTGAAATTAAAAGAAGTAAGTCCATGAAAGTGTGGCTTCTAGTACAACATTTAAAAAGAAAAGATTACTAAGATTCTCAGACAGAGAGAAAGAAAGGGGGAGGAGGAGCAAGAGAAGGAAGACGAAAAGGGAGGAGAAGGAGGAAGAGAGGGAGGAAAAGGGGGAGGGGGAGAAGGAGCAGGAGGGAGGAGAAGAGAAAGGAAAAGAAGAACAAGGAATAGGAGGAAGAAGAAGAGGAGGTAGAAGTGATAATCTGGTTGTGCAGAAGTAAAGAAGTGGAAGATAAAATATACGGTGAGAAAAATGGAGAGAAGCTATTAGAAAAAAAATGGAGAGAAGCATGAGGCAATGCAGCGTTGAGTAAGAATCTTGTTAGCAGACATGATCAATATCTTGGGAAAAAGCAATAGGATTGCTCCCTTTGTTTCCCTGTTGGACAATAGATAAATCTGAGGGAGGAGAGTTTTGGGAGAAGGGAGCTATATTAATAATGGTAAACTTAATTTCTACATGGAAATAATAATTATATAAATACAAATTTTCTTGATAAAAGAGTATTTCTGTCATGACACATAAGAATGTAAATCAGGGAATAATCAGGGGAGTGGAGATGTTAGGGATGCAGGCAGCTAACATTGTATGGCTTCTGAATTTTACTTGTCCGTATTTACTTTTCCAATTCTTCTTGGAAACAGGAAAAGAAGGTGAAAAATTCTGAAAAAATACTTGAGTGAGGAATGCAAACTTTACAGAGGGTCTTTTGATTGGACATCAGTGGCACGTCCACATGCAACACCGGGAAGTTGGATGTGTACCCAGACATGAGAAATACAAGGAAACAATGCCACAGGGGACTCCTCAGTTTGGTGAGGTAGGGCAAGAATTCCCCTGCTCCTAATGGTGCAAACCCTATATTAAAAGTAGACAAGCCAAGTGAAACCTTTTCACTCAAATCTGATCTGACTGAAGACTTCTAATTCTGCTCAGAACGTTCAAAGTTGCAAGAAAATGTCTCTCTCATCCTAAAATTTAGAAATGGCTGGATAATGTAGAAAATCACAATGGCTCTCGAACCCAGGAGATAACTGAGCTTGTGAGGCAACCACAGAGTCTGCATCTGAGCTGTGATGAGCCTCTCTGAGGTGAAGGGTGCATGAACCACCTTGTCTTTGGCAGAATACAGGAGGATCTGGTCACCACAGAGGCAGGTAAGAAGAAATCAGCTAAAATTTTATTAAATTCTCATGGTCCAAAATGGGCTAATGTATCAGTTTAAAATATCTGGGAGCCCTAGGCAGAAGTGCAAGCTCTTTTCCACTGGCCTCCACTAGGTGCTCAAGGGAAAGATTAGGGCAGAAAAAAGACCAGGGTGACGACTAGGTGTACAGGTGTGCAGAGATAATTAATTGCTACTGGGAGACAGGGAGAAGCATCAGGCAACTCCGTGGAAAGCAAAACTGAACAGTGTAAAAGCAAAACAGCATCTCGGGACCTCAAACTCACTGTGCCAAAGGGAAAAGTTAAGCTTGGGAACTGGATCATGCAACACTGCCTCCCATTTTGTTCCTAAATAGGTAGCTGCAAATATAGCAGCACACATACCTCTTCAGGGGGCATCCTTTATCATTTGCTCACAGGAAAATTCCTTGTGGGCTCCAAGATCTTTACCCTAAAACAGAGTTTTGTTGAGTTTCACCCTGACATCAATCAAACATTGATTATCTTCACAAGTACAGGACAAGACAAGCAAGAAATCGTCTCTCCACTCACCTGAGACCAATGCATATTTGACTGCTTCCTTTCCTCTGCGTTTATCTTATATTATGTAAAGATGCAGACTTACTGAGCATGAAGGGAATGCATGGCTGACTGTCCCTCTACATGCTCTTTTCACACGTAAAATGTGAATTCAGTGAACAACGATTAAAGCCTCAAAATAATGAACCCACTTGCGTCTTTTATCTACCCTCCCCTTTTTTTCTTTCCACTCCCCTACTGTCTGCTCTTTCCTCTTTAAATATTGAGATCCCTAAACTCTGTCAAAAGCATAGATCACAGATGGTTCTGTGATTTTGTGTTCCTTTTACTCAGGCACGTCCTCAGCCTTGGCAAAATAAAGCTCTAAGTTGATGGAGACTCACCTTAGTCATTTTCTTTCGTTTTACAACAGAAAGCAAAATGCTTAAGGATCTTTCCTCATTAAAAACAAAAGCAAGATATCACATTCCCAGGCAATATCATGCCAAACAAAGATACAGTAGGGCACAGTAGAAGCAAACCTTTTTTTCCCTTGGGGGTGGGAAAAAACAAAACAAAACAAAAACCCATTTTGGTCATAGTATACCACAATAAAAAGCAGAGGTGAATGTCACCGGAAGAGGTAGGGAACTGTCTTAACTACGACCTGCCACACATACAAGGCAGAGCTATGGCCAAGGGTGGGGTTTTAGTGTGTGTGACAGGAGGACTAAGAAGCTCCTGACATAGAGACCTAAGTCCACAGGTCCTGCCCAAGATTAAGACTGGTCCAGGATAACCGAGAAAAACAAAACAAAACAAAACAAAAAAACACCCAGACATTCACATCACAAGACTAACACCAAATATCCAGCAGTAGCAGTCTATTGTTTGGGGAGGAGGCAAGAGTATAGAGAGCAGCCTCCTCTATGGACAGTCATGCAGGATCTAAAAGGTCAAGAGAGAGTAAGAACCCTGGAAAAGCCTCCAGCAAGGCAGGCCCTGCAGTAAATACAAGGTAATGCCTGCCTGTTGCCAGAGAAGCTTGAAACCTGTGGACACCAAGGGTAAAGATAACAGTAATACAGGCAAATCCAAGCTCAAACATTGATTGATTGACTCAATCAATACATCATACTATTGCCCTGACAAAATAGGGGTAGCTATTCTTTGGCATTGGTAGTATTTATCTCAGTCTATACTATTTTTCCAAACATTGTCTCATTTTAATTCTAAAGAATAATGGAAAAATGGACAACCCATTGCTAAAAGATAAATTACTCAACAAAATAAGACTCAAAGATGATTCAGGTATTAGAATCATGACACATACTGTCATTATACAAAATGTCAATATTTTGTTCATTATGGATTTTTGAATTAATTGTGATTTTTTTCTATTGCCTTAAAATATCACTTTTCTTCGTTACTGATTTTCTATTGCCCCCTTCAATTTTGCCTCACTCACCTCTTCCTATTTTATCAAACAGAAACTTTAAAATAAAACCATTAATATCTTAAATTATCCAGTGCATAATAAATAAGGACTTTCAAAAGAAGTATAAATATCATTTGAGTCTCCTCCAAAAGTGGAGAAAGAAGCAACAGGGAGGAAGTATATTTGAACAAACAACAATGACTGAGGATTTTTCAAAATGAATGCAAAAGGAAAAGGAAAAACCTAGAAACGTCATAGGAAAATTGCTGTAAATGACAAGGAGAATGTGGAGAGGCCAGTCAGGAAAAGAAAAATATGTGATACACAGAGAAACAAAATAAGACTTACAGGTAGCTTCTTAACCCAATTAATAGAGCAAGATCATTGCAAACCCAATTAATAGAGGAAGATTGTCAAAATACTAAAGAATAGCAAATAATGTTAACTCAGATTTCTAGACCTAGTGAAAATATCTTTAAAAAATTAAAGTAAAATAAGACTTTTTAAGCAAATAAGTGTTGAGAAAAGACATTGCCATAAGACCTGCACTAAGCACCAAATAAAATGTTAGAGAAATATCTTTAGAAGAAGTAAGGTGCTGCCAGATGAAAATTTGAATCTATAGAAGAAATAAGGATAATTGGAATGGTAAACATGAAGGTAAGTAGGATGTATACACATACATATTTCTTGATAATCTAGAATAAAAATGAAATCAATTATCCAACATGTCAATGTTCTAAGCACCCCAATTAAAAGAAAGGCCGTTGAGTTGTATAGAAAACAATACTCAAATACATGCTATCTAATCAAAAATGTATTAAATGAAAACACCGACGTATTAAAAGTAAAAGGACAGGCTGGGCATTGTGGTTCACGCCTGTAATCCCTGAACTTTGGGAGGCCAAGGCGGGTGGATCACCTGAGGTCAGGAGTTCAAGACCAGCTTGGCCGACATGGTGAAACCCTGTCTCTACTAAAAATACAAAAATCAGCAGGGGTATGGTGGCATGCACCTGTAATCCCAGCTACTGGGGAGGCTGAGGAAGGAGAATCGCTTGAGCCTGGGAGGTGGAGCTTGCACAAGGCCAAGATTACACCACTGCCACCCAGCCTGGGTGACAGAGCGAGACTCTGTCTCAAAAAAAAAGGAAAAGGATGAAATTATATCATACAAACACTAATCAAAATAATTGCTTTCACGCCTGTAATCCCAGCACTTTGGGAAGCCAAGGCGGGCGGATCATGAGGTCAGGAGATCGAGACCATCCTGGCTAACACGGTGAAACCCCGTCTCTACTAAAAATACAAAAAATTAGCTGGGCGTGGTGGCGGGCGCCAGCTACTCCGGAGGCTGAGGCAGGAGAATGGCGTGAACCCCGGAGGCGGAGCTTGCAGCGAGCCGAGATCCCGCTACTGCACTCCAGCCTGGGCAACAGAGGGAGACTCCGTCTCAAAAAAAAAAAAAAAAAAAAAATATATATATATATATATATATATATATAACAATAATAATAATAATTGCTTGATATTTTAAAAAAGCAAAAGGAAAAGAAGACTAGGCAAGGAAAAAAAACCTCCTTAGATGGTAGAACTCAGGTTTAAAATTAAAACTTATTCTGGTGTCAGGCTAGTTGTATTTTCTGACCTCTTTAAATGCTCCGAACTATGATATGGATTAACAGTGATGCTGCTGCTGATGGTGGTGGTGGTGTTTTAATATCAAATAAAAGTTGTGGAAAATAAATTTCATTTCTGCCAATTAACTAAGATTGCAAAGTTAAACATCTAGCTCTTTTTGAAACCAATGTTGAACCCCAGATTTGTATGATCTAAAGGGACTTTGTTCCTATTTTTTTAAGTAGAAAGAAATTAGTTTATATTTAAGAAACAGAATCTGAGTCTCACAAGAAAGAAAGCCAGCACCCGTGAGACCTCATATCATTGCCTTCAGATCTACCTTGGAATAAAATTAGAATAACTTAGCAGAACTTCCGAAATGACAGAAGTTAAATTTTCAGTGTCCCTAAGGGTCTTGAGCATTTAACCTCACCTCACATATTTCCAAAGGCTTTGATTAAAGTAGTTCAAGGACCACAGCTTATGTTGAGCAGATCAGAGGCCTCCAGCATGCTACTGTTTAATTCAATTTCCCTTCTGAAACACTAGGTACTAAAAAGTGCCCGGTGACATTTAGAAACTACAAAACTCTGCAGTTCAATTCCATGGACTCCTTCAATCTGGCCTGCTTGGCTCCCTCTACTGCTTTTCTGCTAGCAAAAGATTTAGTTCTACAAATTGAGGTAGTATGTGTTGCAGGTTTGACAAATCATCTTGAAGACTTGGTCCTCATTCATTGTCCCCTGCAGCGAAAGGGATGGTTTGTTATCTAGAGACTCGGTGAAAGCACATGGCTTATTCTCCAAAAAAAAAAAAAAAAAAAAAAAAAAAAAAAGGCACATAAATGTCTCCATATAGTTCTCGGTGAATTTGGAACAGGCTTTAGTAATTTATTCAGAGACGAAGAAAGAGGGGAGAAAGAGAAAGAGATGTTTTCTTACAGTTCATAGTGTTTGTTTTTATATCACTATGTATGTGTTTTTGTAATATTTCCTTATACCACATAGCCATGTTTTCCACTAACCCCTTCAAATTTTATATGTGAATAATTCCTGCAGCTGTTATCCCGACATTACTTAAATTTTATTCAATTACTATTTTCAGGCCAGGCGCGGTGGTTCTTGCCTGTAATCCCAGCAATTCGGGAGGCCAAGGCAGGTGGATTACTTGAGGTCAGGAGTTCGAGACCAGCCTGGCCAACATGGTGAAACCCTGTCTCTACTAAAAATACAAAAAAAAAAAAAAAATAGCCGAGTGTGGTGGTGTGTGCCTGTAATCCCAGTTACTTGGGAGGCTGAGGCAGGAGAATCACTTGAACCCAGGAGATGGAGGTTGCAGTGATCCGAGATCGAGCCATCGCACTCTAACCTGGGTTGACAGAGTGATACTCCATTTAAAAAAAAAAGACAAAAAAATCAGAATTCAATTTATCCAATTGTTTATATTTTTAAGCTTTATGAATAAATAAGAAACAATATATTTACTTATAAATCTGAAGAATTTTTAAAAATTCATTCTTGATTCTCCTTGCAAAGCTACTAAGCAAATTCTGCTCAGCCTTCTGCCTTTCCTGACTGTCCTGTTGGCCCTTCCCACTTTAAGGATACCTGTTTAAGTAGCCACCTGCTAATTAGGAATCTTCCCTTGTTCTTTCTCAGGAGGCTTAGACACTGTCAGTTTCCTGAAGACAGAAAATAAGCCTGCATTATCCTAGTAGTGGATTCAAAACTAATTGTGTCCTGAGTCTTTCAATCATCAAGACATGGGAAACACTCTACAGATACGTACCATTAATTTAATAATGGACTTCACATTCACTATTATTAACAAAGGACATCTTAGAATTCTTGTTATTTCCTTTAATTCTCCTACCGATCCCACATAATGTGGCAAGTATAAGAATCTGTTTAACTTCACAGAAGCTGCTAATCTGCAAGAGCAGCTGCATTCTAAGACTCAGTAAGACTGTTTTATAAAATTGCGTAAGATTCAAGAATGCGTGATCGCTGACACCTAAAATGAAAAACATTATCTGTTTATGATTATTTTAGTTTACCTAAACTTTTTTAGACTTCTTTGTTAGATCATATATGAGATAGAGGAACACTCGGTAAATATTTATAAATTGTTGGCTGTTAAACCAGCAAGGTGATACTTTTTTAGTGATACCTAACAAAATAACTGTTCCTAAAGCTGGTGCTAGAAATTTCTCGTACATACATTTCTTTGGCAACATCAATAATTTTGTATGTTATATGAGACCAGAATCCAGACCAAACTTTTTCACAATTGTATCACTGCCATCTACTCCAATATAAGATATATGATTGTCAATTAATACAAATTAATTGTATTATTACATTAAAGAAAAAGCATCAATAATAAAAGAATGAAGGGAATTCTTTTTAAGATTTCTCTGAGACCTCCCAAACATACACAACCACACGTGCATGCCCACGCAACACACACACACACATACACACATACACACACACACATACACACATACACACATGCACCCTGTGAAGAAGAATAAAATAAGTCTAGGAACATTGTTATTCCATTGTCTGTTTGGGACTTTTCTAGGAGATAAATATGTAATAGTGCCTAAGCTAATAAAATTCTTAGAAAAACGAGAAACATTGAGACATACAAAATGTTTGATAAGTATGTTTTAGACATAAAGACCAAATGACTAGGGCAAATGTGGATATGGTGGTTATTCCACTCTGGCCAGCTTATCTACCTTTACCGTGGTGAATGCATACGTTAAAGACAGACTGTGATTACAAAAGCATGTTTTTGTATATAATGAATATTTCCAGAGAATGAATGATCATATGCTTGATGTATAATGTCCTAGGGAAAAGTTTCATGATAAATAATTCATTCTTAATATAACAAATATATCTTTATTTTATATATATGTGTGAGTGAAATTAATATATATATGTGTGTGTGTGTATACACACCCACAAACACACACATACATATGAAATAAAGATTAATTTCAAGTGACTTAAAAGATAAGTAAACCAAGGAGACAGAATCTTGCCTTCAACCTGATTTCCCAGTCAGAAATGTGGATGGCATTGCTGGTCCTACACATCTGTCACTCTTCACCACTACTCAGACACTAAGCCTTAGAATTTTAACTACCAAAGTGTGTCACAAATCCATCTTTGCCACTTTGTTTCAACTAATTCAATTCTTTTTCACCTTGACCTCCCTCCTAACTGGTTTGTTTTGCTCTTTTTAAATGGGCCCTTCACGTACCTGACGTACTCTTTAGTCTCACATTTAATGTAGCCTACCCTACTTTCCTCTTTAAAAACAAAACAAATGAAAACAACCTTTCAGTGACAGCCTCACCAGTGGTGTAAATGCTAAGCTCACGTGGACACACAGGCTGCAACCACTCAGCCTTCTCCCTTCCCACCATCTCTTGCACACTGGACCTGTGAGCGCTCCGGAACCACATGGTTTCCACAGGACTCAGTATGTCCTGGCTCCATCATTGGCTTATGGTTCTATTTTCTTCTGTCACAAAAATAAATACACATATAAATAATGATTACTAAAAATGATGGCATAGTTTTCTATTCCTCCAACAGTCTTTCTCTTTTCCCTTCAAATAAGCTTCCTTAGAGCATAGACTCAACTGCTGTCTACCAAATCCTTATTATTTGCTTATTTGAAATAACTACTAAATAATTAAGTATACCTAAAATTATGCAGGAAAAAAAATGTGTGCATCCATATGTTCATCATCCGAAATAAATAGTCACAAAACAATAACCACAAAATATATACACAAGCATATTGGTATAAAATATATATTAAATATATATTCATGTATACTATATCAATATCCATATGTATCTCTCTTACTTTATACATATATAAATAAACAGATTTAATATAAGAAATTGGCTCATGTAATTATAAATGTTGAGAAGCCCAAGATCTGTAGTCAACAAGCAGGTGGCATGAGAACAAAGGGTAGAGTTCAAGTTTGTGTCTGAAGGCCTGGGGCCCAGGAAAGTCAATGGGTTGGGCTCCAGTCTGAGTCTGAGTCTGAAGACAGAAGAAGACCAATGTTCTAACTCAGAGATCGTCAAGCAAAGAGAAAACAATTCTCTCATTAGCCTTTTATTCCAGTCAGGCCTTCAAGGAATTAGATGAGGCCCACCCACATAGGGAGGGCAAATTGCTTTCCTCTGTCTACCAATTTACATGTTAGTCTCACCCAGAAACCCCCTCCCAGACCTATCTAGAAATAATGTTTAACCAAATATCTAGGCATCTTATGGGCCAGTCAAGTTGACACAGAAAATTAACCATTACATAATGCATCTCGAAAAGCAGTGAAAAAAACAATAAAATGTCTTCATTAGGGTTGTGTAATACACTGGAATCAAGATCAAAATTATAATAAAAGGTCAAATGTTGACCTTATATGACCCCCTCGTGGGTTCATAAGGTGACTAACACTTGTCACATGATAAATTACTGCATACCCAATAAAATATCTTAAAGCAAGCAGATAGTGTATTTCTCACATAATTAATAAAAATCAAAGAGATAATTGCAGGAATTTTTATGACCTTAAAGAGTTATTTATTTAGAACTTAAATTTTTGCAATGTCTAAGTACTGTGTAGTCATGGAACTGTATAAGTCATTATTTATTAAATATCACCTTGTTTGCTGTTTGGATAAGTGTCTAGAATTCCAAGGTGATTTATTAACATTCTTAGTTTAAAGGAAGAGAGCAATTTTAAGTGTATTCATTTCTGATTTTTGCAAAGTTGACGATAATAATTTACTTAATAAGATTAATAGGTAATTATTTAGACTTCCTCAGTGATGATTGACTACTTCATTATTTTTCATGTTTATTATGTGCTTAGCTATAGTACTCATTTTTAAAACTCCAGATAATGCTGATAATGTTTTGATTTATATGTTCAATATTAGAGGTAATTATATTTTTGATCTATTAATTTCTGAGAAAGTATATTAAAGAAGGTTTATGATAAGAGCAGATTTCTCAATTTTATTTATAAATTTATAAATGAATTTCATTCATTAAATACTTAAGTGCCAGCTGTGAACCAGGCCCTCTTATAAACCCCAAGCCTTGTGAGTTAACACAACTTTATTTTAAATGTACATGCCAATGGAGAGTTTGGGCTATCAATTATATAATTTAGTTATAGAATATATACTTTTAATATTATAGTTGATGATAAAAGCCTTACAGATCTGATGTGATCTTACACTATTTTCCATTTATATAGTGTGTTGAATTTAGGTTCTCATTGTAATATTTCCCATATTCTTTTTAGTTCATCACATTGCTTTTTTGCCACATATACCCAAATGTAGTGTGGTCTAGCCATTTTATTAAAATACTAAAATCTTCTGGTTATTTTTATTAGGTTTAGAATAAAATTTATAAGCTCAAAATTTCTCTTTCCTTTTCTTCTAGTGCCTTAAATTACATTTGAAGAGACCTAATTCAAGTTTTTATGGGATTTATTTATTCTGGTTCAATATTAGCCATTGGTCTACTAAGTTAAATTCCTATTGTTATCAGAAAAAGCCATTTAAAAACAAGAATCACAGGAAGGAACTTTCTTTACTTATGTTTCAAAGTGTTTTTCAAAGTACTTTATTCATTGAGAGTCATTTTTATACTTTTATATTACTAAAACAAAGTCATGAATATGACAGAGAACCATTGAATTTTAAATATGATTTCTGTTTTATCATTTTAATAAACATGTCTTCCTTATACACTTATAAAAGATCAATGGTGAGTTTCATCATGCGAATGCTGCAGTCAGATACTTTCTTCTGAATCCTACAGAAGTGAAAGTTTATTGTAAATTTAAACCACATTTTTCTAAGTCTATTGCTACTTAATTACAGGTATTCAAGTGGAAGAACACATTAATGCACTTAAGTGGTCAGGAATTTATTCCGTGTGCTGAAGTGGCTCTGTTCTAAAAGAATGGACTGAATGTTGGCTTAAGTGTCTTATTCTTCTCAGGCTGCTTCAACTCAATACCATAGCCTGGGTGGCTTAAACAACAGACCCGTATTTCTCATCATTTTGAAGGCTGGAAGTCCAATATCAGCTGCTAGTAAGGTGGTTTCCTGGTGACAGCACTACTTCTGCCTTGGATATGTCCTCAAATGACAGAGAAAGAGATCAAGCTCTCTTGATATATCTTCATATAAGGACACTGATTTCATCGTGGGGACTCCCACCTTCATGATCTCATCTAAACCTAATTATCTCCTGAAAGCCTCAATTCCAAATACTATATAACATTGGGGGTTAGGTCTTCGACACATAAATTTGTTTGGGGGTGGGGAGGAATTCAGCATAGCAATAAGTAATGTAGTATTCCACACTACCTAATCTGACATCAAAGACTCTTTGGAGCATAGTAGAATGTGACTCTGAGCATTTCAACACTAAACAATATTTACCAATTATTTTTAAATATGCCTGTCTGATCAAAAAGATAAAATATCAGTCTAAAACTATGGTTGCCTACATAATTTTATTTTAATATTTCTTATTTTAAAAAGAAAAGTTATTACTACAATTAGTAATGCAGAAATATACTTTCATATTGTATGATATGCCCCCTGGATATGATCAAAAGGTGAATTTTAGTAGGGCTACATACACTTTATACCCACATAATTGATTACAGGGCTTGTTGTTGGCGCCTTCTATTGTAGAAACAAAACCTGACATTTGTTCTATTAGTAAATAAGTGACAGCCACAGCTTAGTTCCTATTATTGTAGCTTTAACGCTAACAATTTGATAAATGTCAGATAACACAAAATCTACAGAAGAGATAATCAAGAACATTTCAAGAGTAAAAGAGAATAAATGAACTAAAGGATAAATAAATTAAAGCCAATAATGGCAAATTGCATGCAAATAATTTATTGTTCGTATTTAGTGTAAGGGCTTGTTTTTCTTAGGCCTTACAGGCAAAATTATAAAATAATATTTAGCTTTCTGAGAGTCAGGGCAAACTTCATGATCGGACCACCTGGTCAGTTGCACAGCATATGCCCTCTCAGAATAAGCCTGAGCAGCGTGCCATGCTCTGTTGTTGCCACTTTAAAATTCTCAATGATTGTATCTCTGAAGCCTGATGGGGCAGTGGTTCATGTGTATGAGCAGAAGAGACACAAGCAGTTTGTGTGTCTGCCATTCCTTGCTGCCGTGTTCTCTACAACTCTGTGTGTGTGTGTGTGTGTGTGTGTGTGTGTGTGTGTGTGGTTACACTTCCTCTCCTAAGTAAAACTAGCTCCAAATGCAACAAAAAAGGCAATGCCATTCTAAAATACAGGAATGACCAGTGAGGTCTATTGTATCTTTTCTACTTAAGTTACCTTCTTCCTGTATTAGCCAACCACTTACAAAGAAAAGTATGAGATAGATGAAAAAGAAAAAAGAGAAATCCATAGATTCATTTCCTCTAAGTTCCACCTTACTCATCAGTAAGCCAAAAGTAGAGAGTGTGCATAGAATGTGCATATATCAAAAACACTAAGTCAAATCAAATTACTTATGTTAGTTTTGTGCACTATTTTTACTATTTGGCAAAAACAAAAATACATATGCAAGTAAAATCTACAAATACAGAATGTATAATGTTGATGAGGCTGCATTTGCAATTGAAACTGTTGTTCATTATAAAGATGAATGGTAAATTCATACTAATTATTTGAAATTTAACTTTTTTTCTTTACTGTGAATGGCATTAAGTACCACATATGTTATTTAAATGCCACGATAAATACAAAATTTCTAGAAAATGGAGCAAAAAATACCTTTTAGAATCTTTAAGGGCCCTTTTTCATTGCTTTTTGAGCACAGGCTCCCATGTTTTAATTTTGCACTGGGCTGAACAAATTATATAGTCAGCTTTGCCTACACTGTAGTGTCTGTAGTCTCTCCTTGGGGAAAAATTTCAGATTATTTTAAGGAAAGGGAGAACTAACTCTAATTTCTGAATGAGTTTATTAAAAATACGCAATATGGACCACAACAGTAGAGAACATTGTCCTGAAGCTATAAACCAAGCAGGATAACTGACTACTATGTGTGTGTAGGGATTTTTGTTTGTTTGTTGTTTTTATTGAATGTATTTTACTAGCTGGATACTGAAAACTTGGCTTTGTCTGGAAAATCAAACACATAGTTTATTATATAAATCTAATTATGAATTAAATTAATTTCTAAATTATGCTAAGAAAATATAATTTTGTAAAGTTTAATTCCAAGTAATAAATTATGTCACAGTTAAATATTTCAAACAAATGACAAATTAGGCATGATTTTTGTCATTAGTATTATTTACAGATGAAATTATCCAAAATATCCAATTATCTCTTCTTTTAACACTTGAGGAATATAGGAATAATGAAGTTTAATATATTTAATTTTAAATTTTAGTATATTTATATGTATGCATATATGAATGCAATCATGTATTATGATTGTATCAAAGTATTCATATATATAAATATATGTATATACGTATATACATATATACATACATGTATACATATAAATATCTATACTAAAATTTTAAATTATAATTTAAGATTGAAATTTTAAAGAATTTTATGGTATTGTTGGAGTATACAATAAAATATCAATTTAATGATTTTTACCATGTATCTAATTATACATTTTAACGATGAAATATACCTGGCCAGGCTCACGCCTGTTTTGCCAGTATTTTGGGAGGCCGAGATGAGCAGATCACTTGAGCCCAGGAAATTGAGACTAGCCTGGACAACATGGCGAAAATCCATTTCTACAGTAATAATAACAAAAATAAATAAAAAATTTTAAAAATATATCTTTAGATGAAAGATACCAAAAGAATCACTTATATTAGTTTCATATTTGGGGCATAAATAAATTAGAGGAGAGAATTGTTGAATGACTTAAGAATACAAAGTAGCTAGGAACTGAAGCTAGAAATAAATTATCAGTCCTGGAGACAGACATACTATTTTATTTTGTTCTCTCTAGGAAAGCTTTTGGAAAGAACTGAAATTCAATATGGATTTTGAGTGTCTCCACTTTTGGTGCCTTAAAGGTTATGAGATAAGATGCTGGCTACGAGTATGGATCAATAGAGCTTACAGCCTGGAGGACAGGAAATAAATAATGGGAAACAAGTGAACATTGACTTCTCTAAGAATGTATTTACTCATATTTTATGCATCTTCTGTTGTGCTTTCAAGGAGATGAACAAAAAGATAAAGACCAAGGATGTTGATAAGTACATCAACTGGACAGTACTATGCTAACTGCTCTGAGAATATGATCTGAGAAGTGTCTAATTTTTAGACACAACATCCTCATCGAAGTGCCTCCTTCAATCAATGTCACAGCATGTAACGAGGGATGTCAACAGCAAACTTACCTGAAAAACCTACTTATAAAATCACAGGAAAGCAGTGCATTGATAAAACTGGCTTTTAAAAACAATGAATTCTAGAGTAAAAAGAATGTTTGAATCTTGGTTTCTAGATGACTAAATATAACTGAGTTAATTGGAAATCTCTTTGAATTATTTTGCCTCATACCTGGGTACTCACAGAAGAAAATGGCTAGTGTACAAGTTAGTTAGTTATTAATCTCATAATATCTTAGATAGCAAACTATGTAAAAAAACTGTTCTGTATAGCTATATGTATAAAATATGAAAACATATAAATGTATATGTGAATAAAACTGTGATAGTTGATATGAGCAAAAGCTGTGGAGTGCTAGTTGGGACAAAACAGAGGAATACAACTGGTTTACAAGTAGAAGGACGCTGCCTTGTGGAAGTTATATTTGATATCTAAAGAAGAATAGATGGTTTCTATGCAAAGAGGGAGAACATTTACAGATTCTTGGAGGCTTTGTGTGAGCTTTTATTTTTGCCCTGAGTAGAGGAAAGCCATTGAACAATTTAAAGAAAGAGAATGACATTATGATACTTGTACCCAGAAGGCTCCATTCTGGCTATTGCATGAAAAAAGAGATTTAAAAAAATGTAAAAAAAAAAATAGTAAAGAAGATACAGTTCACTTGACTTTGGGGTGAAAGAAAAGATGAAATTAAGTGAAATGAAAGATGAAATTCTCCAGAGATACTGAGGAGGAAAATCAATTTGCTGAAGATGCATTTGATATTGGAAGGAATAAGCATGTACATAAAGAATAAGTTCTAAATGTATGGCTTTCATACACCAATTCTGATTACATTCAGAACTGTGGAACAATGGATAAAGAATAATTATGTAGAAACATCATGAGTCTAATATTTCATGTATGTGTAGGCTTGGAGATGCATTTAAAGTATGTAATTGGATGTGTTAATTTGATATTCTGATATGTAAGGTTGGGGCTCAATGACGAGGCTGATGCTGAAGATATAAATTTGGAATTCATTGACATACATACATAGTAACTAAGGCTGTGGATATGAGTATATTGTTTAGGGGAAATAAGGACATACATTTAAGACCAGGTCATGAGAAACTCCAATATTTAATGACTGCATGGAAAAAGATGAGGTAAACTTGCAAAAAGAAGAAAAACAAAAGAGTTGAATGAGCATGAAAGTATATTTAATTTAGCCATAATAATAGTTATTATTGCCGCCACTATTATGAAAATTATGTGTTTTATGTAGAAGACGGATAAATAAAGGGGCAGAAACACAGAGAGGGTAGTTTAAACAAGGGTCAAAAAAGAATATTTAAAAAACAGATGGTCAATATTGTTTAATGCTAATATAAAGACAAGCAAAATGACAGACACAATCTTGATATGTGAAAGGCCTCGAATACAAGCTGAGGCCACAGGCAATATGTATGAGCATTAAGAATTATAAAGCAAGCTAGTGAACTATTACCCAAAATATGTGCTATCTTTATAACCTGACAAATACACTTTTGAAATGAAGAAAATCACAATTACCTCTAAAAGCATGCATTTGATATGACTGGAAGTTGGCAAAAGATCAAAAATGACTGAAATTAATAATGATTGAACATGTTGAAAATTCTGTTCACATGCTGGCTTACATAAGTAAGAATTAGTCATATATTGTACATGAATTCTGTGTCTATGAAAAAATATTTTCTTGCTTTAATTTTAACAAAATCAATAAGAGTGTTGTCATAAAGATTTTCACATAGTTCATAATCTGTTGAGAGTGATGCCATATTAGATATTGAATTAGATATATTAGACATCAAGAAATAACGTTTCTTGAGTGATGAACAGTATCAGTTTTGTAGGTAATTTCAATTTTGGAGAAACATTTATCAAACACTAAAGGATTATCTATGAATTTTTTTTTCTTTTTTCTTTCAATCTTTAATTTAGGTTTGGGGATATATGTGCAGATTTGTTACATGGGTAAATTACATATCACTGGAGTTTGGTGTGAAAATTATTATGTCATCTAGGCAGTGGACGCAGTATCCAATAGGTAGTATTTCAAACCTCACCTCAGCCCTTAAGTAGGACCTAGTGTCTATTGTTCTCCTCTTTGGGTCCATGTATACTCAATGTGTAGCTCCCACATCTGAGTGAGTAAACGCGGTATTTGGTTTTCTGTTCCTGCATTAATTCACTTAGGATAGTAGTCTCCAGCTTCATCCATGTTGCTTCAAAGGATAGGATGTCATTCTTCTTCATAGTTGTGTAGTATTCCATGGCGTATGTACATGTACCATATTTTCTTTACCCATTCCTCCAATGATTGGCATCTAGGTTGATTCCATGTCTTTGCTATTGTGAATAACAGAGCAATGAACATGCAAGTGCCTGTGTCTCTTTGGTAAAATGATTTCTATTCTTTTTGGTATATGCCCAGTAATCGGATTGCTGGATAAACTGGTAATTCTAAGTTCTTTGAGAAATCTCCAAACTGCTTTCCACAGTGGCTGAACTAATTTCCATTCTCACCAGCGATGTACAAGCATTCCCTTTTTTCCACAACCTCACCGACATCTGATATTTTCTGACGTTTTAAAAATAGACATTCTGACTGGTGTGAGATGGTATCTCATGGTGGTTTTGATATGCATTTATCCAATGATTAGTGGTGCTGATCATTTTTTCATATGTTTAATGGCCACATGTATGTCTTCTTTTGAAAAGTATCTCTTCATGTCTTTGCCCATTTTTTGAATGGGGTTGTTTTATTTATTTATTTATTTAATTTGCTTGTTGATTTGTTTAAGCCCCTTATAAATTCTGCATATTAGAACTTAGTTGGATGCAAAGTTTGCAAATTTTACTCCCATTCTACATGTCTTTTGTTTACTCTGTTGATAGTTCCTCTGGCTGTGCAGAAGTTCTTTAATTAGGTCCCACTTGTCTATTTTTGGTTTCTCCACAGTTGCTTTGGGAGTCTTTGTCATAAAATCTTTGCCAAGGCCTATGTCCACAATAGTATGTACTAGGCTTTCTTGTAGAGATTTTATAGTTTTAGGTCTTAAATTTAAGCCTTTATTCTATCTTGATTTGATTTCTGTGTATGGTGAAAGGAAGGAGTCTAGTTTCAATTTTCAATATACGGCTAGTCAGTTATCCCAGCACCATTTATTGAATAGAGAATCCGTTTCCACTTGCTTGTTATTGTCAACTTTGTAAAAGATCAGATGATTGTAGGTGTGTGGCTTTATTTCTGAATTCTCTGTTCCATTCCTCTGGTCTTTGTGTCTGTTTTATACCAGTATCATGCTATTTTGTTACTGTAGCCTTGTATGGTTTGAGGTTTTATAGTGTGATGCCTCTGGCTTTGTGCTTTTTGTTTATGATTGCTTTGGGTATTCAGACCCTTTTTTGGTTTCATATAAATCTTAGAATATTTATTTCTAATTCTGTGAAAATGATATTGGTAGTTTGATAGGAATAGTATTGAATCTGTAAATTGCTTTGGGCCATATTAACATTTTAACAATGTTGATTCTTTCTATCCATGAACATTGAAATTTTTTCCATTTATTTGTATCATCTCTGGTTTATTTGAACATTGTTGTATAATTCCCATTGTAGAGAACTTTCACCTCTCTACTTTGCTGTGTTCCTAGGTATTATCTTTTTCTTTTTTTGTTGCTATTGTGAATGGAATTGAATTTTCGATTTGGGTCCCAGCTTGGGTATTATTGGTGTCTAAAAATACTACTGAATTTATTTATTTTGTATCTTGAAACTTTACTGAAGTTATCACTTCTACATGCCTTTCGGCGGAGATAATGAGGTTTTCCAGCTATAGAACCATATCATATCTGATGAGACATAGTTTGACTTTCTCTCTTCCTACTTGGATGCCTTTTATTTCTTTCTCTTGCCTGATCACTCAGGCTAGGGATTCCAATAATATGTTAATAGGAAGGGTAAGAATGGGCATCATTGTTTTATTCTGGGTCTCACAGAGAAATGCTTCCAGCTTTTGCCCATTCAGTATGATGTTTGCTGTGGGTTTGTCAAATGTGTGTCTTATTATTTTGAGGAATATTCTTCTGATGCCTAGTTGAAGATTTGTAACCAAAAAGGATGTTTAATTTTATTGAAAACTTCCCCCATCAATTCAGATGATCATGTGGTTTTTGTTTTTAGTTCTGTTTATATAAATCACATTTTTTGATTTGTGTATGTTGAACCAGCGTTGCATCCCAAGAATAAATCCTACTTCATAGTGGTGGATTTGCCTTTTGATGTGCTACTGGATTTATTTTGCTGGTATCTTTTTTTTTGAGGATTTTTGTGTCTATATTCATTAGGCATATTGACTAGAAATTTTCTTTTTCCTTGTGTCTGCCAGGTTCTCATATCAGAATGATGCTGCCTGCATAGAATGAGTTAGAAAAGAGTCGCTCCTTCTCAACTTTTTGGAATAATTGGTACCAGCTGTTATTTGTATGTCTGGTAGAATTAGGCTGTGAACTTTTCTGGCCCAGGGCTTTTTCTGGTTAGTGGGATTTCAATTACTGATTAAATTTTGGAAATAATTGTTTATCTGTTCTTGATTTCAACATCTTCCTGGTTTATTCTTAGGACGTTGTATGTTTCCAGAAATTTATCAATTTTTCCTAGGACTTATAGTTTGTATGCAGAGGTGTTCCTAATTGTCTCTGAGGGTTGTTTTGTATTTCTTTGGGATCAGTGGTAATGTACCCTTTGTCATTTCTGATAGTGTTTATTTGGATCTTCTCTCTTTTTATCTTTATTAATCTAGCTAATGGTCTGTCAATCTTATTTATTCTTTGAAAAAATAGACAACTTTTGGTTTTGATGATCTTTTGTATGGGTTTTCCTGTCTCAAATCTTTCAGTTCAGCTCTTTTTGGTTATTTATTTTCTCTGGCTACATTTGGGATTGGCTTGCTCTTGTTTTTCTAGTCCCTCTAGGTCTGATGTTAGATTATTAACTTGAGATCTTTCTAGCTTTTTCATGTAGGCATTTAGCACTATAAACTTTCCTCTTAACACTACTTTAGCTGTATCCCAGAGAGTCTCGTATGCTGTATGTTTGTTTTCATTCGTTTCGAAGAATTTCTTGATTTCTGCTTTAATTTCATTCTTCAACCAAAAATCATTCAGGAGCAGGTTATTTAATTTCCATGAAATTGTATGGATTTACAAGATCTTCTTGGTGTTGATTTCTGTTTTTATTGAACCAAGGCCTGAGAGTGTGGTTGGTGTTTTTTTTTTTTTTTTTTTTGAATTGGTTGAGAATTGCTTTATGGCTGAGTGTGTGGTCAGTCTTAGAGTATATATTATATGTTATGAGCAGATGAGAAGAATGCATATTGCGTTGTTTTGGGTGGGGTAGATGTCTGTTAGGTCCATTTGATCAAGTGTCAAGTTTAGGTCCTGTATGTCTTTGTTAGTTTTCTGCCTCAACAATCTGTCTAAAACTGTCAGTGGGGTGTTAATGTCTACCACTATTACTGTGTGCTTATCTAAGTCTCTTTTTAGGTCCCTAAGAACTTGCTTTATGAATCTGAGTGCTCCAGTGTTGGGTGCATATATATTTAGCATAGTTAAGTCTTCTCGTTGAATTGAACCCTTTATTATCATGTAAGGTCCTTCTTTGTCATATTTGATCACTGTTGTTTTAAAGTATATATTTTTTTCTGAAATAAGAAGAGCAAACCCTTCTGTATTTTGTTTTCTGTTTGCTGATAGGTCTTTCTACACCCCTTTACTTTAAGTCTATGGATGGCCTTTATTGTGAGATGGGTCTCTTGAAGCCAGTATACAGTTGGGTATTGCTTCTTTATCCAACTTGCCACTCTGTCTTATAAGTGTGGTATTTGGTCCATTTAAGTTAGGGTTAACATTGATATGTGACTATATGATCCTGTCATCATGTTATTAGTTGGTAGTTATGTAGACTTGATTGTACAGTTGATTTATACTGTCGGTGGGCTACGTACTAAAGTGTGTTTGTCTGGTGGCCAGTAACAATCTTTCATTTCTAGTTTAGCACCACTTTAAGGATCTCTTGTAGGACAAGTCTGGTGGTAACAGATTACCTTAGTATTTGATTGTCTGAAAAGAATTTTATTTCTTCTTTGCTTATGAAACTTAGTTTGACGAGATATGCATTTCTTGGTTGGAATTTATTTTCTTTAAGAATGCTGAATATAGGCCCCTAATCTCTTCTGACTTGTAACATTCCTGCTGAATGGTCTGCTATTAGACTGATGGTGTTTGCTTTATACATGATGTTCTCTTCCTCCTAGCCAACTTTTAGACATTTTCTTTCACATTGTCTTTGAATAATTTGATGACTATGTGTCTTGGGAATGGCTGTCTTATATAGTATCTCAGGGTTTCTCTGAATATCCTGAATTTGCATGTCAATCTCTCTGGTCAGATTGGGGACATTTTCAAGGCCCTTATCCTCAAGTAGGTTTTCTATGTCACTTGTTCCTTCTCCATCATAGGTTTGGTCTCTACACAATTCCTTGTTTCTCGGAGGTTTTGCTCATTTTTCGAAATTCTGGTTTATTTATTTATTCTTTATTTTTTCCTGCCTTTGTTGATTCGAAGGAGCAGTCATCAAATTCTGAGATTCCTTCTTCTGCTTGATCTACTCTATTATTAATGCTTCCATATGCATGATGAAATTTTTCTAGTGAATTTTTTATTTTCAAAAGTTCAGTTTGATTCTCTTAAAATGGCTACATTGACTATCAGTTCTTGGACTGTTTTATTGTATTCTTTGGTTTGGGTTTCAACCTTCTATGTGTTGATAAACTTCCTTGCCATCCTGATTCTGAATTCAATGTCTGTCATTTTAGTCATTTCAGTCTGGTTAAGAACCATTGCTAGGCATCTAGTGTGGTCATTTGGAGGTAAAACATTCTGGCTTTCAGAGTCGCCAGATTTATTGTGCTGGTTCATTGTCATCTGTGTGGGGTGATGTTCCTTTAGTCTTTGAAGTTTTATACTTCAAATTAATTAATTACTGATTAAATTTTGGAATTAATTTTTGATCTGTTCTTAATTTCAATAAATTCCTGGTTTATTTTTAGGACACTTTATGTTTCCAGAAATCAATCAATTTTACTTTTACTTTTATATTCTTTAATGCCTTTGAGGGTTTGACTGTAGTATAAGTTGAGTTTAGTCCGGTGGCTTCATTTCTGCAAGCTTTCAGGGGGCCAAATCTCAGCTCAGCACTCCTGGGCTGTGTGCTCAAACTCTGAGGGCCTTGGAGAAGGCCCACAGCTTTGTTCTCTGGCCTCTTGAGATTAAACACCTGCTGCGCTAGAGGGGCTAAGGTTTTGCAGTCTACTGGCAATAACACTCCAATGGGCTGCTGGCAAAAGCACCTTGGCAGGTTGGTTGTGATCCCATGCATGCATGGGTGCATGCAAGTCTGCATGTGCACACGCACTGGAGGGAAGTGGGGGGCTGGGAGGGTGGGAGTAGGAGGTCAGGCAGTCGGCATGCCTGAGCACCCCAGTGGGCTAGTGAGGGGAGGCTGTGGGCGGGTGTGTGCTGGTGGTGGAGTGCACCAGCTGGTAAGACTGTGGCAAGTGCACCTGGTGACAGCTCATCTGCAAATGTGCTCCAATCATTCGGCACTGTCTACTGGTGGAGGAGCTATGGCACTGGCTGCTGGCAAGCTGAGGCTGTGTTGCGAGTGAGTGTGGCCAGGCAGGGACCCTGGGAGAGGCCAGCAGACAAATTTGAGATAGTAAAAATCAAATGGATCCTGATTTGAGCTGCTCAAATCAGATTGGACCCATCTCACTGGCAAGACTGCCCTGTTCTGTCCACGTCTGGCAACCCAAAATGGCTAGAGCTCCCTAGAGGAATGTGGCAAACCTTGGGGATGAGTGCCCATGCCATTCTCTGGCTGTTCCCATGCCAGACACTCCGGGGTCCATGCAGGCTGGAGTTCTCTCTCTGCCAACACTCCAGGCAGTTTTCCCTGCCAGCTCAGATATCTGTGGAGGTCACTGGGTCTCCAGAAGCTAGAATACTGGAGGTCCGTGGTGAGAGTTGGCCACTCCATGCCTATTTCACTCACCCTTTTCCTAGGAGCTGTTTAGGGACAGGAAAATATCCTGGTGCTTAGCAACCCCGTGCAGGGATTCCAGCTTCCTCCCTGTTCATCATAGGGTCTGTTTCCTCCCTCTGTCCATTTCCAATGACTTCTTTCCTAAGATCTGTTTGAAGTGGGCTGGTCTGAAGTGGTTTGATGGTCTGATCTCCCTCAGTGGGAAAAGCTCTTCCTGGAGGGGTCCAGTTTGCCATCTTGGCTCTGAACCCCTTAAATTCTTAAGAAAATACGTTTATGTACAAATGAATCATAAATATTGTATTCAAATATTTTATTGCACGGTATATAAAAAAAACTTTTTTTATTAAGAAACTATTACCAAATTATTTCATGGCATCTTGCAAGTCCATTATATAAAATATGATTTTTGCTATCTCTAAAAGCAATATCTAAATACCTATATCAATTTAATTATATATGTTTATGTATAAATATAACAGACCAATATGAATTATTTAACATACAAAATATTTCTAAACTAATACTTGTAAATTATATGTATATAATATGTATATATATTTATATATAAATCAAATTTTGGGAACCTCTAGACCCATGAATTGGAAAATGAGGAAAAAATAAAAGTTTCTCTGCAACAGAAGACACAGTAATTTATATGGAATAAATTTTGAGGTTCATGCAGAAAGGATTTGGCAAGTCAAATAATTTGTAATCTTTCTCATCTAAATGTTACTACTGCTCTAATCCTTTGCAAAACATAGTACAGACTGTCTATGATGTTGGCAACAATATAAAACATAAACCTTTGCTGCATTCTGATGCAGTTGTATTTTGTTTAGAGAAGACAGGGCTAATAGATATTAGTAAAGAGACTAGTTATTTAGGGTTATATTTTTTTCTCTTTCAGTTTGATGGTTTTGAATGATAAAGGCATTTTTATGTTCTTCAAAACATGCATTTTATGTGTATTTAGTTATGATACATGGGGCTCTTTTTAACAGGGGCTCTGACCCAGGAGTGGTACTGCAATTCAAGGGCTGAGAATGTCCAATAGAGTTAGCAACTCAAGGATTTAGGACTCATTCTGCAGGATGAGGGAGATGAAAGTCAAAACTTAAAGAGTGAACAGAATATTGAATCTGAAGGGAATACAACTTAAAGCTGGAGAAAGTTAATTCCAGCAGTATAAACTTTAGAAAAATTAGAGTTTAAAAATATAAAGTATACTAAAGGAGAGTAAATATGTGCTGACTTCCACACTATTTATTTGTTTGTTTATATCTGTCAAATCCTTATAGAGGTTGTTGCCTTTTATATGTGGTCCCATAGAAATAGAAAGCAGAAGAAATGGTATTAAGGAGCATGGTTTTGCAATAGTCTGTTCTATGCATTATTAAGTTATAAGCTTATTTGGTGAAAGTTTATGACTTTCAGTCAACCTATCTGTCCCCAAATCAATAAAAATAATCCAGAATGTGGCCATTAACATAAAATGTTTACGGTCCATGTCAGGGTGTACTGATTGATTTGCATCATCTATAGTAAATCAATTTGGAAGGTTGATTAAGTGATTTCTGTGTTTAATTCTTATAGTAGAAGTGCATTCAGTCTTTCTCTATGCATTGACTACTCACACATCTACTGCCAGATACAAAATTCAATCGAGCAAGCCATTGCATTTACTGCCAAACGTTATTATTTTAAGTAATTCAAAAAGAAATGAATGAGTTTTAGACAAAGATTTAGGCTAATAGAGGAATGGAACCTACTGTAACCAAGTACATTTACTTTTATATGGAAAGAATCTTACTCATAGTCGGCCCTAATTATAGAGCAGAATTTGAATTTGCTACAGAAATTTTCTCTACTTACAATTTAACTAGGCAATTCTCAACATTCATAATAAAATTTCAATGTTTGGAGAAATATTTTTCTACATTTCTGGTTTTTAATGTAAATTGTACAAGTTAATGTTTCGATTTTATTTAAAATATTTTCAAATATTTTTGAACTTATGGATAAACGAAACGTGTGCTATTTAAAGGATGTTGAATTATTTACATAGAAAAATGAAACCGGATTACAAGGCTATGTTTTCCTCATAATGAAGAGATCTGATACTATTTTGAAAACTTGGAATAAAATAGCATAACATGATTAAAAACATCCGGATTCCATAACACTGATACAACAAATTCTGAAGAAACTAAGGCAATGTGCAGCTGTGCACCCGTACATTGAATAATTTGTGCCAACTAAATAGTGATGGGATGACATTGGCATAAACATCTGTACTTAAACAATGTGTTTTTGCCACTTAAAAGAGACACTAAAAATGGCAATCATTACATACCTGAGTTCATTTCCACATTTTACAACTTAACAATATGAATTAAAAAAAAAACAACAAATAGTCTCTAGAGCATATTTGATAAAATAAAATCATATTTAGGGCTTCCTGGAGAGAGACAGCACATATGTGTGAAACACCCATGTGGCACCAGATATTTTTCTAGATTCCTTGTTTAATCTGTACACTAGGGCTGGGAGGCAGTATTATTGTCTTAATTTTACAAAAGATGACCCGGATGTTAGAAAGAATTGTCCAGTTTCACAACTGAGTGAAACTGGAAATGAGAACAATCTAAAATAAAAGTCTTTGCCATCTGAATTAGTTACACACCTCTCTCTGAAAATCAGGAGTGATGGAAATGAGTTAAAGGACATTTTAATATTTTTCCCAGACCCTTAAGAACTTGTTTCAATTTATTTGAGAGCCAGGTTACTCTCTACTTTTCTTTTTTCTTTTTCCAGGAACCATAAGAATTTTATTATAAGAAATTTGGAAAGTGGCTCTATTATCAATCTCATGTACATTAACATTGAAATTTCAAGTTGTAGTCAATTAAATTTTTTTTGATCTTGAAAGTTTAAACAGATTCCAGAATTTCTCTATGCTGCTTCAGGGCTTAACTCCAAGTGTCAGTCTCATAAATCCTCACTTTTCCTAGCTATTAAGTTAATCTCTTTTCTGTCTGATGATTTGTAATAATAGTTAATATATATATATAAAAATTTTGATAATAAGCATGTACAAAGTACATATTAAGTGATTTACATAAATCATCTCATTTACTCCTCGTATCAATCTTTTTATATTATTATTTTTATTTTTTAAAATAAGAAATAAAAGCCTAGGATTATGGTAAGTAATATTTTATATACTTGATTCTAGAAATTGAAAATGACCTGCACTAGTCAGAGAGAAAGTGACTTAGAAAATTTGCATATAGTTAAGTAGCAAGTAGATCTTTCTCAATTAATGCATATTTCCCTCAACTTGATTAATACTTTCATAATACATCATAACACAGACTGTATAAGCAGGCCATATATTTCAATATCCATTACTTTGTCAGGTTCGGAGGAGCTATTCTTTTCTACGGAAGCTGATTTTCCAAACACCAACTATTTCTAAAGTGTTATTTCTGAAATACAAATAATATTTTTAAAATAGGATTTAAAATTATTATTTTAACAGAAGCTTTTCTAAAATCTCTACAAGTAAATACTTTTGATAAAAAACTATATTTAAAAAATCAACTTAGGACGGGTGCAGTGGCTCACACCTGTAATCCCAGCGCTTTGGGGGGCCCAGGCAGGCGGATCACTTGAGCTCAGGCATTCAAGACCAGCCTGGCCAACATGGTGAAACCCCGTCTCCACTAAAAATATGAAAATTAGCCAGGCGTGGTGGCAGGCACCTGTAAATCCCAGCTACTTGGGAGGCTAAGGCAGGAAAATCCCTTGAACCTGGGAGGCAGAGGTTTCAGTGATCTGAGATCGTGACACTGCACTCCAGCCTGGACAATAGAGTGAGTCTCTGTCAAAAAAAAAAAAAAAAATCAACTTACCTTAGCATTTGAGCCATTCGTTGTTTGTTGTAGCACTGTGGTAGGGACTTCATGTGGAAAATGTTGGCCTTACACTAAAAGGACTCACAAGACTCTAGTTATAGGTTTCTTCTGAATGTACCTTAGCATGTAACAATCAATGTGACAAGCTTGCCCTTCCTTGTCAGCTAGTCAGTGTCAGTTTGTGCAGCTCTTAGCATTCCTCTCTCCAGGAGCCCCTCTTAAAATGTGCTGCTTCTACTTTATCATCAAGCAGAAAGCAACATACTAGGCTTAGTGGATTCACATGTAAGGTATATTAAATAGGCTTTTAACCAGGGTCGGAGTGTATAAGGAACATTACATGAAATAAAGTTATGTCATCTATTTTGTCTCTTTACATGTAACTTTTAAAACATTTCTTCTTTCTTGTCTATGTCCTGAAGAATTGAGAATATATAATCACCCTCGTTGTATATCATGGTATAATTATGTAGACAAGTATTGGAGGTCCAGAAAAGTTAAGGAATTAATCTAAGGATGCACAATTACTGTTTGTCCAGAGAGAAGTCAAATCCATTAGGTAAGTACTATGCTATTTTTTTAGAAGTGACG